>NC_000086.7:150985778-152387028 GCF_000001635.26 Mus musculus
CCCAATGATAATGATGGATGGTAATGATGGTAATACTACAGCTTGGTAATAGAATGGTTGTCTAACATTTGTGAGAACCTATTATGTTCAATCCCTGGCACCACAAAACAAACACAAGGTCATTTTCAAAGACAGGAAGGATTAAGTAGAGGGTAGTAGGGTTTGGCAGCTCCAGACCTTTGATAAGAATGGAGGGCACGGCAGCAGAAGATACATGACATGGAGGTGTTCTCCTATTAAGTACATCAGGGAGAATGGAAAGGCATCTGGACTCTCCCATCGCACGGGAAGCAGTACTTGCAGTATGAGGGGGAAGGTCAGCTGCTCAGTCACCTGCACAGTCATCGGAGTTGCCAGAGAGGTCAAGCATGGACATCATGGAGTCAGACAACTTAGTGGCGATTTTATCTGTAGAGGGAGAAATACAGGCAATCTCTGGGTAGCTGCCTTAGCCAACAGGCCTGCCACACGTAAATAAAATCACTAACTTGGCCCATACCAACCTCCAAATCGGCTCAGTTACACGTCTAATCATTCAACAAAACAGGCCATTACACCTGTCAACCTCACAAGGAGATCCATTCACCTATAAGTGATCACCCCAGCATAGTTTCTTTCTCATGATTTCAGACTCGAAGGATTCCAAGTATTTTTGTGTCTTCTGAGTACTAAAATAATAATTTCCTTCTATTGTGTGAACTTAGCATTCCTCCATTACCCCTACCCACCCCCAAACAATCACTCATAGCAATGGAGTGCACACTAGTACTAGCTTTGAACTTGAGTGCTTACCACTCACAGTCTCATCCTCAAGATACACTTGTTCCTCGGGGTTCCCTGAGACTTCTCCAGACTTCTCCCTCTTCTGATCAGCCCTATCTCCAAGCTGGGCTAAGCTTCCTAGAAGTGCTTATTGTGTGTGTGACCTCACGGTGACTGTTCTACACTGCCACTGTTTGTTTTGTCTCCTCTATACTCTCTAACAAGACTTGGAGTTTAAGGGCAAGTCGCCCTTGGATTCCCAGGACTCACTGTAGAGCCAGAACAAGATAGCTATAAAATATGGCGTAGCAAAAAAAAAAAAAAAAAAAGATGACAGAGTCAATCAACACTACTTACATTTTTATACATAGTGTATATATGTATGCATATATACATTTTATACATAGGCTACATAGTGAGACCCTTTCTTTAAAAAATTATTTTATGTCTATGTATGTCTGCCTGAGAGTATGTATGTGAAGCACATGCTAAGTGCCTTCAGAGGTCAAAAGAGTTGGATGCCCTAGAACTCCAGTTACAGACACTTGTGAGTCATGTGTGGGTACTAGGAACCAAATCTGGGTTCTCTGGAAGAGCAACAAGTGCTCTTAACAATGGAGCCATCTTTCCAGCCCCTAAGAGACGCAATTTCTTCCAAATGTTTTTTATTTCCACTTAACTGAATCTGTAGTACAGAAGCCACAGATATGGAGGTTACTGTAAGTAACCTGAAAACCTGTACATGTCAACTACACAAAAGACTGCCATTAATACAAAGAGACAATTCATATAGTGATGTGAAAATATTCCTATGATACAGAATGGAGAAATTATGAGACAAAAACTGTATGCTCAGTGACAAGCATTTGTGTGGAAAAGAAACATATGACTTCTCCATGTATCTGTCTAAAGAAGGGCAAGAAATTAACCAGCTGCCTATGACAAGAAGCCTTAAGAGATTATATTGTGAGTCCTCTGAGTTTTAGAAGCACTGCCTATTTATAGAGTACAAATGATAATATAACAGACAGAGAGTTCCCAAGATATGGGAGCATGATACACAGACAAGGTCAGTGGTTCTACAAGTGTAGGCTCCAAAGATCAGCCTTGACAAACCCTTCAGGTGACACTGATGCAAGCTAAAATTTTGAGAACCACTTGCCAGTTCGTGAGTTTCCAAACCCCATCTCTCCAACTCTTCCATGGAGATAGACATATGGAAATGCTTATTCAAAAGTCCCTAGTCCTAGCCCTCATCAGACATTTTCCAGAGCACAGGAATGGTCAAGTACCCCTACCTGAACGCTTCTGCAATTTTTTCTTATTCTTCAAGGCAGATGCCAGAGCCTGGCCTTGCTGAAGTGGGTCTGTCTCCAGGATCCTCTGCAACATCGGGCGGCGGTCCACAGAACTGACCTCTACTACACGGTTATTTTGGGGGCAATGGTGGTCCACATTGCGTTTAGGCCACCCCATCTGATTACGGTTTGGTTTGGTACAATACCCAGTGAGATTTCCAATCTGGAAAGAAAAAGAATAATGATGAGGTCTGGATCTCCAAACACTCCTACAGAGAAACCTAATATAGGGATGGGTAAGAAGAAATCTGGAGCCAATTATGGCTCCACCATATTCTAACTAATGCTTAGTGGGCCCATTAGCCTCAATTTGTTCATCTGTCCAACAAGGTGACTAATGGGTAGCTTGCAAAACTTTCTGTTGTTTTTTTTTTCCAAGACAGTTTCTCTGTTTAACAGCCCTGGCTGTGCTGGAACTCACTCTGTAGACCAGACTGGCCTTGAACTCACAGGAATAAACCTGCCTCTGCCTCTCAAGTGCTGGGAAGGCTTTAAGGTGTATGCCACCACCACCTTGGCTACAAGACTTTGATAAAGGAAAGGAAGCAGTGATGGTTTACACCTGTAATCTTTGCAGTCAAAGGCTGAGGCAGGACTGCTATAAGCATAAGGCCAGCCTGGACTAGATGGATGAGTTCTAGGTTAGATTGGGCTACAGAGACTGTCTCAAAAAAAAAGAGAGAGAGAAATATTTACTTGATTAGTGACAACTAATCCTTTGTTGAAGTAACCCTTGTAAGGCCTTACTCAGGTAGTACTTTTAACACCCACTTTGGACCCAGCTATATGGGAAAAACCTGGGAACAAAGAAATGTTAGACTTACTTCCACCTTCAGTAAATAACTAGGCTAAGCCTAACCAAAGCATGCTGACTACCCATCAGGGCAGTATGAAGGATATCTGTGTGCTGGGCACATGTTAGTAGTAAAAGCAAATATTAACAGAGCATTTACTATGTATCATGTACCAATCTAACATGTAAATATGGAAGTACACAGTCACATAAACATGATTCAGGCAACAATGGGTCACATATGTGCTGGTGGCCTGCCATGAGCATCTTAGTTTATGGTAGTACACTCTATGGTATTTCCACAATGAAGATTCTGTCAAGGTAGCATACACATATATAGTATTCCTTGGGAGTTGTGTAATGGGGAGGTCTGCTGAGGGCCCTGGATAGAATCTGGAACTTGTAGCACAAAAGGGGAGACTACTGTCAGTTTCTAAGAAACATACTATGTCCAGGGGCTTATGGCTCAGTGAAAAATATTTGTGAAGGAAGCCTTAAATCGACAGGTTTGTAGATGTTTTTCTTTAGGCATGGAAACTTCTAGCCCTACATGAAGATGGGAAGAGTGTGGTCCCCGACATTATACACGTTCACACCTTACCTTCTACAGCATACTCATTAGAGGGAAATTTCCTCCCTGGCCAACCTGAACCCGAATGACTAGTCTCACTGGCAGGACAACAAGAGATGTTTCTTAACTATTTCCAGATATTATGTCACCATAAAAAAAATTAGAGGTCTTGAAGTAATCACTAAACAAATTTGTAAGTGAAATAAGTAAAGTACAGAACAATGGGGAAAGCCTCCTCTATTTTAACTAAAATAGTTACTTGGGGCTGTATGTGGCTCAGTGGTAAAGGGCTTGCCTAGTATATAAGAGACCCTGGGTTCATTCCCCAGCACTGACAAAAAATTTATCTCAGTCTGGCATAGAGTGACGCACATCTTAAATCCCAGCACTTGGGAGGCAGTGATGGGTAGATAGATCTCTGTGAGTTCAAGGCCAGCCTGGTCTACAGAGTGAGTTCCAGAACAACCAGGGCTATACAGAAAGACCCTGCCTCAAATTTTATAAAAAAGGCTATCTCAAACTAGTGTGTGTGTGTGTGTGTGTGTGTGTAAATAAACACTACAAGATAGGTCTGAAAGGACATCCCAAAGTCTGATAATAGTGACTGTCTCCAAAGAGGGAACAGAGTGAATGGGGGACAGAAATCAAAGACTTACTTTTCATTGTGCAGCCTTCAATCCATTCTCAATTTTAACTAATAAGCATATATTGCCTAGTTAAAAATTTCAATATGTAAAACTAGGGAGGAGATTTGACCCAGAAATGAAAACAGGCAACCATCAATGCTTTCTTGTTGCCTTAAGGGCCAAGGTCAAACTTAAGGCAAGCTATGCTCAGATGCCAGATTCATCTTTTTCAACCTCTACTCCAGTCACCTAATAGCACAAGCAATTCACTCCAAACACCATCTCTTTGAGCCCTGTTATGAGCCCAGAGAACTCAGCCTTCAAGATGGAGATTAAGGGTTCTCTGACCAACTAACAAGTAGTACATTTTAGGGCACTTAAATACAGGCTCTTCCCCTATTACTGCCCACCCATAATCACTCCTTCTATGTGTTTGAAATGAAAACTTTGGAGGAGCAGAGATGGGCGACTAAGAAAAAAAAAAGATACTAGAAAAACCAAGAGTGGCCCAACCATGGAGGAGCACGCCTTTAATCCCAGCACTTGAGAAGCAGAGAGGGAGGTGGATCTCTGTGCATCTGAGACCAGATTGGTCTACATCAGAGCTGTTACACAGAGAAACCCTGTCTTGAAAAAGAAAATAACAACAAAACAGAGTTATATGATGCTCTGAAGGTGTTGTATAGCAAGCCATGGAAAGGTGTTTAAGCAGGGGAACTAACAGGTTCAGACTAGAACCATAGAATAGCCAGGCATGATGATGTACACCTGTCATCTCAGCACTGAGGAGTTGGGAGGCAGGAGGATCAGGTGTTCAAAGCCAGTCATGACTACATGAGATCCTGTCTCAAACAGCAACAAAAGAAACCATGGAGCATATGTCCTGGTAAGTTGAGGCCTGAAAGCATACACTAGGATTACAGGAATCATAACAGATTTTGACCATGTCTCAAGAAATATGGTAAGGAATAG
This sequence comes from Mus musculus, assembly GCF_000001635.26. NCBI lineage: Eukaryota > Metazoa > Chordata > Mammalia > Rodentia > Muridae > Mus > Mus musculus. The sequence continues at coordinate 150,990,861 of NC_000086.7, forward strand.
CCATAGATTTGGTGACTAGCAATGTATGTATGTGATTCTGTATACTAGTCAACGGAAGGAGTCATCTGCTACCAGGGCTGGGAAAGCTTGCTTGAAAGAGCTCCTTAGACACGTCACTGTCTAGCCCAAAACACACCAGGTCAAACATCTACAAGTCCATAGAAAGTATGTGAGGGACTCACACCTCACCACCCCAGGGGAGATATGCAGAAGGAACTGACTCCTTCCCAGAACGCTGTGCATGAGACAGCTGCCATGAAGATGTGCAGAAATACCTTATACACGGTGCTTCTATTTTCAATAGCATCTGCTATTTTCACCAGTGGAGAATGGAGCCACCTGACCTCCATTTCTTGTGGGTCCATGTCACCCAACAGCTCATCGGATTCTCCCACAGCTAAGCCTGTAAGACAAACATCACTGTTAGAATCCTGGCTCCCCCTTGCTGGCAGCCTTCAGGCTAGGTCTCAGCAGAAAGGACATGAGGGTGCCACCAGTGTTGTGGGGGTAGGTGAGGTTGTTTCTGCCTAGAGGCTACATAACAAATATTTAAAAGCATGCTTAGTAAATCCAGGTGGTGCGTACCTGTAATCTAAGGACTCAGGAGGGTAAAACAGGAGGATCATGTGTTCAAGACCAGCCTGGGCTATATATAGTGAGAGACCCTGTCTCAAAATAAAAACAGAACAACGGCATGATTATAGAACCCTTGCCTGCTGGAAGTTAGCCTTAAAGCTTCAGCTTGCTCATGTGAGAAATGGGAATTCCATAACTCTTATTTAGAGGATTAAGAGAAAACCAAGCAGAAGGCATCTACTGTACTCTGGCTCAAATGTGATGAAGACAGCCATGAGTATTCCTTCCTAGAACCAGCCTCTGTCCTCTTGCCCCTTGCCTAGAAGTAGCTCCAGTGCAATATTCAGCCATCCCTATCGCTTTAGTGCCACACCACCCTCAGACCTCACCTCTACCAACCTTATCCTACCTACTTTACTGAATGCCTTAACTCCTGCTCACTCTTCAAGATGCCACACTAGGACCAACTCCTTCAAATACTTTTTACCTATAACCTCTTCCCCACCCTTGACTTCTCCCTACAGTGATGACACTCTTCTTGCCCTTAAAAATCCAGGCTCAAGCATCACCATTAAAACATAATTTTAAGTCCCTCTCAACTGTCTACTTGACAGAATCAGAAATTAAAATTCAGCAAGCAGGCTGACTTGACTCAAGCCACACATGGAATAAACTAGAAGGCAGGCAAGTCTTCTTGTCCTCATTTGTAATCCAGGACTTCAGAGCACCCACAGAAGGAAATGACTGGCCTTTAGCAGAAAATAGGACTGCAGGTCAAACAATGCTTTCTCAACTATTCCCTAATGTGTGGCCAGAGAGTCCTGGACAGAGTAGAGAATGAAGTAGGAACTACAGGCACAGACCAGGACTACAAATAGTAGTGTCTAAGAGCAGAAACCTGTTCACCAGTTTTGGAAAGTCACTCCTCCATATCCCCCAGATAGCATCTACAGAGCACTGATGTACTATATGCCAGGCTCTATAGTTCTATATGCTTTACTGTTTTTTAGTGCTGAGGGTCGAACCAGGGCCTTGTGAATACTAAGCACGAGCTGTATCCCTGGGCTATACCCCTTGCCCTCGTTTACAAATTAGGTAAATCTACACAATACCCTTCTGGAATGGGTGCTACTGTTCTTGTTTTACAAATGGTATCACAGAGAGAGTGAAGTGAACAGACTTGCTCAATATCATACAACAAATGAGGAAGAAAACTTAAATTTATTTAAATTCCTGTAGTCCACACTTATAACCACCTCACTACTCTGCTGAGGAATTTAAAACAACAGAACAGGAGAGCTACCATCAGAGCCCTTCAGATGACTCTTTTGACACAGGGTCTCACTATGAAGCTCTGTCAAGCTTGGAACTCATAGAGAACACCTGCTTCTGCCTCTCAGGTAGTGGGATTAAAAGGTATGTTCCACCACCCCCAGTAAACATAATCTTTTTTCACTAGAATATCTTACTAGCCAATAGAGGTAGAAAACAAAATCTAAGCAAGCTGAGAAGACCGTAGCGAAGCCAGATACAGCGGCACAGACCAGTACTCAGAAGCCTGATGAGAGAGAATTATCTCAAGTTCAAAGTCAGCCTGGGCTATACAGTGAGCACTAAGTCAGTTAAAGCTACATAGGAGTGCTATGACAGCATGCACAAGGCTCTGGGTTTAATCCTCAACATCCTTTTTTCAAGCCTAGGGCAACAGGAGGGAGGAGAATAGGAAGAAGGACCATTTAGGTGTTTAACTCAGTTGTTTGGCTGCAATTACAGGCCCATGTAAACATACACAGCCATTTTTGAGCCTTTAATCCCAGCATTTGGGAGGCAGAGGTAGTTTATGGTCAGCCTGGTCTACATAATGAGTTACAGGCCAGCCAAGAATTACATAGTGAGACTGTGTCTTAAAAACATCCAGCCCCCTCCCCACCACACACAAGAGCTTTTTAAAAGAATGTTTCCACCCAAAAGAAATGAAGCCTCACTTTCAGAGAACCTAAAGGGTCTATAGTTAGTCAGCCAATCTACCAAAAGTTCACCACAAACACCACCCTTACCCATACCCTCACAGCCCAAACTAGAATTTTCTACCTTGCAGGACAATAAATCTTAATCCCAAGTAGCCCCAGGGAAGGGGAGATCAAATGTGTGCTCTGACATTAAGTCTGGGCTCTATGAGGAAAACACAGGTACCCCACCCATCCACACTTACATTCCATGGTGTCTTCATTGGCGTGCTCAGTATCTTCTATATCAAAGACCTCAGTCATCTCCTTAACAATCTCAGCACTGAGATGGGTGGGCAGAGTGTGAGTGGGCGGTGGTAGTGTATAGAAGCTGATCTTCCCACTGTATTGGGAGATAAGGAGGGGTCGCTAGTGATGTCACTAAGAACAAATAACCCACCAAAAGAGGACGCAGGACAAGAAAGTCCAGAAAACAGCGTCTCAACAATGTGTTGAACTGCTGAATAACCACTAGGCACAGAATGTTGATTCCCAACCTTCGATCCAGGAAGTCAGGCTGTCCTACTGGCATCAATAAATACCACCTCCTGCTCAAGCCCTTCCTCACCTCACCCAGTCAGCCAGCACAGCTTTGGCAGCCTGTTCCTGACTATATACACCTCCCTTCTTCTTCTTTCCCAAGCGATGGGCCACTGCAGTCAGAAAGTGCTCAGTCGTCTGGAATCCAGATACACCATAGTAGCTGGAAATCTAACAAAATTAAGAAGAAAACCCATGAGAAGGAATGAAGGACCAGTGAAGTAGTAGGATGGGGCATGCATCCACTGAGGACCCTGCTCTATACCTCCTCCAGGTTGCAGCGCTGAAGGATGGTCTCCACCGGGGTCACAGGGTCTGCCAGCTTCTGCACATGGATGCAATTACGCAGGATGGTGCCCACCTCTGAATTGGGTCCTGGGACAATGCCTGGTGCATCCAGAAGCCTGATAAACTTGTCTAGGTAGACCTCCTGCATGAATCTAGAGGGAAAAACAAGGCCCAGCTGTACGTGATATTGAGTCACAAATGTTGGGTCTTGTGGGAAGGTGGTGGAGGGAGATCAAAGAAGAGAGGGAAGGGTATATAAGTCTTAGGTGAAGTGCAAAGATTTAGGGCCAGGGCCCGGCGTGGTGGTGCACGCCTTTAATCCCGGCGCTCGGGAGGCAGAGGCAGGTGGATTTCTGAGTTCGAGGCCAGCCTGGTCTACAAAGTGAGTTCCAGGACAGCCAGAGCTATAGAGAAACCCTGTCTCGAAAAACCAAAAAAAAAAAAAAAAAAAAAAGATGTCGGGCCAGGGAGGGAGATCTGAGGTGCTATAGACCCAAGGCTAATTCTAAAATTTACTCTCTTATACTGGGGACTTAACTGCAGGATCTCAGACAAGTTTCTGATTCTCTTCATCTAAGCAACAGAGCTATTTGTAGTTGTTAGGAAGGACCCAGCAAGGCAGCAAGCCTGGGATGAGCCAGGTAAATGAGGACTATTAGTAGGGGCTGATGAAGGCACGTGAACTAGGATGGAATGGTAATGTCAAGGATTTTTGAAGCGGGGGAGTGAGCAGATCTTACTTTGTGACACCAGGAACAGCTCCCACACTACAAGCACGGCTGCGCTTCAGGCTATTGATCAGACTGCTCTTCCCCACATTGGGAAGGCCTGCAAAGTAGGAGCAGAATACTCAGGGCAAAAAGTACTCACAGGAATTCAGGCCGGCCTGTTTAAGAACAGGCCTGGCACAGTCAGTAACCAGGCCATGGATGAGCCTAAGTACACTCCTGTCTTCCCACCCCAGACCCTGGCCAAGCCTCTAAGGGTCTTTCTAGTTCTCTCTTTTGTCAGCATTCTAGGCACACATGGCCCTCTCTCTAGATGTGCAGTCCACCTCCCACCACAACCAGCCTAGAGGGGTGCACCACATACGGCCTCACAGATATGACCTAACAGAAGGTGGATATCAAGTGTTGAAACAGGCCCACCTGTTCGAACTTGTAATTCCCCTGGGAGAAGGGACTACTCACCAGAGCCCCCCTCTCTGCACAGCTGTTTTTGCCTGTGGAATCTTTGTATCTGAGCGAGCACCTGTGCACCACTTTCAGTCTGGGGCTGTCTTTGTGAGTTTCTGCCTCACTGGATATCATTCTCACTGTCCTCTATGGGTACTGAAATTTACCAGTATGCACTACTCTCTTCCATGTGTGCTCAGGTACAGGTGTGGTAGGTACTTGGAAGTCTATGCATCTCTATGTGTCTCCTGGTCCTTTTCATTTCAAATGTGACTACTTTTTCCTTGTGTTGGACCTCTCACAGCTGTTTCTCAGGGTATCTAGAATGTTCTTTCTCATTCTGGACACTATCTTTTCTGATTCTCTCCACCTCGTCCATTCCACTTCTGACCACATGGCCACTCCGTTCCTTCTCTCTGGAGTGTGTCTATTGATGTATCCCCATTCATGTTTCATTATGCCTTGTCTTGTGTGCCTCCCTAACTATGTCTTTAATTCTCACTATACAAACACTTCACCTCATCACAGGTATGTCTGCCTCTGCGTGATTCCAGGTTGAATCAGAGAGTTACAGTGGGTCTGGGCACATGTGGGATCCCTGTGGCTTCATTTGCTTTGGGGCAGCAGAGACAGTGTTGAGTGTGGCAGAACTTAGGCTGCATGTTTTGCCTCCGAGTCTGTCTGTGCCTGCAGATGTGTCCCTTAGGGACCTGTACATGACACCATGCACGGGCATTTATATGTTCTTCAGGATCTGTATGTGTATGTAGACATATGTTGTATATCCCTGTGTCTATATCTATCTCTTTCATTCAAACTGTCTACATTCCTGCATGTTCTTTTGTTGGACGTGCATATCTACCCAAGTACATATCCCAAGTGTCTCTTCTTCACCAAACCCTCTACATGTGTCTGTACATGTGTCTTTACCTATCTCCTGTTGTTTTTAACACTGGGGACTAAACCCAGGGTCTCACGAATACTAGGGAAGTCCTCCACCACTGAGCAACACTCCCAGCTTTAACTTTTTTATGAAACAAGGTCGCATTAAGTTCCCTAAGGCGGGCCTTGAACTCAAACTTTCAACCTTCTAAAGCAGCTAACACACAGGTCTGGATCAGCAAGCCTGGCCACAAAATAGTTTTTAATGTCCCTTTTAGCATTTCTTTGGGGTAATAGCTTCTTCATTCTCTTTATAACTGCAACTTAAATTTGTCCTTTTCATTATCTACCAACTTCAGAATCTGGCCTCCTTGTTCTTTTTCTGTTGTCTATTCCAAAGTGTGGCATATAGCTAGAGTCTGTAGAGTTCTCTTCAGTATCTCAGGCTGAGACACTTTCCCTCTTTGATGATCTTTCCCTGCCCCTCAATTTTCCCATTCTCTTTCATCTCCTTCTACAGTATTTGGGTTTCAGAAAGACGGAGGCTTAAGCCTCAGCTCCTCCTTGTTTCCTTTTGTAGATCTCACTGTTCTGTCTCACTGTCTACAAGAGGCGGGTGAATCACACTTCCCTCCCACAGCTGACAGCCTGTAGTGTTTGGTACCAAGCATTTGGCTCTAACAGCGTTGAATCTGAATATGCCTTCCCATGTCCCACTAGCCAAATGGCAAATGCAAAACCACTCCAGAACTCTTCCCATCTTCCCCAAAGAAGCCTCACAAAATTCCAAACCCTTTCCCTCAATGAAGTCACTAGCCAAAAGAGCCTGGGCCCTGTGCCTAATTTACCCAGTCTTACCTACAACACCCACACGAATGTGGCCACGCACTTCCCCCAGGCGACAATAGTTCCCCAGGACCCTCATGAGATTTTCGGCTCCAAAGCAGGCTCTGCTTTTCAAAAGCGACTCAGAGGCCTGGTCCACTGGAACTTTACAACGAGTCTGAAAATGAAGAATATTACAAAAATGTGCATCAAGGAAGAGATGGAATTTGAGCCTAAATTTCCAACCTGCAGTGGAATATTCTGGGATTGCTAAACTTGGTTGCTTATCCCACTGAGTCCTTCCCAGCACTTCTTGGTTTCCAGTTGCTGTTGTCTGTATGTCTCCAACTTCCTCTGTCCCTGCTTCTAACTCAACATGCATGGCTTTTGACTCCCACAGCAGAGACAGAAATCCCAGCTTGAGGCAACACAGATTTCATTACTATCTCTCTCACTCATAGGCCTATGAGGAAAAGTCTAGCTTCCTTCCTGGGCCCCTGGTGTCTCATATGCACAAAAGGGAAGCCTGGCCTCTCTGCCTCTGCTGGATGAAAGGGTTCCAGGCCCAAAGCTGATCTTCCCTTGACCCTCACACAGGACAAGGCCATCCAGACTTCCCTACTTTTACTTTTGATGGTGGGAGAGCAGGGAGCCACAAGATTGTAAATGGGACACCTTATATTGGCAAGATTCTAGGAAAAGAGGTTCTCTTCACATACCCATCAACCCAAGTGGGAGGAGGGTTAATTGGCATTGCTGTCATAAAGAATAATTTGTCAGTGTCTAAGAAAATATCAAAAGCATAAGTCCAATATATAACCCAGCCACACCATTGGCCAGTACTTAACCCACATTAACACTTGTCCACATCCCAAGGAGATACATGCAAGTGGATTAATAAAAAAAAATACTACTTAAATAACAATGAAAATTGAAGAATAGGGTCTTGATGGTAGGGTGTCAGAGCAAGATGCTCTGAGCTCCCTACCCAACACTGTAAAAAAAAGAATAATGCAAAACTGAAAAGCTTGGCCCCCAGTAACCAATTTACCTTTCCAGAAACAACCAATGCTACAATAATACCTTAATGTTTTACAAGTATTTCTATATTGATATCAATAGGAAGTACTATGCCTTGTTTGGAGCTTTGTTTTGTATTTCTTTGTTTTTTAAGACAAGGTTTCTTTGTGACTCTCCTGGAACTTGCTTTATTTATTTACTTAAACTGTGATTGTGGCATACACCTTTAATCCCAGTACTCAGGATGCAGAGAAGAAAGATCTTTAACTTCAAGGCCAGCCTGGTCCAGCGAGTTCCAGGACAGCCAAGGCAACACAAGGAAACCCTGCCTCAGAAAAACAAAACAAAACAGAAAAGATTTATTTATGTTTATGTTTATGAGCATTTTGCATGTATGTATGTCTGTGTGCCACATGCATGCCTATTATCTGGAGAGGTCAAAAGAACTGAAGTTACAGATGGTTGTAAGCACCATGTGGATGCTGGGTACTGAACCTGGGTCCCCCAGAAGAACAGAAAGAACTCTCAGCCACTGAGCTGTCATCTCTCCAACCTCCTATGCCTTGTTTTAAAGAAGGGGGAAAACAGTTATTTTTTGAAGAGTTAAGAAGTAGTTAACTCGGGCCCCCAATGGAGGAGCTAGAGAAAGTACCCAAGGAGCTGAGGGGGTCTGCAACCCTATAGGAGGAACAACAATATGAACTAACCAGTACCCCCAGAGCTCATGTCTCTAGCTGCATGTGTAGCAGAAGATGGCCTAGTCGGCCATCACTGGTGTGATGGTTTGTATATCCTTGGACCAGGGAGTGGCATCATCTGAAGGTGTGGTCTTGTTGGAATAGGTATGACCTAGTTGGAATGGGTGTGTCACTGTGGGTGTGGGTATAAGATCCCCACCCTAGTTGCCTGGAAGTCAGTCTTCCACTAGCAGCCTTTGGATGAAGACATAGAACTCTCAGCTCCTCCTGCACCATGCCTGCCTGGATACTGCCATGCTCCCACCTTGATGATAATGGACTGAACCTCTGAACCTGTCAGCCAGCCCCAATTAAATGTTGTTTTTTATAAGACTTGCCTTGGTCATGGTGTCTGTTCACAGCAGTAAAACCCTAACTAAGACAACTGGGAAGAGAGGACCCTTGGTCTTGCAAACTTTATACACCTCAGTACAGGGGAACGCCAGGGCCAAGAAGTGGAAGTGGGGGGGTTATGGGGGACTTTTGGGTGAGCATTTGAAATGTAAATGAAGAAAATACCTAATTAAAAATATATGCAGAAAAAAATAAGTAGTTAACTCTATTTTCCAGATCTCCTGTAGATAGCATGTATTAGTACATCCTCACAAGTGGAAAAAAAACATGCTTTCTGAAGGGCAATAATACAGGAAGAAGTTGAAATAAAAATTAACAAGTCACCCACTAGAGAAAATAACTCAAAGTTGGAAGCCCAATCCAAATCTTAACACGTATAACCATGGCCCCAAACCACAATGAAAGAGGCTAGACCACCTAACTCAAAGCTTACCAAGTTTTTGACCTGATGATGCTGGGTGCTGGCCTTGAAAGCCACAGTTGGCAGTTCATTGAGAAGGTATTCCAGCCACTTTTCCACAATCTCCTTGGGAACGAGATCTTGGAAAAATAGGGACAGCCACAACTTGTAAGATCATTACTTTGATGGCTTCTCTCAAGCCACACACCCATGTCTAGGTCTACCTCCTACTAACGGATTTCTCATCTTTTCCTAACTGACCCTGCCTAGTGCCCAGGATGGAGTTACAAAGGACAATTTGATCCACGGACCCAGTTGGCCGTCCCTAAGGTTTATTTTCTTCAAGAAAATAAGTAAAGAAGCTACCTCATTCCATGCAAAGGTGTACAAATATTTCATTCCCAATCATTCTGTGTCAGACTAAGTGTCAAAGAAAAGCCATCACCCAGAATGGCTATGATTTGTGGCAAGTGGATTATACACCAAGCTCTGTATTAATTCTCATAACAAAGCTATGAGACTGAGATGTCCAGGACCCTCTTTACTGTTTGAGAAATAGAAGTTCTTGTGACTGGTATGACCTGTCTGATATCCCAAAAAAAAAAAATAGCAACAGTAGGATAAGACTACACCTTCAATGAGTTCCAAGCCATGTGCTTGCCCCAATCTTTCACTTCCAGTCTGTGGAGACAGGTCTCTAAGAATGACCAGCCATTGAACTAGCTCAAAATTGCAAGGAAAGGGGGCTAAAAGGCAAACAGGTTCAGACTCTACCCCCTCAACCCATGTTACATTCTGTGTATGTCTGTGCGTATATCAGAAGATATTTCTGGCTTTGGAAATTTGAACAATATAAATGAGTTGCTGGGTCGCAGCACCTAATCTGAGCTAGCCTTAGCTTAACCCTTCCCTGCCTTCCCCAACCCTTCTCAAACCTACCTATCTTATTTAAGACCAAGACCAGCTTCTTGTTGCCTTCTGCACGAAGGACAGTCTCCTCCATCTGGAAACAGCGGCAGCCCAATGGGTCTCTGGCATCTAGGACTTCCAGAATCACATCAGAGTACTCTACCACCTGCAGGACAGAAAATACAGGGGAAGAAGGTTGAGAGCAGTGGGGTCATAGTCTCCATCTCAGCTAGGGAAAAGAACAGGAAGAAGAAATAGAAATAAATGGGGTCCTCACCAAGGGGCTTTAAGAAATGGATACTTGTTATACAACTCAAGCATATACTCCCAACACTTGATGAAGCAAGAGGATTGCAAGGAGTTCAAGGACAGTTGGGATCTAGTGAGTTCTAGGTTAGCCTAGACTAAAGAATAAGATCTTATCTAAAAACAAAGCAAAGAAAAAGGGAAAATGGGTCCTCCTACCTTCCGGAATTCCTTGTAATAGGCCTTCCTTGTGGCCTCATCATCCAACTGAGGAAACATGTTTAATTCCTGCAAAACTTCCTCCTGAAAAAGAAAAAAGAGAGAGAGAATAGTCTAGGGGAAACAGGGCCAAGTAGGGAGAGAGAAGAAAGAAGTGAAGATAAGGAAAGAAGGGGGATATAGCAAGGCTTTGGGAAACTATAGGAGGGCTAGAGAGATGGCTCAGTGGTTAAGAGGACTGACTATTCTTCCAGAGATCCTGAGTTCAATTCCCAGCGACCACATGGTGGCTCACAACCATCTGTAATGGGATCTGATGCTTTCTGTTATGCAGGCATATGTGCAGAAAGAGCACTAATATACATACATACATACATACATACATACATCTTTATAAATAAATAAGTAAAAAAAAAATTTAAAAGAAAATCATAGGAAGCTGGAGGATTCAGGTGAGTCCCAGATCACCTAAAAGTAGCACTGACCAGGCCAGCCCGATAGCTCAGCCACTAAACACACTCACTGTGAAGTCTGATGATCTGAGTTCAATTCCTGAAACCAGTAGAAAGAAACAACTGACTCCATGTGAGCACCAGGCATAGGCTTGCTTGGTCACAAGGGTGTTAGGTGGGAAACAAGAAGAAAGTGTGAAGAAAACAATGCATGAGAGAGCAGGAAGCAAATCCTTTACTGCATGTCATCAAGGGTGCGGGAGCTGCAAGCGCGCATCCTGTCAGCGAGACAACAATGCCAGAAAGGGAAAGACACCCACCAGGAAGGTGTCTCTCAGTCTTCCTTTCCTATGCTCCCTCCTGCCACACCCTACTCAGACCTCTCCTGCTCCCCAGACCCACTGCCATTCCATCTTCAGGCTCAAACTTAGGAAAGGCATTCTCCACATCTGTGGGCACATCTGCTGCCGATGGTCCCCTCCCTCCATCTTCTCTTCCCTCTCTCCCCCCCCAGTTGTTTTCCTTCTCTGCACTCATCCCTTTCCTCTTCTGACCTTACACCCCTTCTCTTTTCTCTTTTTTCCCTTCCTTGAGACAAAGTGTCACTATGTAGGTATTTCTTCCTTTACAGCAAAACAGCAAACCCACCCCAATCCCAGCCAGCAACAAAAACTGCTTTCTCACCTTTTGTTCAAATTCCTGCTGACGTTTCAGGACATCCTGACAATAGCTCTCCATGGTCCTGTGTCTCTGTCTCTCTTGCTCCCGGGCAACTTGCTGCTTCTCCCTCATCTCCTCGACCTAACAAACAAGCACACACTGTGACTGGATTTGAGTTGATCTGTAGGACATAGAAGGAACGAACTGAGGATAGAGGGAAGAAGACAGGAGAGCAAAAATATGCCAGAATAAAAATGTAGAGACTAAGGGAAGGAGACTGGCAGAGAAAAAATAAAAGAGCAGGGTGTAGTAGCACACAACTCTAAATCCAGCAACTTGAGAGGTTGAGGCAGGAGAATTGTCATTATTAGATCAAGGCCAGCCAGGATCACATAGTGACCTCTAGGCTACCAGGCCAGCCAGAGTACGTAGCAAGACCCTATATCATTCAAGCAAGTGTAAAAATGAAAAGGGGTTGGGGGCTGGCAAGGTGGCTTCATGGGTAGAAAGGCTGACAATGTAAGCCTGACAATGTAAGCTCAATCCCTGAGATCTATACTGGAAGGAGAGAACCAATTGTCATAGGTTGTCCTCTAACCTCTACATATGAACCATGGCATGTTCAAGCTTGCATTTGCCCCTCCCACCACCACCTCCACCACAAAGAAAGAAAAAACGGTATATTTTAAAAATTAGTAAAAGTGCTGAGTGATCACGGTGCACACCTTTAATCCCAGCACTCAAGAGGCAGAAGCAGGTGGCTCTCTGAGTTCAAGGCCAGTCTGGTCTACACAGTGAGTTCCAGGACAGCCAGAACTTTTATATAAAGAAACTCAGTCTCAAAAAAATTATTAAAAATTGAAAACAATAAAAGGACAAAAAATAAAAAGAGTAGCTGCAAAGCAGAGAGAGAAGCACTTTGACAGGAAAACACTTAAGTCCAAACAAGGACAAGGTCATAGGCTGCACTAGGCAGAAAGAGGGAGCTGCCACACTGGCACATACCTGTAGCCACAGATACTTGGAGTTTGAGGTAGAAGGATTTCACACACCCAAGCATTCAAAACCAACTTAGGCAACAAGGCAAGATCCTGCCTCAACAAGGGAAACAAGAAAAAAAGCAGCAAAAGACTGCAAAATGCTAAGTAACAGAGGAAGGAGGCACCCAGACACACAGAATGGGAAATGACAGAGACAACACGAGAGAGCTGGGAGGGCAAAACAAGGTAAACAAATGGGAAAATTTAGACCAGTATCAAGTTAACCTATCTCACTCCCCCCACCCCAACCACAAAGAACATCAAGAACCCCTGCCCTTCTGCCCAAAACTATGCAGAGCTGAGATTCAAACCAGGCCATCACTCCCCAAAGACAAAAGGCTCACCCTTTTCTTCTTTAATTCGGCCTCGCGACTGGCATGGTCATTGCCATGAACAATCTGGGGAGCAGATGATGGTCTGGAGGTTACTTTCTTCCCATTTTGCCTTGCAGGCTGGTTGCCAAGCAAGAAAAGAAAAATTAAACACAGTTAATGAATCCATGGAAACCACCTCTTACCCAGAGGAGCATGGAAGATAGTCTGGATGAGGGTTGAAATCTGCTTGTCTGGCTAGGGCAAGGCCCTTCCCTACTAACCAGGCAGGAACTGAGAGGAAAGTGGTAGGGACAAGGGCAGCCAGGAAGGTTTCCCAAGGCCAAAGAGAAACCTTTCTTGACATACAGCTCCCAAAATGAGGTCTTGGAAGCCAGAGCAACAAGCCCTGAGAACTGATCAAAAAATAGAAATTTTGGGGGTTGAGGGTGTGTGGCTCAGTGGTAGAACCCTTGCTAAATATGCTCAAGGCCCAGTATGGCTCAATACTCACCACTACAAAAGTACATAGGGATGTCAATAATCCCTTATATGTAAACCAAGCACAAAGCAGTATATGGCTTTCAAAAAAAAAAAAAAAACTTCAGATATTCAGGTAACTCTCCTACAGCCATATGAACTGGGAAAAAAGGACAGATCTGTCCATCCCTCTGAGGAGTCACCCAATAACTAATCTGACTCCCAACAATACCCATACCTCACCTAATGGTAAGGCCCACTTACCTTCTTACAGCCTTTGGAACCTTTACCTGGTTTTTTGTTTTCTACAAAAAAAGAGAGAGAGAGAAAGAGTTGCTATCACCCCCCTACCCAATGTCTATTAATGCTTTAATCAGAAGGTCAGGACAACTAGGAAATTTAGAAATCTCAGATGCCATGTCTGTCTAGATTCAGCATAAGATAGAGCTGCAGATGGCAAAGACCATCACCTGTCAAGAGGAAGTAATAGGCATAATACCCAGAGAACTGTCTCAGTGTAAACTCCATAAATTCTTAATGAAATTCTCTTGAGTCACCTGAATGTGCATTTGTTACTGCTTAGGAGGACTATGAAACACACCTTTGGGTGTGTCTCTAGGGGTGTCTCCACAGAGGTTGAAACACGCATGGGTAGAAGCATCATCCCATGGACTAGAGTCCCAGACTGAATCAGAGGAAGACAAGACAGAAGGCAGCTGAGCACCAGCATTCGTCTGTCTCCACTTCCTAACCACAGTTGCCAGTGACCAGCCGCATCACACTTTCCCCTCCATGACTTCCCTGCCACAGTGGAATGTAACCCATCACATAAGTCAAAATAAGCTCTTCATTAAGGACAGCAGCAACAACTGAATTGACAGGCTAAAGACCACAGAGGGAGCTAATTTGAATAAAAATCCAAAGAAAAGAAGTTATAAGTGAGAACAAGACTGAAAAATATAGAAACTAATCTTCAAAACAGAATTCTTGAAAAAGGAAAGGTACAAATAGAGAATCAGGTATTTTTTTAATAACAGATGAAAATTCTTTACCTTGAAGATAGGCTTAAGGTTTTAGATGGGAAAGGTATATAGAACATCAAGATTAAAACATAGGTGCCCTGTTGATCTTCTGGTCAAATTGAGACAAACTGGAGAAAAGGGAACTACACCTAAGAAAATCTCTCCATAAGATTGGCCCATGGGACATTTTCTTAGTGATTGATGGGAGAGGGTGCAGCCCATTGTAGGTGGTGCCATCCCTAGGCTGGTGGTCCAGGGTTCTATAAGAAAGCAGGCCAGAACTAACCAGTACCCCGGAGCTCTTGACTCTAGCTGCATATGTAACAAAAGATGGCCTAATCGGCCATCACTGGAAAGAGAGGCCCATTGGACACGTAAACTTTGTATGCCCCAGTACAGGGGAACGCCAGGGCCAAAAAGGGGGAGTGGGTGGGTAGGGGAGTGGGGGTGGGTGGGTATGGGGGACTTTTGGTATAGCATTGGAAATGTAAATGAGCTAAATACCTAATAAAAAATGGAAAAAAAATTATGAAAAAAAAGAAGAGTTTATTTGCAGGACACAAAATGTGTGTGGTTGTCTACTTTGATTGACAGATTAAGTTATGTACTCATTATTCATCTGCTCATATCCCTTTTCATAACATACCTGATTTTAATCATAAGGGATGGCTGATTAGGCGTAGAAATAAGATGGTAAACAGGGGATTCCCTCTAAAAGTCCACCTGGGGTCACAGTTTGGCCTCATTGACCACACACTCAGAAAAAAAAAAAAGAAAGAAAGCAGGCCAGGCACTATAATGCCAGCATGGCCTCTCAGTCACAGAGCTCCAGCCAAAGGGGAGGGTAAGTAAGGTGGTGTCCATATCATGGCTCCTTCAAAGAAGACTGTCCATCTATCTGCCATTGGTAAAGCACCCAGGAAACAACTAGCTACAAAAACCCCTCACAAGAGGTGCCCTCTACGGGAGATGAAGAAACTTCATTGTTACAGTCTGATACTGTAGCACTCTATGAAATCAGATACTAACAGAAGTCCACTGAACTTCTGTTTTCAGTGTCTGGTGCAAAAAACTGCTCAGGACTTCAAAACAGATGTGTGCTTCCAGAGTGCAGCTATTGGTGTTTTGCAGGAGGCAGGTGAAGCCTATCTGGTTGGCTCTTTTATTTTTTCTTTAAGTTCAAAATATCTTCTAGTAACTTTATTAAAAATATGAATGAAAATACATTCTGTAAAAAACACGGTTATATGAGAACTAACATTACGCAAAGTGTGTGCCATAAAATGTGGCAGATCTATTCTTCGGTTTCTGAGGAACCTTTATACTAACTTCTAAATTGGCTGTACAGTTTACACGTGCCTACCAGCAGTGAATAAATGCTCACCTTTCCCTACATCCATGCCACAACTTGTCATCATTATGTCTGAGGAAGTTGGCCTTTTGAAGATCCCAAACTATGTGCTATCCATACCAAACATGTAACAATTATGCCAAAAGATATCCAGTTAGCATGCTGCATATTCGGAGTACTTGCTTCAGAGTTCAATATGAGGGGAAACATTTCATTCTCAAAAGAAAAAATCCTCTTCCTGTTATCAGTAGTTCTGAATGTTAGATATTTTTCCATAGGGTCAAAAGGTCTGTAAGTATATGATTGTGAGTGGAAACACAGGGGACAGAATCAGGCATTGTCAGTTTCTTAGTTTTTGTTTGTGTGAATTTTTTTAATACAAACACAAGATGTAAAGCATTAATATAAGCAAAATGTTTCAGTGAAGCCAGGCATGGTGGCGCACGCCTTTAATCCCAGCACTCAGGAGGCAGAGGCAGGTGGATTTCTGAGTTCGAGGCCAGCCTGGTCTACAAAGTGAGTTCCAGGACAGCCAGAGCTACACAGAGAAACCCTGTCTCGAAAAACTAAAATAAATAAATAAATAAATAAATAAATAAATAAGGAAGTTCAGTAAGTCCTGAGGAAAGGGATTAATTATGTTCCAGCCAAATTCCTCTCTATCTGACCACTTTTATGTTAAGAAAATTTCCTTCCTTGTAAGACTACTGCCAAAAAATAAAAATTAGGGACTATTGTAGAAATATATTCAATATGTTCAAGGTCCAAGTGAGGGTGGGGTAGGAAGAGGAGGAAAGGGGAAGAATAGGAGATAAAAAAATTAAGTCTGAATAAAGGCTGCAAAGTAAACCAAACAAAATAGGGTTAAACAGGAAGTTGATTAATTGGTGATATGGCTGAGAACTGTAACTTAAAACCCAATAAGAAAATCCTAAGGGACTAGCTGGGAACAAAGACATCAATTTCAACAATTTCCAAGAATCAAGAGATGGGCACCAGAAAAATCAACAACACAAAATGTGCTACAAGTCTCACTCTGAATGGGTAAGAACAAAGAAGCTATTATTTAACTCTGGTAACATGTTTGTAATCAGTTTAGCAAAAAGTGGGAGTTAAAGGAAACAATAAATATATAATGCGATGGTAGAAATCTGACCAGAATATTAGTTGCCATAGCAATACAGTCTCACTATGTAGGCTGGGCTGGTCTTGAACTTGCTGCAATCGTCCTGCCTCAGCCTCCCAAATGCTGGGAACACAGGTATGAGCCAGCAAACCCAGCAATGTTGCTGCTTGAAAACAACAAAATAGCCCTCAAGTCTTTACTTCCAAAGTACTTTGTTGCAACAAAAAAGAAGGTGGGGCGGTGGTGGCACACGCCTTTAATCCCAGCACTTGGGAGCCAGAGGCAGGTGGATTTCTGAGTTCAAGGCCAGCCTGGTCTACAGAGTGAGTTCCAGGACAGCCAGAGAAACCATCTTGAAAAACCAAAAAAAAAAAAAAAACCCCGCAAAAGGAAGGTGATAGCTAGAATGAACTAGGTCTCAGTATTTTTACTCAACAATTTCCACACCCCTAACTTCCTTGATAAAGGAGTCCTAGCACTGGATACAGGCAAGCAATGAGAGAAAAGATATCACTCAAAGGAAAGCATCCACTTCAAAGAGGAAAAGAAAGAGTGGGAGGACAAAGGGGGGAAGGGGATAGAATCAGTCACTACTCAGCACTCAGGATCCTCTGGCCACAGGTTTTACTACAGTTTCTTAGGGAAACATCTACCACTATGTAGCTGGAAGATCAGCTTCTTACTCTGCCCAACACCTACCTAGATATATGATTTTGAAGAACTGTTTTTGTTTTAGAGAGGTGAGTCTTACTATGTTGCCCAGACGGGTCTGAAACTATGACTCAAGCAATCCTCCTACCTCAAGCTCCCCAGTAGCTGGAGATAGAGGTATACACCATCACATACATACATAACTGAATTTTTTTTAATTCCTGAGACCCATTAACTGCATCTACTAATATCTGGGCCTAAAACCATCAACTCTCTTATCAGTATCTAACACAGATTTGCCCCTTATATCTCTTATTCTCATATTCTCCCACCCAAATGTCCCTGCATACCCACAGATGCACTGACTTCACCTGTCCCTTCCGTCCTCCCCCTGGCATCTAACTTTCCTTGATGTCCTCTAGAACTCCTATATATAGGTGATCAGCACTCTTAGATGCCTTTAGCCTCTCCTCAGGACGGCTGGCCAACCTCCCACCCTTGGTCTTAGCTCTCCCAGCAACAAAGGTTTACTTGTAAGATTTTTCAAAAGATGGATGTTCTTCCTGGAACTTTAATCTTGAGCCCAGAAGGGATAGGAGGTGTCCTCCAGACTCACCATTGTCAGACTGAAACTATATCTCCCCATCTTGTTAAAAAAGGAAAAAAAAAGTACAATAAAACCCCTGCTCCAGCCGGGCAGTGGTGGCGCACTCCTTTGATCCCAGCACTTGGGAGGCAGAGGCAGGCGGATTTCTGAGTTCAAGGCCAGCCTGGTCTACAAATTGAGTTCCAGGATAGCCAGGGCTATACAGAGAAACCCTGTCTTGGAAAAAAAAAACCCTGCTCCTTTTCTGGGGTCCCTATCATTCTGCTGTGTCTGTCACTAAAGAGTCACTTTTCCTCATTTACTGAAGTTTGTGGCTTACAGCTTTGTTTTCCAACCAAGTTCAATCACCATCCACTTGGAGGTCACCAGGTGGCCCTTCCAATAACCTGGGTTTCCCACTTCCTTGGTATCCTCACCTCTAAAGCTCTCCACTAACCATACTGCTACTCCTAGCACTTCCAATACACCAACCCCAACCCAATCCCTACCCCTACCTTTATACTTAGCCTTACCTCTTACCTTACCCATACCCCACCCTAAACCAGGCCCAACCCTAATTCCAACTCCAACACATGCACCTACCATTTCCCCTACATGTATGCCTAGCCCCAACCTGACCCCTACCCCTTGGCCATTTCTACTATTAACCCTAACCTTACACTTACCTTTTCTTCTTAGCTTACCCTTACCCCTACTGTTAACCCTACCCCTACCACTTTCCCTACTACAATACCAATTCCAAACACAAAACCATCCCCTAACACTTCCCTTACATTTATGCTAATACTAACACTAACCCTTCCCTTTTCCCTAACCCTAACACTAACCCTACCTAACTCTAATCCTTACCTTCACAATTACTCTTACCCTTACACTGACCTTATGCAACTAACGCCCAACCATCCATTCATGACTAGACTAAAGGGGGCACTGTGTTCAGTTTCCTGAACTTCTGAAAGTAGTCTCAGATGCCTCTCTACCATCTTCAAGTTTACATGTCCAGTCTCCTAGATACTGAAACCTTGCATTCATTCTTTAGTCATACAGGCACCTCCTTTCCCTCTGTTGCCCCACCAGGATATCTTTACTAATGTGTATTAATCAAATGGCCAGCAAAAAGGCTACCTCCAGATTATTTGCCTCCAGCAAAAACTCTGCCACCAATACTTGCAATTATGAGGTTTGGGGTCTGGGGCATTTTTGAGTTTATTTGATACAGTGTCTCACTTTTTATCCCAGGTGTACCTGCAACCCACAGCAATTCTATTGATTCAGCATCTCAAGCGCTGAAATTACAGGCATTAACTTCCACATCCAACTAATAATTTGCTTTTTAATTTCCATGTGAATGTGGATATGATGCATGTGCTGCACATATATGCTTGCATATGTGAGGCACAAAGTAGGTATGGAGGTACATGTGCATGTATGTGGAGGCCCAATGTTCACATCACATGTCTTCCTCAGTTCCTCTCCACTTTATTGGGACAGTGCCTCTCAACTGAACCCAGAGCTAACTGACCTGGCTAACGTTACCTAGCCAGCTTACCGGTACCCCACGGACTGCTATCCCTGCCCCTGAGGTACAGAGATAACAAGAGGCTGCCCAGCTTTTATGTGGGTCCTAGGGATTTGAACTCTAGTCCTCATGCTTACATGGAAGGCACTTTATCCACTAAGCTAGGTCCTCAATCTAGATTTTTTTTTCTTTTTTGAGAAGTATCTCAACATATAACTCAGGTTGGCCTAAAACTTGCAGTAATCCTACTTCTGTCTTCAGCATGCCGAGAATAGAGGTGTGAATCACCATGCCTGGTTACTGTAAACTCTTTAAATTATAAAACACTCTGCCTTTTAAATAATCCCTCAAGACTGTTCAACTAAAATTATCTGGGGATAAAGTTCAGGTAGAGATCACTTGCCTAGTCCACACAAGGTCCTGGATTTTGATACCAATCACTACAAAAAATGTACCTAAATACACTTTAAATCTACCCCGGGCTGGTGAGATGGCTCAGTGGGTAAGAGCACCCGACTGCTCTTCTGAAGGTCAGGAGTTCAAATCCCAGCAACCACATGGTGGCTCACAACCATCCGTAACGAGAGATCTGACTCCCTCTTCTGGAGTGTCTGAAGACAGCTACAGTGTACTTACATATAATAAATAAATAAATCTTTAAAAAAATATATTTTAAAAAAAAATCTACCCCGGCACGGTGTGGTGGCTCATGCCTGTAATCTCAGCCCTTGGGAGGCAGAGGTAGGAAAATTGCTGCTGGAGGCTCTTTACATAGTGTGTTGGGGCAGCCTGGGCTACAGAGTGAAACACTACATCAATAAAAACATAAGAATTTTAAAAATGAGAGAGAAAAGAGACAAGTTCTGAAGGCTGAAAGAAAGAACAGCAATTCATCCACTGGGTCTGATTTAGTTAAGAAATGTCTAACATTCAGAAATCAGGCAATGTGATGGCAGCATCTTTTAGGGAGCTAAATTCCAAGGAGCACAAGTCTGGATGTTGGCAGTGTTTTGAAACAAGTTCTTGCTATATAATCTAAGCTGGCTACAATTCCCTATGTAGTTAAGACTCAAACTTGTAATATTTCTCCTACTTCTGTCTTCTCAGTGCTAGGATTATAAGTATGCATCATCATGCCTAGTGAAACTGGGGAAATTATATATATAAATATATATTTTTATATCTATCTATATATGTGTGTATATATTTGTATATATATTTATATTTTTGAGACAAGGTTTCTCTGTATAGTCCTGGCTGTTCTGGAATTCCCTCTGTAGACCAGGCTGGCCTTGAACTCAAGAGATTCTCCTGGCTCTACCTCCTGAGTCCTGGGATTAAAGGTGTCCACTGTTATGCCTGGCTCAATTTTTTATTCAAATACTTATAGCATAGTTAACTCTACATATCTATGGGTGATGCATCTATTGACTCAACTAACTGTGAAACAATAACTGCATCTATGGGCCAGCAAGATGGCTCAGTGAGTAAAGGAACTTGCCACCAGACCTTAGGGCTCAATCTCTGGGGTCCACACAGTGAAAGGAACTCACTCCTGAAAGCTGTTCTCGGACCTTCACATGTATACCATGGCATGAATATATACAAGCAGACATACATAAATTCATGTAATTAAAAAACTATCTGTACTGGATATTATTTGTCATCATTCCCTAAACATGTCTAACAACTATTTACTTGTACTCTACATTGTATTACAAGGAACCTAGAAATGTTTTGAATTACAGGGGAAAGTGTGTGTAGGCTATGATGACAATACTATGCTGTTTTACAAAAAGACTTGAGTGCTCACTGATTTTATACCTGCCAGAGACCTTGAAAAGAGTCTCCAATGGAAATGCAGAAGCGACTGTAGTCACAGAAAGTGCTTACAAAGTGCTAGGCACTGCCCTAACCATTTCATCTCTTTACATTCATGAATTCTTCATCATTCCAGAAACTCAGGAGACTAGGGTAAAAGGATAGCTTGTGCTCAGCATTTGAGGGCCAGACTGAGAAATATTGTGAGACACAATCTCCAAAACCTCTCCTGGGCCCCAGTGGATGGTTGAATGGATAAAAGGATACCTGTCATCAAGCGTGCCAACCTGAGTTCAATCCCCTTGGCCCACAGGTGGTAGAGGGAGAGAACTGATTACCACAAGTTGTCTCTGACCTCCATGCATGTGCTATACCACACAGTTGCACACATATACATACACATGCATGCATACATAAATGAAGAAACAGTTTTGAATCCTATACCAGGAATTGGTTTCATCAGCCTATAACCCTAGGACTAAGGAGATGGATTCAGGAAGATCCGTCTGTTCCAGGTCATCTTCAACTATATAGTGACTTCAAGGCCAGCTTGAACTACATGAGACACTGGCTCAAAAAGAAATTCCTCTTGACAGATGTGGTGCCTCTTGACATCTGTAAAGTCAGCAATTCAGGGATGGAGTCAGGCAGAAGGATGACAAGTTCAAAGCTAGCACAAGCTACCTGGAAAGACCCTCTTGTCAAAATGAACAAAATCAATAAAATCCTCAAATACAAATGGGTGGATATTATAATCAATGACCTCTGTGTTGTAAATAAGGAAAATGGAGTTAAGGAATTAAGTGACTTGGCCAAAGCTATCCAGCTAATTTTAAAAAAGAGGTGAGATGAAATCAATGTGGCTCCAGCATAGAACTGGTACAACTTATGGGATCCACTGAAAGGTCTAAGTTCTTTTTTTTTTCCATTTTTTATTAGGTATTTAGCTCATTTACATTTCCAATGCTATACCAAAAGTCCCCCATACCCACCCACCCCCACTCCCCAACCCACCCACTCCCCCTTTTTGGCCCTGGCGTTCCCCTGTATTGGGGCATACAAAGTTTGCGTTTCCAATGGGCCTCTCTTTCCAGTGATGGCCGACTAGGCCATCTTTTGATACATATGCAGCTAGAGTCAAGAGCTCCGGGGTACTGGTTAGTTCATAATGTTGTTCCACCTATAGGGTTGCAGATCTCTTTAGCTCCTTGGGTTCTTTCTCTAGCTCCTCCATTGGGAGCCCTGTGATCCATCCATTAGCTGGCTGTGAGCATCCACTTCTGTGTTTGCTAGGCCCCGAAGGTCTAAGTTCTAAAGACAGATGTTAGGGCCTACTATGCAGCATCACATGATATTAACTGCTGTTTACCTCAGATTCAGTCACTTAACCTTGCTGAGTCTCCATTTTCCTATTTATAAAACAAGAACGGGAGAAAGAACTACAAGAAATCATGAGACTATCAAAGATATCATATGTAAAAGACCCAGACTGAGAGAGCAGGAACATACTGAGTAGTTTTGAAGTTGTGAGCTGAGCACAGCAACACACTCCTACAGTCCCAATACTTGAGAGACTGAAGCAGGATGGTAAGGGAGTTTGAGGCCACAATGGAGTACTTAAAAGAGCTTGAGGCTAGCCTCAAAAAAAAAAAAAGCAACCACATATGATGGAACACGCCTGTAATCCCAGCACTGGGAGGCAGAGGCAGGTGGATCTCTGAGTTTGAGGCCAGCCTAGCCTACATATCAAGTTCCAAGGCAGCCAGGGCCACACAATTAAACTCTTGTCTTGGGGAGAAAAAGAGTTCAAGACCAGACTCAGCTACATAGCAAGTTCAAGGCCAACCTCCCATAAATAAATAAACAAGACAGCAAAGTTGTTGTGAAAAATACTATGACTATTAAATGTATAGGCTTTGAAGAGACTAGTAGAAGAAACTCACTGTGTCTAATCTTCATCATGATGATCAGAGAAGCTGGAAACAGAGATGTTCAAATCTGTCTGCTTCTTCCTGTTGGAACAGAAGCAGGAATTTGAAGACAGACCTAGGAACCACAACTCTCCTTTAAGCCCTGGAAAGGCAAAATAAAATGTCACAGAACATGATCGGGAAGCTCTAAACAATTGGGAAATTGGGAGAATACTATTCTGGATCTAGGGCCTAATATGGCTTAGCAGACACAAGGAAAGCAGTATTATATCACTCGAAGAAAGAAATAGATCAGAACCTTTCTTCCTGGATGGAGTCCATGCCTCCAATACAATTATTGATACAATAATTGATACAAGTGGGTACTTGTAGTATCATATCCCAGGTAAAAGACTGGTGCTAAACACCTCCACACTGGGAAGAACAGATAATATGTTTCATCAGTGAAGAGGAGTGATAGTGTGCTTTTTGAAGGGAGCTTCTGCATGTCATCTACCCTTCAAGAGGGGGAAGGAAACAAATCCCGGGAGTCAATCCTGGAGAAATAGGTCCTCAGAATCCTTACTTTCGGCTGCACAGATTGAAGTCAATGCTAATGTCAGGAGGCGGTGCAGGGGCATCTCACCTGCCTATGTGGATAGGGTCTGCACCCTGGCAAGAGGAAGGACATGTCATTTGTTCCTCTGTTCTTGGGTCACTGACTAAAGAATCCGGCACAGTGGCTATGTCTCTATGTGCGTCTCTGCTACACGGGAGGACACTAGTCCACGCAATTTGTAATTGTTGGGGAAGATAGAGCCTGGGTCTCATTACTCATCTGTCAAGGAGGGGCAAAGCTGCTATGCTTATTTCCATGATGAGGTAGTATGAAGGAAAGTGGGCAGCTTTGAATGAGTAGGGTCCACACACTTTTGCCTGATGGAAGCTATTCTGAATCCTTCCATAGGTGGTGGACTAGAAGACTAGAATGATGTGTATAGATTTCATGTGGATTGAAGTCAACAGCACATTAGTATTGAAGGGAATAGGGCCTCTGGTTTTCTTTTTTTTCTTTTTTTTTTCTTTTTTTTTTTTTTGTTTTTTTTCGAGACAGGGTTTCTCTGTGTAGCTCTGGCTATCCTGGAACTCACTCTGTAGACCAGGCTGGCCTTGAACTCAGAAATCTGCCTGACTCTGCCTCCCAAGTGCTGGGATTAAAGGCGTGGGCCACCACGCCCGGCTTCTGGTTCTCTATGAGAGTAAAAAACAAGGCATAAGGCCATGCAATTATAAACTCAATGAATTTGCTCCTCCCTTGGGAAGTGTGCATCTCTCATTTTACCTTAGGTGAGAAGAAATATCTGGCAGTTGTGATGCATACTTTTAATCCCAGCACTCAGGAGGCAAAGGCTGGCAGATCTCTGAGTTCAAGGCCAGCCTAGTCTACAGAGAGATTTCCAGGACACACACACCCCACAAAAAAAAAAAAAAAAACTGTCTCAAAAAAAAAAATCAACAACACCGGGGCCTAGCAAACACATAAGTGGATGCTCACAGTCAGCTACTGGATGGATCACAGGGCCCCCAATGGAGGAGCTAGAGAAAGTATCCAAGGAGCTAAAGAGATCTGCAACCCTGTAGCTTCAACAACATTATAAACTAACCAGTACCCCGGAGCTCTTGACTCTAGCTACATATGTATCAAAAGATGGCCTGGTCGGCCATCACTGGAAAGAGAGGCACATTGGACAAACAAACTTTATATTCCCCAGTACAGGGGAACGCCAGGGCCAAAAAAATGGGAGTGGGGGGGGGAGAGAAGTGGGGGGGGTATGGGGGACTTTTGGGATAGCATTGGAAATGTAATTGAGGAAAATACGTAATAAATTTTAAAAAAAATCAACAACAAAAATTAAGAGGCTGGAGAGATGGCTCAGTGGTTAAGAGCAGTTAAGAGCACTGCCTGTTCTTCCAGAGGTCCTGAGTTCAATTCCCAGCAACTATATAGTAGCTCACAGCCATCTATCGTGGAATCCGATGTCCTCTTCTGTCATACAGGTGCACATGTAAATAAATAGAGCATTCATATACATAAATAAATACAATTTTAAAAGTAGAGAAAATCTGAGCTCCTATTCTATGGATGAGGAGAGATTTCGAATGCACTGCATTGTAGGATGATCAGTGATATCACTGGCTTTCTGGGCTAAATGGGAGGGGGGAGTTGTCTGCATCTCTACTGCTCAGATGCCCCCTCTCTTGGTCAATCTGGTGATTATAAATCATTTGGAGGGTGGGGTTCTGTCTCTACCTCAAAAGGGAAGAAAATAAACCTGAGTTTCTCTACCCTGAGGGTCTACTTGAGAGGCATAGCATTATCTCAGTGGACTAAAGTCTGTTCCCAGGTACTGTAAGCCAGTTTGGGTGGGCCTTTACTACCGTCAGAAAAACAGCAATTCTTTATGGGGTAGCTATGGGGGTCTAATTTTCCATAATGAAGGGGGAGGGGTAAATCTGTGTGGTTGCCCATAAGTCTCTGTCTCCAATGATTTTGAGGGCTGATGGTGTCTGGTGACTGGTTACAAGGGTAAACATGAGAAGGGTGGGTCTCTACGTTAGGAGCTCTCTTCCTCTAGATATTACACAATTCTGAGCTCCCCTATCGCAGTATGGAGATGGACAAGCCCCGTTAAAGACCTATGCCTTAATAAGCCAGAAGTCGGCCTGCTCAACCTTGTATTGGAAATTATTTTCTTATAGGGCAGGGATGATATCATCCACCATTTGATGGGTCGACACACCTGTCTCCATTACGCAATGAAAGTATAAACGTAATAGACCTTCTCACACATGGATGGGGGCGTCTGTCTACATGGGAGAAATGGCAGTAATGCGAAATGACGCCCAAATATCCTGAAAGGCGGAGGGCAACCGACATTTTGTCTCATACGCATGGTCAGTGCCTCTCTACATAGCCAGGATGCATCTTTAGAGCCTCTCTAGGAGGCCGCCAGAATGCAGTTCAGCGCATCGCCACATGTGGAGCTATCCGTATCCCTCTTCCAGGCCCTTCTACTTTACAAGAGAGCCAGCTTTTCACCTCTCTAGTCCAGGATGGCGAGCATCTCTGGTTTCACCTTTAAAAAAACAATCTTTACTATACTGCTGGCCTGGTGAGCACTCACCACGAAAAAAAAGAGAGTAGTCTCTTACCTACACTTCCGGCAGGGACCTCGGAGAGCTGTTAGAAGCACAACGTCGCCAGTCCAGGAGTGCGCAGCTAGGCTCCGCCCAGACTTCCGGATCCCAGCCCAGCTCTTTGCTCCGCCTAATTTGCGTAAGACGCAAGGGCGGAGTTTCGATATAATTGCTGCGCCGCACAGTCCCGCCCCCGCTCCCACGCTGGCCCCGCCTCCTGGCTGCCGGCGGGTAAAGAAATAGCGAAGAGGGGGGCGGGAGCCTGGCGATGGGAGGGGGGGCAGTTGTGTGTATCTGTGTCTTGTTTGTGTGTGTGTGTGTGTGTGTGTGTGTGTGTGTATACTCATGTGGCCACAAAAGCTATTTGTAAGACGAACTCTTTTGTGCGGCTTCCTGGCTAGGGTTAAGGATGTATCTTCTCTAGTCTGTTACCAAAGTAATCACTGGCAGCATTAGATGAGGGTAGGGGGCAATAGTTTGTCCTCCTGGAAGATGGCGACAGACCGGGTGCGAGAAAATGGCCGCCGGAATCACGTGTCTATTTGGCTGCGTATATCCCACCTGAAATGAGTTCGCTGTTTTCAGCAGCTTTCCAGTCTCACGGGACTCTAAAGCATAGCAAGGCTCAGCCGGGAGCAGCAACCGAAACTCTTTGGAATTGTCACTCACCGGTTTACCCTCTTCTCCCTCATGTATGATTCCTGTGTCTGCAGAAAATAAACCTATCTCTAAAGCGAGGGTAGGTAAGGGTGTCTTTAATAACCATTTCAGGAAACTTCTGACTTGACTGGGAAGTGAGATAACCCTCCAAAAAGCGTAACTATTAATTTAATTCCTTCCTGGTCATTTACTTCCAGTCCTTTCCCTCTCCTCAAGTCTAAACCTTAAGGGTGGGGGTTGGGCTAGGTAAGGCAACCACCCAGAACGTGTGTTCTTCATCTGCAACTCATTCCTGCTGAAAACAAGCCCTTTTGCTCTCCCTCCCCTTATAGTACAGGATTGGCTGCTACCTTTCTCTCTAGACCCCAGATTCTTCTGGACCCCCAAAGTAGCCATAGTATTTACAGGCTCTATTTACCTATTGTAGCTCTATGAAATTTCTAATACCAGCGTTTTTATGACTCCCAGTTGAGTAAGAATCACAGCATCCTTTATCACAATACTACACTGTAGTAGGTTTTTTTCTTAAATTTTTTGTAGATTTGTTCTAGTTTGTGAGTTTGCTGTTATGTGTGTGTGTATGTATGTGCACCATATACCTTCCTGATGCATGTGGAGAGCAGAAGGATGCTTTGGATCCTCTGAATCTGGAGTTGCTGATGGTTGTGAGCCATCTGCATGTGAAAGCTTGCTGCTGAGCTCAGGTCGCCGGCAAAAGCAACAGGCTCTCCTAACTGCTGAGCCATCTCTCCAGTCCCTGTACACTATAGTTCTTAATGTGGCTTCATCACCACAGGAGAGAGGACTCCTCAGAGAAATGACAGTTCATCTTTGAACTCTCATAGAAACCCAGTACAAAACTGGCTGGAAGCAAATTTGTCAACTGAAATTAAGAGCTGCACCACAAGTCAATGGGGATTGAACAGTTTAATAGGTAGCATTGGGAAAATTGGATCAGGATAAAGAGAAATATAAATGCCAGGTATGGTAGTACATCCCCTGAGTACAGAGTCTGAGATTGGAGGATCAGAAATTCAAGATCATCCTGGTTTGCACAGGCAGAGTGATTTAAAAAGGAAATTCATGATTTTGAAACAGAATGTCTTCTAGCCCGGGATGTTCTCAGAATCTCTGTATCGCAGGATGACCTTGAACTTCCTGATCCTTCTCTGTGCAGCTCTGGAATAATAAGATTAGAAGCCTGTGCCGCCACACCCAATTTAAATGTATGCCCTGCAGTGGATCCAACACAATACCTTTTGCATGTTAGACAAGCACTGTACCATCTGAGCTACATCCCCAGTTCAATCTTAAATGATTGTCTCCAGGAGGAACAGCAAAGTATGGAGTACAGATGAAAGAGAGTTTATGATACAACACAACCTGTAAAGTAATACAAGCTCATCGGTTGCATGAAAAACACAGAAACAGAATGAAGATAAAATTTGCAAATAATCTCATTTTTTCCATTAGTGCTTTTCAAAATGTGATACTTGGACTACCAGAGGATCTTAGAAATGCAAATTTATGCATCAAACCCAATTTTCTCAACTAAAACTCTGGCTGTGAACAACACCAAGGTTATTTGATAAAGCATCCAGGAATCATTTTATACGCACCTAAAATTGTGCGTGTATGTGTGTGTGTTTGTGTGTGTGTGTATACATGTATATTATATATAATATATTTATATATAATGTATATATGTGTGTTTATACAATATATAATATATAATAATATTTATTTTATCTTAAAGGAAGTTAAACCACTTGAGCTGATAATACTTCCACAAAAACCATAGCTTAACAAAACCCCAGTACCATGCATGAGAAAACTCCTTTCAAATGATTGGTCAGGGTAGTCAAAGTGACTCTGAAAACAGTATAGATTATTGATGTAGCTCTTGGTTGCCTCTCAGAGCTTGAGGGTAAGCCCTTGATGCTGAAGACACTGTACACTTAAGACAAACTCTTATGATTTGAGCTGGGTCTAGCCTGAAAGCCTGTTTCCTATGGTCTAGTTTCCAAGCTTCCAAAAATACTATACAAGCTACCCAGGGAGGGAGGCAATTAAACAGTTCTGTTCAGCTGCAACACCTATGAGCCACTATAATTAGCAGTATTTTATTTATTTTATGTGTATTGGTGTTTTGCCTTTGTGCGTGTATGTGTATCATGTGCATGCATGCTGCCTAGAGAGGCCAGAAGGTGTCAGATCCCCTGTATCTAGAGTTACAGTTGTGAGCTACCTTGCAAGTGCTAGGAATTGAACCTCAATCCTAAAAAGCTATCAGTACTCATAACTGGTGAGCTAAATTTGCAGCCCCTATGTAGTACTTTTTAGTACTAAGTTTGAATTTTGAACTTAATGTGTATTTACAAGCATTCTACCACTGAGCCAAACTCACCCCTAGTCCTGCAATCTGAGCTACAGAATGAGTTCAAGACTAACCTGGGCAGCTGAATGAGATCCTGTCTAAAATTTTAAAAAGTCAAAAAGGGGGCTGGAGAGATGGCTCAGCAGTTAAGAGCACTGACTACTCTTCCGGAGGTCCTGAGTTCAAATCCCAGCAACCACATGGTGGCTCACAGCCTTCTGTAATGAGATCTGATACTCTCTTCCATTGCGTCTGAAGACAGCTACAGTGTACTTAGATATATATTTATTAGATAAATAAATCTTTTTAGAAAATCTTTTTTTAAAAAAGTCAAAAAGGAGACTGATGATATAGCTCAGTGTGAGATCACTTGTCTAGCATGGGCTAGGCCTAGATTTCAATCCCTAAGACTACAGAAAAACCACAATAATTTAATAATGAACTTAAATATAGTCTAGGGCTGGGGTTGTAGCTCAGTGGCAGAATATTTTCCTAGCATGCACAAGGCCCTGAATTCCATCCCCAATGCTGCCAAAAAGTTAATGCAAATTAATGTATATATCTAGTGCATGCATAGATCTTCTGTATACAAATATGTGCATGTCACATTCTCAAATTACCCAATTATCCTCAAAATGTTTTAAAAGCTAATTCTATTTTTGGATCCCAGCATCTCATCAACATGCATGCATTACACACAACCTGTTTTAATGTATAAATGGACTCCTACATTTTGTCAGGAGTTGTATGTTTTTCTTTTATTTTTTGTACCTTTTCTGTATTTTGTGAGCTTGTTATTTGAGACAAGATCTCATGTAGCTCAGGCTGATCTCAAGTTGGCTAGGTATTAGAAGATAACCTTGAATTTCTGATGCTTCTGCCCCTACCTCCTTAACTACTAGAATTACAGATGAGTGTCACTCTGCCCAGATACTATTTGAATATATTGATAGATTTGAAGAGTCTAGGCTACTTGACTTTTAGGATGTCCCAAATTTGAAATTTATATTCTTGTTCTATTGTAATTATATTACGATTGGGTATTTTCAACAGGATAGAACATAAGAATACGTAGGGAATCTCCATCACATCTAACTTGAGTTGGCTACTGCAGTGGGCCTTTACTGCATTTTTTTGAAGATTTAGTTTGGGAATTTAATTTTTAAAGCAGTTCCCTTATAGGCTGCAAAAAGATTCTTTTGTTTTTCTGTCAACATGGTTTTAATGGTTAATATTAGATCTCTGTTTATGTAGGATCCACATTTTTTGTTTTGTTTCCTTTTGTTTTGAGACAAGACTAGGCTGGCCTGGAACTCACCAGATCTGCCTGCTTCTGCCTCCTCTGCTGGGATTAAAAGCCTGTGCTGCTGTGCCAGATATATTAGAATCACACTTTTAAGCAGTAGGTAGAAATACAGTTGTCCTTCTTTTCATGCAATAAGCCAGATTTCCTGCCATCAAATACAAAATAATTTCTCTTTTTCCCATTAAATTATTATGACAACTTTACACACACATACTTATAGAAAGGTCTGTTTTGTTTTTGCAGTAATATTACTTTGATTGTAATGTTTTGTAGTGTAACTTAGTATCTGATAAGGCAGTTTCTTCTCTTTAGTTCTTTAAGGTGATTTTATATATTATCACATAAATTTCAAAATTTCAATTGGGATTTTTAGAGGAGTTTTGATGAATTTATGAATTATCTTAGAGGTTTGAGGGCTGAAGAAATGACTCTGTTGGTTTCTGTCTAAATATAAAGACCTGGATCCAGGGCTGAAGAGATGGCTCAGCTGTTAAGAGCACTGACTATTCTTCCAGAGGTCCTGAGTTCAATTCCTAGCAATCACATGATGACTTACAACCATTTGTAATGGGATCCTGACACACCTTCATGGGAGGCAGAGGCAGGCGGATTTCTGAGTTCAAGGCCATCCTGGTCTACAGAGTGAGTTCCAGGACAGCCAGGACTACACAGAGAAACTCTTTCTCGAAAGAAAGAGAGAGAGAGAGAGACAGACAGACAGACAAGCCAGAAAAGAACAAAAGAAAATTTGTATGGGAGTACATCAAAAAACTAAGACTAAAAATTCAACTAGCATAAGGAGCAGCTTTAGCATTCCTGGGAATGTGCCAATGGAACATAAGGTGGCACTGTACAAGGGTACCTGCACATCTGTGTTTAGTTCAGCAATAATACCATGGCTGGACCATGGACTGAAACCTTTCTCAGAAAGAAAAAGAACTGTTGTATAAAGATTTATAATTGTATTGGAGTTTTCATCATTGTTGAATTCTGTTTTTAATGTTTAACACATATTTTGAACATCAAAGCTATTTATAAATATAATTTTTAGGAGAATCACTGTGTGTATTCAAGGCCACTCTGGGCTACATAGTGAGAATCAGGCCAGCTGGGGTTACACAGTGAGATCCTGCCTAAGAATACAACCAAACAAAATACAAACTATGTTCTCTTCTTTTCTTTTACATGACCTTTTATTTTTTTTTTTTTGGTTTTTCGAGACAGGGTTTCTCTGTGTAGCCCTGGCTGTCCTGGAACTACTTTGTAGACCAGGCTGGCCTCAAACTCAGAAATCCACCTGCCTCCTCCCGAGTGCTGGGATTAAAGGCATGTGCCACCACGCCCGGCTGACCTTTTTTCATTAATTGTTATTGTATGTATATATGTATATGTATATACATACATAATCCTAAATACAACCTGCTCAGTCAATATAATGTTACTTATAAGTATGTTTTCAGGACTGATCATTTGGTATTAAACAACCAATTAGTGTGCTCTTCCCTAGGGAATTCTATTTCTCTCCAATTCTCAGTATCCCTTAAATTGCCTACAGTTTTTTGTGTATGGTTGAAGGCATGGGGGCCTTCTCCTGTCCACTTTGATATGTCTATTGCTGTTGTTCATGTTCACCTAATACTTAGGCAGTCATGGATATAATAAAAATTAATTTTTAAGAATTCATTATGTTAGCCACTCTGGTCTTAAACTGCAGGATTTAAGCAATGCCATCTCAACCTCCAGGTTAGCTGGGACTACAGGTATGTGCCACTGGGCTTAGCTTTTATGAATTAATATTCATAATTTTAGAGTAAGTACTTTAGAAATACCAACTAGGAGCTGGTGAGATGGGTTAGCAGGCATAGACACCTGCCTTAAAAGCCTGGTAACAGGCATGGTGGCGCACACCTTTAATCCCAGCACTCAGGAGGCAGAGGCAGGCGGATTTCTGAGTTCGAGGCCAGCCTGGTCTACAAAGTGAGTTCCAGGACAGCCTTGGCAGTGGTGGTATAGGCCTGTAATTCCAGTGCTTGGGAAACAGAGATAGATGGATCTCTGAGTTTGAGGCAAGCATGGTGTACAGAGCAAATTCCAAGTCAGCCAGGGCTACTACAACAGAGAAAACAAGAAGAAAAGAAAAAAAAAAGGGCATAATGCAATCCATTATTTTGTATGTTAATTTAAAAATTAATGTACATAGGATACCTACACTCATGTGCACATGCACATGCATACAATTTAAAATAAAATAAATCTGGTGCTAGAAAGATGGCTCAGTAGTTTAGAGCATATGTTGTTCTTGCAGAGGACCAGGGTTCAATTCCCAACACCTATATAGTAGCTCACAACCATTCATAACTCCAATTCAAGGGAGTCCGATGTCTTCTGACCTCTAGGTGCACTAGGCATGCACATGGTACACATAAAATACACTCATATGCATAAAATAAATAAATTTTAAAAAACAATCTGGGTCATCATGATGCATACTTTTTCTCCCAGCACTTGGGAGGCAAAGACAGGTGGGTCTCTGTGAGTTCGACAGTCTGGTCCAGGACAGGCAGAAAATTTTTTTTGTCTTGATTTTTTTTTAATTTTAAAAGTCTTAAGAAAATTGATTACAAATGGCCATTAGCAAAGTTTTAAAAATACAGGGCACGGGGCGTGGTGGCGCACGCCTTTAATCCCAGCACTAGGCAGGCGGATTTCTGAGTTCGAGGCCAGCCTGGTCTTCAAAGTGAGTTCCAGGACAGCCAGGGCCAAACAGAGAAACCCTGTCTCGAAACAAAACAAAACAAAACAAACAAACAAACAAAACCCTAAAGTCGTCACTGACAAGAGTTTTCTTTCTAAGTATTTAACAAGGTTCTAGAAATAAAAGAAAAGCCAGCAATGGCAACAGAAAAGGGGAGAGAAGATACTTAATTCATGGGAAAAGATTACATTTGTTATTAAAAGTTT
The DNA here is from genome assembly GCF_000001635.26 of Mus musculus. Lineage (NCBI taxonomy): Eukaryota > Metazoa > Chordata > Mammalia > Rodentia > Muridae > Mus > Mus musculus. The sequence goes on from NC_000086.7 coordinate 151,024,490, forward strand.
TTTCATACAATCTATTTTGATCATTTTCTCCTCTATCAACTAATTAAAAGGAGGGTTTGAAGGGGTAAAGTTATGTAATTATAATATCAAAAAGAAAAGAAGAACTCAAAAGTTAAATTGGAATTTTTATAATTGTGAATCTTCCTGTCTAAGAACATGAGACACCTTTCTATTTCTTCCTCTGGGATGTTATGAATGTTTCTCAAAAAGGTTTTAGGCATTTCTTTTGGAAATTGTTTCTAGGAATTTTATGTTTCTATTGCCAAAGCAAATGGAGCTTTCTCAGCCATGTGATGGTGACCCACATCTTTTTGTTTGGTTAGTTGGTTGGGTTTTTGAGGATTTTTGGGGTTTTTGTTTTTTGTTTTTTGTTTTTTTTTGTTTTTTTTTTTTTTGATACAGTGTTTCTGCATAGCCCTGGCTGTCCTGGAACTCTCTATGTAATCCAGGTTGGCCTCAAACTCCTAGATCCTTCCTAGTACTGGGATTAAAGACATGTGCCAACAAGACAGAGACAGGCAACCTCTGAGTTTGAGGCCAGCCTGGTTTACAGATTCAGTTCCAGGACAGCTTGGGCTACACGGGAAAAAAACTGCCTCAAAAAACCAAAAAAATAAAATAAAATAAAAAACTGCAGGAAAATTGAATGAATTGAAATGTATAATATTCAGCAAGGTTATACAGACTCAGAAAGAAAAGAGAAAAAGTGCAAGATCTCTTTCATATGTGGAGTTCAGCCAATAGTGTGTGTGTGTGTGTGTGTGTGTGTGTGTGTGTGTGTGTGTGTGTGTAAACAAATGTACATGTGGGTACAGTATAGCATAAAGAAGAAAGTGAACGCCGGGCAGTAGTGGCGCACGCCTTTAATCCCAGCACTTGGGAGGTAGAGGCAGGCAGATTTCTGTGTTCGAGGCCAGCCTGGTCTACAGAGTGAGTTCCAGGACAGCCAGGGCTACACAGAGAAACCCTGTCTTGAAAAACCAAACCAAAAAAAGTGAACAAAATATTAAAAAAATATTAGGCTATGAGGAAAGCCTGAATGAAGGTAATGGATGTGAGTTTTGAAAAAGAATATGAAAGTATTTTTTAGTTCTAATTCTCCTAAAGACTTTTTTATTTTAGTGGTGTATTAGTGTATAAAATATATTTGCTGCTGAAAGTATACAATTTAATGTGAAGCTCCACAGTTTCTATTTCAAATGCCTATTCTAACTATATATAAGTTCATTGAGTTGGATAGATTTAGAGTCTGGATAAATTTAGTGTTTTATTTATTTGTAAGTTTTTAATAAAATTTTAAAAAAGGAAGAAACCATATTCCTCTTTCACTGAAATTTGTAAAGACTTATTTATTTTTATTTGTATATGTGTACATGGAGGCCAGTAAAGGGCGTCATATCCTTTGGAACTGGACTCAAGGATGGTTGTGAGCCACCATGAGGGTGCTGAGAACTGAACCCAGCTCCTCTTATAGCAAGAGCTCTTAACCACTTTAAATCTCTCCAGCCCCATTTGTTGAATTTATTATTGAATTTTTTGAGACAAGGCCTTAATACATAACTTGATCCTTCCTTAAATTCCCAGTCCACCATACTCAGCCTCCCAAGTGGTGGGATTATGTTTTTTGTTGTTTTTCAAATGGCTCTGTGTACTCTGAAGGTCATAATATAATTATTCTACTTGAATTAAATAATGTTAGGTTTTATCAGTAGATTTGCCACTATTGAAATGATTCTTACATCCCTGGAGTAAGCCCCACACAATTATGAATTCTGTTAGTTAGGAATCTGCGTCTCTAATCACAAATGAGGTTTAGTTTACATGAGTCTCTTTACTTGTGACATCTTTGTGAGATCTCAGTATCAGTGGTATATTTACTTCATAAAGCTTTAAAAGTGGGCTGGGCATGGTGGCACATGCCTTTAATCCCAGTGCTTAGGAGGTAGATATAGGAGAATCTTTATGAGTTCGAGGCCAGCCTGGTCTACAGAGCAAGTTCTAGGACAGCCAAGATTTTTACACAGAAAAACCCTTTCTCAAAACAAAACAACCCAAAACAAACAAACAAACAAACAAAAAACAATTCAAAGTGTTCTTTGGGTATAGCTTAATGGCAAAGCGTTTTCCCAACATGAACAAGGCCTGGGGCTTGATCCCTTGCATAGAACAAAATCATTGGGATTACGTGCTTTTTTGGTGTCAATGGGCCTCCCCATGTACAAAGATCTTGGACCAGTACTTTGGGGTGGTAGATAGCTCCTTATAACTATCTCTGTGTCTTCTAAGAACATTGTTCCATATGGAAGTTTTGCCTTTTTAGGGTCACTCTGGTACACAACATTTTCCTATGACATTATCCATTTCTTCCTGGTCTTTGAAACCTTTTGTATGGAGTTACATAAAGGATTCATGGGTGGGCATGATGCTACATTTCTCCAAATCCTGCACTCAGGAGTCTAAGGCTAGAAAGTCACAGCTTGTTCAAACCAGCTAAGATGGCATAGCAAGTCTGAGGCCAGCTTGGGCAAGTTTGAGACCAGCCATAAGTCTGAGGCCAGCTTGGACAAGTTTGAGGCCAGCTATAGGAAGATTATCTCAAAAACATTTATGAAAAAAATAAATAAAATGTGTTCATCACTTCACTCAATGCAGGGCACTGGAGGCTCACACCTTTAATTCCAGCACTTGGGAAGCAGAGGCAGGTGGATCTCTGAGTTCAAGGCCAGCCTGGTCTACAAAGTCAGTTCTAGGACATCCAAGGCCACACAGAGAAACTCTGTCTTATAAAACCAAAAAGGGAATAAAAAAAGAAAAACCTTTATGATATTTAAACCATCCTCTTACTATAGTTGTATCCAAATTTTTCATTTCTTATTTTTGTATATTGGTGCTTTTGTACTTTTTCCTCTTCTTGAACATATAAGTTATTTTATATAATAGCCTTCTAAAAAACAGAATCACCTTTGTCTTTCTTACTTTTTTGTGTGTGGGGGGTGAGACAGGGTTTCTCTGTGTAGTACTGTGGTCTAGAGATTCAGATCTTTAGTTAGATTTCTCCTTTGGCCCAGGAGTTGAGAGTTTTTGTGTATTCAAATGGAAGATACGTTTAATATTGAGGGCTTGATTTATCCAGTTGTAAGCAAAGAAATTTGTCTTCGTGTTGCTTTTTGGAACTCACTGAAATTTTCTTATGGTTAAAATTAACTTGTTGTTTAGGTTTTCTATATTATTGCTGGCTGGCATGTGACATTTCCTGGAGAGACATGAACACTATCTATTGAATAGCAGATAGGACACCAACAAGAAACCAAAGAAACAGACAGGTGTTGGTGGCACATATCTTTAATCTCAGAATCTGGGAGTCAGAGGCAGGTGGATCTCTAATTTTGGAGGCCAGCCTCCAGAACAGCCAGGTCTATGCAGAGAAACTCTGATCAAAAAACAGAGAGAGAGAAGGAGGTGGAGAAGGAGGAGGAGGAGGAGGAGGAGGAGGAGGGGAGGGAGGGAGAGAGAGAGAGAGAGGGAAGGAGAGAGAGAGAGGGAAGGAGAGAGAGAGAGGGAGGGAGGGAGGGAGGAAGGGAGGGAGGGAGGGAGAATGAATTCCACTCAGTGAACCAGTGAGTTTATCAAGGTTATTTACACTGAAAAACTTGTGGCAGTATCCATACAAATGAGGGCATATTGCTATCCCTCACTGACAGCCATTAGGTCTTATGATGTCCACCTGCACAGAACAGGTTAATTTATGTGCCTGTCCCCATCAGAGCCTCCATCTGTCAAGATTCTAATCAGGATATGCTGTATATCTGGAGTCTATCATGTCAGGAAAGGTATGACATAATATCAGGAACAGGAAGCTGGCCCATCATATTTTCATCTATACACAGGAAATGAGGGGGGAGTTGGCTGAGACTCAGACCCTCAAAGCCTGCCCCCAAGTAATATATATGTATTTCCTGTAGCAAAGCTCATCCTTTAAAAGGTTACATAGCCTCCACAAACAGCACCACAAACTGGGAATCAAGTATTTAAATACTGAGCCTATTCAGAACATTTCTTAGCCAAGCCACCACAGCAACCCAGTCCTGTTAGTGCCCTGATTTATGCCATCTATGTATGAGACAGGAACGTGTAATGTTCCTTCCAAAATTATATCAACCTTAGCTGTTGGTTCATTATTGGAGAGAACCAGTGACTTAAAATGACAATTGTTCCAACCCTTTCTGGATGGTATTGATGACAGGGCTCGAAGACACTGCTCTAAGTTGTTATAAATGTGTATGCCACCTTTGCAGAGTCTAGTTCTCTGCCACCTGTCTTAGAGTTACTATTGCTGTGATGATACACCAAAAAGCAATTTGGGGAGAAAATGGTTTATTTCACTCACAGTTCCATATGATTGTTCATCACTACAGGAAGTCAGGACAGGAACTCGAACAGGGTGGAAACCTGAAGACAGGAGCTGCTGCATGGCCATGGAGGAGTGCTGCTTACTGACTGTCTCTCCATGGCTTGCTCAACCTGCTTACTTCCAGAACTCAGGACCACCAGCCCAGGGGTGGCATCACCCACAATAGGCTGAGCCCTCCCTATTCAATAACTAATTAAGAAAGTATCCTACAGGCTTGCCTACAGCTTGATCTTTTACAGAGCCATTTTCTCAATTGAGGCCCCTCTACACTGAAGACTCTAGCTTTTGTCAAGTTGACTGATTATCCATCATCACCCCAGAAAGAGGCTTGATTAGATGGTCTCCAATCCAACCTTTAGTTGGACAAGCTGATTTTACTGTTATGAAGTCGAACCAGTGAGGGATTCCACCTGTTGCAATTCTTATCCGCAGCTAGCAATGGCTGCTGTAAAGATGTTAGCTGAGCTTCTGCCCATTTCCACAACTGGAACCCAAACCCTATTGGAACCATTTGCTCAGGTTGGTTTTTTGTTTTGCTTTGTTTTGAGACAAGGTCTCATTTATATAACACTGGCTAGCCTACAACTTACCCTGTATCCCCAGGATGCCTCCAACTCACAGGGATCCACCTGCTTCTGCTTCTTAAGTGCTGACTACACGAATTCTGTGGCCCATATGTACTTACACTCACATGTACACGGCATACACATACACCATACACACTCCTAGACATAAAATAATGAATTAAAAATAAAGAGAATTGGTCAAAAGTATAGCACAGTTAGCCTTGCTCATGAGGCCCTGGGTTCAGAGTCTGTCTAGCATCAGAGGAGGAGGAGGAGGAGGAGGAGGAGAAGAAGAAAAGAAGAAGAAGAAGAAGAAGGAGGAGGAGGAGGAAGAAGAGGAGGAGGAGGAGGAGGAGGAGGAGGAGGAGGAGGAGGAGGAGGAGGAGGAGGAGGAGGAGGAGGAGGAGGAGGAGGAGGGGCTGGTGAGATGGCTCAGTGGGTAAGAGCACCCGACTGCTCTTCCGAAGGTCAGGAGTTCAAATCCCAGCAACCACATGGTGGCTCACAACCATCTGTAACGAGATCTGACGCCCTCTTCTGGAGTGTCTGAAGACAGCTACAGTGTACTTACATATAATAAATAAATAAATCTTTAAAAGAAGAAGAAGAGGAGGAGGAGGAGGAGGAAGAGGAGGAGGAGGGAGGGGAGAGGGGGAGGGGGAGGGGAAAGAGGAGGAACTTGTTTCCTGAGAGTCTACTTCAAGGCACCTGTAAACCCAGCTAGGTCTAGGTTGGTGGAGAAGGGAGGTTCCTGACTGCCAGTATCAGATTTGATTTCTTGAGGTGATCTCTTACATACCGTAGGTTGGCCTTGAACTCCCTATGTAGCCAAGGATGTCTTTGAATGTCTGATACTCTTGCCTCTACCTCCCAGAGGATCACAGGCATGAGCCACAAACCCAAAGCTTCGGACATGCTGGATAAGCACTCTACCAATTGAGTTAAATCCCCAGTTCATGAGTTACATTTCAATTTTGTCAATTCTTTTTATTGTTATTCTTTTGGTTTGGTTTGATTTGTTGTTGTTGTTGTTTGTTTGTTTGTTTTGTTTGTTTTTTGCTTTTTCTCAAGACCAGGTTTCTCTGTGTAGCTCTGGTTATCTTGGAACTAGCTCTGTAGACCAGGCTGGCCTCGAACTCAGAGATCCACCTCCCTCTGCCTCCCAAGTGCTGGGATTAAAGATGTGCACCACCCCCTCACAGCTAATTTTGCTGATTCGTGTTGATCTGTTCAAGTTGATTTTATAGTACTTTATAACATTCTTGTTCTTTTATATTTCCCTCTCTTACCCAAGGTTCCAGATGCTTTCTGTCTAGTTTCTAAAAGTCAGGGTTCTGGCTGGAGTGCTTGGCAGTGCCTTCACAAAAGCAAGAGGAAGGCACCGCAGGGACAGCCTGCCTCTCATTTTGGGGCTGGAAGGAGTTTTGTTCCTTTGCACTTCCAAAACTTGGCTATGTGTAATTCCCTGACTTTGAATATTTGTGACTCCATAATTGTGTACACTCGTCTATGAGTGTGTGTGTTTATACGTGATGCCCTGCTGCCCTCACAGTTAGACAGCAATTAGAAGACTGAAGGAGAAGTTTTCAAAGGAAAGGAGTCAGTGGGATGACTCTGTGTAGCTATTCTTCTGTACCAGTTTGCACAGATCTCTGAGCTGGAAGGGGCAATTCCATGAGTTTTGAATGTCCCTGTGTATTCTTGCATCTCTGCCAGTGAGTGATGAATTCTGCGTGCTTTTCCGTGCCTAAGAATCTGCATCTGTAAAAGTTAGTGTTTCTGAGTATTGGTATGTCTCTGCTTGTGTGGGGTTTGCTAAAGGGGGGGGGGGGTTCTAAGTGCACCTCTGAGTTTCACTGTAGATATATATGTAAAAAGTGCACTGCTACGTGGCAAGTTTAGACTCTCCCCGTCTGGAAGAAACATTACAACAGGAAATAGTCTAGATTCCGGCTTCCGGATGGAATTTCACTCTCAAAAATACTCCTTCCCAGTCCTCTCAATAAATGCAGCATTCTTTGTCTTTCTTCAAGAGGCTGAGTTGAGGGGGTGTATGCTAACCTTGACCTCGAAGGCCATGCCTTTCAGGAGGTTTTGGCAGAACCATGAAATTCCACACCCTGCCACTTGCCTCTTGCCAGGCCTACTTCTTCCTCCTGAACCCTTTTATAGCCTCACATTATCTACCAGACTAATTCCAGTCTAAACTGTTCAGAGTGGCCAGATGAAGACACAGGACAATGGGACAAAAGAACAGCACCAGGTTTTATAGTTTTGTTTCTAGCAAATACATTTATACAGGGGGACAAGGGACAGATACAAAAAATAGGATTCTGAAAGAGTGGGGCAGACAGAAATGGAGAGCAAAGCAAGCAATAGGTAGAGGAAGATACACAGAGATAAAGTTAAGTTTATGCAGAAAGAGGACATAGCTTAGATGAGACCAAATGTAGAAGAGACACATTCAGCCAGGTGTGGTGGTTCATACCTTTAGTCCCAGCACTAAGGAGGCAGAAGCTGGAGGCTCTCTGAGTTTGGAGCTAGCCTGGTGTACAGAGTGAGTTCCAGGACAGTCAGGGCTACACAGAGAAACTTTGTCTTGAAAAATCAAGAAGGAAAAGGAGGAGGAGGAGGAGGAAGAGGAGAAGGAGGAAGAGGAGGAGGAGAAGAAGAAGAAGAAGCAGAAGTAGAAGCAGAAGAAGCAGAAGAGGAGGAAGAGGAGGAGGAGGAGAAGGAGGAGGAAGAAGAAGAAGAGGAAGAGGAAGAGGAGGAGGAGGAGGAGGAAGAAGAAGAAGAAGAAGAAGAAGAAGAAGAAGAAGAAGAAGAAGAAGAAGACAACAACGACATTAAGGTACACCCCTGTAATCCCAGCACTCAGTGGGCTGAAGCAGAAGGACTAGGAATTTTTGAGGGCATCCTGGGCTATACAGTGAGACCCTATCAAAATAAAAAGCTAAATATGATGTCTTTTCTCTATTATCCCAACATTCAAGAAACTGAGGCAGGATGATCATCACGAGGTCAACTTGGACTACGTAGTGAGTTGTAGTACAGCCTGAGCTATAGTGTAAAAGAGGAATAAAAGAAGGCTGGAGAGATGGCCTAGTGGTTAAGCGCTTGCGGCTCTTGCAGAGGACCCAGGTTTATAACTCCAGTTGCAGGGTAATCTGGTGTCCTCCAGGCCTTGTTGGGTACTGTATACATGTGGTGCTCATGCATGCATTCAGACAGAATTTATACACATAAAATAAAAATAAATCACTGCATCCCAGGCGGCAGTGGCATAGACCTTTGATCCCAGCACTCAGGAGTCAAAGGCAGGTGGATCTTTGATTTTGAGGCCAGTCTGGTCTACAGAGCAAGTTCCAGGACAACCAGGTCTGTTACATAGAGGAATTTTTCTGGAAAACAATAAATAAATAAATAAATAAATAGGAAAGAATAAATAAATGAAGGGTAAGAAACGTAGGTTGGGAAGGAGTACATGAAATTAGACAAAGATGGATATAAGCTGGTGACAATAGGCAGAAAGGTATTGATGTTGAGCATTTGTTCTTTCTGAGGTATCATTCTCCCAGTTATCCATATAGTAACTCATTAGCCCTCACAGTAACAAGTGAGTAAGGACTGTTATCATTTGTCTTATTCTACAGATAAGGACAGCACAGCAAGGCAGTGACACAACTGCTAAGATAGAATCCAGACAACTTAGCACAGGGAACATGCATTTCACTGTTCTGTCATGTTCATGCCATGAACATGTTGATAGGGACAAAGGATGTGAGTAGGGAAGACGGAGGTGAAGACAGATATGGAAATTGAAAGAGAAAAGCTACAATAGAGAAAGACAGTAGGAGATGCGGGGCTGAATGCAGCAACACAATTAGGAAGATGAGTTGGAGATAAGCAGAGAGAAGACAGATCAGAACAAAGCATAGGTACAGGATGCAAAAGAAACCAAGAAACCAGTGGAAACTGAAAGAGAAATAAGACACAAATTCTGCAAGAGCAATGTAGCCTGTATAAGGACAAAGAGACAGACCAAGATGAAGACCATGCATTAGAGACATGTCATAGACAAGGTGCCCCAAAACATAAAGACAGTAACAGAAAAAAGAACAAGATGAAGAGAGAATCTTAGAAGAAGAGCAGAAGACCTGGAGAGACCAGGGTTCAATTCCCAGCACCCACATGCAGCTCACAATGGTCTGTAACTCCAGTTCCAGGGGATTTGGCACCCTCTTTTGGCCTAAATGGGCAGCAATCATGTATGTGATGCAATGATACACACGTATGCAAAACACCTACGGGGCTGGTGAGATGGCTCAGTGGGTAAGAGCACCCGACTGCTCTTCCGAAGGTCCGAAGTTCAAATCCCAGCAACCACATGGTGGCTCACAACCATCCATAATGAGATCTGACTCCCTCTTCTGGAGTGTCTGAAGACAGCTACAGTGTACTTATATATAATAAAAATAAATAAATCTTTAAAAAAACACCTACACACATAAAATAAAGAGAGGGAGAGGGGGAGGGAGAGGGAGGGAGAGGGAGGGGGAGGGAGAGGGAGGGAGAGGGAGGGAGGGAGGGAGAGTGGCTGCTCTTCCAGAGATCCTGAGTTCAATTTCTAACAACCACACACATGGTGGCTCACAAACACCTGTTATGGGATGTATGTGCATCTTCTGGTGTGCAAGAAGACAGTTACAGTGTACTGTAAAATGAATAAATAAACCTTTTATTTTAAAAAGCCAGAGTCCAGTCAATCTGCTTCTAGGGCTACATCTTTGACCAGGGCATTCTGCTTCGATGAAGGCTTGTTGGACACTCCAGGACAAGTGGTCTTGGTCCTCTGGAGCTTCTGCTATCTCCTGGTAGAGACAGAACTAGTTTCGTCAGAGTGGGAAAGTTCTATGAATTGTAGAAGTAACCCACTCTGGTAGAATGTTGGCCAAGAGAAGGCAAAGAAAGCTTCCTCAAGTCGGATAGATTAGGGACAGATTTACATAAGAGTTGAAAATCTCATTTCCGGGGCTGGTGAGATGGTTCAACAGGTAAGAGCACCCGACTGCTCTTCTGAAGGTCCTGAGTTCAAATCCCGGCAACCACATGGTGGCTCACAACCATCCATAACGAGATCTGACTCCCTCTTCTGGTGTGTCTGAAGACAGCTACAGTGTACTTACATATAATAAAAAAAAAAAAATCTCATTTCCATAGGTACTAACTTATCTTACTGTAAGAAAAGTGAGCTCTCAGCTGGTTGTGGTAGCTCATACATACCTGTAATCCCAGCACTTGGGAGGCTGAAGGAGCTCAAGTCCAGCCAGGGGTACCTGGTGAGCAAGACCCAGTCTGGAAAACAGATGGAAATACCCCAAAATCTTATACTTCATAGATAAAAGGCAACAAAACATGTTCTATCAAATTTGACACTGGTTTTAAAATATACACATTGTTATTATGAAATTAAAACTTTTTTTTTTTGGTGTTTTTGAGACAGGGTTTCTCTGTGTAGTCCTGGCTGTCCTGGAACTCACTTTGTAGACCAGGCTGGCCTCGAACTCAGAAATCCACCTGCCTCTGCCTCCCGAGTGCTGGGATTAAAGGCGTGTGCCACCACGCCCGGCTGTAAAACTTTTTTTAAACTACCAATGTTAAAAAAAAAAAACATTGGCCAGGTGGTGACAGCACATGCCTCTAATTGCAGCACTCAGGAGGCAGAGGCAGGCAGAAGTCCGAGTTTGAGGCTAGTCGGGTCTACAGAATTTCAGGACAGCCAGGGCTATATAGAGAAACCCTGTCTTGAAAATCCTATAAGTAAGTAAGTAAGTAAGTAAATTAATTAATTAATTAATAAGAAAAATTAAATAAACGAGCATATTTGTGGGGCCAGTGAGGGGCTTGAGTGGAAAACACACCAGCCATCAATCTGAGGATCCAAGTTAGATCTCCAGGCCCCGTATAGTGGTAGGAAAGAACTGACTCCTGAAATTCATTCCCTGACCTCCAATCATGCATTATGGCGTGCGCACACACACACACACACACACACACACAGAGAGAGAGAGAGAGAGAGAGAGAGAAATTTCTGTCAACCACAGTATTGAGAATTGAATACTACTTTTATTCCCTCTGTAGTAGAAGACATTATCATCTCATGCTTCGGTGGCAAAATAGAAGCCATCAGCTCCTAAGAATTATTACAGAGAGGGGCATTGTAGCACTTCCCTTTTAATTTTAGCATTTGGGAATTTGTCTAGAAAACCAAACCAACAAACCAAACCAACCAACCAAACAACTGTTACAGGGCCTTTACCTTCCCACTGGCTTCTATGTGTTTGTTTGTTTTAAACTGTGTCTTCCTCAAAAAAAAAAAAAAACAAACAAACAAACCAAAAACATTAAGCCGGGCAGTGGTGGCACATGCCTTTAATCCCAGCACTGGGAAGCAGAGGCAGGTGGATTTCTGAGTTCGAGGACAGCCTGGTCTACAAAGTGAGTTCCAGGATAGCCAGGGCTATACAGAGAAACCCTGTCTCAAAAAACAAAACAAAACAAAACAAAACAAAACAAAACAAAACAAAAAACAAAAACAAAACTTATGTCTTCCTCACATTTATTGCTTGCTATAAATCTCTTTGTTCAAAGTGATAATCTTCATAAGAATACTCATCTCCTCCTCTTCACATCTGAAACTGATTTTCCAGGGGTCCTCTCTGGATTCCAGTAACAAGTATTTCCTTGTGGCAGTGTCTCAACCCTAAACTAGGCTCCGTGGGACCAAAAAGAACAATCAGATAGAGTTGCCCTGGAGGAGAGGAAACAACAATCCTATCTGAGAGGAAGAAAAGGTGGCCCTAGGGAAAAAGTGCTCTGGGAATTTGGGGGTGAGGAAGTTGACTCAAACATGCACCTTTAACCACATGCTGGCTCCCGATGTGTCTTGTATTCTTTTGTATGGCCTTGACTTCCCTGCTGAAGGACAGCTGCACCTCCCTCCATAAGCCACTCACCAGCTCCTTTGAGATAGGGCTGAAATCTGTATAGGTATGTGGCAGATATATGTTCCATGGGCTTTAGCATCCAGTTCCGGGTGGCTAGAGAAGCCAGGAAAAAATCAGACAGGTTGGTTGGTGGGTGAGGGTCTGGTCTCTGTTTGCAAGCTGCTCCCTTGAACACTGAATGGTCTGTGGAAAGACTAAAAGAACTTGGTTTTCTTCCTGGAGCAGAAGAGCTCTACAGCTGCCCAGGAGGAGGAAGAAGGGGGAGAGTGGGGGAGAGCGACAGTTATGCTTTTGAAGCTGGAAATCCGGGAAGCAGTCAGGCTCTAGGAGTCTGAGAGTTACTGGATGGGTGAGGGTATCTCCAGAGTGAGAATGCAGTGTCCTGACAAGGAGAGTTAGGACCTTTGTGGCTGTCTGAAGGGAGATAACAGATTTACAACTCAGAAAGCCTGCAAGCCTGGCAGTGAGTCTACCAGCACCTGCTAATTCCATCACTTTGCATGCTTATCCTTTTCTGGGATTATGGCAAGTAGGGCAAGACAGACAGAGGGTGGTTCTCCTTTCTTGGGCCCAGTGCCCCAAATCCCAGCCTCCATTCTTTTTCCCTCAACATGGTGTCATGTCCTCTAGGCTGATCTCAAGCTCGCTATATGGTTGAGTACAACGCTGAACTTCCTGTCTCTACCTCCTTCGTGCATTTTACAGGCATGTGACACAGCACCCAGTTTCTGCAGTGCTGGAGATCAAACCCAGAGCATTGTGCAAGCTAGACAAACACTCTCCCAAGTGAGCTACACCCCCAGCCTCATTCCTCTTTCTTTCTACTGGATCATTCCCAGCACAAAACAGTCTATATCTCCTGTCTTTAAAAAAAAAATCATTCTTACTGTGCATGATGGTTCATGCCTTTAATCCTAGTACTTGGAAGGCAAAAATAGGCAGGCAGAATCAAGTCTCCATTGAGTTTCAGGCCAGTTCAGGTTACATAGTGAGACCTTATCTCAAAAATAAATAAACAGGACAGTGGTGGCATATACTTTTAATCCCAGCACTGCGGAGGCAGAGGCATTAGAATCTCTGAGGTCAAGGCCAGTCTGGTTTACAGAGCAATTTCCTGGAAGGTCAGGGCTACACAAAGAAGAGGAGAAGGAGGAAGAAAGACATAGGTAGGTAGGTAGATAGATAGATAGATAGATAGATAGATAGATAGATAGATAGATAGATCATGTTAGAACACTCAGGAAGCTGAGGTTGGGGGATTATGAAGTTAAAACTAGCCTGATCTACAGACACTCTTGTCAGACACACAAAAAAATCATTATCTACCCTCCCCAAAATATAACTCTGTTGCTTGACTGTGTATTCTTTCACAGCCAAGTTTTTCAGGGGGTTTGTCTACATAGCTAGCCCCACTTCACTGATTCTTTGACCTTAGTGAGAGTCCTGTGGCAATCATGTGCCAACAAGTACTCTAGTCCATTGGTCCTGTTTGTTAAAATATAATGCATGTTCAACAGAGTGTGGAAGCATATGCCTTTAATCCCAGCACTTGGGAGGCAAAGGTAGACAGATCTCTATAAATACAAGGCCAGCCTGATCAACGTAGTAAGTTCCAGGCCAGCCAAGGCTACACAGTGAAAACCTCCTACCTGAAAAAAAAATACATCCTATATTTTTTCATGATATGTGTTATAAACTTTAGAATACTATTATACATACAATTTGAATACACAATAAAACAATTACCTGAGTACCCTAACCACCCAGTTTCAAAAACAGATTCTTGACTACTGACAAAATCACCTTTGGAACCTTCTCCAATTGCATCTCTTTCTCCTACCTGAAAAGTAACCACTTGTGTTGGAATTTCCCTTTTTCCTTCCTCTTTTGTGTGCTTTGAGAACATATTGCAGCATCCATTTATGGTTTAATTTGCATGCATTTCTTTAAATATGTTTTTGGTAACTGTTTTTGAATCAGCATTCAATTTCCATGTCTTGCCAATATTGGTACATGTAGCTACACTTCATTATTTTTTATTCCCTTTCTGTGTTCTAACATATAAAAGTGTCTCCCCTATGCCGGGGCCTAGCAAACACAGAAGTGGATGCTCACAGTCAGTTATTGGATGGATCACAGGGCCCCCAATGGAGGAGCTAGAGAAAGTACCCAAGGAGCTAAAGGGATCTGCAACCTATAGGTGGAACAACATTATGAACTAACCAGTACCCCGGAGCTCTTGTCTCTAGATGCATATGTATCAAAAGATGGCCTAGTCGGCCATCACTGGAAAGAGAGGCCCATTGGACACACAAACTTTATATGCCCCAGTACAGGGGAATGCCAGGGCCAAAAAGTGGGAGTGGGTGGGGAGGGGAGTGGGGGGACTTTTGGGATAGCATTGGAAATGTAAATGAGGAAAATACCTAATAAAAATATTTAAAAAGAAAAAAAAGAAAAAATAAAAGTGTCTCCCTATATTCATTTATTCCCTGTATGCTTGCATTTCCAGCTTCTTGCTGTTATAAACAGGCCTTTGTGAGCCTTATTATGCACTCTCAGTACATATATGCATAGAATACTCTAGAAGACCATTCTCAATTCTTTGGTCCCTTGGGCTCACCTTCCGCCTGGAACTCCTGGGATCAAGTGATCTGCCTATCTCTGAGGAGCTGGGACACTGTCGTGTAGCACCATGCCTGTGCACATTTTAAAATATTTGTATTTCTGTTTCTTTTCTTTCTTTGTATGTATGTTTGTGTGTGTTCATGCCAGATGAATGAAGATGCTCATGGATGCTACAGGTACCAGATCTTCTGGAACTGGAGTTACTAGCAGTTATGAGCTGTCCAGGAGAACTGAGTTGAGAGCTGGCAACCCAACTCAGGTCCCCTGGAGGAGCAGTAAGCACTCATAATTGCTGAGTCTTCCCTCCAGCCTCCTGGTTTATGTTCTTTAAAAAAGCACTGAGGACCCTAAAGAACTTTGGTTTGTGTGAGATAGAGCAATTGATATTTGCTATATTAGAAATTAAAACAAAAGATTTAAATATATATTGATTTAAAACTAAATAATAAATATATTACATTTAACATAGCATTCTTTTATAAACATTTGTTTTGGGGGCTTTTGAGACAGTGAGAACTCACTCCATAATCCAGTCTGGCTTTGAACTCACTGTGTAGCACACCTGGCCTTGAATTAGAAGTTTTAACCTTCTCAGTTCTGGGATTGCAGGTATGAGCCACTGTGTCCAGCAAATAACTACATTTTGCAAAATAAACATGATTTAGTTAATAAAGTAGCATTATTTTAGATTTCTTTTGTAAATCTCTTTATTTAGTGTATGACATAATACAAGGTAGTTAGATTATCATATCTGCCTCTGCACTCAATCTCTTAGAATATCATATGTCATGTAACCTCTAAAAGTTCTACCCAAATTCTTTTTTTTTTAAAGGTTTTTTATTTATTATTATATGTAAGTACACTGTAGCTGTCTTCAGACACACCAGAAGAGGGAGTCAGATCTTGTTACGGATGGTTGTGAGCCACCATGTGGTTGCTGGGATTTGAACTCTGGACCTTTGGAAGAGCAGTCGGGTGCTCTTACCCACTGAGCCATCTCACCAGCCCCCTCTATCCAAATTCTTTAGAGAATGAAAGTTTTAAAAGTGAATAGTTTCTTAGTATTCTTACTGCAGAGTTCCTTGGGTCCATGGGCTTACTAGACGACCCTATGAGAAATACTGTAGTGAGAAGGATACGTCCCTAGAGTATTGGGTCAGAGTACCAGCATCATTCAGCTTTACTAGAGAATGCCAAATAGGCTTCTAGAGGTTGTATCAATTTATACCCTCATTCATAGTGTATCCATTCACCCTTGAGCCATTTGGCTATCCACCTTCTCCACTCCAAATAAGGTCACCAATGCTATCTATGCTGTTGGTGCCAATGGACCCTTCTCATTCCTCTTCTTATTCTACTTCTCAGTGCTGTTGAGATGTCCCAGACATATGCCATATCAGAACTCTAGGTGTGTACCTCTGTTTCAGTCTCTTGCCCTTGATCTTTTATTGGAGCTCAATCATGAACACTATTCCATTTTCTTTCCCTTTTATTTATTTATTTATTTATTTATTTAGATTTTTTTGAGACACGGTTTCTCTGTGTAGCTATGGCTGTCCTAGAACTCACTCTGTAGACCAGGCTGGCCTCGAACTCAGAAATCTGCCTGCCTCTGCCTCCCAAGTGCTGGGATTAAAGGTGTGCGCCACCACTGCCTGGCTTTCCCTTGTTTTTAAGGCAGAGTTTCTCTGTGTAGCAGCTCCTGGCTGTTCTGGAACTTGCTCTATAGACCAAGCTGGCCTCGAATTCAAAGATCCATCTGCCTCTGCCTCTAGAGTGTTGGGATAAAAGGCATGTGCCACCACCATCTTGCTCTCTTTCTTTCTTTTATCTCAGGCCAATCTTTTTCTATTTCACCCTGTAGCTTTGTCTGATTTCAAACTCCAATAGTTTGAGATTTGCCTATTTCTGGCACCCAGGTGCTGTATGCGGGAGTATATACCTTTAATTCTCAGGACTTTTATTGTCACCTCTGTGCTGATGACTTCCATTTATATCTGAAACCTATACCTCTCCCCTTGGATGCATATACCACCACCTGTGTGTAAGCGACCTGCGGCCACACTAACTGGGTTCCTGAGTGGGAGGCAGGAGCTGTATGGGAGACAACGACGAGAGAAATAATGGAGGCCAAGACACATTTATGTTCAAGGCCCCCAAGTTTACTAAGAGTCTGTGCTTATAAAGGGGGGAGGCCCATCCCCCCGCCAATCCATTGTTGATGCCTGTTGCCTGCCAGTAGGTGATCTGCGGGTTGCTGTCTCCGGAATATCTCCAGGGCCTCTCAGCAGGTAGCAGTGTCTTGGAGAACAGCAGCACGTGACAGAACAATAGAGCCATCTAAGTGGGAAGGCTCCATCCCAGGTGGTCTGATTCTCAGTGGCAGCAAGGTCAAAGCCAGCCTACTCAAGGCTGGGGGAGGCTACACCTGTGTGACTTCTCCACTTGGATGCTAAAAGGCGTAACATATAAAATTGAACATTTTCAGTGACAGAGTCTTCCTCTGTGCTCCAGGCTAGCCTCAAGCTCTAGGCAATCCTCCTGCCTTGGTCTCCCAAATGTTGGAATTACAGCCATGAGCAACCACACCTGGTTTTTCTACAACTGAACCATTGATTTCCCCTTTAAAACCTGTTTTTCTTTCTATTTCATTTCAAAGATTGAATAATAATAATAATAACAACAACAATAACATGCTAGGTGTCGCAGCATATGAGTTTAATTCTAGCATGAGGGAGGCAGAAGCAAAGTGGATCTATTTGAGTTCAACTCCAGCCTGGTCTACATAGTGAGTTCTAGGCCTGCCAGGGCTACATAATGAGATCTGTCTTAACAAAACAGTAATAAGTGAAAGGAAATAGTAAAAAAAAAAATCAATTTCTCAATAAAATTATGACACACTACTTCATTTTCTCTGGGCTTTTGTTTCTTTGTACTGAGGACAGAACTCAGGGCCTTGGACATTCTAGACAGGTACTACCTCCCAATTTTACTTTTTTTTTAGACAAGACTTTACTAAGTGGTACAAGCTGGCCTTGAACTGAACATAACCCAGGCAGGTTTTGAACTTGTGACCCTTCTTCCTCAGGTTCCTATGACATCATGCCTAGCTCCACTATGACCTTTTCTACTTGTTTTCCAGATTGATTTTAGTATTTTCCCATGTTTGAGCCACATCTAAAATGACTACTTCATGGGCCATGGTTCAGTTGGTAAAAGTACATGCTCCACAAGCCTGATGATGAATTCAGGTTGACCCCTAGAACTAACATAAAGGTAGAAGCAGACCAACTATCACAAGCTGTCCTCTCACCGCCATATATGTGCTGAAGCATGCCTCATCACCACACACAGCACTAATAATATGACTACTGTTAAAAATTAATTAAAAATAAAATTACTGGCCGGGCAGTGGTGGCGCACATCTTTAATCCCAGCACTTGGGAGGCAGAGACAGGTGGATTTCTGAGTTCGAGGCCAGCCTGGTCTACAGAGTGAGTTCCAGGACAGCCAGAGCTATACAGAGAAACCCTGTCTCAAAAAAAAAAACAAAAAAATAAAAAATAAAATAAAATAATAAAATAAAATAAAATTACTACCTTAATAGATTTCCATTTTTTTAGAATAGAGTCCATTATCCTTAGCATGGTCTAAAAAGCCCTATGTAATTCACTTTTGCCTACTTTGACTTCAATACTCTCCATTTGCTGTGTAGCCTTTTCTTTTTTTTTTTTTTAGATTTATTTATTTATTATATGTAAGTACACTGTAGCTGTCTTCAGACACTCCAGAAGAGGGTGTCAGATCTTGTTACAGATGGCTGTGAGCCACCATGTGGTTGCTGGGATTTGAACTCTGGACCTTCGTAAGAACAGTTGGGTGCTCTTACCCACTGAGCCATCTCACCAGCCCTGTGTAGCCTTTTCTATCTTCTTTTTAAAAAGGATTTATTTATTTATTTTATGTATGTGAGTATACTGTAGCTGTATTTAGACACACCAGAAGAGGGCATTGGATCTCATTACAGATGGTTGTGAGCCACCATGTGGTTGTTGGGAATTGAACTCAGGACCTCTAGAAGAGCAGTCAGTGCTCTTAACCACTGAGCCATCTCTCCAGCCCCCTGCTGTAGCCTTTTCATAGCTCATAATTAAAGTTGTCCATTGAAGAGCTTCAGAAATTGGTTACAGAACACCTGCTCAATGAATAACGACTATTTGCAGAGCGCTACATTGTATTGGCTATTGTAAGTCCTCTAGAGACGGAAAAGGCATACAGGATGATGTGTTTAGTTTAGTTACAAACATTATAGTGTTTTTGCCTTTTGGTGATGGAGTCTTGGTATATTACACAGGCTATGCCATTTTATATAGAGGATTTAACAAATATGCATATTCATTACAGTGCTTTTTGGCTTTGTTTTTGAGAGACTGGGTTTCTTTGTATAGCTCTAGCTATCCTAAAAGTCACTCTGTAGACCAGGCTGGCCTTGAACTCAGAGATATGCTTGTTTCTGACTCCAGAGTGTGAGGATTAAA
The DNA here is from genome assembly GCF_000001635.26 of Mus musculus. Taxonomy (NCBI): domain Eukaryota; kingdom Metazoa; phylum Chordata; class Mammalia; order Rodentia; family Muridae; genus Mus; species Mus musculus. The sequence continues at coordinate 151,043,640 of NC_000086.7, forward strand.
GCCATGTGCCACCACACCCAGCCTTTTCCCAAGTCTTTTGACTTGAGATTGGTTGAATCCATGGATGCCAGTTCTCCACAGGGTCTTCCTACTTACTGAGGCCTTTCCCTGGAATACATCCTTTCTTTCTTTCTTTTTTTTTAAACAAATGTACTTATTTTATATACGAGTACACTGTCACTGTCTTCAGACACACTAGAAGAGTGCATCGGATCCTATTACAGATGGTTGTGAGCCACCATGTGATTGCTGGGAATTGAACTCAGGACCTCTGGAAGAGCAGTCAGTGCTCTTAACCGCCGAGCCATCTCTTCTCCAACCCTCCCTGGAATACCTTCTTTCTTTCTTTCTTTCTTTCTTTCTTTCTTTCTTTCTTTCTTTCTTTCTTTCTTTCAGATTTATTTATTATTATATCTAAGTACACTGTTGCTGTCTTCAGATGTACCAGAAGAGGGCGTCAGATCTTATTACAGATGGTTGTGAGCCACCATGTGGTTGCTGGGATTTGAACTCAGGACCTTCGGAAGAGCAGTCAGTGCTCATAACTACTGAGCTGTAGCTCCAGCCCCCCCCCCGAATACTTTCATCTGCATTCTTCATTTGCTGATTCCCATTCTTTCAAGCTTTGCTTGACCCCTAAAGCTAGACACTACCAACCCCTAAATTCTTTCATTCCTGTCACTCTCTCTGTTCTGTTCATTCATAGCCTTAATGCAGTTTATAAATGTGCATGTTTATGTGTTGTAATCTGGTGTGCATTTATGTCACGTCATCTCCGGTACTGGTCCGGTCATTTTGAGAGTGGTGTGTGCTCAACACTTTCCTGTTTGTGATCCTTCTTACAGCATAACTGGTGCCTCACCTGAAGCCTAGACTCCATGCTCCGGAGACATTCACAGCGTCAGCTGAAACTTAGGCAAGTGAAGAGGAATGAGGGAGAAGTGAAGAGAGTTCCATATGCGACGGCAGCAAACGTGCAAAACCTCAGCCTTCATCCCAGCACACCGGAGCCTGAAGCAAGAGGACTCACTGCAGTCCAAGGTCAGCCTAGACTCCAAATGAGGCCCTGCCGCTAAAAAAAAACCCAAAGAAGCAAAAGAGAACAACAACCCAAAACCTCCAGAGGTCATATGGATGGAATTGTCAAAGAATTTTAAAAATTAAGGTTAAAAAAGCCTTCAGAGGCTGGATAGACCAAGGAACAGTCTTACAATTTTTCAACTTTGACTCAAGCATTAGGTTTAGAAAGGCTGATTGAGATCTCACCAGATCATAAAGAGCCCTGCCAAACCTCTAATGTTAAGGAAGGTAAATTTTCTTTTGAACCTTTGGGGACTTGGAAGATTCTAAACTTGTGAATGATATTTGATTTTGAAAGACATAGACTTGCCAGATGTGGTAGTATATGCCCTTAGTCTCATCACTCAGGAGGCAACCACAGAGGGATTATAAATTCAAGGCCTGCCTAGGCTACACAGTGAGAGCTTGTCTCAAAAAATAGTAATAATACAGACTGCCTACAATATAGAGAATAGATTCCAGGACTCAGTGAACACTTGCCTGTCTTGCCTGAGGCTTTGGGTTTGATACATGATAATGAAAAATAGTTAAGAATAGATTCCAGAGAACAAGACTGAAACAGGAGAGCTGTGAAGGTATTGCAGATTAGAAGCTGTACTAGCCTACACCAGCGAGTGGCAATGGAAATGAGACTGTATAAGTAGATGATGGAGATGGTCCTGTAGATGATAGGAAGACTTGGCAATTGCATGGGGGGGGGAGGTGTAGAAGAGAGAGAGAGAGAAAAGAGCCAGGGTATAGCTTAGATCTCTACTTTGACCAAGATCCTTCACTTAGGTAAGGTACAGCTCATTGAGAGAGGATTTCTTGAGTTGGGAAAGAACAGAGATTCTAGGTTTCTCTAGGATTTTCAAACAATGTTGTTTTCTAACCAGCTGAATGTCTGGGCCAGGAAAAATGTTTTGATTTGAAGTATTTTAGAGTAACTATCAAAGAAGTAATAATTGAAGCCATAGAAGCAAATGAGATATTGAGGGAAAGACCAGAGAGAGTGCGTGGGAAGACAGAGCTCAGGCCAAAGCTCCCAAGAACACTACTAAGACGAGGAGGAAACTGAAAAGGAAAAAGGAGAAAAATAAGCATGATATGTCATAGGGAAGCAATTTCAGGAGAAGGGAGAGGTCACTGGTGCTACCTGAATGCTAGCAAGTCCAAGTAGGATGACCTCTAAAGAGATTCTTTTCGGTTTAGTAACGTAAGCTATGGAAGACCTTGATAAGAAAAATAGCTTGGAAGAAGTAGTAGAGGTGAGTTGTAGCAGGGTTAAAGATAAGTGGGAGGTAGGAAATGGGACACTTGACTATGAGCAAGTCTTGAGTCATCTGTAAAAAGAGAAGAGAGATAACTTTTGGTGCTTGTTTTTTTAGATGGGAGAAGATACCTGACTGTTTAAAGCCCAGAGCGAAGGGACTCGGAACGAACTCAGAGGTCTGTTGCTAAGAATTCCAGACCTTTCTTCTGGCGTCTTCTGTTCACTCCATGTAAGTAGGACATGGGCTTATCAGCTAAGTACCGTGGGACGGAGTTGGGGGCACAAATCAAGATCTTGGGGAGACTAGATTTGATATGGCCACCATGGATGAGAGTTATCTAGGCAATGGGGGTGAAACAGAAAAGAAAGTTGACTACTAGTAGGGTGTCGGGTCAGTTCTGAGGGACTTGTAGAAGCTGGGAAATGAGGGTTTATCATGACACAAATGTGGAAAATTGTAGTGTTACCCAGTAGTGTTCAGCTGCCTGGGCACAAGCATGGAAAAAAAGGCAAACAGTTGGACTGGTTCAGTTTTGGGTTGCTGCCAGCCGGGTAACGGACAAAACAAGGGACCGCGACAAAAAGAGTGGAAAAGTAAAGGGCCATGAGATCTGGTCTGAGAAAATAAGTACTAAAGGATCGCTACGTGCCAAGCCTAGCTTAACTCTGGGACATGTGGAAAGGCTTCTGGGAAAGAGTGTGATGGGAGAGCGGAAGAAGGCATGAGATGCGACGGAAGGGTCGATTTCGGAAATTGGGCCCAGAGACTCGCCTCTGTGGGACCAAGGAAGGATGGGAAGGAAAGCTGAAGGGCCAGCAGAAGGAGGGCCTTAAGCTCCTAGCAGTTAGAGGTGAAACTGGCCCTAGCGAGGGGGCGTGGCCAAGCTCAAATCCCGACGAGGGGGCGGGGCTCCAATAACTGGGTCTCAGCGCCGCGGTGGCTGCGGCTGTCTCAGCAACGGCTCGCGCCTCCCCATCCCCCAGTTCCCAGGGCTCTTCCCGCCTGCCGCGGTGCAGACCCAGGACGAAGGCGGAGAAGCCCGGTCCAGCCCGGTCCTCCGCCCGCACGGCTGGAGCATCGTTCCGGAGGACTGCCCGAAGGCAAGCCTCGCAGCCGGAGAGCGCGGCGCACACGCGCGCCTCCCGGCCGCGGCCGTCCTCTCTTCCCTCCTTCCTCTCCTCTCCCCCTCCCCTCTCCTCCGCCCCCAGCCTCCGCTGCGGCGGGAGGAAGAACCCTTCCCGACTAGCCCAGAGAACCCAGGTCGATTCTCATTCCGGGAGAAAGAGACCCCCCTCGGTGGGATCCGGCTGGCCGCTCGCCCCCGGCTACGGAAGTGACTGGTCATCTATTAGGAGAGCTCGTGCCTAGCGCAGCCCCCGACCCTCGCCTAGCCGCAGCCGCATAGACAGCGCTCCCCAGCGGGCCCCCGGCCCCGCCGAGCCCACTCCCCGCTTGGGGCCAGGGCTGGCGATGCCTGGCGCGGCAACGGCGGTGGCCGCGGCTGCTGCTGCTGCTGCCGCCACGGCTGCTGGCCGGAGCCCGGGTCGGGGGCTCGAGTCTCCGCAGTGGGGCTGAGCCCGCAGCCCCGCCCCCCGAGCCTGAGGCCGCTGCTCCGCCGGGCGCCGGGCCTTCTCCGCCCGCGCCTCCGCCCCAGGAACTGGAGCCAAGCGGGGAGCCCGGGCCCCGCGCCCAGGCCCGGACCATGCATGGCCACCGAGTCCCGGGGGGCCCTGGGCCTTCGGATCCCGAACGCTCAGCGGCAAATACCCCCGGTGCCGCTCCGCTGGCCTGTGCCGACTCGGACCCTGGAGCCTTGGAACCCGGGCTGCCGGTGAGCAGGGGCTCAGGCACGGCTCTTGGAGGCCCTTTGGATCCTCAGTTTGTTGGACCCTCGGATGCCAGCCTGGGAGCGCCTCCAAGCTCCCGGGTCTTACCCTGCGGCCCTAGTCCTCAGCACCACCGGGCCCTGCGCTTCTCCTACCACCTGGAGGGCTCGCAGCCTCGGCCTGGTGAGTGATCCAGACAGCATGGGAACCTGGGCCACGGGCCTGGTACCGGGAACGGGTTCTTGTTCTAGGACTTGGAGCCGACATGCTCACCCTAGCCCCTTGGGTCCCCTCAACCCCTACCCCCACCTCCTGCAGTATTCGGTCCAGTCCTTTCAGCCTTTGCCCCTTGCTCTTATCTGTCCCTTGCGCCCTCAAGCCTTAAGACTCCTTTCTCTTCTAACTGTTGAGGCTAACAGGAGAGGAAGCACTCCAAGAAAAGGGGGCAGGATTTCAGGGCAGCAATGGGGATGTGGTTGGAATAGGAGAAAAGAAGTCTCCCATTAGCTAAGTGACTACATTTGTGCATGGCACTGAACTGGGTACTTTTACAAGGGTTTTTGTTTCAGCTTCAGGAGCCATCTGTGAAGTGGATATCATCAATTACATTTTTAGGGGTGCAGACTGAGGCTTTGAGAAGTAACTTGTCCAAGGTCACACTGTCATTATGGTGCCTGGATTTAAAAACAGATCAGAGTCCAAAATCTGTGGTCTTCCCGCTTCCCCAAACTGAAGCTGGAGAGTAATGCAAGCTTTCTCCTTATGTGATTTCCCCTTATACGACTCAGTAGCCCGAAAGTATGAGCAAAAGAGAGAGGGAGATGGTGGACTGATCCTAGATTGTGCTTCTGCTAGGTGTGTGTGGCCACAGGACAAGGGGAGGAAGAGGTAGGGGGTATTGATGAGAGAGAAAGGTGGAGCTGAGCCTGGAGGAAGGGGCTGAAGGCGCTGCTGGTACGAAGGAATAGGACAGAGAGGTCAGAAGGGAGAGCTGCTGGGCCAGGAGATTGTTTGGAAAAATCATCAGGATGGTTGCTTGGGTTTGCAGTGTGGTGGAACAACTCTAGGTCAGGCTGGGGCCACAGACCCCGATGGGCCTTTTCATAGTCCTGAGTATCTGAGCAGCCTAGCAGAGCCTCTAGGATATTCTCACGTGGGCCTGAGTCTGGGAGCCTTGAAGGAAGAACAGTGTATGGATCTGCCCTATCTTCACTGGGACTGAAGGAGGTGGTGAGCTTTTAGCAGCTTCCAGGGCTCATAGCTCACCTTCCACAGATCACTAGGACTGTGGCTCAGGACCAGGTAGTAGGAACAGTTGGTGAAGCATAAAACATGGGCAGAATACGCCTCTCTCTGCTGTCTCTTCTTTGGATAGTTATGGAACCTCTGGGAGATTTCAGGCGCTGCCCCCCCTCACCCCCTTGTGAACTGGAGATAGGCAGCTGACACTCTTTAATGCTCTGCCCTGCTTGTTGCTTCTGCTGGCTTCCCAAACTCCCCTGGACACATGCTACTCATACATACATACATACATACATACATACATACATACTTGATCTTAGCTCCTCCCTTCAAATCCCTAAACAGCCAGAGCTCTCCCACTGCAGTCTGCATTTGCTTTGCCTTCTGCCTGTTAGCTCTTCCCTCAGCCCTCCACCTGGCTTGCTCCTCATCTTTCTGGTCTCAGCTCAAATGTCCCCTCTGAGAGACCTTCCCTGACCACTTTAAGTAGGGCCTCTTGTGAATCTCCATCACAGCTGCCAGTGTGTGTCTATCCTTACATTTAATACAGTCTGAAAGTGCCCTCTTGTATGTGTCTACTTGTTTATTGCGGCTCATTTGCCACCAGAAAGTGAGCTCCTCGAGGGCGAGGGGGCTGAGTCTGTTTTGTTTTACCTTGTATACCTAAGGGACTGATGTAGTGCCTAACACGTGGCAGGTACTCAGTGTCTCGATGGATGGTAAGGGAACGCATAGTAGGCCCTCTGTAACTATTGCCTAAGAGGACTCCGAGCTCCCACCCAGCAAATACTCTTGGTCTGGGAGACAAAGCTAGGAAGGTCTTGACCCTTGGTCTCTGCCCTCTCTAGTCAACATAGGGTTGATAATGAGCAAGCTTTTCTACTCCACCAGTTCTTCCAAATTCCAAAGCAGAGTTCCCTTCCCAGACCATCCCCCTCTTCTCCTCAACCAATAGTGTTGTTTTCAGGATCCTGTCTCCCCCCCCCCCACCCCTGCCCCCAGCTAAGTCCTTGCCTCTGTAATGGCTTGAGTGGTATCTTTTAGTTTACACCCCTCCCCCCTTTTGTTTTTCAAAATAGGGTTTCTTTGTGTAGCCTTGGTGGTTCTGTAACTCAGAAATCCACCTGCCTCTTCCTCCCGAGTGCTGGAATTAAAGGCGTGCTCCACCACTGCTCCAGCTAGAGTCTTTTAATCAAAAGTAAAGATTGGGGGTAGAAAGGGAAAGACTTGGTCTCCCGTCTGGCCATTTCTCACTTACTGTGTGTCCCTGGATGAATGACTTCAGTTCTCTGTGCCTCAGTTCCCCTCGTCTAGAGAGTGATATCTAGGAATCCATCAGATTCTTTTTTGCAATGCTTTCAGCAATCAGGGACTTAAAAAATAAAATACGAGGAGAGAAAACCCTTCGAGAAAACCCTTCTGAAGAAGAGGCGGAGGAATTTCTCAAGTCCTGACAAGGCGGGCACTGGGCCATGTGATTCACAGTAGCATGGGCTGTGAGAGGCCCGCCTCCCCCTCTGCACAGCCAGCTCAGAGGTAGGCACAAGCAACTTGCTTCTCTCCATAGGACTTGCCTATAATTGGCTCAGAATGGGCAGAGGTGGTGGATGGAGGGAGAGCAAGAAAGAGGGAGAGACAGACAGAAAGTCGAGCTTCAGTTAAAGGGTTAGAAACATTTTAGTCCACCTGCTAAGATATTCGTGTGTCTGCTGACTTTCTCCTTCAGACTTTTATTGAATCACCAGCCTTACGTCCCAGTGGTGCATCCCAGAGCAGCAGGGGGTGGTGGTGTGAAAATAATAATTATATCTTATCCATGTGAAGAGCTCTGAATTACCTCCCCTGGCCCTTTCTTTTTGTTATTCTGTCTAGTACCTGGTGGAGAGTGTTATGTTCGTCTTCTAGGCTGATAAAGGCCAACCAAGGCTTCCTTGGACCACTGGGATAACCCGGTGAGATACTCCTGTCCCTAACACTTGGACAGGGTTAGCAGAGGGCTTCCAAGTGTAGGTTTATGGGTAGGGTTTTGGGAGAATCCTACTGTAGTCCTCAAGACTGAGGCCTAGAATGCTTTCTCACATGTTGTGGAGTTGGTGAAAGCTTGGCCTAACCCTAGCTCAGCCAAAGGAGTTGGACTTGATGTCAGGGCCATTTTGTTGGGGAGATGAGAGAAACAGCCAATGTAAGTAGTGGAAGGGTTGCTTCTTTCTTACTTGGTTACATCTTAAGAGACTCAAAGATTTAAGCTTAAGCTAAAGAGTCCTTAGACACCGGCTGCTTCTGGGTTTTCTAGCCTTAGTGAGCATCAGAATCCTTTGTTGACCTTGAAGAATAAATGTCAGTCTCAAACTCCAACTCGAGATCCAGAGCCTCGGAGTTACAACCCGAGAATCTGGTTTCAAAGAACAAGTCCCAGACAAGGGACAGGTGTGACACACCTTTAATGCCAGGCAGAGGCAAGAGGGTATCTTGAGTTCCAGGCCAGCCAGGGCTATATAGTGAGAGCCTTTCCCAACATCAGGGATTCCCAGATGATGTTGATGCATGGCCTAGGGGAGAAGCCAGGCCTGTTTTTTCCAGTTGAGTCAATGGAGACCCAGAGACAATGATTCAGCCAAATTTCTATAGTGAGTGAACACTGGTCTCCCCCTCCAAAGTCTTCTTCCCAGAATCATATATGAATCTCCCTCAACTCAACTTTTAGTTCAGAAGAGAAGCATGGGATATAAGAAAGCAAGTTAACCCCTTGCCCCCACCTCTAACTGGATGCCTCAGTTTACCTTTCTCCCTTGCTTTTGTGAATGGCTGTTATTTGACTATTTTAAGTTGGAAGGCAGTTGGAATAATGGAACTCCAGGCATGGGAAATCTGGTATCAGCATTTCTCAATGCAAGGCCCCCATCCCATCCCAAGTGACTGGATTTAGAAGTATGTCAACTAAGACTTAAGACCTAGAGAACATGGAGGTCAGTCCAGCTAGAAGGTCTGGTGTCAGCAAAGACTCGCAAACACTGCTTAGGGGCCTAGTATTGGGAAGGGTGGAAAAATAAGGCTAGCAAATAGACTTTGTCCTGAAGGCAAACAGGAACCATCAAGGGCTCATTCACAGGGGAATGATGTACTTAAGTGCTAGAGTTTCAGAGCTCTCTTAGGTGCTTATGGAGAATGGGTGGAAGGTGTTAAATAGTGCAAGTGAGTGGAGGGGACAAGCCTGGCTGTCACATATATTTTGAGAGGTGATGGTAGCCCAGGTTAAAGTTGCAGCAGGTGGATTGGGAGTACATTTAATTACCAACATGGGCAAGCCTTAGTAAGGGCTGTAGAGGCCAAGGAAGGAGGAAAAATTCAGGATGTTTCTGGGTAGTTTTTCTGAAACCAACTAACTATAGTGACCTAGTGGATGGTAGTGGAGCCATGTATTCAAGAGAAGTAGACCTGTTTCTTTAGGGGACGGTGATGAGTTGTGTTTGAGACTTGCTGAGCTTGAAAGGTCCAGGAGGATATCAAGATAGTAATGGTCACCAGGCATTTGGGTTTAGGATTATAAATCTCCAACAAGATTTCTGTGTGAGAGATGCATGGAAATGTTCACCACCACCATGTACCATAGACCACAAGGTGGCTCTTATTCGAAGTATGTGTGCTTCTGAGGAACAGTTGCATCCTTGAAGACAGATGCTGAGGTCAGCAGAGCCACATTCTGGTAAGTCCCTTTGTGTGCATCCGCTTTAAGCATTTGCAGGGAGCTGAGGTCTATTCCACACACATTGAGGATAGCTGGCTTTCATAACGAAATCCTAAAAGGCAAATCAAACATTCCCAAATATTTGTGTGGCTCCTTCCTTGTTTTTCATGCTGAGAGTATTTGAGAGGCCCTAAAGGGGTTTTTCTTTTTAAGGGTCTCTGGGATAGGAATAGTGGTGAGCTAGGTGGTGAGGTTTGCAGGATTTCAGGTGAGCCTGGTAGGTTTGGGGACTATCTCAGATTTAGTTTCTAGTCATCTGGAGCCATTCAGACCAATACAATGTCAAGGCTGGATAGGTGGGAGCTAGGTGGTGAGGTGGCTAGGTGAGCAAAGGAACTTCTCCAGATTAAAGGAATTGAAAGTTTCAAATATAGATGCTTGGCACCTCCACTCAGTCCTTTCAGATGTCCTGTCCAAGGAGGGCCCTAGGGCCCTCCTCCCTCAACAGTGACTGACAGTTAACAGTACCCTACTCAGTGGCTTTCTGCAGCCAGTTAGCTAAATGCCTTAGGCAGATGTGGTGCTGGCCAGACGCTGGCTGGGTGGGGCTGGGACCTGTCTGGAATGAGGGCAGAAAGCATAGCCTGTCATTGGCTAGCTACTTGGAGTTAAGTTCCTTAATGCAAAGAGAACAAACATCCTTGGAGTTGAAAATCCAGCCCTTCAGGGCTCTGGTGTCCAGTAGCTGGATGCTAGAAGGCATTGTATCTCCAGAACACTTGGAGACAAGGTTATAGGATATCCAGTGAAGGACCTCAGCATTCCGGAATCTGCCATTGATTCATTTTTTTCCCTAGGCCTTATTCCCATCTCAGGACTTTATTTCCCCATTTCTAATTATTGCTTCTCATTTGCCTGACAAGCATAAACACTTTGTGAACCTGTAAGGTAGGGAAAGGAGGCTGTTTTCTTAACGTGTCTATTGAGTGCTTACAGTGTGCTCAGCTCTGCAATATATCCTGAGATATGGCCCTGTTTTCATAGAGCTCCCGTTTAGCAGGAAAGATAAACTGCAAGTCACTTGCCAGCACAGCCGTTGCAGGGGCACATGGAGGGGAGGCAGGTCAGACATTAATGTTCAGACCTGAAGCATAAATAGATGTCCAGAGGTGAGGAGATGTGGAAAAGCAGTTCATGTTGCAGGAACGACATGTGCCAAAGCCTCAGGCGGAAGAAAGCACTTTCGAGGAATAGACAAGAGGCCATTGTGGCTCAAGGATGGGTGTGGGGCAGTGTTCATGAGCTTAGGGCTTTCTTGTTCCTATTTGGAGTTCACCCCAAGGCTAGGGTAAGCCTGGCTGGGCTTTGGAAAGGGCCCTGAGGATAGAGGGAAGCAGTAGAGACTGGAAGTGGATTGTATGGATTCTAGAGCTAAGAAAGGGCCCTGTCTGCAGGACTTGGAGTTAGTTGATTGTGTGAGTTAAGGTTAAGAGGACTGGTGGAGAAAGGCCAGTCTGACTTGGACAGCTTGGATGATTGGAGGTCTTTGCTGTTCCTGGGGTGGGGAAAGCAAGAGGAGGAGTCAGCTAAAGGCTGGCTAGAGTAGGGATGCTTGTTATTTTTAGGATACACTAAGTCTGAGGCGCCCCAACATAAGACATCTAGAATAGTGCACAACAGGCACCAGCTGTGTTTTCCTGGGCCCCTGAGTAAGAACAGGATGGTGAGGTCACAGGTGTGTGGCCAGAGCTGCCCAGCCACAGCAGGCTCTCCTGTTGCCCTTTCCTTCTCTGTTGTCTGCTCCACTTCCTGTGTTATGCTTCACAGTGGCCCTGAAAGGGAAAGGGTTAAGTCACTGAGCAAAACTCTTCTCTGGAAAGTGGGAAAGGCAGGACTGGCAGGGCTGGCCCCTGGGAGCTGCAGCTGGCATAGAAGCCCTTCCGCTAGCCAGTAAGGCCAGAGCCGCAGCAGCCGCCCACGCTGCCTCCTTTGCTTTGCCTTCACCTTCGCTGCTCCCCTTCCACCTTCTTCCTGGCTGCCTGAGTCTGGGCCTCCCTACCTAATACATTCCAGGTGTAGGTGCAGCCCCTCTCACACTGCAGGGCAGCGGGGGGGGGGGGGGGGGGGGGGGGGGGTGTTAGGGAAGGTGGAAGTCTCTGTTGCTGTGTGTCTTTTAGGGTGAGTTTCCTAATCTCCGGGACTGTTGTTCTCTGTAAGATTCTTCAGGGATCTTTCAGCCATATCTCTGACAATGATGGGGAGAGGCCTCCCCCCAGACCTCCGATTGCCACCTTGAAAAGTTTCATGTGGTCGGTCTTGTTACTCGTGCCTCAGTTTTCTTATCTATAAAATGGCTTGTAATTCCCACCTCTTAGTACCATTGAAAGGATTAAATGTCACAGGCAAAGCCCAGAGGCCTATTGTAGCCATGCTCAACAGGTGGCCCTGGCCTGCCATTTTGCCTTGTGGCCTGCATCCCTCTGTGACCTCCATGCCTTATGCCAACTACTGTCTCCATTCAGACTTGTCACACTTTCTGTTTGGTCTTTCATACCTATCTGGATTTCTGAAGGTTTCCTGCTTTTTGATTCCTTGTCTTTGTCCCAGAATCTTTCTTTATTAAGCATTGTTTGTTTCTTCTTTTAGACAGGGTTTTATGTAGTCTGGGCTGGCCTTAAACTCACTATGTAGTTGAAGCTGGCCTTGAACCCTGGGTCCTTCTGCTTCTGTTTCCCAAGTGCTATGATTACTGCCATGTACCACTATGTCTAGCTTTCTATAAAAGGTCTTTTCCTTTCCTAATTCTTCTGTGTATGCAGTTTTCAGATTTGACCAGGCTTCTAGTGGGAGGGGGCTAGATGCATGGGTTTAGGGGACAACCCTGGGGTCAAGACAGGAGTCAGAGGGATCATTCCTCTAGTGGCTTTGTCTTTCTTGGGAGGGTAATGCTAGCCAGCGTGGCAGCCCTAGCACTGGGTAATTACTGTCCCCAGTGCTCCCAGCTGCAGCTCCACTCCCTTCCCTTCCTGTCCTCTGAAGTCCCTAGCTCCTCCCAGGGGTGGAGCTACCACCCCCTGTCCTTTTCTGGACTCTGGTCCAGAGAAGACCAGCTTAAGTGGCCAGGCCTTCATAGCAATCAAGCAGATGGAAGCAGGATGGGTTGCTTGTGCTCTTAGCAGTGTGTGTGTGTGTGTGTGTGTGTGTGTGTGTGTGTGTGAGAGAGAGAGAGAGAGAGAGAGAGAGAGAGAGAGAGCGCTTGTCCTCTTGGCAGTCCTTATTATCCCCATGGGTTGTTTTGTGTTTTACTAGTCTTTCTAGTGCGTGTATGTTAATTTGCCTGTGTGTCTGCATATATCCATGTGGGTCTGTATATATCCACGTGGGTCTTTGCATCACTTTATGTTGTGTGTTGTAGATTTATGTCATTTGGCTCAGTCTTAGTCCTGGAAGTTTCTAGCTGCTTCTCTATGTTTATCTGTTTCTGTGTCTGTCATTATGTCCCCCATAAGTCAGTGTTCTAATAGTGGTGGCTGGGGTGCCTTTTGATATTTCCTGCCAGATCTTCCTATTCTGGAACTTTCTTACAAAGCCAGCACACTGTTCTTTAGTCACATGCTTCATCTACACACCTTCTCAGGTATCCATAATTTTGTCCACCTTTCTTCCCTCATCTGTAGGACCATCCTGACCACCTATGTTTGAAATAAAAACACACTCTACTCTGGACAGCTCAACTTAAAATCACATCCTTCAGAAAGTTGCCTCATCCCTCCTTCCAAATATGATTTCTTTCCCAGTTCAGCAAATTCACAAGAAACGTGCTCTGTGACTACACATGAACACACCTTGGATCCAGCCACAGCTCACTTACTCTAGCCATATAGCCTCTAGTCAGGTATTTCCCTCTTTATGCCTCACTTTTCTTTCCTTTCTTTCCTCCTTCCCTTGTTCTTCCTTTTCTTTTTTTTTTTAAATTGAGACACAGTCTCACTGTGTAATCCTGGCTGGCTTGGAACTAGTTATAGTTGGAGACCAGGCTGGCCTCCAACTTACAGAGAGCCACCTGCCTCTGCCTCTGCCTCTCTGAGTGCTGGGATCAAAGCCCTGTGCCACCACACATGTACCTATTTCTTTGTGTACAAATGGCACCAATAACTCACATAGCATGCCACAGGAAAGTGCCAACACAATGCCTGACCTAGAAGAGATGTTTAATATGCAGTTGAATTTCCATACCTCCTGTCATCTTTTAGAACGTAACAGCTTAGTATGTGCGGGGTGTGTGGCTTCATTGGTAGTGTGTTTGCTTGGTATGCTTGAGTAGCATGCACAAAGCCCTGGGTTGAATTTTCCCAGCACTGTATAACCCACACAAACTGGTGCATATCCATAATTCCAGCACTCTGCAGGTAGAGGCAAGAGAATCACTATGATTCCAAGACGAGAACTACTCAGTGGGTTCCAGGCTAGCCTAGGCTACAAAGTGCAGCCTTACCAGAAGAACAAGAGGAGGAAGAGGAAGAGAAGGCTGCTGCTGCTGAGCCAGGCATGTACTCTATATATGAAGACACAGAGATCATAAGTTCAAGGTCATCCTAGACTATATAGGGAGTTGAGGTCAGTCTAGGCTAGAGACCCCTGTCTTTAAGGGGAAAAAATGACAGCTTAAGTTCTAGAGAATTCTACATATTTTTCAGTCTTTAAAGGCAGATTTTAATTCAGGGACTGCCTGACAAATATTATATGAAATAACTCCCTTGACATGAAAGAGACAGGGCCCCTTCAAGGGATGAGACTAGGGGCTTCCAAGGCTAAGGGCCAGAACATTATCAATATAGGATAAAGAGCAGGCCTGACAAGTTGTTTTAGGAGGTAAAGCCTGTGAACCTGACTTTAGTCCCCAGAACACATGTCAAGGTGGAAGGAGAGAACTGACTTCACCAAGTTCTCTTCTGAGCTCCTCCCCACCCCAGCTCTCGGGTTCTGTCTCTCTAAATAATAATAATAGTAATTAATGAACAGACTTTTAAAAAAGGTCAACAGCAAAAATATAAGAGGCCTACATAAGTAGTTAATATGAGAACCCACAAAGTTGGTCTCTCGAGTTTTATTTTGATTCAATTGATCTGCTCAGTCTTATTTTATTTTATTTTATTTTTGAGACAGGGTTTCTCTGTGTAGCCCTGGCTGTTCTAGAACTTACTCTGTAGATCAGGGTGGCCTCAAACTGAAGAGACCTTTCTGCCTCTGCCTCCCCAGTGCTGGGATCAAAGGGTTTGTGCCACTATTGTCTGGTATGGCTGCTCTCTTAAAGTTAGGGGAGTCCACCTGAAACCCTTGATTATTGGAAGATCTGAAACTAGGCACCATTCGTGCGAGGTAACAGCTGGATGGAGGGGATGGATTCTGTCTGTAGTGTAAGTGATGCAGGTGCTCTATGGCTTCCCTGCTTCTCACTGTTCCTTCCCTATTACTGTAGTCAGTCTCGGTCTACGGAAAGCTTCTCACTTGACACAGGGGTGCACAGTTTACAGAAAGGTCCATCCCTTTATAAGGAAAAATTCCTCTGTTTAATGGACAAGTTTTCTCCTTCACTTACTGGCAGGCCATCTGCTTTACAGTGGGTTTCTGTAGAACTCTCCTCACTTACAGAATATCCCTTCACTTTGAAGAAAGAAATCACTTCCATTTTATAGAAATTCTTTTTTTACAGAGGAACCTTAAAACCTAAAACAAACAAACAAACAAACAAAAACCCAAACAAGTAAACAAACCCAAAGAGGTGGAAACAGGAAGATTGGGAGTTCAAGTTTGTTCTTGGATAAGTTTGAGGCCAGTTTGGGCTACTGAGACCCTGTTTTAAAAACAAAACAAAACAAGCAGAAAGTTAAAGGAGGACTGCAGTACACACCTCTAAACCCACTGCTTAGAAGGCTGAGGCAGGGGAATTACCATGAGTTTGAAGTTAGCCTTGGCTACAGAGTGAGTTATAAACAAGCTTGGCCTATATGATGAGCCTCTGTCTCATAAATGCAAAGCAAAACTAAAAATCAAAGAGACCTTTTATAGAAACCTGTTCTGCAGGAGGACACGGAAGCTCCTTGCTCTCCAGATGCCTCCCACTTTCTGAAGGTGTCTTTGCACTGATGAAATTACCCCATTTTTTGCCAAACCTTTATAGTCAGAAGATGAGTAGACTTCAGAGAATGGTTGGGCTCCCCTTGGGTTCGAGCAAAGAACACATTTCACAGAGCTTTGTGCTTGGATTCCGAAGGAACGTCTACTAGTCCGAGCCAGGTCTGGATGTAGTCTTACCCTGAAGGTGGGCTGAGATGGTGAAGCTGCAGCTCACTCGTGCTCAGGAGACAGGTGGGAAGAGTGAGGGCAGCTGTACCTTCAGCCCTTGCTTTCTCCCCCAGTCCGAGAGACCATCCTCTTTACCCGCCGACCTAGTTTCCCAAAAGTTCTTTCCTTTTTGCTGTTGTTCTTTCTTCTCCACTCCCTCTGTTCTCTGTTGCCACCCAACTGCAACCTCAGAAATTCCAGCTGTCCCAGGCAGTCCCCCTCTTAAGGGAAGGCTGCATCATCCTGGAGGAGGCCTGACTGCTGGGGTTATGGGTGGCTCCCCCCACCTCTCACTAGTTTCTCACAATGAACAACACACACACATATAGTGCCCCAAATTTGCAAATGGGAAAATGAGCCCAGAGCTGTGGAGTTTTTGGTCCCAGGTTATCAGAGAGTTAACAGCCAAGGCTGGTCTGCAGCTCTCATAGTTGTCTTGAGATTAAGCCAAGGCTACAGCTGGGAGAAGGGAGACAGGATGCTGCTGGCCAGGGAAGGAGGGAGAGCTGGCAGCTGAACTTTCCAGAAAGAGATGCAGGAGAAGCAGGGTCAGGTTCCAGTGAGAATGGGCCAGAGGAGGAGTTTTTGTCTTCAAATTCAGCTAGACGCTGAACCTGCTCTGCCATATAAACCCAGAAACATGTCCTCCAGGCATCTGCCAAACAGGCACATGCCAAAATCAGAAACAATATCTTGAATAATTTTACTATTTTTTCTGTTTTTTTCAAATTTCCTACAGTGTATTTTGATCATATTTTCCCACTTCCCCTGACTTCTCCCAGATCCATCCCACTTCCCTACCAACCCAACTTTATGTCCTTTTTTTTTTAAGCCCCATTAAGTGCAGTTTGTGCTGCCAATATATTCTTAGATATGTGGCCTTTCACCGGAGCATGGTTGATCTACCAGTGACTATACTCTAAAACAAAACTGACTCTTCCTCTCCCAGCAGCTACCAAATTGCCAATAGCTACTCATCTAGGGATTTGTCTGACTTGTTCAGGTCTTTTGTGTGCTGTCACAACTACTATGACTTCATATGTATAACTTTCCTTCTGTCTCGAGACTAACAATGTTTTCTTATCACTATTCACTATCTCTGGCTCTAAAAATATTTCTGCCCTTTCTGTTACAATGATCCCTGAGCCCTGGGAGGAAGGTCTGTGATGTATGTGTATCATACCCATTCATCCCTCCCTTCCTGAGCATCCCACACTCTCTTAGTCTCTGCACCTTGACCAGTTGTGGGTCTCTGTGTTAATCACCATCTACTAAAACTTAGAAGCTTCTTTGATGGGTGTCAATAGGTGGGTTAATCCGTGGGCACATTCACAATGCATCAGGAGTCAGTTTAATACCAAGTCAAGTTATTCTGTCCTATGCCTTGATGTCCCATGCTCAATCCTAATTTAACCCTCCAGCTTCCATTATTCCCCTTTAGCCCTTTGTCACTTCCATTGAAAGCTCCCTGCCATGGCTTCTTACTAATTTACCAACCACTATGGATATTCCAAATGGAACTCACATATCTAAAGATTTAGAGCTAACACTCAGAAATGAGAGAAAGCATTTAACATTTATCTTTCTGGTTCTGGGGTATCTTACTCAGAATGATTGTTTCTAGTTCCACTCAGTTACCTAGGAATTTCATAATTCCTTTTTTTCTTTTCTCATTTCTTAAGACAGGGTTTCTTTGTGTAGCCTTGGCTGTCCTAGAACTCACTATGTAAACCACTGGCCTCAAACACACAGAGATTCACCTGCCTCTGCCTCCCAAGTCCTGGGATGAAAAGCATGTGCCACCACCGCACAAGCACCAATTTTATTTTTCTTAACAGCCGAATAATATTCCATTGTGTAAAAGTACTACATGTTTATCCATTCATCAGTGATGGGCATCTAGGCTGCTTCCATTTTCTGGCTATTGTGAATAGAGTGTCAATGAGCACGGAGCAACAGGTACCTCTATAGTAAGATATAGAATCCTTTGGGTATAGGGCTGAGAGTGATAAAGCTGGATCATGTGGTTGATCTGTTTCTACATTTTTGAGGAACCTTCATACTGATTTCCATAGTGGCCTCACCAATGTGTTCTCCCACCATCAGTGAATAAGTGTTCTCCTTTCCCCACATCTGTGCCAGCAGATAAGGATGCAGTTTCATTTTTCTATGTGTATCTATCCATTTTGACTATTCTCTTTTCTCCAGGGTTGCTGGCCTCTATAAAAAAGTCAGGTACCTATAGGAGTGTAGGTTTATATGTAGCTTCTCAATTCTAGTCCATTGATTAGTGTGTCTGTTTTTATACTAGTACTGTGCTGTTTTCATTACTATACTTCTGTAGTATATTGCTGTTTCTTGAACTGAAGCTCAGTAGTAAAGTTCTTGCCTAGTATGTGCTAGTTACAGCATTATAGCACACATACAATCTCCCTCTCCCTCCCCCTCCCTTTCCCTCTCCTTCTCTCCCTCCCCCCTCCCCCTAAACCAACCAACCAAAAATCCATTGCCCTTACAGCCAGCTGAGGGCTTAGAGGTTGTTGAGGTAAAGTAAGAGAGTATATATCTCACTTTTACATCTGAGCTTAGGAGTACCTGGGAACTCTAGGATGCTCTGGGTGTGCTTCCTGTCGTTGCTGTGAGCTGTGGGAGTACTGTAGTGGTTGGGTTATGCATGTTGTGCTGAGCACACTGCATACTGATAGGATACATCATGGTGGCTCTGTGGTTCTCTCTGGGTCTTTGAGGGCTGTGCACAGTTGGCATGTGGTACGGGGTGTTAGAAGATTTATGATGACTGTGTGTGAGAGAACCAGCAGGGACTCTGGTAGACCTAGAGATAGAAGGAGCAGTGCTGGTAGAGAGCCTTCATGGGGGTGTGGGTGGGTATATTTGTGTCAGCAAATGTTTTAAATTAATTATCAACCATAAGAAAAATAGTCTGGAGCAAACCAATTTAGGATCTAGGTGGGTGGGATGGATGGGGAAATAGGAAGTACTGTGGTTTTTAGAAAGGAGGAAGTGGGCCCTACTCTAGTAGCTCCCTTGAGGGCAGGAACGAGATTTTCTGTCTCTGCACAGGGTCTAGCAGCTGCAAAATATAGTTCACTTACTAAACTCAACTGAGGGAAACCCAAGAGTTGAGCAGGGCTATAAAGGGCCACTGAGATCTAGTGAAGATGTTTATATTTTCCCATGGGTAGAAGGGAGTTATGGAAAGTTCCTCTGGTAGGTTGTGTGATCTGTCTATAAGAAGATTCCACCAAGAAAGAGTAAGCCCTGGGGCAAAGGGAGTCACTGAAGATAACAGGAGACACTGGGAAGAAGGGATCTACAGAAGTAGAAGGCAGGGCTCTTGGATCTTCCCTTCAGTGGGACCTTATCATGGCCATCTCCAGACTCCTGAACTGAAACCCTGCTGTCCTGTGGGCAGGGTTGTCGGTATCCTTTTTACTAGTCACAATTTCTTTTTTATGACACTAGTGTCCTCTCCTGTCTCTTGTGGCTTTCCTTTGGAAAGCAGGGTTAGGTTTAGTCTACCTGAGAGTCAGCTATTTCCTTGTTGTGTGATTGTGGGCTAGTCACCAAGTCTTTCTTTGTCTTCATCTCTTCACAAGAAACTGGACAGAGAATCCCTGCCCACCTCATCTGGGACTCCAGGGTATCCCTGAATCTCAACTTCACTCAGTCTGTTCTACAGGACTGCTTATAAGGAGGCAGAGACTAGAGAGGTAGCCTGTGCATCTCCTATAGGAGGGTCAGGTGGATAAGGAGAATCCAGAATGGGCCAGGGCAGAGCCTTAGAGAATGGTAGGCCACACCAGTCTGAGAAGCAGGGGAATAGAAGGACAGAAACCCAACCCCCTCACAAGAGCCCTGCTGCCTAGCTGTTGGCCTGGTGGGGAGGATTTACTTAGGGCAGCTTACCTGCTTTGAGGTGTTAAGGGCTGGAAAGCAGATAGAGAGCCCCTGGGACCATGATACCTGTGTATGTCTACGAAGGGTGCATGGCAGTGTGTTTGGCCTTGTTCAGCAACTCTTTGGCCACAACTTTCTCTGGCTGTGTGTCCTTGCAACTATGTCTACACCTGTACCACCCTCCAGGTGATTCATCCTCCTCAATCCTATGCCCAGAGAGGACAGGGCAGGGCCAGCCAAGATGTGCTGAGCTGGGCAGGATAAACAGCTCTACTGGGCCAGAGGTGAGAAGAAGAATACTCTTGCTATGCAGGCTGGGCTCTGCCTGCTCAGGTAGGAAGGCACAGGAGGAAACGTCACCCAAAGCCAGGTACAAGGTAGAAGAAACCCACTGGGGCCAGGATCTAGAGCACATGTTCCCTCAGGCTGGGAAGGCTCTGTATCCAGGATAAGGCCAGGAGTTCATGGAAGCTGCTATAGAACTGGGTTCCCTCTACAACTAGGAGAACCCAAATCCCCTGCAACTCTTTCTGCTGGTGTCATCTGGTGAGCAAGGGTATGGATGTCTCTATATGTAAAGACAGCATATGACAGCATTGTTTAGAGCAGGAAGAGACATGTGTCCTGTTGTTTTGTATCTGTGTTTGTCTATATCCTTGAGCTAAGACCCTCAGATACCATGGTTATGTTTGTTGCAAGATCGTGATATAATCAATCATGAAATGTGTCTGATTTGGGTCCATGTTTCTAGGTATGTAGTGGCTTATGACTTTACACTGTTTTGCTGTTGTATGTGGGTTTTTTTTCCATAACCTGGTATAATGGATCCTGTGTGGCTGTGATCTTTATTTGTAACTATGCTTGTAGGCATTTAAAGGTATTGTTAATGATATATATGAAAGTACATGATCCTGTAATATAAATGGAAAAATACCCTTTGTAACTTTGTGTGCTTGAACAATATATGGCGGTATATAAAGTTATATTGTGGTATGTGTTATATTGTGGTTAAGTGATTTTGTGTAAGAACTACCATTTATGTTTTTTATGTCTTTATGATTCTGTTTCATCTTTTTCTTTTTTCTTTCTTTCTTTTTTTTTTTTTTTTTTTTGAGACAGGGTTTCTCTTTGTAACAACCCTGGCTGTCTTGGAACTCACTCTGTAGACCAGGCTGGCCTCATACTCATAGAGATCTACCTGCCCCTGTCTCCCAATTAAAAGTGTGCACCACCATTGACCCCCCCACACACTTGACCTTATTATAGATGATTTCAATGCTGTGTAATCATATGTGGAATTGTATCTGCTGGTCTGTGAACTTGTATGTGCCCAGGCTTTCAGGAGAGTGAAGACATGTGCTTGGATGTTTGAATTTGTGTGACCTGGCAGTTGTGTGAAGCGCTATAAATTCCATGTGCTCTTGTGTCTTTGGGGACCCATTTGTGACTGTCCACTTAAGAGACTGTGACATAAAGTAAAAGCCTTGAGATGAGATGCCACGTGGCTGTGGCACATCATGCTCTCCTTGTAGCTGTGGGACTTGTTATTTGTTTATTTGTGTTCAGTTGGGTTTTTAGTATATAGCCCAGGCTGGCCTTGAACTCATTATCCTTCTGCTTCAGCTTCCCAGGTGCTAGGCTCATAGGCCCATACTGTGCCTGGTTGGTGCTCTGGGAGTTCTTGACTAGTGCTCGCTCCATCGTCCTCACCTTATTACAAGCACCTCTCCCTACACAGTGCTTTTCATGGCCTCTTTCACCACAGAAAAGTTGAGCAGCTTGTATTCTGAATACTGGTGGGGAGGGTGGGGAGGTGTGAGGTGGATGTTGAAATAGAGGAAGGTAAACAAATTAGTAAGACACTGGGATTTTTTTTTATTTAATAAAATATTTTTTATTAGGTATTTTCCTCGTTTACATTTTCAATGCTATCCCAAAGGTCCCCCATACCCACCCCCCCAATCCCCTACCCACCCACTGCCCCTTTTTGGCCCTGGTGTTCCCCTGTACTGGGGCATATAAAGTTTGCAAGTCCAATGGGCCTCTCTTTCCAGTGATGGCCAACTAGGCCATCTTTTGATACATATGCAGCTAAAGACAAGAGCTCCCGGGTACTGGTTAGTTCATATTGTTCCACCTATAGGGTTGCAGTTCCCTTTAGCTCCTTGGGTAATTTCTCTAGCTCCTCCATAAGGGGCCGTGTGACCCATCCAATAGCTGACTGTGATCATCCACTTCTGTGTTTGCTAGGCCCCAGCATAGTCTCACAAGAGAGAGCTATATCTGGGTCCTTTCAGCAGAATCTTGCTAGTGTATGCAATGGTGTCAGCATTTGGAAGCTGATTATGGGATGGATCCCTGCATATGGCAGTCACTAGATGGTCCATCCTTTCGTCACAGCTCCAAATTTTGTCTCTGTAACTCCTTCTATGGGTGTTTTGTTCCCATTTCTAAGAAAGGGTAAAGTGTCCACACTTTGGTCTTCGTTCTTCTTGAATTTCATGCGTTTGGCAACTTGTATCTGACACTGGGATTTTAAAGAGAAAAATGTTTGCTTATAAAATATAGTTCCACCAGTGTGCAATGTGTGCACATAGTGGGACTGGAACCTAGGCCTTGCAAATGCTAAACAAGTGCTCCATCACCAGCTAACTCCCTAGTTCCTAGTTTCATCATTTCTTCTAAAGACACTTAGCTGTACAAAATTGTAGATAAGAAAGTTCAGATGTTCTTAGGGCTTTAAGAAATGGGATAAAGATGACAGAAATGGTAGTTTATGCCTATAATCCTGGCACTGTGAAGGCTGAAACAAGATTGTCATGAATGTGAGTCTAGCCTATGCTACACAGTGAGATCTTGATTCAGGTATGTGCATGAGCTTTAGGATATTCACGTCTATCCTCAACCTAGTTGAAATCCAGAGTTTGCTTTAAGTCCTTAATTACTTACTGACAGGCATGGGATCAATATACTAATCACAGAGAATTATAACTTCGTGATGAAAATAGCCAGTCTCCACCTTGGGCCTGGTTTCTGTCTAAAGCCTGGAAGAGAGGCTTCCTGGCAAAACCATGTGGCTAGCACAGGACTCAAAGGAGCCTAGCCCTAGATACCAGCTAAGATATGCTACTTCCTATTCTCCCTTGGGGTAAAATCAGTCAGTCACTTCATGTCTAGTCTCCCTTTCTACAGGACTGCACCAGGGAAACCGGATCCTGGTTAAAAGTTTGTCCCTTGACCCTGGCCAGAGCCTTGAGCCTCATCCAGAAGGTCCCCAACGGCTTCGCTCAGATCCAGGCCCTCCCACTGAAATCCCTGGCCCACGTCCTTCACCACTGAAGCGGGCACCGGGCCCAAAGCCACAGGGTAAGTGCTTCCATTAAGAGCAGAGAAATGGACCAGAGAAGTGTACAAAAGGAAAGGAGAAATTAATGCATGGCAGAAGAATAGGGAAGTGCCCTTATCTCAAAGGGCACTGAGTGATACCTATCTAATGGGCAGAAAGGTGTTGTCTGTGGCTAATATAGTCTACTAAGATTTCACATCAGTCAGTCCTGCTCTGTGCTGCCAACACTCAGGAGGTTGAGACAGGGTGGTTGCTGTGACTTTAAGGTCAGTCAGGGCTAGCTATGGTATTGTGAAATTAGGTATAGCCTGGTCATAGTCACCTCGAAATCCAGTTCAGTGATATCTCTCCTCTCTTCTCCATCCATCACTCCAGTTCCCCCAAAGCCCAGCTACCTGCAGATGCCCCGGGTGCTTCCTCCTCCTGAGCCCATTCCTCCACCACCATCACGCCCTCTGCCTGCAGACCCTAGAGTGGCCAAGGGACTCGTCCCCAGAGCTGAGGCCAGCACTAGTTCTGCAGCAGTATCATCATTGATTGAGAAGTTTGAAAGGTGAGTCTTGTCCCCATAGGACCCTGTGAGGGAAGGGTGGATCTGGGACAGGAAGGGTTCTTGTAGAAGAGGCCTCTTGGTCATGCTCACACCCTGCCTCCATGTCTGTCCATCACCCACCTCAGAGAGCCTGTGATTGTTGCCTCGGATAGGCCAGCCCCTGGCCCCTGCCCAGTTCCCCCAGAGCCAGCCATGTTGCCACAGCCACCCCCGCAGCCAACAGGGTCCCAGCTCCCTGAGGGTGAAGCTTCTCGCTGCCTGTTCCTGCTGGCTCCTGGGCCCCGGGATGGTGAGAAGGTGCCTAACCGGGACAGCGGCATTGACAGCATCAGCTCGCCATCCAACAGTGAAGAGACCTGCTTCGTCAGTGATGATGGGCCCCCCATCCACAGCCTCTGTCCTGGGCCCCCCGCCCTGGCTAGTATGCCAGTAGCTTTGGCCGACCCCCACCGGCCTGGCTCCCAGGAGGTTGACAGTGACCTGGAAGAGGAAGAGGAAGAAGAAGAGGAGGAAAAGGAAAGAGAAATTCCAGTGCCCCCGATGGAGAGACAGGAGTCTGTGGAGGTACTGACTTATGCGTTACCCAAGAGGCAGGACCATGCAGAGAAAGGAGGAGCTTGGCTTTTCCCAGCTTGGTATTTCTCAAAACAGGCCATTGCTTCCACTTAGTCGATTTAGCACCTAGTATGGAGCCCAAGTAGCAAAACTCTGCTCCTCTCCCAAATGACTGTGAACACCAAAATGGCCATTCCTCATTCTAAATGCCGGTTAGGAAGGTGGCTCCACTTTCTTCAGAGAACCACTAATGAACCTCAGTCTTTTCACGACCCAGTAGCTGTGTGACACTGAGGATGTCTCTTCCCTTTCCACTTCTCACTACAAGCCTCAGTTTCCTTGTTTGTATGCCAGAAACTCTTACATGCCAGAGATACTTCTCAGCAACTAGAGGAGGGGCTCAGAGCCAGAGCCCCAAAGGAGCCTGACTGAAGCTTTAGGTTGGGAACTCTTTCCATGTGTTGTCTAGCTGATGTTTCTTCAGAAGGAATCCTTGCACTCACGTAAGGTCTCAGCCAGGAGACCTGCTTTCCCAGAACTAAGCACAGCTGTGGGGACTGGGGCCAGGAGTACCGAGATGAAATGATACTCAGCAAGTGTGTAGCCTGCAAACAAGAAAGTGAGCCAGCAGGCATAATCTTAGACAGTTTTGTACTTCTGTGCCTTTCTCACAGCCCACGTACTCAGCAAGCCTTTGCTGACAGCGAGCTGAATGAGTGACTGAGTAGCTGGTATTTAGACACTGTAATCCGCAGTCTGTTCTGTTTTTATTTATAGGAAATCTTTTAGGGATGGGAGTGTAGGAAAATGTAGAGCATTTGCCTAGCATACATGAACCCCCAAGTTTAATCCCCAACATTGCAAAAATTAAAAAACAAAATTATATGAATTATTTGTCTTTATAATGGGGACTCTTAAATACAGAAATAATTCGGCAACTTACACATGCTAGTGAATGGTAGGTATACTAGGATTTGAATCCAGAAGTTGGACTTCCTACTTCCCATGTTTAGCCACCAAACCATGCTCAATGAGTAGAGAAAGTAGACCAATGGGTGTATGACTGCCCGTATGAGGAAGTTTGTATATTCAGCATTGAGGGACAAACTTTATGAAGGATGCAACTACAGGAATCCTTCATGAGTGATACTTGTGCTTTATGAATCAGATCAGAGTTATCTCAGGGAGGAACTAAGGTTAGAGCATCGTGTGCACTTAGAGGAGTCAGGCATGGTGACATTGCCTGGAGTCCAGCCACTGGGAAACTGATGTAGGAGTATCAATGACTTCAGTCCAAGTGTTTGAGGGCACTCTGAGAAACATAGCAATACCCGATAAATGAGAGGGTGGGGAAGGGAAGGAGAGAGAAAAATGTACAGAAGGAGCTGGGGTTAAGGTAGAGATGATGTATCAACGGTCACTTCTTCTTTACAGCTGACTGTGCAGCAGAAGGTGTTCCATATTGCCAATGAGCTCCTGCAAACTGAGAAGGCCTATGTTTCCAGGCTCCATCTCCTGGATCAGGTGAATGGCCCCTCTGGGGTCCCAGGACCCTAGGATGTGGTAGGTAGGTTCCATAGAGGAAATGAGGCCCTAAGCCTAACTCCACCGTTAGGACCAGAATCCAGAAGTGGTAAGGTCTCTGGCTGACCTTGAAGCCAGTTGTGATAATGTTCACAAGGTCAATCGTCATTCCTAACTCTTAACAGACATGAATCAACCCTGTGACTCTGACACTTCTGACTCTTCCCCTCATCTTTAATGTATCCATCTTCATGGACCTCATTCTAACCTTGACTTTTTTCTTCACTCTGCATCCATTAGAATCCCTGAGGGTAGGGTTCTTTATTTGTCTTTCATTGTTCCATCCTAGCCTCCAGGACAGTGCTTTATACACTAGACACACTCATAAACATTTGTTACAATAAAGGGATCTAATTCCAGCCTTCTCTCTAAACCTGAATCTCTTTCTGACCTTGCTCCAATCCTAACTTGCCATCATCCCAGTTCCTAACTCCAGGTCCTAATCTTGGTGACGTGCAATTCTCTAAATTCCCACTCTCCTTGGTCTCAAGACCAGTACTAATCTCAGAGGTTCACAGAGCTGCCCACAAATAAATGCCTTTACCTGCAAGCTGCCCTTTCCCCAGCTAAGCTCTCATTTCAATTGGGCTGAGCACTCGTGCCTTGCTCCACCAGGTATTCTGTGCCCGGCTGCTGGAAGAAGCTCGGAACCGCAGTTCCTTCCCCGCAGATGTTGTCCACGGCATCTTCTCTAACATCTGCTCCATCTATTGCTTCCACCAGCAGTTCCTGCTGCCTGAGCTAGAGAAGCGCATGGAGGAATGGTGAGGGGCCTCAGAGCCAGTCTGCCTCTTCTGGCATCAATTTACATGCTAAGCCCAGATGTATTCAGAGAGATTCATTCCTGGGCTGAAGATGTTGAGATGTAGCTCAGTGACAGAATTCTTGCCAAGAATATGCAAGGCCCTGGATTCCATCCCCGGCTTCATAAAAATAAGTTCAATCTTACCTACCTTCTTCTCTTCTGAATAAACAAAACCAACCAACCAAACAAACCCAAAAAACCAAAACCGCCCAACCTCTGCCTTCTTGGCCCTCCCAATCTAATATGGAACACAAATGAAGGCCTAGAATGCTACAGCAGAATAGCAGAACCCTTGAGAGTATGCGAAAGCTCATGAGATAGCTCAGTTGGTAGAGGTGCTTGCTGGCAACCTGAATTCAAGCCCTGGAACCCATATAAAAATGGAAGAAAAGAAATGGCTCTATAAAGTTGTTCTTTCTCTTGCCCTACGACACCACCACCACCACCACCACCAAACTTAAGACAAAAGAAAGTATTGAGATTTAGCTGTTCCAGTTGGATGCCTATAATTCCATCATTAGGGACTCTGTGGCAGATCAATGAATTTGAGGCCAGCCTAGACTGACATAGTGAGACTCTTGTCTTATTTTTTAAAAAAGCTAGGTGGTGGTGGCTCAGGCCTTTAATCCCACTACTTGGGAGGCAGAAGCAAGAGGATCTCTAAGTTTGAGGCTAGCCTGGTCTACAGAGTGAGTTCCAGGACAGCCAGGATACACAGAGAGACCCTGTGTTAAAAATCAGATCCCCCCCCCCCAAATAAATAAAAAGAATAAGTTTAAAAGCTAAAATGAGCCAGGTGTGATGGCACACACCTTTAGTCCCAGCACTTGGGAGGCAGAGGCAGAGGCAGATAGATCTCTGAGTTCAAGGCTAGCCTGGTCTATAGAGTGAATTCTAACACAGCCAGGGCTACACAGAGAAACTCTGCCTCAAACAAACAAAAGAAAAAGCTAAAATGATTAGGTTCAAATTCTGCTTCTGCTACTTGGCTAAATTTAAGGAAATTTCTTACCATGCTGTTCCTTGGCTTTATTTACATCTTGGTTCATGTGTGTATTTTTGTTTGTTTTTTTGTCATGTTAAGGATTAAGCCTAAGGCCTAATCCTAGACAAATGCTATACCACTGAGCTATACTCAAACCTTCCTTGTCTTTAAAATGAAGACAATAATAAGGGCCTACCTTGTAAAGTTATTCTAATAATTAAATGTGTTAATACATGTTCAGAGCTTAAAACAGTTTCTAGCATATAAGAATTTGAAGCTTGGGCTGGTGAGATGGCTCAGTGGGTAAGAGCACCCGACTACTCTTCCGAAGGTCCAGAGTTCAAATTCCAGCAACCACATGGTGGCTCACAACCATCCGTAACAAGATCTGACTCCCTCTTCTGGTGTGTCTGAAGACAGCTACAGTGTACTTACATATAATAAATAAATCTTAAAAAAAAAAAAAAAAAAAAAAAAAGAATTTGAAGCTTATGAACTGCTGTTTTGTTTTGAGACAGAGTCTCACTCTGTAGACCAGGCTGGCCTAGATCTTACAAAGTACCACTTACCGCTGTCTCCCAAGTACTAGGATTAAAGACGTGCACTATAAATGTGGTAGTGCTAAGAATGGGAGACTGGAGATGCAGACAAATGGACCAAGTCTAGCCTAGGAGTAAAGAAGAATGATTTGAGGAGAAGCAAATGCCTGAGGTAGGAGGGCAGGGTTTATAGGGGCTGACTCTGGCCTTCAGGTTCTCTTCTTCTAATAGAGCCTAGAGCGTCGTCTACACCACCTGTTTAAATAGTCTACCCAAATAACTACCAGGCCATGGCATTACCTGCTTAAAATTGTCCCAATGTTCCCTACATTCACAGGATAAAGTATGCCTCTTTTACAAAACTATGACTGCAGAGGGCTAGCATAAAGCCCAGTTCCTACATCTCCTTTACCATCCTGTGACCTGAAGTCTGCTTTGTCTCTCACATCACACTGTAGACAGTGAGCGTTCAGCAAGACTTGGTTACTTTTCCTACCCTCCAAGATGGTAAAGCTCACAGGAATTGACTGAGTATGGCTCAGTACTGTATCTCTGGCACTACCCAACAAAGGCTAGGCAAGAATCAATGATCAGTGTGTGAATAGCCTTTACGGTATGGCAAGAGCGGCTGTTCCAGGATGGTAATGTTTCTGGTACTTAAGCAGGACAGAGTTAGGCTAGGGTTTCACAGCCTCAAACTGAGTCCCTCAGCCTAATTGGCCTATAGCATAAGAAGCATTTCCTAAAAAGGAAACCAGTTGAAAAATGGCTTTCTTCCTGAGGCTGGAGACCATGTCAGCCCCTGCTTCTACTCTAGGGACCGCTACCCACGCATTGGTGACATTCTTCAGAAGTTGGCACCCTTCCTCAAGATGTATGGCGAGTATGTGAAAAACTTCGACCGGGCGGTAGAGCTGGTCAACACATGGACAGAGCGGTCTACCCAGTTTAAAGTCATCATCCATGAAGTACAGGTAAGAAGTGAAACTGGATGAACCATGCTACAGGAGGAGGAAAAGTCTACAAGGACCTGGGGGAGGCCTTTAGGTAGACCTGAGCTTTTCTGCTTCTGTCACAGAAGGAGGAAGCCTGTGGCAACCTGACCTTGCAGCACCACATGCTGGAGCCCGTGCAGCGTATCCCCCGCTATGAACTTCTTCTCAAGGACTATCTGTTAAAGCTGCCTCATGGCTCCCCGGACAGCAAGGATGCCCAGAGTGAGTGTGTGCCCCTAGGCCCTCCCAACTTCCCCGCACTGGTACCTCTAGCCAGACTTCTGAGTCAGGGTTCTAGATTTCACTCACAGGGTTGGTCTGCTAATGTTGAATGATTAAAATCTCCAAATAGGATCTCTAAACTGAAGGGCCTATATTGAGGCTCTGTGTTGAGATTTTAGGATGAACCTCCAAGTTCATTACTCTGCATTCATGACCCAGAAAGAACCCAGTTAGGAACTTTGGACTGGAACTGTACAGTCTAAGAGGTATGCTTAGTCTGATTGTCTTTAGGAAACCATGCTTTTATTAGGCTGAACCCAAGATTCATCTCTCAGTGAAGTTGGGAATGAAAGAACGCCTAACCCTCCAGAGCCTAGCTTGAATCCTTCAGGCCACGCCCATTTTATTAATTCTCCATGGGTGAGCTCCTAAGTCAAAGCCCCATATAGTCAGACTTCTACTTTCCCACCCTCTAGAATTAGAGCTCTACTCCAGGTCTATTGGCTACTCCCAAGAATGAGCCTCTCTAAAGAATTTCAAGTGTGATCAGACTTGTTCCCGTATTTTATGCCTCTCAGGTTTGGATCTATAGGCTGAGATACCTCCTCCTCGGACTGATTCTTCATTTACTGAATCACTAGAAAAGTAGTTGGTTTAGATTCCTTCCATATTTACCTCATCTGTATCAGGCCAGGCCTCGGGTGCAGCTCTTGAGTCTAGCCCACTTGCTCTTCCTTGAACTCATATTGTCATTTATTCATCGCTAACATAACAGGCAAGTGCTTGTGCATTGTTCTAGGCACCGGGAATAGGGAACTGAGCAAAATAGATGAGGTCCTTGACTCAGGGAGTGTGTGTTCTAGTTGGAGAGAGCCTATAAACAAGTGTGATAAATCCACAGGAACATATTTGCAGGATGCTAAAAGTGTGACTTGGAGACGTAGGGGAGTGATGTAAGGGTGACTGGATAGTCTACTTTCAGCCAGTGACTTCTATGCAGGGAAGATGGCTAAACCAAAACCTGAATAACAAGAAAGTTGCCACAGGCAAATGGGAGGGGAAGGCTCTAGGCAGCTACAGTTGTAAATGTAGAGTCCCCAAAGCAGGGGGAGATGGGCAAGCTGATAGAGGTAGATGTATGTCTGTGACAGCAAGAAGGCCAGTATGACCTGAGTTAAGGGAGGGCAGAATGATAGAAAAGAGGGTTGGAGGAGCAAAGCTTTGGAGGCCAAGATGAGGTTTATTTTGAGTGTAGTGGATAGTCACGGGAAGGTCGTGGTTAGGATTGGCTGAAGATATGAGAAGGAGTCAGAAAATCTGGGGGAAGGTGGGGTCGTTTTGGTAAATGCAGTAAAGTGTCAAAAAGGTGGCTTGGATAAAGATGGTAGGAGCAGAGGAGATGAGAAAATGGTTCCATTCCGGATAGATTCTGTTTGAAAGTAGCACTAGGATACCACGGATGCTGAGATTGGGAGAGTCAAGAATGATGGTTCTTGGGGCTAGAGAGATAGCTCTGTGGTTAGGAGCACATACTGGCTAGGCTGTGGTGGCACATGCCTTTAGTCCCAGCACTTGGGAGGCAGAGGCAGGCGGATTTCTGAGTTTGAGGCCAGCCTGGTCTACAAAGTGAGTTCCAGGACATCCAGGGCTACACAGAGAGACCCTGTCTCAGAAAAAAAAAAAAAAAGAGCACATACTGTTCTTCCAGAGAACCCCAAGTTCTGTTGCTAGCACTCACATCCAGACAGCTCACATCTCCCTGTTGTACTCCAGAGGGACCAGATGCTGTCTTCTGGGATCCTTGGGCACAACAGAGCTGCCACTTTAGCTACTTAGATGAGGCTAGAATTCCAGGGAGGAATTTAAGTACCACTGGTGCACAGTTTAGTATTTAAAGCCGTGGAGCAAGTGGCATTTAGCAAAGGGAGTGAATCTAAACGGAAAGGAAACCAGAAGGACGCAGTGAAAGCTTAAGACAGTGAGGTCAGCAAAGGAGATGAAGCAGCAGCCCAAAAGGGGGAGGAACAGAGAAAGTGTACAAGACACAGGAGTGGGGAGCAAACACTTGTATACTGTGCTGTACCTAAGGGCACTTTGCTCCCCAGCCTGGACTTTGAAAAGAGCTAAACATTCCAGGAAATTTGGTGACTTAAGTTCTGCCTAGAAACAGGTACATATTAAATACCATGTTCCTCTCCCAAATGAGAGCCCCACTGAGGGGCCAGACTAAAGCATAAAACTTAAATCTGAAGAAAGTGCCACGTACTGTGTCTGTAATTTTAATTAATCTGGAGGCCAAGGCAGGAAGATCGGCTACCTGGGCTACAAGTCAAATCCAAGGCCATCCTGGGCAAATTAATAAGGAAAAAAGCAGGGGTAGGCATGTTAGTGGGAGAGTACTTGCTTAGTATGTGTGAGGCCCCAGGTTAAATCTCTAGTACTTTAAGTAAAACAATCCTAAACCCAGCTGGGCGTGGTGACACACATCTTTGATCCCAGCATTTGGGAGGCAGAGGCAGGTGGAGATTGTTGTGTTGGGGCTAGCCTGATCCACATAGCAAGTTCTAGGATAGCTAGGGCTATATAGAGAAGCCCTGTGTTAGAAAACACAAAATAGGGGCTGGAGTAATGGCTCAGCGGTTAAGAGCACCGACTGCTCTTCCAAAGGTCCTGAGTTCAATTCCCAGCAACCACATGGTGGCTCACAACCATCTGTAACAATATCTGACTCCATCTCCTGGAGTGTCTGAAGACAGCTACAGCGTAACTCATATATAATAAATAAATAAATCTTAAAAAAAAAAGAAAACACAAAATAAGAAAGATAAAAAACGCCAGGCAGTGGTGACGCATGCCTTTAATCTCAGCACTTGGGAGGCAGAGGCAGGTGGATTTCTGAGTTCAAGGCCAGCCTGATCTACAAAGTGAGTTCTAGGACAGCCAGGGCTATACAGAGAAACCCTGTCTCGAAAAAAAAAAAAAAAAAAAAAAAAAAAAAAAAAAAAAAGAAAGAAAGGAAGGAAGGAAGAAAGAAAGAAAGAAAAAAAAAACCCAAAACCAAAACAAGCAATACAGCATAAAACCATGTGTGTTTTCCAGAAAGCTGCCCAACTTCAGGCTCGGTTTTCTTATAAGCTTACTAGGAATGATAATGTCTACTTCATAGAATTGTTTTGAGGCTAAATGAGATAATCTAGTTAAAACTTTTAGCAGAGTACCTGGCATTTGACTCAATAAACATTAGCTATTTTTGATGACTAAATGTTCTGGGTAATGTCATCCATACTGAGTTAGCCAGCAGGTTGAGTTTATTAACTTCAGTTTCCTGTTTTGTACTAGCCTCAACCATATCCAAGTCTCTAGAACAGATCTCAGCATTCCATTTATTGACTCTAAAGGGGACTACTCCCACCCACACAAATAAACTTCGTAGGATGGTTTCCTACCTCAGTCTTTGACTGAGGACCTCGAATGAGAGCCGGCTAAGATCTGCCCATTGAGCTACCCAGCTCAAGATCCGATGCGGAGATCCCTATATTTTATGACTCAAAGTAAAATCCTTAAGCCGAGCCCCACTGAATCATCTTTCTGGTTCTGCTGACTGACTCACCTACAGACTAAGCTCCAAAGCCTGGACTCAGTCCACAAACTGCCTTCTTGGGACTGCTGCCTGCAGCTACCTATCTACACTTAGCCCAAGGCTGAAGTCTAGACTGAGACTCCAGGCTGCCAAGGCCAGCTTAGGCCCCACTAAAGCTTCTAACTTAAGGCTATCATCCCCACAACAAACTCTCAACATAGCCTGGGATTCCCAGAAATGTCCATCTGTTTCCTGCATGGTACATCACTAGACAGGTCCTGACAGCAAACACAGCTTCCAGTCTGAGCCCAGCCATGTATGCAGGCCTAAGTTATGTACCCCCAACTCACCAGTTTTCTTGCCCCTTTGGACTCTACTGGGGTGTGAAAGATGCAGCATCCATAGGAGAAAAAGCAATGCCACCTTCTAGGTAGATAACCACCTGAGTCTTTGGCTTGGTTTTGTTTTGTTGTTGTTGTTGTTGTTGTTTTTTGGTTTTACAGGACAGGGTTTCTCTCTGTATTCCTAGCTGTCTTAAACTAGCTCTGTAGAGCAGGCTGGTCTCGAAGTCAGAGCACTGCCTGTCTCTGCTTCCTGAGTGCTGGGATTAAAGACGTGACACCACCACTTGGCAAGTCTTAGCTTTTAACTCTGATAAACTTGTCTTCTGAGGTTCTGAATTAGAGAGGCTAATTTATACTAAGCATCTGTTTGGGATCCCTGAGGAAGGTAGTGGGAACTGAGCCCCTTCCTCGGAGACTCCATGTGTACTGAGGGATTCAGATACAGTGAGTGAAGAGCATGCAGTATGACTAGTGAGGCAGAAGGAGCAAGGACAGTGTCCTAACTCATCCTTGGAGCTTAGGGAAGGCTTCTAGACATGTTAAGCTGAATCCAGAAGACTGGATGGCAGTTGGCCAAATGAAGCAAGACAGGACATGTTTAGGGAGGTGCATATGGAGGAAGCCACAGCGGTCAATTGGAGCCCGTCACCAAGGGCTTTGAATGCTAGACAAAAGAGCTGGGTCTTTGATGTGCTGGCAGAGTGAAACATTGACAGATTTAAACAGAGGGGAAACAGTAAGCTGTGTGCAAGAAAGCTCCTTCTGGCTGCCAGGGCTGAAGGGGAGTTGGAGAAAGGCCCAGCACCTGAAAGGCATATGGAGACCTGAGCTGGAGCAGTAGCCACGGATCCTCTTTAGTCCCAGAATGTGCTCGTCTTAGGAAACAGGGCCTCCTTTGCCATCCATGTGGACATGTGATTCTCCAGTACAGGCATAAGTTCTGAGGAGGGAATCTACTGTGTCAAGTGGGAACCATGAAGCTGCAGCTGGACTGGAGGCAGAAGCAGGGATGGTTTAACATGTGAACTTTTATGGAGACTTACTTCATTTTTTTTCCATTATGACACCTGGTCACTGTAGGAAGTGTGGGAATGACAGAAAAGAAGACAGAAGTGGGAGTAAGAAACCCCACCTGTGACCTGAGCCCCATGATAAATGTTTAAGCATACGTTTTTTAGATGTGTGTGTTAGCAAGAATTAGATCATTGTATATATTCAAATTTGTATCCTTTTCCTAAGACACTCTGAACATTTCCCATATTATCAAAAACCCTAAATAAGTATCATTGTTAAAGATTGATATTTTTATTATATGTGTGTGCTGTAAATTCTGTAACTGAGCTCCTATGGTTGAACATTTGTTTTAGGTTTGACAGTGCTATAAAAAAACACTGCAAGGAAAGTGTATTTGTGCATAGAACAAGTGTGTATAGTCAGAACTAGGAAGACAAACAATAGTGTTTTTTCCTTCTTCCCTTCCTGGTGTACTAGAATTGAATGCAAGGCCTCTAACATAAAACACAAGTGCTCTACCACCAAGCCACATTTCCACAATTCCTCTTTGTTTTGCTACTGCAGCTACCACTGCCTTATCTTTATCATCATCGTCTTCATTTTCTTATGTGTGTGCATTTGCGATAGGGTCTTACATATCATAGGCTGACCTCGAACTGGCTGTGTACCTAAGAATGACCTTGAATTTCTGATCCTACCATCTCTACCTCTTGAGAGCTGGGGTTATAGGCATGCATCACCACACCCAGTTTCTGTGGTGCTAGGGATGGACCCCAGGGCCTTACACATGTTAGACGGACATTTCACCAGCTGAGCATCCCCAGTCCTCTTTACTTTTTTTAATATTTATTTATTATATGTAAGTGCACTATAGCTGTCTTCAGACACTCCAGAAAAGGGCATCAGATCTCATTACGGATGGTTGTGAGCCACCATGTGGTTGCTGGGATTTGAACTCATGACCTTCAGAAGAGCAGTCGGTGCTCTTACCCGCTGAGCCATCTCACTAGCCCCTCTTTACTTTTAATCTTTTGTTGCTGCTGCTGTTCATTAGATTTGAGCCCAGAATTTTGAGATCACCCAGGGGAATATAGAAAGATTCTGTCTCTAAAACAAAACAACAACAAAAACAACAACAAAATAAACCTATCCATAGTCCCACTAGCCAGAAACAACTGTCTAAACATGACCATGTTTCCTGCCAGTTAATTATCATAATCATTTTACCAAGCTTACATTTTATTGGCTATCCCATATTTCTGCTACTGTGTTGTTAATCCAGGCAGTTTCTGATTTGAAATGATGTGGTCATGAACATCTTTTGAGGCTGGCATCTGCTGGGAGGTGGAGAGTGTAGTTAGGCCAAAAGGATACTCATGGAGTAGAGATGTCCTGCAGAGCTTCCTTTCTGTTTGACTCCCATCTGATCTTACTTCTCTGTGCCATAGAGTCTTTGGAGCTGATAGCCACAGCAGCAGAACACTCTAATGCTGCCATCCGGAAAATGGTAAGTGGCCCTTCTAGTCCTGTCCTTCCTTGGCCATCCCTCTGTGTGTGTGTGTGGTGGTGGTGGTGGGGACTTGTGACTTGAGGACATTTAAGGGGAGGTATTGTCCACCCCAATCTTTACCTTTCACTCCCTGCCAGGAACGAATGCACAAGCTGCTGAAGGTGTATGAGCTGCTAGGGGGTGAGGAGGACATTGTCAGTCCCACCAAAGAGCTCATAAAGGAAGGCCATATCCTTAAGCTGTCAGCAAAGAATGGGACCACTCAAGATCGATACCTCATATTAGTAAGTGCCAGGTGTGCTTATGGGTGGGCATGCCCTCGGGACATAGATAACCTGGCAGTCATTCGAGAGTAGACCTCTAGCCAGCTGTCCTTTCCTCCAGCATTCATTGTATTTGCACTATGTTAGCTAGAAATAATTTTTGCTTTTGTACATTATGTAACTACAATTATGTATGAGATATGAGTTGGCTAAGGTTACTAACTAGGAAGTGACTCCCATGACATTTCCTTATCATGTCCTTGCTCTTTCCTCATTGCTGAATCCAGTTTGAAATAGCTTTGTGTGTGTGTGTGTGTATGTGTTTGAGAGAGAGAGAGAGAGAGAGAGAGAGAGATTTTTTGCGTAGCCTTGGCTGTCCTGGAACTCACTCTGTAGACCAGACTGGCCTCAAACTCAGAGATGTGCCTGCCTCTGCCACCCGAGTGCTGGCATTAAAGCCTTGTGCTACCACTGCTGACAATTTGATGTATCTTTCATCCATTTATTGCCTTGCATCCTTAGCAGTAGTATGAGGGTGAGGAGACTCACCATCTACACTAAGCCTCTGTACACGCATCTCAAATCTTCTTCCTAGTTCAACGACCGCCTCCTTTACTGCGTGCCCAGGCTGCGGCTCCTTGGTCAGAAGTTTAGCGTGCGGGCACGCATTGATGTAGATGGCATGGAGGTAAGCACCCTGAGAATTGGAGATGTGGAGTGGGGCATTGGTATTGGGAGGAAATTGCCTACTCTGTCCCCAGTCTATGTATACATATGTGTAGGACCCTATAGAGTGTATAGGCCTCACCATGATCCTTCCCTTCTCCTTTTAGCTAAAGGAGAGCTCCAACCTCAACATGCCTCGGACCTTCCTGGTGTCAGGAAAGCAGCGCTCTCTCGAACTGCAGGCCAGGTACCTGTCCTTGCCTATGCGTTCCCTC
The DNA here is from genome assembly GCF_000001635.26 of Mus musculus. Lineage (NCBI taxonomy): Eukaryota > Metazoa > Chordata > Mammalia > Rodentia > Muridae > Mus > Mus musculus. The sequence goes on from NC_000086.7 coordinate 151,080,225, forward strand.
CAATTCACTCTTTTTGTTTGTTTGTTTGTTTGTTTGTTTTTTGAGACAGGGTTTCTCTGTATAGCTCTGGCTATCCTGGAACTCACTCTGTAGACCAGACTAGCCTCAAACTCAGAAATTCACCTGCCTCTGCCTCCCAAGCGCTGGGATTAAAGGTGTGCACCACCACCGCCCAGCCCAACTCATTCTTTACTTCAGATATGCTGAGGCATTCCAGGCCAGAGAAAGAGTGAACACCTTTCCCCAAAAGATATGGCCTTGCTCCTCAGCTATGTGTGTGTGTGGGTGATTCTGATGATGACACATGTATATACATGGTATGGGAAAAGGTGGTATGTCAGTCACAAAAGCATTTTGGAGAATGAACAAACTCCAGAATGCAGGGAAGAGTGGGTTACTTACCACTATCATGAATAACATCACCAATGCCTACCACCACACATGGCTACCATCAGTCCATTTTAAAGCTGAAGAAATTGAGGCACCTTTCCTAGATCCAGCCAGCAGGATTAGAGCTGAAATTGGAGCTTAGGCTTCGTCAGCTTGGCACATGGGTTCCTGACCACTGTCCATACTACTTTCTGAGACTCCAAGTAAAGGTGTCTAACAAGGTCCTGATCAGGGCCTCAAAGTACTGAGTGCACATCAGTACATATCCTTTTCTGATAGGCTACTTGGAAGTGAGAGGTGACTGATGATTTCATGGAGGCAGAAGGGAGAAGAGATAAGCAACCTAGTAGTTGGGCCGGGCAGTTATGGCACATGCCTTTAATCCCTTGGGAGGCAGGAGCAGGAAGATCTCTCTGAGTTTGAAGCCAGCCTGGTCTACAGAGTGAGTTCCAAGATAAATAAAGCTACACAGAGAAACCCTGCCTCAAAAAACAAAGCAAAACAATAACACCAAGCCTAGTGGTTGGGCTTTGAAGTTCTGGGAGACCAAGAGAACCTCCCTGAGGCCTGCACTGATACAAGCAGCAGGAAGGAACAATAGGCCCAGCAAGACAGAAAACAGGACCATCTAGGAAAGACACAAGCCATAAAGACATGGCATCTGCTTAGAGATGGGGGTTATCAGAAGAGTGCTGGGTACAGAGGGCCCTCCAGGCAGTGTTTGATTTCTTCCTAGTCTCAATAGGATGGCATGGAGAGATGACTTTGTAATCAGATTTATTGTCTGTAATTAGCTCAGGTTGGACTTGAACTCAAAATAATCCTCTTGGCTTAAGTCTCCCTAGTGTTAACTTTTTATTTAAATGTTTATTTTGAATATTTTAAAATTATGTGTATGCATGTATCTGTGCAGGGGTATATGCATATGACAGGTGACTTTGGAGTCTGTAAGAAGCAACAGGCCCATTGGAGCTAGAATTACAACTGCAGGACATGGGTTGTGAGAACTGACCTTGAGTCCTCTACATGAGCCATCTCCAGCCAATTACATTTTTTTTCTTGAGGCAGGGTCTTACTATGAAGCCCTGGCAGGCCTATAACTTGCTTATGCAGAACAGGCTAGCCTCAAACTCACAGAGAACCACTTGCCTTTTGCCTCCAGAGTGCTGGGATTAAAGGCACGTACTACCACACCTGACTCCACTAGTTATTTTTTAAATTAATTGGTTATTTATTAAAAAATTTTGAATGTTTATGGGTGTCTTGCTTGCATGCATGTCTGGCAATATGTACATACAAGGATTCCAGAAGATGGTATCAGGTACTCTGGAACTAGAGTTGGATATGGTTGTGAAGTGGGTGCAAAGAATTGAATCAGGATCTTCTAGAAGAATAGCAAGTGTTCTTAACTGCTGAGTGAGCTCTAGCCTCTTAAAAATCTTTTAATGAAAAATTTCTGGTGTGTTGGGTTTCTGCCTGTAATCCCACCATTTGAGAGGCCCAGGCAGGGAGATTGCCAGAAAATTCAAGGCAAGCCTGAGATAGAACATGAGACCTTGTCTGAACAAGGTTAATTTTAAATATACAAGAAACAAAACAAAACCAAACCCAAACAGTATAAGCATCCATAATCTTAAATATAGCTTAGCTGGTTCTTATCTTGGCAATTTATGGAATCAGCTGAGAACTTTAAAAAAATCCCGATGCCTGGGCTTCATCCCCAAAGATTCCGATTTAATTGGCCTGCAAGTATTGCCAACCAAGCTCCTCAGGTGATTGGATATACACCAGGACTTTGAGCCAGTGATTAAGAGCCAATACTACAGATAGAAGCAGAGAACTCGCCTACCATCCAGAAGACTTGGGTCCCATCTCCAGAACTTCTCTTTTTCCACACACAAGACACCTATTGACATTTTTTGGTTTGGTTTGTGACATTTTCCCCCAAGCCATCCTTGGAACTCCTGAGTTCAAATGGTCCTCCTGACTTACTCTCATGAGTAAGTGGGACTAACAAATATGAATTTCATCCTTATATACCTTTTGAATGGCCACAAATTCCACCATAATTCTTAAAAGTCCAGAGTAACACTTGTTCACAGCCAAGAAATGAAAAGTTGAAAAATATAAATAATTTTTTATGACTATATTCAGAACAAACCTCATCTCGTTGCTGGGCTTATAGATATTTGCCACAATTTCTAGCTTCCGTGTGGGTCTTAGGGTCTGAGCTCAGGTCTTCATGCTTACATAGCAAGTGTTTTAATCACTGTGCCATTTCCTAGTACCTGCTGCCACATTTTTTATGAACCTTTTCCAAAGTACAGAAAACTAGAAAGAATTACAGTGAGCACTAATGAACCACCATCTAGAATATACAAGGGTTAACGTGCTGCTGTGTTTAGCTTATCACATGTCTATGCTTTTAGCCACCCACCAATCCAGTGGCTTTACCCTTTTTATTGGTATATGTCCATTGTTCATAATGATAGGTTGTTCATTTGTTTTTGTTTTTCAAGACAGGATTTCTCTGTGTAGCTCTGGCTGGCCTGGAACTCACTTTGTAGAGACTATGCTGGCCTTGAACTCAGTGATCCCCCTGCCTCTGACTCTTGAGTCCTGGGATTAAAGGTGTGTGCCACCACACCTGGCAAGACATTTTTCATACAAGTATGTATATCCTGTACTTTGACCATACTTTCTATCTATAACTCCCTTTGCTTCTTCCCCCTAACAGTCTTGCTTCTACTTTGGTGACATATATAAAAATGATTTTGTATATATATATATGTGTGTGTGTGTGTGTGTGTGTGTGTGTGTGTGTGTGTGTGTGTGTAATCTAGACTCCAGAAATGATATCAAACACATAATACATGTTTTTCTTCATCTGGCTTATTTCACTTAATATAATCATCTGTAGTTGCATCCATTTTCTGGCAAATGACATTTTATTCTTTATGGGTTCGTGAAAAACTCCATAATTCACACATACATTCACATTCATACTCAGACACATTTTATCTAATTGCCAGTTGAGAACCCAGGGCTGATTACATAATGGCTATTGTGACTAGTGTTGCATTAAAGATAGATGGGCATGTAATTTCTGTGGTATGCTGACTAATCTTTCATACACACACACACACACACACACACACACACACACACACCTAGGAGCTGGGTCAATATTTGAATTATCTTCATGCTTGATTTCAGCATATATTACAGAGCCATAATAATTAAGTAACATGGTGCTGGCACAGAAACAGACATGTAGATTGATGGGATATATAGGGCCTAGAAATAAACACACACATAAACACACACACACACATACACACACAGCCATAGCCAACTAATTTGTTTAGTTTTGAGGGTTTTGAGATGGAGTCTTATGTAGCCCTGGACAGCCTTGAACTCCTGATCCTGTCTCTACTTCCTAACTGCCAGGTTTACAGATATGTCACCATGCTTTACTTAGCCACTTGATTTTTGACAAAGATGTTAAAATCATACATTGTAGAACAGACAGCTTCTTTAGCAGATGGTGCCAAGAAAACTGAATATCCAATGACTTTATGTATATGAGTGTGTATCTGTGTATGGGTTTGCACACTGCAAGTGCAGTTTCCTGCAGAAATCAGAGGCATTGGATCGCATTGGAATTGGAGGTTTGAGGTACACAGTGTGGGTATTAGGAAGTGAACTCTGCAAGGTTACATGTCCTTTACCACTGAGGCTTTTCAGTGACTTCTAAATACATTGCAAAATAAGTAAAGCCTTACCATACATAACCCTCCCTTAGAGTCTGGCATTAGTAGAAAATCATTACCTAGAGTTTAGTACTTGTTTCAGTCACTGCCAAACCCTTCTCTTGGCACAGTCGGCATAGTGAAATGCATAGGTCTTAGGTATACCACAGGTGAGGTTTGACAAACATTTGATTACAATGAACATGCATTAATTAGTGCATGTGCATGTTGCTGCAAGTACTGGAGAAGGACTTTGTATGCTAGGTAAGCATTCAGTCACTAACTTGCATCCCCACATCCCTAAATAGTGGCTCAACATCATAACTTGTTTCACATTCTTACTTTTCACATAGTGGTCCTAATGATGCAGTCAGAATTCATATTAGAAAAATACATTTGAATCTTAGAATGTAGATGTAGAAGGAAAATGAGAGTCTAGATGGGAGATAGCAAAGTTAGGGGTCCTATTTCTAGGGGTGGTTGACAAGTTTGCACCAGGGCAGAGGGCTTGGAGAACACAAGGTTTCTAGAGGGGCTGGAGAGATGGCTCAGAGGTTAAGAGCACTGACTGCTCATCCAAAGGTCCTGAGTTCAAATCCCAGCAACCACATGGTAGCTCACAACCATTTGCAATGAGATCTGATGCTCTCTGAAAATAGCTACAGTGTACTTGTATATAATAAATGTTTTACTAAAAGGGTTCTAGAAGGGTTCTCTAGAAGAAGCAAAGAAGAACAAAAGGAAGTTAGAGCAGGAGTTATAGCAGACAACATGCTGGGCACATTACATAATCATCAGTGTTGCTTAGAACACAGGTAAGCCCATCTTCATGAAATAAAAAAAAATACTGCCTCCTTTTGCAAAGTTGACAGGTTAGCAGTTGGATATAGTTTCATGTATGTTCCATACTCTTAGACACACTTCACCTTTATCCTTCTTAGGCCTAGCACCTCCCTCTGGAAACCTTTCTTAAAAGTCCCACTCAAACATAGGCTGAGGCAGGCCCCCTTCTCTGGACTCCTCAGTCTTCATTCCCTCTAGAGCCAGCACTGATTCTCTCATACTGTCCCTGTCAGTCTCCTATAGTGCATCATGAGCTCCTTGATCTGGAAGACATTGAATAAGCTCAGGTTATGTGACTTGTTCAAGGCTACATAAAGTGAAAAAGTGTAGTGACGCCTAGGCCCTGTAACTCTTAAAATACCATTCAGATTGTGTTTTATTGGCCTGCCTAACTCAACACCTTTCTTTTCTCCCCTGCAAGGACTGAGGAGGAGAAGAAAGACTGGGTCCAGGTAACACCCAAGGCTTTGTGGTAGGGGTCTGGAAGGGTCTTAACAGGTTTCTTAGGGGCTGATAATAGATAAAATAAGCAGAACAGGCTCGGGACATCAGCTTTGTACAGATGCTATTATCACCCTCTTACAGATAAGCAAGCTGAAGTCCTGAGATTAGATAGAAACATTCTTTTAGGAAGTCAGTTCCTCTGAACCAAGCTTTGTAAAAGCTTGCACGCAGCCAGCAGCAGGAGGGCCTTCTGAGATTTTCCATCCACCACTCCCCTTTCCCACATTTGATAGTTACACCAGTCATAGACCTGGATTTAGGGAGGGATTTTCCCAGTCATGTGTAGCAGGGACAGACCTGGGTCTAGAACTCCAGGCTAAGGCATAGGAAGGTGTGGTGAGGGCAGAGATAGGTTGTCGTGGAGTGATCTGACCTCTCATTTCTCACACCTCTTCGCCAGGCCATCAATTCCACCCTCCTGAAGCATGAACAGACCCTGGAGACTTTCAAACTGTTGAACTCAACAAACAGGGATGATGAAGATACTCCCCCTAACTCTCCAGTAAGAGTCCTACTTTCCTCAGTACTGGGATCTCCTTGAAGCTCCATGTTCCCACCTTTTTCTTGAGATGATCTTTTCCTTTTCCAAGAATAGGGACCTGAGAGGCAGTGCAGACAAGCCCCCAGAAGCCAGCTTCTGCTAGTAGGGCTACAGATTGCACCCCAGAAAGTGAAGTGACTTACCTCCAATAATAGTATGCTCTCCCCAACCCCATGATGATTTAAGTGGCAAAGCAGAGGCAAGGTGGGCTGGCTGGACTGGACTGAGGAGCTATCTCTAACCTGGGCCCTAACCCTCCCCCTAGAACGTGGATCTTGGGAAGAGGGCACCTACGCCTATCCGGGAAAAGGAAGTCACCATGTGCATGCGCTGCCAGGAGCCCTTCAATTCCATCACCAAACGCAGGCACCACTGCAAGGCCTGTGGGCATGTGAGTGTTGGGAGGCAGGGGCAGAGCTAAGGTGGGGACAGGCTGACAGCCTAAAGGCCCACTTCTGATGGGGTACCCTCCAAGAAGGAGGAGGCTGCAAGTTGGCTGTGGTAGTTGATACACTGAAGAGAAGCCAAAGGCAATTAAGCTGTTCGTGCCCACTTGCTGCCCCAGGTGGTTTGTGGGAAATGCTCTGAGTTCCGAGCCCGACTCATCTATGACAACAATCGTTCCAACCGTGTGTGCACTGATTGCTATGTGGCCTTGCATGGAGCACCTGGGAGCAGTCCAGCCTGTAGCCAGCATACACCCCAGCGCAGGAGGTCCATCCTAGAGGTAAGAACTGGCTGGGTTCCTAACCACAAGCCTCAAAGTATGCCATAGTTACTGACCCAGGGTAAGCACTCATTAATCAGGTAATCCAGACTTGAAACAAGGAAAATGAGTGTACGGGTTAAAAGGATACTTTTTATTACAGAACTTTACACACTTAACTCTTACAGTAACTGCTCAACTCTTACCCTTAGTTTACATAGGAAGAAACTAAAACCCAGAGAGGATATTTGACTAAGTTATACAACCAGAAAAACACTTCTAGGGATCATTTTATCTGAGACAAAGTCTCACTGCATAGCCTAAGCTAGCCTATAGGTTTTTCTTTTTAATGAACCAAGTGCATTTTTAAAATTATGAAATAGGATAAGGAAACATAAGACATATTCCTTTACCCAGAAGTTGCCACTGTTAATACTGATCCTATCTTTTTAGGACCATGAATATACACATATTTGGGGTGATTGTTTTTTCAACAAAACCAAGGTATCCCAAATGTAAGGGAGCTTACTCTGTACCAGAACTATTTTAAATGCCTTGCTTATGCTAATTTCAATCTCATAAACACCCTCTGTGCTCTTCTCACAAGTCCTGCATTTTCATCTATTGTTAGGATCGAGACAGATGGTGTTAGCCACCTACTCATCCCATTAATCATAATGTTAGAAGGACTTTCTCAGAGCAGGCAATGAGTATATTATGAAAGATGAAAAGGGTTAGCTGTGAAAGTCCCTTAGCCTTAAGAGTGGCCAGCATTTCACTGTCCCCACTGAGATCTGCACACCCCTTATACTTGTTGTTAAGAGTCAGCAGCAGCCAAGCCTTGCTTTGTTTTATCTCCATGATGAAGGCTAAATCATTTCAGCTATGATTTGCACAGCTTGGCTACCGTTGTCTGAGACATAGTCCATACACTATGGGGCTGTTAAAGCCAAGAGCAAAGCCTTCCATCAACATTGATGTTCCCTGTCCTGTGTCTCTGATCACAGAAACAGGCCTCGGTCGCTGCTGAGAACAGCGTCATCTGCAGCTTCCTGCACTACATGGAGAAGGGTGGGAAAGGATGGCACAAGGCATGGTTTGTGGTTCCTGAGAATGAACCCTTGGTGCTGTACATCTATGGAGCCCCTCAGGTGTGCATCCCACTCCTTCAGGTTTTTCCAGCCATCTGACAAAGCTGGGCTGCTCCTCTCCTTGTCCTTTGGGGGCAGGGTGAGCCTAGCAAAGGGGAAAATTAAAACCCCTATCCTTATGTGACAGAATAGGTAGGTAGAAGAGTTTGGAGGCCAAGGTATGGGGACAATGAGGGTGAGGTGGGAAGTCTGGCTTTCTGGAGAAAACAGTAGAATAGACAGGCACCTCTAGGTCTGACACTTAAGTAGAACAGAATAGGCAGATAGAGGAACTAGCCAAAGGACTGAATCTATAATAGTTGATTTGGGCATGGGAGGAGATAGCCATGTAAACCAGCCTGCCTTCTAGTCCCAGTTCAGATATCTTCCTGTTCATTACAGTGAAATCAGTGTTCTTCAGCAGAGGGAAACAGCAGAACAGAGCAGTTTGACTGGGCAGAGGATACTGCCTAGCCCCTAGATGACACTAGTTCTCTGTTCCTTCTCTCCAGGATGTGAAAGCCCAGCGCAGCCTGCCCCTCATTGGCTTTGAGGTGGGGCCTCCTGAGGCAGGAGAGCGGCCAGACAGGAGGCATGTCTTCAAGATCACACAAAGCCACCTAAGCTGGTACTTCAGCCCAGAGACAGAAGAACTCCAGCGGCGCTGGATGGCTGTTCTCGGCAGGGCGGGCCGTGGGGACACATTCTGCCCAGGGCCCACACTGTCTGAGGACAAGGAGATGGAGGAGACACCAGTGGCAGCCTCAGGAGCCACTGCTGAACCTCCTGAAGCCTCCCAGACCCGAGACAAGACCTAGAGGGTTTGGGGGGAACTGGGAGTTTCTGCCCCACACTCCAGCTGCCCATGTTCAATTGGGGGCTCCAGCCCACTCCCAATGCAGTCAATACTTGAATTCCCATCAAGGGCACTTTCAATCCCGAATGCTGGGTCATGGGTTTTTTAATTCATCTTTTCACAAAAGGTGGGCTTTTTAAAAAAAAAAAAAAAACTATTCCTACATTGATGTTAATTTTTTAAATCCCTGTCCCCAGGGAGGGCGGGAGCTAATTGCTAGACTCACTTGAATTAGTTTCCTCCCAGTACCCCACTTCCACCCAGCTCCCCACAAAAGTACCAGAGGCAGGAGACCTGGATTCAAGTGCCAGCTCTGCTACTGACCCTGGGACCCCAACCCACCCTTTCCTCCTCAGCCAGTGTCTTCACATGTATGACCTTACATGGGGTGGTGACTAGACCCTTCTTGCCTTTCCCATGGCTTATAGCTTCTACCTAGCCCCAAAGCAATCCAGTATTTTATCGTCCAGATCCATGGCAGGGCCACTGGGCAGGACGGGAATGGGGGAGGGGGGGGGAGGACAATGGATACTGTTTTTTAAAGAAAAATACAGTTTATTTCAGGCATACAGTAACTTTCAGAGCACTGCTATGGTCCGTCCGTTTGTCCAAAGTCCCAGGCTACTAAGGGAGATGGGAGGGTACAGAAACTACTCTCTTGCCAAATTTTGAAGCTCAGCTTGCAGAAAGCTGATTCCAAGGTTAAATCATGGATTAAACAAGAAAATGTTATATGTTATTAAGGTCTTAAGCCTCATCCCTGGACTTAAAACAGCCCAACTTTCTCAAGTTCACCACTTTTAGTCAAGTCCTTCAAACTCTCAAGGGTATTCAAACAGGGAGCATTCCCAGGAGGATGCAAATTCTGGGCAGGATGAGGGTTGTTCTGAGGGAGGCTAGGGTGGGGACATTGGGGAATGTAGAGATGTCTACATCTTTTCTCTCTTCCAACTGTATGCTTATCCTGGCTGGATTACCAATCCAGCCAGCCTACCACTGTGGAATTCTGGTCCTTTCCACAAATGTACCTGCCAGTTTTCCACAAGTCTGGTCTACAACCACACCCACACTTGTCAGCCGTCTTCATAGTCACTGCACCTAGGAGGTACTATGCTGGGAAACCTGCTCTTAGCTCTCATATGGTACCTTAAGATTCAAGGGGCTGGAATAGGTCCCATCAACCCCACAACTAGGGCTTTCCTTCTCCTGAAGGGAAGGACAGGGGAACAAAGAAGGGTTATGGTTTCCAGAACAGAGGTGTATAGCCCCCAAACAGCTCCTATAAGTCTCATAACATTTAACAAACGAGGGCCCAAAACATGTACTGCCCTGCTCATTTCTTTCTCCGGACAATGGTCCAACCGTCTTCAACTATATCCTCTTCCTTAATAGTCTGGGTGTCTGGATCAGAGGGTTGAGGCTGTGGGCAGACCTCGTCAGTTGTGGCCCCATCATTAGTAGCTGTCACCTGGAAGGAAGATACAAGAGAAGTCTCTTAAGTACATTACCCAGGCTCTGCTACTAAGTTTTCCATGACTATGTGAGCTATCCTTGAAAATACCACTACCACCTACAACCGCCATCACTTCCCTGTGAATCTAGCTAGAAAATTAAAAACATTTAGGAATACCGCCCCTCAGTACAGGCACCTCTTTCACCTCCATTTCTTCCACGCTGTCCACATCATCTTCAGCCACATCAGTTTCTTTGGCTGTCATAAGTGGGGTAGCCGTGACTTTGCACTTTTTTTGGTTGATCTGAGAGGTCATCTCCTGAAGAGCAGCCCCATCACCCTTCTGGAAGTGGTGGAACATGGTCTGTAGCTGTTGGCTCACCTACCAAGGAAATAGCCAACCGCCTTAGATTTTTTTTCAGACAATCTACCGTAAAACCAGCCTGTTTACAGCAGAGAAGGGGGTTTGGAATTTTCAGGGCTCTTTTTCTCCCTAAGAAGTTCATCCAAGCAGATGGGCACAGTGGTGGATGCATATAAATGAGAGACCTCAGAGGCAAGAGAATTTTGTGTTTGAGGTCAGCCTGGCCTCATAGTAACACACTGTCAATAAAACAACAGCTGGAAGTGCTGACACATCTTTAATCCCAGCACTCAGTAGGCAGAAGCAAGTAGATCTCTGAGATCAAGGCTAGCCTGGTCTACATGGCAAATTCTAGGACAGCCAAGGATATATAGTAAGACTGTGTCTCAAAAATAAATAAAGCAACAACAAAGTTCATCGAAGCAACCACAATTCAAGGGCTGGGGTGAGGGCGTGAAGCCTTGAATGAGGGCCTCCTAGAAGAGAAGGAAGGTACTAGAATTGACTAAGTGGTACACAAGCTATAATCCCAGTACTTAGGAAGCTGAGGCACACTGACTGCTATGAATTTGAGGTAGGCTGGGCTACACAGTACATTTCAGGCAACCCATGTTAGAGAGTAAAACACTGTCCCCCAAAAAAGAGAAAGGGACTGAAGATGCAAAATGAAAGATGATCTCACCAGGGTAAGCAGTGTTAATCAGAATAGGGATGGAATTTGCTCCAACCCAGCTTGTGGGGTGTGGGGAAAATACTGGTTGAGAATGATCTAAATAGAGAAATAAAGGAATGTTTGAAAATGCAATAGGGAATGTCTGCGCCTCAAGAAAAGAATGATCACAAGAACCTTGTCCCTAACACAGTAGGGAGAAAGAGCAGGCAGGGGGCTGGCAGCTGTCTCCATAAGCTCACCTGGGGCAGACTCCCATCTTCCACAACTGTATCAAACTCAGTGGTCATCAGCTCCCCAAGAAAATCTTCTATCTCTTCCAGCTCCAAGTCAGCTAAATAGGAAAGGACAGAACCCTTTAACCAAAGGCCAACTTCATCAGCCCTCACCATTCTTCAATACTTGCCTGCTATATCTGGTTAGCAGGTAAAGGTCCAGTGACCCCTTGTTCACTGAAACACCCTCTTTTACTTGTCTATTCTAACCAACCTCAGCTAGAGCGACCTTGAGCAAGCTGCTCCTCTCAGAGCCTTCAGGAGGGTTTGTTGAGAGGACTCATTTACACAGTGCTTGTCACAAGGGAGATAAAATCCCTAATATTAATATGCATCACTTCACAGCTGAAGTACTGAAATGTGGAGACCCTTCACAACTGTGGCTCCACTAATACAGGAGTCCAGAGATTCAAGGGCAATGGGTAAGAAGAAATGGACACGGGACTTCATTGATTTTTGGTGCTGGGGATCAACCCCAGGGTGAAGCACATGCTGGGCAAACAACTACTGAGCTACAGCCTCCGCTGCATGCACTACTTTCAAGACTGAAATCATAACCTCAATACTGCCTTCAGACTTTGGAGCTCAGTTATCTTCTGGGCCAATGGTCTATCTTTCCTAAATGAAAGACTAGCTTTCTTTTCCCTATATGCCTTCTCCCAGACATAGCTCTTCCACACTTCTACTTTTACCTACCATTCAAATCTTACAGCCTTAAAATTTGTCTTCCGGGGCTGGTGAGATGGCTCAGTGGGTTAGAGCACCCGACTGCTCTTCTGAAGGTCCAGAGTTCAAATCCCAGCAACCACATGGTGGCTCACAATCATCTGTAACGAGATCTGACTCCCTCTTCTGGAGTGTCTGAAGACAGCTACAATGTACTTACATATAATAAATAAATAAATCTTAAAAAAAAATTTTGTCTTCCACTCAGGCTAATTATGTGTCCAAATGTTAAACAGGTCCCTATATCCAAAGCCAGGTTTATTATCCTGCCTTCCAAACCAGCATCTCATCCTCCAAGGTTCCTCTATCCAATGAAAGGCTTCTATCTACCCTGCCACTCATCATAAATCTCTTTTCCAAACCCCCTCTATTGATACTCTCTTTTTCTCTGACCATTGCCATTGTCCTACGTTAGACATTATTTTCTTTTTTCTTTTTAAGATTTATTTATTATATGTAAGTACACTGTAGCTGTCTTCAGATGCACCAGAAGAGGCCATCAGATCTCATTACGGGTGGTTGTGAGCCACCATGTGGTTGCTGGGATTTGAACTTCGGACCTTCAGAAAAGCAGTCGGGTGCTCTTACCCACTGAGCCATCTCACCAGCCCCCTAGACATTATTTTCTATACTAACTACTTTCTGAATTTTCTAGCTAGCAAACACTACTTACTTACCTTAGAACCTGCTCATGAATTTTATCACCTATTGTGAAGCTTGCCTTTAGGAAATATTTTGCTGAGTTTCAGGGTTTTGTTTTTATAACAGGTATGTAGCCCAGGCTAGCATCAAACTCACTATATAATACAGGGTTAGCCTGGAATTCCTCCTGGTAATTGATTATCCTCCTTCCTTCACCTCCCAGTGCTAAGATTACAGGCATGAATCACTATGCCTGGTTAATGTGGCTCTAGGGATTGAACCCTGGACCTCTTATGTTAGATAAATACTCTACCAATTGTGTTACATTCCCAGCTCAATTTTGCTGAGTTTTACGGGAAGATCTCCATAAAAAGCTAATGGAAAACAGAGTCAGGACTGATGGCACACACCTATATAACCCTGCACTCAGGAAAATGAGGCATGAGGAACATAAATTCCATGGCAGCCTGAGCTATAGAAGGAGATACTGTCTCCAATTACTACTACTACTACTAGGAATAAAATAGCAGCTGGAAGAAAAAAGCTTCTATAATTTGACTGGAGAAACATTTTCTTCATTGAATATCTAACGAGACAAGTCTTTTATAGCTTGAATTTTACAGACACTGGCTTTCTATCTCTATAAGCAAAGTCACAGAAGGCCTTTTATCTCTTACCCTTTAGTCAGTGTCTCTGTACACACACACACACACACACACACACACACACACACACCATTCTCTACCACTCTTCCATCCCCTTAATATAATGCACTTAACTCCTTTGAGTACATGCTTTATCATCTCTACCTAGTTTCCCCCTTTTCATTCCTTAGGCCTCACTCTAATCGCTACTCTTAAGAAGGCCTCTTACTGACCAGTGGTGGCGCGCACACCTTTAATCCCAGCACTTGGGAGACAAGAGACAGGTAGATCTCGGAGTCTGAGGCCAGCCTGGTCAACAGAAGAGTTCTAGAATAGTCAGTGCTACATAGCGAAACCCTGTCTCAAAAAAAAAAAAAAAAAAAAAAAACCCAAAAAACAAAAATCAAATCAAAAAGGCTTCTCCTCAGGCTCAGTTAACTGAAGAATTCTGAGCTCCTCTTTAGCATAACACACACCACCCAGTATTTTAACTATTCATTTACTTACCTGAAATCACTCACTAGATTGTAAATGTTGAGCTGTGAATCTGCCTAATACCATCCTCAAAACTAGGATATTGGGGGCTGGAGAGATGGCTCAGTGGTTAAGAGCACCAACTGCTCTTCCAAAGGTCCTGAGTTCAAATCCCAGCAACCCCATGGCGGCTCACAACCATCTGTAAAGGGATCTGATGTCCTCTTCTGGTGTGTCTGAAGACAGCTACAGTGTACTCATATAAATAAAATAATCTTTAAAAAAACCTAGGATGTTAATGAAGAGTTAAAAAAAAACAGCATGCAATACTCTAAGTCCTCTTGTTCTTTTATACCCCACCAAGACAAAATGGAAGTGTAGAACTTTTGTGTAGAAGCAGCAGCATGTGCTTATCGAGCACAAGCACTTAGAATGTGGCTGGTCACAAATGAGACGTACTAAGACTTTTAAAATTCCAGATTGTGCCGGGCGTGGTGGCGCACGCCTTTAATCCCAGCACTCTGGAGGCAGAGGCAGGTGGATTTCTGAGTTCAAGGCCAGCCTGGTCTACAGAGTGAGTTCCAGGGCAGCCAGGGCTACACAGAGAAACTCTGTCTTGAAAAACCTAAATAAATAAATAAACTCCAGATTGTGAAATTTAATACTAAAAGTGAAAAATGCTTAATTCTTATGACATACTAAAATATTTTGGAAGAGGATTTTTGTTGTATTTATTTCATGTGCATGTTGTTTTGATTGCCTGTGTGTGCACTGTGTGTACCTGGTGCCCAGATAAGGACAGAAAGATGATATCAGAACCCCTGGAACTGGAGTCATAGATAACTATGAGATACCATGTAGGTGCTGGGAACGGAACCGAGGTCCAATGCAAGAACAAATGCTCTTAACTGCTGAGCCATCCTTTCAGCCCTGTGTTACTTATTTGTTAATTACATGTATGTGCATGCACATGTGTACAGATGAGGAACATTTTGGATCCTCTGGCGCTGGAGTTACAGGTGGTTGTGAGCTGAGAACCCAACTCAGGTTAGGAAGAGCAGGACGCACTTTTAACAGCTGAACATTTCTCCAGCCCCTTCTTTTATCATAAGGACAACTTGGGGATATGGAGCTTGAAACTTAGAGCAATTCCCCTGTCTCCGTCTCCCTGGTGCTAGAATCACAAACATGGCCCATATGCTAGACCTTGGATATGAATTTAATAACACTATAATATTTGCTTCTTTCATTCATTTATTCATTTGTGGTAGTATGAGTAGTGTAGAGCCTCACATGTGTGTAGTAAGCAAGCACTTCCATTGAGCTATATCTCCAAGTCTTTATATTATTTTTATTATGAGACAAGGTTGTGGTGAATCTGAACTTGAGGTCCTTTTGCATCAGGAATATGAGAGTACATGCCTGCACCACAGGGCCTGGCTGCCTTTTATTTATCAGAGGTACTGCTTTTAGTTTTGGTGGCACCAGGGTTGGAGCCCAGGGACACGAGCAGACTAGGAAAGTGCTCTACCACTGGGCTACACTCCTCACCCAACAATTTTAAAATTATATTTACTTGTGTAGGGAGAATCAGAGGACACCTTAAGCGTGTACCAGTTCTCTCCTTCCATGTTGTCCCAGCTATGAAATTCGGACTGTTATGCTTGTTGGCCTTTGTCCACGGAGCTGTCCCCCACCCCTCATCCAGCAATTTTAAGTTACAAGATATGACTCGAATAGTTCTTTTCGTCGGATCTTTCCATAACCATTTTAGAAAGTAGGAAAATGACTCTCTGGAAGGCAAAATGCGTTCTCCAGCATAATAGCATTTGAGTGTCATTGCCTCTAAGGCACTCTAAAGACACAATTCTGATCTCAAAGTCACGATTCATTCATCAAACGCGGGCTCTCTACGTCGAGGCTCTGCCACGCCACACTGCGACAGACAGCAACACCTCACATTCACTCACCATTGGCGATGAAGTAATCCTCCACTGCACCCCCTAGCCACTCGGCCTTCTCCTGGCTGTGCACGCCCCCGAAGCCATTCTCCACAGCGATCTGTGAACACAGGCCCAAGCCAACCATGACAGCATGGAAACCAGAACGGCGTGGCCTGCCGGGGCCTGGGAGTCTGCCGCTTACACCGCCCAGCCATGGCTCTGGCGCCTCGCCTGGTCAACTTCTATTTTGTCACAGCCTTAATCGTGACCCCCCGCCAGGACCTCACTTACCTGTAAAGCAGGCCAAGCCTCCAGCGCAGCTCGGACTGCAGCTCCGAAGAGCACACGCACATCTTCAGCGGCGCCCGCCATCATCCGTTTAGATCACGTGGCTCCCAGGCAGCCCAATCGCTAGGGCGACCTCACCAGGCAAAAGGAGCCAAAAGCCGATTCTCAGAACGTGGTTTAGTTTTCTGCCAATCTGGCTGGCAGCAAGACCAGAACAGTGGGAAACGCCATCAGTGGTAGATGCTACCACTTACCACAGTAAATCCTAATAATTAAAGGAGAACCTGGAGCAGAGTACTTAGGAAGCATAGCTGAAATAAAGAGGAAAGGAGAAAAGAATAGCGAGGGCGAGAAAACCTACATTTGCGAGGCTCAGCAGATAAAGGCAATTGCCTCCAAGCCTGAAGAACTGAGTTCAGTCCCTGAGCCCTACAGGATGGAACTAGAGAACCGATTTCTGCAATTTCCTCTCACCTCCACATGTGTTACACGGCATTCACAGGCGCAGGCACTCCCACACACAATAAATAAATGTAATTTTAATTTTTTAAAAATAATTATTTTATATATGTGAGTACACTGTCACTGTCTTCAGAGACACCTCAGAAGAGGGCATCGGATCCAATTGCAGATGGTTTTGAGCCACCATGTGGTTTCTGGGACTTGAACTCAGCTCAGGACCTCTAGGAAGAGCAGTCAGTGCTCTTAACCGCTGATCCATCTCTCCAGCTCCAACAATTCATTCTTGAGTCAAATATGAGTGACCATGTCCAGGATTCAGGTTGTCCAGAAAGATATTTTCTTTTGTGGAAGTGGTCAAATGACATTTTAGTAGTTACAGAACAAAGAAAGTCCTAAGTCAAAGCATTTACTAAATCTATTGATAGAGACTACAGGTAGTGGGATGAGGAAATTTCTGCTTAGGTTTCAGATACTGTCTGATGACATTCTTAGCTTTTGGATTCATAGATGCTCGCTGTTAAGTATGTATTTGAAAAGTTGTGATAACCACGAGATTTCTCGTTCAGATTCAAGGGAAGACAAGGAATTGTTTTCAATGGGATTAAAAGTAGCTCAAGGTCATTTGTCTCTCCTCTGTAACATTTTTACTCACCCCAACCACAAAGCTCCGTCATTTGGTCCTATAGAACGGTCCATACAGATGTACCTGTTCTTTTCTCTAGGAACTTCAGTTTCCACTGTGTAGCCATGTCTGGTATTGGACTCTTACCACACTCTCCTAAATTCTAGGACTAATCACACACCACCACACTTAGCACAGAATATAGATTTTTCTGAAGTTCACAAGAACATTCTCCAAGACACACCATGTAGTATTCCACACAACAGCGTTTAGTATGTTTTAAGGACTAAGGGCTGATAATGTTTCTATCTACCTTGCCAGCATACTGGGGTCCTGGAGTTTCATCCCAAGACCACAAAAGAAAAAAAAAAAAAAAAGAAAGACTGCAAAGCAAAATTAGAAATTAGTAAGAGAAAGAAACATGTGAAATCCATAAATTTGTGTAACCTTATGGACTCTATTTTATGGAAATAGGTCAAAGGACAAAAACAAAGGGAAATTGGAAAACACTATGAAATGAACCTTGAGTGTTGTAGCTGAAGTACTTAGGGGACACATTTTTAGCTTGCAACAAAAATGTTTGAGCTGTAAATATTTAGAAAGAGCCCATGGGGGAGATACAGCCCACCACTGCCCTCAGCAGTCTGAGGAGTTCTGTCCTCCTTCAGGTAAAGCCAGGCCTTTGATTACACTGCAGGAAAGAGGTTCAGGATAAGCCAGCATTGTGATATGATCATCCAGTGTTATCTGATTGTTAGGATCATTATGATATATGATAAGCAAAGTTAATGAGATTTAACTACAAGCGTTTAGAGAACACATTAAGCTCTGTAAGCATTTAGAAAAAGGAACAGTTAGCAAAGGAAGCATTTGTTCTGCTAAAGGAACACACAGCAATAAAATGACACCTAATGACAGTCTCCTATACCGGTAGATCAGTGCCTCTTTCAGCCACCATCAGAGAAGCTTCCTCTTGCAGAAGCCGGGAACCAACATAGAGACCCACAATGTATTGAGAGTGAGAAGCTCTGGTCTTAAATGGAATGTATTCATGAAAGCCCTCTTCAGAATCCCACAGAGGAGAAGGTGGAAAAGATTGTAAGGGCCAGAAAAGATGGACGACATGAAGGAAATAAGGCCTTCTAAATGCAAGAGGACTGATGCACACAGGAACTCACAGAGACTGTGGCAGCATGCACAGGGCCTGCAGCAGCGTAAACCAGATGTGGCTCCCGTGCTTAGAAGGGAGGTAGATGCAAGCCCCCATCCTTAATCCGGAAGGTACCTCCAGTTAACTGATTGAAAAGGGGAAAAACTAGTTTTCTCACTGGGGATACAAACCACTCTTACAGGCAGGCTCTACACGCAGCAGTAGATAGCCAACAAAAACTGGACTCAATGGTATTTTTGTAGACTTCATCTGGTGTTGCTTTGTTTGAGCTTTTTTTTTTTTTTTTTGTCTACTGGCCTTTTGCTTGTATACTACAGTTTCTGATTTTGTGGTTTGTGGGTTTTGTTTTGTGTGTCTGTGTGTCTATGTATTTCCCAAGCTTTTTCTTTGTTTTTTTTTTTTTTTTTTTTTTTTTTCGAGACAGAGTTTCTCTGTGTAGCCCTGGCTGTCCTGAAACTCACTCTGTAGACCAGGCTGGCCTGAACTCAGAAATCCTCCTGCCTCTGCCTACTGAGTGCTGGAATTAAAGGCGTGTGTCACCACTGCCCAGCTGTTTTTATTTTCTAATTCTGTTTTGTTTGCCTGTTTGTCTTCTAGATGGAGAGAAAGAAAGGACATAGAGGGCTAGGGGATGTAGCTCAGAGATAGAGTGTGTGCCTCGTATGTGTGAGGTCCCAGGTTCAATCCCCTGCATCTCCAAGCAGTCATCAATCTGTTTTTCATTCTTTCTCAATAAAAAGATTTTCACTTGTACATTTTGCCGGGCATGGTGGAAAGGTGAGTTCCTGGACAGCCAGGGCTATACAGAGAAACCCTGTCTCAAAAAGAAAAAGAAAGGACATAGAGTTGGGCAGGTGGGAGAGAAGGATTATCTGGGTGGACCTATGGGAGGGGAGACTACATGTACGTTCCTGACCAGATAGCCCAGTGAGTAAAGTCACTTTGCCACCAAGCCTGACTATCTGAGTTTGATCCTGGGGTTCCATAGAATGGAGAGAGAAAACGACTAGAACCAATTGTCCCCTCCCCTCTACACATGCCCTATGCAATGTCTCTGTGTGCCCATGTACAGATACACATACAACTAACCACAAATGTTCTTAAAGTGTCAAACTGAGGCATGAGATACATTCATGGCATCTCAGCACTCAGGCCGCAGAGGCAGAGGCAAGAGGATGAAGGCCACTCTCAGCTACATATCTGTGTAATGAGTTTGAGGCCAACCCGATCTACATGAGACTGTCACAAAGAAAGGAAGGAAGAAAAAGAGAAAGAAAGAAAAAGAAAGCTAATAGTGCAAGATTAATAAAAATAAAATATACATTTTTAAAATAAAGAAGATGGAGCTGGTGTGGTGGTGTTTGCTTCAGCACCTGGAAAGTAGAGGCAGGTGGATCTCTGTAAGTTTGAGGGCAGCCTGGTCTGCATAGTGAATTCCAGGACAAGGGTTACATGAACCTTGTCTCAAAACAAACAAAAGGATTGGAGAGATGGCTCAGCATGTGCTCCTTTTGCAAAGGACCCAAGTACACATTCCAGCTCCCACATGACAGGTCACAAGTGTCTGTAATTTCAGTTCCAGAGGATCCAGTGTAGTCTTCTGGCCTCCACAGGCACCAGGCATGTACTCAGTGCACATACATACACACGGACAAAACACTCACGTGCATAAAATAAAAACAAACCACTAAAAACCCCACAAATTTCAGCTCTGAGCAGACAAGTCAGGCTACACAGCTGATGCTAACTTATAGTCTCCCACTGCCGCTGAGCGGGTGAGCAGAGTAAAGCATCTGCCATATTTGGTGATAGGTCATTTGTGACTTTGACAAGTGCAGGTTCTGTAGAATGATGCAAAATGAGACTGGAGTCGATTGAAGAGGAAATGGAGGGTGACGAAGCACCAAGACATAGTTGGAAGAGTTTGGCACAATTCAGAGCAGGTTCTTTATTTCTATTTTTATTTTTTTCTTGAAACAGGGTCTCATGTTGCCTAGGCTGGTCTCAACCTTGATAAATAGTGGAGGATGGCTTTGAACTCCTGATCCTCTTGTCTCTACCTCCCAAGCACTGGGATTACAGCTCTGAACCAATGTGTCCAGCTGGAGTCTTAGTTGTGGAAGATACTGGAGCATGTGCTGGTGGCTCCAAAAAGAGAAACTGGTGGTACAGAGGGCATCAGAGAGTACTGAGAGAGCTATGTCCTTCAATGATTATGAAACAGACATGGAAGCTGGCATAGCAGCACACTCTTGTGATCCTTGCACCTAAGAGACAGAATCAAGAGGGCCAGAAGTTTAAGGATGCAGAAGTCTGGAGGGTATAGTCTTTGACATGAGGTGGCACAGTTCTTCATGGGAGAAGTCAGAGGAAAAGGAATTTAGGTGAAAGGAGTATTGTAGGACTGCAGAGATGGCTCATCGGTTAAGAGCACTGACTGCTCTTCCGAAGGTCCTGAGTTCAAGTCCCAGCAACCACATGATGGCTCACAACCATTCATAATGAGATCTGATGCCCTCTTCTGGAGTGTCTGAAGACAGGTACAGTGTACTTACATTAAATAAATAAATAAATAAATAAATAAATAAGGAGTATTGTAGATTGAGTGAAGAGATAAGGAAATACCCATTTGAATGTGTCTATTTGTTCTTGTTTGTATCTTCTGAGACAAGACTAAGTTGCTCAGACTAGTAGGAAATCATGATTCTCCTGCCTTGGCTGAGGTTCCCAATACCAAGCTAAATATGTCTATTTTATTTATTAATGTAGTAGTAGTAGTAGTAGTAGTAGTAGTAGTAGTATTTTGTTTTTCTGAGACAGGGTTTCTCTGTGTAGCCCTGGCTGTTCTAGAACTTACTCTGTAGATCAGGGTGGCCTCAAACTGAAGAGATCTGCCTGCCTCTGCCTCCCCAGTGCTGGGATCAAAGAGTTTGTACCACTACTGTCTGGCATGGCTGCTCTCTTAAAGTTAGGGGAGTCCACCTGAAACCCTTGATTATTGGAAGATCTGAAACCAGGCACCATTCGTGCGAGGTAACAGCTGGATGGAGGGGATGGATTCTGTCTGTAGTGTAAGTGATGCAGGTGCTCTATGGCTTCCCTGCTTCTCACTGTTCCTTCCCTATTACTGTAGTCAGTCTCGGTCTATGGAAAGCTTCTCACTTGACACACTACCCAGCTTCTTTTATTTATTTTTAAATATTTATTTTTTAATCATTCTCTCGCTCCTCTCTCTCTCTCTCTCTCTCTCTCTCTCTCTCTCTTCCTTATCCCCACCCCACACTCTCTCTGCTCTCTGGTGATTATGAACCACTTAGCAGGAATTCTGGGAACTCTGGTCCTCTGGAAGAGCAGCAAGTGCTCTTAACCACTGAGTCATCTCTATGGTTCCTCTTTTATTTTTAATTTCAAAAAATTAAACTTATTTATTTATTTATTTTAATTTTTTCCCAGTGTGATTTTCTGTTTTATTTTTGTTTTTTTGGGTATTTTCTTCATTTACATTTTAAATGCTATCCTGAAAGTCCCTCATACCCTCCCCCCTTATTTTAATTTTTAAAAAGGATTTATTTATTTATTTATTTATTTATTTTGTTTTCTTGTTTTTTGAGACAGGGTTTCTCTGTGTAGCCCTGGCTGTCCTGGAACTCACTTTGTAGACCAGGCTGGCCTTGAACTCAGAAATCTGCCTGCCTCTGCCTCCCAAGTGCTGGGATTAAAGGTGTGTGCCACCACCGCCCGGCAGATTTATTTACTTTTATGTATGTGAGTACACTGTCACTGTCTTTAGACACACCAGAAGAGGACTTCGGATCCCATTACAGATGGTTGTGAACCACCATGTGGTTTCTGGGAATTGAACTCAGGACCTCCAAAAGAGCAGTCAGTGCTCTTAACTGCTGAGCCATCTCTCCAGCCCCATGTATTTATTTCTGTATGTATGTTGTGGATGTGTGTGTGGTGGTCTGAGAATTATCTTATCTCCTTTGACTCTGGGTTCTCAGGATCAAAACTCATGTCATCAGGCTTAGCAAGTGCCTTCACTTGTTGAGCCACTTCACCAGGTCCCCTTTCCCCCTTATAGACTATTGCATTCATCTTTCTTCTCAGTCTAAAGAATTGTTTCCAGTATCTTCTGGAGAGCTGGCTTAGTGGACATAAACTCTTAAACCTGTTTTTCTTTTTTTAATCATGGAAAGCCCCCCTTTAATTATGTCGGTTTTGGGCTGGTGAGATGGTTCAGCGGTTAAGAGCACCGACTGCTCTTCCAAAGGTCCTGAGTTCAAATCCCAGCAACCACATGGTGGCTCACAACTATCCGTAACGAAATCTGATGCTCTCTTCTGGAGTGTCTGAAGACAGCTACAGTGTACTTACATATAATAAATAAATAAATATTTTAAAAAATTATGTCGGTTTTGCTGAGAATAATCTCAGGGATTGACAGCTGTGATCTTTCAGAACTTGATGCACACCATCCCAAGTCCTACTGGCTTTTACATTTTTTTTTTGAGAAATCAGCTGTTGTTCTGATGAGTCTGTCTCTGTATAACTCAGTATCTCTCTCTCTCTCTTGCAGTTTTCAACCAATATACTATGTTTGTTTTGTATAGCTAGTGTTTAAATTATAATATGATGAGGAAGTTTCTTTTCTAGTCCTGTTTGTCTATAGAATACTAATTCTGGACAGACATCTCTCTACTTAGATTTGTTTGTTTGTTTAAGGCAGGGTCTCACTTTAGTCCAGAATGACCTGGAAGTCACTCTGTAGCTTAACCTATCTTTGAACTCACAGTGATTCTCCTGGCCTTAGAACCCCCAAATGCTGAAGTTTCCGATATGACCCACCATACCCAACTTCTTTCCCCATATTTGAGAATTTTCTGTTAAGATTGTATTGAAGACATTTTATGTTTGCTTTTTCATCAGTATTTCTTTTTTTAAAAAGATGTACTTTTACTTTATGTGGATGAGTGTTGCCCTGCATGTCTGTATATGTATACTGCCCACAGAGGGCATAGGAAATTGTCCAATTCCTTAGAACTGGAGTTATGACAGTCTGAGCCACCTTGTGGGTACCAGGAATTGAACCTGGGTCCACTGCAAGAGCACCAAGGGCTCTTGACCATTAAGCCATCTCTGTAGCTGCACACATCAGTATTTCTACCTCGTTGTTGAATTCCATTTTCATATCCCATATGTATTTCCTTATTTTATTCAGATGTTTGTGTTCTCTTAGAATTCATCCAGGACTTGTGTTTTCTTTGATCTAATTGAACATATTTATAAATCCTTTTTAAAAATTCTTTGTGGGGACTGGAGAGATGGTTCAGCAGTTAAGAGTACTAGCTGCTCTGCCAGAGTTCAATTCCCAGCAACCACATGGTGGCTCACAACCATCTGTAATGGGATCTGATTCCCTCTTGTGGTGTGAATGAAGATGGATCTCTCATATACATAAAAATAAATAAATAATAAATATTTTTCTAAAAAAATCTTTGTGTACACCTTTGTCTAATTCCCTCTTGTTGGGGGCCATGACTATGGGTTTGTAACTATTGGAGGAGACTGCTTTTTCTTTAGCCTTTGTCCTTGTGTTGAGACTTGCATATTTGAAGCTAAATTGCTGGATTTTTTTTTTCTTATTTAAGTCACATTTCATTGTTCAGTGGAAGTGTTTTTGCTAATCAGGAAGGACTGGGTTTTAGTAGGGTTAAGGTATAATATTCCTCTCTTAGCACACCAGGCTCTTACCCCACCCCACCCCCACCCCCACGAGTAGAATACTGTCTCTGACAACAATTACTATCCAGGGATAGACCCACTACAAAAGAGGAATAGTCAGCTATGAAACAGACACCCTTTAACTGTTTTAACATTTTAGGGACTAAGAGACACTGGTGGCACTGTGTGTACTATGTACTAACCTAGTGGTTATTGTGGTTAAGATTCAAAAAGAAAATATAAAAAGAAGACAATATGACAAGTGATTAGTACTGAGTTGATAAAAGTAGAAAGGAATGTTGAAGGGAGAATTATAGGAGAAAGGGGGATAAGGTAGACTGAAAAGAGACAGTTAAAGATGTGTTATCAGACAATGTAGTACTGTCCCATTTCTCAGGAGAATGAACCACGAAGATCCTGCAAACCATGCCAATCTTTGTTCTTTGGGAGAGGAAAGAGGAGAAGGAAGTATTAAGAAGAGGGAAAATAGGCTGGAAAGATGGCTCACTGACTGTTCTTCCACAGGTCCTGAGTTCAATTCCCAGCAACCACATGGTGGCTCACAACCATCTGTAATGGGATCTGATGCCCTATTCTGGTGTGTCTGAGACAGCTGCTGTCTCATATGTATGTATGTATGTATGTATATATGTATGTATACTCACATACATAAAATAAATAAATAAAAAAAAGAAAAAAATAAGAGGGAAAAGAAGAAACACTCGGCAGGAACATAGCAGGACTTTGCTGGAATGTTGATTTGACACTGATTTAAACATGGTAGGAATATGAGCAAAGATTAGGGAGAGCTACATGGATATATAGGGCATAAAAACTGACTGGTCTGCTGGGCAGTGGTGATGTATGCCTTAATCCCAGCATTAAGGAAGCAGAGGCAGGTGAATCTCTAAGTCCAAGACCAGCCTGGTTCACATAGTGAGTTCTAGGACAGCCAGAGTGTCGTGTCCGCTCTCGACCAGCAAGAACAACACGACCACCAGTCCTTCTAACAGCAGTTTATTCAGCAAACTTCAGTCTTCATCTCTCTCGCTTCAACTTTCTCATCTTTTTCTTTCTTCCTTCTCTGACCCAGGCCTCTCACTCTTATATACTCTCAGCCCTCATCCACTCACGGCAGGCCATGTCACCTCACCAGGCACGCAGCTTCAGCTAATCAGGGCAGCAGGGGCATGTCTCCACCAAAATGGATTCACCAGTGTCCTGGTGCACCTGCGCAGCTCTCACGATGGTTGTGGCTTATTTTCAGGTGTATGAGGAAGTCAGGTGCAAGTCATAAGACTTAGCTGCAGTCCCTGGCGCCTTCTTGGGACTGCTGCCACACCTGCTCCTCACACCAGGGCTACACAGAGAAACAGAAACCCTGTCTCAAAAAACTAAATGAAACCAAACCAACTAACCAACCAATCAAAACAAAACAGTAAAACCAGACTGGACTGATTACTAGATTCTGTCTGTGTTCTCTTGGGTTCCTTTCCCTGTTCCTAGAATCCTGTCTTATTATTTCGAGCTCATCTGCAATGGGCAGTCCTATTTTCCTCTCTGAATCTTGGTTTGGATGATTGGATTATCAGTGCTGTCCCAGCTATGGGCAGTGCTCTGCAGGCAAAATTTCTCAGGATGGTGACACCTCTGCAAGTTCCATCATGATCCTGGTGGCAAACGCTGGCACTACCCCCATACAGTTCTGCCCAACGTCCCATGAATTGATTGGACTCTGTGCAACACTTCTGTTGTCGACTTTAGTTCCCACCAAGTTTTCAGCTCACCGAATGCTACGTGGATCTGACTTCTTTTCCACAGCCCCATGACTGTGCTGTGAATTTCCCAAGAGTGTGGTTCACAAAAGGTCTTGGGCATCTTGTTTCTCTCTGTCAATTGCTTAATTCCAGACACTCAGTGCCAAGGGAAGCAGTCCTTCTGCCCCAGTGTCTTCCTTGTGCTAATGCTGCTGCCTCCCTGGGAATGGTCATTTGTCCAGCTGCGGCAGCTGTTACTCTCATGATAGCTATTTTTTCAGCCTTCCCCAGAGGGGATTCTGGCAGACCATGCCTGAGTATTTCAATGTTTCTCTTTCTCTCTCTCTTTTTTAATTCAGTCTGGAACCCAAGCCCATGGAATGATGTTCTCCACATTTAAGGTATATTTTTCTACCTCAGTTAACCTGATCTAGAGAGTTCCTCATAGAACCACCAAAAGGTCTGTCTCTCAAGTGATTCTATACACTGCTAAGCTGACAGTATTAATTACCACAAGGTCACAACTTGGCAATTTGATGCCCAAACATATTGGTTTTGGCCTACAACTTCCCACCCTTTTGTTTCCTATACACACATGGCCATATCTTGTGCAAAATGCATTCAATCTAACCTCAGAAGTCTGCATTCATTACCAGTTTTAGGATTATTTACAAGTCCAAGTGTGGGGTTTCTTTTAAGATTAGGGCAGCCTCTTAACTCATGAGCCCCTACAACATTAAAAATTTCCATGGGCTAGAGGGGTGGATCATTTAGTGGAACCCTTGTCATGCAAGGAAGAAGACCTGAGTTTGGTCTCAAGTGCCCACATAAAAAAACAACCACCCAAAACCCAAACCCAAGTGTAGTGGTTTATGCTTGTACTCCTGGATCTGGGGAGGCAGACCCTTGGGGCTCTCTGATTAGCTAGCCAACTTTATCTGGAGAGTTTCAAACCAGCATAAATCCTTGTTTCAAGAAAGGCAGGTATCTTCTAAGGAAGGACACCCAAGGCTGACCTCTGAGCACAAGCGCATGCACACCCACGTGCGCACATGTGCATTCGCAGGTGCACACACACCAAGTCACATATTTTCAACATATGATGACACAGAGTAAATGTTATCCTTCCAAAAAGAAGAAATTAGGGTATATTAAGGAAATATAAAACCACAGTAAGACAAAACCCAGCAGAGAAGACACCACGTCCTGTGGCTCCGTGTTAGGCATCTTGTGCTGGATGTATCTGGTTTCCGTAAGGGCTTTGGGAGTGTTGCACAATTCAGCCCTTCTGCCTGCAGCCTCTCCCCTGAGCCAGCTCCACTGTGCACCTGCAGGTTTTCACAGCAGATGTTCCACTGTCCTAGCAACCCCAATATTCAGTGGTCTCCATGGAAACCTAGGCTTTACCTTCACAATTTTACACAATGGCCGCTAAGGGCCTCCTTGAGGGAAATCTAATCACAGTTACACCAGCCTCTAGGCTGATGACGAGCAATACTGGCCTATGTAATTGTTTTTAGCAGGGAACTCCTTTGACAGTATTTGCTATTCAAATTTCACAAGAGTTTCATAAAATGGAGCTTCAGAGCATCTTTCTCCTCCTCTCCCTCTCCCTCCTTCTCCCCTCTCCCTCTCTCCTCTCCCTCTCCTCCCTTCTCCCTCTCTCCTCTCTCCCCTCCCCCCTCTTTTTCTTTCGGGGTTTACAAGACAGGGTTTCTCTTTGTAGCACTGGCTCTACTGGAACTCTGGAACTTACACTGTAGACTAGGCTGGCCTCAGCTTCCCAAGTGCTGGGATCAAAGGCGTGCATTGTCATTGCATTGGGCATCTTTCTTATTATCCTTGGCCAGAGCAGCTCTCTCTCTCTCTCTCTCTCTCTCTCTCTCTGCTACTCTTGCCCTCTGCCTTTCCCACCCCTGTGTGTGAGTCTCTCTCTCTGTGTATTTGTGTGTGTGTGTGTGTGTGTGTGTGTGTGTGTGTGTGCAGGCACATGAGTGCAGGTGCCTGTGGGGTACAGGAGAAGGTGCATCAGATCCTTTGCAGCTGGAGTTACAAAGGGTTGTGAGCCACCTGACATGAGTGCTGAGAGCTGAACTCTCACACTTCACAAGAGCAATAGTCACTTTTTTTTCCATGAAGGTTAATATATGTTTTATTTACTGTTTTATATATTTATATGTATTTTTACTGTTTTTGTTGCCTTTTTCCCAATTTTTTATTGGATATTTTATTTATTTACATCTCAAATGTTATCCCCTTTCCCGGTTTCCCCTCCACAACACCCCTATCCCCTCCTCCTCCCCCTGCTTCCCAACCCACCCACTTCCACCTCCTTGCCCAGTCATTCCCATACACAGGGGTATCAAACCTTCACAGGACCAAGGGCCTCTCCTCCCATTGATGTCTGACTAGGCCATCCTCTGTTACATATACGGCGGGAGCCATGGGACCCTCCATTTGTACTCTTTGGTTGGTTCAGACCTAGGGCTGTTCCACAGCCCTCCGTGAGCAATATTCACTTTTAATCACTGATGACTCATTAACCCAGTCCCCCCTCTCTCCCCTCTCTCCTCTCTCTCTCTCTCTCTCTCTCTCTCTCTCAAATTCTCATTCTTTTTCTTCAGTTTTTTTGTTTTAAATTTAAATTTTTTTTTTGAGATTTTAGTATAGTTACAACGTTTATTCTTTCTCTTTCCTCCTGCCAAATTCTCCCATATGACCCTCCCTACTCTTCAAATTCATGGCCTCTTTTTTCACTAATTATTATTGCATACATAGATTTTTGTGTGTGTGTATGTAATATACATTTAAAAAACCTATTCAGTCCATATAATGTTACTTGTATATTTTCAGGGCTGACCATTTGCTAACCTCTTTAGCAGTTACAAGGTACTTTCTCAGGACCCATCTTGTCTGCAGCTTTAAATGTTCTCTTTTCACCAAGCATCACATTTTCCTATCTTTTTGCTCCACCCGTCGCTCTGACTGAAGTGTTGGCTAAGCAGTGACAATGTCACAGCTCAAACACTCCTATCTAGGTCTCTTCCACTAGACAAATTACTCTATTACTTTTGAACTCAACTTAACTCCACTTCTTGGGATGCATGGAGTAGGAAACCAGATTCTTTGCTCAAATACAACTCAAATGCTCTCTACCTTGGTCCGTGGTAGGGTTTTTATTTCCTTTTGAAACATCGTGAGCTGGGCCTGTACTGTCTTTTTCTTAGCACTCCTGTTTTCAAACGTCCCCAAGAATGTCCCATTGACCCTGCTTTTATAGTGCTTTCTGGCTTTTCTAGACCCCAACCCCAAGTCTTTCATAGTTCATTCACAAACCAGTTCCAAAGATCTCAAAACTATAAAGTCACCGAGTCCACATTTGTTTTTCTATTGTTGTGATGAAGGCCACGACCAAAAGCAACTTAGGAAAGAAAGGATTTATTTGGTTTACAGTTCCATGTCACAGACCATCTTGAAGACAGGACAGGAACTCAAGGCAAGAACCTGAAGGCATAACCCGAAGCAGAAGCCATAGAACAATGGCCCTTAACCTTCCTAATGCTGTGACCCCTTAATACAGTTTCTCATGTTGTGATGAATTCCAACCATAAAATTATTTTTGTTGCTGCTTCATAACTGTTATTTTTCTAGTTATGAATCATAATATAAATATCTGATATGCAAGTGGTCTTAGGCATGATCCCTGTCAAGGAGTCCTTTGATCCACAAAGGGGTCACAAACTCACAGGTTGAGAACTGCTGCCATAGAGGACCAGCGCTGTACTCAATTCCTTTATGTGGTTGCTCAGGCTCATTTCTTATAGCATCCAGGACCATTAGCAAAGGTGTGGCATTGCCCACAGTGGGCTGGATGGATCCTCCCAAATCAATGATTAGTCAAGAATATTTTTTTCAGTTTTTATTAGATATTTTCTTCATTTACATTTCAAATGCTATCCTGAAATTCCCCTACACCCTCCCCCCGCCCTGATCCCCTACCCATCCACTCCCACTTCTTGGCCCTGGCGTTCCTCTGTACTGGGACATATAAAGTTTGCAATACCAAGGGGCCTCTCCTCCCAATGATGGCCAAATAGGCCATCTTCTGTTACATATGCAGCTAGAGACACGAGCTCTGGGGATACTGGTTAGTTCATATTGTTGTTCCACCTATAGAGTTGCAGACCCCTTCAGCTCCTTGGGTACTTTCTCTAGCTCCTCCATTGGGGGTCCCTGTGTTCCATCCAATAGATGACTGTGAGCATCCACTTCTGTATTTGCCAGCCACTGCATAGCCTCACAAGAGACAGCTATATCAGGGTCCTTTCAGCAAAATCTTGCTGGCATATGCAATAGTGCCTGAATTTGGTGGCTGAAGGAATATTTATTTTTTAAATTGCCTACAGGACAACCTGATGGAGGAATTTTCTCAACTGAGGACCTCTCTACCCAGCTGACTTGAGTTTGTTTTAAGTTGACAACAACTTCATAAGTCCAGTCAGGTTTCTCACAGCAATGCCCTTCCCATCTTGGTACCAGTTTTCTATATTAGTTACTTTTTTTTTTTTTAATCACTGTCTTAGTCAGGGTTTCTATTCCTGCACAAACATCATGACCAAGAAGCAAGTTGGGGAGGAAAGGGTTTATTTGGCTTACACTTCCATACTGCTGTTCATCACCAAAGAAGTCAGGACTGGAACTCAAGCAGGTCAGGAAGCAGGAGCTGTTGCAGAGGCCACGGAGGGATGCTCTTTACTGGCTTGCCTCACCTGGCTTGCTCAGCCTGCTCTCTTATAGAACCCAAGACTACCAGCCCAGAGATGGTCCCACCCACAAGGGGCCTTTCCCCCTTGATCACTAATTGAGAAGATGCCTTACAGTTGGACCTCATGGAGGCATTTCCTCAACTGAAACTCCTTTCTCTGTGATAACTCCAGCTGTGTCAAGTTGACACAAAACTAGCCAGTACAATTGACCCCTTGTCAACTTGACACACAAAAACATCACTAGCAAGCCTCAACCCTTACAATCTTATTATTCCCAAGATCTAAATAACTTTAAAAGTCCCACAGTCTTTACATAGTCTTAAAATTTCAATCTCTTTAAAATATCCATCTCTTTTAAAATCCAAAGTCTTTTTACAATTAAAAGTCTCTTAACTGTGGGCTCCACTAAAACAGTTTCTTCCTTCAAGAGGGAAACTATCAGGGCACAGTCACAATCAAAAGCAAAAATCAACCTCCAACCATCCAATGTCTGGGATCCAACTCACGATCTTCTGGGCTTCTCCAAGGGCTTGGGTCACTTCTCTAGCCATGCCCTTTGTAGGACACGTGTCATCCTCTAGGCTCCAGATGCCTGTACTCCACTGCTGCTGCTGCTCTTGGTGGTCATCTCATGGTACTGGCATCTCCAAAACACTGCATGACCCCTTCAGTCCTGGGCCTTCAATTGCAACTGAGGCTGCACCTTCACCAATGGCCTTCCATGGCCTCTCACAGTGCCAAGCCTCAGCTGCTTTGCGTGACCCCTTCATGCCTTCAAAACCAGTACCACCTGGGTGACCCTTACATATTACCAAGTCCTGCTGCAGCAGGAGTACAACCTTGGCCATCTCTGGAACACAGCCTCTTTGTGCTTTCAGAAAACACTTCCCAGAAGATGTCACCTCAATGATGCTGGTCTCTTCTTAATCACTGCTAATTTCTTAGCTCCAGCTAACCAGCATCAATAGTCCCAGTAATGCAAAGTTGTTGCTTTGGTAGTTCTGGTATCTTGTTAATCACAGCTGATTCTTCAGCCTCAGCTAACCAGAACTACAGAATCTTCACAATCAAAACAGCAATGGCCCTGAAAAGAGTCTTTAATTTTCCCTCTGAAGTTTCACAAACCAGACCTCCATCTTCTGCAGTGTTCTCAACATTATCTTCCAAGCTCCTACACAACATCCGACAGAGCTCTTAACAACGGATGGATCTTCAAGCCCAAAGTTCCAAAGTCCTTCCACAGTCCTCCCCAAAACATGGTCAGGTTGTCACAGGAATACCCCACTCTGCTGGTACCAATTTGTCTTAGTCAGGGTTTCTATTCCATAACTAAGACAACAGGAAATTACAAAATTACTCTTGCCATTCAGTTGCACTTTTCAAACCGAACTTTCCAAGACCAGAATAGTATTGTACTGGCTAGTTTTGTGTCAAGTTGACACAGCTGGAGTTATCACAGAGAAAGGAGCTTCAGTTGAGAAAATGCCTCTGTAATAACTCCAGCTGTGTCAAGTTGACACAAAACTAGCCAGTACAATCACTATGACAAAATACTTGATAAAAGCAACTTCAAGAAGGAAAGTTTTTTGGGGGGGGGGTTGTGCTCACATTTTGAAGGTACAATCTATCTTGGCAGGGAAGTCATGGCGGCAAGAGTGGGAGGTGTCTGGTCACATTGCATCCACACTCAGGAAGAACACAGATGAAAGCTGGGACCCCAGTCCATGGAATAGGGTCTTCCCACTTCAAGTAACCCAAAGCCAGAAACTCATTCAGACAAGCCAAGAGGGTGTTCTCCTAGGAGATTCTACATGGAGTTGATAACTCTGTTAATGATCACGAATATCTAGCACCAATAAATAAGTGATGAAGTTAATCAACTCAAGTGCTTAGGAGAATCCTGAGTTATAGGCCAGTTTGGTCTATGCAATGAGATTCCACCTGAGCAGCACCATGACAAAGTTCAAACACATGTTAGCTAGGTCCTCTGTGCAGGATCTTATCACAATTTTATATATGGCCCAGGATACAATCTTATGTGGCTTGTGGGTCTTCTGTCAAGCTCACATAATTGTTAATAGGGGTTGGTGCTTTGTGGTTGTAGAGACAACACCCTCAAATCCTTGGAGCTGTCTTTCTTTTCTCTCTTTTCTTTTCTTTTTCCAAGACAGGGTCTCTCTGTGTCACTCTGGGTATCCTGGAACTCGCTCTGTAGACCAGGCTGGCCTTGAGCTCAGAGATTCACCTGCCTCTGCCCCCCCCCCCCCGAGTGCTGGGATTAAACCTGTGCACCCCCCACTGTCTGACCTGTAAGCTGACCTTAATATCACCCTCTCCAGGAGGAAATGTGACTTAAACAAGAACATTTTTTCCCATAGGACAGGTAAGTCAACTAGAAGAGTAGGAAATGATTAGAGTGGTATACTTGGACTTGAAATTTGAAGACTTGGTCCATTTTACTGAGAATGAGAGGTCAGAACTCACCGCAGCAGTGAGAGGCTGAGTTAGCCAGAAGGTAAGTTTACATATGAGGAAGGTGAGTCTAAGAGTGCAGGATGGTGTATGAGACATCTATACCTAAGGCTTAAACATCCAGAAGAGTCCTGTAAACTCTCAACTGGAGCCCTCACACAGATCCTGAGCTACAGCTCCAGCTCCACAGACCGAGACCCAAACTGAACTTAGAAGAAAGTGCACACAAGCCCAAGTGAACTGCCAGGGAAAGGCTAGGTGCCCCCCCCCCCCCGCCCCATCAGAGTTCTGTTTTTTGTTTGATTTTTATTTTTAGTTTATGTAGGAGAGTACACAGTCGCTATATTAAGACACACAAGAAGAGGGCATCAGATCCTATTACAGATGGTTCTGAGTCATCATGTGGTTGCTGGGAATTGAACTCAGGACCTTTGGTAGAGCAGTCAGTGCTCTTAACCACTGAGCCATCTTTCCAGCCCCAGAGTTCTTTTCCCTATAAAAATTCATGAGCCTAGGGATCCCATCACACTTTACCTTGAGAGCAGACTGTGCTATTTAGTGAGACACTATCTCAAAAAGCAGGGCACTTTTCTTCTGTTTAACCTAGGTTCTGCCTAGAGCACACACATCCTCTGGTTTGGACACCCTTATGTTATGCATAAACCATACGGCCAGACACAACATCCATGACAGCATACATTGTATAAATGAACACTATGAGGTAAATCTCTGCCGACTCCCAGATAAATAATTTCTAGGGACCAATATCTCCCTTTCTATGAGCCCCAGCTTTTTCAATGGATAATCAGGGCACATTCACACAAATATTACAGGGCTGCTGTGAGGATTAACCAAGAAATTCTAATTAAAATAAAAAGTTATAAGTATGGTATTGAGGCTGGGCTAAACTTCTGTCAATTTTCACAGAGTGATTTTGAGGGGACACTTTCTCAGATTAATATTTAAAATTCCAATGAATGATGTATTAGCAATTCAACCCCTTTTTATTTTTTAATTTTTAATTTTTTTTTGATACAGGGTTTCTCTGTGTAGTCCTGGCTGTCCTGGAACTCACTCTGTAGACCAGGCTGGCCTCAAACTCAGAAATTCGCCTGCCTCTGCATCCCAAGTGCTGGGATTAAAGGCGTGTGCCACCACGCCCGGCTCAACCCCCCTTTTTAAATGTATAGGTGGGCCCTATTAAATTGTGACAGGATATGGAATAATAAGCCTATTGTAAACTAACATTTGAGGGAACATATTTTTTTCATTATATTTGATATCAAGAAATATATGAAGCCTTCGAGAAAAAGCCATGTAAATAAAATGTTTGCCACTCTATGAACAATGGAGAGGTGTTGCTTCCTCCCCTCTAGAAACTGACCTAGATGGAAACCCCAAAAGAACAATAGCTCTTGCCTAGGAGAAGCCAAAGCTTAAAAGTTCCTGGAATTTCTAACTGTTGGGTCTTACCTATAATGGTATCCATGAACTATGAATTTCAGATGAGGGTTTTAATCAAAGATTAATATTTATAGAGAAAAGTGTGTTTCATTTCTATTTATTGAAATAAGAACTTTCTGAAAGAATCATATCAATGGTAACAATCTGCTACAGCCTGATATTTTGAAGTTAGAAGATCTACTTTCTGGTAAGAAGTTGAGACAAAAACTCTAATCACCTTTTAAATATATCTCTTTCAAGCCTTCAGTAAACTATTGTATTTTTAATGTTAAATGTTTTGAACACATACTTTCAATAACTTAAACAGTAAATGGGAATACTGTTGTTTGTCCATTTTTTCTGTTATCTTCAATATATGACAGTATTATGTTT
This sequence comes from Mus musculus, assembly GCF_000001635.26. Taxonomy (NCBI): domain Eukaryota; kingdom Metazoa; phylum Chordata; class Mammalia; order Rodentia; family Muridae; genus Mus; species Mus musculus. Next base: position 151,115,236 of record NC_000086.7, read on the forward strand.
GAAAACCCATTTTATTAAACAAACTCACACATTCCAGTCTGGCCTCAAATCTGCTATGTAGGAATAATCTCTTGTGCACTCTGTTCATTTTTAAGGCAGGGTCTTATGTAGCCCATTTGCTATGTAGCCAAAGATAACCTTGAGTTCCTAATCTTCCTGCCTCTCCTTGTCAATTATTGGGAGACATGTGCTATCAAGTTATCAAGTGGGGTTTTTGTTGTTGTTGTTGTTATTTTGTTTTGTTTGTTTTTCAAGACATGGTTTCCACCTCCCAAGACAGGGTCTCACTCTGTAGCCCAGGTTGGTCTGAAGCTGATTATTAGACCAGGTAGGCCTTGAACTCCCAGAAATCCTGCCACCATCTCTCATGAAGTTGGATCACAAGTGTAAGCCACTAAACATGGCTATTTGCTGTTTGGGGACAGATAGACAGCCAAATGTGTGCACTAAACACACACACATGTACACATAGGCACACAACCACAAACACACATACACACACACCATGCTGGGCATTGAACCCAGAACCTCAGTTACAATAGGCAAGTACTTTGTCATGAAGCTATGCCATAAGAGAAAGAGTGTAGGAGAAATGGGAGGAGCAATGCCCAGCATGGCATTTGTGTGTGTGTGTGTCTCTGTGTGTATGTTTTGAACGGAAATCACCCCTTCCCTTTTCTTCCAGAATGGAGAATGAAAGGGAATACTGAAGAATGTGGTTTCCAGGTTGCTGTAGTTGGATGAAGGTATACTAGCTATTGTTCACTTCTGTTTTATTCAAAGGATAATCTACAGACCAGTATCACCTGGGAGCTTTGTAGGCCCAAAGGCTCTCAAGCCCTACTGACTTGGAACTAGGTTATAATAAGACCCCAATGTGATTTGTATGGGCATTAGAATTTGGGAAATGCACTACCTTAATCTAAATTGAGCTGACTTGGGGCCTGTGTACATTTTTTAATTTAATTTAATTTAATTTAATTTAATTTAATTTAATTTTACTAGAGGGCAGGATACCACAGTTGACAGCCCCAAATCATATCCAATGGGAAGATATTGTCATTTGTATAACCCTATAAGGTCTGGGTGTAAATCAATGGTAGAGCACCTGCCTATCGTGCACAAAGCCCTGGGGTCCATCCTCAGGACCAGGGAGTAAAACCATCTTCCAACAGAGATAGGGGTTTGCACACACAATTCCAGAATTCAAGGGGGTAGGGGTAGGAGGACCTCTGGTTCTGGGTCAGCCTGTGGGAGACAGTAGAATCCTGTCTTTAAAAAAAAACAAAACAAAAAGAAAACAAAACAAAAACAAAACCCTAAACTAAACTGCCCACAACATGATTTCTGTTATCAAAAGAATAGTTAATGAATCCTGAGAGACCAAGTACAACATAAATGTCCACTAGAGCCTGGATCTTCTTTGGGGAAATTAGGTTTGGAAGATTTTTTTTTTTTTGAATGAAGAATCAAAAACACCAGCAATAACAGAAATCTGCTATAGAAATGTCCTTAGGGGGAACCAAATTCTTTTCCGCAAGAAGAGGAATTTCAGAATTTGAAAGAGAATGCCTGGGGAAATCGTGGGGAAAGGGGAGAATGGGAGTTTATGACAGACAAACCCCGCCTCAGTCTGAACCCAGGGCCACAGAGCAAGTACTGTCTTTGAGGAGTATTTAAGTATATAGTAGGAAAAGTGGCCAGATAGGCCCGCAGCGGCAGATGGAAGCTGACTAGTGGTCAATAGCGACACGTTGTGGCAATGACATACACTGACAGTCATGGCAGTAGAACATCCTTCAGTCCCCACCCCTTTGTATCTGAGCAGCCTCCTTTGCTGTGTGTATCAATTCCTGGATAAGCTAGAGGAAGCAAACATCCAAGAGCACGGTAATGGACAACTTGTTGGTGAATAAAAGTCCAAACCTACAGTGGTTTTCATTTAATTGGAGAAATACAAAATCATGAATACTTCAACTTCTAAAGTTGAAGTTTGTTCATATAACCACATATCCATGCTATTGTTAGTTGTCTTTTCCTAACCAGAATAAACAGAGAGGACAGGGACTCAGTTCATCTTACTTCTGCCTGCCGTCCCAGAACATAATGCGTGGTAGACGGTCAATAAATGCTTTGATTTTGCTTGCTTTTTAAATTTGCAGTTTCATTTTATGTGTATGGACAGATGTTTTGCCTGCATGAAGCCCAGATTGGCCTGGAACTGGTGGCAATCTTCCTGCTGAGATTATAGGCACGAGCCACCACCAATTAAAACAAATGTGTGTGAAATTAATGTGATAGGGACTTCAATATTCAAAGATGTAAGCCTCCATAATTGAACAAATCCAAAAGTAGCCCTTCTTTACTGCAGTAACAGTCCTTTTCCACTGGGGGCTTCCCTGAGCTGCCACCAACAGTGGCCAGGGCTGTCTCCCAGCTTTTGCTCTTTTTCAGTGATCCTCTCCTCCATCCAATACCATTTTCTACTTTTCTGTAATACCATTTTCCTAAACCCCTCACTTCCTGTAATGCCACCATCGCCATTCCTAACAATTCCTTATCAGATCCAGTATTCCTTAAATCTTTCTGCAAAGGGAAGTCCCTCCAAAAGTGACCGCTATTTTCCTCTTAATTAATTAATTTATTTATTTTGGTTTTTTGAGACAGGGTTTCTCTGTATAGCCCTGGCTGTCCTGGAACTCACTCTGTAGACCAGGCTGGCCTCCCTAATGCTAGGATTAAAGACATGTACCACCTTCTGGGATGCCTCAGGATATGGTGTCTTCAGGAGAGCAGACTAGCTAGCAGTCTGTCCCAGCAGAAAGGACTGAGCCTGGATTATTCACTCTTTAGGTTCAAGTTTTCCCTCTAGCATCTTCTGCTCTAGGGCTGAATTTATAGATAGATATTGCTTAAATTTGGTTTTATCATGGAATATCTGTTTTTTCCACCTATATTAATTTGGAGTTTTGCTGGGTATAGTACTATGTCTAGCCTGGCATCTTAGTCTTTTAGAGTCTACAGCACATCTGTCCAGACCCTTTGGCTTTATTGAGTCTTTATTGAGAAGTTGGGTATAATTCTAATAGGCCTGCCTTTATATGCTACTTAGTCTATTTCCCTTGCAACTTTCAATATTATTTCTTTGTTCTGTATTTTTGGTATTTTGATTATTATGTACCAAGGGGACTTTCTTTTTTGGTCCAGTCTATTTGGTGTTCTATATGCTTCTTATATGTTGATAGGCATTTTCTTCTTTAGGTTGGAGAACTTTTCTCCTATGATTTTGTTGAAAACATTTTCTGGGCCTTTGATCTGAGCTTCTTCTATTCAATATAGTACTCGAAGTGCTAGCTAGAACAATAAGACAATGAAAAGAGTCAAGGGGATACAAATTGGCAAAAAAAGAAAGGTATCACTATTTGCAGATGATATGATAGTATACATTAGCAACCCCAAAAATTCTACCAGAGAACTTCTCCAGCTGATAAACAACTTCAGCAAAGTGATTGGATATAAAATTAACTCAATCCCAGCACTTGGGAGGCAGAGGCAGGTGGGTTTCTGAGTTTAAGGCCAGCCTAGTCTAAAGAGTGAGTTCCAGGACAGCCAGGGCTACACAGAGAAATCCTGTCTCGACCCCTCCCCCCAAAAATAAATAAATAAAATTAACTCAAATAAAACAGTAGCCTTCCTTTATACAAAGGATAAACAGGCTGAGAAAGATATTAGAGAAACAACTCCCTTCACAATAGCCACAAATAGTATAAAATATCTTGAGTAACTCTAGCCAAACAAGTGAAAGTTCTGTATGACAATAACTTCAAGTCTCTCAAGAAAAAAATTGAAGAAGATCTCAGAAAATGGAGAGATCTCCCATGCTCATGGATTGGAAGAATTAACATAGTAAAAATGGCCATCCTACTAAAGGCAATTTATAGATTCAATGCAATCCCAATCAAAATTCCAGCACAATTCTTCAAAGACATGGAAAGAGCACTTCTCAAATTCATCTGGAAAGGGAAAAAACCCAGAATAGCGAAAACAATTCTTAACAATAAAAGAAAGGCGGGGGGGGGGGATCACCATCCCTGACCTCAAACTATACTACAGAGTAATAGTGATAAAAACTGCATGGTATTGGGACAGGGACAGACACGTTGATCAGTGGAATAGAATTGAAGACACAGAAATAAAACCACACACTTACACACATTGATATTTGACAAAAAAAGCCAAAAATATACAGTGGAAAAAAAGAAAGCATCTTCAATAAATGGTGCTGGTCTAACTGGCTGTCTATATGTAGAAAAATGAAAATAGAACCATATTTGTCACCTTGCACAAAGCTCAAGTCCAAATGGATCAAGGACGTCAACATAAAACCAGATACACTGAATCTAATAGAAGAGAAAGTGGGAAAGAGCCTTGAACTCATTGGCACAGGGAGAAATTACTAAATAGAGCTACAGTGACTCACACTCTAAGATCAAAAATTGATAAATGGGACCACATGAAAGTGGAACGCTTCTGTAACGCAAAGAATATAGTTAATAAGACAAATCAGCAACCTACAGATTCAGAAAAAAAATCAGATGTGGGGTTACCACATCTGATAGAGAGGTCTGATATCCAAAATATATAAAGAACTCAAGAAGCTAACCACCAAAAACCCAAACAACTCAATCAAAAAATGGGGTATAGAACTAAACCAAGATTTCCCAACAGAGGAATCTCTAGTGGCTGAGAAGCACCTAAAGAAATGTTCAAAGTCCTTAGTAATCAGAGAAAAGCAAATCAAAACGACCCTGAGATTCCACCTTACACCAATCAGAATGGCTAAGATCAAAACCACAGGTGACAACACATGTTGGAGAGGATGTGGAGAAAGAGGAGCACTCCTCAATTCTTGTGGGATTGCAAACTGGTACAACCACTCTGGAAATCAATCTGTAGATTCCTCAGAAAATTGGAAATAGATCTACCTGAAGACCCAGCTATAGCACTCTTGGAAATATACACAAAAGATGCCCCACCATGCCACAGGAGCACAAGTTCTACTGTGTTCATAGTGGCCTTATCTGTGATAGCCAGAAGCTGAAAACAACCCAGATGTTCTGAAACAGAAGAATGGATACAGAAAATGTTTTGGTTTTTTGTTTTGTTTTGTTTTGTTTTTTTGTTTTTTACACAATGGGATACTACTTAGCTATTAAGAACGAGGATATCCTGAGTTTTGCAGGCAAATAGGAGGAACTAGAAAATATCATCCTGAGTAAGGTAACTTAGACCCAAAAGGACATGTATGATATGTACTCACTAATACATGGATATTAGTCAAAAAAAAAAAAAAAAAGGTACAGAATACCCAAGATACAGTCCACAGAACTCAACATAGTTCAACAAGCTGAAGTGCCCAAGTGAGGATGCCTCAGTCCCACTTGGGAGGGAGAAGCAGGGGTTGGGGGAAGGGAGGGAGGAACCCGGAAGGAAAAGGGGATGGGGTATGTGAAGAGGGTAACATGATCAGGTATTGGGTGGGGGGTAACAAGACTGAAGCCCGGAGTATTCAGCCAATGAGCTTCCCTTCCTAGGCATTCCTTCTCAAAAAAGGTATTTAATCCTTGGTTCATCCTGAATGAGGTGTATATTCACATCCACCTTCAAATACAGCAGTTTGAACAAGTAAGGGCCATCTATCTCTTCATCAAAGGTTAAGAGCCACGTCTAAATCTCCAGGAGAGGGCCTTCTCTCTTGCAGCCCCTCTGAACTCTCAGCACTCACTAGGAAGGAAACCAAGTTCCACTTCCATCCTGGGCTCTGTCTTCCCCTTCTTGCCAGGTGTGTGGATGCCCTTAGGGTAAGCATGGACCAGGGATCCTGCTTGGTTCACAACTTCCAGCAGTTTGCCTGCAGTGCTGGGAACCACAGCAATCGTCCCATACTCCAAATTCTGCTTTTTCCCACTTCAGGAAACAGGGACTGAAGACCACCATTATGGACTGAATTTTGCCTCCCCTGAATGGTATTCTAGCATCATTCCAGGCACCCCAGCAGCAGGCAGGATGCAGCCTGGCATTAACTAAAATTATAAACCAAGGAACCTAAAAGATATGTATAGAACATTTCACCCAAATGCAAAAGAATATACTTTCTTCTCAGAACCTCACAGAACTTTCTCAAAAATTGACCATATGCTTATACACAAAGCAAGCATGAACAGGTAAAAGAAATTGAGGTAACTCGCTGTATCCTATCTGACTACCATGCATTAAAGCTGAATATCAACAACAGAGGGCTTACAAAGTCATGGAACCTGAACAACTCTCCACTGGATTAAAAAAAATGGGTCAAGACAGAAATTAAGAAAAAAAATTAAGGACTTTCTAGAATTGAATGAAAATGAATAGACAATATACACAATCTTATAGGGAGACACAATGAAGGCAGGTCTAAGGGGCAAGTTCATAGTACTAAGTACCTACATAAAATAATTCGAGAAATCTCATACTAGTAACTTAACAGGACACCTGAAAGCTCTAGAACAAAAAGAAAAAAATTACACTCATAAGGAGTAGATGGCAAGAAATACTCAAACTCAGGACTAAAAATCAATAAAATATGAACAAAAAACAAACAAAATACAAAGATTTAATATAATAAAGAGTTGGTTCTTTAAGAGAATCAGTAAGATTGGCAATCTTTAACCACATGAACAAAAGGCAGAGAGAATATCCAAATTAACAAAATCAGAAACAAAAAAGGGGGAGACAAAAAAATCCATAGAATCATAAGGACATACTTTTTTGGGTCTTAATAACATTTAATTAAAACAGTTGTCAGCAATAATAGAAAAAAATAAGTGGGACTCCATCAAATAAAAAGATCAAAACAGCCAGGCAGTGGTGGTTCATGCCTTTAATTCCAGCACTTGGGAGGCAGAGACAGGCAAATTTCTGAGTTCGAGGCCACCCTAGTCTACAGAGTGAGTTCCAGGACAGCCAGGGCTATACAGAGAAACCCTGTCTCAAAAAAAAAAGAAAAAGAACAAAAATCAAAACAGCAAAGGAAACAGTAAAAACAAATGTCAAATTTACACAATCTTGGACAATATTTATAAATATTGTCTGTATTACAGTGGCTAGGTTTAGACATAAAAAGATGTAAATCTGTCTTGAGTCATCAAGATAGTCCAAGATGACAATGTACTGAACAAGGAGCAGAAAGACAAAAACAGTGTGCCATTCTTGGCTGGTAGTCTTGGGTTCTATAAGAAAGCAAGCTGAGCAAGCCCCAGGAAGCAAGCCAGTAATACATCCCTCCATGGCCTCTGCATCAGCTCCTGCTTCCTGATCTGCTTGAGCTCCAGTCCTGACTTCCTTTGGTGAAGAACAGCCGTGAGGAAAATGTAAGCTGAATAAACCCTTTCCTCCCCAATTTGTTTCTTGGTCATGATGTTTGTGCAAGAATAGAAACCCTGACTAAGCAGGGTGGTGGTGGCACACACCTTTAATCTCAGCACTTGGGAGGCAGAGGCAGGTGGATTTCTGAGTTCAAAGCCAGCCTGGTTTACAAAGTGAATTCCAGGACAGCCAGGGCTACACAGAGAAACCCTGTCTTGAAAACAAAACAAAACAAAACAAAAAACTAAAAATGTTAAGACAATTAAGAAAGAAATTGAAAAATATATCAGGAAATGGAAAGATCTCCTATGCTCATAGAGTGGCAGGATTAATAAAGTAAAATGGCCATCCTACCAAAGCAATCTACAGATTAAATGTAATTCCCATCAAAATTCCAATTCAGTTCTTCACAGATCTTGAAATGATAATCTCAAGCTTCACATGGAAACATGCACACACACTCTTAAGCGCGCGCGCGCGCGCGCGCGCGCACACACACACACACACACACACACACACACACCAATACAAAGCAAAAACAAATAAACAAAAAACAGGATATCAAAAACAATCCTGAATAATAAAAGAACTGCTGGAGGTTCCACTATCCCCAATTTAAGTTTTGCTACAAAGCTATAGAAATAAAAACAGCATGGTATTGTCATAAAACAATATGATCAAACTAAAGATTCAGACATAAATCCACACATCTATGGACACATGATTCCTGATAAAGGAGCAGAAACACACATTGGAAAACAGGCAGCTTCTTCAGTAAATGGTGCTGGTCAAACTGGATGTCTGCATGTAGAAGAATGCAAATAGACCCATGCTTACTGCCCTGCAAAGCAGATACACTGAACCTAATAGAAGAGAAAGTGGTGAATGACCTTGAACTCATTGGCACAGGAGACTCTGTGCAGAACACCATTGGCATAGGCACTAACATCAACCATCAGTAAAGGGAACCTCATGAAACCAAAAAAAAAAAAAAAAAAAATCGCAGATATTTGGACAAAACAGCAGCCTACAGAATGGGAGAAGAATTTTACGAACTACACACCCAATAGAGGGCTATGACCAAGGCTGTTCAGTCAGGCGACAGGTTCTCCCTCGCAGGAGTGAGGATTAAAAAGAAAATGACAATTAGACAACATTGTAGCATGACCCCAGTCAATTCTGAAACTGAAGGCAGTTTTAATGTTTTATACCATTTTAATTACATGCAAATATTAAGGGTTAGCAGTACAATAAGGAACTAGCAAGGCAGTAAGCAAAGTCCTGTGACAGATGTTTCCAAGAGGTTGTCAGAATAACCAAAATACCTGAGCCCACTTCCATGACCTAGCCCAAAATCTTGCCTGAAGCCTACTTCTTTTGTTCTACTCTAAAATCAGATTCTCACTTCCTTGTCCTTGGTTAAAGTCAAGGTCGCTCCTCGATTTACTTCTTTGTCATGCTAATGTCAGATTCCTGCCAGGATTTACTTCTTTGTCTGGCCTAATGTCAGATTCTTGACAAGTGGTCCATTTCCTTGTCCTTGGCCAATGTCAGATTCCTGTGAAGCAGTCTATTTCCTCATCATTGGCCAAAGTCAGATTCCTGTCAATTGGTCCATTTCCTTGTCCTTGGCCAATGTCAGATTCTTGTCAAGTGGCACTCAGAAAGTCTCTCCACAAGACTAAAGTTCAAAATAAATAAAGAACTCAAGAAACTAGATATCACCAAAACAAATAAACCAATTAAAAAATGAAATAAGACCTAAACAGAAAATTCTTAATAGAGGAAACTCAAATGGTTTAAGAAATACTTAAAGAGCGGGGCAGTGGTAGCACATGTCTTTAATTCCAGCACTTGGGAGGCAGAGACAGGCGGATTTCTGATTTCAAGGCCAGCCTAGTCTACAGAGTGAGTTCCAGGACAGTCAGGGCTACACAGAAAAACCCTGTATCAAAAAGCCAAAGTGGATCTTTCCACTTAAACAAAAAAGAAATACTTAAAGAAACATTCAATTTTCTTAGCCATCAGGGAAATTGTTATGGTTTGTATATGCTTGGCCCAAGGAGTGGCACTATTAGAAGTTGTGGCCCTGTTGTAATAAGTGTGGCCTCATTGGAGTAGGTGTGCCACTATGGGTTCAGGCTTTAAAACCCTACTCCTAGCTGCTGGAAGCTAGTAACCTGCTAACGGCCTTCAGATGAAGATGTAGAGCCTTCAGCTCTATCTGCACTATGCTTGCCTGGATGATGCCATGCTCCCACCTTGATGATAATGGACTAAACCTCTGAACCTGTAAGCCAGCCCCAATTAAATGTTGTCCTTATAAGAGTTGCTTTGGTCATTGTGTCTGTTCACAGCAGAAAACCCTAACTAAGCCAGGCAGTGGTGGCCCATGCCTTTAATCCCAGCACTTGGGAGGCATAGGCAGGTGGATTTCTGAGTTCAAGGCCAGCCTGGTCTACAGAGTGAGTTCCAGGACAGCCAGGGCTATACAGAGAAACCCTGTCTCAAAAACAAAATAAAACAAAACAAACAAACAAAAACCTAACTAAGACAGAAGTTGGTACCAGGGACTGAGGTATTGTTGTGATAGGCCTGACTATACTTTTGTTTGGAAGAATGTAGATTTTGGGACTTTGGACTTGAAAAGCCATGGGATGCTTTAAGTAGGGCTTAATGGGTCATCCTAGTAGGAATACGGAAGACTTTGTTACTGAGAGTGATTTGAACTGTGCAGACCTGGCCCTACAGTTTTCAGAGGAGAAGAATTTCAATATGTGGCCTAGAGACTGTTTTTGTGGTATTTTGGTGGAGAATGTGGCTATTTTTTGCCCATGTCTGAAGAGTATGCCTGAGGCTAAGGTGAAGAGACTCAGATTAATTGCATTGACAAAGTCTCAAAAAGGCCCAGCAGAGACTTTGTTCTCTGGTTAAGTCTCTTATTTTGTACAAGTGTAGCAAGCTTTGAAAGGAGAAATATAAAATATATGGTTTCAATATTAGAGGGGCACTAGGAAATGAAATGGAACCGAATCCTGTGTTCTAGGAGACAACAGATTAAGGGGGTGGGACTTTGGGGCAAGATCTTACCCAGCTACATTTAGATCTAGGGATGGTGGTACACACCTTTAATCAGAATCCAGGAGATAGAGCCATGCAGACACAAAATAGCCAAGCTTAGGGAGAGAGGGAGTTGGAAAACAGAAAGCTGGTAATAGAATAAGGGAGGCATGTTCCAACCCCACAAAAGTAGCAGAACAGGGCAGCTTTGGCCATGTGTTTCTGGCTTTAGAGTAAAAAATAGAAGGGACTACTGGGACAATTGATGCTGGTTAGCTGGAGCTAAAAAATTAGTGGTGATTAAAAAGAGACCAGAATCACTGAAGTAAAAGCTCCTGTGAAGTGTTTTCTGAGAGCACAAAGAAGATATGTTCCAGAGATAGCTAAAGTTGTACCTTGTGCTGCAGCTGTACTTGGTAGTGTGTAAGAGTCACCCAGGTGGTACTGGTTTTGAAGGCATGAAGGGGTCATGAAGAACAACTGAGGCTTGGCACTGTGAAAGGCTATGGAAGGCCGGTGGTGAAGGTGCAGCCTCAGTTGCAGTTGATGGCCCAGGACTGAAGGGGTCATGCAAAGGAGTTGAGGCTTGTCAGCATGAAGAGAGCCTGAGAGGCTCTTGATGAAGCCTCGTTGCAGTGGAAGACTCCAGAGTGTTGGAGATGCCAGTACCATGGTATGCTCACCAAAGACAGCAGCAGCAGTGAAGTGGATATATCTGAGCTTAGAGTGCTACAGAGGGTAGAGCAGGAGAAGTGACCCCAGCCCTTTGGAGAAGCCCAGATGATCACGTGTGGATCCCAGACATTGGAACAAAAAGCTGTAATATTGAAGTTGCATTGAAGGCCCCAAGATATTAAAGATGCCAGAGCTGTGGGCTATCTGCTGAGGAAAGCTGCTAACAGGAAGTGAAAAAACCCAGGAGAAAGAAGTTTGTTGCAGTCAACAAAGATGAAAAGGGAATTGGAGATCTGAAGACCTCCTTGACATCAGCCATGGAGATGCAGAGTTTGGAGTTTTCCCAGCTGGTTTCATGACTTGCTTTGGGGATTACAGTTAAGTGATTGGATGAATGTCAGAAGAGACTTTGAAGTTTGGACTTTTAACATTGTTGAGACTACTATAAACTATGGGGGCCTTTGAAGTTGGAGTGAATGTATTTTGTATTATGTTATGTTTAGGTATGGCCCCCATAGACTCATATGCTTGGACAAGCCTTTGGGGTCCAGGGAGTGTAATGTTATGGTTTGTATATGCTAGGCCTTGGGAATGGCACTATTAGAAGGTGTGGCCCTGTTGGAGTAGGTGTGGTCTTGTTAGAGTAGGTGTGTAATTGTGGGTGTGGGCTTTAAAATCCTACTCCTAGCTGCTGGAAGCCAGTATTCTGCTAACAGCCTTCAGATGAAGATGTAGAACTTTCAGCTCTATCTGCACTGTGCTTGCCTGGATGCTGCCATGTTTCCTCCTTGATGATAATGGACTAAACCTCTGAACATTTAAGACAGCCCCAATTAAATGTTGTCCTTATAAGAGTTGCCTTGGGGGGCTGGTGCGATGGCTCAGTGGGTAGGAGCGCCCGACTGCTCTTCCAAAGGTCCAGAGTTCAAATCCCAGCAACCACATGGTGGCTCACAACCATCCGTAACAAGATCTGACTCCCTCTTCTGGTGTGTCTGAAGACAGCTACAGTGTACTTGCATATAATAAATAAATAAATCTTTAAAAAAAAAAAAAGAGTTGCCTTGGTTGTGGTGCCTGGTTATAGCAGTAAAACACTAAAACAGAAGTGTAAATCAAATCGACTCTGTGATTCCATCTTACACCAAACAGAATGGCTAAAGTCAAAATCAAAAGTGACCGCTCATGCTGGTGAGGATGCAGAGAAAGAACACTTCTCCACTGCTGATGTGAGCGCAAACTTGTACAGTCACTGGGAAGTCATTGTGGTGGTTCCTCGGGAAGATAGGAATTGATCTACTTCAAGTCCCAGCTATTGAATTCTTGGACTATGCCCAAAGATCACTTCATCTTATCTCAAGGACACTTGCTCAATCATGTTCATTGGTGTTCTCTTCATAATAACCAAGAATTGAAGACAGCCTAAATGTCCTTCAACAGGAGAATAGATAAAGAAAATGTGGTACATTTACACAATGAAGTGTTACTCAGCTTTTTTTTAAAAAAAAAAAATGGCAGTCAGGAGTGGTGGCACACGCCTTTAATCCCAGCACTCAGGAGGCAGAGGCAGGTGGATTTCTGAGTTCGAGGCCAGCCTGGTCTACAAAGTGAATTCCAGGACAGCCAAGGCTATACAGAGAAACTCTGTCTCGAAAAACCAAAAAAAAAAAAAAAAAAAAAATGGCATCATGAAATTCATAGGTATGTGGATGTAACTAGAAAATAAAATCATACTGAGTGAGGTATCTGAGACCAAGAAAGACAGATATAGTATATATTTACTTATGTGTGGATATTAGCTTTTACATAAATGATAACTGTGCAATCCATAGAACCACAAGGAGAAAGTATAGAATAAGGGATTGGGAGTACAGATAGATCCTGTTACAAAAGGGGAAAATAGAATAGGTAGTTATGGATGGGTAGGGGAGCAGCAATGGGGAGGATCATGTGGGGAGAGGTGGGAAAGGAAGAAGGGGACAAGTGAGGGAATATAGGGAGAGACAGCTAAAATTATGCATCATTTGAGGAGTAGTACAGAAACATAATACAGTAGAAACCACCTAAAATATATACATATATGAGGCTGATCTAAATTAAATCACCAAAAATGGGGGGAAGACAGAGCTTCAGCTGGCCGTCTCTTATCACCAAATGAAGCTTCCAGTACCAGGATTGAGTTATATCTGTTTTGTTGGCCAAAAGGGTTCCATGAGAATCCCTAAACAACCCATACTTCTGACAAAAACACAAACTGACAGCAAGGCCCTATTGCTGAAGGCAACACAACACCTACACACCCCATTGAGCATGGAGATGATTCACTGGTGCCTATGTAGAGCCATCATCTCTACATTCTAGAATTTTTGTATAGGAAGGTACTCAGCATGCAACCAAAAGAGTAAACACCAAGCCAGCCATAGCCCCTTTCATCATCTGCAATAGTGGTATGCATGCAAGATATGCTAGACCAATGGTGGCACAAAGTTTGTGAGAGTAACCAACCAATATCACTGCTCGAGTGACCAAGATCCAAAGACTAGATATCCCAGGGACCTAGCATAAAACCAAATAACATTTTTCTGGAAAAAAAAGTGTTAGGAGCAGGTGTGGCGGCAGTCCTAAAGGCGCCAGAGACTGTAGCTAAGTCATATGACTTGCACCTGACTTCCTCATATAAGACACAAACATCTTGAGTGCTGCGCAGGTGTACCAGGATACTGGTGAATCCATTTTGATGGAGATATGCCCCTGCTGCCCTGATTAGCTGAAGCTGCGTGCCTGGTGAGGTGGCGTGGCCTGCTGTGCGTGGATGGGAACTGAGAGTATAAAAGAGTGAGAGGCCCAGGGTTCAGGGGAGATATAAAAACAAGAGAGATATAAACAAGAGAGATATAAACAAGAAGAAACAGGACTGAATAAACGTGTGCAGAAGGATCCTGTTGCAGCATCGTTCTTCCTGGCCAGTTGAGCGCGCGCAACAAAAAAGTAGTAATAAAATGACTTTTAGTGACATTCTGCAATATTCTTAGATCAGTGCCTTATTCAGCCATCATTAGAGAAGCTTCCTCCTGCACAAATGAGAACAAATACAGAGACCCACAGCCAGACATTACACAGAAATAAAGACCTTGGAACATTCAGTCCTAAATGGATGTCTCCATCAAATCCCTTCCTCAGGGCTCAGGGAAACCTGTGGAAAAGAACGTGGAAAGAGTATAAGAGCCAGAGGGAATGGAGGATGCAAGGAAGACAAGGCCATCTGAATCAGCGGGAGAAAGTGAATATGAACAAAGCTCACAGAGACTGAAGCAACACACACAAGACACCTCTGAGTATATATTAAGCTTTTCAGCCTAGAGTAGCCCATGTATGCTCTTTTGGTCGTAGCTCAGTTTCTGGGAGCCCCCAGTTTAGTATTTTTATGGGATTCCTGAGTGTGTAAATTAGTGGATATCTTGATTCTTGTGTCTTCTCTTTTTCTCTTTTCCCTCTGTTAGTTTGTTTTGTCCAACTCTGATGTAATAAGTGTGCTTTATCTTAATATAGATATATTTTCTATATGATATGTTATATTATATACAATTACATATATAAATTATATGTAATCACATAATTATATACAATTATGCACAATTATGTATATAATCACATATAAAATATAAAGTAGATTTTATGTATGTAATATTCAATTACATAATATGTGAAATATTTATTAAAATTATTTATTTATTTATATCACAAATGCTGCCCCTCCCCTCCCCTTTGCCTCTGAGTGGGTAGCCCCCACCTCTGGTATCCCCCAGTCTTGGTGCATCAAGGGTTAGATGCATCCTCTCCCACTGAGGCCAGACAAGGCAGCCCTCTGCTACATATGTGCCACGGCCTCTGATTAGCCCCTGTATGCTCTTTGCTTGCTGGCCTAACCTCTGGGAGCTCCCATGGGTGCAGGTTAGTTGACACTGTTGGTCTTCCTATGGGGTTGCAATCCTCTTCAGCCCCTTCAATCCTTCCCCTAACTCTTCCATAGGAATCCCCTAGCTCAGTCCAATGTTTGGCTATAAGTATCTGCATCTGTCTCAGTCAGCTGCTGGTAGAGCCTCTCAGAGGACAGCCATGCTAGAGTCCTGTCTGCAAGCACAACATGGCATCAGTAATAGTGTCAAGGGATTGGTGTCCACCTATAGAATGGACCCCAAGTTGGGCCAGTCACTGGTCCGCCATTCCTTCCGTCTCTGCTCCATCTTTGTCCCTGCACTTCTTTTAGACAGAACCAATTTGGGGTTGAAAGTTTTGTGAGTGGGTGGTTTTCCTTATCCCTCCACTAGGGGTCCTGTGTGGCTATTGGTTCCATATTTCTACTGTTGGGCATTTCAGCTAAAATCATCTCCATTGACTCCTGGGAGCCTACTTCACCCCAGGCTCTGGAACTTCCTAGAGAATACCCTCACCCCATTCCCCACCCCCTCCCCGGCAGCTGAAAATTTTCATTCATTTTCTTGGCACTCTGGGCCCCTCCCCATGCCTGATTCTGCTCCCTCTATTCCCCTTGCCCTCCCCTCTCCCACCCAGCTCCTTCCCTCCCTCTATCTCTCATGATTATTTTGTTCTCCCTTCTAAGGGGGATTCAAACATTTTCACTTGGGCCTTCCTTCTGTTTAACTTCTTTGTGTCTGTGAGTTGTATCATGGTTATTCTGAATATTCTGGCTAATATCCATATATCAGTAAGTACATACCATGCATATCCTTTTGGGCCTAGGTTACCTCAGAATGATATTTTCTAGTTCATCCATTTCCCTGAGAAATTTATGATGTCCTTGTGTTTAATAGATGAATAGTATTCCATTGTGTAAATATACCATATTTTCTGTTTCCATTCTTTGGTTGAGGGATACCAGTTTCTGGCTATTATAAATAAGGCTGCTATGAACATGTCCTTGTGGTATGGTGGAGCATCTTCTGGGTGTATGCCCAGGAGTGGTATAGCTGGGTCTTCAGATAGAACTATTTCCAATTTTCTAAGAAAACCCCAAATTGATTTCCAGAGTGGTTGTACCAGCTTGCAATCCCACCAGCAAGGGAGGAGAGTTTCCCTTTCTCCACATCCTCAACAACACATGCTGTCACCTGAGTTTTTGATCTTAGCCATTCTGATTGGTGTAAGGTGGAATCTCAGGGTCGTTTTGATTTGCATTTCCCTGGTGACAAAGTATGTTGAATGTTTCTTTAAGTGTTTCTCGGCTATTAGAGATTCCTCTGTTGAGAATTCTCTGTTTAGTTCTGTACCCCATTTTTGATTGGATTATTTGGTTTTTTGAAGTCTAACTTCTTGGGTTCTTTATATATTTTGGATATTAGCCCTCTGTTGGATCAAGGGTTAGTGAAGATCTTTTCCCAGTCAGTAAGCTGTAGTTTTGTCCTATATAATTATATAATATATAAAGTGTTTATAAAATATTTTTTTAAAATTTTATTTATTTTATGTATGTGAGTACACTGTAGCTGTCTTCAGACACACCAGAAGAGGGCATCAGATCTCATTACAGATGGTTGTGAGCCACCATGTGGTTGCTGGGAATTGAACTCAGGATCTCTGGAAGAGCAGTCAGTGCTCTTAACTGCTGAGCCATCTCTCCAGCCCCTTATAAAATATTTTTAAGAGATGGATCACTTCATAAAATGGAACCATACTTGACACTGTCAATGAGAACAAGAACCTGAGACTAGATAGGCCATTGGCTTTGGGGAAAAACTTACTTTGTTCTTCTGAATGAACATAGGAATACTTCTAATGACATATTGCTATAACTATAGATTAGTACATCACTCAGCTCCCATCAAGGAAAATACTTCTTGCAGTAGATAGCAATTAACACAAAGACCCACAACTGTATAACATAGAGAGTGAGACCGTTTTATCACCCAGTCCTAAATGGGATGTCTTTATCAAAACACATATGCACCTATGAACTTACAGAAATTGTGGCAGTATGTATAAATATGTTGACCTGACAAGTTCAAACTTGAAAAAAAAATCCTAGCATAGAGAAGTAGAAATGGATACAAAGCCTCATCCTTGCTAAGAAGCCATTTGCAATTGATAGCTGATGTAAAGGAGAAAATAAAATCAGTTTTTCTTTTTTTTCTTTTTTCTTTTCTTTTCTTTCTTTCTTTCTTTTTTCTTTTTTTGAGAGTTGACACGGGATACTTCAACCACACTCCAAAGCAGGTTACATGCAAGGAATAGTCAACACAAACCACACTCCATGGCGTTTTACTTGTGTGTTATTTTTGTTGGTTTTGTTTGTTTGTTTGGTTGGTTGGTTGGTTTTTCTGAGACAGGGTTTCTCTGTATAGCCCTGGCTGTCCTGGAACTCACTCTGTAGACCAGGCTGGCCTCGAACTCAGAAATTCGCCTGCCTTTGCTTTCCAAGTGCTGGGATTAAAGGCATGCGCCACCACGCCCGACGGTTTTGTTTGTTTTATTTTGGTGTGTGTGTGCTTTTACTTTTTATTTTCTTTGGTTTTATTTATTTATTTTTTTTAGACTTAATTTTGGTAGATGAGTGCTCTATCTGCATGTACACTTACACGCCAGAAGAGGGCATCAGATCCCAGTATAGATGGTTGTGAGTCACCGCGTAGTTATTGGGAATTGATCTCCAGACCTCTGGGAAAACAGACAGTGCTTTTAACTGCTGAGCCATCTTTCCAACCCGATTTTACATTTTAAAGAGAAAAAATAAAAAAGAGAGTGAAAAAGAGAGAATGAATATGAAGTGGTTGGGTACGGAGAGATCTGTGAGAAGTTGACGGGGGGGGGGGGGGGGGGGGAGGGGCGGGGCGGAGGGGCATGGGGAATTGGACCAAAATGCACTGTATGAAACGTTTTTAAGTAGGAAATAAGATGAATAATTGACACATACAATTTTTAAAAATAAAATTAATTATTTTGTATGTAAAATGGGCTACTAAGACAACATTTAAAACTTGTAAGTTGTGAATTGCATGGAAAAGTTTGCAAAAATCATCTAAAGCAAACTTTTTATTTAAAAATAGAATACATAAAATTATATGAAAATGTGTCCATATGTGTAGAAGGCAGACTGGAACGCTAGACACCAAACTTGAACCTGGGTTGTTTTGTAGTAGTGCATCACACTCCTTTTCCTCTCTTATATGCTCGTAATTTTCAAATTTTCTATAATAAAAACATACTTATTTTTTAAGGTAGAAAGTAAAAACAGCTTAGCAATACAGCATTTATATTGTATTAGTAATCTAGAAATGATTGCTTGAGAGCCTTTAAACAAGGTTTCACATTGGTATGGGGCTCACTATGTGTGAGCTCTAACTCTGGCAGTTCATCTGCCTCAGTCTCCTGAATGCCGGGGATGTCAGGCGTGATCCACTACGCTTGGCTCCTCTGGATTCTTTAAAGTGCAGGAGGTGAGCTCAGCAGTAAAGCCTTAGGTCAGCAGACTTAAGGTCCTGGGTTTAATCCCCAGTGCCACAAACCAGGCAAATTTTATGTTATGTGTATCTTGTCACAATGAAAAATGTGTTTAAAAGCAGGGCTGGTCTACAGAGCTGCTAATGGTGCCTGCCATATGGGACCTCATTTGCTCTTCTCTCTCTCTTTTTCTGTTTTCCTAGCATATCACCCCTGGAGCTTGATAAGATAGTGTTTTTTTCTGCCTGGAATGTTCTTCCCACCGTTTGTCTAATGTTCAATGTACCTTTCACAGGGCCAACCTTCCTGACACTAAAGAGCAGTTTGGAACCAATTGTCCATTCTCAAGCTTACCTTGCACTTTTTCTTTCCATTGTTTGTCCCAGTTAAATACTTGTGGAATCGATTACTGCTCCTATCTCTTAGAATGTCAGCTGTACAAAGACAGAGATCCTCTGCTCTGTTTACTACTGCGGCCTTATCCTAAAGCAGTTAGATAATAAATATTTGCTCATTGTCTGAATGGGTGATCTGCTTTGCTGACTCAAGAGTTTCAGATTCCGGGGCTGATCCTGTAGCTTAGTTAATGGAGTGTTTATCTAGTATGAGCAAAGCTTTGGGTTCCATCTCCAGCTCTGGAGTGAAAAGTGTTCTCACAGCTACGATCTATTAGTCTCAGCCTGGAAACCTGACTTTGAAATCATGGTGGTACACACTTATAATCCTAGTACTCCCGGGGCTGGGGCAGGATTGCAAATTGAAAGTCAGACTGAGATGCATGCTGATTGTCTCAAATTTAAACAAAATAATAATGCACAGAGATGATCTACCTCAGAGCTAGGTGATAAGCAAACTGTAAACTCAAATATGCCAGCAAACCAAGAAGTGCTGTTCAATTAATTTAGAGTGGCTATGTGGTTGATTAGAGAAACAGCCAAGATTGATGGAACATTTAAGTGATTTTTGATGATAAAATAAACCATGGGATTTTTCTCCCTCTCTCTTTTTCTCTCTTCTCCCTCCTCCTCTTTTCTTTCTTTCTTTTTTTTTTCAGAAAGACTAACCACAGAGCCCAGGCTGCTGATAGTGGAGAACACGTCTTAGTAATCTGAATATTCCTGACTCTGCCCCTGCATCTGTCAATGTTCTTACTTCCAAACAGCAGAAACCCACTCTGGCTAGGTGGTCATTGAAGTGCTAGCAAGTGCTTGTAGCAGCCATGTGTGAGGTCCTGCAGAGGAAGTAAGAGAAAGGTGGGGGCAGAGTGGTTGACTTAAACGTCTCTCCTCTGGGCTTGTATTCTCTTTGTTGGCTTGTTTGGTTTTTGAGACAGGATCTCACTATGTAACCTTGCCTGACCTGGTGCTAGATATGTGTAGACCAGGTTGGTCTCAATTTCACAGAGATCTGCTATCTCTGCTTTCAGAGTGTTGGGATTAAAGGTGTTGGCCACCATGCCTGGCCCTGTTTTTGTATTCTTTGCTCCTGATTCAAGGATACCTTCAGATCATAAACTGGTTCCTCTTAGCACACCAGAGAGAAAACAGGTAGTATCTTGTCTCACACCTATTACTTGGGAGGCTGAGGAATGGGCTAAAAGACAAGATTCTAGGTAGATAGATAGATAGATAGATAGAAGATAGATAGATAAATGAAAGAAAAAGAAAACAGAAATCCATACCGGTATGGTGTTTTACACTTTTAATTTGTGGGATACATTTAGAGAAAAACAAACAAACAAAACTCAGCCATCCACCACCACCACCCATACAAAAAAAGGGGTGGTGACACAGGATTTTAATCCTAGCATTCTGGAGGGAGAAGCAGGCAGATCTCTGTAAATTCAAGGCCAGCCTCGTGTCAACAGAGTGAGTTCCAAGACAGACAGCTAGGGTTACACAAAGAAACCTTGCCTCAAAAACCCCAAAACCAACCACCCAAACAAACAAAAAAAGGAAAGGAAAGTGAGGCTGGAGAGATGGCTGCACTTAAGAGCATTTTTTTAGTTGTTTGTTTTGTTTTTCAGAGGACTTGGGTTCAGTGTGCAGCACCAGAGTATGGCTCACAATCATCTAGAGGATTGGAAGTCATCTTTTGATCTCTGTAGGCCCAGGAGTGGACATAGTGGGCATGTGCAGGCAAAGATTCATACAAATAAAATAGCTGTCCCCTGAGAGGCTGTGCCAGAGCCTGACAAATACAGAAGTGGATGCTCTCAGCCATCCAATGGACTGAGCACAGAGGCCCCAATGGAGGAGTTGGAGAAAGGACTGAAGGATCTGAATGGGTTGCAGCCCCATAGGAGGAACAACAATATGAACCAACCAGTACCCCCAGAGCTCCCAGGGACTAAACCACTAACCAAAGAATACACATGGAAGGACTTATGGCTCCAGCTGCATATGTAGCAGAGGATGGCCTTGTCAGTCATCAATGGGAGGAGAGGCCCTTTGGTCCTGTGAAGGCTCGATGCCCCAGTGTAGGGGAATTTGAGGGCAGGGAGGCAGGAGTGGGTGGGGGAACACCCTCATAGAAGCAGGGGAGGGGAATGGGATAGGAGGTTTCGAGAGGGGGAACCAGAAAGGGTGATAACATTTGAAATGTAAATAAATAAAATAACCAATAAAATTAAAATTAAAAAAAAGGGAGAAGGAAAGAACAGAAAGGGGGAAAGGCATGTTTTGAGATACAGAAGTGTTTTTTTTTTCTTTTAACTTCTCAAAAAAGAAAAAAAAGTTCAACATCATTAGCTGTCAAAGAAATGCAAGTTAAGACTACATTGAGATTCCACTTTACTCTAGTCAGGATAGCCACCATCAAGAAAACAATGAATGCTGGCAAGGTTATGGAGCAAGAGAAACATGTATGGATTGTTGGTAGAAATGTAAACTGATACAGCCACCATGGATCTCAGTTTGGGAACTCATCAAAAAGTTGCAAATAGAGCTATCTTATGACGCAGCTACACAATTACTGATTATACCCAGGAAAAATCTGCGTCAGCAGGCCATGGAGATACTCACACTCCCATGCTTTCTCAACAGCCAATGTACGGAAACAGATGCCTCTCAAACAGATAAAGGAAATGAGGGCCAGGAGCTGCCCCAGCAGGTAGAAGCCCTGCCATCAAGATTAATGACCTGAGATAGTGCACCTGGAGCCACAGGGTACAAAAAGAGGACGAACTCCCCCAAGGTGTCCTCTGACCTATACATCTGTGCTGTGGGCACGTGTTTGAGTGCATACACAAGCTCACGAGGAAAACAACAATTTAAAAAATGAGTGCTCTAGTCGGCTGTCACTGGGAAGAGAGGCCCCTTGGTATTGCAAACTTTATATGCCTCAGTACAGGGGAATGCCAGGGCCAAGAAGCAGGAGTGGGTGGGTAGGGGAGCAGGGCAGGGGGAGGGGTATAGGGAACTTTCGGGATAGCATTTGAAATGTATATAAAGAAAATATCTAATAAAAAAATGAGTGCTCTCTCTATTTATCTAGATGTAAGTTTTAGCTATCCACAGAGAAGAATGAGATTACGATATTAGCGAGAAATGGGTGGTATTGGAAGTCATTGTGTAAGCTAAATAAGACAGGCCCAGAAAGACAAATATCACTTATTTCTCTCCTATGCAGAGTCTGGATTCATATGTACATACGTGTATATATACATGATGTGAAAATAGAAAAGGAATAATGAGAGGGTAAAAGGGCTCTAAAGGGAAGGGTAAGAGCGTAATGGAGGGAAGAAAGAAAAGCATCCCATTTCCTTACAGATGAAGGATCTAGATTTAAGTGTATATACACGTGTTCATGTATATGACACAAAGGCAGTAGCAGGACTTTTTGGAGAGCAGTGAGAGGCAGGGAGGGAGGATAGGGGAAGGTAATGGGAGTGGGTATGAGCAACATGTGCTGAGATATATGTGTGAGGACGCCATAATGAAGCCCATTATTGTATGCCAACTGTCTTAGTTAGGGTTTTACTGCTGTGAACAGACACCATGACCAAAGCAACTCTTATAAGGACAATGTTTAATTGGGGCTGGCTTACAGGGTCAGAGGTTCAGTCCATTATCAAGGTGGGAGCATGGTAGCATCTAGGCAGAGCTGAGAGTTTTACATCTTCATCTGAAGGCTACTAGTGGAAGACTGACTTCCAGGCAGCTAGAGTAAGGGTTTTAAGCCCATTCCCACAGTGGCACACCTACTCCAAGGCCACATCTCCTAATAGTGCCACTCCCTGAGCCAAACATATACAAACCATCACACCAACTAAAAACTTAATTTGAACAAAGGAGAGAAAAGTCTTGGGAAAAATCAGATAAAATGTGTGTGTGTGTGTGTGTGTGTGTATGTATGTATGTATGTTGCACATGTGAGAGTGCATGTAGAGGCCCAAGGTCAATGTCAAGACTCATCCTTCAACATCTTCCCACCTTAACCATTTACTGAGTCTCCCAGTCAAACTCAGAGCTCACTAAAATGTCTAGTCTCTGGCAAGCTTGCTTTGGGAGTTCCCTGTCTCCATCTTCCAAGGTTGGCATCACAGGTGGGGCACCAAGCCCGCACATATTTATGTGGGTTTCTGGAGAGCTAAAATTTCAGTCTTCTTGTTTATAAAGCAACCAGTTTAACTACCAAGACATCTCTGCAGTCCATTTCTATATATTTAAATTTTTAAAATTTATTTCATTATATTATGTATATAAATGTTTGCCTGCCTGTGTTTATGTGTACCATGTGTATACTCACAGAGACCAGAAGAAAGTGTCAGATCTCCTGGAGATGAAGTTACAGAGGGTTATGAGCTGCCATGTGGGTGCTGAGAATCAAATTCCGTTCCTTTGAAGAACATGTAGTGCTCTTAACTGTTGATCCATCCCTTGCGCCCACGTATATATATATTTCTTAAAGGATGAAAGAGTGAAGAAGACAAATAACAGGCTAAAGAGACATTGATCTTATGTATCCATAGTGTTTGGGATTTCTAGAATACACACAGAGACCTAACTGGCTTGAACCAATTAAGACTTAGTTCTTAGGTACATAAGGGGTGAGTCAGCCCTGAGAACCAAAAGCCCCAGCCTTATAGTAAAAAGGGTGGGGGGGGGGAGCTGACAAAGGCTGCTACAGTATGGCCAGAAAAATTTTCCCAAAAGCAACCAGGGTATGGGTAGGGCAGAAATAAGTCTGGAGAAGCAAAAACTAACAGGAAATGTTGTCACACTCCCCAGGTTCTGTCCTGTCTTTCAAGGCTGAACACACTAGTTAGTCCCTTGGCACTGTTCTACCTTCAGAGTTGCTTCCTAGCCATGATGAATCTGTAGGCATTAGGCCTGCTCCCCATTGTATATTGGTCTTATTCCATTAGTGTTTTTTTTAATAGCAGACACCAGAGAGACATCACTGAATATTTGTGAAGATCAAGTGCTACTTAGAATTTTTATTTACTTTCTTTCATCTCTAAATCAGTTTGATTTATTTCTGAAAGAACTTCTTAGTCTACCCATTCCACTGATTGAAAGTCTTTTTAAGCTTCTCCAAGGAGTCATAGGGAAAACAATCCAGTAGTATATTGATTATTCATTAGAAGTACATTTGTATGTGGGGTAGATTGGTTTTAAAAGCCTTTTCTGTTTTCATTTTCTTATCAGATACTTGGTTCAAGGCAAACCAAGTGCTTAAATGATGTGGTTTCTTAGAACAGTTTCATTTCCTAGAGAGGCAAACCAAGCTCTCAGATGACCATTAATAGCTTGTGGAGCAAGGGAAAAGAGCATGTCTGGAGCCAGTGACACAGCTCAGTGTTTAAATGTGCCTGTTGCCAAGCCTGATGATCTGAGTTCTATTCCCAGGAACGAACCTGGTAGAAGGAGAGAACCAATCCCACAAGCTACCCTCTGAATTCCACTCACTTGCCATGACTTATACATGCTCCTCCTCATTCCTCCCCTGTCTCCCTGCTTTTCCACCTTCTCTTTCTCCTCCCACAATGTAACAAAAAAAAATAAGACGTAATCCCACCATTTGAGAAGAAGAGGCATGAAGATTGCTATAAGTTTAAGAGTAGCCTGGGCTACAGAGTGAGACTCTGTCTCAAAAAAATAATAATAAATAATACTTTAAAGCAGAAAGAGAAGCACTTGGGAAGAGGAAGGGAGATAGTGGAAACAGCAGCAAAGGCTGAAGAAAGTAAAGAGGAGGGTAGGTAAGCTTAAAGTTCACCTACATGTTTATGAAACTGTCATAATGAAAGCCATCATGTTATACAAGGACTATTCACTAACAACAAAGACTGTAGTGTTACCTCTTAGCCCAGCTTGAGGGCCAAGTTGGCCTTCTTTTAGGTCTAGAGGTGTGAGGTCTCAGTATCCACTACATGTCTGTGTGAAAGGATACAACACTAGAGAGTTTGAGATAGAGAGGTAGTGTGGTGGTTTAAATGAGAATGTCCCCGATAGGCTCATAGTTTTGAATACATGGTCATTAGGGAGAAGCACCACTTGAAAGGACTTAGGAGGTTTTGCTTTGTTGGAGGAAGCTGTCATTTGGCTTGGCTTTTAAGGTTTCAAAAAGTCAGTTCCAAGCCCATAGTCTCTCCCTTCCTGCTGGCATTGGATCCAGATGTAGAACCCTCAGCTACTTCTTCAGCATCATAACTACCTGAGTGTAGCCATGCTTCCTGCCATGCTTCCCATTACAATGATAATGGATGAGAACTCATAGTATTTCTTCATGGCAACAGAACACTGGCTAAGACAGGTAGATACACTCAAAGACCAATGACTGAAGCAAAGAAAAGTAGAGAGAAAACCAGGAAATCAGAAATCCAAATTATCAAAAACTACAAAGGAGGCAACACAGGAAGGCCAAGAAGGAGAAAAAGAAGACTTAGAGAAAATCCCTAGAAAATCAGGAAAGAACAAAGAAAAGTAGAGGGATCAGAAAATTGGAGGAACCATCTCCTCTAAACTTCTGAAGAAAACTGATCTAAGTACCACTCAACCAAACTTTTTGAGACAGTGTTCCCCGACCTATGATGACTTTCCATTCTCCTGTCTCCACATCTTGAATTCTGGAATTACAAGACTGCTGTGCTATCCCCAGAAGCTAGCCATAAAAACATAGTCCTGCCAGGCAGTGGTGGCACATGCCTTTAATCCCAGCACTTGGGAGGCAGAGGCAGACGGATTTCTGAGTTCGAGGCCAGCCTGGTCTACAAAGTGAGTTCCAGGACAGCCAGGGTTATACAGAGAAACCCTGTCTCGAAAAACCAAACAAAAACAAAAACAACAACAAAAACCCAAAAAAATCAACCCCCCAAAACCCCCATAGTCCTAATGTACTGTCATGTTCCTTTTATATGAGATAGGGCTTCAATTTGCAGCTTAGGCTAGCCTGGAGCCCACAATGTAGGCCAGGCCAGCCTTAAACTATGATTCTCCTCTCAGCCTGAGTGCTACTATGCCTGGGTTTTATTTAAACATTTGTTTATTTTGTTTTATGTGTCTGAATGTTCTGTCTGTCTGTATGTCTGAGTCCCATGTGTGTGCCTGGTGCCTTTGGAGGCCAGAAGATTGTGTCATATCCCCTAGAGTTACAAATGATTGTGAGCCACCATGTGGGTGCTGGGAATCAAACCAGGGTTCTCTGGAAGGAGAACCAGTGCCCTTAACCTCTGAACCATATTTCTAGTGCCCATATCCTTGTTTTTTATTATTGTTTATATTTTGTGTGGGTTTCTTTGTATATATATATATATAAATAAGCATTCTTTGTGTGTGTGTGTATATATATATAAGCCTTGAGTTTATCAAGTAGGCTGGATTGGCTGGCCAAGGAGCCTCAGAGATCTGCCTGGTTTGCCTTCCCAGTATTGAGATTAAAGCACATGCCACCACATTTAGCTTTAACAAAAATTAATTCTAGAAATCCAATTCAGGTTCTCATGCTTGCAAGACAAGCAATTTGCTGACTAGCTTTCTCAGGGGTTCCTTCACACCCAAGGCTATGAAGGAAACCACCTCCTGCTCTTTGCAGGGTCTCACTCTGTGGTCCACACTAACCTATAACTCATTAGGTAGCTAACACAGACTCAAATGTATGGCAAATGTCCTGCTTTGGCATCCCAAGGGCTAGGATTACAGGCACGAGTCACCACAGGCAGGCAGGCAGGCAGGTAAGTAGGCAGGCAGGCAGGCAGGCAGGCAGGTAAGTAGGCAGGCAGGCAGGCAGGCAGGCAGGCAGGTAAGTAGGCAGGCAGGCAGGCAGGCAGGCAGGTAAGAAGGCAGGCAGGCAGGTAAGTAGGCAGGCAGGCAGGCAGGCAGGCAGGCAGGCAGGCAGGCAGGCAGGTAAGCAGGCAGACAGGCAGGCAGGCAGGCAGATAGACAGGCAGACAGGCAGATGATGGATTGATGGATAATGTTTGTTTGTTTGCCCACACTAGGCAAATGCTTGACCCAAGAGGGACTCATCCATCCCTATTTATAGAAAATGTTACTTTGGATACACGAACAATCTCACAAAGGGCAAGTGACCCATCTAAGATCCTTCAGTGAACACATGGAAGAACTATGGTTAGAGTGGAGGTCTGCTGAGGGTCCACTAAGTGCTAGGCCCACTCTTGAGATCTTCATGTTTCACAATTCACACAGAGTCACAGCGGTTCCTGTAATCCCTTGGGAGGGCAGCTCATTAGCTGTCATCCTTCTTGGGAGTCAAGGGTCCTGGCTTGGCTTCTCTCTGTGAGGAGAGGGACCTCATCCTCTGATTTCCAGAGTAATGTGCCCAACCTCTCTCCTTAGTAGTTGTTTAGGGTTGGAATGAGTTGGAGTTCATATATTTGGTGGGCATTAGACAAGACTTAATACATATTTCAGCCTTCTTGCTTCCCAGTGCAAAAGATTTCTTCACCTTTACCCTTCCAGGTTTACCTTTCCCCTAGTCTGCTGATACCCTGCTGCTGCAAGGGACACCTGCCTTTGATCAAAACTGTAGATAGTTCTGGAATTTGCACACTAATTAAGAACTTCTGGCTAGAGGGCTAGTAGGTGCTGAAGCCAGTAAGACTTCAATTCCATCTTGCTTTCTATTCCCATGCTAGGAGCTTTAGTGTGGGCCTAGGGAAAGGGGGCATCTTAACCCTTCAGGCAATGGACTTTCTCTA
This sequence comes from Mus musculus, assembly GCF_000001635.26. Lineage (NCBI taxonomy): Eukaryota > Metazoa > Chordata > Mammalia > Rodentia > Muridae > Mus > Mus musculus. Next base: position 151,142,993 of record NC_000086.7, read on the forward strand.
AGATACCTGAGTGGGGCTGTGTTCGTGTGGGAGAGGTTTCATGGTTTTTACTTCTACTTATTTTATTTTATTATTTTTGGTGAGTCAGGGTCTCACCATTCAGCCCTGGATGGCCTAGAAATCGCTAGGTAGATCACGCTGGTCTTAAACTCACAGAGATCTTCCTGCTTCTGGGAAGTGCTGGGATTAAAAGTGTGCACCACCAGGCCTGGCTTCCTTTTCTTTTTTTCTTTTTTCTTTTTTTCTTATTGTTAGATTAATTAAGTTTTACATGGCATATTTTATCCCCGCCCCTGTCCATCCTCCAACTGTTCCATATACCATACCTCCTCCCCACCCACCTGTCTCCACAAGGATGTCTCCACCCCCCAAACCCCCAACCAAGCAGACTTCTAAACTCCCCGGGACCTCCAGTCTCTTGAGGGTTAGGTGCATCAGCTCTGAATGAATCCAAACCCGGCAGTCCTCTGATGTATGTGTGTTGGGGGGGGCTTCATATCAGTTGGTGTATGCTACCTGGATGGTGTTCCAGTGTTTGAGATATCGGGGGTCCAGGTTAATTGAAACTGCTGGTCTTTCTACAGGATCACCCTTCTCCTCAGCTTCTTTCAGCCTTCCCTAATTCAACAACAGGGGGCAGCTGCTTCTGTCCATTGGTTGTGTGCAAATATCTGCATCTGACTTTTTCAGCTGCTTATTGGCTCTTTCAGAGGGCAGTCATGCTAGGTCGCTTTTTGTGAGCTCTCCATAACCTCAATAATAGTGTCAGGCCTTGGGACCTCCCCTTGAGCTGGATCCTACTTTGGTCAACAAGCTGAAGTGCTCAAGTGAGGATGCCTCAGTCCCACTTGGGAGAGAGAAGAAAGCAATCACAAGTCAGGAGGGAGGGAAAGTGGATGGGGGGGAGGAGTTGGGGAGTGGAGGAGGGAGTTGGGGTGAGAGGGGAACCTGATCTGGTATTGGGTGAGGGAAAAAGACTAAAGCCCTGCAGAAAGAATGGAAACAGGCAACAAGGAAGTAGGAGGTTTGGGGGACCCTCCAGAATGCACCAGAAAACTTGGAGTTGAGAGACTCTTAGGACTCAAAGGGAGGGACCTTAGATGAAATGCCAGACAGTAGGGAGAGGGAACTTATAGAGCCTGCCTAGGACATCAAGTGAGGGATGGGGTTGTCATCCTACAGTCTCAACTCTGACCCATAATTGTTCGTGCCTGAAAGAATTACAGGGATGGAAATGGAGAGAAGCCTGAGGAAAAGAAGGTCCAGCAACAGGCCCAAAGTGGAATCCAGCTCAAGGGGAGGTCCCAAGGCCTGACACTATTATTGAGGCTATGGCGAGCTCACAAAAAGGGACCTAGCATGACTGCCCTCTGAAAGAGCCAACAAGCAGCAGAAAGAGTCAGATGCAGTTATTTGCTCCCAACCAATGAGCAGAAGCAGCTGCCCCCTGTTGTTGAATTAGGTAAGGCTGAAAGAAGCTGAGGAGAAGGGTGATCCTGTAGGAGGACCAGCAGTCCCACTTAACTTGGACCCCCAAGATCTCTCAGACACCAGACCACCATCCAGGTAGCACACACCAGCTGATCTGAGGCCCCCAACACACATACAGCAGAGGACTGCCGGATCTGGATTCATTCAGAGCTGATGCACCTAACCCTCAAGACACTGGAGGCCCCAGGGAGTTTAGAGGTCAGGTGGGGTGGGGGTTGGGGATATCCTTGTGGAGACGGGTGGGTGGGGAGGAGGTATGGAATGTGGAACAGTCGGAGGGGGGATGGGGCAAGGGGGAATAAAATATGGAGTGTAAAAAAATAAATTAACTAATAAAAATGTAAAAAAAGAAAAGAAATGAGAAATGAAAAGAAAGGACAAAAGAAGCCGGGCGTGGTGGCGCACGCCTTTAATCCCAGCACTTGGGAGGCAGAGGCAGGCGGATTTCTGAGTTCGAGGCCAGCCTGGTCTACAAAGTGAGCTCCAGGACAGCCAGGGCTATAGAGAGAAACCCTGTCTCGAAAAAACCAAAACCAAAACCAAAACCAAAGACCAAAAACCAAAAAAAAAAAAAAAAAAAAAAAAAAAAAAAAAAAAAAAAAAAGCCAAAAATAAAAGAAAGGGCGAAAGAGAGAGAGAGAAAGAAAGAAAGAAAGAAAGAAAGAAATGTTTATGGTATCCCATGCCTTTAATTGGAACACTTGGGAGACAGTGGCCAGTGGAACTCTGTAAGTTCAAGGCTAGCTTAATCCACATAGTGAGATTCAAGACAGCTAGGGTTACCTGAAGAGACCTTGCCTCAAAATAAATAAATAAATAAATAAATAAATAAATAAATAAGCAAACAAACAAGTAAATAAAAAGGAAAGAAAAGAAAAGAAAAAGAAGCATGTCCTTTCATGGGAAGCAAGAAGTATACAATGCATGCAAAGTCCACTTGCTAGCAGGTTGAAAAAGAATCGCTTTTTTAGATTTAAATATATATATATATATATAATTTTATGTCAGGTGTGACGGGAGTTTACAAGTTCAAAACAAGCCTGGGCAACAATAATAAGACCCTCACCTCACTTTTCTCATTTAAAAACTTTTAAAATTCTGCATCTTAGCCTAGCATTGGTGTTGCGTGCCTTTAATCCCATCACTCAGGAGGCAGAAATAAGCAGATCTCTGAGTTGAAGGCCAGTCTGGTTTACAGAGTGAGTTTCAGAACAGCCAGGGCTACACAGAGAATCTCGAGAATCTCTGTCTCAAAAAATTGGTCTTTAGCTACAAAAAGAATCCCTGTTTTGAAAAAACAAATAATAATAATAAATAATAATAATAATAATAAACTGCATCTCAGGGTGAAACTTACTGGTAGACCATTTGTATGGCATGCATACAGCCCTAGCTTCCATTCCCAATACCAAAATGAGAAAGGGGAAATCAGTTGTATTGTGGGAATAATAAGTATATTGCATACTCTATCAACCAAAATAGAGAACTGTCCTTGTTGCACTTCTTGGTAACCAAAGTCCTTCCCTAACATTTCATAAAAGGCAGTCCAGAGCAGTAATTTGGACCCTTGAATACTATTATTGCTCATGTGGCCCACTGTCAGTCTTGACAGTGTATCTCTCTCTCTCCAATCTGTAGTACCACTTGCTGGGAATAGAAAGTGACCTTGCTTCTTTTGCAAATCTGTGTGAGTCCTTATTTCCAACTCTTGGAATAAGAGACCAAGAACTTGAAAATACCAAGCCCAGACCACTAGTAGCACCAAGTAGATTGATGTTCTTCCTCTCTTCCTCCTTCTGTCTTTCTCTCCCTCCTTCCCCTCTCCTTCCTTTTGAAATTTTCTTCTCTCATTGTAGTACTGGGGCTGGGACTCAGTACTAAGCAAGTATTCTTTTTTTTTGTTTGTTTGTTTGTTTTTTCAAGACAGGGTTTCTCTGTATAGTCCTGGGACTGTCCTGGAACTCACTTTGTAGACCAGGCTGGCCTCGAACTCAGAAATCTGCCTGCCTCTGCCTCCCAAGTGCTGGGATTAAAGGCGTGCACTACCACGCCCAGCTCCTAAGCAAATATTCTATCACAGGGCTGTAATTCCAGATTTTTCCTAAGTAAAATAATTATTCTCTCTCTCTCTCTCTCTCTCTCTGTGTGTGTGTGTGAGAGAGAGAGAGAGAGAGAGAGAGAAAGAGAGAGACAGAGACAGAGACAGAGACACAGAGACACAGATGCCAACTGTGCTTGGTATGCACATGGAGGTCAAAGGGCGACCTTGTGTCTCTTTCTCCCATTCACTTTTGTTTGCATTCTGAGGGTTGAACTCAGGTTGTTAGGCTTTTGTGAGAAGTATCTTTACCACTGAGGTATCTTGTTGCCCCTCCCCCAAGATTCTTAGTGTAGATAGTGAGAATGGTATATTTTGCAGAGGGAACTAAAGGGTTGAGAAGATTTGGTAGTAGATTTGATGTACAGCATAAAGGAAAGAGAGATTCTCTCATTGTTTAAATATATATGCCCGTTTAGGCTTGCAGATTAAGAGTTTGTTTGCTAGTTAATGGTTTTGGCGAATTGATTTGTTATTTGGTGTTAATAAAATAATTAATTGATATAATTATGGGGAATGAGGAGAAATAGGAGGCAGAGCCTTGTTGGAAAAAGTAGGTCATTTGGGTTGCACCCTGATCTTGTCTCCTTCATCTGCCATGTTCCTGCCATCATAAAGTTCTATCCCATGGTGGGTCCAGGATCATCTTAGTCAAGGACTGTGGACTGGAAAATGTAAATTTTAAAACACATGTTTCTTACCTGGACATGATAGCTTACATTTGTAAACTCATTATGTCGGAACCTGAGACAAGAGGATGCTCAAGAATTCAAAGCTAGTCTCTTGTGAGACTATGCTGGGGCCTAGCAAACACAGAAGTGGATGCTCACAGTCAGCTATTGGATGGATCACAGGACCCCCAATGGAGGAGCTAGAGAAAGTATCCAAGGAGCTAAAGAGATCTGCAACCCTGTAGGTGCAACATTATGAACTAACCAGTACCCTGGAGCTCTTGTCTCTAGCTGCATATGTATCAAAAGATAGCCTAGTCTGCCATCACTGGAAAGAGAGGCCCATTGGACTTGCAAACTTTATATGCCCCAGTACAGGGGAATGCCAGGGCCAAAAAGGGGGAGTGGGTGGGTATGGAGGTGGGGGGTGGGTATGGGGGAGTTTTGGGATAGCATTGGAAATGTAAACGAGGAAAATACCTAATAAAAAATTAAAAAAAAAAAAAAGAATTCAAAGCTAGCCTGAGCTACATAAAGAGTTCTAGGCTAGCCTGGGTTATAGAGTAAGGCCCTACCTCAGAGATAATTAATGAATATTAATTAAATAATAAATTGATCAGATCAGTTTTCCTCTTAAATTGTTCACATCAGATATTCTGTCGCAGATATGCAGAGTCTGTATAATGTATTAGGTTAAAACTTAGGCTTTAAGTCTGAATAACTGGAAGGATGAGTAGCCAATAGTTTATATTGGTAAATCTGCAGGTATATTATGGCAGTGGAAAGACCCTGGATTCTGTTTAGACATGCTAGACTAGAGAAACTTTTTTGATGCCCAATTATAAAGTTCATGTAGGCAGTTGAATAGTCAATCATGGCATTTGTCAAATGTGTCTATTTGGGAATAATAATTATATGGATGCTATTTACAATTCTATAACTGGATGGTATTATCAGGAGAAATGTCTGAAGATTGCCCCCAACACCTCCAGCATACAGAGGATGAGTAAAGACAATAAAGTCAGTATAAAACAGGGTGAAGAAGCAGGCTATGAGTTAAGATTAACACTATGAACTTTCAATGTCATCTACACTAAAAATGAAATAAACAACTTTGTTAAATGCTGCTAAATGATCTAGTAAAATTAAGATAAAGAAATATGGAAGAAGTCAGATAGGGAGTGATGCATAGCTTTAATCTCAGCTATTGGACTAGAGAACGGGAGTTTGCAAATTTGAGATGACTTAGTGAGACCAAACCCCAAAACAATCAGGGGTGGTGATATTCCCCAATGATAGAACAGCACTTGCTTAGCAAGCCTGAGGGTTTAGGTTCAACCCCCACTTCTACAAGGAATAGATGAATGATCAAGCAAACAAGAAGAACCATAAAGCTGGGCATGTGGCAAATACCTGTAATTCCAGGATTTAAGAGGCAGAAGCAGGAAGCTGTAAAGTTCCAGGTCAGCTTGGACTACAAAGTGAGTTTGAAGGACAAACCTAGAACAAAACAAAACCTGGGGGGAGGGGACTGGGGATGTAAGTTCAGAGCATTTGTTGAGCATGTTCTTTTACCAGCACTAAAGAAAAGAAAGGGAGGGATACGTGCATGAATAAACAGACAGAGAGAGAGAGAGAGAGAGAGAGAGAGAGAGAGAGAGAGAGAGAGAGAGTTAAATAGAGGGTAGGAAGAAACCTTTGGAGATAAAATATAGGGTTACGGCATGGACTATGGTGACCGTTTGATGGATAGATACCTATCTCCTAACTCAGGAAGTTGCACACCTTTTGGTGTGTCCATCATATTCCCATGAGTTAGTTTAAGCCAGCCCTGAAAATATACATCTGAGCAACACTATACAGACTGACCATATTATATTTAGACACACACACACACACACAGACACTAACAATTAGTGAAAACAGAGGCCATGAATTTGAAAGAGAGCAAGGAGGAGCATATGGGCATTTGGGAGAGAGGAAAGGAAAGGGAGAAGTAATATAATTATATTATAATTATTTATTAAATTATATATAATTGTAATAATATATTTATATATAATTAATAATATAATTATATTATCTCAAAAATAAAACATTCCTGAAAATGAGGCTTGGTGGCACAAACCTTCTAATCTCTGCACTTGAAAAGCAGAGGCAGGAGAATCAGGAGTTTCTGGTCAGATTTGGCTATGTAGAAAGTTGAGGGCTGGCTCAGGCCACAGGAGACCTTGTCTTAAAAAACAAAAACAAAAACAAAAAAGCAAAACAAAAACCCCAAAGGATCATATTCCCAGAAATTCAAGGACTGAAACTAAATTTTAACCTATCTGAATGTTAGCAAATTCAGAGTGGGCAAATTTTATATATGTACATCTATAGAGAAGAGACCACTGTAATTTAAAGGTCCAGAAACAAGGCAACATTAGCTGCTAAGATGTTTTTCATTTTGTCCTCTTTGCTTTTTGGGTTGTTTGTGTTTCCAAATGTTACATTGAATGTGATAGCATGTAGGAGGCAGTGATTCACTGAAAGGAGAATTTATTTGGGATACACAGGGAGAAAAAAATAGAAACATTCTGATCCAAAAGGGGCCCAGACCAATCATGGATGCTTTTTGCTGTTGTTTTGAGACAGGGTCTCCTGTAATTTAGGCTGACCTTGAACTTTCCCAGTAACCCACCATCGATGACCTTAAATTCCTGATTCTCCTGCCTCTACCTTCCATGTGCCAGGATTAGACATGTGCCACCACATGGGGCTCACCCATGCATTTTCATAGAAATGCTCCAAGGTCCTTTCAGAGATAAGTATTGAACTGAGGCCAAATGATTGATTCAAGCCAGCATAACTAGGAAACAGAAGGATCAGAATTTGAATTCCGTTCTGATTCAACACCACTGTACTTTTCTGCCATTGAGGAAGCCATGCAATCAAGGGGTTTCCAGGGAGATTGCCTAGATTCTACACCCTTGGACCAACTTGCTAACAGACTTTGGAAAAAATTCTCCATCTCTCTGAACCTTTCTTCTTTAGTAGATTAGTGTTAACAACGGAGTATTTAATTTTCATAGGACTGCTACAGAAATCAAACACAGTAGTATAAGGGAAAATGCTTTGTACCTGGTGATCCAACACAGCATCTCATAATTACATACTATAATACGGTCTGGATTTAGCATCAACAACTATACCGGGGACAAGTTATCATATCTATTCCCTAGACCCTACTTTTCACATCTCTAAGGTCTTTCTTAAGTTTTTACTGACACCCACTAGCCTGTGTTTAGCTATAAACTTTTACTCAGTCTTTAAACATTTCCTGTGAACACTGATTTCCTATAGGCTGATTGAGGTCACAAAGAGTTTCCTTTGAATTGACCCACATCTAGTCCCAGCTTTTGTTTTTGCATTTTATTTTGATACAGGTCATGCTAAATTGTCCAGGTTGTCCTTGAATTCACTCTGTAGCCCAGCCAGGCCTGCCTGGAACTTGTCATCCTCTTGCTTCCACATTTTGAATAGTGGCATCAGGTTTGGCTTAGCATCTGTCTGTCTGTCCATCCATCCATCCATCTATCAAAACAAGTCCCAGATCCAGGTGTGGTGGTACACACCTTTTTTTGTTTGTTTGTTTGTTTGTTTGTTTTTCCAGACAGGGTTTCTCTGTATAGCTCTGGCTTTCCTGGAACTCACTTTGTAGACCAGGCTGGCCTCGAACTCAGAAATCCGCCTGCCTCTCCTCCCGAGTGCTGGGATTAAAGGCGTGCACCACCGCTGCCTGGTCAGACTAGTTTTTAAAGTATCACATAACCAGGTGTGGTGAGTCACAATTGTAATCCTAGCACTCAGGAGCCTGAAGCAGAATGATCAAAATTGTTACAATGAATTAAAAAAAAACCCACTAACTTGTTTAGTCATAGATATGTTTCAGGTAGTCTTTGGCTAGAAGGTCTTGGCAACTTGAAAACCTTCAGAAGAACATGCAGGGGCTAGTTGTGATAGTAAATGCAGAGGCAGAGAGGCAGAGAGGCAAAGAGAGAGGCAGAGAGGCAGAGAGAGAGGCAGAGAGGGAGGCAGAGAGGCAGAGAGGCAGAGAGAGAGGCAGAGAGGCAGAGAGGCAGAGAGACAGGCAGAGAGGCAGAGATAGAGGCAGAGAGAGAGGCAGAGAGGCAGAGAGGCAGAGAGGCAGAGAGGGAGAGGGGCAGAGAGACAGAGGCAGGCAGATGTTTGAGTTTGAGGCCAGCCTGATCTATAGAGTGAGTTCCAGGGTTTGTAATTTCAACACTGGGAATCTTTTTGTTGTGAAAATTAGGAGTATTTTTTGCATGTGAAGAAAGCAATAAAATTCATTTTCTTTTAATAGAAAGGAAAAATACAGAAAGAAGAAAAGTTATATGTGCTCCTAAGAGGATCAAGACAAGGACAATGATTCAAGGAAAAAAGGGAGGGGACCCTCCATTTTAAACTATGTTTTTATTTTAATCCTGGATCACTCAGGAAGCTTTGCTGGCTAAAACTGGAATTTATTAAGAAGATTATATTGCATCTGCAGTTCACGTCAAGTAATTTCCATCTTTTTGTGTCTATATACTTAATTAGTTTCTAATGTTCCCTTTTCTAATTCAGTCTGAAATCTCATGAACTTCTGCACAAAATAAATACAGTGGTAGTGGTGGGAGGGGTTGGTGGCGGTGCAGATCTGTGTGGTTCCAGCACTCAGGAGGCGGAGAAAGGAGGATTGCTGGGAGTTGAGTCCAGCTTAGGCTACATTGCAAGATTTTGTCACAAGAACTATTTAACTAATTACAGGTACTTCTGCAGGGTCCAAAGTGAGGGCCAAACTCAGTTCTTATTGTTGGGACTTTGTTTGTTCTGGGATCTTATGCCATGCCAGACCTTGGGAAGATGTTGAAGACAATCTGCCATTACAATATTAATGAGGAATATTGTTCATCTGTCATTTTTAGATTGGCAAGCTTGCCGTGGCTTCCAAGTACACAGAAATCTTTCTCAATATCTTCAGCCTCAAGCCTTGCATTCTGGTCTGGCAGATGAATTAAGCAATGGTTCCTCTCAAGGGTCTCACCTGGAGGCTAAGGGAAGCTGGACTCAGGTCCCAGCTGCCTTCTCACCCACTTCTTCAACCCAAGGGACAGTTCCTTTTTAACCTTAGGGATTAAAATTCCTTCAAGGGGGCTGGCGAGATGGCTCAGCGGGTAAGAGCACTGACTGCTCTTCCGAAGGTCCTGAGTTCAAATTCCAGCAACCACATGGTGGCTCACAACCACCCATAATGAGATCTTATACCCTCTTCTGGCGCATCTGAAGACAGCTACAGTGTACTTATGTAGAATAGTAAATAAATCTTTGGGCTGGAGCAAGCAGGGACTGAGCGAGCGGAGTTGACCAGAGTGAACGGGGCCGACCGGAATGAGTGGGGTTGACGGAGTGAGCAGAGGTCGTAAAAATTCAATTCCTAACAACCACATGAAGGCTAAACAACCATCTGTACAGATACAGTGTACTCATATACATAAAATAAACAAACAAACAAATAAATCTTTTTAAAAACAGTCCTTCAATTCCACAATTTCTTCAAGCTCGGTTCTCCACAATGTGCTTGGAAAAGAGATTAAAACATTTACAAGCTAATTTGTTTTTTTTTTCTTGGACACATATTTCCTAGAAGGCTACGAAGCTAAACTTCTGGAAAGAAAAAAAACCTCTAATATTTTATCATCCCATTTACTATTTATTTATTTATTTAAAATAATATCTTGAGGTAGGTAAAGATTTTCAAAAGAGGGCATAAAAATGCCAAGTAAAGAAGGGAAGAAACTAATAAACTGGACTACTTAAATAAGGAACTTCTTTTAAATCAAACATGATTAAGAGATTGAGAAGGCCAGTGAGATGGTTCAGTGGATAAAGGTACCTGTCACTAAGCCTAACCTACTGAATCTAATTCTAATGACCCATATGAAAGAAGGAGGGAACTGACTCTTATAAGTTCCCCTGGCCTCGACTCAAGTGCACAAATACACATGCACACAAATTTTATTCAGTAAAAATATCTTTTTAAAAAGAGAATATGGGGGCTGTAGAGATGGCTCAGTGGTTAAGAGCGCTGACTGTTCTTCCAGAAGACCCAGGTTTGATTCCCACCACTCACATGGGAGCTCACATCGTTCTGTAGCCCCAAGATCTGAAACACTCACACAGACATACATGCAGGCAAAACACCCATGCCCATAAAATAAAAATAAATAAATTGGATTAAAAAAAGAATAAGCCGGGCGTGGTGGCGCATGCCTTTAATCCCAGCACTTGGGAGGCAGGTGGATTTCTGAGTTCAAGGCCAGCCTAGGCTACAGAGATACCCTGTCTCAAAAAAAAAAAAAATAAATAATAAAAAAAAAGCCAGACACAATGCTTCATACTTGTAGTCGTAGCACTCAGGAGGCCAAGACATGAGGATATTAAATCCAGGTCAGCTTGGGTTATGTAGTGAGTTTGAGGGACACCGGCCCAGGTTATATAGCAAGAAGTCATCCCGACCTGAGTTCAATCTCCAGAATCCACATAAAAAAGCTAGTCATGGAAGCACACAATTATAATTACAGTGTGAAAGTGAATAGATAGAATCCTGGGGCTCACTGGACAGCCTTCTCGGCCAGTTCAAGGTCAATGAGAGAGCCTGTTTCAAATAGAAAATAAACAGTGCCTAAGGAATGTTACCCAATGTTTCCTTTGGCCTCCTTATATACACTGGACACACACACGTGCATGTACACACACACACACACACACACAAACACGCATGCTTTCCTAAATCAGGCAGGGTGGTGGCACAAGCCTGTAATACTTGAGAGACAGAAGCAGGAGGATCAGGAGTTCAACGTCATTCTTGGTTACATAGCAAATTTGAGGGCATCCTGGGATGCATGGATCCCTGTGTCAGAAACACCCAATTTATTTTCATAGTAGCTGGAAGTGTAGTTCAGTGGTAGAGTATTTGTCTACTATGTATATAGCTCAGAGTTTGATTTCTGAGTTCGAGGCCAGCCTGGTCTACAAAGTGAGTTCCAGGACAGCCAGGGCTATACAGAGAAACCCTGTAACCAAAAAAAAAAAAAAAAAAAAAAAAACAGAGTTTGATTTCTAGAACATCAACAAAATAAAATTCATCTGTAATTTAAAATATCAAATGTTTATTACAATCAATATTTGGATAATTTGGATGATCCAAACATGATTTTGTTGTTGTTGGGTTTTTTGTTTGTTTGGTTGGTTGGTTTTTTGGTTTTTCAAAACAGAGTTTCTCTGTGTAACAGAACCCTGGCCATCCTGGACTTCCTTTGTAGACCAGGGTAGCCTCAAACTCACAGAGATCTGCCTACCTCTGCCTCCTGAGTGCTGTGATTAGTTTGCACCACCACATTTTTGGCTGAATGTTTCTGTGTCAGGATACAGGATTGTGTCACAGGACTACAATCAAGGCATCAGTGGGAGGGTATGGTCTTACCTGAAATTTCTACAGAAGAGGGCACAATGCATACCGGGAGACAGTGATGCCTTGTGAACATTTTACAAGTTGGGCCACCATAGCAAGCTTTCTTCATAACAACCCCGAATGGGAAACAGTTTAGATGTCTTTCAATGGTGGGATAAACAAATTGCAGTATGCTCACACAGTGGAATACTATTCAGTAAGAAAAGGGTTGAGTATAGGAAATTTGATGCCAAGGACTGCACCCTGTATGTTTCAATTTAGTTAATCTCCGGAACAGACAAAAAACCCCAACAACAACAAAAAACAAAACAAAAAACAACAACAACAAAAAAAACCCGCTACTCTATGATTAAAAAAATCACAACAGTGGTCTTGTGATAGCCATAGAAGACAATTGACTTGAAAGAAGTTTGAAGGAACTATCTGTAATTTTCTTATGTGTATGAATGTTTTGCCTGCATGTATGTCTATGTAGCACGTACACCCCTGATCCTTTTAGAGGTCAGAAGAGGACATCTGATCCCCTGGAATCAGAGTCGTGCTTGGTTATCAGTCATCATGTGGTTCCTGGGAGGTGAACTCGGGATCTCAGGAGGAGGACCCTGTGTTCTTAGCCACAGAGCTGTATCTGTGGACCTGGGATTTGTTTGGAGACAGTGTATCTATATGTAGCTGGGCCTGACCTTGAATTGCTAGAGTGATAGCTACTTCAGAGGTGGAATGGAGGAAAAAGGAGCATGGGAATAGGGTTGTGAAGCTGTGTTTTTACTACCCTCTTGCTTCCCCCCCTTTCTTTTGTCTTGTTTGGTTTGTTTTTTTATTATTATTTTTAGAGACATCTTGCTATGTAGCTCTGGTCAGCCTGACCCTCACTGTATAGTCCAAGCTGGCCTCAAACTCAAGAAAATTTTCTCACTGTGACCTTTTGATTCTTCTTTTCTTTCCTTCCTTTTTTTTCTTCTTCTTTTCAGTGCTAGAGATTGAACTCAGGGCTTTGAGCATGCCAGACAGTACCTGTACCCTTGAGTTATACTCTCAACTCCTTATTTTCATTAACACACATACCCAGGTTAAAAAAGAAAAAATAAACAAGAACTAAATAAATTTAAAAGCAATTATTTGGACTGGGTTTTTGTAGCTCAGTGGTGGAATGCTTACATACCTTATGTGAGTCCCTAGATTTGATCCACAAGACTAAAATAAATAAATAAATAAGTAAATAAATAAAATAAGTAAAACAGTAAAAGCATGTAGCAATTACAGAAATATAGTAACATGCTTAGTCTCAGTGGTGGGTTAGTAGTCTTTTAAAAAAGTTTTTATTGCTTAAATTAGTTATGCATATTAATGAGATTAATGATGACATTGCCATACATATGTATAATTATTTCCATCATACTCAGTCTCTATTACCCTACGCTCCTCTCCAGTTCCTGCTGATTCCCTCTGCTTCCCAACTAGTGTCCCTCCTACTTTATGTCTCTTCTTTTTTTGTTGTTGTTTTGCTTTGTTGGTTTGTTTTTTGTTTGTGTGTGTTTGGTGACCCACTGGATTTCTTACATGAGCATGAGTAAGGAATGATTTACAGGACTATGGCTACCTTTACAAAAGGCTATACTACTGAAAATAAATGTCTCCCCCCCACCCAGAAACCACCAACTGTCTATATAGATTCATAGAGAAGGGTTGGACATCAAGGCCCCACCCACCTCCTTTAACTGCCTACCTGGCCCTTTAAATGGTAAGAATGTAGCTAACTCCCCCCCACCCCCCACATCTTAGTGAGGCTGCAGTGGTCCACACTACTCTCTGAGTTTCACCATGCCACCCAAAGACGACAAGAAGAAGAACGATGCCGGAAAGTCGGCCAAAATGAAAAAAAAGACCCAGTAAATAAATCTGGTGGCAAAGCCAAAAAGAAAACGACGTGGTCCAAAGGCAAAGTTTGGGGCAAATTGAACAATCTTGTCCTGTTTGACAAAGCTATATACAACAAACTCTGTGAGGGAGTTCCCAACTATAAGCCTATTTCTGTAGTCTCCAAGAGACTAAAGACTTGTGGTTCCTTGGCCAGGGCAGCCCTTTAGGAGCTGTTTAGTGAAGGACTTACCAAGCTGGTTCCAAAGCAGAGAGCCCAAGTCATTTACCCCAGAAACACAAAGGGTGGAGGCGGCCCGGCTGCTCGCGAAGATGCATGAACAGGGTCAATCAGCTGTATATTTGCGAAAGTAAAACTTTACTGAATCAAAAAAAAAAAGAATTTAGCTAACTGTTCTAGAAATCATAGAAATATAGTAATATGCTTAATCTCAGAGGTGGTCTCATGATCTTTAAACAAAGTTGTGTTTGCATATGTTAATTAATAGGTTTCGTGATGATACATGCAGATATATATTCATTCTCCACTTCTCTCTCCCACTCCAGCTAATAAATGTTCTATATGCTTTATATCTCATTTAATTTTCAAATTAAATAGTTGTGATTCATGATTCTTTTCCTCTTCCATTTATAGGTGTTACTGGAGATAATTGAGAACATTGAACATACTGTTAATCAAGTAACCTACAACTGACCCGTGTTCCCAGCATACCATGTTATGAGGGTAAGCCTTAAAATGTTAAATAATTTAGCTATCACCCATGGTAGTTGATAAACATAGCAGCAGATAACATATTCTATTGTTGTCATTTTGTTCTTTTGAGACAGGATTTCTCTGTGTAGTCCTGGCTGTCCTGGAACTAGAATTGTAGACTAGGCTGGTCTTGAACTCAGAGTTCCCTTGCCCCTGCTTCCTGAGTGCTGGGACTAAAGACTGGGGCTAAAGGCCTCAAAGACCACATTCTTGACTGCTATCTCTACTGTCTGTTTCTTTAAAAAATTATTTATTTATATTTTATGTGTACAAGTGTTTTGCCTGCATGTATGTGTATAGACTATGTGTGTTTTTCTGGTTCCTGTGGAGGCCAGAAGAGGCCATAAGATCCCCCCTGGAACTGAGTTACAAATGGTTATGAGCCACCATGTGGGTGCTGGAACTCTAATCCAGTGCTCTTTACCTCTGAGCCATCTTTCCCATCCCTGAATTGTCTGTTTTTGATGAGTTCCATGAACTAGTGTCTAAACCGTGTAGAGTAAGTGGTTGCAGGGAGATATGAAAAGCTAAACTTTATAAGGGATGCTAAAAGACTCAGGGGAACAAAAGGTTAGCTCTCTAGAGTATAGGAGAGAGAGTGCATTTCTATCTGTGGATATATAGAAAGAGCATAGTATAACTTTAGCATCTTAAAGATTGGAAGAAGAGGGCTGGAGTGATGGCTCAGTTGTTAAAGACTAGGCTCACAACCAAAAAGATTAGAAAAAGAGATTTCAGCCCTGACACACATGTTGATTATTGACCTCTGTTTTTCAGTTAAATTGTATTCCCCTAAAGGAAAGATTTTTCTGGAACCATTTTGAGTAACCAAAGGCCCAGGAACACAGATTTAGGCTATCTGAAATTCTGTGTTCCCACGTGGAAGCATTTTTATGGAGTTTTATAGTTTTAGAATCCAAAGACAGTCATAAGTCAAGGCAAGATTAAAATCCATCGACTAGTACATCTGAGAAACAGTTACAGCAATATAGGGGGATCTTTTTCATGGCCCGAGATTCTGTCTGATGACTTTTTTTTTTTTTTTTTTTTGCGTTTCGGTTTGTGGGAGCTGGTGGTCTGCTAAGTTAATAGGTTCCAAACGGATTGTATCTTTTAGTCACAGGATGTTAGTTCCAGCACAGAACTGGGGCAAGCTATGGCTGTTCTGGGGCCTAAAGCTAGCCCAAGATAAGGTAATTAGCCTCTGGGCCTGCAGCTTTCACATTCTAATCTCTCCACAGTTCTCTGCAGTTCTAATCAGTCTCTGCAGTCACAACTTCTTTCACGAGTTTTTGCTCACACTACCATATTTAGGTAAAAGGTCTGGGCAGATGGACTCAAGTTAAGATAGTCCTCGAAATCTGTTATTAAGCAATTCAGGGACGGTCTGTATCCCTGTGACCCAAATACTTGGCATGCTACCTCTGGAAATTCCTGAGGTATGCTGAAAGAAGCACCTTCTTCAGAATTGCACCTTTCTTGTCCGCGCCCCCCCCCCCCATTGGGTTTTTGTTTGTTTTATGAAAGCTAACGTCATGCCTAGCAGAGTGGAATTTTAAAATAGTCTAAATGACTTTGAAGTCTAGAAATGAAGATTGTGACTCACTGTAGACTTTTGATCCAGAAAAATCATGTAGCCAGTTCCCTTAGTTTTGTAAACAGAGAACAGAAAGGCTGTCTTAGCCAAAAATTACAAGATCTCTCTTTTCCTCTCCCCTCTTGTTTTCATATTTTTATTTAAGGTACTGTTGGGGAAAGTAGTAGATCAATTTGCCTGAGATGGCAAGGGGCTGTTTAGAATGAAGCGGCAAAGAATGCCATCTCTTATATAGATGTAATGTTTTGGAAATCTGTTGGATTTGAAGAAAGTACACTGGTATTTTCCTCCAAAGAGAAACTACCCCAGAGACAGCAAGGATCTGGGCTACTTTTATGGGAGGCTCAACCCTGGAGCCTAAAAGACGGCTCTAAGGCTTAACAAAACCAAAGACAGAGCTTACTAGGCACAGTGTTGTTTTGAGAATCTACAGCAAATGATAACCTTTCACTTAAATAATCCAACCTATTTTATTATGCAGGACCCGTGGCAGAAGGCAAAAGAAGCAGTCGTGTTACTGGACTGAGTAGATTTTCTCACCACATTTTTATAAACACTACCTAGAGTTTCTAGCTTATAAATAAGACTCACCAGCTTGGAATGAATAAATACCTAGAGTTTACCTTATGTAGAAAAGAAACCTCCAAAGAGAAACTGACCTCCCATTACTAAAATCCAATTCAAGGCTGAGATGTAGTTCAGTTAGTTGGCTGCGATTATTTGTTTGAGTGAGTCCTTGTTTAAAAAAAAGCAGCTGAGGCATGAAAGTGTAGCTCAGTGCTACAGTTATCTGTCCTCCACATTCTTTCCCATACGAATTTTTAGGAATAAGAAACTAATTAACACAGCTATCTACTCTGGTCCAATCGGTGGTGGCTTGAGAATAAGGCCCGTTTCCCACGGAGTGGGAGTTCTTGAGAAGCCTGTGTGAGAAGTGAACAAAGGGGAGGGCGATTGGAAACAATGGATTGTCTATCCAATGCAGCTTTACATATTGGATTTAACAACGTAATATACCACAATATAATCAATACTTAATGAAACTTACAATATCCAGTCTTTACTATTAATAAATGAGTCTTCCCCCCCCCCCACCACCACCATGGGAAAATTAAAGCCCTGAATATATCCAAGCATCATCTATCTTTCTCAATTATCAACCAGGGGGCCTGGTGGATAGTCTGAATTTCCAAATCTGTTGCTGCTGGAAGGATGTCTTCCATCATTGCCATTTTGCTTTTTTCTTGGGAAGTAATTCTTAGGAAGCAGAGAGACTTAGCTTCTACCCCCATACCCTGGGAGATAGGAACTGAGTTCAAGGCCTCAGACATGCTAAGCCCTACCACAGAGATGAAGTAGAAGGTTACGCCAATAGTTACATCTCCACCCTGAGATGTGTCAGATGGCAAGACCTACAAACTGGTAGATAATTCACTAACTACAAGATATTTAATTGGGTCTCTTTTCATTATCTCTGCTCACCTCCAGACCTTCATGAGGTTTCAAGAGGCATCCACTTCTGGCCCCAGATAATAAATGGAGGTACTGGTTTCCATCATATTGTGTGTGCATGTACTTACAACAGGCCACTGGATGACATTAACAGTTATAATCTCTGAGAAAAATACAGCAATGGAGGAACAATAAAATCTCCAGATCTTGCCCTAGTACAAGGAACTAGAATGTATTTGAGTCAAAAATAGTCTAAAATGAATGTTTCCATCCAGTTTAAAGTCTAAACTGGAAACTAGAAAGATGTGCTTCTTAATTCTTACCTTTGGGCTCTTGCTTTTGTCTTGTCTCCTCAACCACATCTTACTATACAGTTTATGAATGATAGGAAGCATAGAAAACCAACCTAACGAAAAAATGGTGATCAGCTGGGACAAACAGCTCATTGATAATTTGTCTGTGGGGTCCTGGGTATGCCCCCAGAACTCCAACAGCAAAACAACAACCAAAAGTCCCAGTGATTTCTCAACCATGAGATATTTTCTCACCTCCAGCCCATGCCTCGAAGATATTTAGAAATACCTGCATCTTTTGATTGTCATATGTGTGCACGTGTGCAGGAGTATGTGAGTGCTGCTAGCATTTTCTTGCAAAGATCGGAGATGTTATCAAACACTCTATTATATAGGATAGCTCTCATAGCAAAAAGACAACAATGTCAACTATGTGACTGAGGTGGATTAGGGGGTTTAGAGCAGAATCTCTCTCTCTCTCTCTCTCTCTCTCTCTCTCTCTCTCTCTGCCTCAGTCTCTCTGTTGCTGTCTTTCTGTATCTCTGTGTCTGTCTGTCTGTTTTTTATTCTATACATCTAGAATGATGTATATAGTGTGCATTTGTTTTTTTAAAGATTTATTTATTTATTTTGTGTATATGAGTACAATGTAGCTGTACAGAATTTAACTCAGGACCTCTGCTCGCTCTGGCCCCTGTTCGCTCTAGCCCCCACTCACTCCAGCCCCACTCGCTCCAGCCCAAAGACTTATTTATTATTATTATATGTAAGTACACTATAGCTGTCTTTAGACACACCAGAGGAGGGCATCCGATCTCATTACAGATGGTTGTGAGCCACCATGTGGTTGCTGGGATTTGAACTCAGGATCTTTGGTAGAGCAGTCAGTGCTCTTAACTGCTGAGCCATCTCTCCAGCACAGAAGTGTGCAATTTCTATTCTATCTGCAGGTGAGAAAAGGTTAAGTAGAGAGAAATGTTCACAGCAATGAGCTAAAGACTTCCAACAGAGCCAGGTGTGGAGGCATATGCCTGTAACCTCAGCACTTGAGGTGGTGGTAGAAGAATCGGAGTTCAAGACCACATTTGGCTACATAGAGAGTTCAGGGCCAGCCTGATACCAGAAGAGAGTCACCATCCTCTAAATATTTTTTTTCCTAATACAGCTCTATCCCCAAGAGAGTGATTAAAGTATGTATCCCGAAATCTCATCACAAAAATCTTCGTTTGGGAAGTAGTTGGGATTATGAAAAACTTGAAGTTCTCCCACTGAAATAGAAGACCCAGGATATGGGTCAGTGTACAGCACTTGCTTTGCATGCATGAGTCCTTAGGTTCCATGCTCAGTATAAAAACATATACATTGTAGAGAGGCTAAATGACACCATGTAACATGTAGATCACCTCATACATTATTGTGGTTTTTTTTTTTTTTTTTGAGACAAAGTCTCACTATATAGATCTGGAACTCAGAGATTTTCTTTACCACTGAGATAAAAGGCATGTGTCACCATGCCTGGCTCATATACTATTTTTAATTGGATATTTAATATGTATTCTTTTAGCAAAGATATACAATGTTATTAGCTATAGTCAACCATGTTTTATAATCAGTCCTGTGAACTTATTTTTCCTAACTAAAATCTTGTGAATGGTTAAATTAAGAAAAATTAAGGTATTTAAGTGAAATTATGTATCCCTTAACTTGTCCATCCCTGACCTATCATCCACAATTCTTTACAACTATAGACTCTTTTTCCCCCCTTTAGACATACTCCCATGTAGCCCAAGTTGGTGTCCAATTCTATGGAGCAGAAAATAAGTTTCTTTCTTTACTTTAAATTTAGTTTAACTCTCTCTCTCTCTTTTTTTTTACATATTTACTTTATATCCTGCTCACTGCCCAATTTTCTTTATTTTTTAATTAATGATTTATTTATTTTTATTTTATGTGCATCAGTGCTTTGGCTGCATGTATGTCTGTGTGAGGGTGCCAGATCCCCTGGAACTGGAGTTACAGGCTGGTGGAAGCTGCCTTGTGGGTGCTGGGAACTGAACCTGGGTCCTCTAGAGGAGCAGTCAGTACTCTTAACCACTGAGTTATCTTTCCAACCCCTTGACCCTACTATTTATAGTTGTGGTGTTTTTGTTTGTTCATTTGTTTTTATTTTTTCTTTGTTTGGTTTTGGTTTTTCAAGGTGGAGTTTCTCTGTGTAGCCCTGGCTGTCCTGAAACTTGCTCTGTAGATCAGGCTAGACTCCTGCCTTCCTGAGTACTGGGATTAAAGACAAGGATTTAATTGCCTGAAAGCATTGCCTGAAAGGTTTTTCTTTTAATTAGTTTTTTTTTCTTTTGTTGTTTTTTGTTTTTGAGACAGGCTTTTTCTCTCTCTGTAACCTTGGCTGTTCTAGAACTGCTTCTGTAGACCAACTCATAGATCTCCATCTGCCTCTGGCTCTGAAGTGCTGGGATTAAAGCCATGGGCTACCACACCTTACTGCTTTTGGTTGGTTGGTTTTGAGACAACGTCTTGCTATGTAGCACTGACTGATCCGGAACTTGCATTGTAGACCAGGCTGGCCAGGCCATAAACCTTCAGTGATTCTCCTACCTCTGTCTCAGTGTTAGAATTATAGGTATATACTAACCAGCCCAAGTGCTAGGATTATAGGTATATATCAATGTGTCCAGTTTCTTTGACTTTATTTATTTAAAAATAATTGTGCCACAGTATTCGTGTGGATGGAGGTCAAAGGACAAATTTGTGGAGCCTTTTCTACTTCTGTGTGAATGCTGAGGATCTACTACAGGTTAGGAGGCAAGCACCTTTACCTGCAGAGCCAACTCTGACTTTACTTCTTAGGTTTCACACATAAGCGATATCATGTCTTTATGAGTTTGGCTTATGTCATGTAATGTTATGTTCTCCAGATTCTACCTCATTGCTCATAAATGATATTTCCTTCTTTTCCTACGCTGGGGATAGAACTTGGAGCTTCTTTTACCCCTCTAGACAAGTACTTTACCCCTCAGCTACATCCTCAACCTTGGGATTGCCTTTATTTTTATTTCAATTATTTTATTTTTGCAGTGGTGATAGGTAGCAAGCTCAGGGCTTTAGGCATCGTATCATTGATCTACAACTCTCCATCTTGGATTTCCTTCTCTCTATGGTTTGATAACATTCATGGTATTTGTGCCCTGCATTGACTTTACTGTCTTAGTTAGGGTTTCCATTGCTGTGATAAGACATCATTACCAAAAGCAACTTGGGAGGGGGGAGGAAAAGTTTTGTTTCATCTTACAATTCTCAGGTCACTTTCCATTCTTGAACAGAAGTCGGGGCAAGAACTCAAGGAAGGAACATGCAGACAGGAGCTAAGCAGACCAGTGCTGTTTACTGGCTTGTTCTTTATGGCTTGCTCAGCCTACTTTCTTTCTTTTTTTCTTCTTTTCTTTCTTTCTTTTTTTTTTTTTTCATTTGAGACAGGGTTTCTCTGTATAACCCTAGCTGTCCTGGAACTCACTCTGTAGACCAGGCTGGCCTCAAACTTAGAAATCTGCCTGCTTCTGCCTCCCAAGTGCTGGGATTAAAGGCATGCGCCACACCACTGCCCAGCTCAGCCTACTTTCCTAAGCAACCTAGGACTATCATCCCAGTGATGTCTCAGCCCACGATAAGCTGGGACCTTCCACAATAATCATTTATCAAGAAAATGTCTCAGAAGCTTGCCTACAGGTCATTCAGAACTGCCTTTTCCCTAGATGACCCTAGCTTGTGTCAAGTTGACATAAAAAACTGGGCAACACAATGAACAACTCATTCACTGATTGACACAGACTGATCCCATATCTTGGCTGTTGTGAGTAGTGCCATAATAAACATGGGAATGCAAGTGTTTCTTAGTTATAGTGATTCAATTTATTTGCATTTGTACAAAGTAAATTATCCCTTTGTATATATACAAAGTATTTTGGCACTTCTTGTCTTTTAAGGCTGGGGATAATGCAATGTGGATAGGGATGTCCTTGGGTGCTATGTAGAAGGGGTCTGTATCCTGCTTTCTGGCACCATCTCAGGGTAGGAATCAAAGCCTGGGAGAACAAGAGCTATTGTAGTCAGTCTTTAAAAAGTTACCACATCAGTGGCAAGCACTAGTGTAACACAATGTTTGACAGCATAAAGAAACTGTGGGAATAGGTAATAGATTGCTGAGTGCTAATCTGTATGGCTTCATAGCAAGAAAGTAATACCTTTGTTCCTATGTGTAGACCAAGCTGGTCTCAAACTCAGAAATCTGCCTGCCTCTGCCTCCCAAGTGCTGGGATTAAAGGCATGAGCCACCACCGCCCGAAGAGGTTCTTTTCTTGCCCCTGTGAACAGGAAAGTTTGTTAGAACACAAAGTAATTGGGAATGCTAGACAATAAAGAAAGATGCAGTAGAGTTGGAGTGTGATGGCCCATGTCTGCAGTATCAGCACTTAGGAGGTAGAATCGGGGATTAGGAGTTCAAGACTATCCTCAACCACATAGTGACTTCAAGACCAGTCTGGACTACATGAGACTGTCTCACCTGTTGCTCCCCTCAAAAGCAACAAAATATCTAAAAGCATAGGTGCAAAAATCTAGCTTTGCTACTTATTTGCTTTTGGGCAAGGTATGTAACATCTTTGTGCTGTGGTTTACAAATGTGAAAAATGATGGTAAGAATGATGCGGGAGTTGGTGGTGCACACCTTTAATCCCAGCACTCGGGAAGCAGAGGCAGGTGGATTTCTGAGTTCGAGGCCAGCCTGGTCTACAAAGTGAGCTCCAGGACAGCCAGGGCTATACAAAAAACCCTGACTTGAAAAAACCCAAAAAAGAAAAAAAAAAAAAAAAGAATGATGCTTATACTTTTCTCTGCCGCCACCGAGTTGTGAGTTGCGCAAAGGCAGAAGCTCGGGTGCATTCAAGATTCATCGAGACTTATAATACACGGCTATGGCTGAGGAAGGTATAGCTGCTGGAGGTGTAATGGCTGTCAACACTGCTCTACAAGAGGTACTGAAGACTGCCATCATCCACGATGACCTAGCACGTGGCATACGCAAAGCTGCCAAAGCCTTAGACAAGCACCAAGCCCATCTCTGTGTGCTTCCATCCAACTGTGATGAGCCCATGTACGTCATGCTGGTGAAGACACTTTGTGCTGAGCACCAAATCAACCTAATTAAGATTGATGACAAGAAATTAGGGGGAAGGGTAGGTCTCTGTAAAAATCGATTGAGAGGGCAAGCCATGGAAAGTGGTTGGTTGCAGTTGTGTGGTGGTTAAGGACTGTGGCAAAGAATCTCAGGCCAAGGATGCCGTTGAGGAGTACTTCAAATGGGAGAGATGAATGAATACAATTTTGGCTCAGAAAAAAAAGAAAGAATGATGCTTATGATTCAGTGGATTCATATAAAGCATACAGGAAATGCTATTTAATTGCTAGCTGTTATTATTATATACCTGAGTGGGTAGAATGTGATTTATATCTGCTACACCAGAGATTTTCCTCAAGAATGGCTTGCTTATGTGGTGCTGTGGATGGAAATAGACCCCAGGGTCTAATCTATTGAAGAGAATGGGCAGTTGTTTCAGCAATCACCGTTCAGACTTTAGGGCTCTGCTACTTGTATACTTTCTAGAGGAGTTTAGGTTTGTGACACTTCACAGTTACAGAGAAGCAAGGTGGGCTTATTTATATTTGTACTTCCCAGGAGTCAGGTGCCAAAGCAATTTGCTCCCTGACATATGCCCTGGACACACGTGGAAACACTGTATCTTTGAAGAGAAGAACAGACAATATATAGAAAGAGTAGGGAAACTGCACAGATGCATGTTTCTAAGTAAGTCACTAAGCCAACGGGAGCTGCTATTCTGTGCTGGGAGGAAGGTGGGCATTAATACCTCCTAGATGATCTTGGTGAGACTCTTCCCAAATTTAAGGCTTTCTTAGAGAAAATGTCATCCAGAAATTCATGCCCTTAGACTTGCTGTTTTAAATAGTGGGTGACTGGATAAGAAACACATTTCATGCTCTTCTTTATCACAGTAGTAACAGTTAATAGAAAGCACATGTGGCTCAATATTCTTTTGAGATATAGTATTTTATTCCATATATTTTCTCTACCTCTCCCATAGTCTATTTTGTAATATCTCAAGGGAGAATGTGGCCAGGCAGGAAAACAAATAATATAGGGATTGTCTTGGGATGCTGACATCTAAAACTGATTCAGGTGGGTGTGGTGGCATATTTTGTAATCCCAGCCTTGGGATTAGGAATTTGATTAAGGTTATTCATGGTTACATCGTGAGCTCAAGGTCAGCCTGAGCTACACAAGACCTTTGTTTCAAACACTCTCATTATCTCCACCACCCCACCCTTGGTGTGTGTGGGGGAACATCAAAAAGAATTCCAGTGAAAACTTTGTGGTTTCTCAGAAGTAGTGCTTCCAAACATAACTAGGTTATTGTATATTTTTATGGGATATTATAAAGTGAAGTGAAATTACAAGTGGTTAATAATGACTCAAATTTTCTGGTAGATGAAGTGGCTAATAATAACTCAAATTTTCTGGTAGATGAATGGGAATATCACAATTGCTACTTGACAGTGAAAACCAGTGGATAGGAAGGGAAAACTTTCTAACATATAGTGGTGATAACTATAATTGCTTACTCTCATTTCTGCCTACAATGGCATTTTGTGCTTAGTTCTGGACAGCACATATATTAATACTAAGTCTACAGGGGACTGAAGAGATGGCTCAGCAGTGAAGAGCACATGTACTCTTGCAGAGGACCTGGGTTTGGTTTCCAGTACCCATACAGTAGCTTACAACTATTTGTAACTCCAGTATCAAGTAATTCAATACTGTCTTCTGACCTCCGTGGGCACCAGACACACATGTGGTACACATACAAATATGCAAGTAAAACACTCATACACATAAAAAAGATCTTCAAAATAACTTGTAAAAAAGAATTGAATAAAACACTTTTACAAACATTTAAAAATAGTCTTCCATTGAGAAAGATCTGTACTTGGATGGGTACAGATCCGTATGATTTTCAAATTTCTAAAGCTGTATGTGTTTGTGTGACACACTGCTTAATAATTACTGAACAAGTGTTTGGTAGTCGAAGGGAGCCTACCTAGAAGAGTTTGCACCACCGTGGGTTGAAGGGCTAACATTCCTAAATATTGTTCTGTGTTGATTGTATCATCAAGCTCAGAGAAGGCACAGAGGCAGGGCCCAAGTGAGCCAGGTCTTTGAAGACAGATGTGTGTAATAGTAGTAGGAACAGTCTACCTGGAGAAGTTAAAAAGGTGGCCACAGTTTCTACTTATTATCTCATGGGAGTAATAGACTGCATAAGTCTTGAAATAACTTGACAATCTTTGAAACTATTGATTGGTGTTTGTTGGCCATCCTTCAGCAAGTCATGTCTGTTTTCTCCTCCTTGAGCCTCAGTTTCCCCTTTGGTCAAGGCAGGGTTGTTACACATTAAAACAAAACAAAACAAAACCCGTTCCTCACCATGCCTCATACAGCATACGAAGCAGTTCTTAAAGCCACTGAGCTGATGCTCATATTTAGTGAAAGCTCGAAGAAGGCAGCATTTATTAATTTGAGGAACTAGGAGTTTTCAGGGAGGTGGGTAATGGGTGATTGGTCTAGCCTCTGGGAGAAAGTGGCATTTTTGCTTGCTAGCAGTCCAGAAGCCCGGCAGTGTAGCAAGGGGGCGGGGCCAGGCTTCTGAAGGGGTTGCTATGATACGGAGGGGCCAGTAGAGGCTAACTGAACCCTTAAACCATCGCGCCCTCCCCCATCCGTCTTCACTAGGGCCATTGGCCATTGTTCCCCACAAAATGGCGTCGGTAATCCCCCCCTTCTGTGTCTGAGGCCTATGTATAGTTGGGGGGGGGGGGGGGGAGGAAATAGAGGTGGAAACAAAAACTACAATTCCCAGGGTACACCGCACCCGCTTGCGAGGCACAGGCCACGTGCCTAGGCCTAGCGGTTCCAGGCCGTCAAAAATCGGTTAGCTCCCTCTCCCATCCCTTCTTTGGTTGTTGCCCCCCCTCCCCCGCGCGCACTGAGGTCCTGGGGGCGGGGGGGCTGCGGTGGTATATGCCATGGCCGGTGCCCTCTCAACATAACCAGGAGACAGGTATTTGTAAATCTGTGCTTCGACTTCTAATCCCCAATTTGGCAGGTATGGGTCTCGCGAGATAAACCGGGACCTAGCAAAAGTGAGTAAGGGGTGGTGGGTGAAGGGGTACTGGTGGGTACCACATCTCCACAGAGCTGCTTCACTTAATGGTTTCCAAAGAGGTGAAAGTGGGCTGCTGGTGGCCAAGCAATGGTGTGGCGCTTGGACCTCTTTTTCTTGATTTCCTTCTTTGTTCTTGAGGGGAACAAGGTAAAGCAGCCGTGAGGACGAGTGCTTCAGAGCACGCGAGCAGTATCTTGCGTGGCTCCTCGCTGAGATCCCCCCCCCCCCCGTGCTAGGGAGAGGAGTCTCTCTCTCCTCGACGCGCATCCACTGCGCTGCGCTGAGTTCGGGGAAGGTGTGCGCAGGCGCTAGCCGGGCAGCCCCCGGGCACCTCGCTCTGCCAGGGGCCGTCCGGAGTTCGGGCTGCTCAGTTGGCTTTCCTCGCCCCTCCCCCTCCCTCCCCCTCCCTCCCCTCCCTTCCCCGCCCCTCTCCAGTCTATCAGGATTCTCTGGCTTCAGTACGCGTGCGCCCGGTCAGCTGCGGGGCGAGCGCGAGCTTGGGCTCGCACCCTGCTCCCCCTAACCCCGCCCGCTCATCCCCTCACCGCGGTCGCTGGCTCGGTGGGCTCGCGGGGAGACGCGCGCACGCGCACAGGACTCGGAGACGAGCCGGAGACACCGAGGAGGGGAGTGAGAAGCATCGGAGGAGGCGTTAGAGGAGGAGGTATATGTGTATGTGTCTAGTCTACGGTGTAGCCGGTCTGGGGGCTGGAGAAGGCTTGAGAGACAGCGAGGGAGAACTGAATAGAGTCGTTCTCTAGCGGTCAGAGTCTCTAGTGAGGTGAGGGTCCCGGCCAGCCCGGGACCCTGAGAGAGGGAGGAGGCCGGGGGGCGTGTCCAGGATCGGGCTGAGCGATGAATGGGCCCAGGATGAATGGAAAGAGGCAGCGGCGGCCAACAGTCTGTTCAGAGTAAGCGCCCCAGTCTCTCTCTCTCTCTCTCTCTCTCTCTCTCTCTCTCTCTCTCTCTCTCTCTGTGTGTGTGTGTGTGTGTGTGTGTGTCTGTTGAGGGGGAGCAGCTTGACCAAGGCATGGTGCGTGCGGTCACCCGAAGGTATTGGACGAGGCCGGACTCAGGTCTTGGGGTTGTAAGAGCTGGAGTCGAAGTGATGGAATACGGAGAGGGAAATTAAGGGGGGGGGGTAGTGGGGAAGGACAGATCGGAGGTTAAGGTGCGTTTCTTCTTCTTTTTTGTTTCTGTTGGGGAGGGTGGTAACTTTGGCAGTTGATGGAAAACCAAGAGACAGGGAAGGTGAGGATACAGGAGATGGTTGACAAAGGGACCGAGAGATCATTTAAGTGAGATTGGTGATACTAAAAGAATCGCTTTGGGTGTGGGATGTTCAACAAGGTTTGGATGTGTTATATTGATGGAAATGGAGTGGGGAAAAGAATAGGCTTAATTTAGAGGTTCATTTGATGTAGGAGGGTCGATAGGACTGAAATCTGGGTGAGGGATATAGCAGACTGATTGTGTAAATTGTGTTAGGTGCAAAGGAATTGAGAGGTGTGGTGTGTGCTCTGTGACTGACTTGCTGGGAATGGGGAGGGGAGGAGATGATAGGGGTAGGATAAAAGTCACGAGGTGGTTTCGCTGTATTGAATGAGGTTTTGTTTAGTTAAGAGCTGTGAAACATTTATGTAGTGGGATGTGTAGCAGAAACCCCCAGAGTGTGTCTTTCTGTATCTTGCCAGTCGATACACTGTTAAAAAGAGGTGCGAGTTTGCTCTTCTCCCTGTCGGTTTTTCTTTTTTTCTTTCTTAATTTTTTTTTTTTTAGACAGGGTTTCGTCCTGTACCCAAGGCTGGCCAGAAATCCACTATGTAGCCAAGGTTGGTCTTGAATTCCCTTCCATCCTTCTGCCTCAGCCTTCAGGTGTGATTCCTTAAGGGTTACTGCTGAGACAGTTGCATGAATCAATCAATAGTCTTGGGTTGTGAAAATCTGTGCAGTAGTGATTGCATCAAATATTTGGAGGCTTTGTTATCCATTTTTCATGGGTACTGTTTTGTTTTGTTTTCAATACACGGTCTCACTATGTAGCCTTGGCTGGCCTGAAACTTGCTATGTAGACAAGGGTGGTCTGTAACTCAGAGAAATCTGCCTGCCTCTGCCTCTCCATTTTTAATATAAAGAGAACTTTTTAACAGACCTTAGTGTATGGCTGGAGGTGTTGTTAGATAGTCTGTAACTCTTTGCATTGTTGAAATTAAAATTTGTTTAAACTGGACAGCCCGAGGGAAAGATACTTTGTATTTAATCTTAGCTAAAATGTACAAAATCTGATTTTGAGTGTTTAATAGTGATAGCCCGGTGTTTTGGGTTATTTTAAAGTTTATTTTCTGAGAAAAGTGGCGCATGCTTTTAGTGTATTTGTTTCGTTGTTTGATGACGGCCTTGAACATGCTAGGCAACCCCTTTACCACTGAGCTGCATCTGCGGCTGGTGTAACTTTAAATTACAATAGATTACTTGGACATGTTGTTCTCTGAATATGTTACTTAGCTTCTGGTAAGGAGGCCTTGTGATGTTTTCATTCTGTTCTAGGTCACGATTAATGATTATGGATTTTTAACTTTTCATGATTATTTTTACAGGTCTTGCTGACATACATCTGAGTTTGTGGAAGTGTACATTTAAGAACATTTCTTGCTTTCTGTTTTGAAATGGAAAAGAGTATGTTCCTTTCTTTGACTACTTCAGAGTTTTAACACAAAGGTTAATATCATGTTTAGTTTGAGATTGAGATGAATATTTTGTGTATGAATATAAATATATAGGGTAGTGTATATTCACACATGCCAATATATATAATATCAAACACACATTATTATAGGGCAGAAATAGGTACAGTGGGAGCTTCGAAATTGTAACTCTTCCAGGAAAGATGGTCTCCTAGCTTTTAGCTAGATTTTCCTGGAGTGAAGCTGAAGAGAAGTAATAGGCTTATCTTCTAAAAGCCTTTTCTGCCTCTCCTTTTATCTTTTTGCTGTCTTCTCCACTGTGCCCCTCTTTAGATTGTCTACATACTTTACACATACTTTTACACTGTCCTCACGTGTCTTCATATTTTAAAGGGATTATAAAGGTCAAAGAAGTCTGGTGTGGTGGTATAATATCTTTTATCTCAGCACTTGGGAGACAGAGGTAGTCAGATGTTTGTGAGTTCAAGGCCAGCCTGGTCTACATACTGTTCCAGGACAGCCAGGGATTCATAACGAGACCCTGTCTCAAAAGAAAAACATAGGGGCTGGAGAGACGGCTCAGAGATTAAGAGCACTGTCTGCTCTTTCAGAGGTCCTGAGTTCAATTCCCAGCAACCACATGGTGGCTCATAGCCATCTATAATGAGATCTGGTGCCCTCTTCTGGCCTGCAAGCATATATGCAGGCAGAATGCTATATACACAATAAATAATCTTTTTTTTAAGTAGAGAACTTAAGTTTTTGTGTTCATGTTTTTGTATGAGGATGAATTGTGTGCAACAAAAAAATTTGTCTTTTATTTTAGTATTAAGTGTTCAGCTCTATTTGTAGAGATCCTTAGGTCTCCTGGCTAAAAGCCAGTATTCTTTCACAGGAGAGTGTCTCGTCCATTTTTTAGTCAAGATATCATATATTGTTAGGCAGCAACTAACTTTGATAGCTCTAAAGGACACATATAAAGGCATTTATTTTGAACTTAGAATTCATGGTATTTTTAATTTAATTTTTATTTTTGGGTTTCATATATGAGTACAATATTCATAGTTGTTCTGTAAATATCATGAGATTTTTTTTTTTTTTAGAAAATGTTGAAGTTGTTGAGAGAGACTTATTGAAGAAATGAGCCTTTAATGCTCTTTCAGGGATATATAATCCTTCTGAAACTTTTTCCCTCTTCCCTTCTTTCCATATAAACTGTTCCCTTCTTGTTGCCCCTCCCTCTCCTTTTTTTTTAAAAAGAAGTTCTGTGAGTTCAAGACCAGCCTGGTCTACACAGTAGGTTTTATTTATTTTATTTTTTAAATATTTGTTCATTTATTTATTATATGTAAGTACAGTGTAGCTGTCTTCAGACACTCCAGAAGAGAGCATCAGATTTCGTTACAGATGGTTGTGAGCCACCATGTGGTTGCTGGGATTTGAACTCAGGACCTTTGGAAGAGCAATCGATGCTCTTAACCACTGTGCCATCTTACCAGCCCCAGGTTTTATTTATTATCTATGTGTATGAGTACACTGTAGCTTTCTTCAGACACACCAGAAGAGGGCATGAGGGCATCGGATCTCATTATGGATGGTTGTGATGGCGCCACCATGTGGTTGCTGGGAATTGAACTCAGGACCTGTGGAAGAGCAGTCAGTGCTCTTAACCACTGAGCCATCTTTCCAGACCCTCCCTTTCACCTTTTAAGAGAAACTGTGTTTGGGATTGAATCCAGGGTCTTCTGTCTGCTACTTAAACATTCTATGTAGGGAAAGACATGCATCCCCACTCCATCTCCTTTAAAAAGTCTTAGAAGAAATGAAATATATCTTTTGCCATGTTTTAGCATGGGTTCTTTTAAGTCGTGATGAAACTCAGTTATAAATTTGTGATTTTAAAAATTTTATTTTGTGTGTTACTTGGGATTGAACCTGTTGGCTCTACAGATGCCCTGAAAGCAGTCTGCCACTGACCAGTATCCTCAGCCCTCTTTTCTTTTTGAGAGGTGTCTCAATAAGCTGCCTAGGCTGTCCTTGAACTCACTTTGTAGCCTAGGCAGACCTTAAATTTTTGATCTTCCTACTGCAGTCTTCCAAATTGCTGGGATTATAGGCCTGAGCTACTAAGCCTGGTTTTAAACCATTTTAAAAAGTATATGCCTTCGGAATTAAGTAACTTTACTGTATTTGGGGCAAGTATCTAATTCCAAAATGTTTTCATCACCTTGAAAGGAAACTCTGTACGTACTCATTAAGTGTTCGCTTCCTATTCTCCTCCCTCTAACACCCAGTGGCTCTTATTTGCCATCTCAATGGCTTTGCTCAGTCTCTAATCATAATACTAACCCTAAACCTCTTATGTTAGACTTTTTTCTTGTAAATCTTTACATGAGCCCCCACTGTGTGTGTGTGTGTGTGTGTGTGTGTGTGTGTGTGTGTATGAGCGCGTGCGCAAGCATGTGTTTTGTGGATGCTATATATACAGAAGTCAGAAGACAACCTAAGGCAACTAGTCTTTGCCTTTGATCTTGTTTGAGACAGGGTATTTCATCTGGAATTTCTCCTGTCTCCACTTCCCAACTTGGTATAGGAATATTGAAATTACATCATCTGGCTTTACCTGGGTTTTGGGGATTCACATTCAGGCCCCCACAAGCCATATCCTCAGCCTTTATGCCCAGCCTCTTCTACTTAATGTGTTTTGAGATTCACCCTCTATGCATGTCTCATTCTGTTCTATGGTTGAGTAATATACTATTGTATGGGTATGTCCATTCATAAGTTCATGAATATCTGGAATGTTCCCACCTTTAAACTTTTGTGGGTAGTGCTGCTGTAAATATTCATGTGTAAGATTTTGTTTGAAGATTCATTTTAACTTATTTTGGGTATGTTATTAGAAAACAAATTACTAGATCACATACCAACTGCTTTCTACAGAGGTGTCACTATTATACATTATCATTATATATTATCATACCCAATATATATGGATTCTAATTTCTTTACTTCTTCCCCAAACTTGTTGCTCTTTTTAATGATGGTCTCATGGTGGCTGTGAAGTGGTATCATTGTAGTTTTGATTTGCATTTCCCTAATGACTAATGATGTGGGTGGGGCATCTACTCCTGCTTTGTCTACTTATATTTCTTCTTTAAAGAAATAGTTTGACCTATCTATTTAAGACTTTGTTCATTTTAAAATCTGCTTGCCTTTTTAAATGAATTATAGGAAGGCTTTTGATGGTTTATAGAACTTTATTTTAATTTATGGTGGGAAAACATCAGTCTTGTGTGGCTTGGTACATGCCTTTGAGCACAGCAAAGCCACTGAGACAGGCAATGAGAAGGTAGAGGAAGGTGGTCCACTGTGAGTTGAAGACCAGCTTGGTCTACATAGGAGAGAGTTCTAGATCTTAAAAGACCTTCACTCATTTTAAAATGCGGCTCTTTTTGAGTTATAAGAGTTTTAAGAACTACATTCTAGATACAATTGATATCCTTTGCGAATACATTCTCCTATTCTATTACTGTTTTTCTTTTTTATGGTGTAAAATCTATATGATAGATAGGTAGTCTACCACTGAGTTACATTACAGCCCAGTCTTTGTACTTTGGTTGATCGAAGGTTTTTGATTTTTGATTTTATTTTATTGAGACTCTTGCTGTATAGCCCAGGGCAGGTTTTGAATTTTTGATCTCCCTGGCTCAGCCTGCCTGCTCTCTTGATGGTGTGTTTTCTGGCACTGATATCTTGAAGTGTCATGGAATCTAGTTATATAGCTTTTCTTTTGTTGCTGATGCCATTTGCTCTTTCTTTTGTTCGTTCCCCACCCCTCAACACTCAGGCTGCCCTCAAAGTTGTGTATCCAAGCATGACCTTGAATAGTTTTTTTAAAAATTTATTTTTTTATTTTTATGTACATTGGTGTTTTCCCTGCGCAAATGTCTGTGTGAGGGTGTCAGATCTTCTGGAACTGGAGTTACAGACAGTTGTGAGCCACCATGTGGTTGCTGGGAATTGAACCCAGTGCCTCTGGAAGAGCAGACCATATTCTTTTAGCTCCTGAGCCATCTCTCCAGTCCCTCTTGAGCAATTTTTTAAAAGACTTAGAAATTTTATTTGTATGAACGTTTTTCTCGCATGTATATATGTGTACTCCATGCCTGGTGCCTGTGGAAGTCGGAAGAGGGTGTTTGTTACTCTAGAATTGTGAGCTGCATATGGATGCTGGGAACCAAATCTGGCCCTCTGCAAGAGCAGTTAGCATTCTTAACTCTTAAAAAGCTCTGAACCTTTTAAAAATGGTAATTTTATAAATTCTTACATGGAATTCTCTGACCTCTTTCTACCCCCTCCCCACACCTCATATACACTCTCACCCGCCCCCTCCATCCCCCGTCCCCCGTCCCGAGAGTTTTCTTTCTTTTCCACATGGAGTTCATCCTGTATTGTCTTACTTCTATTGGGAGTGTGGCCTGCCCTGAAGTGTGGTCAGTTTACCAGGTGTCACACCATTAAAAAAAAAAAAGGCTGACACTTTCTATCCTAGTAGCTATCAAATGCAATAGATTCTCAACTGGTAGTAAGATTTTATGTCTACCTCCTTCCTTCTTTACATGTGAATTGCTTGAAAGTTTTTAAACTTTACATTTGTACTTGATGTCTGTGGATGCTAAAGCTCTGTACGAGTCATAGCGACTTTATTATTATTATTTATTATTATTATTATTATTATTATTATTATATGTGTGTGTGTGTTTAAGTCAGAGGACAACTTTATGAAGTTTGTTCCCTCCTTCTTTATGTGGTTTTCCAGGATTGAACTCAGGTCATTATTAGGCTTGCATAGCAAACACCTTTACTCATTGAGCCATCACATGAGTCTCAGGAAGACCTTTATATGATTAAACCTCATATGATGTGCCAAAAAATTCTTAAGTTGAAACTATAGGGATGCTTTTTTGCCTACTTCTTCCTTTATATATCTTTGTTGTCTATTCATGCATGTGCAGATGAGTTCACTCATGCCACTGTGTCTGGAGGTTAGATGTTAACATCAGGTGGCTTCCTCTATAGTGCCCCCTCTTAGTTTTTGAAACAGGATCTCTTGCTGGACATGAAACTCACCAAATTGCTACACTAGCTAACCAGCGAGCACTTGGGATCTACCTGTCTCTGACTCCTGTTGCTAGGAATACAGATAAGCACCACCATGCCCAGCTTTTACATGTAAGCTGGGGACTCTGAATTCAGGTCCTGATACTTGTAAAGTAAGTATTTTACTATTGAGCCATTTTTTTCAGTGTTACTTTTGAACTAATATTATATTTCACATACAGTGGTACATTCCTGTAATCCTAGCTCTCGGGAAAATGAGGCAGGGGTACTGTGATATCAAGACCAGCCTGGTCTACATTGTGTAAGGTGAAATATTCCTTTAAAACTAGAGAAAAATAGTTGGGCATGGTGGAGCATACCTATAATTCTAGCACCGTGGAAGCAGAGATAGGGAGATCTAGTTTGTGTCCCTGAGTCACATGGATAGTTCTAGGCTAGTCTGGGCTTAAATAGCAAAATGTTGTCTGAAACCAGTCAACCAACCAACCCAGACAACCACATAAACACCCAAAACAAACAAACAACAGAAAGAATCAAAGAAGTTGGCTCAAATTATTTGGACAGATAGATTCCTGATCTTAACAATAATAAACTACATAGCAGATATAATTGCCTTTTTAGATATATGCAATGTCAATTTTTGGTTAAATGATAGGTTATTATGGATTAAGTCTATTTTCACTGAGTTTTTTTTTTAATTTTAACATAGCCCCTGTAGCCTAAAAGTTGTCATCCTCTGCTTCCTATTGTGCTGGGATTGTAGGAGTAATGTCAACATGCCTGGCTTTCAGTTGACTTCTTCACTAATATATATGCAAACATTCCCTCGCATAGACCTATGTCCAAAGAATGTGATATAGTTTTGTAGTGTATATATATATGCAACATAGAGTTATATGAGTGTGAATTACAAGGGGCCCCTTATTAGGAGTAACTCTGGCTTGTTTTTTTGTGGGGCTAGAGAGAGATAGAACTCAGTCTGGCACATTCTAAGTAAGTTCTCTGTCACTGAGCTGTCCCTTTCTCCTACCTCCTGATTTTCCAAACCCCTAGCTGTGCCATTTTAGTTCAATTTACTTGATCTCTGATTACTTTGAAATCTTCTGGCCTTTTGAAATAATCTTGTGTAGCCCAGGCTGATCTCAAATTTGTCATGTAGCCAAATATGATTTGGAACTTCTGATCCTCTGGTCTTCTGCCTCTTGAGTTCTGAGATGTGCATCACTACATTCAGCTTTATGAGGTGCTGAGGATCAAACCCAGGGCTCAGCAAGCATTCTGAATTACATTCCTCTGGTTCTTTTTTAATTTTTTTTAAAGAAAGATTTTATTTTTTAAGCCCCCCCCCGTGTGTGTGTGTGTGTGTGTGTGTGTGTGTGTGTGTGTGTGTGTGTGAACACAGGTACAAGAGACCAGTGGCATCAGATCCTCCTACCTGGAGTTATAGGCAGTTGTGAACTGCTGAATGTGGGTCTTGGGAACCAGTTAGATCCTTTATAAGAGCAGTATTCATGCACTCTTATCTTAGCCTCTGGGCCATCTCCCCAGCCCAACCTTTCTCTTCAGCCATCTTTTTAATTCTTTTATTAAAAAGACTAGGAGCCCAGGCCAGCCCCGAGTTTGGTACTCCAAGGATCCTCTTGTATCAGCTGTCAGAGTAGCTGGAGCACCCACACTTTTTTCTGACAGGATCTTATTATAGTCAGCCCAGGCAGGCGAGTGCTGGGATTGCAAGCATGGGCCATGATCACCACATGTCACTTAGTTTTTTTTGAGCCTCTTTTAAAAAAAATTATAAGAGAATAATAACAGTTTTACTTATCTCAGGATTTTTGTGATGATTGAATGAAAATGTGTAAGAGGATTTAGAAACACATGGTGTATTTCTAAAATACTCTCAGTAAGTTGTAACTGATAAAATTTATTTGAATATGTACCTTATTGTTATTATTTCTTCAGCTGTTTTTTTTTTTTTTTTTTTTTTTTGAGACAGGGTTTCAATGTGTAACCCTGGCTGGCCTAGAGATCTATCCAACCTGACCTCAAACCTACAGAGCTTCATCTTCATCTGCCTCATACCTTTAATCTCAGCACCCTGAATGAGGCCAACCAGAACTATATAATAGAGAGACCCTGTCACAAACAAATGAAAACAACAAAAACTAAGCCTTTCCTTAGGTCATTAGGAAATACTTTTTTTCTTGTTATGTTAGAGTTTCTTCTAGTAATATAACTTTGCTTTGATATTTAGCCCTATAATCTACATTAAATTTTCTTTTGTACCTGATCTTAGGTAACTCTTTAACTCTCCTCCTCCAGAAGATAGCCATTTATCTTGACACAATTTATCCTCCACAAATTTGAAATTCTTACATTGGAGTATATTCCCAAGTCTTAGGTTTTTAAAAGCATATATTTATTTTTGTGCTGAAACCATATTGTTTAGGTAATTATAGTTATATTGTATGCTAATATTTGATAAATAAAAATTTTCATTGTCTTATTTCAAGATTTTAGTAGTGAGAGAATTTTGATGATACCTTACTGTAGCCCAAGGTGGCCAGGAACTCATGGTAGTTTGCTTGCCTTAGCCTTCCAGGTGCTAGCATGCCAGGAATGAGCTAGCATGTCCCCTGCTTCAAGATAGTTTTAGTTTTCCTTGTGTGCCCTGTGAGAATCAATCAGTTTGTTTGGAATTTTGATTGGTTTCACACTGACTTTTTGATAAACTGGTGGTAAGAAAGGTAGTATTAGCAAGTGTGGTGGTGCATTCCTATAATCCTGGCACTTGGGGAGGCTGAGACAGGAAGGTTGCTGTGAGTTCAAGGACAGACTGGGTTGAATAACAAGACCCTGTGTCACAAAATAGAAAAAAAAAATAATGGAGACATTGAGTTGGGTGGGATGGTACATACCCATAATCCTAGCACTTGGAGAAGGTGCCAGGAGGTTCAGGAATTTGAGGTTATCCTTGGCTCTATAATGAATTTGGGTTGCATGAGATTCTTGTCTCAAAAACCCAAAACAAAACAAGATATCAGTAGTCTTTCCACTGAGCAATGTTAGTGTTATTTGTTTCAGTAGAATTTCAGTTTTCTTCAGTGCTGCATATTTCTTTTTAAGCTTGTTCTTCAAAAACACTGTTTTCAAGATTTATTTTATTCATGTGTCTATGCGCATTTCTATGTGGGTATTTACCATACGGGGAACCTCAGAGGTCAGAAGAAGGTGTTAGATCCCCTGTAGTTGGTGTTACCAGCAGTTGAAAGCCGCCTGGCATGGTTGTTGGGAACTGAACTTTGATTCTCTGGAAGAGCAGCAAGGGCTTTTAACCATGGAGCCATCTCTCTAGCCCCTTGAGTATATTCTTAAATGAGTATTTTATAGCTTTGTTGCTCTTGTGAGCATGACGGGTGTTTTTTGTTTGTCTGTGGGGAGGCAGGATTGAGATTGGGCTTCATGATGTAGCTTAAACAGGACTTGAACTCATTGTCATCTTGTCGCATTCAGTCTTCTGAAT
The DNA here is from genome assembly GCF_000001635.26 of Mus musculus. NCBI lineage: Eukaryota > Metazoa > Chordata > Mammalia > Rodentia > Muridae > Mus > Mus musculus. The sequence continues at coordinate 151,180,377 of NC_000086.7, forward strand.
GTTGAGATTACAGGTATGCGCCACCATACCCAGCTCCAGTTAGTTGTTTTTAAATTACGTTTTCTTTTTAAAGTTATTTTTTATGTGTGTGAGTATTTCATCTGCATATACATCTGTGCACCATGTGTATGCTTGGTAGCAGCACAGGACTGAAGAGGTCATTAGATTCCCTGGACCTGGGTTTACAGATAGTTGTAAACCACTATGAGGGTGAGCCATCTCTCCAGCCCCTTAAATTATTTTTTTAATGATTATTACTGATGTATATGTCAGAGTATTAATTTTGACCTTGGCATTTCTATTGAGTTCCCTGTTTCCTCTTACTTTTTGGTAGATCTGCTGGTTCTTCTAAATAATCATGTAGTCTAGTCTGTAATTTTTTGCTTTTATCCCCTTTGGGTTTTTTTTTCTGCCTGTACCTTCTGAATATTGAGATTACAGTTGTAGGTCCTGTGCCTGGCTTATGAGATGCTATGGATCAAACCTAGGGCTTTCTGTCTGCTAGGCAAGCACTCCATCAGTTGAGCTGCAGCTCTAGACCTGGCTTATTCTTGGATTGTTAATCATTATTTATATGGAAGATGGCTTAACCTCACTTGTAAGTTAAATGTTAACTGAAAACATACTGAGGGCTGAAGCTGTAGCTTGGTGAGTATTTGCTAATGTGCAAGGCTCTGGGTTTGATCCTCTGTACTTCATAAAAAGAAAACAAACTAAGACTCTTTAAAATCCCATTGGAGTGTTAAAAATAAAAATATTTGATAAGACTTTTTGTTGTCAGGAGTGTAAGGCAAAAGATACATATTGTATGTGGAAGTTTAAATTCGTATAATGGTCATGAGAAGCAATTTTGCAATATTGTATAAAGATTATATACATTCATTTTTATATATTATATATAATAATTTTATATATTTTTATATATTTATATATTAGTATATTTCATTGAAAGTTAAAAATGTATATATATATATGTATGCCTGCTACAAATGTATGTATATATGTGTGTACATATATATACATATATATACACACACATATATATACATATACACACATACACACACAGGTATATATGCAAATGTAATGAAATATACAGCAAATAAATTTTAATGATACAGAGTAAGAGCTGTCTATGTGCTGGAAAAAAACAGCCTAAGTCATGACTACAAAAAAAGAACAATCCCAGCATTCAGGCTTCAAAGATAGCCTGGGGTACATAGGCATATTTGTCTCAAAACTCCAAAACAAGAAAAGCAGAAAAAAGGCTTAGTGATTTGGGCATGGTGTTATTCACCTGTAGTCCTAGCTCTTGGGAGACTAGGGCAAAAGGATGGCTTAAATCCAGAATTTTCTGCCAGCTTAGGTAATGTAGTGTAATGAGTCTTTGCCCCAAAATAAAAACAAAACACCCCAAATTTAGTGTAAGCTGGACCAGATAGTACAGGCCCATAATCCCAGCTAGTCAGGAGGCTGAGATGGGAGGATTGCAAATTCAAGGTAGACAATGGACTATGGACTCAATTCAAGCTATCCTAAGCAACTTAATGAGAGTCAGAATTCAGTGGTAGAACACTTGTCTAACATGTGGAAGGTCTAGGCTCTAGTAATGTAAAAAAAAAAAAAAACAAACCCAAAAAACTTTATTGTATACTATACTTTTTGGGGGTGCAAAGATAAGCATATTTTCGAAAGTGACTTGAAGGTGCTTTCAGTGATAGGGCATGTGCCTAGCTTGTGTCCATGATCTGAGGCACTAGAATACATGCCCAGCATTGAAAAACAAATGAAGAAATATGGTATCAAGCATTGTGGCACATGCCTATAAAGCCAGCACTTTTTAAGAGGTTGAGATAGGAGGATTGCTGAGTTTAAAGTCAGACTGTATTACATAGTAATTTCCAGGCTAGCCAGGGCTACATAGCAATACACTTTTAAAAATAAAAACAAACAAAACCCTCAAACCTAACAGATAGTTTACACATGATAAAAGCAAAAGCTAATAGAATGGAAAATGTGGCAAATAATACTACTAATTATACTATATTGCAAGTTTGAGAACAAGGACTGAGTTTTGTTCTTTTATTCTTAGATGTTAGTGACTGTGCATTGGTACTTGGTGGTTATTGTGAAAATGTATGTATGAGAAAGACATAAAATTGTAGGTCAATTAGTAATTTCATTAATCAGGTTATTTTTAAATGAAAAAGATGTGTTAGCTAAGTGAAGCAAATAGATATTATCTTTGTCATTCAAGGGCTCCAGCTTCCATGTAAAGGCTTAGACCAGTGGTTCTCAACCAGTGCTTTACAACCTTTTCAGGCCTTCTAAGATCACCAGAAAACACAGACATAGTTTTGTTAATGGACAATTTTTACTGTTTAAATATGCCTTCTTTCAGTTACTATCAAGGTTAAAGAAATCCTTTGACCCATTGGTTGACAAAGTACTACTTTTTATCTTGTTTTGAGGTGAGAGTCATATTAAATTTATTACTTAACTCCTGGGCTTAAGTAATCATTCTATTTTAGTCTCCTATTTGGGATTACTGGTGTGCAACAATGTACCAGATCCAGGTTGGGTTTTTTTCCCCATAGATAGAGCTAAGGTAAAATACTAGGGGAAAGTTATTTTGAACTTTTAAATCAAACACTTTAAACTTATATAATAAATATAATAAATGTGTTGAGGGAATAGAAGTGGGATACAAATTTGTGAGTCTCTGTCTATAATAATTTGGGTCTCTACAGAAGTATTTTATATATATATATGTATATATATATATATATATATATATATATATATATATGTGTGTGTGTGTGTGTGTGTGTGTGTGTGTGTGAGTGTGTGTGTGTGTGTATGCTTAGATTACTATGCTACCATTTTATACAAGAAAAATGGTTACATTTAGGCTATATTATATAGTTTTGAACTTAATAGGTGATTCCAAGCCTGAGAAAACTCCAGATTTGAAGTCTGATTTTTTGTAAACTTTTTTGCTTTTCCACATTTCTATTTTGTTGAATACAGAAGAGATAGCTTGTTCACTGCAGCATATCTTTTCAGCAATGCCAACATGGTTTATTACTGGAAAATCTTTTAAAAATACATTATGTTTCTGCCTTCCTGAATTGAGTCTCCTTGAGAAAACATTTAATGTTTCGTCAGTATTGTTGAATAGTGCCTTATTTTTATTAACGATTTTTACATTTATTTGCTTATTTATTTGTATATGGAACTAGGTATGCATTTATCATGAAGTCATCAGTCAGTTCTTTCCTTCCCTAGTCTCTCAGGATTGAGCTCAGGTTGTCAGACTTGGCAGCAGGCACCTTTACTGAAAAGCCACCTCAATGGCCTTGAATAGTGCTTTAATGCAGTGCTGCCCTAGGGGATATTAAGAAGTGGAAAATAAAAGCTTTTATCTATTGATTATTGTATTGTGCCAGGCACTGTGCTAAGTACTTTATATGCATTTTAATACTAGTCCAGTGAGATTCACAAATGAAATTAAAAAATGAGTGTGGTCAAGTTATTGCCTGGAAGGGACTTGATTCCATGAGGAAAACAAGTGAAAAGGAGGAAAAGGAGCTGCTATTGGATCCATGAGGAAGAGATCAGAACATGGATGTTCTTTACCTGGTTTAAAAAGATTTATCATTATCAGGAGGAGGAGTATTTTGTGCCATTAGGACCAAATCCAGCATCTTCTGTATGTTAGGCAAATGCACCACCACAGAGCTATACCCTTGACCTAGAACTCAATTTTCTTATTCATTATTTGTCCTTAAGTTATAGTTATTACTCTTGTTATTGGTTCTCAACCTTCCTAATGCTATATGACCCTTTAATACAGTTCCTTATGTTGTGGTGACCCTCAACCTTAAAACTATTTTGTTGCTACTTTGTAACTATAACTTTGCTACTCTTATAAATCTTAATGTAACTATATGATAAGCAGGTTATCTGATATGTGACCCCTGTGAAAGGGTTGTTCGACTCTCTCAAATGGGTTTTGACCTATAGACTGAGAACCACTGTTTTAAAACAAGAACCTAGCCAGGTGGTGGTGGTGGCGGCGGCGGCGCACGCCTTTAATCCCAGCACTTGGGAGGCAGAGGCAGGCGGATTTCTGAGTTCGAGACCAGCCTGGTCTACAAAGTGAGTTTCAGGACAGCCAGGGCTACACAGAGAAACCCTGTCTCAAAACAAAAAAACAAAACAAAAAAAACAAACAAAAAACAAAAAACCCAAGAACTTTTTAAAATAAAGGGATATTTTATTATAGCCAGAAATAGAAGGAAAACCCCACAAAGATGGGAGTGAGAGGGCAGTATAGTTTTTTAAAACATATTTGATATTACAATGGTTTTGAGTTTAGTAAAAAAATTGTTAAGATTTCTTGTTTGTTTGTTTTGAGACATGAATCCTAGGCTGGCCTTGAAAGTCTGATCTTTCTGCTTCTGCCTACCAAGTGTTGGGATTACAGGTATGTATCACTACACTAAGCTCTAAATGTGTGAGCCAACAACCTTCCCTCCCTCTCCCCTTCCTTCCTCCTTTCTCCTTCCTTTCCTCTCACGTCCTATTACTGAGCCATTTCTCGGTCTCTCCTTATTTTGTTTTGAGATAGGATTTTGTTAAGTTTCTGAGTGGACTTGAACCCACTCTGGTAGCCTTTGGATTTGTGCTCTTCATTCTTGAGCCTACCAAGTGACTGCTATTACAGGCCTGTATCCTGAGCCAGATCTGCTTTTGTTTTTTGAGACTAGGGTTTTTTGGTTTTTTTTTTTTTTTTTTTTTTTTTTGGTTTTTCAAGACAGGGTTTCTCTGTATAGCCCTGGCTGTCCTGGAGCTCACTTTGTAGACCATGCTGGCCTCGAACTCAGAAATCTGCCTGCCTCTGCCTCTGCCTCCAGAGTGCTGGGATTAAAGGCGTGCGCCACCTTGCCCGGCCGAGACTAGGTATTTTATGTATCCCAGGTTGGCTTTGAATTTGAGGTCTTCCTGCCTTAACCAGGATAAAAATTTAAAACTATTTTATGTGTATGAGTGTTTTTACCAGCATGTATGTCTTTGTGACACTTGTGTGTGTATCTGGTGCCAATGGAGGCCAGAAGGGAGCATTGGTCCTCTGGAAAAGCAGCCAGTTCTCTTAACCACTGAGCCATCTCTCCAGCTCAGTCTTTTTAAAGTACTAAACATTTATATATTTATGTATTTATTTATTGTTTTTATTTATGTATTTATTTATTGTGCACATATGTACTTGGGCCATAGCGCTCATTGAGACATCAGAAGAGTTGCAGGAGTTGATTCTACTTCCTTTATGTAAGTCCTAGGGATTTAATTTGTCAAACAAGCCATTTTGTTGGTCTACCATGTCTGGTTTTATATGTACTGTATATCAAACCCAGGGCTTCCGCAGTTTTACAGACAAATTTTGGTGTCATGGGGTAATTCTGTTTAACTTTTTAGAGAACAACCATACAATGTTCCATGTTTAGCTACACCATTTTACATTTCTACCAGCAATGAATGAGGGATCTGCTTTTTCCACATCTTTGTTAATGCCAGTTACAGTATTTTCTTATTGTAGTCATCCTCTTAGGTATGAAGTAGTATTTCATTTTAGTTTGATTTGTATTTCCAAAATGAGTAATATTGTGTTTATTGGGCAATACTCTCTTATCTGCACAGGACCTAAGTTCCTAGTACATGGCTAAAACTATAGTACTGAATCCTATAAAAGTGTAAGTTTTCCTATTCCTATGTACACGTACATAAGATAAAGTTTAAGAGGTAAGGTAGACCAATAATTAGAACAATTATAACAAAATGCTTTATTTCAACTGTACCATTATATTTAAAGCTGACTGCTGCTGGTAAAATGGATCAATGGAAAGAGGTGCTTGCTATACAAGTCTGGTGGCCTGAATTTGATCCCCAGCCAGAATCTATGTAAAATTGGAAGTAAAGAATGCCACAAAACTCACTAAACTTTTATTTGTAAGAGAAAATGCCTGAATTATTGAAGACCTAAGTTGTGATTTGAATTCTGTGGCAGTTTTATGAGGGTGAAATATTACCACTACTTTTTTGTTTGTTCATATGTTTGTTTTGAGATAGGGTCTACGTAGCCCAGAGTACCTATAACTTCACAGTCTTTCTATCTCAGCTTCTCAGGCACTGAGATTATAGATAAACACCTTCATATCTTCATATAGTTATTACCATAAAAATATGCTTGTGGTGGTTCAAATGAGACATCCCTTATAAGTCTTAGACATTTGAATACTTGGACCAGTTGGTGACTATTTGGGGACAATTAGGAGGCCTTGCTGGAGGGGCGGGTTTGGAGGGTTCAGGAGCCTTGCACTATTTCGAGTTTGTTCTCTATGCTTCCTGTTTGAGATGTAAGCCCTCAGCTGCTGCTCCAGCCAACATGCCTGCTACTTGCTGCCATGCTGCCTCGCCTTGATGGAATCTTATTCCTCTGGAACAGTAAGCCCAAAATAAATGCTTTCTTTTTTAAAGTTGCCTTGGTTGTGATCTTTTATAATAGCAATAGAAAAGAAACAAAGGCAGAGTTGGTGCCAGGGACTGCACTATTGCTGTGATAGACCTGACCATGTAATTTTTTTTGTTTGTTTGTTTTTGAGGAATGTGGAAGACTTTGGACCTTTGGACTAGAAAATTGGTTGAATGCTATAAGCATAGCTTAATGCTCAATCCTAGTAGGACCTTGGAAGCCAGTAGTGCTGAGAGCTGTGCTGACCTCAGAAGCCCAGCTCAAAAAGTTTCAAAGGGGAAAAATAATAGGAACTGGGATAGAGATCATTCTTGTATCTCTTGCAGAGAGCTGGGTTCAGTTCCCAGCACCATCATGGCAGCTTATAGCTTTCTATAACTCCAGTTAAAGGGGATCCACAACCGTCTTCTGGTCTTTGTAGTCTCTAGGTGCATATATAGTATGCATATATATATATGCAGACAAAACATTCATACACATAAAGTAAAAATCAACAAATATTCAAAAACGTAGTGGACTAATTTCTTTGAGGGAAGACATTTCAAGTTAACCTGTTGTGGTTATAAGTAATCACTCTTATGGAGGCCTATAGTGAAAGAGAGCAATTGGGGTAGAAATAAACACAAAATGTACACTTTGAAGAGAACACCACAGCCAAGGCTTGTGCTGGAAGAGCTAGGGTGATTAAGGCAAGGCCTGATCTGCATTGGGGAAAAGGGAATGGCTAGCTTTCTACCTTGTATGAAGAAAAGGCCTAAAGAATTTTCTGTTCTTGAAAAGGAACAAGTCAAAGCAGCTAGGAATATGATTGAAGGGCACCAGAGTTCACCCCAAGTGACTTCTGGCTTCTGGTACATGAAGGATGCAGGAGTAAAGGGGTTGTGGAATCTTCTGTAGTCTTTCTTTCCTGTGTCCTAAGAATGTGCATGAGGCTAAAACAAAAAAGTAGACGGAGAGATGGCTTATCAGTTAAGAGTACTTGCTGCTCTTGTAGAGCGCAGGGCTTGGAAAGCCACTGAGACCAGACATATGGCAGGGGTGTCCCTGAACAGAGAGGCCATTATGTGAAGCTGTGAGTGTGAAGTCTGGGATTGCCTTGGAGACCCTAGGATGTTGGAGATGCCAGAATCTGAGATATCTGCTAAGAAGAGTTGCATGCTGCATGCAGGGAATCTAAGATGCCTGAGAGAGGTGGGGGAGGTGTGCTGCAGTTAGTAAAGCTAGAAGGTAGGGTCATCTAAGCCCTTTGACATAGAGTTACAGGATTTGGAATTTGCCCTACTGGGCTTGGGTTTGCTTTAGGCCAACATATATTTAATATACTTTCTTTGCTCCCTTTCAGAATGGTAATGTATATTCTGTACCATTGTATGTTGGAAGTATGTAATTTGTTTTTTGATTTTACAAGGGTTACAATTAAGAGATTGCCTTGAGTCTCAGAAAAAACTTTAGACTTTAAAACTGAGCTGAGACTGTGAAAGACTATGGGGACTTTTGAAATAGGACTAAATACATTTGCTCCATAAAACTGTGGAGTCCAGGGAGTAGGATGCTGTGGTTTGAATGAGTTGTCCTCCATAAGTCTTGAGCATTTGAATACTTGATCCCCAGTTGGTGGCTATTTGTAGGAGGATTAAGAGCTGTGACTTTGGAGGAAGTATGCCACTGGAGTGGACTTTTAGGGTTCAAAAGACTCCTCCATATCTAGTCTGCTGCCTCCTGCTACACTGCCCCACCATAACAGATTCTTATCTTTGGAACCCAAAGAAACCCATTCCACATAAGTTGTCTTGATTGTGGTACTTTATCACAGCAGTAGAAAAATACGGCAATGCTATAATAAATTTATACAAATGGAGTACTTTTGCTTCTTCTTTGAATTTTTTCTTTTAACTTTTATTACATTATTTACATGTGTGTGCACTAGCACATACTATGGAGGCCAGAGGACAACTTTGGGACTCAGTTCTCTCCTTCTACCATGTGGATCCTGGGGATTGAACTCAGATTGTTAGGCTTGGTGGCAAGTACCTTTACCGCTCACCCATCACATCCATGCCCCACCCCCTTGTTTGCATGTGGATTTTTTTTCTGAAGTATCACCCCATAGCCGATGCTAAACTTGCAGTCCTCCTGCCTTAGCCTTCCAATGACTGGGATTTAGGTGTTTTCTACCATGTCCGGCTTTATTCCCAGCCTTTTCTATTAGGTTTGGACTGTAGGTTCCTGAATGTGACTGAAACTATGAAAGTAAAACTACAGAGAAGAGAGACTTTGCTGCATGTTCTTTAGAAATAGTCAAACCCTTTACCCGTTTTGAGGGCGTAGAGTGCTGATGACTGACCACAGGGTCTTGAACATGTTAAGCTGTGTATTTTAAAAATCGGTTTGCCTTTTCATGTATTATTTGTCTGCTTGTTTTATTTGTTTGTTAAAACAGGGTCTCACCAAGTAGCTCTGGCTGGCCTAGAGCTCTCTATGTAGACCAGGCTGGTCTTAAACTCACAGAGATCTGTTGCATCTTATTTGCATATATTTCCTTCTACTTTATGGGTTGTCCTCACTTCTTTAGTGATATTCTTTGAGGTACACAAGTGTAACATTTTATGAGATAGTTTCTTCCTGCCCCCCCGCCCCCTTACTGACTTGTAGACATGCTCCGTTGCTTTTAAATATCCTGTGTATGGATATTTTATCTGCATGTCTGTCTGTACCATGTACATGCCTGGTGTCCGAGGAGGCCAAAGAGGGAACTGGATTCCCAGGACTTGGGGTTTCAGACTCCAGTAAGCTGCCAAGTGGATGCTGGGAGTTGAGCCTGTGTCCTCTGGAATAGTAGCCAGTGCGTTTAACCAGTGAGCCATCTCTCCAGCCCCTGGTTTCTTTTTCTAGATACATTCCTACTGTGTAACTCAGACTGGTCTTTATTTAGTTTTGGCAGATTGTCAACTCATGGTTGGCCTGCTGGAGCCTCCTGTCAGTTTTTTCTTCAGTTGACACTATGTTTGGTTGTTACAGCTGGGAAAGTTTGCCTGGTCTAGGATAACCAAGATTTATTCTGGTGTTTTCTTCTAAGAGCTTTATAGTTTTAGTTCTTATCTTAAGTCTGTGGTCTACTCTGAAGTAATTTCTGTGTGTGATATGGGATGTGGATCCAATTTTACTGTTACACATATTGACTTGAGTTACCCAGTACCTTCAGCTGAAAATGCAGTTTACTCATTAAATAGTTTTAGTTTCTTTGTTGAAAAATCACCTGACAAGAAATGTTAAGGCTTACTTTTAGCCCTTCATTAATTTTTCTCATTGATCTGTTTCCATTGTTATTCTGTTACTAATTTCTAATTTAATTATTTTCCTTAGCAGGCCTGCTTTCTTTCTTTTCTTCTTCCCTCTGCTCATATAGCCCAGGCTATTAGTCTTTAACCCTCTATATAGAGAAATTACGTTGAATACCTTATCTTGTATCCATGTCTCAAGTTTTGAGATTGTAGGCCTGCATCCTCCTGCCCAGTTAATGTGGTACTGGGCCTCAGACTCAGGGCTTCCTTCATGCTAGCTAAGCACACTACCAACTGACTACATCCCCTAGTTGAATTATTTTGTTGTAGAAGACAACATTTGATTGATGCCTTTTTTATTGCATAGCATGTGATGTAGTTGAGAGATGCCTATCTGTGCTTGAAACAAATTCATTTTTGCTCTCCTTAAAGAGTATGTTTTACAGATGTCAGCTAGGTAAGGTTGTTTGTTACTGTTGTCCAAATATTGTTATCGAAGTATCTGGTCCTCTCTTTAGCTTGTTAGGTTTTATATCATGTAATTTGGGGGCATGTGATGGTTAAATATATGTGTGTATAGGCTTATAATTGTTTCCTTGTAAAATATCCTTTTGCCTCTATTATTTGATATCAGCAAATTGGGCTTTTAACAATATATTAGAGCATGGATAAGATTTTAGGGTTTGGTGGGTTAGAGAGATGCCCAAATGGTTGAGAACTGGCTGCTTTTGCAGAGGACCTGGTTCAGCTACATGGCAACTTATCATCATCTGTAACTGCAGTTCCAGAGGATCTGATGCTTCTTCTGGCCTCTGGCACAAAGCATGCACATTGTGTACATGGAGACAAAACAATTATACACATAAAATAATTTTTTTTTTAAAAATCATGATTTCAGAGTTTTGGGGCTAGAGAGCTGGCTTAGTGTTAAGAGCACTTGTTGCTCTTGCAGAGGACCTGGATTTAGTTCCTAGCACCCACATGGTACTCACAACCATTTACAACTTTGCTTACAGGGTATCTGATGGTATCTTCTGACCTCTACTGGTACCAGGCAAAATACTCATATAATTTAAAAAGTCAAATGTTTTTAGAGTATTAAAATGATTTCCGAGGGCTGTGCTGAGGATCGAATTCAGGGCCTCTCACATGCTAGGCCATTGCTCTATTTCAGAATTACAACCCGGCCCTTTTCAACTTTCAATTTTAGGACAGGGTCTTGCTATATTGTCCTGGCTGGTCTTACAGTTTGATCCTTTTGCTTCAGCCTCTGGGTAGCTAGGATTACAAGAAATGGACCAGAGATTTCATTTAGAATGGTTGAAAAAAAACAGGGTCCTGTCTATCCCAGGCTGACCTTGCATTCAGGGTTATTTAGCAGCATCTTTCTGTACATGGGCATGTCGGCATGTGCCACCATGCCCAGCAAAATTTGACGGTTCTCTCTCTCTCTCTCTCTCTCTCTCTCTCTCTCTCTCTCTCTCTCTCTCTCTCTCTCTCTCTCTCTCTCTCTCTTTTTCGAGACAGGGTTTCTCTGTGTAGCCCTGGCTGTCCTGGAACTCACTTTGTAGACCAGGCTGGCCTTGAACTCAGAAATCCGCCTGCCTCTGCCTCCCAAGTGCTGGGATTAAAGGCGTGCGCCACCACGCCCGGCTGGTTCTTTCTTTTTATTTGCTTGTTTTTATAGAGTCTCATGTAGCTGAAGGTGGCTTGAACTTTTGATTCCCGCTGCCTTCACCTCGGAGTGCTGGCTCTATCACATTTTTTCCCCTTTGAGACAGGCTCTGGCTGTCCTAGAATTAGCTCTGTAGACCAGACTGGTCTCTGTCTGAGTGCTGGGGTTAAAGGTGTGCACCACCACTGTCCGGATAGAATTTCAGTTTTTAAAAGAAATGCTACACTCCAAAAACAATGTGAGGTTTTTGTTAAGAATCATATAACTTTACCTATTTCTGGCTGTTTAGAAGCCTGTCTTCTAGAATTCTGGCCTTGAGGTTTCTGTATAAATGACCTTTGGTTAGGTGAAGTGAATAAGTATCATTATTCTTACTTTAAAAATACCTCACTCAAAATGTTAGCATTTGGGGAATGTGGGTAAAGGTTGTACTATATTCTTTATATATTCTTGCAAGTTATTTCCCCAGGTTAAAATTATTTCAAAATAAGTAGTTAGTGGGAAAAGCTCTCAGGCCGCTGAGATGGCTTCCTGGGTAAAGGTGCTTGCTACCAAATCTGATGACCTGAGTCTGATCCTTTTGCCCACATGGTAAAAAGAAGAGAACTCCTGAAAGTTGTCTCTGAGCTCCATGTAAGCCCCATAGTGGGCCACTGCAAGTGTGCACATGCACAGAATAAGTAAATAAATATAAAAAAGAAAAAAAAACTCTACCTATTTTCACTTGTAGGAAATAGCAATCTTATTAAGTGATATTGATCTGGCAATGTAACCAGATAGACCACTTTATGAACTCTTAGTTTCATTCTTTTTTTTAAATTTTTTTCCATTTTTTATTAGGTATTTAGCTCATTTACATTTCCAATGCTATACCAAAAGTCCCCCATACCCACCCACCCCCACTCCCCTACCCACCCACTCCCCCTTTTTGGCCCTGGTGTTCCCCTGTACTGGGGCATATAAAGTTTGCATGTCCAATGGGCCTCTCTTTCCAGTGATGGCCGACTAGGCCATCTTTTTTTTTTTTTTTTAAAGATATATATGATGAGTACACTGTTGCTGTCTTCAGACACACCAGAAGAGGGCATCAGATCCCATTATAGATGGTTGTGAGCCACCATGTGGTTGCTGGGAATTGAACTTAGGACCTCTGGAAGAGCAGTCAGTGCTCTTAACTGCTGAGCCATCTCTCCAGCCCTCTTAGTTTCATTCTTAGCTCTAGTATTAAACATAGATGTCTTTAATAGCACACTCTTGCTGGTCAATTTCTAAATGTTCCAATTGGACTCTTAATTATTCATAAGTAATGTTGGATTTATACTTCCATAAAGGTTGGAAATGGCAATAACCTCCTGCACCATAGTAAATCATGAATGTAGTCCTCCTGAGATTTTGTTTTTGAGATGCCCCAACTTCATCTTTTGCATATGAATATTCAATTGTCCTAGCATCAGTTGTTGGAAAGACTATTCTCTCCTTGCTACGTTTTCTTAAAATTATTTGACCATCAATACATGGATTTATTTTTAGACTATTTTCATTTCATTTTTTTTGTGTATCTTCCCTTATGGCAGTACTTTACTGTTTTGTTTTTGTTTAGGTTTGTTTTATTATACTGGAAATACTGCCTTAATAATGTAGTTTTTATTTTTTGAGACAGGGTCTCATGTAGCCCAGGCTGGCCTCAAACTCACTGTGTAGCCTAAGATGACCTTTAACCTTGTTTCCCCTATCTCCACCTTCAGAGTGCTAAGATTATAGATGTGTGCTTCCAAGCCTGGTTTATATAATGCCATGGATCTTACACAGGGCTTTGTCATGCTAGAACAGCATTGAACCTTCTGAACTACATTCTCAACCCAATAAATTAGCAGTGGCATTGACCTCTGGTCTTTACATGTTAACTCAAGGCTCACAGGAACACATGTGTATTTACAGGCATAGAACATGTGCATGCACATGCACACACAGATACACACACATACCCCACATTATCAAAGTCAAAAAATATTAACTATTTACAAAAGTTAGTGAAGGATTCTGACAACATAATATGTAGAACATGCCAAGTTTACATTACAACCCACATTATATAAGGGCCAGCATTTTCTTTTCTTTTTCCATTTTACTATATTATTTTTTGTTTGTGTTGTTTTTTAAGACAGGGTTTTGTTTGTTTGTTTGTTTGTGTATATGTGTGTAGCCTTGGCTGTCCTCAAACTCTTTCTGTAGAACAGGATGGCCTCAAACTCACAGAGATCTGCTTGCTTCTGCCTCCTGAGAGCTGGGATTAAAAGTGTGTGCCACCACTGCCCAGCAATTTTTATTTTACTTTATTTTATTTATTTATTTATTTATTTATTTATTTATTTATTTTTGGTTTTCCAAGACAGGGTTTCTCTGTATAGCCCTGGCTGCCCTGGAACTCATTTTGTAGACCAGGCTGGCCTCGAACTAGGAAATCTGCCTGCGTCTGCCTCCAGAGTGCTGGGATTAAAGGTGTGCGCCACCACGCCCGGCTTATTTTTATTTTTTAATTATATATTTTCTTTATTTACATTTCAAATGTTATCCCTTTTCCTTGTCTTCCCCCTGAAAACACCCTATCCCCTCCTACTCTCCCCCTGCTCCCCAACCCACCCACTCCTGCTTCCTGGCCCTGGCATTCCCCTATACTGGGGCATGGAGCCTTCACAGGATCAAGGGTCTCTCCTCCCATTGATGACTGACTAGGCCATCCTCTGCTACATATGCAGCTAGAGCCATGAGTCCCACCATGTGTTTTCTTTGATTGGTGGTTTAGTCCCAGGGTTCTCTGGGGGTACTGGTTAGTTTATATTGTTGTTCCTCCTATGGGGCTGCAAACCCCTTCAGCTCCTTGGGTACTTTCTCTAGCTACTTCATTGGGGACCCTGTGCTCCATCCAATGGGTGACTGTGAGCATCCACTTCTGTATTTGCCAGGCACTGGCAGAGCCTCTCAGGAGACAGCTATATCAGGCTCCTGTCAGCAAGCTCTTGTTGGCATCCACAATAGTGTGTGTTTTGGTGGTTGTTTATGGGATGGATCCTCAGGTGGGACAGTCTCTGGATGGTCATTTCTTCAGTCTCTGCTTCACACTTTATCTCTGTAACTCCTATGGGTATTTTGTTCCCCCTTCTAAGAACGACTGAAGTATCTACACTTTGGTTTTCCTTCTTCTTGAGTTTCAAGTGTTCTGCGAATTGTATCTTGGGTATTCTGAGCTTTTGGGCTATCCATTTATCAGTGAGTGCATATCATGTGTGTTCTTTTGTGATTGGGTTACCTCACTCTGGATGATATCTTCCAGATCCATCCATTTGTCTAAGAATTTCATAAATTCATTGTTTTTAATAGCTGAATAGTACTTCATTGTATAAATGTACCACGTTTTCTGTGTCCATTCTTCTGTTTAGGGACATCTGGATTCTTTCCAGCTTCTGGTTATTATAAATAAGGCTGCTATGAACATAGTGGATCATGTGTCCTTATTACATATTGGAGCATCTTCTGGGTATATGCCCAGGAATGGTATTGCTGGATCTTCCGGTAGAACTATGTCCAATTTTCTGAGGAACCGCCAAACTGATTTCCAGAGTGGTTGTACCAGCTTGCAGTCCCACCAGCAATGGAGGAGTGTTCCTCTTTCTCCACATCTTCACCAGCATGGGCTGTCACCTGAGGTTTTTTTTTTTTTTGTTTTTGTTTTTTGTTTTTTCGAGACAGGGTTTCTCTGTATAGCCCTGGCTGTCCTGGAGCTCACTTTGTAGACCAGGCTGGCCTCGAACTCAGAAATCCGCCTGCCTCTGCCTCCCGAGTGCTGGGATTAAAGGCATGCGCCACCACGCCCGGCAGTCACCTGAGTTTTTGATCTTAGCCTTTTTGACTGGTGTGAGGTGGTAGTCTCAATATGTAATTTTGCCTGGTGTGAAACTTGCTGTGTAGATCAGGATAGCCTCAAACTCATAGAGATCCATCTGTCTCTGCCTAACAAGTGATGAGATTAAAGGCATGGGACACCATGCCCAACCCAACATTTAATTTCTTTATGATAACATTCTAACTGGAGTGAGATTGTGTAGTTTTAATAGATATTTCATTGATTGCTGAGGATATCAAAATTTCTTTTTCATGTATTTGCCATTTGTATTCATTTGAAAACTGTCCACACTAGCCCATTTATTAATTGGATGCTTTAGATTTTTGGGTATTTTTGTAGTTCTTTATGTATTCTAGGTATTACTCTACTGTATGATGTGTTATTGGTAAAGATTTCTTTTTCTGGTTTTGTAGGTTGTCTCTTCGACCTGGCGATTGTTTCCTTTGCTGGGCAGAGCTTTTTAATTTCATGCAATGTCATTTATAAATTCTTGGATTATTTCTTGTGTTATTGAGCTCCTTTTCAGAAAGTGCATGCCTATGCCTGTGCCTGTATCTTAACCTGTCTTCTTCAATTGCTCACTACCTTTTTAGAGAGAGGGTCTTACTATGTAGACCTGGTTACCTAGTAACTATGTAGACAAGGCAGAGATCTGCCTGTCTCTGCCTTCAAAGCTCTTGAATTAAAGCTATGGGCCACCACACCCAGCCTTCCACCCTATATTTTGAGACACTGAACCTGAAGCTTACTGATTTGGCTAGGCTAGCTAGCCAGCTCATCCTAAGGATTCTCCTGTCTCTGGCTCCTCAACACTGGAATTACAAGCATACATTATTGCACCTGGATTTTCCAAGGGTGCTGAGGATCTAAATGTAGGCGTTCATGCTTGCCAAGTAAGCATTTTACTAGCAGGCCCATCTCCACAGCCTTCTGAAATATTTTAATTTGAAAAATCTCAAAACATGTAAAAAAAAAAGGAGCAAAGTAGTACATTGAAACTTTGTAAGCTTTTTACCTGTATTCCTAATTAGTAGTGTTGTAGCTGCTTTCTTTATATCACAGAAGATGGCAATATAGTAAGTACGTTCAAAGCCAGCCTGGTCTACATAGTTCAAGGCAGCCAGGACTAAATAGTAAGACCCTGTCTCAAAAATATGGTGAGCAATTAAAGAATTCAATGCACACCAACTTTTATTTTCCATATGTACATGAATAAAAATAGGTATGTTTCTTTTGTGATTCTTAGGTGATTCTCTACCTTCAGCTTACAGAGTAACTAGGACTATAGGTGCATTCCATTGCACTCAGCTGGATAGGACAATTTCTATAATGAATATAAACTGTCAGCTTAAGATGATGAAATTGCTTTGGGAATGGATTGAAGTGATGATAGGCCCAGCAAGATGGCTCAGTGTATAAAGTGCTTACTAGGCAGACAGCTAGAGATTAGTCCCAGGAACTCATATGAAAGTAGGAGAGCGCTATCTCACACAAATAATAAAATATTGTAAGAGGTGAAGATAGCACAACATTGTGAATAATGCATTAATGCTATGGGGCACTACATGTAAAATAGTTAAAATAGTAAACTTGATTCTACATATATTTGACCACAAACTAAAGAAACTAGTATCAGGTGAATTCAGAATCTTAGGCAAAATTCTTCTGGAAAACATGTGGTATTTTTACTCAACTTATGTATGGCTAAGTGTATTTAGGATTTGGGCACCTGTATTGAATTTGGGCGATTGTGATGAGCTGAGAACTAGGTTTCTGCATATGAAGACATATTGAACTGTATGCATGGCTCCAGCTGCACATGTAGCAGAGGATGGCCTTGTCTGGCATCAGCTGAGGGGAGGCCCGTGGTCCTGTGAAGGCTTGATGCTCCAGTGTAGGGGAATGCCAGGACAGTGAAATGGGAGTAGGTGGGTGGGTGGGGGAGCACCCTCATAGAAGCAGGGGGAGGGAGGATGGAATAGGGGGTTTGCAGAAGGGAAACCAGGAAAGGGGATAACATTTGAAATGTAAATAAAGAAAATATCCAATAAAAAAGAGCTGTATGCAAAGTGGTTTACTAGTCAGTGTAGCTATATTAAAAATGATAACGCATACTTAGTCCCTGCTATCTTAGTTGCTAAGTTGTACAGCAACAAGAATAAACTTTTTATTAAGAAAGTTTAAATCCCGTGACTTGTTTTTTCCTTAATGATTTCTGTTGTATGATTTTAAAACTATCTCTTTTCCATTCTTCAGGTTGCTATGGGAATATATGACCATATAAAAGGAAGTACATTCTGAAAATTCTCATACCTGAGATGTAAGTAGACTGAAGAGTGAAACAAGAACAAATTTAGTGCCAACCTTAGTTACAATGGCCACTGATTCTGGGGAGCCAGCTAGCACAGAAGATTCTGAGAAGCCTGATGGAGTTTCCTTTGAAAACAGGGCTGCCCGGGCTGTTGCCCCTCTGACTGTAGAAGCGAGAATAAAGGAAAAATACAGTACCTTTTCTGCTTCCGGGGAAAACATCGAAAGAAAGAGGTTTTTCCGAAAGAGTGTTGAGATGACAGAAGATGACAAAGTTGCCGAATCTTCCCGCAGAGATGAAAGAAAAGCTGCAACAAATATTTCAAGAGTAGATAAAGTTCCTACAAATGTGCTAAGAGGTGGGCAAGAAGTTAAATATGAGCAATGTTCAAAGGCAACCTCAGAATCCTCAAAAGATTGCTTCAAGGAGAAAACTGAAAAGGAAATGGAAGAAGAAGCAGAAATGAAGGCTGTTGCAACTTCCCCTAGTGGCAGGTTCCTGAAATTCGATATAGAGCTGGGAAGAGGAGCATTTAAAACGGTATATAAAGGATTGGACACTGAGACATGGGTTGAAGTTGCTTGGTGTGAGCTACAGGTGCGTATATAATTTTCTTGGCTTTATGAATTTCAAATTTAGCTACCGGGACTGCGAGAATGATCCGGATGAAGACGTAAAGAGCCCTTCTACCATCACTGAGAAATTATGCTCTTGTTAGGAATATATGCCAAGCTTTTTAAAAATTATCTTCCCCTCACTGTTCTATTTTTCTTCCTCTTCCTCCTCCTCTTCTTTTGTGGCAACACTGAGGATGGAATCAGGAGCCTTTTCAAGCTAGACAGTCTACCATTGAGATATATTTCCATGCCAGTTTTGCCTTTAACTTAATTTTGCAGTGCAGGGAATCAACTCAGAGCCTTATATAAGTATCTTGCCAATGAATTATACCCCTTCCTCTCCTCTATTCATTCATTCATTTATGTATATTCTGATGCTAGAGATCAACTTTTGGGTCTTGTATGTGCTGGGCAAGTAGTCTACGAGTGAGCTATAAAAATACCCAGCCTTTGGTAATAAAACTAATTTTTGCTTTCCATTTATCATTTATTTTGATACACGATATATAGCCCAATCTGGCCCTGAATTCTCTCTGTAGCCTAGGCTGGGTTCAGACTGGTGGTCTTTCTGTCTCAGTCCCTCTAGTTTCTCTCTAGTCATAGTAGGACTTGTCTCTCTAGTCACAGGCACTTGCCATCTTTGCTTTCCTTTCCTGCATTAAGAACAAAAAGTCTGTGTTGTGTCATTCTTTGGGAAAAATTTTTTATTAGCTTTAGGAAATTCCCCCAATTCTCACTAACATCTCATTTTAAGAATTGAGTGTATATATCTTGTCTGATTGTTACACTCCATATTTAAATGTATGATAGGAATGTATTTAGTATGAGATCTACCTTTATTTTTTTCTTACAAAAATGTGAAATTCATCGATATTTTTACAAACAGGAAAGAGACTTTTTGACTCTTTGAAAACTTCTTTTGCTATTCTATCCTCATACCTTTGAAATTACAGCTAAGTGGAATCAGCAGAATCTGCAGATGCTAGCGAGTCAGCTCAAGCAGACAGTTTTATGTAGTACTATTAACAAAGGAGGGGTAGAACAGCATCAGATATAAAGTATTAGAATGACAATAGTTTCAGCTAGATACAGGTCAAATATAAGGAGACCTCAGCCAACTCATGAAAAAAGTATCAGCATTCATATGGGATGCTTAAAATTAAGATTGGGATTTGGAATCTGGCTCAGTTTGGTACAGTACTTGCCCTAGCATGCATGAGCAAAGCTTTGGGTTCAATCTTAGCACTACATATACTGAGGATAGTGGTACATGTCTGTAATTCTAGTACTTGGGAGGTGACAACAGGAAGATCCGAAGTTCAAGGTCCTTCTTGACTATATGTAACCTGGGCTACATGAGACACTTCCTCAAAACAAGAACAAAAAATCCCAATAACAATAACAACAACAACAAAAAACCCCTAAATCACAAAATTAGGATTGACTAAAGATAGCCACTACAGATAGGTTGTTGTTTAAATTCTAATGGTGCCTATAAAATATCGCAGATTCCACCCATTATAAAGTTATATTGTTTGCTATTTGGGTAGACTAAAATTTAATCTTAAGAGTTTGGTATAGGAAGATTATTATATTTTATTTGAGATAAGGTCTGATATATTTCAGGTTAGCCCCAACTTCACTATGTAGCTGAGAATGATCTTCAACTTCTGAGTTTCCTGCCTCCACTTCCAAGTGCTGAGATTGCAGGCATGTACCACCATGCCCAGTCTACTTGATTTTCAGGGGCTGAACTTCTCTGCCAGCAGAGCTACACCTCTAGACCTGGACCTCCTTGAAGTTGTACCTAGACATCTAGCAACTCCAGCTAGAGTCTGTGAACTAAAGATGCTACTGAAAATCAAAACAAAGCAAAACCACCAGCAAGAGAAAATAGGCACAATAGACTATAGCAGGTTAACATGTTGAGTGAGCATTGTATGTGTATTTTTATTATAGTAGTGATTATTATATTATTATATTTAAGATAATGTAGAAGTAGAAGAAGTAACCGAAAATTCATGGTTAAGGGTTAAGCATTAATTAACCCCAGCATTTAGGAGATTGAGGCAGAAAAATATTGAATTAGATGCTAGATCTTATTTCTTAAAAATGCAGTTTTTTAAAATATTCACTGTAGGACACTTAATTTTGATTCTAAAATAGTTCTCTTACCTTTTCAGAAATGTTTCTAGATTCTATTTAAGCCACCAATAAAATGAATATGGTTAATTCCATTAAAGCTCATCCCAATGCTATTTAGTTCTATTTCCTTTTGTCTTTGTCAGATCCAGTCATCGATATTAAGTGTAGACCCAGGGCTAAAGAGATTCTCTTGAATCTAGGAATGATGAAGCTTGCTCAAATATGATGGTGGAAAGGGACAAGTCTAGTCTGGGAAATATCATTAATTCCTAAATAGTTTTGTGAGTTATTTTTAGTTATTTGTGGAATTGACTTCAAAAAGAAAGAGAAAGAAATTGATATGTGTAGTAGGCTGAATAACGACATCTCAAAGATGCCATGGCTTCAACGTTACTTGGTTAAAACTAGCTTTGCTAATGAGGCTAAGTTAGAGATGGAAATAGTGAATTTAACTTGTTTTATCTAATCACCAGTCTTTGTAAGGAGGAAAGCAGGTTGGCAATCATTTGAGAAAGATCTATGAATAAAAGCAGAGTTTGGAGTGATGCTGTTGCAGGATTAGGTCACCAAGCCAAAGGATGCAGATACCCTCTAGAAAGTTGGAAGAGGCGTGGAAATAAATAGTTGCCTAGGGTCCCCAGAAGAAACAGCTGCTGTCTGAATTCTAGTCTAATGTGACTCACTGTAGATTTCTGATTCCCATTTCTGGAACATAATACATCTGTGTTTTAATCCACTAAGTTTATGCTAATTTGTTACTGTAGCAATAGGAAATGGATGTGACCTATTACAGTTGTCTTTTTTTTTTTTTTGGTTAGTCAACAAACATTCCTTGCAATGTGCCAGACCTATACTAAATGGTAGGAACACATAAAGGGAGAAAAAGCAGACACAGACAGATTTCATAAAGCCTAGAGTAGAATGAGTATAGTTAGTATATGAACAAGCCTTGGCGATTGGAGTTAGCAGAAAGATGAAAGGGCTGTTTTAACTATGGGTTTGTTTAAAGGAAATGAGAGGGTTAGAAGCAGAAGGAAACAGAGGTGCTACTCCTTTACTACCTTGGTTTCTTTTTGAACTGATTTTCAGGTGATTTCCTACTTACAAAAGGGTTACAAAGATACCCTATAAACTAAAATACTGAACTTAACCAGAATATATGAGTTTGCCTGCAAATACTCCTCTTCAGTTATTTGATTACATCCATGTTTCTATACTGTGTGTGCTCCCCCTTCTTTAACAGTTTTTCCCCCAGGGTTTCCTTGAACTTTCAAAGGGTCTTAGCTGTTTCTCCCTCTCCTCTCTCTCTTTCTGAGATGAAGTCTTACTATATAGCTTACAAACACCAAGAACTCATTTAAAAAACCTTCTACTATGATTCTTAAATACTATTATTATAGCATACACTGCCATGGCTGGCTAGCTAAGCTCTGCATTATTTATCAAGACTACCACAAAAGTGATGCCCATCTACTTAAGTCTGCAATAGCAATGATACATGATATTGGTATATGTTAAAGATAAGGTAGGTAATTTTGACCACTTGCCTACTGTCAGATTGTTCCTATTATCTACTTGTTAGATTAATAAATATCTTTGGAGTATATACTTTGACACTGTGAAATACATCTCAGGTAGGTTTTGGTACTCTTTGGTGTCTTTACACAGGTAATTTACACTGTGATTATGATGTTCTGTTTGTAAGACTTACCTAGAACTTGATGGCCCAAGCTGGTCTTGAACTTCTGATCCTCCTGCCTGAAATGCCAACTTTATATTTTCTACTTTCTGCATTTATCAATTGGCACCACCTCTTAGCTTTGTGTAGTCTTTCCCCAATATATCAATTAAGTTTCTAAAAATTTATTTATTTATTTATAAGTGTTCTGTCTGCATGTATATTTGCATGCTAGAAGAGGACAAGAGATAGCTTTAGAGATGGTTGTGAGCCACCATGTGGTTGCTGGGAATTGAACTCAGTGTGTCTGGCAGGGCAGCCAGTGTTCTTAACTGCTGAGCTAGTTCACCAGCACAGCGATTTATTTGTTTATTTTTATTTTATGTGCTTCTGGGTTTTTCCTGACTGTGTGAGGGCATTGGGTCCCCTGGAACTGGAGTTACACATAGTTGTGAGCTGCAATGTGCATGCCTGATGTACACAGTCCAGAATAGGGCACCAGTTTGATTCTCTGCAACTGGAGTTACTTATGGTTGTAAACTGTCATGTGGGTGCTGGAAATTGAACTCCAGTCATCTGGAAGCAATGTGTGTAATCTCTGAACTATCTTTCTAGCCCTCATATATGTGTATGTTTGTTGTTGCTTGTTTTTTCAGACAGGGTTTCTTTGTGTAGTCCTGGCTGTCCTGGAACTAGCTCTGTAGACCAGGCTGGCCTTAAACTCACAGAAATTGGCCTGCCTCTGCCTCCAAAGTGCTAGGATTAAAGGTGTGCACCACTACTACCCAGCTTGTATATGTATATATATTTTTTTAGAGATGACTACATGGTATTGGGTAACTGTAGTAACAAATCTGGAATTTTGGTTTCTTTAAAAACACAGAAATATAAGAATATGTTTTTGTTTTACTCTCAGAAGCTGTTGTCTAAGGGCTCAGTAGTTTGCACAAGGCACTACAAAAAGTACTAAGTTAAGACTATGTAGCTAAAGGGGAACACATCCCCAGGGAAACATAACAATTTATTACTTTTAGCTCTAGAGCAGTTTAATAAAACTGAAGTGTTGGAGGAGTGGCAGTAGTGTGGGAGTGGATAGTGTGGGGTTGACGTGTCTCATTGATATTTTTAATTATTTACCTTAGTGACTGGTGGGTTTAGATACAGTAGGGGAAACAAATGGCTACCTTACTTTTCTTTTTGTTTGTTTTAAAAAGATGTATTTATTTTCATTTTGTGCATATTGGTATTTTGCCTATATGACTGTCTGTGTACCATGTGTGCTTGGCGCCCATGGAGGCCAGAGGTGGGTGTTGGATCCTTTGGAAATGAAGTTACAGATGATGATGGGTTTCCTGGTGAGTGCTGGGAATTGAACTTGGATCCTCTGGAGAAGCATCCAGTGCTCTTAATATTAGCCAAGAAATCATAGTAAAATTTAAATGACACAAAATTTCAGTGTTAAACTGTTAAATCCTAGTTCACGAAGCCTGAGCTAGATGTGGTGGTAGGTGGTACATACCTATAATCCCAACACTTAGGAGGCAGAGGCAGGGGGATTTTGAGTTTCAGGGCAACTTGGACTGCATATAAAACCCCCAACAATAATCACAGTAATTTTATAACTATATATAATTTTAATATGAAATCCTTATATTGCATAAGAAACAGAAAAATGTTATATATGAATACAGCAATTACAATAGTTAAATTCTTTAGTAAAATTTTAACAAATACAATTCACCAGTACATCAAACATAGATTTTTGTTGTTTTAGGAATTAAAAAAAAAAGATGGGGAGTATAGCTAGCTTAGTGATAATATACTAGCTAAGCAAGTATGAGGCTATAGGTTTAATATCTCCAGCAATGTAAGAGTAGGAGAAGAAAAGGAAGCTAAAATAATTCTGTACCAGGAAACTTATTAATAAGCCATGATTGTATTCGTAGGTGCTAAGAAAATATTAGATAGAATTCCGTAGCTACTCTTATAATTAAAAGAGCAAAACTAATGTTATGTGTATGGAAATCACTTAATTTAAAACAATTTCTTTAAAACAGAATAATTGTTTAAGCTCTAGGATGATAAAGCAGTTTTCATGAAAATCTCGTATAAGATGAGTGTTAGCATCTTTTTTCAATATTGTTTCTATTTTAGCAAAATCAATTAGGGTAGAAAAATAGAACAGTCCAAATATAAG
This sequence comes from Mus musculus, assembly GCF_000001635.26. NCBI lineage: Eukaryota > Metazoa > Chordata > Mammalia > Rodentia > Muridae > Mus > Mus musculus. Next base: position 151,204,714 of record NC_000086.7, read on the forward strand.
AACGAGATCTACTTATCATTTCCTGTTGATAATAAGTATCTTCTTGGAGAATTTGAGACTCTGATTCTTCTGATATAGGATGACTAGAGGCATAAACCTATACTGAGTTTTCCAGAGCTTTGACTGTCTCAAGCCAGCAAAGCAAAAAGCAAATCAGAGTCCAACTTGTGATGTTAAAAGCAGATAAAATTTTATAAGAAAACTATTAATACTTGAGAGATGGCTCATAGGGTAAATAAAGGTGTTGCTAAGCCTGATGATCCGATTTTGATGCCCAGGACCCAGGGGATGGAAGGAAAGACCAGACTGCAAAGCGTTGTCCTCTGATCTCCACATGAATGCCGTGGCATTCACCCCCCCCATTCAAACACAAGTAGATATATGTAAAAAATTAAAAAAAACCCTATAGACCAACATTTCCAACAAATATACATGAAAAATGTCTGGTTTAACATTAGAATATTAAACCCTGTGACTTCTGCATGCACTGTGACATATACAAGTATGAAGAAACAAATAAATATAACTAAAATGAAGATTCTGTTATTGCGATTAAAACAAATCAAAACAAATACACTTCTAAGTAAATTCAAAGTAGAATACCTTAACTTACTAAAGTAGGTATCTGCCAGCCGTGGTAGCGCATGCATTAAATCCCAGTACTCCCGAAGCAGAGGGCAGGTGGATCTCTGAATTTGAGGCCAGCCCAGTCTACAGAGTGAGTTCCAGGACAATAAGGGCTACACAGAGAAAAAACTAATGAAAAAAAAAAAAAGAAGCAAAAACACATGTACACATGCACAGGCATACACGCACATGCACACACAAAAACCAAAAGTAGGTATCTATTTAAAAATAAACTTGTGAAGTATTGATGCACAACCTGTAATCTTAATTGCTTGGAAGGCTGAGGTAATAGGAACATGAATTCGAGGCCAACCTGGACAAGAGAGAGAACCCCATCTAAAAGGGGAAAAGACAAAGCACAGTATAGTGGTGTTTGCTTGTAAACTTAGCATGTTAGGGCATGGAGGCAGGAGGCTCAGTTGTTCAATGCCATCCTGCTTACCTGAAACCTCATTTCAAGGGAAAACAAAACAAACAGCACACCTCTTTCTAACAGTGATAAAATGTAAGGGTGATGTCATGTGATGTTGCTAGACACAGTAATAAATACCTTTAATTCCAGTATTCTGATGCCGAGACAGGCAGATCTCTGGGTTCCAGGCCAGCCTGGCTTATGTAATGAGAAACATATCTCAATAAACTAACAAATCAACAGTGTTGATCCATAGACACAAATTATGTAGGGAAACGTGGGTTCATTTGTTTTTGTCAATACCAGTGATCAAACCTCATTTTATCATTTCTTGCTTGGGAAATGCTTAATACCTGAGCTATATCATCTACATTTCCCTTCAACTCTATTCAATTGGGTTATTGATTGTTAATTAAAATTAAAATTAAAATCATAATCTGATATCTTCAATATACCTACTGAGATAGCTTAAAATACCCACTGTACTAACTGCTGCAGACAATGGCTCATATGGAGATATTGACACATATTGACATTTTTATTATTTTTTATTTTTGTTGAGCTACTAGTAGTTCAATTTATATTTATTTTTGTTCTTTTATAGATTATTCATGAGAATACAAACAATAGAATCATTTTCTTTATCTGTCAATGCACAACAGCTATTAGTTGCCAGAAGTTCCTCTGCTATGGGTGGAATTCTGTCTGGCTTAAGTTCTACAGGTGTTGTACATGCTGTCAATTCCTGTGACTACATATGTGCAGCTTCCCTGTTGTATTCTAGAAACACTGTTGTAGTCACCTACCACCTCTTATAATCTTTCTGGCCATCTTCTGCAATGATCCCTGAGCCTTAAGAGGAACAGGGTATGATGTAGATGTTCCATTTAGGGATTAACATTGTGTAGTCTCTTGTCTGCATGTTGATCATTGTGGGCCTCTGTGTTAATCACCATCTGCTGCTAAAAGACGTTCCTCTAATGAGGGTTGAGAGAAGCACTAATTTATGGGTATAATGGTAAGTCTTGAGTTGGTTTCTTACTATGTTCATTTAGTAGGTTACCCTCTAGGGCCAGTGACCTGTCTAGTCATAGGTTCTTGGCTGTGATAACAGTTTGGGCCATTTTTTATGGAAAGTATTTGAGTAATATTTTCAGAAAAGTTATGTGGGATGGATGTTTTCTCTGTTCTCATTTCTAGAAGTATAGGCAGTTTTCCTTTCTTAGCTTAACTGACAGTTTGTCCGACTTCAGAATTTTCGGATCACAGTCCTTTAGAATATTATAAACATTATGCCTATGACTTGTAGCATTATAATGTAGCAGATTTGAGGTTCGGAACCTATTTGAAGGTCTTTCATTAGTTAGTAGCCCAATATTTCTACCTGGAAGCTTAGACCAGTTTTGACAAGTCAGAAATTAAACTGGAAAAAAGTTCCAAGTCTTATTACTTTTTGATTATTCTTGTTCTGATTTTCAGAGATTTCTAAATATGAAAACTTCAGGATTTCTTAGGGAAATATTACAATTATCTATCTTATTCTTTTTTTGTAAATTCATTTTGAGATATGTAAGCACTACTACCAAACTATACCCAAAAGCCCTTTAGACACTGATGTTACTACGTAGGTATGTTCATAGCATAGTTGTGAAATGTAACAATAGTTGCATTACCTCATGGAAGAGTCAAATTAATTGAGGAAAAAATATCAGTAATTCTATAGCTATTGAGAAAAATTTATAGGTATAAGACATATTTGCAAATAGTAAAACACTCAGTTGAGCTATTAGAAATGTGCATGGAAATTTCTGTGGTCTTAACTTGCAACTTGTTCTTCTGTTTTAGGACCGCAAATTAACTAAAGCTGAGCAGCAACGGTTCAAAGAAGAAGCAGAGATGTTGAAAGGCCTCCAGCATCCCAATATAGTTCGATTCTATGATTCATGGGAGTCCACTTTGAAAGGAAAGAAATGTATTGTGTTAGTGACTGAACTAATGACATCAGGAACCTTAAAGACGTAAGTTGACTCTGATAGTACCAGTTGAGATGAAAATCATTTTAATGAGTCATAGAAGTTATTTATAAACTTTGGCTTAAGGGGATGTAGAAGGGTTGGGACCATATAGCTCAGTGAAATAGCACTTACTTAGTATGTACAAGGATTTGGATTCCATCCCTAGTATTACAACTACTTATGAAGTGTGTTAGAATATGTAGTGCTGACAAGTTAATGTTAGGGGTCCTGGGGATCAAGCTCAATTGGTTCAATGTTTGCCTAGCATGCATGAAGCTATGGGTTCAATCCCCAGCGCCACCTAAAAATAGGAATGGTAGCACCTACCTTTATTCTCAGCACTGAGTGCTGGAGTAGAAGTAGGAAGTCTCCACTTCAGGGTACATCATGAATTTGGGGTCAGACTGAGCTACAAGAAATCATGCCTCAAAAACACAAAAAAGAGGGTTATAGAGATGGCTCAGAAATGAAAGAGCACTTGTTGCTCTTGCAGAGGCTACTAGCACTAATGTGATGGTTTATAACCATCAATAACTCTAGTTCCAGGGAATGCAATGCCCTCTTCTGACATTGATGAGCACCTGGCAGTTATTTAGCACATATATTTATGCACTTAAAATCATAACTCTAAAAACACCCCACAAAAGGCAATGTTTTAGAGATGTAGAACTTGAGAACTGAAAATTATTATAGAATATGATTGCATTTTTAAAAGATAATGACTTGCTAAGGGTTTTTTCAAGCTTACACATCTAGTAAGGAATAACTACCATATAATTATACTCTTTTGCTTGTAATCAATTTTTATTGGTACAAATTGACTGTATAATCAGTTGTAAATAACTAAAGGTGAACTGTACAGTTTTTCTGGCATCTTACACTAAAATTTTATGTAGCCAAGTTCTCCAATGGCTGGGTAAGTAATTATTTAGAAGCAGAGAAGGGCTTTCTTTTGAAAATGGTGCTTCCATTCCAAAAAAGTCATTCTAGTATGATTCTTATTTTGAATTAAAAGTACTGGACTCTGTAGAACATCTTTTAGAATAGGTCAAACCATTTCTTTGAGGGACTATGAGGTAGGATGGTAAACTTAAGTGACCTGTAAGTCACTGAAAGATTAGATTGGAATGAGGCTTTTGATAGATTTTTACTTTGCTACATCAGACAATAGAAAATAAATCTGGGGCTAGAGAGATGGCTCAGTAGTAAAGAGCATCTGCTGCTCTTGCAGAGGATCAGAGTTCAAGTTGTGGTGTCCACACTGGGCACCTTACAACTCTATGTAACTCTAGCTCCAGGGGTCTAATGCCTTCTTCTGGCTCCCACAGGCATTTTGCACGTATGTGCAAATTAACAAATACATAAATGAAAATAAAAATTAAATCTTAAAAATTATCCAGGGGTAGCAATCATCGTAAATAAGTAATAAGAACATCTCACTCATAGTGGTATTTGTAGAATAATCTGGGAATATTTGTTTACATATGGACTTTGTTTCTTTGTATAGGTACTTAAAACGATTTAAAGTCATGAAACCAAAGGTCTTAAGAAGCTGGTGCAGGCAAATCTTAAAAGGATTGCAGTTCTTACACACAAGGACGCCTCCTATTATTCACCGGGATCTGAAATGTGACAACATTTTCATCACAGGACCCACTGGATCTGTGAAGATTGGTGATCTGGGACTTGCAACCTTAATGCGCACATCGTTTGCTAAGAGTGTCATTGGTGACTAGTATTTTACAATTTACTTGCTGTGTATTTGATTTGCCGGTTGTATAGGAATGGAACAAAAATGATTAGTCATCTACTGTCTTGAGCAAAATTTTGGCCACTGCCTGATTTTTAAGGATTCATTTATGTCACACACATGCACACACTTACAAGCATGCTAGTTTTGTTGAGATGGAGTCTTGTATATCTTGGAATGTTCTCAGACTCACTAAGTGGTAAAAGATGACCTTGAGTTCCTAATCCTCCCTTCTCTGGCTCCTCAGTCTTTGTATTTTAAGACCCGGCCATCATTCAACTGTTAATTTGCTTTGAAAGATCAATTATGTGAAAACTGACCTATTTCTAATATATCCTATTGTGTGTATTTTGTAGAATGTGTTAAGAACTATTATTTTTTTAAATTTACCTTTAATTTACCTTTATTTTATGTATGGGTGTTTGCCTGCATGTATTTCTGTGACCTGCATGCCATGCACACAAAAGGTCAGAAGATGGTGTTGGAGCCCTTAGAGTTGGAGTTAAAGTCAGTTGTGAACAATCGTGTGGGTGCTAGGAACTGAACTCAGGTCTTCTACAAGAGTGGCAAGTGCTCTTAACCACTGAACTATCTCTTCAGCTCCATCTATTAAGGATTATTGAAAGATTCTGAGGACTTAAGGAAGAAAGTTTACTAAATTTATTTATCCAAGTTTGAACTAAAAGTTATAAATAAAATCAGATTTTAACTGTACCTAGCTATCTTTGTTTTTTGAGACAGGACCAATCTATTATGTATTTCTAGCTGACCTGGAACTTGGTATGAACACTAGGTTGGCCTCAAACTCAGAGATCCTCCTGTCTTTGCCTCATAAGAGCTGGTGTCAAAGACTTACATCATAGTGTCTGGCCTTTTCTTTTCTTGAGACAGGATTTCAATGTAGACCAGGCTGACCTTGAGCATACTATATAGTTGAGAATAATCTTAAAATTCTGACCTTCCTCCTTAAGTACTAGGATTACAAGTATGAGCTACCATGCCTGTCTAAAGTTGGATTTTTAACATTTTCACCTAACACTGAATGTTTTAAATTGTATTTCATTAGTACAGATTGTTAAATTTTCTGGTTTTTTTTTTGAGAAAGGGTCATTCTACATTGCTTAGACTGTCCTGTAACTTACTCTGTAAGCCAGGCTGGCCTCGAACTCAAAAGAGATCCACCTAGCTCTGCTTCCCAAGTGCTGGAGTAAAGGTGTGCATCACTACACCCAGCCTGATTTACAGATTTCCTTTGAGGGGGCAGAAATTGACAGATAGTTTTTATGGGAAAGAAAGACTTGATGAATATATATTTTTCCTTTTAATAAAAATGTGGTTGTGGTATTATTTTACAGGCACTCCTGAATTTATGGCTCCGGAGATGTATGAAGAACACTATGATGAATCTGTAGATGTTTATGCTTTTGGAATGTGTATGTTGGAAATGGCTACTTCGGAGTATCCATATTCTGAGTGCCAGAATGCAGCACAAATATACCGGAAAGTAACCAGTGTAGGTATAATTTTATTCATTTTACTTAACAGATTGCCATATTTTATATTGAGATTGACAAAATTAACTTAGTCAAATTTAATTATGGAACAAAGTGTGTGGCTTAGTGGTAGAATGCTTGACCAATATAAACAAGACTCTAGTGAAAAAAAATAGCCACACCCATTATGGTTTAGTTTTATATAACAATGTTAGTTTAACAATTGCATTTAGTAAAGCTTTAGATTTATAAAGGTTTCTATTTATGTACTTGAACTCTATTGGGTCATATAAAATGTTCTACATTATTTTGTAGAAAACATACAGGTTTATTTATAGTAAAATTTTAGATATTATATCAGTCTTAATTTTGTTTTGTTCTTTTTTTCTGAGACAGGGTCTCACTATGTCACTATGTACCTTTGACTGTCTGAGAACTTACTACATAGACCAGGCTGGACTCAAACTCAGAGATCTGCCTGCCTCTGCCTCACAAGTGCTGGGATTAAAAGTGTGCACCACTATGTCTAGTTTGACTGGTCTTTGTTTTAAAAGGTGGATAATAAAGACTGATTAGAAGAACTTGAAGGCCTATAATACTTCTAAGTGCCCAATTATGAAAAAGCTTTCAATATGTAGTTTTAGAGGTAAAACATTTGAATTCCCTACTATGAATATTTTTTTTATGCTAGAAATTGTAAGGACTGCAATGACAAAAAGTGTTTGCTCCTCTCCAAGAGCTTACATTTCTCAGAGAAGAATAATATAAATTAAGATATAACTAGCAAGATATCGTGGTGCACACTTGTAATCCTAGCACTTGGGAGGCTAAGGAAAGAGGGTTGTAAGTTTGAGGCAAACTTGGGCTACATTATGAAACCTAATCCTGGAACTAAGAAAAAAGACGTATAAAATAAGTGTAGAAGTTAGTTCTCATTCTTTCTCCCTGCCCCATGTTCCCAGAAATAAGACTCAGACTCAAAATATATTTATAAATACTTTGGTCATATTGCTAGGCTCTTCTCTGACTAGAATGATAACCAAAATAACCCAATTATTTTAACCTACATTCTGTAACATGTATCCATCTGTTTACATCTTCCCAGGAAGATCTACCTTATCTGGCTCTATTCCAGAATCCTTTCTCCTCCCACATGTCCCACCTCTCATTTCCTGTCTAAGCCATAGGCCATAGGCTTTTTAATTGACAAGAGATGTATCTATACAATATACAAGATATTCTCTCTATAATTCCCCAATAAAAAGCTCTTTTCTTTCAAATATAAGTTGAATACAATTATAAAAATTATGAAACAATTATGAAAACTATTAGGTAAGATTTACATTCATAATTTCCATTCCATTTATATTTGGCAACTTAGATAAAATATTCTACCATCTATCCCATCTTAGTGAGTTTAGAGTTCTGTTTCTAAATCATTTTCTATCCTAACTTGTACTACCATCTGAAAAAATCTTCTTAGACCTAGAACATCATCTTAAATCCTAGACAACTTAAGGAAGACTATGACTATTTAGTCTTCAATCCCATCAAAAACCTGAGAAGGAATAAATATTACGTGAGTATGCAGGAAGCACAAAGACACAGCTTCTAAAACTTATAGAAATGACAGAGACAGCTGACTGCCTGGACAGTCCTAAATATTCTCTATAACATTGGAGTATCTATCTTTAGCCTTCTGTCCCAGACTATCTGACAGACTTTTTGTGAAGCAGGAATTGTAAAGGACTTGCTTGTTCTGTATTGGCAGAGCTTGGTAGTAGTCTTTCCTGTGCCTATTTGTCTTTTCTGGTCAGATTTGTCTGTAGTCAAAGCATAGGCATTTGCTTTGCCCAGTGGCTAGTTTTCCATAATCAAAGCAATTCTATATGGAGGTTATTGATGATCATCATCATCTTTGAAGTGGAATGGGGGTACTACCTGGAGCAGACCTGTCTCATAGTCAAAAGATCTTTTAACAATGAAAATTTTAAATGCCATATTCTGTGGATCTCTGAGGTTTTTGAAAACCAGCTATCTATAGTACATCTAAATTGCAAATATTGTTTATTCTTAGCTATTTACTATTTAAACAACATTGAGAACATTTTATTATAATTAATAAACTAGTATCTAATATGATCATGAGTTTGACTATTAATTTGTATTTCTTAATGATCCCTAATAATTCACAACTTGTACTTTATATCATCCCTAACAGTTTGTAATAGCTTTCATAAGCACCAGAACTTTATATTGTATCTTTAAAAATATAAGTACAATATCAAATAAGCATTAAAAATATTTACATTATGTGTATCAAATATAACCTTAAATTTGCATCAATATATAGTAACCTATACCAGTGTATCAAAAATAACCTATTTCTGTATCAATATACAAAATTATGTTCCAGTGTAAGAGTATGGCTATAATAGTTTTTTTGTTTAAGAGTAGATTCTATACCTATTTGTCTAATTTCTTAAAATATTTCTATATCCTTCTTTTTTCCTTTTGACCCCCTTTCTCTTACCTAAGTAAGATAGAGAAAAGGGAAGAGAAAAGAGATCCCAAATCTAACCTCTCTTTTTTGTTTCTTCTCTATTGCAGACCATAATTATTTGTATCATCCCTTAAAATGACAACGTATCTATAATTCATAAAATGATCTAAACCACTACAACTTTTTAAATGACTTTTTGTTGCCATGGTGATTTTTTAAAGATTATTTATTTTATGTATGTGAGTACACTGTAGCTGTCAGGTGGTTGTGAGCCTTCATGTGGTTGTTGGGAATTGAACTTTTAGGACCTCTGTGAGCTCTGGCCCAAAGATTTATTATTATATGTAAGTACACTGTAGCTGTTTTCAGACACATCAGAAGAGGGCGACAGATCTCATTATGGGTGGTTGTGAGCCACCATGTGGTTGCTGTGATTTGAACTCAGGACCTTCAGAAGAGCAGTCGGGTGCTCTTACCAGCTGAGCCATCTCACCAGCCCCCCCTTTTAAATATTTATTTATTTTATTTATATGAGTACACTGTATCTGTCTTCAGACACACCAGAAGAGGGCATCAGATCCCATTACAGATGGTTGTGAGCCACCATGTGGTTGCTGGGAATTGAACTCAGGACCTCAGGAAGAGCAGTCAGTGCTCTTAACTGTTGAGCCATCTCTCCAGCCCAACCACTACAATTCATGGGTTGGGACGATGGTCTTCTTATAATAGCTTCTTGCTGAATTGGGAGGAAGGATTCCTTTTGGGGGCCCATGAAAATTAGAAGATGGTTAGTCTTAAGAAAGTTAGCTGCCATCATTTGTTGTTTAGTCTCTCTGTGTTGATTAAGTACAGAAGTCCTGATTGGAACAGTCTAAAAGGCTGGATGAACTAAGGTCATCTGGGGTCAGCAGCCCCCTTGAAGCAGTTTTGAAAGCAAGTCTTTAGAGGTAACAGCATCAGTTAAGGATTATTTCCTCCTCCTTTTTTTTTTTTTTTTTTTTGAGCAGGTGAAAGACAACTGTCTTCCTTTAGAAATTAGTTTGATCTTATAATCAAACTGCAATGCTAATCTCCATTCATGAGATATGAAAAGATGGCATGTAATAAATAGCATGTAATTATAAATCATGAGAATTCTGTAGCAAACAAGATTTATTGATCATGTAAGCTGAAGTTCTGGCTAGAGACATTTTTTTTTTAAAGATTTATTTATTTATTATATATAAGTACACTGTAGCTGTCTTCAGACACTCCAGAAGAGGGAGTCAGATCTCATTACAGATGGTTGTGAGCCACCATGTGGTTGCTGGGATTTGAACTTCGGACCTTCGGAAGAGCAGTCGGGTGCTCTTACCCACTGAGCCATCTCACCAGCCCGGCTAGAGACATTTTAATGTCAGCCAGTTTCAAGGCTCATGTAGGGGGATCAGCAAATCATGTTACCTGTCCTCTTTGGTCTTCTTGATTTCTTTCTTCTTGTCTGTAGCCAAGACCTTTGGGGGGTATTGCTCTATCAAATCTGATTTTTATCAGTTTGAATGGAATCTATACTTTTTCTTTTCCTGTGGAAATGAGCATTTTCTCTCCCCCAACATATTTGTCTCTGGGAGATTTTTTTTTTCCTGGTGCTGGTATTTTATTTCTTTGTGTACATTAGGCCATGAATTCGTATGGAATGGGCTCCAACAGCTCAGGCTCTTTTCCGTTAGTCCTCACAAAGTGTGCTTCTCTGGGTGGCGCAGGCTGGCGCTTCAGCTGTACCCAGGTGCCCTTCTCTTTGGCTTCCTTTTTCTTCTGGTCGTTCTCCTTCACCCGCTTCAGGAAGCTGTCTCTGCTCTTTGAGTGCTTGATGTGCTCAATCCGCACATTGATCCTCTTGGCCAGAATTTTGCCCTTAACCTGCTTGTTGACAATGATGCCCACGGCATGCTGGGTGACATTGTAGACTCTTCCGGTTTTGCCGTGGTAGCACTTATGGGGCATTCCTTTTTGAACAGTGCCCATTCCCTTGATGTCTACAATATCACCCTTCTTGTAGATTCGCATGTATGTGGCCAAAGGAACAACGCCATGTTTCCTAAAAGGCCTAGAGAACATGTACCGGGTGCCTCTCCTCTTTCCCTTTGTGTTCGTCATTTTGGCGAGTTACTGGAAGATGGCTGCGGCGGCCGAAAGCTCTGGGAGATTTTTTTTATCCCTTTTTGTTTATTAAACATCTTTTTCTTACATCTGTTCCTAAATCCATTAAGCCTTTGGTCTCTCTTGAGTTTTCTATTTATCTATTAAAGTTGTTCTGGTTTTGCTATCTGGGTTATCAATGTTTATATCCAGAGGAGGGTGGTTTAATTGTTCTGCGGATGAGTTTCTCTGTTGTTGACCTGAGATGGCTGATTTGAATTTCATATTGGGGCCTCTTTTTAAACAAGAGCTTTCCTTGTTTGTCATTTGTTGATCTACATTCAGTAGTCCATTGCTGGCCTTTGCCATACCTTGTGCATATTTCAGAAGGCTGGAGCCTTCTTTTTGGATTTTCTCTAGAAAAAACAATCTTTGTTTCTAGGAATGCCTTGCCTATAATCTCTTTTTAAATGACTTTGATTGCCACAATTAAAACATTATCAGTTTGGGTTTTCTTAAAGCCTTTAGGGATTCTTTTATCTATTAAAGTTGCATTCTTATAATTTTTAAATTCAGTCTTTCTATTGGCTGTCATCTAAATTCTTCCTGAGGGTAGCCATTGTCTGTTGTGATTTGTTGTATAGTAACCAGATAAGCTATGGTTAGTTTTCTAATAATCTTTGGCTGACTTTTCTAGTTTTCATTACATGGTGGGGCAGTAGGCTTTAACCTTACTTTATCTTTCTAAATTTTGTTTATAATCTTTTCTAACTTTTCTTCTAAAGCCTATAAGTCATGTATTTGATTTTCATATTTTTCCTTTTCTTGCATCTGTACTCTTAGTATTTTCTTCATTTTTAATTATAAAAATTTCTAGTTTTTCTTCTAAGGCCTGTATCTGGTTTTCATATTTTTCTTTTTGTCTTGTATCTGTACTATGTTAGTATTTTGTTCAGTTTCGTCTATAGAACATTGTACCTTTTTCTAATTTTTGTTTCCATATTTTATTTCTTCTTTGTTTTGTATCTAACATTTTAATATCTTTTTAATTGGATTTATTAATTTTAGCAAAGTGTTTAAGCAATGTATTCTTTTTCCTAAAGCCCTGTTTTTCAAAAACACATAGCAATCTAAAATGCTTGTCTTGTGCTGTTCTGGGAAGTTTTGCCTTTGATCTGTTTTTGTTCTTTCTTTCTTTCTTTCTTTCTTTCTTTCTTTCTTTCTTTCTTTCTTTCTTTTATGTTTAAATTCTTTTTTTATTTTCCCTGACACAATATTTTAAGTATTTTTTTAATTTTATATTTTATTTTAATTAGGTATTTTCTTCATTTACATTTCCAATGCTATCCCAAAAGTCCCCATACCCTCCCCCCACTCCCCTACCCACCCACTCCCACTTCTTGGCCTTGGTGTTCCCCTGTACTGAGGCATATAAAGTTTGAAAGACCAAAGGGCCTCTCTTTCCACTGATGGCCAACTAGGCCATCTTCTGATACATATGCAGCTAGAGACACGAGCTCTGGGGGTACTGGTTAGTTCATATTGTTGTTCCACCTATAGGGTTGCAGACCCCTTTAGCTCCTTGGGTACTTTCTCTAGCTCCTCCATTGGGGGCCCTGTGATCCATCCAATAGCTGATTGTGAGCATCCACTTCTGTGTTTGCTAGGCCCCGGCATAGCCTCACAAGAGACAGCTATATCAGGGTCCTTTCAGCAAAATCTTGCTAGTGTATGCAATGGTGTCAGCGTTTGGAGGCTGATTATGGGATGGATCCCTGGGTATGGCAGTCTCTAGATGGTCCATCCTTTTGTCTCAACTCCAAACTTTGTCTCTGTAACTCCTTCCATGGGTGTTTTGTTCCCAATTCTAAGAAGGGGCAAAGTGTCCACACTTTGGTCTTCGTTCTTCTTGAGTTTCATGTGTTTTTGCAAATTGTATCTTGTATCTTGGGTATTCTAAGTTTCTGGGCTAACATCCACTTATCAGTGAGTACATATCATGTGAGTTCTTTTGTGATTGGGTTACCTCACTCAGGATGATGCCCTCCAGGTCCATCCATTTGTCTAGGAATTTCATAAATTCATTCTTTTTAATAGTTGAGTAGTACTCCATTGTGTAAATGTACCACATTTTCTGTATACATTCCTCTGTTGAGGGGCATCTGGGTTCTTTCGAGCTTCTGGCTATTACAAATAAGGCTGCTATGAATATAATGGAGCATGTGTCCTTCTTACTGGTTGGAACATCTTCTGGATATATGCCCAGGAGAGGTATTGCGGGATCCTCCAGTAGTACTATGACCAGTTTTCTGAGGAACCGCCAGACTGATTTCCAGAGTGGTTGTACAAGCTTGCAATCCCACCAACAATGGAGGAATGTGTTCCTCTTTCTCCACATCTTTGCCAGCATCTGCTGTCACCTGAATTTTTGATCTTAGCCATTCTGGCTGGTGTGAGGTGGAATCACAGGATTGTTTTGACTTGCATTTCCCTGATGATTAAGGATGCTGAACATCATTTCATGTGCTTCTCAGCCATTCAGTATTCCTCAGGTGAGAATTCTTTGTTTAGCTCTGAGCCCCAGTTTTTAATGGGGTTATTTGATTTTCTGGAGTTCACCTTCTTGAGTTCTTTATATATATTGGATATTAGTCCCCTATCTGATTTAGGATAGGTAAAGATCCTTTTCCAATCTGTTCGTGTCCTTTTTGTCATATTGACAGTGTCTTTTGCCCTACAGAAGCTTTGTAATTTTATGAAGTCCCATTTGTTGATTCTTGATCTTACAGCACAAGCCATTGCTGTTCTATTCAGGAATTTTTCCTCTGTGCCCATATCTTTGAGGCTTTTCCCCACTTTCTCCTCTATAAGTTTCACTGTCTCTTGTTTTATGTGGAGTTAGATTTGACCTTAGTAAAAGGAGATAGTAATGGATCAATTCCCATTCTTCTACATGATAAACGCCAGTTGTGCCAGCACCATTTGTTGAAAATGCTGTTTTTTTTCCCATTGGATGGTTTTAGCTCCCTTGTCAAAGATCTAGTGACCATAGGTGTATGGGTTAATTTTTGGGTCTTCAATTTTATTCCATTGGTCTGTCGCTATACCAGTACCGTGCAGTTTTTATCACAATTGCTCTGTAGTACAGCTTTAGGTCAGGCATGGTTTATTTTTTAAAGAGACCAGATATCTTGTCCAGCTAGCCTGACACCAGGCTTATTAGAATAAGTATGAGGCTTGCAATAACTTTAAATGACCATTTTTTAAAACTATAAATTTTAAACAATGTTACTTGTTATGAGATCTGTTCTTTGTGTGAGTTTGACTTCTGCTTCCATGCTATTAGCAATTCCACCCCACAGAGAAGAGGTTTGTTTCTGCCTTTTACCTGTAACTTGGAATATACTACCAGATCCCAATTCCTCATCCAGTCTGGAAAGTTGTAGGGTTAAAAGCGTCTGACCAGAAGGAGCACCTTTGGTCAGGACAAGTAAGTTGGCTCTGCCCACCTTAGGAAGACTTTCAATTTTAGAGAACAGTTCTGTTAGATGTTTTTTCCAAGACTTTTGCATGAGAGTCAGCCCCCCAGATGGCCTTGTGGTACCTCAGGAGGTCTGCACCGTTTATCCCAGGCAGTGGCCTGGAATGCTACAGAATCAAAGTAAATGGGAGCTGGTTCCTCCCACTCCACTGCCTCTGTGATTTGCCCTTGGGAGAAGCCCCAAGTTCTGTGTTCTGTATTTAAATTCACTAGGGGCTTCTTTAAAAAGTCGTCTTCTATACTATCTCTTTGCAGGTTCCTGTCCCATGGCTAGTAGCCATTTGTCTTGTGCTGTTTTGGGAAGTTTTGGCTTTGATCTGTGTTTGTTCTTCCTTCCTTCCTTCCTTCCTCTCTCTCTCTCTCTCTCTCTCTCTCTCTTTCTTTCTTTCTTTCTTTCTTTCTTTCTTTCCTTCTTTCTTTTTAAAGAGACCAGAACTGTCCTGCTAGCCTGATACCACCCCCCTCCCCTGACCTCACTACCCTGTTTTTACCCTTTTAAGGTTGTAATCTTGGGTTCTAATTTCTGTAAGTTGAGCACCATTTTGTAGTTAGGGCCCGGTTCTTCCTCCCAGCCCCTGATACTTGCGTATTATTATTGATCTGGTTCTTTGGGCTTCAGGTATGTTTCCATGATCTCTCTGGACCTTCTTCAAGACTCCAACTCCTCCATCCTGCCTGCTGATCTGAATCTCCCTCTCTCCCTCACCTTCCTTTGGTTGGTGGATGGCCCTCCCTATTCTCTATTCTGCCCAGCCATTGGGTGATGAGGCAGAGAATAAATGGTAAGAATTGTTTGTACAAACTTGAGACAGGAGATTCTTGCTATAAGCATCACAATGCCCTGTCTCTATTGAAACAAGATAAGAGGGCAGAGAAATCATCATTTCAATAACACAAGGGTAAACTTTATACATGGTGTACAAAAGCATTATGCCTAAAGATATGACTATAATAAGGGATGCAAGGTAGAATTGGAGTGTTTTCATTGCCTAGGGTGGACTACTTCATGTATTCCATTATTCCCCATTCTCTCCTTCCCTTTTCAGGCCCTCCCTTCTTCTTATCCTCACACACAACACACACACAAACACATACACAAAGACATTAACATCTCAAGCATAGTAGAAATCTTGCATTCTGGCTTATTTTCTATAACATAACAATTTCCAGTTTCATCCATTTTTCTGCAAATGCCATGATTTCATTATTCTTTACAGCTGAATATAATTCTGTTGCATATTTGTACCACACTTTCATTATATAGTTGTTTGTGGGGAAACATTGATACTGGTTCATTTATTAGCTGATGTGGATTATGTGTCAATAAACACAGTAGTAAATAAACTCTGAGGTATGTTGACTGAAGAGACCTTTTTATATATACCCTGAAGTGTTAGGGTATGGTAGGTCTATTTTTAGTTTTCTTGAGGAGCCTGCACACTGATTTCCATAATGAATGCAATACATTTCATTCCTGCTAGTAATCAATAAGGTTTCCACTTTTTCCACATACTTGCCAGCATTTGTTTTCATTTCTTTTGTTTTGCTTAGTTTTAATTAGTTCCTCGAGAATATCATGCAGTGTATTTTAATCATATTCACTTTCCCTCCCCCAACTTCTCTTGAATCTATCCTCCTTTATTTTCTCATCCAATTTTGTGTCTATCCATCAATGCTGTGTCTGCACTGACCACCCTAAGGCCTATTTGTACTGCCCAAATATTCTTGGATGCATTCAATGAAGCATGGTTGACTTATTAGAGGATTAGAGAAAACCAACCCATCCATCCACTAAGAAATTCCAGTAGCTTCTTGTCTAGGGGTGAAACTTTATGTCCAACGCCCCTCTCCATTCCTGAGATTTGATCTGGCTTAGGCTTGCACAGATCTCATGCATGCTGTTACAACCACTGTGAACTTCTATGTGTAACTTCTTTGCTGTGTCCAGAAGACACTGTTTCCTTCTAGTCATCCAATGCCTCTGGCTCTTCTGTCTCCTCTTTCTCAAGGGTCCTTGAGCCTTAAGAGAAGGGACTGTGGTATAGAGGTCCCATTTAGGGCTGAATATTCCACAGTCTCTTATACTCTATACCTGTGGGTCTCTGTGTTGATCTTTATCTACTGCAAACAGGCTTCTCCGATGAGGGTTGAAAGATGCCTTAATCTATGGTTAACTTTAGGAAATTATTGTTTGTTTTATTTTCATCTTGTTTTATTTTTAAATTAACTTACAGAGGAATACATTCCTTTATGGTGTTCTCATGCATACTTTATTTTGGTTGATTTCCCTCACCTCCTCTCCTGCTGTCCCCCCATTTCCAGCTATCTACACTGTACCTTCCTTTCAATATTCCCCCTTCTACTTTCATAGCTCATGTATTTATTATGCATTTGTATTTTTCTCTTCTAAAATTGTATGTTTATTTATAATTTCATACTTATATTCTTTCATAGTGTTATACATATATTAATGTATTTTCATCTTATTCACCAATTATTCTCTCATATACTCTTTTACTGCAGACTAAACCCCTTCCTGAATCCCCTCCTACTTTCGTGTCTTTCTTTTGTACCTCACTGCATTTACCGGGGTTCCTTCTATGACCTCGGATGGAATGTTATTTACTTGAGCAAGGGCAACTTTACAGTGGCTACACCACTGAGGAATATGACTCCCCCATACCCTAGCAACCATTAACTGCCTATAGTTTCTCAGGGAAGGGTGTAGCATCTTGAACCCCTTCTCTGTCCATGTTAAAATGTTGATGTCCCCCAAATCTTTTTTTTTAGGTGACAGTGCAATATGATGGGTTTCATTGAGGCTTTGTTTACATATATACAAGTATACCTCACTCTCATGTTTTCCTTTAACCCTGGCCTTCCCCCATGTCTCCCTGCCCCCTGTAGCCTGTTTCCTTTGTTCCATCAATTAGTCCTTTTCTGTTTTCCTATTACATGTGTTTACTTATTTTGAAACAGGGTCTCATCTCACTGTGTAGCCCTGTCTATCATGGAACTCTCTATGTAGACCAGACTACCCTTAGACTCAAAGAGATAGTTTGTTACTCTCTCCATCTATTTTTTAAAGATATCTTCATATCTCATGATTTTCTTTTGAATTTTGTCACCTATAAACACACACATATAAAAATATACACATACATATATAATCTTAAAACTAGGTTCCACAATAAGCAACCCATGTGGTATTTGTCTTACCAAGCCTGATTATTTTGTTTAACATGGTGGTTTTCATTTACATCCATTCTCTTGAAAATGTCACAATCCCATTTTATTTTAGGTCTGCCATCAAATTCCATTATATATGTGTGTACCACATTTTCTTTATCCATTCATCTGTTGATGAACATCTACACTGACTTTTTGCTACTCTCCCTATTGTGAATAGTGTGGCAGAAAACAGAGATGTACAGTTACTTTTGTGGTATGTTGATATAGAGTCCTTTGAGTGCTGGGAATCAAACTTGAATTTTCTGAAAGAACTGCAAGTTCTCTTAACGACTCGCTCTCCAGCTTTTATTTTTATTTCTTTTTATTATTTGTATATGTCTGTGTAGTTTTATGCAAATGAGTACAGGCTCCTGTGGAGACCAGAAGAAGGAATTGTATCCTTTGTAGCTGGAGATATAGGTAGTTGTGAGCTGCACCCAGCATTAGTGCTGGGACTTGAACTTGAGTTCTCTGCAAGAATAGTATACACTCTTAACTGCTGACTTGTCTGGAGTTACAGATGGTTGCAAGCCACTGTGTGAGTGATGAACACATGCCCTCTGGAGAATAACATATACTCAACAGTGGAGCTATATCTTTATTTTCTCTGTCTTTCTACTTTTGAGGACTGTCTATTCAGATCATTTGCCAATCTTTTGATTTAAAGGTCTTTTGATAGTGTTTAGTTTTTGGAGTTCTTCATATATTTTAGATATATTATTTGTAATGTTTAGCTGTCAAAATCTGTACAGGTGAAAGACCTATCTTTATACTTTCGAATTAATCATCCTTCTGGGGGGATGAGGCCTATATTTCAAGTATTCTACTGGAGGTTCTGAAGTTTTTAAATCTATAGAAGTGAATAGCAGATAGACGGCTGTGGAAGTTCTGACCTAAGGCTCAGGGCTATCAGATTCTAAGGTTGTTCTCAGTTGATGAAGTCTGCTACTTTCACTGAGAGCAGGGTTGCTTTTCCTTGCATTTCTCTTTGTTATCCAAGCCTCCTGCCACCTGTCCTCCTTCTTGGTTTGTTGGTTAAGGCCTTCAGCTCTCTACAAGTGCTTCTTAGGACTGTGTCTTGCTCTGTGGCTCTTGTAAGTTAAATTCAGGCTCCCTCTCTTAATTTTTCCCCCTATTTTGGGGCCCTAACTCCCTCTCCCCCCAAGATGAAGCCCAACCTCTGCCCTCCAAGTCAGTGTGACAGGAATGGAATTGCTAACCATTGTCCCATCCACTGAAGGAGTCACTGTCTCCTCTGAACTGGTTTTGAGACTTGGGTCGGCTGTGGGCTTATTCTAAGAATAGAACTTCCAGTGTCTTTTCTCCAGGACCCATGGCTCACCTTCTGGAGGCTTCAGCTGCTTTCCCTTTCGTCAGAAACCAGCACTCCTGGAATTGTGGGGAGTTTGGCTTCTTTCCTGTATGTTTTCCAACTTTTCCTCTGCACTTTTCAAGTAGTACACCTTGTGACTTTCTGAAGTTCCTTGTGATTTTTTCTCTTTAGGATAGAGTTTATTTTATTCTGACTTTTCCCCTTTAAGGAGCAGCTGCCCTGCTGCCATCTTAAGTACAGCTTTTTTTTATTGTTGTCATTGTTTTAACACTCTGGATTTTGTTTATTTCTTATTAGAATCCTAGAACCTAATAATTAGCCTCAGAAGAAATTACTTCAATGTATTAATATTGCTTAAGTAGAAAAAAGGCTTTACATATTTATTTATATATTTTCATACTTTATCATATACAATTATATCTATGTACACACATGTACTTTGTTTATGGCATCTAGCCATTTTAAAAGACTTTGAAATATATTAAATTCAGACTATTAGAAATAGAGAATCTATTATTTTTCTAAGTTATGTTTTCTTTGACTCTAACTACCTCAGGATGACCTTAGACTCCTGAGCCTCCTGATTTCACTTCTTCATTAGTGGAATTGCAGGCATAGGCCATTATGCTGGGCTTCAAGAGTTTTTTAAACCACTTTCATTTTGTTTGGCCTGGTAAAGCATGCCTGTGGTCCCAGCTATTTGGGAATTTGAAACAGAAGATTATGAAATTGAGGCCATCCGTGGCACATAAGTGAGCTCCTGCCTCCAATCATGCAAGCAGATAAACCTACTTTTTCTCTGATTCAAAAATAGTTACTATATTTGCATTTTAAGGCTGTTTTTTTATTTTACTTTGTTTTTGTTTTTGTTTTTTTTCGAGTCAGGGTTTCTCTGTACAGCCCTGGCTGTCCTGGAACTCACTTTGTAGACCAGGCTGGCCTCGAACTCAGAAATCCTCCTGCCTCTGCCTCCCAAGTGCTGGGATTAAAGGCATGTGCTACCACCGCCCGGCTCATTTTTCTTTTGAAAATATAGTTTATTCATCTTGTGTGCATGTGTACAAGTTCATACACACATACATGTGTGTGTGTGCTTCTCACAATCACATTCTTGAGTATGGAGGTTAAAAGACAGCTTTTAGGAATCAGTTCTCTCTTGACACATTGTGGGCTGGATACTGAAACTCAGATCAAGCCATCTAACTGCCCCCCCCCATTTTATTTATTACATGTTGGGTATTACATATTGTCAGAATATGAGTGTGGAAGTCACATGGCAGCATGTGGGAGTCCGTTGTCTTCCTTCTATTTTTTGTGGGTTCCAGACATTGAAGTTAGATCATCAGGTATGGTGGCAAGCACCTTTAATCTGCCAAGTAATCTTGCACGTCCATTATTACATTTCCTTCTTTAAAAAATATTTATATGTATGTGTTTATAAATGAGTGAGTGCATACATGTTGATGAATATCCTTGGAGGATAGAAGAAGGTACCAGATCCCCTGAAGCTAGAGTAACATGTTGTGATTTACTCAATATGGATTCTGATAATTGAACCTGGATTCTCTAGAAGAGCAGCAAGTGCTCTTAACCACTGAGCCATCTCTCTAGGTCCTATTACGTTTTCTCTTTTTTAAAAAGATTTATTTATTTTATATATGTTAGTACACTGACACTGTCTTCAGACACACCCGAAGACGGCAATGGATCTCATTACAAATAGTTGTGAGCCACCCTGTGGTTGTGGGAATTGAACTCAGGACCACTGGAAGAGCAGTCAGTTTTCTTAACCACTGAGACATCTCTCCAGCTCCTATTAAGTTTTCTTACTTAGGAATATCATACACACACACACACACACACACACACACACAGCATCTTGTTTTCTCATTATTTCATATAAAATTGTGAGAATTCCCCATATCATTAATTACAGTAGTATTTTTAGTCTATATGTGCCTCAGTTATTAATGTAGATTCCTTACAATTTCCAGTAATTTATGGAGTTGTGATAAAGATTCTTTTTAAAAAAGTTAAACTTGGACTAGTGAGATGGTTCAGCTGGTAAAGGCACTTTCTATCAAGCCTGACAACCTGAGTTCAATCCCTGGGAAATACATGGTGAAAGGTGATTATCTATCTACTGCAAGTTATTCTCTGACTTCCACATGTGTGCTAGGATCCTCCCTCCCCCACTAGTAATGAAGCAAAATTTTAAAAAGTTGAAATTGGGTGGGTTTGGTGGCCCCAGCCTGCCTTCTCAGGACTTGGAAGAGAGGCAAGCAGATTTCTGAGTTTTCGGGCCAGCTTGGTCTATATAGAGCAGTGGTTCTCAACCTTCCCAATGCTGTGACCCTTTAGTACAGTTCTTCACGTTGTGATGACCCCAATCATAACAGTATTTTACTTACTACTTCATAACTACAATTTTGCCACTGATATGAGTCGTAAAGTAACTATCTGATATACAGAATATCTAATATCTAATATATCTAATAAACTCCCAAAGGAGTTGAGACCCATAGGTTGAGAACTGAGAACATAAAGACTTCAAATCTAGCCAAGGCTATGTAGTGAGACCCTGCTTAAAAATTTATATGTTAAATTTATATGTCTAATGATCTCATGGAATAATTTGATATTTTATGGTAAAAATATTTAATAAATGTCATGTTGATTTGTGCTTTCAGTTGTTTAATTTGTAACCATTTTCTCCCAGGGCATAAAACCAGCCAGCTTCAATAAAGTCACAGACCCTGAAGTGAAAGAAATAATTGAAGGATGTATTAGACAAAACAAATCTGAAAGGTTGGTGGAATTATAATATTATATAAATGATGGATACATTTTAATCCTGGATCTGTAATATATATTACTGCATGCTGTTTGAAATTTTAATCCTTTCTATCATGTGCTGAATTTTAACTGACATTTGTATTTGATGGGATGAACTTTCATTGGCATCAACTTAATAGTAAGGTGGAATAAATTTTTAAAAGTAAAATGTAAAGCAGGTAAGTAGTTTAGAGTAAGCAGATAGATTACATTTGGTTTTATCTTTCTGCCAACAATAATAGTATAAGTAATATGGGTAGTTTTATCCAAGGAGTATTTTTATATAGATAACTCCTTTAATATTGACTTTTACTTTTATTTTATTTTATTTATTTTGAAAAGATTAATTTTTTATTATATGTAAGTACACTGTAGCTGTCTTCAGACACTCCAGAAGAGGGAGTCAGATCTTGTTACAGATGGTTGTGAGCCACCATGTGGTTGCTGGAATTTGAACTCAGGACCTTCGGAAGAGCAGTCAGGTGCTCTTACCTGCTGAGCCATCTCACCAGCCCCTTGCTTTATTTTTATCTGTGTATAATTAATTACTGATTTAACTTGGCAAATTCATCTTTGAATGCTTTTAAATATTTTTATGTGTATGTGTTTGTGTGCTGTGTGTATATATATGTATCATCTGTATGTAGGTACGTGCAAAAGCCAGAAGAGGTATCACATCCCCTGGATTTGGAGTCATATGCAGTTGGGAGCTGCCCACTGTGGGTGTTGGGAACCAAGCCTGGGTCCTCTAGAAGAGCAGCAAATATTCTTAACTGCTGAACCATCTCTCAGGCCCTATTTTAGCCATTTTATGTGTGTCCTTCAGAAACATATTTTAAGTATGTTCATATTGCTATATGTCCATCACTGCTTTCAACCCCCAAAATATTTCTTCAATTGAAACTATAGCTCTGTAACCACTAATAATTCAGAATTCTTCCTTCCAGACACTGATAATCTCTATTTCCTCTTTTAAAAAATAATTTGTTGAGATCATATTTCCCTCTTTCTCTTCCCTTCTCCCATATCCTTTCATTCATTACTTTTAAAAAAAATGTTGTTTCATGTTAATACAGACACACACACACACAGACATCTAAATGTATCACTACATGTATATATTTTTAGAGCCAACCATTTGATAGTGAGTGAGCAATTGGGGGGCTTTTCCTCTGGGATGAGCTTTTCTCCCACTCTCGGTGTTTCTTAGTGTCCTGTAGTTCTTTGTCTAGCACTGAGTTCATGGGAATTTGCCCTTTCCATATTAGCATGTCTATTGGTGTCATCCTTGTTCAGGTCATGTTTAGCTAACTTGAGTCCTTGTCAGTATTTTTCTTTACTGAATTTTGTTTTCAAATCCTTGATTGCTTATGCCATTTCTTATGGTTTTTTGTTTTTTGTTTTTTTGGACATCATTCCAATATTTATTCTCTTTAATTTCTTTGAGTGTGTGTGTGTATCTTCTTTAAATTCTTGAATCCTTTGAAATTTATGATTGTTATTTTAAATTCTGTATCCTGGGGTTTATTTAGATAATTTAATTGGCAGACATTTTTATAGAACTGGTGAGGTTTGAGGGTGTGGCTATTGCTTTGATCTTTCATATTGTCTATATTTCCTTTTATTAGTTCTATGTCTTGCTAGACCCAGGAGAAGGATGTGGAGGATCTGGCTAGGTGGAGAGGTTGGATGTGGCATGGGTTGGGCCTGTGCATTTGGCCTTGCAGGGTGGAGAAGGATATCTTTCTATATGTCTCTCTATTCTACTTTCTATGTCTGTGAATATGCCTTTTCTAGGTGCCTCATATAAGTGGAATGTTTATTGTTTTATGTTTGGCTTATTACACTTAATTTGGATTTTCTTTCTCTTTTTTTCGGAGACATGGTTTCTCTGTGTAACAACCTTGGTTGTCCTGGAACTTACTCTGTAGACCAGGCTGGCTTCAAACTCACAGAGCTCCACCTGCCTCTGCCTCACCAGTGTTTGGATTAAAGGCATATGCCATCCACTTTCTGACTCCACTCCACCCCACTGGACCACACCCTGTCCTGGTTTAGTATGGCTTTTCAAAGTTGATTTTTATTGTAGCATGTATCAGAATTTCATTTCTTTTAAAATGGGTAATCCATTGTACATTTATACCACATTTTCATAATACATTCATGTGTTAATAAATACTTAATTTCACCTGTTGGGTATTCTTTATCTTCTCTGTCCTAGAAATAAAACCCAAGGCCTTATACATTTTAGGCAGGCACTCTGCCATTGAGGTATAGCCTTAGTACCTTTTGGTTACTATGAGTTATATTATATGAACATTGGAGTATGACATATGTTTAAGTCTGTGCTCCTAAACTTTTTGACTCTATACCTAGAATTAGGATAGTTGGATCATATGATAAATATTGTTTTTAAGGCCTAATACTTGCTAGATAAGTACTATACCACTGAGCTACATCGCCAAACATGCCCTAGACATGTTTTCATTTATTTGTTTATTCTGAGGTAGGTTTTTTTTGTTGTTGTTTTTTTTTTTTTTTTAGCTCTAGCTGTCCTGGAACTTTCTTAAACATATCTCATACAATTATAGTTCATTACTTCTAGTAAACCACTGAATGTGAATGTGCTTGGGCATGCTTTTAATCCTAGCACATAGGAGGCCGTGACAGAAGAATTGAGATTTTGAGGCTAGCTTGAGCTATAATAGTAAGACTCTGTTTTGATTTTTTTTTGGGGGGGGGGTGGTTTCGAGACAGGGTTTCTCTGTGTATCCCTGGCTATCCTGGAACTCACTTTGTAGACCAGGCTGGCCTTGAACTCAGAAATCTGCCTGCCTCTGCCTCCCAAGTGCCAGGATTAAAGGCCTGCGCCACCACGCCCAGCTTTGTTTTGATTTAAAAAGAAGAAGAAGAAGAAGAAAGAAAAGAAAGAGAAGAAGGTGAAAGTAAGAACATGGTAGGATATCCCTTGACTTCCCACACTTTGAGATGCAAATGCAGGCTAATCTATTTGTGTTCAAGGTCAGCCTGGTCTATATGACAAGTTCAAAGTCAGCCAAGGCTACACAGGGAGACAGAAACTACTGTCCTTCATTGAACCACATTAGCTTCACCTCTGACATTCTTCTAAAGAGTGAAATATACACTGATTAAATAACACAAGGTGGCAACTGCTGTGATATAGGAATGGGCTATTACACACACCTTCTGACTGGATATTTGTTGAGTAATGTCTATTTAAAACATCTGTAAGAGTTTGCATTTTCAGTTCACCTTAGAGTTTATACATCTTAGACATGTTTTTAGTTTCCTTTGTTGAAAATCTATTACTTTAGACTAATAATATAAGCCAGTGGCCAGAAGCTAATAAATCTAACCTAACAATTCTCTCTAGGTATATTTTCATGTGTGTTAGACTTTGTTATCAGATATGTTACTGGTTAAGAACTTAATTAAGATCATTTTGTATTCATGGAAATTGACATTTTTGTGTCCCTAATAATAAATTGATTATAAGGTATAGTTTTTAATAACAAAACAATGGATTAATAGAAAATGATTAAGATTCTCACTTTGATACTATTAACTTTTACCATTTAAAGGATTGCATCTTACTTATGACTGGGAGAATTGGTAATGAGAAGTATATTTTGTTTACTAGGTTATCTATCAAGGACTTACTAAACCATGCATTCTTTGCTGAGGATACTGGACTGAGGGTGGAGTTAGCAGAGGAAGATGATTGCTCAAATTCATCCTTGGCTCTAAGACTCTGGGTTGAAGATCCTAAGAAATTAAAAGGCAAACATAAAGACAATGAAGCTATTGAATTCAGTTTCAACTTAGAAGCAGATACACCTGAGGAAGTAGCGTATGAAATGGTAAATAAACCTTAGTAATGCTTTCCCTACACATTATAGTATCCAGTAGATTCTTTTCTACTGCTCATTGCTTTCTTCCTTTCATGTTCTTCTGTGTGCTTGCTCTCCTCTCTTTCCCTCCCCCAATCGCACCTTCCCTCTGTTTGTACAGGTATGCTTGTGCATGCATGTATTTTTACCTCCCCAGTGCAGGATTATAGGTGTGTGCTTTTTGCTCTGCTTTTTGTACAGGTGCTGGGGTTCTAAACTCAAGTGCCCATGCTTGCATGTCAAGTGCTTTACATACCTAGCTGTCTCCCAGATTCCTCTTCTGTTTTCCTTATTTATATTGTTATGCCATTGTAACGTATTTTTATTCGCAAGATATGTTAAATTTGCACACACACTATAATCAACATTACGACATTGCTTTTGTTAAAATAAAATTGGGGGCTGAGGAAATGGTTCCATTGATAAATTACCTGTTGCACAATCAAGCAGACCTAAGTTTGGATCCATGGCCCCTGTGTAAGGTGGTGTGGTGTAGCTCTGTAACCCTAGTTCTGCGTGGGGAAGACAGTAGGAGGCACTAACTGAGAGAACCTGTAACAAAACATAAGGTGAAGAGCAATAGAGGAGGAATTCTGATGTTGGTCTCTGGCCTTCATGTGCACATGCACATATACACAAGAAATCTTAGCCCTCAAAAGGTACAGAAAGCAGATGATTTGCTGGTTCTCATTTCTGGAACTTCTATTATTTGGATGTTGGGCCTCATGGACTGGTTCTAAAGTATTATTATTACTCCATTACTTTGAATTTTTGTTTGATTTTGTTTGTTTGAGACTAAGTTTTATATAACCCACACTGGCCTGGAACTTATTATGTAGCTGAAGATGGCCTTGAAGTCCTGATGTTCCTTCCTTTGCCTCCCACTGCTGGAATTTCAGGTGTGTGACATCATGTCTAATCCTGTTTTTATTGATCTGTAAATTTAAATTTTATTTACTATAAGGTGAGTTTATTGAGAACTTTAAGGTGAGCAAAGTTGTATATGTGTGCTTCATTTGTTTTCTGTAATTTTGTTTTGGTTCTAGAAAAGATTGTGCTGTATAGCTTTGATTGAACTGGTAATCAAAATGTATCCCAGGCTGACCCTCAAACCCATGGCTCGACCTTCCAAGTGATGGGATTATCATCCTCATTAACGTTTTAATAATCTTCCAACTACCATGAAATTTCTGATCTATAGATCCTTAAGTTTTAAGAAGCAGACTATAGGCTGGACTTGGTGGTACATGCTAGTAATCCTAACACTTAAGGGGTAGGGTTAAAAGATTAAGGAGTTCAGAAGTCACTCTGAACTACATATATAGTGAATTTAAGGTCAACTTATGTTGAGATACTGTCTCAAAAACAAAAAATTAAAAAAGCAAGCCAGCAGACTATAGGGCTAAACATGGTATGTTATGGTACTTCAAATTATCCTCTCTGCTGCTCACCCTGTTCCTTCCCTGTTTTCTCACTGTTCTCATGAGAGCACACATTCCTTTTTTTTTAATTGGGTATTTATTTCATTTACATTTCCAATGCTATCCCCAAAGTCCTCCACACGCTCCCCCACCCACTCCCCTACCCACCCACTCCCACTTCTTGGCCCTGGCGTTCCCTTGTACTGAGGCATATAAAGTTTGCACGACCAATGGGCCTCTCTTTCCTCTGATGGCCGACTAGGCCATCTTCTGATTCATATGCAGCTAGAGACACGAGCTCCGGTGGGTGGGGGGGGGGGCGGTATTGGTTAGTTTATATTGTTGTTCCACCTATAGGATTGCAGATCCCTTCAGCTCCTTGGGTACTTTCTCTAGCTCCTCCATTGGGGGCCCTGTGATCCATCCAATAGCTGACTGTGAGCATCTGCTTCTGTGTTTGCCAGGCCCCGGCATAGTCTCACAAGAGACAGCCATATCTGGGTCCTTTCAGCAAAATCTTGCTAGTGTAGAGAGCACACATTCCTTTGATTAGAATGTTGATCTATGCTCCAAACTTCATCTGTATTTTTTTAATAGATAATATTTTTATTTGGGCGATGCCAATCCACTTCCAAATTTCCTTTCCTCTGTGCCACTTTTCTGTTTCCTCCACATATATTTTAAAAGTTTTTTTTCCAGTGCTCATTTCTCACTAAGCTTGTTCCATCTTACAGCATCAGATAATGTGCTCATACAAGACAAAATACCACTTCACTTAGCTGTATTTCTGAGGTGTCAATAGTGGGCATGCTCTTACTGGTTTTTAAGGCAGACTTTGTAACTGCCATTACAAGATCCTCTTGCCTCATACCTTGAAGTGTTAAAGACTCTCATATGTGTACATGTCCAATTTAAAAAGCATATAGAGACCAACTATTAATTATCAGTTATTTACTAGAATTTTGGATTTGGGATACAAAATATGATTTAAATAAAGCTAAAAATTTAAAGAAGAATTTATTTATTATATTTTCTTTGTAGGTCAAGTCTGGATTCTTCCATGAAAGTGATTCCAAAGCTGTTGCTAAGTCCATTAGGGACCGAGTGACATTGATTAAAAAGATAAGGGAAAAAAAGCCTGCTGGATGCTTGGAGGAACGCAGGGATTCCCAGTGCAAGTATGTGAGGAATGTACTTCCTCAACAGCAGACTGCAACTTTACAACCTACTCCTGGTCCACACACTGCAGCTGAGTATGAAGAAACAGAAGTTGATCAACATGTTCGACAGCAGTTTCTACAGGGCAAACCACAGCAGCAGTCCTCCTCTGTTAGGGGTAAGACAGTTGTAAAGACAAAGAAATGAAGTTTTTTGTTTTTGTTTTTGGTTTTGGTTTTGGTTTTGGTTTTTGGTTTTTTGAGAAAATGTAGTTTCTTAAATAGCATTTTTGTACTTCTATCATCTATTATTCTATTAAGCCTTTAAAAACATTTGAAATAGACTGCAGGGATCCATCCCATAATCAGCATCCAAACGCTGACACCATTGCATACACTAGCAAGATTTTGCTGAAAGGACCCTGATATAGCTGTCTCTAGTGAGACTACGCTGGGGCCTAGCAAACACATAAGTGGATGCTCACAGTCAGCTATTGGATGGATCACAGGGCCCCCAATGGAGGAGCTAGAGAAAGTACCCAAGGAGCTAAAGGGATCTGCAACCCTTTAGGGTGGAACAACATTATGAACTAGCCAGTACCTCCAGAGTTCGTGTCTCTAGTTGCATATGTAGCAGAAGATGGCCTAGTCAGCCATCACTGAAAAGAGAGGCCCATTGGTCGTGCAAACTTTATATGCCCCAGTACAGGGGAATGCCAGGGCCAAGAAGTGGGAGTGGGTGGGTAGGGGAGTGGGTGGGGGTTATGGGGGACTTTTGGGATAGCATTGGAAATGTAAATGAGGAAAATACCTAATTAAAAGAAAACATTTGAAATAGACCAGATAGTTTCCTTATATTAAAATCAAGAAAATTTAGGAATTTGTTCCAGTTGAGAGTACTTCCTAGTATGCAGGAAGCCCTGGACTTGATCCTCTCCACCATATAAACTGGGCATGGTAGCACTTAACCCATAATTCCAGCATTTGGAAAATGGAGGCGGGAGGATTAGAAGTTCATGGTAATACTCAGCTTGTTTAAGGCCAGTCTGGAGTACATGGTAGTCATCCCAATTCATTGAGTGACTTGCCCATTGTTCTAGTTGCAGAAATATTATATTATAGCAACTATTCCAGTTCAGAGAAATGATATTGATAATATTTATAATAGTCTAGCATAAGCTCATGAAGAAAATTTAGAACTAAAGATACAGTTTGTTTCTTAAGAAAGAGTTTTCTAGATATTAAGAGCCTTAGTATTTTCATTTCATTTTGCTTTTTATTTTTGGGTTATTTTTTATAATTCATTTGTCTTTTTAAAGAACACAGAATAGCAGGGTATAGTACCATAGGCCTTTAATCTCAGCACTCTGAATTCATAGGCAGGCAGATCTCTGTGAGTTAGAGGCCACTTTAGTCTACATAGTGAATCCCAGGTCAGCCAGGACTACATAGGAAGACTGTGCCAAAACAATAACAGCAACAGCAAATGATTAATTAAATAAAATATAAATAAGTAAAAAAGTAAAAGTACTTGCATCATTATTGTCAGCTGTTCTATAAAGGGAGTGCATTTTCCTACACACTCTGTAGGAGTTATGTACCATGAGACTTGTATTTAAATCTTAACAAGTGTATATTAGTTAGGATATACATGAAATGACTGGCAAATTAATTTAGTTGATTTTCTTCCTCATTCTTTTTGTTTTTCTTCTTTGTTTGTTTGTTCTGGGGATGATCTTGCTATATAGTCCAGGCTGTGCCCTCAAACTCATGATCCTCTTGCCTATGTCTTCCAAGTGCTGGGATTATGGCTATATATCGCTGTGGCTAACTGCAGCTTCTTCCCTTCCCTCTTCCCCGTTTCTTGCCTTCCCTTTCCCCTCCTATTCTCTTGTTTCCTACCCCTCCCCTCACTCGCAGTGATTAGAGTAGAGCCAAGGCCTTGTGCATTATAGGCAAGTAATCTATCACAAAACTATATCTTCAGTTCCTGGAATTATGTTTATGTGATTTTATGGTTGTTGTTTTTCAACATATGGTCTCAACTGTGTGGTTTTGGGTGTCTTGGAACTTGTTCTGTAGACCAGGCTGGCCTTGAATTTACAGAGATCTTCCTGCCTCTGCCTGGCAAGTGCTGGGATTAATGACGTGTGCCATTATGCTTGGGTTTTGTGATTATTTTAAGTTTGCTTTATAAAGAAAAACTTAAGACTGTGGAAAGTGGACAGGGTATAACATCTGCCTATAATCTCAGCACACTGAAGGCTGAGGTAGGAGGATGAAGAGTTTGATGTCAGGCTGGGGAGATGACTCAGTAATTGCCTTGCACAGGACATGAATTCAAAACAAAACAAAACAAA
Organism: Mus musculus; assembly: GCF_000001635.26. Classification (NCBI taxonomy): domain Eukaryota; kingdom Metazoa; phylum Chordata; class Mammalia; order Rodentia; family Muridae; genus Mus; species Mus musculus. The sequence continues at coordinate 151,235,421 of NC_000086.7, forward strand.
ACAAAACAGGTTTGATGGTGTGCACTTGTAATCCTGGTGCTAGAGAAGTGGAGAGAGGCATGTTCCCAATGTTTGATGGCCAGCCTATTTGGTGAGCTTCAGGCCATTGGAGATCCTGCCTCAAAAAAAAAAAAAAAAAAAAAAAGCAGGTGGTACCTAAGCACTGATAACCAGAGTTGTGTACTTGTGCACATACATGTGAGCATATTCCTCCAAACCTCTCTTCTACCTCTTCTTCTCTCCTATTGTTTGAGGGTACTCTCACAACACAAAGACAATTTTAGGGATGGAAACATACTTGTCTTAGTCAGCGTTTCTATTCCTGCACAAACATCATGACCAAGAAGCAAGTTGGGGAGGAAAGGGTTTATTCAGCTTACATTTCCACACTGCTGTTCATCACCAAGGAAGCCAGGACTGGAACTCAAGCAGGTCAGGGAGCTGGAGCTGATGCAGAGGCCATGGAGGGATGTTCTTTACTGGCTTGCCTCTCCTGGCCTGATCAGCCTGCTCTCTTATAGAACCCAAGACTACCAGCCCAGAGATGGTCCCACCCACAAGGGGCCCTCCACTTGATCGCTAATTAAGAAAATGCCTTACAGCTGGTTCTCATGGAGGCATTTCCTCAAGGGAGACTCCTTTCTCTGTGATAACTCCAGCTTGTGTCAAGTTGATACACAAAACCAGCCAGCACAATACTCAATAGCAGAATGTGAATTCATCATGTTCGAGGCTGTGTTTGATTCTTAGCATTCAAAGAAAAAGAAACTGTTGCTTACATCCCAATGTTAACATTTCATTTCCATGAGAGTTTTATGTGTTGGGTACTTGTTTGGTTTTGAGACAGGCCTTGCTTTATAGCCTACACTATCCTTGAACTTACATATACCCCAGGCTGACCTCTGATTTGTGATCTTTTATCTTCTATTTCCCCAATGGTGATATTAGTTCTTTTGAAAAATATTAATTATTAAGTATGTATATTTTATTTGAAACTCTATGATTGTCATAGTAGAAAAAAATTAAAGGAACATTTTATTGTTATTTTTACCATTTGAATATTGTGCTTCATGGTTTCCCTTCTACCTTTTTTGTTCATTTCCATTGTTAAAGGTGACACTTCATCTGAGCCAACAGCTGGACCAGTTCTACATTCAGATACTTCAAGTCATCCCACTGTAGCCTATTCTTCAAACCAGACAACTAGCTCTCAGGTATTTTCTAGTATCCTACAAGCTTACATAAGTGTTCCAGAACAAATACATTCTTCTTACCAACTACTAGGATATTGCTAGCAAATTTCAGGGGTGAGAGAATTGCTACTATATATATATATATATATATATATATATATATATATATATATGTTGTATATACTGTATATGTACTGATATCTTATATATAAATATATGTGTATGTATTATATTGTGAATTGGAGGATTTATCTGTTTTCTTTTATTTACCACTTGCAGGAGCAGCCAAAGCTGACTCAGTCCCCAGTTTTGCCTGTGGTTCAAGGTCAGTCCTCTGTTATGCCCATATATGCTGCTGGAGTTGGAGTTGTTTCACAGTCCCAAATCTCTCCCTTAACTATCCAGAAGGTCTCACAGATAAAGGTAGGGCACATTTCTTGTTTGTTTGTTGTTTTTGAAGACAATATTTTTCTGTGTCTCTGTCGGATCTGAAATTTGCTCTGTAATCCAGGCTGACCTCAAACTTAGAGATTGGCCTGCCTTTGCTGCCTGAGTGCTGGGATAAAAGGTGTGTACCACCACTGCCCAGCAATTTAGTCACATTTTAACAAGTATTTTTATTTCAGTGTTAAATTTTAGTATAATTTTATTTGTATGAGTGCTTTTCCTGCATGTATGTCTATACCACATGAATTCCTGGTACCTGTAGACCAGAAGAAGGTTTCAGATCTCCTGGATCTGGACTTAAAGTTGGTTGTGGGTGCTAGGAATTGACCCAGGTCTTCTGGAAGAGTAGCTAGTGCTCTGATCCATGTCCAACCTCCATAAGGCCTATATTTTAGAGGCTGTTTATTAACTTAAACATATTGTCTATGTTTTTCTGATAAGTAACAATTAACTTTCATCTGTTAATCATAGATTAGGTAAAGACCACTGAAGGTTCAAAGTTAACCATGCTTCCTCATACCCAGTACATTTCTCTTGAGAACCTATCTAATACTGTGCAAGTAGACTTTAGAAATACTACATGTATAATTGGAGAATAGAGAAATTAGTGCAACCAAAGGGTTATTTGGGACTCTTGTCTCTTTTTCTTGGTAAACCAGTCTTTTCTTTGTATTGAATTTTTCCAGGTTGATTAGATGATAGAGGAATATCTGTTACAGTTAATTTAAAATACTATTTTATAGACTTTCCTAATTTTTGCCACATTCACCAAAATTCTTGGATTGCTTTTAGATTTTTTTAATTGGGAAAATTTTGATTTTGCAATGCACAAAAACAGTATTATTCATTTATGACAATGAGTAAACCATCTTAGTGTGAATTCATGTATCCATGTCGTATTCAGGTTGCTTGTGTCATGGACTTTGGACATAGTTGTATTTTTGTCTTGCATTATACATTTGTTTGTTCCACTCTCCACTCCATGCATGTGCTTTCCCTCTCTGGGAGTAAGATGCTCTGAGCTTTCCGATATTCCTTTTTTTTTTTTTTTTTTGGCTTTTCCAGACAAGGTTTCTCTATGTAGTCTTGGCTGTCATGGAACTTACTTTTTAGACCAGGCTGGCCTCGAACTCAGAAATCTGCCTGCCTCTGCCTCCCAAGTGCTGGGATTAAAGGTGTGTGCTCGCTTTCAGATATTCTTAAGTTAGTATGTGGTGCATTTGCTTCTTTTAAGAAATTGACCTAGAGAACCTGACAGCTTCTGGAACAGGCAGAAGCACAGAGGCGCTGAGGCAGCACCCTGTGTGGGCCGGGGACAGCCGGCCACCTTCCGGACCAGAGGACAGGTGCCCGCCCGGCTGGGGAGGCGACCTAAGCCACAGCAGCAGCGGTCGCCATCTTGGTCCGGGACCCGCCGAACTTAGGGAATTAGTCTGAACAGGTGAGAGGGTGCGCCAGAGAACCTGACAGCTTCTGGAACAGGCGGAAGCACAGAGGCGCTGAGGCAGCACCCTTTGTGGGCCGGGGACAGCCAGCCACCGTCCGGACCGGAGGACAGGTGCCCGTCCGGCTGGGGAGGCGGCCTAAGCCACAGCAGCAGCGGTCGCCATCTTGGTCCGAGACCCGCCGAACTTAGGAAATTAGTCTGAACAGGTGAGAGGGTGCGCCAGAGAACCTGACAGCTTCTGGAACAGGCAGAAGCACAGAGGCGCTGAGGCAGCACCCTGTGTGGGCCGGGGACAGCCGGCCACCTTCCGGACCGGAGGACAGGTGCCCACCCGGCAGGGGAGGCGGCCTAAGCCACAGCAGCAGCGGTCGCCATCTTGGTCCCGGGACTCCAAGGAACTTAGGAATTTAGTCTGCTTAGGTGAGAGTCTGTACCACCTGGGAACTGCCAAAGCAACACAGTGTCTGAGAAAGGTCCTGTTTTGGGCCTTCTTCTTCGGCCAGGAGGAGGTCCAAATACAAGATATCTGCGCACCTTCCCTGTAAGAGAGCTTGCCAGCAGAGAGTGCTCTGAGCACTGAAACTCAGAGGAGAGAATCTGTCTCCCAGGTCTGCTGATAGACGGTAACAGAATCACCAGAAGAACAATCTCTAAACAGAGTCAACTATAACTACTAACTCCAGAGATTACCAGATGGCGAAAGGTAAACGGAGGAATCTTACTAACAGGAACCAAGACCACTCACCATCACCAGAACCCAGCACACCCACTTCGCCCAGTCCAGGGAACCCCAACACACCTGAGAACCTAGACCTAGATTTAAAAGCATATCTCATGATGATGGTAGAGGACATCAAGAAGGACTTTAATAAATCACTTAAAGAAATACAGGAGAACACTGCTAAAGAGTTACAAGTCCTTAAAGAAAAACAGGAAAACACAATCAAACAGGTAGAAGTCCTTACAGAAAAAGAGGAAAAAACATACAAACAGGTGATGGAAATGAACAAAACCATACTAGACCTAAAAAGGGAAGTAGACACAATAAAGAAAACTCAAAGCGAGGCAACACTAGAGATAGAAACCCTAGGAAAGAAATCTGGAACCATAGATTTGAGCATCAGCAACAGAATACAAGAGATGGAAGAGAGAATCTCAGGTGCAGAAGATTCCATAGAGAACATCGGCACAACAATCAAAGAAAATGGAAAATGCAAAAAGATCCTAACTCAAAATATCCAGGAAATCCAGGACACAATAAGAAGACCAAACGTACGGATAATAGGAGTGGATGAGAATGAAGATTTTCAACTCAAAGGTCCAGCAAACATCTTCAACAAAATTATTGAAGAAAACTTCCCAAATCTAAAGAATGAGATGCATATGAACATACAAGAAGCCTACAGAACTCCAAATAGACTGGACCAGAAAAGAAATTCCTCCCGACACATAATAATCAGAACATCAAATGCACTAAATAAAGATAGAATACTAAAAGCAGTAAGGGAAAAAGGTCAAGTAACATATAAAGGCAAGCCTATCAGAATTACACCAGATTTTTCACCAGAGACTATGAAAGCCAGAAGAGCCTGGACAGATGTTATACAGACACTAAGAGAACACAAACTGCAGCCCAGGCTACTATACCCAGCCAAACTCTCAATTATCATAGAGGGAGAAACCAAAGTATTCCACGACAAAACCAAATTCACGCATTATCTCTCCACGAATCCAGCCCTTCAAAGGATAATAACAGAAAAAAACCAATACAAGAACGGGAACAACGCCCTAGAAAAAACAAGAAGGTAATCCCTCAACAAACCTAAAAGAAGACAGCCACAAGAACAGAATGCCACCTTTAACAACTAAAATAACAGGAAGCAACAATTACTTTTCCTTAATATCTCTTAACATCAATGGTCTCAACTCGCCAATAAAAAGACATAGACTAACAAACTGGCTACACAAACAAGACCCAACATTTTGCTGCTTACAGGAAACTCATCTCAGAGAAAAAGATAGACACTACCTCAGAATGAAAGGCTGGAAAACAATTTTCCAAGCAAATGGTATGAAGAAACAAGCAGGAGTAGCCATCCTAATATCTGATAAGATTGACTTCCAACCCAAAGTCATCAAAAAAGACAAGGAGGGACACTTCATTCTCATCAAAGGTAAAATCCTCCAAGAGGAACTCTCAATTCTGAATATCTATGCTCCAAATACAAGAGCAGCCACATTCACTAAAGAAACTTTAGTAAAGCTCAAAGCACACATTGCGCCTCACACAATAATAGTGGGAGACTTCAACACACCACTTTCACCAATGGACAGATCATGGAAACAGAAACTAAACAGGGACACACTGAAACTAACAGAAGTGATGAAACAAATGGATCTGACAGATATCTACAGAACATTTTACCCTAAAACAAAAGGATATACCTTCTTCTCAGCACCTCATGGTACCTTCTCCAAAATTGACCACATAATAGGTCACAAATCAGGCCTCAACAGATTCAAAAATATTGAAATTGTCCCATGTATCCTATCAGATCACCATGCACTAAGGCTGATCTTCAATAACAAAATAAATAACAGAAAGCCAACATTCACATGGAAACTGAACAACACTCTTCTCAATGATACCTTGGTCAAGGAAGGAATAAAGAAAGAAATTAAAGACTTTTTAGAGTTTAATGAAAATGAAGCCACAACGTACCCAAACCTTTGGGACACAATGAAAGCATTTCTAAGAGGGAAACTCATAGCTATGAGTGCCTTCAAGAAAAAACGGGAGAGAGCACATACTAGCAGCTTGACAACACATCTAAAAGCTCTAGAAAAAAAGGAAGCAAATTCACCCAAGAGGAGTAGACGGCAGGAAATAATCAAACTCAGGGGTGAAATCAACCAAGTGGAAACAAGAAGAACTATTCAAAGAATTAACCAAACGAGGAGTTGGTTCTTTGAGAAAATCAACAAGATAGATAAACCCTTAGCTAGACTCACTAAAGGGCACAGGGACAAAATCCTAATTAACAAAATCAGAAATGAAAAGGGAGACATAACAACAGATCCTGAAGAAATCCAAAACACCATCAGATCCTTCTACAAAAGGCTATACTCAACAAAACTGGAAAACCTGGACGAAATGGACAAATTTCTGGACAGATACCAGGTACCAAAGTTGAATCAGGATCAAGTTGACCTTCTAAACAGTCCCATATCCCCTAAAGAAATAGAAGCAGTTATTAATAGTCTCCCAGCCAAAAAAAGCCCAGGACCAGACGGGTTTAGTGCAGAGTTCTATCAGACCTTCAAAGAAGATCTAACTCCAGTTCTGCACAAACTTTTTCACAAGATAGAAGTAGAAGGTATTCTACCCAACTCATTTTATGAAGCCACTATTACTCTGATACCTAAACCACAGAAAGATCCAACAAAGATAGAGAACTTCAGACCAATTTCTCTTATGAACATCGATGCAAAAATCCTTAATAAAATTCTCGCTAACCGAATCCAAGAACACATTAAAGCAATCATCCATCCTGACCAAGTAGGTTTTATTCCAGGGATGCAGGGATGGTTTAATATACGAAAATCCATCAATGTAATCCATTATATAAACAAACTCAAAGACAAAAACCACATGATCATCTCGTTAGATGCAGAAAAAGCATTTGACAAGATCCAACACCCATTCATGATAAAAGTTCTGGAAAGATCAGGAATTCAAGGCCAATACCTAAACATGATAAAAGCAATCTACAGCAAACCAGTAGCCAACATCAAAGTAAATGGAGAGAAGCTGGAAGCAATCCCACTAAAATCAGGGACTAGACAAGGCTGCCCACTTTCTCCCTACCTTTTCAACATAGTACTTGAAGTATTAGCCAGAGCAATTCGACAACAAAAGGAGATCAAGGGGATACAAATTGGAAAAGAGGAAGTCAAAATATCACTTTTTGCAGATGATATGATAGTATATATAAGTGACCCTAAAAATTCCAACAGAGAACTCCTAAACCTGATAAACAGCTTCGGTGAAGTAGCTGGATATAAAATTAACTCAAACAAGTCAATGGCCTTTCTCTACACAAAGAATAAACAGGCTGAGAAAGAAATTAGGGAAACAACACCCTTCTCAATAGCCACAAATAATATAAAATATCTCGGCGTGACTCTAACGAAGGAAGTGAAAGATCTGTATGATAAAAACTTCAAGTCCCTGAAGAAAGAAATTAAAGAAGATCTCAGAAGATGGAAAGATCTCCCATGCTCATGGATTGGCAGGACCAACATTGTAAAAATGGCTATCTTGCCAAAAGCAATCTACAGATTCAATGCAATCCCCATTAAAATTCCAACTCAATTCTTCAACGAATTAGAAGGAGCAATTTGCAAATTCATCTGGAATAACAAAAAACCGAGGATAGCAAAAACTCTTCTCAAGGATAAAAGAACCTCTGGTGGAATCACCATGCCTGACCTAAAGCTTTACTACAGAGCAATTGTGATAAAAACTGCATGGTACTGGTATAGAGACAGACAAGTGGACCAATGGAATAGAATTGAAGACCCAGAAATGAACCCACACACCTATGGTCACTTGATCTTCGACAAGGGAGCCAAAACCATCCAGTGGAAGAAAGACAGCATTTTCAACAATTGGTGCTGGCACAACTGGTTGTTATCATGTAGAAGAATGCGAATCGATCCATACTTATCTCCTTGTACTAAGGTCAAATCTAAGTGGATCAAGGAACTTCACATAAAACCAGAGACACTGAAACTTATAGAGGAGAAAGTGGGGAAAAGCCTTGAAGATATGGGCACAGGGGAAAAATTCCTGAACAGAACAGCAATGGCTTGTGCTGTAAGATCGAGAATTGACAAATGGGACCTAATGAAACTCCAAAGTTTCTGCAAGGCAAAAGACACTGTCTATAAGACAAAAAGACCACCAACAGACTGGGAAAGGATCTTTACCTATCCTAAATCAGATAGGGGACTAATATCCAACATATATAAAGAACTCAAGAAGGTGGACCTCAGAAAATCAAATAACCCCCTTAAAAAATGGGGCTCAGAACTGAACAAAGAATTCTCACCTGAGGAATACCGAATGGCAGAGAAGCACCTGAAAAAATGTTCAACATCCTTAATCATCAGGGAAATGCAAATCAAAACAACCCTGAGATTCCACCTCACACCAGTGAGAATGGCTAAGATCAAAAATTCAGGTGACAGCAGATGCTGGCGAGGATGTGGAGAAAGAGGAACACTCCTCCATTGTTGGTGGGATTGCAGGCTTGTACAACCACTCTGGAAATCAGTCTGGCGGTTCCTCAGAAAATTGGACATAGTACTACCGGAGGATCCAGCAATACCTCTCCTGGGCATATATCCAGAAGAAGCCCCAACTGGTAAGAAGGACACATGCTCCACTATGTTCATAGCAGCCTTATTTATAATAGCCAGAAACTGGAAAGAACCCAGATGCCCCTCAACAGAGGAATGGATACAGAAAATGTGGTACATCTACACAATGGAGTACTACTCAGCTATTAAAAAGAATGAATTTATGAAATTCCTAGCCAAATGGATGGACATGGAGAGCATCATCCTGAGTGAGGTAACACAATCACAAAGGAACTCACACAATATGTACTCACTGATAAGTGGATACTAGCCCAAAACCTAGGATACCCACGATATAAGATACAATTTCCTAAACACATGAAACTCAAGAAAAATGAAGACTGAAGTGTGGACACTATGCCCCTCCTTAGAAGTGGGAACAAAACACCCATGGAAGGAGTTACAGAAACAAAGTTTGGAGCTGAGATGAAAGGATGGACCATGTAGAGACTGCCATATCCAGGGATCCACCCCATAATCAGCATCCAAACGCTGACACCATTGCATATACTAGCAAGATTTTATCGAAAGGACCCAGATGTAGCTGTCTCTTGTGAGACTATGCCGGGGCCTAGCAAACACAGAAGTGGATGCTCACAGTCAGCTAATGGATGGATCACAGGGCTCCCAATGGAGGAGCTAGAGAAAGTACCCAAGGAGCTAAAGGGATCTTCAACCCTATAGGTGGAACAACATTATGAACTAACCAGTACCCCTGAGCTCTTGACTCTAGCTGCATATGTATCAAAAGATGGCCTAGTCGGCCATCACTGGAAAGAGAGGCCCATTGGACACGCAGACTTTGTGTGCCCCGGTACAGGGGAACGCCAGGGCCAAAGGGGGGGAGTGGGTGGGTAGGGGAGTGGGGGTGGGTGGGTAAGGGGGACTTTTGGTATAGCATTGGAAATGTAAATGAGCTAAATACCTAATAAAAAATGGAAAAAAAAAAAAAAAAAGGTACGAAGCTAAAATGATTTAAAGACAAGAAAAGTTACTGGGTCACTGATCTCTTAGTTCTGATACCAAGAGGAGAAAAACACAGGGTCCTTAGATTTGAAGGCACACGTTTCAGGTGAAAGCAATGAATCTGAAGGTCTACGAGGTCATATCTGCTGCTTTCATATTTCCTCCAAAGCTCAGACACAATATTATGTTACTTATCCAGAATAGTATTGATGTTGCACTAAAGCCAAATCTAAAGTATTGTTTTAAATAATTTTTCAAATAAAGGAGCTGGACATTTTTCTCAAAGTAGTGCTCACTGGACATATAGTAACTGGAATTAATAATACAACAAAAGGCTGTAGGCTTTATCAAGCAAATCATTTGGATAGAGGACATCATTTTTTTTGTAATTTTACGTTAAATTATTTCTGTAAATTATTGTACAAAGGGCATTTATACACTTATAAAAGCCCCAAATTAAAACTTGTTAATAGTTTATGAGAAATTAAAACTGTTAGTTTGCAAGAAAAAAAAAAAAAAAAAAAGAAATTGACCTATAGTTATCTTTAGTTTATCAATAGACTTTTGATGACTACTTCCTTCGGAGGAAATAAAGTAAGAAAAGATCTTATTCTTACCCTCAAAGAGCTCATAATCTTGTAAAAGAAAGCAAATATACACTTTAAAAATTACAGAATCATTTAAAATATGTTGGGGGTAAGCTTGGTCTATAGATACAGTTGAGTGTTTGGGCAATATTTATAAATGATATGCTCACATTCATTTCTTTCAAAGCCTATCCTATATGCTGAACTTATGCTTAACTTTAACCTATGTTCAAATGCTTAAATATAGTATGTGTTTAGAATGTATTTGTATTTTTAAAAGTTTTTGAAAGTTTTATTTGCATATTTAAAATGCATACTCAAGCTAAATATGGTAGTACATGTAGGTCCAAAGTCATGGGTTTGGCTGAAGTTTTCTATCTGTTCTAAGGGCCAGCTGTTGTTCCTGGTGCTAATGTAAGAAAAATTAAAATTGTAAGTGCATATATCAGTCCCATTTTATTGGGACTATTCCAAACAGACTTTAAAAATGCTACATGGTAACATTTTCACTAAATAATCTAACAGGTACCAGGTATGAACATTAGGTATTCATTCTACCAAACTCCTCACACAATGAGTAAATGCTAGTTGAATGAATGAAAAAACTAGAACAGTCCTAACAATATACTGTTTGACGCGTCCCATCTATTGCAATTACACATAAATAATTTAATCCCGTTGAAGGCTTCTGAGTAGCTATCCCATGTGATACAACCCCAGGAACAAACTGCTTTCTTAGCACAACTAACTTATACACTCAACACAGCCTTTTTATTCACTGCCAACCCTGAACATCTATTTTATATTGTACAACCATTGGGTTCACTGCATATTCCATGCAAACTTCTTACCCAATCATATGTGAGCCTGTGGGACCATTCTCATTCAAACCGCCACTGTGCGTATGTGTATATTCCTCAACATATAAATAGAACCTGCTCAATCCATATGATGATTTACATGTATGTATATGTTTTGGGTGAGGACAATTTCTCCAATTCTCTGCATTCTGTGGTTGCCTGTGGTTCTTTGTCTAGGATTGAAGCCTCATGAACTTTTTCCCTGTCCACTTTGGCATTTATGTCTGTTGTTGTCCTTGTTCAGCTCATGTTTAGGAAGTCATGTTGGTGAGACCTTATGACATTACTAGGAGATACAATCTCATAGCAACCTCTGTGATCCTCTTGCTGATACAGTCTTTCTGTACCTCTTCCACTATGACCCCTGAATCTAGGTATCCATTGTGATTGGGCTCCACAACTCTGCTTTTGGATTGGTAGTTGACTAGGCTTCAGTACCAATCATGATTTTCCTCTGGTTGAGTAAGCCTTAAGTCCAATTAGAGAGCTGCTTATCACCAAATATGCATGTCACTATCATACCCTTAAAAATATCGTGCCTTGCTGGTTCTTGTACTTCAAAGGTTATCATAGCCAGGCAGAACTTCTGGTTGCTTCCCACCTTGGAAAACCTGCATGGTTCTTTCTAGCACCCTAACAGCTAGTCCTCAGGAAGGAGGATTTTATATCAGTTCCAACTCAGGGACTTCTGGGCTCTGTGTCTGAGGTGCCAGGTGTCTTCAACAATAGACACTTACCTTCTACCTCTGGGGGGCATCCAAGGGCAACAGCAGTAGCCTATAATACTTCAGGAGTCTCTTGGACAACACTTACCAACAACTCAAAAGAGTTTCATGTAGTCTTGAGTTTTATTTATTTATTTATTTATTTATTATTAGATATTTTCTTCATATACATTTCAAATGCTATCCCGAAAGTTCCCTATACCCTCCCTCCGCCCTGCTCCCCTACCCACCCACTCCTGCTTCTTGGCCCTGGCATTCCCCTGTGCACACAGTGCTCTCTTTTTACTTTCCTAGTTTCTGCAGTTAACCCAGGTTATATTCCATCTAAGGATTTGGAGCTGGGAACCTCACATGAGAAGAGTACATGTAATATTTGTCTTTCTGGGTCTGAGTTACCTTACTCTTTTCTAGTTCTGTCTATTTATATGCAAACTCATGATTTTATGTTTCTATACAGCTGAATAGTGTTCCATAGTGTACATGCAATATTTTCATTATCTCTTTATCAGGTGAAGAACATCTAGTCCGTTTCTATTTTCTAGTTATCCTGATCAGAGCATCATTGAACATGACTGAGAAAGTGCCTATGGAGTAGCAATATTAAGTCCTTTGAGCATATGTCAAGGAGTGGTAGAGCTGGATTATATAGTATATTTATTTTTACCTTTTTGAGGATTCTCCACATTGACTTCCAGAGTGGTTGAACAAGTGTGCAACCCACCAACAAGTGTACACTTGTCCCCACATCCTCTCCAACATTTGTTGTTGGTTGTTTTATTGACCTTTGTCATTCTAATTGGAATTAAGATGAAACTTCAAAGTTGTTTTCTTTTTGCATTTTTCTAATTACTAGGGTCCATAAGCATTTTAAAAAGATATTTCTTAGCCATTTTTATTTCATTTTAGGATTCTCTGTTCTTTGAATATGTCGGTTTTGCTTCTTTCTTAATGTGGTTTTGGGGACTGAACACAGGCCCTCACACATGGTAGATGAGTGCTCTACCACTAAGCTACCTCCCCAACTCCTCAACACTATTCTAAAAGCCTTCTTACATGCATTTCCTCCATATTAGTCCTAGGAGTCCTATTACTCTTATTTTACAAGTAATGAAGATAATAATCAGAGAGGCTAAGTAATGCCCCTTGTACCATAAAAGATAGCCTGCACTTAAATCCAGGTTACTTGGCTTCAGAGACTGCGAACACAATTATAAGACTGCCCAGCTCTTTTGTTAGATAATTATCATCCCGGGCCGGAATTAGAGTAATGTTAATAAGTTAACTTATGAATTGATTTAATTAGTTAAAGGAAAGAATTTATTCTTTCTCCTTGTTTTGCTTGTTTGCTCTGCTTTAGATGTCTCTAAAAATCTGATTAATTATTGAGTTAATAGAATGCTGTGTGGTCCATTGGTAAAAGATGTGTTGTGCTATGAGTTATTTTCTAGTGATGATATATTACTATTTCAAAGAGCTATTACCTCAGGTATTTTATGTTTTATAAAAGTCCATTTTTATTAAGGACATAAGTAATAATGAATTCCAGTATGTACACACTGATTCCAAACAAGAATAGGCAAAGCTGTATTTTTGCAGTAGTAGTTTCTTTACATAGGACATAGTGTTCTAGGATTGAGTTATTTGAAATAAATGGGTCCATAAGGCATTTTGAATCAGAATATCTCTCTTTGGGCAGATTTCATGTGTTTTGTATTTCCTCTCCATAATTAAGATATTCCCTGGCAACTTATTTGAAAATCTTTAGAGATCAGAATAGGTGAATATAACCTTATATCTTAAATTGTATAATTAATTTTTGTTATATAATTCTCTATTACAAGCCTACTTTGGTAATCAGGTTGAGCTTGAAGGCTGTAGCTTTTCTATTTGATACAGAATATTACTTCATTGTTTTATTGCCATCTTATTTCCTGATGCATTTCAAAGGTGAAGTAATTTAACTGTAACATAGGTATCCTTAAGTAGGAATCAGTATTTTTTGTTTAAATTTATATCCAGTAAAAAACATACATCATAATTCAGTAAATTTTGACAAATGCTAAGCAGCCAAAGCATATATGCAACCAAAGCTATTGTCAGGATGGGTATATTTCACACATTGATAAACTTCCTGTAAAAATCTAGACAGTGGCTTAAGATTTGTATAGCTTATAATCTTTGGTGCAACTTCTTTAGTTGTGCTATTTTATACATGAAAGGAATCATAGATAGATTGTAAGCATACTAGCATCACTGTCTTCCAATAAAGCTTAGTTTGCAAAAATAGGTGGTTCACTAGATTTGTCCCATAGGTCACAGCTTGCCTACGAACATAGAATACATATTCTGCATTGATTACTTCAGAAAGTTCTCTCATGCCTCTTTTTAGTAAGTCTTCTACACTCTACATCAATGTCAATCACCAGTTATTTTTTTTTCTTAACCATAGGTGAGTGTAGTCTCTTTTAGTCTGTATTGAATAATACAATATATATATGTGTGTGTGTGTGTGTGTGTGTGTGTGTGTGTGTGTGTGTATACTTGGTAAGGCTTCCCTCACTGAACATATTTTTGAGATTGAGCCATTTTGTGTATAGAAGTAGCTCACTGTTTTACCGCAGAATAGTTCTTCTTATGAATATAATAAATGTGTTGATCTATTGACTTTTTTAGTACTTGAATATTTTCTGACATTTATGGCTAATATGAATAAAACTGCTCTGAACATTCTTACATAAGCCGTTTTGTGAGCATATTGTTATTTATATGGATAATAGCTAGGAATATGTTTTATTGGAGCATGGATTAAGTAGTTATGTTGTTTTGTTACTGTACTTTTAAAGAAATCTGCCAGGCATGGTAGTAGATGCCTTCAAACATAGCACTCTGGAGACAGGAGTAGGTAGATAGATCGCTGCAAGTTTGAGGCCAGCATGGTCTACATAGCAAGTTTCAGGCTAGCCAGGACTGCATAGTAAGACCCTGTTCAGCTGAAGGAGAAATAAAGGAGGGAGGAGAAGAAGAGGGAAGGCAAGGAAGGGAAAGAGGGAGGGAAAGAAATTAATAGTATTCCAAGTTGCCTGTACCATTTTGAATTCTCATAGCAATGTATTGAGAGTTCCTCACTCTGACTAATATGTGGTATCTTAAAAAACAAATTTTTTTTCAAAGACAGGGTCTTGACTTTGTTACATAGCTTTTACTAGGCCTGGATTTGTGATTCTCCTGCCTCCACTTCCCAAGTTTTGGGATTACAAGCATGTGCCACAATGTCTTGCTTGGTGTTTTTCGTTTTAGTGACTCTGGTGGACATTAGATGTTAGTAGAGTCTCATTGTGGTTTCAAATAATATTTATTTTAAACTATGTGTACACGTGTGTGTGTGTGTGTGTGTGTGTGTGCGAGCACTCAAGTGTGTGCAGATAACCTTGGAGGCCAGAGGCATCAAATTGCCTGGAACCAGAGTCACAAGTGGTTATAAGCTGCCTTGTGTGCATACTGGTAACTGAAGCTCAGTAAGAGCAGTTGAGAGGCTCTTAACCCTCATGTGGTTTTGTGTTCCTGATGTCTGAATATCTTTTCATGTATTTGTCATTCTATACATTTTGTTAAGTGTTTGCTTCATTTGCCCATCTTATTTTGCTCTTATCTTTTGTTATTGACTTGTAGGAGTGTTTTACACATTCATCATGACACTATCCCCGTGTCAGGTGTGTGTGTGTGTAAAATTTACACATATTATAAATATATTTTACATATATATTCTACAATCTGTGGTTTGCCCATTCATTTTTATAATGTTCTCAGTTATGAGACAAAGTGTTTAATTTGAGGAATCTAATTCTGGAAAACTACTTCTTGCGGTTATTGCTTTGTGTGACCCAAGAAACCTTTGTACCTAAGTTCCAAAGATGCTTTGCAATGATTTTTATTTTTTTCCCAGGGCAGAGGATGTCTCTCTTTTTTTGTATTAGATATTGTCTTTTAAATATTAAAATATTAAACATTTCAAATGCTATCCCCAAAGCCCCCTATACCCTTCCCCCGCCCTGCTCCCCAACCCACCCACTCCGGCTTTCTGGCCCTGGCATTCCCCTACACTGGGGTGTATGATCTTGGCAAGACCAAGGCAAGGGCCTTTCCTCCCGTTGTTGGCCTACTAGGCCATCCTCTGCTACATATGCAACTAGATACATAGTTCTGGAGGTTACTGGTTAGTTCATATGGTTGATCCACCTATAGGGTTGCAGACCCCTTTAGCTCCTTGGGTACTTTCTCTAGCTCCTTCATTAGGGGCCCTGTGTTTCATCCAGTGGATGGAACGCAGGGCAGGGATGTCTTATGTTGATGTCTGTACATTTTCAATTAGTTTTTATGAATTGTGTATAGAGGGTGAATGCTCTTTTTCATATCCTATAATTTCAGCACAATTTGTTGAAAACATATTGCCATCTCCACATGGTTTAACAAACCTTTCTGATTATGGCCCTCTTTGTAGGTCTGAAAAGCTGTCTCCATGTAGTTTTGATTTGTATATTTTTGAACACTGCTGGTGGAGAACATCTTTTCATATAATTTTAGTGCCTTTTTATATCTTATCTTCTTCAGGCAAATAATGGCTCAAATATCTTGCCCATCTTTTACTTTTCATTTTTATGGTTAAATTTTTAAAGAATTTTTACATTTTCTTTTTCGGGTATTTTTTTTTCAAGGCAGGGTTTCTCTATGTATCTCTGGCTGTCCTGGAACTCACTTTGTAGACCAGGCTGATCTTGAACTCACAGAGATCAGCCTGTCTCTGCCTCACCCCCAGTCCACAAGTGCTGGTATTAAAGGCATGTGTCATTCATTACTGCCACTTTATATATTTTTAGTACTAGACATTCATCATATATTTGTATAGATAGTTTTCCTAGTCTTTGTCTTTTGTCTTTCTTGATGATGTCGTTTGTGGCATAATTCAATTTATTTTCTTTTACTTTCTGCATTTTATGTCATACCTAAGAAGCTATTGCCTAGTTCGAAATTATGAATATTTCCCTTTAAATTTTCTTTTAGGAGTATTGGGTTTTGATTCTGAATTACAGGACTTTGACTTACCCTGGATTAATTTTATGTATGTTTGGAGGTGAGGATTCCATTTCACTTTCTTTATATGCATATTCAGTTTTCCAAAGACCATTTATTCAGACTACTTTTGGCACTAGCTTTACTGGGCCCAGCCTTGTAGCTTCATAAGCCGGTTTCTGCTTTCTGAATTATTCAGAAAAGTGTAACTTCTCCGTTTCTTCTCTCTCATTCCTAAGCGTGTTTTTCCTAACACTTGGGGCTTCCTTGCTCTTTCTTTAAAGCTTCCCTCCCTGCAGCTGCTTGTCTGCCATGTGTCTGGCCTCCATGCCAACTTAAATTGCATAGTTTTTCTTAACCTCCCCCATTCTCCTCAGGACAGCTGTTGAGATTTTCAGCTTATACATCCTGGGTGTTTTTCTTTTACACTCTAATAAAATTTTTCTTGACTTAAAAAAAGACTAGTCTTTATCTAGTATGTAAACTTGGCACCTATATTAAAAATCAATTGATCATAAGCTTCAATTATTTTCATTTTTTAAAATTATTTTTATTTTTATGGGACTGTTACTTTTGTGTATAAATTTTAGGATCAACTTGTCATATTTTACAAAATATACATTTGGTATTTTGATAGGAATTGCAACTATAAATGTTGCATGTTGCTTTACTCTCTTAATATCAAGCCTTGTAGTTTTCACATGTAGATTTCATGTTCATAAAATTGAAGCAAAAGCTAGCTATGTTGTCACATGCCTTTATTTCCAACATTTAGGAGGCTGAAACAGGAGGGTTATTGAATTTGAGACCAGCCTACTCTACATAATGAGATCCCATATCAAATAAAACATGAGCAATACTTTAATAAGTATTTCTCCAAAGATGACATAAAAATGATCAGATGGTACATGAAACCATACTGAATGCCAGAAATCACTAGGAAAATGCAAATAAAAATGAACTATAGCTTCATACCTAGTAGATAGTTAAGCAATAAAACAAGTATTGGTAATGGTATGGAGAAAAGAAAAGTCTTGTATACTTGATAGGAATATAATATAGCCATTGTGGAAAATAGCATGGCGATTCCTCAAAAGAAAAAAATTGAACTACCATATAATCTAATTATCTCAATTCTGGCATATATCAAAACACATATGAATAATACATTCACATTCATTGTAACATTATTTATAATAGCTAACACAGAATCTATTTGAATAACTGTCAATAAATGAATGGATAAGGAGAGTGTATGTGTGATGTGTATGTTTGCAAAGTGAAATTCAGCCATTAAAGAGGAAATCCTTTCGTTTGTGGCAACATGACTGATTGCGGAAGATATATCAGTAAAATAAACTGAGCTAGAGAGATGGCTCAGAGCTTAAGAGCACTTGCTGCTCTTACAGAGGACCTGTCTTTGGTTCCCACCACCCATATGGAAGTTTATGATCATTTATAACTTCAGTTCCAGGAGTTCTGATGCTCTCCTCTGGTCAACATGGCTACCAGGCACACATGAAGCACAGAGACATACATGGAGGCACAGCACTTATATACCTAAAATAAAAATAAATAAGTCTTTCTCTTGTTTTTTATTTTTTATACATATAGATGTTTTTCTTTAATGTATGTCTGAGCACTACATGCATGCATCAAGGCCAGAAAAGGGCATCATATCCCCCAGGCCTGGATCTATGGACATTTGTGAGCTGCCATGTTGGTACAGGGAATTGAACTGAGGTTCTCGGGAAGAATTACCAGTGCTTTTAACTACTGAACAATTGCTCCAGCTCCATAAATAAATAATAATAAAAACAGATGCAGATAAATACCGTATTATGTCATTTACATGTAGAATCTAAAAATGTCAGAGGAATCTCAAATGATTGAGAAACACTTAAAGAACATCCTTAGCCATCTGGGAAATGCAAATGAGAACTACTTTGAGATTTCATCTTACACCTGTCAGAATGGCCAAGATCAACAACACAAGGGACAGCTCATGCTGGAAAGGAGTGGTACAAGGAGAGCAGTCGTTCCTTGCATCAAAATATGCAGCAGGTTTTACATGTTGAATAGATATAATTTTATGAGTCAACTGTATTTCAGTAAATCTAGGAAAAATTTGGTGTTTAGGAATTTCAACAGTATTTTATAATTTTTATAGTTCCTAGCATACAGATTGTGAATTTTCTTAACATTTTAAATAAATTATTTTATTTTTGATTTTGTGTGTGTGTGTGTGTGTGTGAGAGAGAGAGAGAGAGAGAGAGAGAGAGAGAGAAAGAAAGAGAGAGAGAAAGAGAGAGAGAGAACGAATATGAGTATATACATGTGTGACAGTGGGGTGTAGGGTATATGTGAGTATTTAGGTGTTATCAGAGTATGCCGCAGTGTATACGTGTGTAGGTGAGAGCATAGCTTTATAGACTTGGTTCTGTTTGAACCTTTATGAGTTCCAGGGATAAAAAGAAGTCAGATTGTTTGGCTTCCGCAAAAGCAATTTTACGTACTGAATCATCTTCCCATTCCCTTTTACACTCCTTTCTTTTATCACTTCATCACTATCCCATCTCTCCTCACTTCCTGCTTCCCTCTCTGGGTATATAACTCAGAGCTTTCACATGCTAGACAAACACTCTACTACAGAGCCACAAATCTCCATCATTTTAAAATTATTTATTTATTTATTCTTCATTAATATATTATAATAGGGATTGAATTTAGGTAGGGCTACATGCAAAATAGGCCAGCACTTTATCACTGAACTACATCCACAGCCTTAACATAAAAACATTTTGTCTGTTTACTGTGGGCAGGCATGTGTCATGATGTACATATGAAATTCAAAGGACAAACTTAGGTTTTTATCCTTACCTTTGACTTTGACATGGGATCTCTTTTCTGTAATTAGCTGCTATGTAAGCCACACTCGCCAGCCAAGGAGTTTTTGGAGAGTTTCCTGTTTATTTCTACCATCTTGCCATAGGAACACTAGGATTACAGTCACAGTCATGTTGCTATACCCACTTTTATGTGAGTTCTATGGATTTGAACTCAGTTCCTCACACTCATATGGCTCACTGAGCCATGTTCTCATCCCCTTGTTTTTATTTTTTTGAGACAGGTGTTCACTAAGTTATCCAGGCTGGCTTTGAACTCACTCTTTAACTGAATCCAGCCTTGAACTTGTGATCCTCTTGACTTAGCCTTCTGAATAGCTAATATTACAAGTCTTTTCCATCATGCCTGGGTTTTATTTTATTTTATATTGTTCTTTTTCCAAATTTTTATTAGGTATTTTCTTCATTTACATTTCAAATGCTATCCCGAAAGTTCCCCATACCCTCCCCCACTCCCGTACCCATCCACTCCCACTTCTTGGCCCTGCCATTCCCCTGTACTGGGGCATATGAAGTTTGCAAGACCGGGGGCCTCTCTTCCCAGTGATGGCCAACTAGGCCATCTTCTGCTACACATGCAACTAGAGACACGAGCTCTGGGGTTACTTATTAGTTCATATTGTTGTTCCTCCTATAGGGTTGCAAGCCCCTTCAGCTCCTTGGGTACTTTCTCTAGCTTCTCCATCGGGGGGCCCTGTGTTCCATTGCTGACGTATGCAATGGTGTCTGCATTTGGCGGCTGATGGATCCCCGGGTGTGGCAGTCTCTGGATGGTTGATCCTTTTGTCTCAGCTCTAAACTTTGTCTCTGTAACTCCTTCCATGGGTATTTTGATCCCAATTCTAAGAAGGGGCAAAGTGTCTTCTTGAGTTTCATGTGTTTTGCAAATTGTATCTTGTATCTTGGGTATTCTAAGTTTCTGGGCTAACATCCACTTATCAGTGAGTACATATCATGTGAGTTCTTTTGTGATTGGGTTACCTCACTCAGGATGATGCCCTCCAGGTCCAATCATTTGCCTAGAAATTTCATAAATTCATTCTTTTTAATAGGTGAATAGTACTCCATTGTGTAAATGTACCACATTTTCTGTATCCATTCCTCTGTTGAGGGGCATCTGGGTTCTTTCCAGCTTCTGGCTATTATAAATAAGGTTGCTATGGATATAGTGGAGCAAGTGTCCTTCTTACCAGTTGGAACATCTTCTTGATATATGCCCAGGAGAGGTATTGCGGGATCCTCCGGTAATACTATGTCCAATTTTCTGAGGAAACACCAGACCGATTTCCAGAGTGGTTGTACAAGCTTGCAATCCTACCAACAATGGAGGAGTGTTCCTTTTTCTCCACATCCTCGCCAGCATCTGCTATCACCTGAATTTTTGATCTTAGCCATTCTGACTGGTGTGAGGTGGAATCTCAGGGTTGTTTTGATTTGCATTTCCCTGATGATTAAAGATGTTGAACATTTTTTCAGGTGCTTCTCAGCCATTTGGTATTCCTCAGTTGAGAATTCTTTGTTTAGCTCCGTGCCCCATTTTTTAATGGGGTTATTTGATTTTCTGGAGTCCACTTTCTTGAGTTGTTTATATTGGATATCAGAAGGTGGGAAGATCTCCCATGCTCATGGATCGGCAGGATCAATATAGTAAAAATGGCTATCTTGCCGAAAGCAATCTACAGATTCAATGCAATCCCCATCAAAATTCCAACTCAATTCTTCAATGAGTTAGAAAGGGCAATTTGCAAATTCATCTGGAATAACAAAAAACCTAGGATAGCAAAAACTCTTCTCAATGACAAAAGAATCTCTGGTGGAATCACCATGCCTGACCTAAAGCTTTACTACAGAGCAATAGTGATAAAAACTGCATGGTACTGGTATAGCGACAGATAGGTAGACCAATGGAATAGAATTGAAGACCCAGAAATGAACCCACACACCTATGGTCACTTGATCTTTGACAAGGGAGCTAAAACCATCCAGTGGAAAAAGGACAGCATTTTCAACAAATGGTGCTGGCACAACTGGCGTTTATCATGTAGAAGAATGGGAATTGATCCATTCCTATCTACTGTACTAAGGTCAAATCTAAGTGGATTAAGGAACTCCACATAAAACCAGAGACACTGAAACTTATAGAGGAGAAAGTGGGGAAAAGCCTCAAAGATATGGGCACAGGGGAAATTTTCCTGCATAGAACAGCAATGGCTTGTGCTGTAAGATTGAGAATTGACAAATGGGACCTCATAAAATTGCAAAGCTTCTGTAAGGCAAAAGACACCATCAATAAGACAAAAAGGCCACCAACAGATTGGGAAAGGATCTTTACCAATTTAAATCAGATAGGGGACTAATATCCACTTTATTTTATTTTGAGACAGGATCTCATTTGATTTCTCAGGCTAGCCTTTTTTTCCCCTTGGTTTTTTGAAACAGGCTTTCTCTATTTCGTAGTCCTGGCTTCACTTTTTTGAACATGCTGGTCCCAAATTTACAGATTTTCTGCCTGCCTCTGCCTCCCAAGTGCTGGGATTAAAAACATGTGCCACTACCTAACCCAGCATGTCCTTAATTTTTTGATCTTCTACCTCCATCTTCCAAGAAGCCAGTATTACACAGAACATGCCAGTTGGAATAATTTTCTTAATTTCTATTTGAGATTGTATATTGCTTACATATACAGAGACAACTGATTTTTCTTACATGGGTATTACAGTTGTGAGCTGCCTGGCGTGGGTTCTGGGAATTGAACTCAGGTCTTCTGGAAGAGGAGTACATGTTCTTATACACTGAACCACCTTTGGAGCCCACTGACAATTATTTTAAATGGTTTCATACTCTAATTCTGGCTGGTCTGTAGTTCACTGAGGTACCCAAATCATACTCAAAGTTGTACCAATCAAATTTGTACCTACTACTCAGCCTCCTGAGTGCTAGGATTATAGACATAAGCCATCATACTTTGCCATTCATTTCAACTATTGAAAATAGACTTGTATCCTTGGCATAGACTTATTTGGACATAATGTGGCATTTAAAATACTTTATTGGATTTGATTTACTTACATTTTGTTGGGAAATTTTAAATCTTAAGTTCATGAGGGATCATAGTCTAATTATGTTCTTCTAAATTCTCATTAATTTCCTAACTAAGGATCTATCAATTGCTAAGAATAAAGTATTGAAATTTCCATGTAAAGTAGTTTCATATATTTCTCCTAATCCAGTTATTATGTTTTTAAAGGAAGAAAATAGATTTATTGAAAATGTTGCAAGGGCATTGCAATGGGCAGCCTTTCCATCCATTTTGAAGCTTTCTTGCTTGGTACATCCACAGAATGGTAGATTGGTCTTTTTATCATTATGTCCCCTTTCATGCATAGTAATTTTCTTTCTTGTAGAGTGTAGATATTCACTTTCGTTTTTGATAACATCAGCGTGATGCATTTTTTCCTCATCCTTTCAACTTGTTTTGTGTTTGAAGTAAAACCTTATTTAGAAAACATGGAGTTGGTTTTTAAAATCAACATTCTTCAAATCTGTTCTGCCATAGTTTCTTATTTTTTATGTTTAGAGTATTTGTATTTTGTTATTGATATGTTAGTACATAAGCCTTCCATTTTAATCATTTAATTTTGTTTTATTCTGTTTCTTTCCTGTTTCTTTTTCTTATCTGTGGATTACTTACTTGTACAAGGATTTTTAAAAACTTGTTTACACTATTTTGAATAAAATTATGCCATATAATTGGTTATTTTGGGGATTGAATTTTAATTGCATTTCTCCTTTCCTTTTCCTCCCTTCAAAATCTCACATCTACTCCTCTCTTCTGTCCTTCAAATTCATAGACTTTTTAATTGTTATTACATGCATATATGTGTTATTATATATAATCTAATTACATCCTACTGATATTGATATTTTAGTATTTCAAGTAGAACATTGAAAACTTGTGTCTAAGTTAATTATTTTACTTTTAGAAACTGGGTATGAGTGTGTGTTGTGAACTGTGGCATGTGTGTAGAGGTTAGAGTACAACCTCAGGTGTCCATCCTCACTTCCCATCTTGTCTGAGACACTCTCTGGTTTTTTTGTTGTTGCCTGTCTAAGTTTGGGTTTTACTGCTGTGAAGAGACACCATGACCAAGGGAAGTCTTATAAAGGACAACATTTAATTGGGGCTGGCTAACAGGTTCAGAGGTTCACTCCATTATCATCCAACTTATGGGTCTGTTGCATGTCTTTAGCTAAATTTGGGGG
The DNA here is from genome assembly GCF_000001635.26 of Mus musculus. Classification (NCBI taxonomy): domain Eukaryota; kingdom Metazoa; phylum Chordata; class Mammalia; order Rodentia; family Muridae; genus Mus; species Mus musculus. Next base: position 151,259,306 of record NC_000086.7, read on the forward strand.
AGTTTTCAGCTGTTATTTTTTTTATTTGTTTTTACATTCTTTCCTATCTCTTTCCAGTGATTTTACTGGATGATTTACATATTTACTTATTCAGTCCTTCATTTTTAAAGTGCTTGGAATCTAGTTGGTTTTATACATGTGAGACACGTTCTCTCTCACTGAGCTACATTCTCAGGCAGTATAGATTTTCATCTGTTTGATTATAAGCTATCTTTTAATGTTTGAGCCGCTTCTCCAGTTTGTAATTTGCCTTTTAAAAAGAGTGTCATGTAATACCGGCTGGGCTTGAAGTGTCTGTATGCTAGAGGATGGCCTTGAACTTCTGATCTGCTTCTGTCTCTTAAGTGCTAAGATTATATAGGCATGGACTACCTTGTCCCTTTTATGTGTTGCTGGGGTCACACCCAGGACATTGTGCATGCTAGGCAAGCACTCTACCAGCTGAGGTACATTCTTTTTTTTAAAATTTTTTATTAGGTATTTTCCTCGTTTACATTTTCAATGCTATCCCAAAGGTCCCCCATACCCACCCCCCCAATCCCCTACCCACCCACTCCCCCTTTTTGGCCCTGGCGTTCCCCTGTACTGGGGCATATAAAGTTTGCAAGTCCAATGGCCTCTCTTTCCAGTGATGGCCGACTAGGCCATCTTTTGATACATATGCAGCTAGAGTCCAGAGCTCCGGGGTACTGGTTAGTTCATATTGTTGTTCCACCTATAGGGTTGCAGTTCCCTTTAGCTCCTTGGGTAATTTCTCTAGCTTGAGGTACATTCTTACCTCCTAGGCCTGTTTTGATATCTTTTGAAACTGTCCCCTCCCCCCATTTGGATGTCTTATTCACTTTTTTAAGTTCCTTTTTATTGTTTAAATTAAGTAAATTTTTGGGCTGGAGAGCAGGATCAGTGGTTAAGAGCACTGGCTGCTCTATTATGAGTTCAGTTTCCAGCACTCACATGGTGCCTCACAAACATCTGTAAAGGGATCTGCTGTCCTCTTCTGTAATGCAGGTGTACATGCAGCAGAGCACCCATAACTAAAATAAGTAAGTATAATAAAGAAGAATAAATTCTTGAAGCACCATCTCACTGTTGTATTCTCAGTATATAGTACCAGATTGTACTTAGTCCTCTGTCAACCTCTCAAGTGCTGGGATTATAAGTTTGAGCCGCCACATTTGTCTAATACGTTTTAGTTAGATTTATTGCTGCTTCTGGCTGTTTCAACTCTCATTGGGTCTCTATTGGTGCTACCTAAAAAGTCAAAGCTAATTCTGTATGCTGCCAAATGTTGCTAGGTGGAAGCAAGAGGATGCTGATGCCTTTGATACTTTATCTCTGCTACAGCCATACAAATATGGAAAAACTTACTGCCCAGTGACTATTGAGTTATGTTATAATCTTCCAGTGGATGTAGACATTGTTGTTTTAGTAGATAGTTTACTTCTCTGAACACCAAACTCTTTTTCCCCACGGGCATGTCTATGGAGGATTGGCTTAATTAGATTAACTGATGTGAAAAGACTCAGCCCACTGTGGGAAGTAGCAATCTGTAGGCAACAGGTCCTGAACTATATAAGAGTGGAGAGGTTGAGTTGAACACAAACAAGTAAGCAGGTATGCATTCATTTCTCTCTGCTCTTGATTGTGATGTGACTAGCTCCTTTAAATTCCTGCCACCTTGATGGACTGCAACCTGGATTTCAAGTTGAAATGAACTAATTTCTCTAATACATTACTTTTTTGCATTTTATCATAAAAACAGAATGAAGCTAAGACAACTACTAAATTTAAATTATCTTCTGAAAATGAGAGCAAAGCCCTAATAAGCAATAAAGGCTAGAGTGAAATCCACAGTCCATAAATGGTGAAGAATGGAAACTGATAGGTTGTATCCAAACAGAAATTAAATCTATAGAAATTAAAGCTTTGAGTATATATACATAGAAAAAAACTACTGGAAAGTTTAGAGTGAAAATTTTTGTGGAACTTATCAGCGAGATTAACTAGGATGTAAATTAAGAGCCCTAAGGCTTTACAATATTATTATTTGCAGTAATTTTTCTTGAATACTTTCCTTAAAGCATTTACCTTCCTTTGGTTAGTTTTGGCTGTACTACATTTAATCCATATTTGGGACTTTAGTTCATTTTTATTGTTGCTATGACAATATCTGAACTAAAATCAACAAGAAAACAAGGGTTTATTTTGACATATAATTTGAGAGTACAGGCCACCGTGGTGGACTATCTAGTTTAATTTCTGTTACTATTGGAGAACACTCTAACAAAGAGCAATTTATGGGATAGTGGATTTAGCTTACAATTCCAGGTTATAACTCATCATTGTGAGTAAGACAAGTCAAGAGTTTGCACATCTATAGTCAAACCCAGAGAGAGAAAGTAAATTCATGCATAACTGCTTGCTTGAACTCAGCTTTAGTAGTTCTTACCTCACATAGGAGTCACATGCTAGATAGCCTGCATATCAAATATTTACATTATAATTCATAACAGTAGCAAAAGTACAGTTTTGAAGTAGCAATGGGTCCTCTGAAAGAACAACAGCCATTTCTGTGAAGCATTCCATATTTAAAAAAAAAAAAGAAAAAGAAAAAGGACCTGGAATGCTTCACAGATTTGCATGTCATCCTTGCATAGGGGCCATGCTAATCTCTGTATTGTTCCAATTTTAGTATATGTGCTGCCGAAGCAAGCACATGAAACCACAGTTTTCACAATCTATGCCACCATTGTTGTTTTTGTTCTTCCACAACATCCCTGTTCTTATCCTTACCTTTTGCTATATGCCTTCATATGAATAACTGGGAAAATGAATGGCTTTGAAATTTTTTAAGGTTAGTTGGCTATTCAAATTTTGATTTTCTTGATATTTGAAGTGGACCTTACATTAATATTCATAAATGAAAAATAAGTTGGCTGGGTAGAAAAATTAATTTATATAAATTTCTTTCTATTTATTTTGTTCTTTTGTCTTCTGGTTGATACATCAGAAGTTTAGGCCAGGTGTTAGGCAAGGCATATGCCTTTATTACCAGCACTTGGAAAGCAGAGGTGTTCCTTCTAACTAAAGAATTTAGTATACCTGTTTTGTACAGCTTTATTCTTTTCTCACATGAAACTAACTTTCTAAGACTATTGTTTCTTCCTCTAAATATTTCTTTAAAATAAAGTATAAGGAGAGTTAAAGTTATCTTTTTCTCAAAATAAAACCTATGTAGTTCTTCAGGCCAATTTTTCTCATTAAACCATGGATATAATAGTAATATTTAGTATTTTATCAGAAATAGATCATATCAACTTTTTAAAAATTCTTCTATATTAAGTGTTATATATTTATAATTATTTGTGCTAATAAAAATGTGTGGCTTAATGAGTCTTTTATACATATATATATATATATATATCAACATGAAATGAGAAAAATAACTATTTCTAGTCCTCTATAAGCTTAACAAAGATTCACCTACATTTTTTAATATATCAATAGTTTATTTTTGTGAATTGTTCAATTATAAACAATATCAAACTTCAATTCTCTATTTTCTTGTGTTTTTCTAATTTTTGGGTCTTTTTTTATACTTAGGATTAGTTCTGATTTGGATACTGCTACTGTTAAACGTTCTGTGTATTTTCTGGTAGACAGATATATTCATTTCTCTTACATTTGTAACTAGATGTGGGATTGTTGGGTCATAGGATAAATGTATATTTAGCTACACTGATTATGTTGGAAAGTATTCTAAAGCTTTTATATGAAAAAGAAACCATTCTTATCAGCAGTATATGAGACTTATGTTTCTCTGTAGCCTTACAAACACTATTTATTGCCATGCTCTTAAATTCCAGCTATTGTCATAGGTGTGTTATGGCAATATTTATTTGGTTGAGGGAATGCATACCACAGTGGAAACCTGTGGAAATCAGAGGACAACTTATTGGGGTGTTGCTTCTTTTCCTCTATCATGTGTGTTCTGGGGATCAAATTTAATTCATCAGTCATATATATAGTTGCTATGTTTATGTTTGTAATTTAAAAAGTAATCTGTAAGGACACATTTTGAATACACATACACATCACATATGTTGTTACGACATTTTCATTTTTATACATGTATATAATACATTTCCATTATTCCTCCACCTACAACCCTTTCTTATCCCACTTTCATTCCTGAAAGTACAAGAGTGCAATAGCTGTAGCTGTCGGGAAGAAAATATTCTGCAACACTTCAGTTCTTACTTCTTGCATTCTTTCTGCCCCTTTTCTACAGTGTTTTCTGAGCCTTGAGGGGAGTAATATAGATGTCCTATTTAGTGATAAGCTCTCAGAAGCTCATTATTATCGGCACTTTCACTAGTTATAAGTCTTTGAAGCAACTACCAACCACTGCAAAAACAAGTCTGTCTGACCACAGCTAACTGCAGCCAATATCTGTGGATAGAAACAGATATCTAGAAGATAATTTGACAGGCACATCATGTCCAGTGAGCAAAACAACAGCAGTAGCTTTCCTTCTATATGACTTCCCCAGCCACGGGCTTTTGACCAGGTTTCCAATGCCAAATGTAATTTCCTTCACATGGCATAGTCCTCAAGTCCAATCAGACAGCTGTTGGTCATACCCCATAATAGAACTGCTGCTTTTACACCAGTTGCCATGTCTTACATGGCTATGCAGCAGTGTGGCATGCAGATTCAAGCTGAAGGATATTCTAGAAAATATGAGTATTAACGACAATCCTCCCACAGCAGCTGGTTAGTTCCTCGAAGCTCTATAAAAGATAGCCAGCACAGAGGGGACTTCCAGTTCAGCTACAGTTTGATTTCCCTATCAGAGAATGTGGAATCTTCAGCAGCTCTGATTCCAGCACTTGATATTGAAGACAGGATCCCTGGGGCAAGCTGCCTAGCCAGACTAGCCAAATCTGCAAGCTCTGGGTTCAATTGAGAACCTGACTCAATCCATAATAAGGTGAAGAGCAATGAAGGAAGATGGATGACATTAACCTTTGGCTTCCATATCTACACCCACATGTGTGCCCATACAGGTAAACATGCATACACATGCACACCACATCCATATAAGTAAAATTTCAACTATTATTGAGATGATGTATTTAATGGCAAGTTCTTCCACCTTAATTTCATGATCTAGTTTAAAAACATACTTTGCCTCTAATTGCCTCATCTGTTTTGTTTCCTTTAATCTGGATTGGTTCTTTAAGCTTCATCTTTTATTACTTTGATCTCTCTGAAGAAAGAACGCTTATCATTTTGTAAAATAACCTTCAGTTTGATTCTGCCTGAATCATCCTCCTCTTTAGTATAAGTTATAATTTTTTTAAAGTCGGGAATACAGTGTAAGTGTGGTTGGGTTGTTCTTTCTATATCGTATTGGTTTGTCTCAACATTAGAGGATTAAATTTGATAATGTGGTTAAGATGTGGCTTTCTATGATCTTGCCACTGTAAAATTACCATGCTTGCCTTTATAATTCAAAAGTAATATAGGGACACTCTTTGAAACTATATAATTATACTGTTCTTCATCTAACTTTTACTAGTTTTAGCATCCATTTATGATTTTTCCACATCCCTTCTTGTATTAGCTGTCTTTTTATAGTTAGACCTGTCTTTTCCTCATGTGTTTGTCCATATCAGTGTGAATTCACATAATTATTTTATCGAATAGACTATTTTCTTCTTACTTATTTTGTGTCTAATGTTTGGGCATTAGTAGTCCTTCAATCTATTTTCTTGATATGTCCCTACCACTCTGAGGAATTCTGTTCTTTTTGCCACAGTAAAATTCATTTTGTAGGCCCACTGTTGAAAACAACAATTTCTCCAAAGTATTTCGATCCTTCCTAATTTATAATAGAAGCCAAGATATGAGCAATTTTACTACTTTGTTTCTGGAACCCACTGTGTGTGTGTGTATCATAGTTTGATATTTTGAATATTTTTTCTATAGAAAATTTGTCCAAATATTTTATAAATGGATAAGACTAAGGAGGGATTGAAAATAGGGTGGGATGTAGCAGAAGATGGCCTAGTTGGCCATCACTGGGAAGAGAGGCCCCTTGGTCTAGCAAACTTTATATGCCCCAGTACAGGGGAATTCCAGGGCCAAGAAGTGGGAGTGGGTGGGTAGGAGAGCAGGGCTGGGGGAAGGGTATAGGGGACTTTCGGGATAGCATTTGAAATGTAAATGAAGAAAATATCTAATAAAAAAATTGAAAAAAAAGAAAATAGGGTGGGAAAGTAGAGGGACATAAGTGGAATCATAGTGTATGGAAAAACCCAACTCATGGAAAGGAGTTCCAGTCTAGTGTGGCTTAAAGAAGAGATGCAAAACTAGAGAGCCAAGAATGGACCAATTTCACTGAAGAATTTACCCTTTGAAGGAACTCAATCTTTTAGAATATGAGGAGTCATCATAGAAAGTTTACCATGCACAAGGCCTTGGTTTAATCTTCAGCACTGTGAAAATAAACAAAGAATATTTTTAATTGAGTTCATAAAAAATAAACTTATTTCTTACAAAATAAAAAAATCAAAGTTTAATTAGGTAAGCAAGAATTATTTTGTTAGATTTGAAGACAGGATCTCACTGTGTAGCTCTGGCTGGCCTAGAATTCACTTTGTACATCAGGCAGTTCTCCAACTCACAGAGATTCACCTCTAGGTGCCGAGATTAAAGGTTGCATTACCATACCTGCCAAAACACTCTTAACATGTAATGAAAAAGTCTTAAGTAAGATATACTTGTTGTAATAATGTCAGTAATATGGTTGATATAGCTATTGGATAATAGAGAGAGTCTAGCTGGTTTACAAAGTAGAAAAAAGTTTAACAATGATATTGTTTGAAATAGCAAATTGTATCTTAGCATGAATTTTGCTGTTATAATAATAGGTATTATTACTATACTCTTTACAGCCTGTATCCCAACCAATTGGAGCTGAACAACAAGCAACTCTTCAAAATCCAGATTTTGTTCGAAGGTAAGTATCATTATCTTAGTACCAGGAAATCAGTGGTGGCATGCTGCTGTATGTCCTTGTATGCTTAGAGTACCTTGAATAAAGCGAGTTTTAAACTTCTTGTATTTGTGCAAGATTAATAAAATTGGGATAAATTTACTTTATTTTAATATTTATAGTAATCATGTAGATTGTGAAGTTACTGACATTTTATTAGTTTGTTTATAGTATTTTGTTGTACAAACTAAATGAAAAATTATGTAAAGTAAAATTTCAGCTAATCTTACAAAATAAATGTAGCAAGATATGTAATTGTTGGTGGTTTTAAAATAGTCTATGTTATTCAGGTTGGGTAATTTCTATTAGTTTTCCAAATTCTCAATCTCTTTCTTTCTCTCTCCTTCCTTCCTTCCTTCCTTCCTTCCTTCCTTCCTTCCTTCCTTCCTCCCTCCCTCCCCCCACTTTCTTTCTTTCTTTTTTTTTCTTGATGATGATGGAGGACTTTATTTATTTATTTTTTTGGGCATCTTTAAACTCATTCATTCCTTTATTAAACAATATAAGAAAATAAAATTAGAAATTTCAAGCACTGGTATTTTAAAGGGTGATCAATTCTGTAATTAGTAACAAATATATATCAAAACATGATGTGTCCCTGTAAAGGATGGGGTTTCCGAGTGCAGAATGGCTGGGTAACTAGTTGGGGTTCACGAAGAGCTGGGACTCTGAACTCAGTCTCGAGCTCCATGCTTTCATTCCTATATACTTCAACCTGGCCGGTTCTTTCCTTAAAAGCCTTATTTGACTAGGCTTCCTTCTTCACAGATCTCTCTCTTTTTTTTTTAATTTTTTTTTTGAAAAAAATTTTTATTAGGTATTTTCCTCATTTACATTTCCAATGCTATCCCAAAAGTCCCCTATACCCACCTCCCCACTCCCCTACCCACCCACTCCCCCTTTTTGGCCCTGGCATTCCCCTGTTCTGGGGCATATAAAGTTTGCAAGTCCAATGGGCCTCTCTTTCCAGTGATGGCCGACTAGGCCATCCTTTGATACATATGCAGCTAGAGTCAAGAGCTCCGGGGTACTGGTTAGTTCATATTGTTGTTCCACCTATAGGGTTGCAGATCCCTTTAGCTCCTTGGCTACTTTCTCTAGCTCCTCCATTGGGAGCCCTGTGATCCATCCATTAGCTGACTGTGAGCATCCACTTCTGTGTTTGCTAGGCCCCGCATAGTCTCACAAGAGACAGCTATATCAGGCTCCTTTCAGCAAAATCTTGCTAGTATATGACATGGTGTCAGCGTTTGGAAGCTGATTATGGGGTGGATCCCTGGATATGGCAGTCTCTACATGGTCCATCCTTTTGTCTCAGCTCCAAACTTTGTCTCTAACTCCTTCCATGGGTGTTTTCTCCCCAATTCTTAGAAGGGGCAAAGTGTCCACACTTTGGTCTTCATTCTTCTTGAGTTTCATGTGTTTTGCAAATTGTATCTTGGGTATACTAAGTTTCTGGGCTAATATCCACTTATCAGTGAGTACATATCATTTGAGTTCTTTTGTGATTGGGTTACCTCACTTAGGATAATGCCCTCCAGGTCCAACCATTTGGCTAGGAATTTCATAAATTCATTCTTTTTAATAGCTGAGTAGTACTCCATTGTGTAAATGTACCACATTTTTTGTATCCATTCCTCTGTTGAGGGACATCTGGGTTCTTTCCAGCTTCTGGCTATTATAAATAAGGCTGCTATGAACATAGTGGAGCATGTTTCTTTCTTACTAGTTGGAACATCTTCTGGATATATGCCCAGGAGAGGTATTGCAGGATCCTCCGGTAGTACCATGTCCAATTTTCTGAGAAACCGCCAGACTGATTTCTAGAGTGGTTGTACAAGCTTGCAATCCCACCAACAATGGAGGAGTGTTCCTCTTTCTCCACATCCTCGCCAGCATCTGCTATCACCTGAATTTTTGATCTTAGCCATTCTGACTGGTGTGAGATGGAATCTCAGGGTTCTTTTGATTTGCATTTCCCTGATGATTAAGGATGGTGAATATTTTTTCAGGTGTTTCTCAGCCGTTTGGTATTCCTCAGGTGAGAATTCTTTGTTTAGCTCTGAGCCCCAGTTTTTAATGGGGTTATTTGATTTTCTGGAGTCTACCTTCTTGAGTTCTTTATATATATTGGATATTAGTCCTCTATCTGATTTAGGATAGGTAAAGATCCTTTCCCAATCTGTTGGTGGCCTTTTTGTCTTATTGACGGTGTCTTTTGCCTTACAGAAGCTTTGCAGTTTCATGAGGTCCCATTTGTAGATTCTCGATCTTACAGCACAAGCCATTGCTGTTCTATTCAGTAATTTTTCCCCTGTGCCAATATCTTTGAGGCTTTTCCCCACTTTCTCCTCTATAAGTTTCAGTGTCTCTGGTTTTATGTGGAGCTCCTTGATCTACTTAGATTTGACCTTAGTACAAGGAGATAAGTATGGATCGATTCGCATTCTTCTACATGATAACAACCAGTTGTGCCAGCACGATTTGTTGAAAATGCTGTCTTTCTTCCACTGGATGGTTTTAGCTCCCTTGTCGAAGATCAAGTGACCATAGGTGTGTGGGTTCATTTCTGGGTCTTCAATTCTATTCCATTGGTCTACTTGTCTGTCTCTATACCAGTACCATGCTGGTTTTTTTTTTTATCACAATTGCTCTGTAGTAAAGCTTTAGGTCAGGCATGGTGATTCCACCAGAGGTTCTTTTATCCTTGAGAAGAGTTTTTGCTATCCTAGGTTTTTTGTTATTCCAGATGAATTTGCAGATTGCTCTTTCTAATTCGTTGAAGAATTGAGTTGGAATTTTGATGGGGATTGCATTGAATCTGTAGATTGCTTTTGGCAAGATAGCCATTTTTACAATGTTGATCCTGCCCCCCTCTTTCTTTTTATGTCCTCTTTATTCCACCATTTTCCCCTTCAATAAATTTTGTTTCTGTGATTCTATGTTTAGTCCTATAATTTCCATTTGCTTCCTTTTGAATCTTGTATTTCTCATTGCCTTTTTTTTTCTTATTTGCTTCAAATGCAGTTTCAATTGCCTATTGAAGTTTTTGTTTTGTTTTGTCCTTTTCATTACTGGGAATGGAACCCATGTTCTTGCATATGCTAGGCGAGCACTTTACCACTAAGTCCATCTTACTTAGGGTTTTTTTTTATTACGTATTTTCTTCAATTACATTTCCAATGCTATCCCAAAAGTCCACCCCCCCACTCCCCTACCCATGCATTCCCATTTTTTGGCCCTGGCATTCCCCTGTACTGGGGCATATAACGTTTGCCTGACCAATGGGCCTCTCTTTGCAGTGATGGCCGACTAGGTCATCTTTTGATACATATGCAGCTAGAGTCAAGAGCTCTGGGGTACTGGTTAGTTCATAATGTTGTTCCTCCGATAGGGTTGCAGATCTCTTTAGCTCCTTGGATACTTTCTATAGCTCCTCCATTGAGGGCCCTGTGATCCATCCAATAGTTGACTGTGAGCATCCATTTCTGTGTTTGCTAGGCCCCGGCCTAGTCTCACAAGGGACAGCTATATCACCGTCCTTGCAACAAAGGCTTGCTAGTGTATGCAATGGTGTCATCGCTTAGAGGCTAATTATGGGATGGATCCCTGGATATGGCAGTCTCTAGATGGACCATCCTTTTGTCTCAGCTCCAAACTTTGTCTCTGTAACTCCTTCCATGGGTGATTGTTTCCAATTCTAAGAATGAGCAAAGTGTCCACACTTTGGTCTTCGTTCTTCTTCAGTTTCATATGTTTTACATATTGTACCTTATACTCGCTATACTAAGTTTCTGGGTTAATATCCACTTATCAGTGAGTACATTTCATTTGAGTTCTTTTGTGATTGGGTTACCTCACTCAGGATGATGCCCTCCAGGTCCAACCATTTGCCTAGGTATTTCGTGAATTCATTCTTTTTAATAGCTGAGTAGTACTCCATTGTGTAAATGTACCACATTTTTTGTATCCATTCCTCTGTTGAGGGACATCTGGGTTCTTTCCAGCTTCTGGCTATTATAAATAAGGCTGCTATGAACATAGTGGAGCATGTGTCCTTCTTACCGGTTGGGACATCTTCTGGATATATGCCCAGGAGAGGTATTGCGGGATCCTCCGGTAGTACTATGTCCAATTTTTGGAGGAACCGCCAGACTGATTTCCAGAGTGGTTGTACAAGCTTGCAATCCCACCAACAATGGAGGAGTGTTCCTCTTTCTCCACATCCATGCCAGCATCTGCTGTCACCTGAATTTTTGATCTTAGCCAGACATCATGACCAAGGCAACTCTTATAAAGGACAGCATTTAATTAGATCTTGTTTACAGTTTCAGAGATTTAGTCCATTATCATCATGGCAGGAAGCATGGCAGTATGCAGGCAGGCATAATGCTGGAGGAGCTGAGAGTTCTGCATCTTGATCTGAAGGTAGCCAGAAGACTGGCTTCCACAGGCCGCCAGGAGGAGGGTCTAATTCTTCCCTGAGCAGAGTTAGAGTATCTGAAACCTCAATGCCCATCCCACAGTGATACATTTCCTCCAACAAAGCCACACCTACTCCATTAAGGCCACACCTCCTAATAGTGCCACTCTCCATAGGCTAAGCACTCAAGCACATGAGTCTATGGGAACCCACTCTATCTAAACCACTGCACTTTCTTTGCTGAAGTTTGCTTCTCATTTCTTTCTTTTTTAAAATGTGCATACTAGATAGTACTCTATCACTGTACTACACCCCAGCCTACTAAAATATTTTGATTACGGCTTGTCTTATAATTCCAATATCTGATTTATCTTGGATGTTTATACCTGTTGATTGTCTTTCTGCATTCAAGTTGTGATTTTCCTGTTTTTATTTTTGTTTTGTTTTGTCTGTTGGTTGCTTTTTGTTTTTGTTTTGGTATGACAAGTGTTTTCATTTATATATTTTAGTTATTATATAAGGATATTTTGGATTGTGATTAAATCTTCTGTTTTAGTAGGCATTCCCTACATTCAGGTGCAAAGTTCTGACCCATTCTTATGGGCTAGAATTTTTCTAATGAAAATTTAGTTTTAGAGTCCTTACACTATTTCAGTCTGCTTTTGTTCACCATGTATCATTTGATACCACCATAATTCCAAAGGCTAGAGCTTTTCTCTAGGCCAGCTTCCTAATCCACACTTTATTGATGAGGCTTCTCCCTGGTTCTACAGGAGAAGAGTTTCTTTTTGGCTAATGGACTAGAGTCAGGAGATATTAGGTTTGAGTTACTTATGTCTATACTGGGATATACAAGATTGAGCGTGATAGCCTTCTGTTACTCTAATTAGGAGATATCAAGCTGCTGGGGGGTTTTCAAGTCTTTGAGGTTCTTGACCAGTCTTAATGTTCATCTTTTCAATCTTGGTTGCCTTCCTTATATTGTCTAGTTTATTATTTCTAGATTTTTAAAGTTGTACTTGGGGAAATGAACAAGAAAAGTTGAGTGTTTGTTATCTTGTTCCAAAAACTAGTATAATTTCTTAGATTTATTTATTTTATTTTATTATGTATATAAGTGTTCTGTGTTTATGTTTTTGCACCACATGTGTTCCTGGTAGCCATAGGGGTCAGAAGAAAGAATTAGATCCACTGAAAATAGAATTAAAAATACTTGTGAACTGTGGCTTCACATGTGAATACTTGGAATTGAAATCAGGTCCTCTGCAAAAGTAATAAGTACTTCTAACTACTGAACCATCGCTCAAGCCTTAAGCTAGTATTTTAAGGAAACTTTGAATGTGTATAGTATTGTGTCATGAGCTAAAATTGTATCTCCTTTTATCCTCTAGTTGTTATTATTTATTACTATCATTTCTCTATATTTTAAGAACTCCAGGAGAAGGGGCTATTGGGAGGTTGTGCTAGGAACAGAACCTAACCCTTGTACATGCTTCCCAAGACTGGACCACTGAGCTATTTATACCCTTAGCCCTTGCAAGCATTCATATGCAAACAGAAATAATTTGGGTTTTGGGGTTTATCTCTTTTTGTATATATCTACAGAGATGATTCACTGGGAGTTTTTAGAAGAAAGGACTCACCAAAAATAATTTAAAAGATATTTTTAAAAGGTCTATTGGTACTTAAATTGAAATTAGGTATTAAATAAAATGATGTGCTTTTCCCTGAAGACCATTTCTCCCACTCTCAGCATTTGTTAGTTACCTATATATAGTTCTTTGACTGGGGTTGAGGCATCTTGAGCGGCACCCCACTGCACCCCCTATCCGTCCACCTTGGTGTGTCTATTGTTTTGTTGTCTTGTTTCGCTCATGTTTAGACAGTCATATTAGTGGACTTTATGGCTGTAGCTTCAGGCATTACTAAGAAACACCATCTCACTGCAAACGCTCTTAGAATCTTTTCTTCCCCTATTCCACAATGTTCCCTCAGCCTTAGGTGCAGGCATGTTTTGAAGATATAGCTATTGGGACTGGGCTCCACAACTCTGTATTTTGATTGCTTGTGGTTTTCTATAATGGGCTCTGTCTGATGCAGAGAGAAATTTTCCTTGATGAGGAGTGAAGACCACACTTCTCTGTGGGCATAAAGACAATGTTTATGATTGCTGTTAGTGATTATGCTGGTTTAGGAAATTAGTGGTTGTACTTTCTCTTCTTAAGACCCATGGCTTCATTAGCACTGTTTCTTTTATATATTATTTTATTTGAACTTATAAAATAACTATAACTAGCCACTGTTAAACCTGTTAAACCATTTTTATATCATTCATTTTCATCACTTGCTTTACCTTCTGCATTATTCCTGTCTCCTATACTTAGTCTGCTTATTCTTTGCTGAGGTAAATCTACTTTTTGAAATAAGAAGGTATATTCATGTGGATGCTCGCAGCCAACCATTGGACTTATCACAGGGACCCCAATGGAGGAGTTAGGGAAAAGACTGAAGGAGCTGAAGGGGCCTTATCTGGCATCAATGGGAGGGGAGGCTCTTGGTCCTATGAAGGCTTTATGCCCCAGTGTAGAGGAATGCTAGGGCTATGAGTCAGGAGTGGGTAGGTGGGAGGAGAAGCACTCTCATAGAAGCAAAGTAAGGGAGATGGGATTGGGGCTTACAGAGGGGAAAATGGAAAAAAGGATAACATTTGAAATGTAAATAAATAAAATATCCAATTACAAATAAATAAAATGTATATTCATTTTAGACACTTCATTTGAATATATTAGTAAAGTAATCTCCAAATAAGAAAAAAAAAACTGATCAAGATTGTCTTCCCTGCCTCACCTGGGGATCCATCCCATATACAACCACCAAACCCAGACACTTGCATATGCCAGAAAGATTTTGCTGACAGGACCCTGATATAGCTATCTCTTGTGAGGCTATGCCAGTACCTGGCAAATATAGAAGTGGATGCTCACAGTCATCTATTGGATGGAACACAGGGCCCCTAATGGAGGAGCTAGAGAAAGTACCCAAGGAGCTAAAGGGGTCTGTAACTCTATAGGAGGAACAACAATATGAACTAACCAGTACCCGCCCCCCCCCAGAGCTGTGTCTCTAGTTGCATGTGTAGCAGAGGATGGCCTAGTCGTCCATAAATGGGAGGAGAGGCCCTTGGTCTTGCGAAGATCATATGCCCCAGTACAGGGGAATGCCAGGGCCAGGAAGTGGGAGTGGGTAGGTTGGGGAGCAGGGCAGGGGGAGGGTATAGGGGGCTTTGGTGATAGCATTTGAAATGTAAATGAAGAAAATATCTAATAAATAATAAATTAAAAAAAAAGATTGTCTCCCAAATTAAAATAAGAGTATTCCTTGATAAAAGATTTCATAGTGGCCTATGACTGACAGTGTTTTTCTTTTATTCATATTCCTGTGATAAAAATGTATGGCAAGTATAAATGATATGATTTTTTTAGTATAGAATAGAGTTTATTTAAGGCATGAGGAGGGGAGTTAAGAAGAGCAGTAGAGGCAGAGAGGAGAGAGTAGAGAAGTAGAGGCGGGCCATGACCACGTGGAGAGAGGGGGGAAGGAAAAGGGACAAAGAGGGCAAGATGTAAGAGAGAGGCAAGAGAGGATATGCCATTTTTATAACTTCCAAAAACACCTTTATTGAAATATAATTTGTGGGACTGGAGAGATGGTTCAGCAGTTATGAGCACTAGATCCTCTTTCAGAGGAAAAGGGTTCAATTCCCAGCTCCTAAATGGTAGTGACAACCATGTGTAACTCCAGTCCCAGAGGATCAGACACCCCTTTCTGGCCTGTATGGGCACTACATACACATGGTGTACACAGACATGCGTGCAAGCCTAACATCCACCCATATAAAATAAAAATAAATGTTTAAGAAAAAATACAATGTATTTATCATAAAATTTGCCTATTTAACTTATACAATACAGTAGTATTATGTATATTCACAGTTATATAACCATAACATTTATAAACATATTACATGGATTGATTTTTAAGTTTATAATTTTATCATCTTAAGTTTTCTTTAGATTTTATGATTAAGATTGGAATGAGTTCCTTTTTTTTTTTTTTTACTTAATAGCTTGAATCAAGATGTGACATCTGTGAAAGAAAACACCAATAACCCTGATACCCCAAGTGGAAATGGCAAACAGGATCGGAACAAACAACGAAGAGCCTCCTGTCCCCGACCAGAGAAGGGGACTAAATTCCAGCTTACTGTCCTTCAGGTCAGTGTGTATGTATGACTGGATTAGAGTGTATGTAGAAGTCCTGGAGACTCAGAAAGGAACAATGCTGTGGAAGTAAATGCAGACTATTGTAAAGCGCAAATCTCTCCTTTATTCAGAATTTCTGAAAAGAAAATATAGATATTAAACTTGGAAATTGGGCTGGCGAGATGGCTCAACAATTAAGAGTACTGACTGCTCTTCCAGAGGCCCTGAGTTCAATTCCCAGCAACCACATGATGGCTCACAACCATCTGTAATGGGATCCAACACCCTCTTCTGGTGTGTCTTAACACAGCTATAATGTACCCATACATAAAATTTAAAAAAAAGATTTAAACTTGGAAATTGTAAGAGAAATATAACGAAGAACATAAAATTCCTATAATCACTAATCAGAGCTTATTTCTTTTATCTTTTTTCTATATATATGTACAATATTCACATTTTAACATTGTGAAAATAATGTTAGCAAATAATAGAGCACATAATGTTAGCAAAAAATATATTGACTTATTTTATGATAGGTATCCCATTTTTTTATATTTTTTCATTTATTTATTATTTACTTTTTGTCCCAAGCATTCCCCACCCCGTTCTTTCTCTCCTCCCAGTCCCACCCTTACAAATCCCTCCCACCATTAGCCCCTCACCTTCTCAGAGAAGGGGAAGCCCCCCTTTATGTACCACCCCACCCTGGGACATCCAGTTGTCATAAGCCTAAGCACCTCTTCTCCCCCTAGGGCCCAAGTAGATAGTCCAGTTAGGGGAAGGGGATCCAATGACAGGCAACTGAGTCAGGGACAACCTCTGCTCCAATTGTTAGGGGACCCACATGAAGACTAAGCTGCACATCTGCTACATGTGTGCAGGAAGGCCTAGTATAGCTCCCGCATGGCCTTTGGTTGGTGGTTTAGTCTTTGTGAACCCCCATGGGTCCAGGTTAATTGACTCTACAACTCTTCTTGTGGTGTCCCTGACTCCTCCAGGTCATTCAATTCTACCCCACCACCACACACACATTAATGCCACCAAAATCAAAATAACAGCCATCAATAATCATTGGTCATTAATATTTTATTTTTATCAAGGTCCTCCTAATATCCTATATACTAGTATTCCCATCTTTACAAATAAATATGCTCAAAACGAGAGAAATCATTTGCATTAAATCATTCGACTATCAAATGCTAGAGTCAGATATGAAGCCAGATCAGACTTTAAAGCCTATATCTCTAACCAATATATGTTTTAGATTCATTTTTAAAACCTGTATACAATTTTATATTCTTTCTTTTTTGAAAGCTCAATATATTATGGACGTGTTTCTAATGCCAGTAAATAATTTGAATAATATATTTTAAATATATAGTTCCTTGTACAGAGATATAATTTAATCATCCCTTTTCCTGTTCTTCTTTAGGTTTTTTCTGTAACTGTTGCTGAATATGTCATATGTGAACTTACCTAGTTACTCCCTATAAAATGTGATTTTATTTTCGTTTTTATTATTTTTAGACAGGGTCTGATAATAGCCAAGGCTTGCCTCAAACTTATTTTTTTTTCTTCTCTTAAACTTATTTTATAGCCAAGGATAACCTTAAATTTCTAATCCTCTTCTCTTCACTTCCCAAATACTGAGGTTACAGATGTGAACCTCATAATTGTTTTATGTGGTGCTGAGGATGGTACTAGGGCTTTGTGCACACTAGGCAAGCACTCTACCAGCTGTGTTTCATCCTCAGCCAAGATGGCTTTACTTAGACTGATTAAATGTGTGTACTTAGGTCTCAGTCTCTGGAGACAACATGGTGGAGTGTCAGCTGGAAACACATAACAACAAGATGGTGACATTCAAGTTTGATGTTGATGGTGACGCACCTGAGGATATCGCTGACTATATGGTAAGTTTAGTAACATAGTACTATTTTTCCCCTAGGGTATTCATTCTCTCTCCTTTTATTCTCTCTCCCCTTCCTCTCTTTTTTTCATTTTCTCTTCATTCATTCATTTACACTCATCTCTAATTAGAATGTGTGGAGGGTTTTTAAAAAATTTGCATAGAGGAAAATTGTTCATAATCAGGGATGTTACTGCATTTTCTCTGGTTTTACTGTATTTTCTGAGCAAGTATGACGGCTTTTTTTAGATTGATATATTTTAATCTCTGACTGTATGTTAAAATAATATTATAACTTTAAATGATAATCTCATTGTATAGGTGCCCGATTAAATCAGAATCAAGCCACTTAGGTAATTTTAATGTGTCTAACATTCTGCATAAAAGTATTGAAGTTATGCTTCTCAGTACATTAGTTGTTTTAAATGTGTGAATATGCTGTTGTATGTGTATTTACATGTTTGTGTGGGTATGTGCATGGAGTACAGAGGACCCCTTCAGTTCCTTGGGTGCTTTCTCTAGCTTCTCCATTGGGGGCCCTGTGTTCCATCCTATAGATGGCTGTGAGCATCCACTTCTGTATTTGCCAGGCACTGGCAAAGCCTCACAGGAGACAGCTATATCAGGGTCCTTTCAGCAAAATCTTGCTGGCATATGCAATAGTGTCTGTGTTTGTTGGCTGATTATGGTATGGACCCCTGGGTGGGGCAGTCTCTGGATGGTCCATCCTTTCGTCTTTGCTCCAAACTTTGTCTCTGCAACTCCTTCCATGAATATTTTATTCTCTATTCTACGGGGGAATGAAGTATCCACGAGTTGGTCTTCCTTCTTGATTTTCTTGTGATTTGGGAGTTGTATCTTGGGTATTCTAGGTTTCTGGGCTAATATCCACTTATCACTGAGTGCATATCAATTGACTTCTTTTGTGATTGGGTTATGTCACTCAGGATGATATCCTCCAGATACATCCATTTGCTCAAGAATTTCATACATTCATTGCTTTTTTTAATTAGGTATTTTCTTCATTTACATTTCCAATGCTATCCCAAAAGTCCCCCATACACTACATTCATTGTTTTTAATAGTTGAGTAGTACTCCATTGTACAAATGTACCACATTTTCTGTATCCATTCCTCTGTTGAGGGACATCTGGGTTCTTTCCAGCTTATGACTATTATAAATAGGGCTGCTATGAACATAGTGGAGCATGTGTCCTTATTACCAGTTGGAACATCTTCTGGGTATATGCCCAGGAGAGGTATTGCTGGATCTACCAGTAGTACTATGTCCAGTTTTCTGAGAAACCACCAGACTGATTTTCAGAGTGGTTGTACCAGCTTGCAATTCCACCAGCAATGGAGGAGTATTCCTCCTTCTCCACATCCTTGCCAGCATCTGCTGTCACCTGAATTTTTGATCTTAGCTATTCTGACTGGTGTGAAGTGGAATCTCAAGGTTGTTTTGATTTGCATTTCCCTGATGATTAAGGATGTTGAACATTTTTTTTCTTTTTTTTTTTTTCCATTTTTTATTAGGTATTTAGCTCATTTACATTTCCAATGCTATACCAAAAGTCCCCCTTACCCACCCACCCCCACTCCCCTACCCACCCACTCCCCCCCTTTGGCCCTGGCGTTCCCCTGTACCGGGGCACACAAAGTCTGCGTGTCCAATGGGCCTCTCTTTCCAGTGATGGCCGACTAGGCCATCTTTTGATACATATGCAGCTAGAGTCAAATGCTGACACCATTGCATACACTAGCAAGATTTTACTGAAAGGACCCAGATGTAGCTGTCTCTTGTGAGACTATGCCGGGGCCTAGCAAACACAGAAGTGGATGCTCACAGTCAGCTAATGGATGGATCACAGGGCTCCCAATGGAGGAGCTAGAGAAAGTACCCAAGGAGCTAAAGGGATCTTCAACCCTATAGGTGGAACAACATTATGAACTAACCAGTACCCCTGAGCTCTTGACTCTAGCTGCAGATGTTGAACATTTTTGAAGTGCTTCTCAGCCATTCGGTATTCCTCGGTTGAGAATTCTTTGTTTAGCTCTGTACCCCATTTTTAATGAGGTTATTTGAATTTCTTGAGTTCAGCTTCTTGAGCTGTTTGTATATATTTGATATTAGTCCCCTATCAGATTTAGGATTGGTAAAAATCCTTTCCCAATCTGTTGGTGGCCTTTTTGTCTTATTGACAGTATCTTTTGCCCTACAGAAGCTTTGAAATTTTATGAGGTCCCATTTGTCAATTCTTGACCTTACAGCACAGACCATTGCTGTTCTGTTCAGGAATTTTTCCCCTGTGGCCATATCTTCGAGGCTTTTCCCAACTTTCTCTATTAATTTCAGTGTCTCTGTTTTTATGTGGCGTTCTTTGATCCACTTAAACTTGAGCTTTGTACAAGAAGATAAGAATGGATCAATTCGCATTCTTCTACATGATAACCGCCAGTTGGGCCAGCACCATTTGTTGAAAATGCTGTCTTTTTTCCACTGGATGGTTTTAGCTCCCTTGTCAAAGATCAAGTGACCATAGGTGTGTGGGTTCATTTCTGGGTCTTCAATTCTATTCTATTGATCTACCTGTCTGTCATTGTACCAGTACCATGCAGTTTTTATCACAATTGCTCTGTAGTAAAGCTTTAGGTCAGGCATGGTGATTCCACCAGAGGTTCTTTTATCCTTGAGAAGAGTTTTTGCTATCCTAGGTTTTTTTGTTATTCCAGATGAATTTGCAAATTGCCCTTTCTAACTCGTTGAAGAATTGAGTTGGAATTTTGATGGGGATTGCACTGAATCTGTAGATTGCTTCTGGCAGGGTAGCCATTTTTACTATATTAATCCTGCCAATCCATGGGTGTGGGAGATCTTTCCATCTTCTGAGATCTTCAATTTCTTTCTTCAGAGACTTGAAGTTCTTGTCATACAGATCTTTTACTTCCTTAGTTTGAGTCACACCAAGGTATTTTATATTATTTGTGACTATTGTGAAGGGTGTTGTTTCCCTAATTTCTTTCTAATCCTGTTTATCCTTTGTGTAGAGAAAGGCCACTGATTTGTTTGTGTTAATTTTATATCCAGCTACTACTGTCCTGAAGCTATTTATCAGGTTTTGGTGTTCTCTGGTGGAATTTTTAGGGTCACTTATATATACTATCATATCATCTGCAAAGAGTGATATTTTGACTTCTTCCTTCCCAGTTTGTATCCCCTTAATCTCCTTTTGTTGTCAAATTGCTCTGGCTAGGACTTCAAGTGCTACATTGAATAGGTAGGGAGAAAGTAGGTAGCCTTGTCTAGTCCCTTATTTTAGTGGGATTGTTTCCAGCTTCTCTCCATTTACTTTGATGTTGGCTACTGGTTTGCTGTATATTGTTTTTATTATGTTTAGGTATGGGCCTTGAATTCCTGATCTTTCCATGACTTTTCTCGTGAAGGGGTGTTGGATTTTGTCACATGCTTTCTTCAAATCTAATGAGATGATCATGTGATTTTTGTATTTGAATTTGTTTATATAGTGGATTATGTTGATAGATTTCCATATATTAAACCATCCCTGCATCCCTGGGATGAAGCCTACTTGGTCATGATGGATGATCGTTTTGATGTGTTCTTGGATTCGGTTTGCAAGGATTTTATTGAGTATTTTTGCATCGATATTCATAAGGGAAATTGGTCTGAAGTTCTCTTTCTTTGTTGGATCTTTGTGTGGTTTAGGTATCAGAGTAATTGTGGCTTCATAGAATGAATTGGGTAGAGTACCTTCTGTTTCTATTTTGTGGAATAATTTGAGGAGAGTTGGAATTAGGTCTTCTTTGAAGGTCTGATAGAACTCTGCACAAAACCTATCTGGTCCTGGGCTTTTTTTTTTTTTTTTTTTTTTTTTTTTTTTTTTTTTTTTTGGTTGGGAGACTATTAATGACTGCTTCTCTTTCTTTAGAGGAAATGGGACTGTTTATATCGTTAATCTGATTCTAATTTAACTTTGGTACCTGGTATCTGTCTAGGAAGTTGTCCATTTCATCCAGGTTTTCCAGTTTTGTTGAGTATAGCCTTTTGTAGTAGGATCTGATGATGTTTTGGATTTCCTCAGGATCTGTTATTATGTCTCCTTTTTCATTTTTGATTTTGTTAATTAGGATACTGTCCCTGTGCCCTCTAGTTAGTCTGGCTAAGGGTTTATCTATCTTGTTGATTTTCTCAAAGAACCAGCTTCTGGTTTGGTTGATTCTTTGTATAGTTCTTTTTGTTTCCACTTGGTTGATTTCTGCCCTAAGTTTGATTATTTCCTACCATCTACTCCTCTTGGGTGAATTTGCTTCCTTTTGTTGTAGAGCTTCTAGGTGTGCTGTCAGACTGTTAGTGTATGCTCTCTCTAGTTTCCTTTTGGAGGCACTCACGGCTATGAGTTTTCCTCTTAGGACTGCTTTCATTGTGTTTCATAAGTTTGGGTATGTTGTGGCTTCATTTTCATTAAACTCTAAAAAGTCTTTCTTTCTTTATTCCTTCCTTGACCAAGGTATCATTGAGTAGAGTGTTGTTTCTATGTGAATGTTGGCTTTCTATTATTTATGCTGTTATTGAAGATCAGCCTTAGTCTGTGGTGATCTGATAGGAATCATGGGATAATTTCAATATTTTTGTATCTGTTGAGGCTTGTTTTGTGACCAATTATATGGTCAATTTTGGAGGAGGTACCATGAGGTGCTGAGAAGAAGGTATATCCTTTTGTTTTAGGATAAAATGTTCTGTAGATTTCTGTTAAATCTATTTGTTTCATATCTTTTGTTAGTGTTCATGTGTCTCTGTTTAGTTTCTGTTTCCAGGATCTGTCCATTGGTGAGAGTGGTGTGTTGAAGTCTCCCACTATTATTGTGTGAGGTGCAATGTGTGCTTTGAGCTTTACTAAAGTTTCTTTAATGAATGTGGCTCCCCTTGCATTTAGAGCATAGATATTTAGAATTGAGAGTTCATCTTGGTAGATTTTTTGATGAGTATGAAGTGCCCCTCCTTGTCTTTTTTGATAACTTAGGGTTGGAAGTCTATTTTATTAGATATTAGAATGGCTACTCCAGCTCGTTTCTTCGGACAATTTGCTTGGAAAATTGTTTTCCAGCCTTTTACTCTGAGGTTGTGTCTGTATTTATTCCTGAGGTGGGTTTCTTGTAAGCAGCAAAATGTTGGGTCCTGTTTGTGTAGCCAGTCTGTTAATCTATGTCTTTATATTGGGGAATTGAGTCCATTGATGTTAAGAGAAATCAAAGAAAAGTAATTGTTGCTTCCTATCGTTTTTGTTGTTAAAGTTGGGAATCTGTTCTTGTGTCTGTCTTGTTTTGTTGAAGGATTACTTTCTTGCTTTTTCTAGGGTGTATTTTCCATCTTTGTGTTGGTGTTTTCCCTCTATTATCCTTTGAAGGGCTGGATACGTGGAAAGATATTTTGTGAAATACTTTCATTTCTCCATCTATCCTAATTGAGAGTTTTGCTGGGTATAGTACTTGGGCTGGCATTTGTGTTCTCTTAGTATCTGTATAACATCTGTCCAGGATCTTCTGGCTTTCATAGTCTCTGCTGAGAAGTCTGGAGTAATTCTAATAGGCCTGCCTTTAAATGTTACTTGACCTTTTTCCCTTACTGCTTTTAATATTCTGTCTTTATTTAGTGCATTTGTTGTTCTGATTACTATGTGTCAGGAGGAATTTTTTTTCTGGTCCAGTCTATTTGGAGTTCTGTAGGCTTCTTGTATGTTCATGGGCATCTCTTTCTTTAGGTATGGAAAGTTTTCTTCTATAATTTTGTTGAAGATATTTGCTGGTCCTTTAAGTTGAAAATCTTCATTCTCATCAACTCCTATTATCCGTAGGTTTGGTCTTCTTATTGTGTCCTGGATTTCCTGGATGTTTTGAGTTAGGATCTTTTTGCATTTTCTTTGATAGTTGTATCCATGTTCCCTATGGAATTTTCTGCACCTGATATACTCTCTTCTATATCTTTTATTCTGTTGCTCGTGCTCACATCTATGGTTCCTGATTTCTTTCCTAGGGTTTCTATCTCCAGAGTTGTCTCCCTTTGGGTTTTCTTCATTTTTTTCTACTTCCATTTTTAGATCTTGGATGGTTTTGTTCAATTCCATCTCCTGTTTTGTTGTGTTTTCCTACAATTCTTTAAGGGATTTTTGTGTTTCTTCTACCTGTTTAGTGTTTGCCTGTAGTTCCTTGAAGGATTTTTATGTTTCCTCTTTAAGGGCTTCTACCTCTTTAGCACTGTTCTCCTGTATTTCTTTAAGTGAGTTACTAATGCCTTTCTTTAAATCTTCTACCACCATCATGAAATATGATTTTAAATCTGTGTCTTGCTTTTTGGGTGTGCTGGGGTATCCAGGACTAATTGTGGTGGGCGTACTGAGTTCTGATGATGCCCAGTGTTCTTGGTTTCTGTTAGTAATATTTTTACATTTGCCTTTCTCTGGTGTTAATGATCAAGCTGTCTCTGGTTGGAGCTTGATCCTCCTGTGATTCTCTTAGCCTCTGTCAGCACTCCTGGGAGTCCAACTCTCACCTGAGTTCCAGTGGTCAGAGCACTCTCTGCAGGCAAGCTCTCCTCTTGCAGCACAGGTGTCCAGCAGTCTGGGGCTCTGATCCACATCCTGAGTTCTGGGCTTAGAACCCTCCCTGTAGGCTGACTGTCCTCTGGCAAGGAATGTGCCCAGGGGTCTGTGTCTCAGCTCTGCCTCCTGGCTGAGGGTGAATGCCTGAGGGGGCCCTGACCAAGCTCTGTTGCTTCTATTGCCCACCTGCTCTCAGGTGATCAAGAGGTCCTGGGTGTGCTAGGGGTCCTGCGGCGTGGAGAGTCCTCTGGTGCCCTAGATGCCCTCGGCCTGGTTCATGCAGAAGATGGCGGGGCTGGCCCCAACCTGAATTGATCCCAACCTCTGGTCGGGAGCGGTTCTTTGTCCATGTTCCTGCTGGCACAAGACCCTCCGCAATTCCTTGGAGCTGATGCTGTGCTCCACTCAACCATGATTCCGAGGCGATCCTAAGGCTCTGAGGTGTGGAGAGCACCCCAAAGCCCCTATAGGCCTCTGTACAGCCAATTTATAAAATTCAAGATAATGACTTTTCTGACAAATATCAGTGATCTCAGAATAATTGAATGTATTATGAAATATTTTATAACTGCTCTTAATTATTTTATGACACATACTTATTTTGTTGTTTTCCTATGCTAATCACCATTAAAATATTATAATTTTGAAGAAAACGAATTTATTCTTATGATAAATTCTACTTGATAACAGGTTGAAGATAACTTTGTGCTGGAAAATGAGAAAGAAAAATTTGTCGAGGAATTGAGGGCTATCGTAGGTCAAGCCCAGGAGATCCTTCATGTCCACTCAGCTGTAGAAAAATCTATTGGTGTTGACTCTGTTGCCTTGGAATCTAACAGTAACCAAGTAAGAGCAATTTTGTAGTAAAAAGGTCATTTGGGAACTTTGTCAGGAACACTCATTTACCTGTTCATTTTTATTTCAGACAGGATCATCTGAACAAGTACTGATAAATTCTGCATCCACTCAAACTAGCAGTAAGTATACTTAATAAAATGTACTATTGGCTTTTGAAACAAGGCATATTGGAGTTTTGATATATATATTCACAGAGAAAGTTATTAATCGATAAATTAATTTGATGATAAATTGGTTGTTTTCCACACTTGAAAGCAAAGTTTATAGCCCAGAGATTTAAAAAACCCAGTTGTTGATTTTTTTTTTTTAATCTGAGTACCTTACTTTTGAGTCATTACATGGTATGTCACCAGAAAAGGCAGTCCCAGTGCTGATGACCTTTGATGGCCTATTGAATCTTAACTAGTAATTTGTCTACTTTGACATGGGATGAACAAAAGAATTTTAACTGAATCACTATGTTCTAAGTTTGCTTCTTGTTTTAGTAGTCATTCAAAACTTGACAGTTTCACTGATGGTAATACTTTTACCAGCTCTGCTTACTAATAACTTTGTAAAGCAGACACAAGATAAACTTCCAGAAACTAAAATTGGGGTTCTTCTGTTTTCTTTTCTGATAACTTTATCTCTTCATTCTTCTTAGCCCTGGTCATGGGTATATTAAGAATATCTGGGAGGGGGAGAAGAACCATAGCATCATGAAGACCTCTGAAGGAATTAACACAACATGAAGATGCAAAAGGTGGTGGGAATAATGGAAGCAGATACCATTATCCTGAAGTTTAGTTTAACTCTATTAGGATGCCAGAGTACATCTGTATCTTACTTTGTTGGTTAGCAGAATTCTGAGCAGGTTTCTGACTGACAATGTAATATGACATTTCAAAGAAAATTACTTGAGAAAGTTTACAAATGTAGGGATTTGCTTACTTTACTTTTATATAGCCATAACTAGATTTACTCCTCTTTCTTCTGGTTTTATAGTTCCGGTTCTTCTTAGTTCTGTACATTTTAATGCTTGTATGGATGTATACCACCATGATACCACTTGGGCACAACCAGAATCAGGCTATAGAACAACAGCTATAGATTTGAATGGAGAAACTATGCCCCAGTTATTTAAGTAGAGTGCCTCCCTTCTGGTTTGATTAATACATACCTTATATTTGGTTCTATTCACTAAAAGTTAAGGTTAGGATGTTACTCTTACAGTTATAATTATCCTTGTACTATTGGGAATGGAGATAACACAAGTTAATTTTAAACTTGATTTCTTTATTTAATAATATGAACAAATTGACAGTTGCTTAGTATGTAATTTGTTAATAATTCTTTCTACAGATGAATCTGCTCCTCAGTCATCCCCAGTTGGTCGCTGGCGGTTTTGTATCAACCAAACAATAAAAAACCGTGAGGCACAGTCTCCTCCTTCCCTTCAGCCTTCCATGGCCATGGTGCCTGGGTTACATCCATTTCCTAGTAAGCTTTTTTATCTTCCAGCTTTATATGGACTTGGATGCTATGGTTACACATTTACTGATTGTACCATTAATTTGTTTTCATGAATATTTTATGTTTATGACAGTTTTCATGAGCATTTGGAAGACATCAATATTTTTATATAAGTTGTCATTTTATTCAGTATTTTTTTTAAAAAGCAAGAAGTCAGTTTTTTCTTGACTGTTGAATTCTGTGATGTTTTAGGTCTTATTTACAAGTATACTCTTAAATAGGTTCTCATTTGCTTTTCTTGTCTCTTTTGACTTTTGTATTTTCACTTTGTACTCATTATAACTTAGCTATTCTTTTGTTATTGTTCCAGGTTCAAGAAACACAAGTAATCAGGCAATATCACAGAACACAGTGTTCACTATAGAGAATAATCCAGGCCATCGTGAACTTTTCACCTCCAAATTAGACCACAAGGATGTGGTTGATGGTAAGATTGGTGAACATGCTAGTATAGAAACTGAGCAGTCAAGTATTTCCTATCAAGTGGAAGATGACAGACAGATCATGACACCAGCTACTGATAATTCCAATTATTCTGCTGCTTTGGTGTGTCCAGTTCCAGGTGAATGTGAGGCACTCACCAGCCAAGCAGGCATGTTCATGCCTACATATCCAAATCAGCAAGCTGCTGTTCTGGCTGATGTGCATATAGCCTATCCCGGTGAATCAGTTCCAATTGGTGGTAATGCTGCTCTTACATCAGTACTTGTATCTTCTGATCAAAAGCCTCAATCCTTGTCAGTACAGCAGCCAACTATAGATGCAGAGTTTATTTCCAAAGAAGGAGAAACCACAGTAAACACCGAAACAAGTTCTCCTAAGGCAGTCATTGCCACTCAGACTCCTGGCTTTGAACCAGCTGTGATTCTACCTGCTACTATCCTGGAATCAGATGGGGAACGACCTCCAAAAATGGAGTTTGCAGACAACCGAATTAAAACACTGGATGAAAAATTAAGAAACCTGCTCTATCAGGAGCACAGCATTTCTAGCATCTGTCCTGAGAGTCAGAAGGATACTCAAAGCATAGACTCTCCATTTTCTTCCTCTGCTGAAGATATACTATCCTATTCAATGCCAGAAGTCATAGCCATCAGTCACTGTGGGATTCAAGATAGCCCTGCACAATCCCCAAATTTCCAACAAACAGGCTCTAAGATTCTGTCCAATGTGGCTGCAAGTCAGCCTGCTCATATATCAGTGTTCAAAAAAGACCTGAATGTGATAACTTCTGTACCCAGCGAGTTATGTTTACATGTAAGTATCTTTCTAACTCTTATTCTTTGCTTATGAATTCAAAGAAATGCCTTCTCGCCTAAAAAGTTCAGAATTAACTGTCATTTAAGACTATAACTTAGTCATAGTCACAAGACTATAACTTAAGCTTCAACTACTCAGAACTTAGTAGAAATAGCAGTTCTGTTTTGAGTTCCTCTAAGAAGGCCTTCTGGTGAGTTAACTTGGAACTCACCTGCACTGTGTATATTTATAGATTATTTTGTAGATAGGAGGAATGTACTTTCTAATTTCAATTTAAGTGGAAATTGCAAAAACAAAGCTTAAAAACTATTAATCCATTTCCTTAAAATCAATAGTATTGATTTGATGTTTTGAAGAGTTTAACATTTTTAAAGCAAAAATTATCCATAATCCCATGACTTTTTTTATTACCCTCTAAAAGGACCAGAAATATAGCTCAGTGGTAGAGTGCTTGATCAATATCTCAAACAGTAGAACATTTAAGTAAGCATGATAACCCATACTTTAGTCCTAGCACTAAGGATCTAAAGTCCAAATCATCTTCAACAACATACTGAGTTTAAGGCAAGCCTGGATGGACTACATGAGCTCTTGTTGCAAAACAACAAATAAAATGTAAGAGAGGCTCATAAGTTCTAGCCACTCCCTGCTGAACAATTGGCTACTAATAAATTCTAGGAAAGAGACAGTCATTGTCTTTAGCTGTGTAATCAATGGTTAGCCCACCAGGCTCCAGTCCCAAACATAGATTCATACACATGGTCCTGATTAAACTTAGTAGTTCACAAAAAATAAATGTAAAGACATGGATGTGGGAAAAGAATTTGTTGGGAGGAAAGAAGTTGATGAAGATGGGAGAGAGATGAGAGTTGGCGGGAAGAGTAGTAAGAATTCATTACAAACACATATTAAAATTATCAAAGAATAAATTCAGTTAGCAAAGAAAATAGAAATAGTTTTTAAAAAGAGGAGAAGGAACAGGAGGAAAAATAGTTTTCTCTAGAAGTATTGGGATTAAAAGATTATAAATTTTCCAGATTTTAGAGTCTCTGAATTATAGAATACTTATATGAAAAATGTGATGTCTTGGGGCTATTTTCAAATCTAAATACAGAACTCACTTATGTTTTTAATATATTTATACATGGAGAATGTGAACAATTTTATGTAATATTATTGATGTACCTTCATTTTAATTGCAACACATTAGATGAGGTTGGTCAGATGTAGAATTTTCCACTAGTGGCATCATGTTGGTATTGAGAAAGTTTCAGACTTTGGATTTTAGATTTTTATTGAAATTACTCATTTATATAATATAGCAACTTTAATATTCCTCTTCTTTTTCTTTCCATGCATTTTTTTCTAGTATTGACTATTAAGTTCAGGGACCAAACACATACTATGCAAGTGCTATATCACTGAGCCGCACCATTAGCCCTGTTTCCCTTTTCTATCTGCTCAGTCATAGAAGTCACCACTAAGAATTTGCTGCTTGTCCTTGAATTTTCTTAAGACTACATAGATCTAGTTACATGAATCACATATTTTCTTTAAAATAATATTGTGTTATAAACATATTGGTCACATACTGAAAATTTTAATTTTACCATATGTCATGAATTTTTAAAATGTTTACCACTGTAATTTCTGTCATGATTACTATATAAATAATATATACTTGTGTATAAAATAAAATCTATCACCTTCCCAAACCTGCAAACATAGCTATTATCTTTTCTGGAATCAGTTTTAGTTAATGTATGAATATTTATACCAATATAATTCTGCATATGTATTATGTTTTTACACATAAATGTTATATTTATCTATACATACTTCTTTTATGTATATGTACTACTTTGCATTTAAAAATTTTTATGAACTTTTTAAGTTATAGAATTATTATGTAAGTACAAAAGCATTTCACGAGAATAATAAATCTAAACAACACTTCCTAAACAAGTTTCTTATTGTAGTTTTTTAATCATTATCATTAATAACTTGTAAATATAAACATATTGGTCCCTCTCTTGATTTAGTAATTTTGTATGTTTCTTTTAAAGACTTGGTTTCACTATATAGCTTGAAGTGGGCATGGAACCTTGCCATTCAATAGAATGGGCTCCTTATCTCTTAAAGTTTCAACTTCCCAAAGACTACAGTGGGTATTAAATCTTAACATGATTTTGATGCAGACATTCAAAACATAATGAATTCCTTTTTGGATTCTTCATTGTTTAGTGTGTAGAAATACAATTGAGTTTTTTTTCTTTTTCTCTCCCCTCTCCTCCCTCTCCTCTCTCCTCCCTCTCCTCTCTCCTCTCTCCTCCCTACCCCCTCTCCCCCCTCTCCCCAAGGCATCCACTCTGTAGTCCAGGTTAGCTTCAAATTCATGGCAGTCTTACTATCTCAACCTTCATAGTGCTGGAATTATAGATGTGAGCCACTCCTCCTAGCTACAACTGACTTTCATGTGTTATGATTCTGTCATTCCAACTTTGATGGCCTTATTTATTGGTTCTAATAGCGTTTGGTATTCTTTTGGATTTTCTTTTTCTCTTTCTTGTGTATGTATGTGTGGGAATTTTGCCCAAAGGTCCCACTCTCTTAATCTGTTAACTCCTAGATCATAGGATTCAGCTTCATTCTACTTCCTGGTGCCCCTTTAATACTAGAGCCATATATTTTGTATTTTTCCTTTCTCAGCTTGCTCCTTTTCATTAAAACAGTCTTTATAGAAGTGAACTTTAGTAACCACACAACCAAAACTATACCAGACTGTTTTGAGACTTCCTTTTTCTTTTTTTAAAGACTTATTTATTTATTTTATGTATCTGAGTACACTGTAGCTGTACAGATGGTTGTGAGCCTTCATGTGGTTGTTGTGGATTGAATTTTTAGGACCTCTGCTCATTCTGGTCGGCCCCACTTGCTCCAGTCAACTCCACTTGCTTTAGAACCTGCTTGCTCTGGCCTAAAGATTTATTTATTATTATACATAAGTACACTGTAGTTGACTTCAGATGTACCAGAAGAAGGTGTCAGATCTCATTATACGTAGTTGTGAGCCACCTTGTGGTTTCTGGGATTTGAATTCAGGACCTTTAGAAGAACAGTCAGTGCTCTTACCCCTGAGTCATCTCGCCAGCCGAAGACTTCCTTTTTCAAAGCAATTAATCTAAATCTCAGTTAATCTAAATCTTTACCTTAGCCTCAGGCAGACTCCTTGGACAATGACAAAAAGCAGCCACATTCTTCACCAAAATACCACAACAGTCTCTAGGCCACACACTGAAATTCTTCTCCACTGAAACCTCTTGGGCCAGGTCTGTACAGTTCAAGTCACTCTTAGCAACAAGGTCTTTCATATCCTACTAGGGTAGCCCATTAAGCCCCACTTAATGGATTCCACTGTTTTACAAATCCAAAATCCCCAAATCTACATTCTTCTAACCCATAGCATGATCAGGCCTATCACAGCAGTACCCAATTCCTGGTACCAACTTCTGTCTTAGTTAGGGTTTACTACTGTGAACAGACACTATGACCAAGGCAACTCTTATAAGGACAACATTTAATTGAGGCTGGCTTACAGGTAGTCCATTATCATCAAGGCAGGAACATGGCAGCATCCAGGCAGGCATGGTGCAGCAGGAGCTGAGAGTTCTACATCTTCATCCAAAGGCAAATAAATAGAAGACTAGTTTCCAGGCAGTAAGGATGAAGGTCTTAAAGCTCACAACCACAGTGACACACCTACTCCAAGGCTTTATCTCCAAAGAGTGCCACTTCCTGGGCCAAACATACTCAAACCACTACAGTGT
The DNA here is from genome assembly GCF_000001635.26 of Mus musculus. Classification (NCBI taxonomy): domain Eukaryota; kingdom Metazoa; phylum Chordata; class Mammalia; order Rodentia; family Muridae; genus Mus; species Mus musculus. The sequence continues at coordinate 151,291,037 of NC_000086.7, forward strand.
CCTTGATTACTCTTCACCATGTTTTGTTGTTGCTGGATCACTGATTGGAGTAGTATAGCTGGACATTTCTCTCAGAGGGTCTGAACCCTGTTCCTTGTGCTTTCATAGTAAGTGCTTTACCCACTAACCCATCTCCTAACCCTGTTTTCTTTTTTTCCCTTTGAGACAGGGTCTCATACTATGTAGATTATGTTGACCTTAAACTCACAGATCCACCTGCCTACATCTGAGTGCTGGGATTAAAAGCACATACCACAATGTCCAGCTTTGGTTTTCTATGTCTAAAATTTCATCATCTATAAATGAAGATAATCTTATTTGTTTATTTCCTATTTTTCTCCTATATTAACTTTTCAAATCATGCTTTCCTCTCTTTGTCCCTCTGCATTTTGTAATGATATAATTTTATTTTTAAGAAGATTATATTGTCATATTAGTCATTTTTGCAATGAGGATTACATTTTTGAATGTCTAGTAACTAATCCATTCTTTGTTGTTTTAAATATTTGTTTCTAGTGTTATGTATATGTATGTATGCCTGATGTTTATGTATATGCACCATGTATGTGCAGGAGCACACAGAGATCAGTAGAGGTGTTTGATTCCTAGAGTTACAAGTGGCTGTGAGCCACCATGTAGGTTCTGAGAACCATATCTGGTTGCCTTTAACCACAGAACCCTTGCTCCAGCACTGATTTTAATGCTGACTCCAGGGTAGCTGTAGTAGCTAGTCTACAAAGCCTGTTGGATATTGTCTTTGCCCCTCACTTTCTTCTTTTTTGGCCCAAATCTGTTCCTCCTTCTTCTTTTTTTTTTTTTTTTTGGTTTAGAGATTCTAATAAATTTTATTTAATAATAAATTTAAACTTTAAAATAGTTAAATCTTATTACCTAAAATTTTTTATTTCATCAAATATTTCTTTTTTTTTTTAAATCTGTTCCTTCTTTATGCTCTATTTTGGGAGCAGATGCTCTGATGTTGTTTTGCTTGGTGTGGAGAGAAGGGATATGGAAATGGCTGTTCTTTCTTTGGTACATCAACCAGTAGTATACGCTTTCATTCAGTAACTGTCTTTTTAGCAGTAAGTCAAACCCTCTAACAGTCTGTGGATAACATAACTAACTAAAGGGCTATGAAAATTAGAATATTATCCATATTGAGTGATCAGGGAAAGACTTATACATAGTAGTGACATTTGCGGGTAGAAATTTGTTCAAGGAATCTAAGAAGGCCAGTTAAGTAGAAAGATCTTTAAATATATAATACATTGAAAAGGCAGATAGGACAAAGCTGGGGTAGAATTTTGTAAGCATTCTTTTTATGGCCCAGGTTTCTCTGTTGCTACTCATACTACAACCTGAGTGTATAGTCTCTTGAGACAGTTCCTACATATATTATGGTCTGCCTGTTCTTGGTGTAGCCATAAATTCTGTCTATATCAGGGTTTTTGTTGTTGTGTCTAAGTATTTCACTTGCTCACAAAAACTAAAATTTATATTAAATATCCTGTCTTGTTTTATTTACTACATATAAATATATCTTACCTATAATTTCAATGGGATCAGTGTAGTATTTTCTGAAATGTAATTTTACAAGATGTTTTTTTTCTATCCTAAGTGAAATAGTAGTGTTGCTAACTCAAAATGGGGCTTCAGAAACTTGCTTACTGATTGATCAAAGTTTCACTTTTTTGAGACAACCTCTCATGTATCCTAAGCTGGCCTCAAACTTTCTACATAACCAAAGATGACCTGCCTCTACCTAATAATCCTGCAGCCAACGTCAGAGTGCTATGATTATGATTGTATCCACATGGACACTTCATGTGGCTCTGGGAATCAAACCTAGGATCTTGTGCTTGCTTGGCAAACCCTCTTTCAACTGAACATCTCTAGTCCAAAATTTTCCCTTTGATAACTCCTGATTTGTTCAAAGTATTAATAATACTTATTATAGTGTAGGATTGCTGTGTCCCTTTAGATGAATGTTATATCCCATCCTATGTGATTTTATACTCACTTTTAGTCTATTATTAGTAACCATTCTTATATCCCAAAAGTATCTGCAGTTCTATGCATTAAGATTTTTATTAATTGACATGGATAATTTATTTTTAAAGTACTCATACACAGGAAGGTAATTATGGGTATTTGAGGAGATTAGGAGGACAAGAAGATACTGGTTTTATAGCAATCATAGTTTAATACAAAAAATTTTAGAACATGAATTCACAATAATTTACTTGAATTTCTTTGTCACTCAAACAGTGACATTAAAATATCTTCTTTTTTTATTGTATGATATATCTAGCATCTTGAAATCTTAGACAGTAAGAGAGCAAACTAACATTTCATTTAATAGCATTTATATCCAGTCATGGTGCTGCATACCCTTGGGAGCTAAAGACAGTCGGAGCCGGATCAAGGACAACCTGGTTTACACGATTCCTTGTCTCTACTGAACCAAAAAATAGTTTTTTCAGTTATTTGGCACATATAAAAAAGCTTATTTTAAATTTTAGTTTTCAAAGTTGATGTAAATTTTGGCCTGGGAAATTAATATTCTGTTTGGTTTTACTTGAAGACATAGTAATTCCAAAGAAATGTCAAGGCTTCAGTTTTAGATTGATATGGTAGTGTTACTGCAACAGTTCATAGTGTACTATTTTTGGTTAGTTATTAATCCATATAAGAAACTCCAGTATACCAAAAAACTTATTTGCCTTACCTAAATTATTATCACCTTGTTTTTCTTTGATTCTGTCTCTATTAGGAGATGTCCCCAGATGCTTCACTTCCAGGCGATCCAGAGGCCTATCCTGCTGCTGTGTCAAGCGATGGAACCATTCATCTGCAGACAGGAGGTGGATATTTTGGCCTAAGCTTTACTTGTCCTAGTCTCAAAAATCCTATTAGCAGGAAATCCTGGACTCGAAAATTAAAAAGCTGGGCATACAGGCTACGGCAGTCAACCAGCTTTTTCAAGAGATCAAAAGTCCGTCAAGGTAGTGTGCTTACAGTCAGGGCCATAGACTAGGTAACATCATTTTTCATCTACTTTTTTTTTTTTGTCGTTCATACTCAAATCTTGCCATGTTTTCCATGTAGCACATGTATGTTAAATATCCCATTAATGTTGTTGCCATTTTATTTTTTCCTTTTGTAACTAATTTGGTTTTTCAGTTATTCATTTCATATAGATTGGGATAAATCTTGCAATGTCTGATTTAGAGTTAGGGATTTAAACAATGTTGCTTATACATTAACACCTTTTAATTATTAGCAAGGGTTAAACTTTCTGCTTTTCTTCATTTTTGGTAATATAAACAAATTTGTCTTAAAAATGATTTTCTCTTTTCTGCTTATAATTTGACAAATCTTACAGTGGAAACAGAAGATAAAAGATCAGCAATTGCTTCTGATCCCATTCCTCTGACACGGGAGTTCTCATCTGATACTAGGGCTTTGAGTAGATGTAAAGCGATGAGTGGATCATTTCAGCGGGGTCGGTTCCAGGTTTGTGTCTTTGGTTGATTTTATCTTTGGGTGCCTAATGAGAGGAAACTGGACTGGTGATAGAGCTTCATGGTAGAGTTTGCCCACCATCTGTCATCCTGGGTTCTATCCCCAACACTATAAAAAAGTGACAGCATTTGAAATTGATCTGTGGATGATCTTTAACTGTAAATATTTATATAGCTAATTTCTTTACATATTTATATAAGATGTAACATATTTATATTATACAGAAAGATAAAAATTTCTTCAACTTTTCACCTTATATCATTGAAGGTGAATTGAAAGAGTATAAGAATTTTTTAGTAGTTGTAAAAGAACACAGAAATAATCATTTTAGGGGTCATCATTTTTAATCTCCCTTTTTTAGATTTATTGTTTTTATTTGTGTGTGTGTGTATGTGTGTGTGTGTGTGTGTGTGTGTGTGTGTGTGTTTGCTCACAGAAGCCAGAAGAGGGTATCCGATCCCTGTGAGCTGGAGTTACAGATAGTTGTGAGCCACCTTTTTGGTGACAGAAAAGCAGAGAATACTCTTATCTGCTGCTCCATCTCTCCTGCCTCTTTAATTTAATTTCATGTCATTTAGAATCTTAGCAAATTTTATAGTGGGATTTTATTTGAATAAGTAAAATGAAGCTAATCTGTCCAAGGGCCCCAATGGAAAGACTGACTATAGACAGTATAAGTTAGTATTATATATGTCAGATCAGCTCTTCCACTCGTCTATGCTGTCCTTAGATGGTGAATCTCCTCATGAGGTTTACCCTACAATTAGGTAGAACCAGACAAGTTTACCTTTTTATGTTTCAGGTGATTACTGTTCCTCAGCAGCAGCCAGTAAAAATGATGTCTTTTGGGAAAGATCACAGACCGCCATTCAACAAAACAACAGTCCAGTCTAGTGAGCAAGCACTAACCTTTGCTGAAGCTGCAGTGTCGCAGTTGATCGAAGTGGAGCCTGCCATGCCCACTCATAAAGCTTCAGTTTCTTCACGCAAGTTGCGAACTCTTTATGAAACCTTTAAAGAAGATAAAGGAGATCCTGAACAAGGTGACATCGTATCTTACAGCACAGCTTGTGAGACCAGTGTCTCTTCAGTCGCTACAGAAAAGAATGTAACTTCAACCACAGAAGTTAGTGTGCAGTCTGGGTCTGAACCGTTAGATAAAGAAAAAAATGAGTCAACTCCTGGGAAACAGACATGTACAAATGAATTTTCAGCCACTCTTGCTGGTAATAGAAAGTCCGTGACAAAAACTCGTCCAGAGGGTGATCAGTATTTACCACTCCGTGAAGAGCAAGCCTATGCTCAAACACAGAATTCACTCTTCTATTCTCCATCTTCCCCAATGAGCAGTGACAATGAATCAGAAATTGAGGACGAGGACTTGAAAGTGGAGCTTCAAAGATTACGAGAAAAGTAAGGATGCTCTCTCTTCTGTAACAAATATAATTGTTTAGGGGTTTATAGAACTCAGTTTTTGCTTTGTAGCTAATTGAGGATTGGTGGCATTTAATGATTAAAACTTTTCTATGGTAAAACTATAATGAATTCTATTATAAAATATGTATGCATACTAAAAATCTTTGTGTATAAAATAACTTTTACTTTTTAAAACTGTTTTGTGTGTTTGGGTGTTTTACCTGCATGCATGTGTGTGCAGTGCCCATGAAGGTCAGAAGAGGTTGTTGGATACCCCCCTAGAACTGGAGTTACAGCTGTTAGCTGCCATGTGGGTGCTGGGAATTGAACCTAGGTCCTGTGGAAGAGTATCTGGTACTCAACTGTGAGCCATCTCTCCAGTTCTTTGGAGGGGGGAGTGTTAATAATTTATTTTAACTTTATGTATGTTGGTGTTTTGAAGGAGTCAGATCCCTTGAAACAGGAATTACAGACAGTTGTGAGTCACTATGTGGTTGCTAGGAATTGAACCTAAGTCCTCTGGAAGAATAGTTAATGCTCTTAACCAGTGAGTGGCTTTACTATGTAGTTCTGCCTGGCCTGGAATACACTATGAAGATAATCTTTGTTGACTTCAAATTTGTGGAGATTCACCCTGCTTCTGCCTCCTTTTTGATGGTATTACAGGCACGTGGGAAGATATATTGACCTCTCGCTTTTTCAGTCCTTGTCCTTTAGGACTCTTGGAGTAAGAATTTATAACTATTCTTGCCTTTTATTAGTAGACAGCTAATTTATATAGTCAAAGAGACTAGTTTATCTTTAGGAAAATATAAGATCCTTCTAAGATCAAGCTTGTTATTTAGCAAAGGAGACCATAACACTTAAGTAATGATACTATGGCAATATGTTTTGTCATGTTGAGTGCTGTTTAATATGTCATGTTTGGTTTGGTGTTTGGTTTTATATACCAGATTAACCTTAGACTTGCTAAACTAAGCTAGAAGTGATCTTGAACTCCTGACCCTGTTGTCTCCACCTCCCAAAGGCTGAAATTACAGGCATGTGCTATCATAGCAACAACAATATTACCACCACCACCAACAAAAGAAGTTAGCACTATTAAACAATTCTTGATCTACTTTGAAAAGTGCCACGAAAGCCTGGCAGCCAGAGTTTAATTCCCAGAATCCACAGTGGAAGAAGAGGCCCAACTACTGAAAAATTTCTTCTGACCTTCACAAACACACATATCATACACATATAAATAATAATTAATACAGCAAAAGTTACCTAAAATACATATATATATACATGTTTGATGTTACATTGCATATATTTTAATTTTTCTGTACATTCAGTACTATGAAGTTTAGGTATACTGATATTTTTATGGTACAATAATCATTTTAAAGTGCTTTTTTATTTCTGATGTTAGTATTCTAGTTATGTTTTCTGGGGTATTGTTCTGGTTTGAAATAAGGTCTTGACATGTAGCCCAGGCTGGTCTCAAATTTGCCAAGTTCCTACTGCCCCAGCCTTCTGATTACAGGAATTTAATAAATCTTTTAAATCATTCTGAAATGACCATTGTCTTTTATAGCTGCCTATGTTGGTTATGAGTACTTGATTTTGGTTGGGAAATACACATTCTCATAAAGGGCCTTTTATACTGGGGTTGGAGAGATGACTCAGTGGTTAAAAGCACTTCCTGATCTTCAGTTCCCAGTACTTATATCTGGTGGCCTACAACTCCAGGAGTTCTTATGGCCTCCGCAGATACCCACACATTTTTGCCATATAGTCTCTTTCTCTCTCTCTCTCTGTTTCTGTCTCTCTCTGTCTCTCTCTCTCACACACACACACACATTTTATGAGGTATTGTTATGGTTTGAAATATGGTCTTGCCGTGTAGCTCAGACTAGCCTCAAATTTGCCGAGTTCCTACTGCCCCAGCCTCCTGATTACAGGAAACAAAAACCTTTTTAAAAAATCAATCCAAAATAGAACCAGGTGTGATGGCACATGCCTTTAATCCATGCTCTTGGGAGGCAGGTGGATCCCTTTGAGTTTGAGACCAGCCTGTTCTACATAGAAGATATATTATAACATCACCTCAAAACAAATATCAAAGCAAAGAATAAAACAAAAATATCTATTCTGTCATATTTTTTAAAGATATGATCTTACTATGCAGCTTTTCCCACTAGTGCTAAGGATTGGACACATACTTGAGCAATGCTAGACAAGGGCCCTGCTGTCACCAATCAATTGCCTATGGTCCTTTTGTTCTACTCTGATAGAAACTGTGGATAAAAAAAAATTAGGTCTTCAAGTACTGGTTCTTGACATTTTTTTAAAATTCCTTGGTGTTTGGTACTAGTGAGCTGAAGGAGGAGGCAGTGGTGCTCTCTGGTCTTACAGGTCTGATGCAGGCCTAGTAGCAAGACACTTAGCTCTGAAAATGCTAGAGTTATTACACAGGGCCAGAAAGTTGGGATTTCTTAGCCCTGGGCAGCAGGTGGCATTGCAACTGATAGGCAGCCTTAGGTATCAGAATTCCTCAGCCCTTGGCAATGGCCAGGATTAGAGCTCCCAGGGTAGGGTTTCTGAGATACTCCATGCATATGTCTTGACAGCTCTCTGGAATTCTTCCAATGACCAGGACCAGCAGTTTCTTTTCTCTGATTTTTTTTTTTTATATATATATATAGCTTTCAATCCTTTTCAGCCTCAGCTCCCTTTCCTTTCAACTTCCACCATCCCCCTAGTTCCTGACTGGCCTCTCAGTTGAAGTATAGAGCTACCTCTTCTTCAACTGCCAACCACTGAACCTTACTGATTTTGAAGCTCAGCCCACTGACAACCAAACTCTGTCTCTTCTTCAGCTGTCAGGCAGCCAACTGCCTTGCCACTTTCAATAGCTCAGGCCTGCACACTGATCAGCTCTCATTGCCTCTGCTTGCTCTGCTGTTTCTTTGTGTTTTCAGACAAGCCTATACTACTGAAAATAAGCAAGACAAGACCACCCAGGAGAAGAAGCTTCATCTGGGCTTAATGTTACACCAGAGAAGCTAGCACAGGATTCAAGAGGGTCTTAACAGTCTGCATATATAGCTAGAGGAATATTTGGGTAAAACACAGCATACCTTCCACAGCATTGTCCGATTAGCAACAGCCACAGCAGCCCCTCTGGTAGGCCACCAGACATTATTCCCTTCTGGCCTTGGAGGGAGAAAGGAAAATGTTTTCAGACTCTTCTGAGCTCTGCAATGCTTTTGATAGCAAAAAGCTGAGAACACATTGTTAGAACAGTCCTAGTTAAGACTGTGCCTCTAACTCCAGGAGCTAGAGCAATCAGGTGAATTTGTTGTGTAATTTTCTCAAGGCATCAGTAGGGTGTTTAAAACTGCTGGTGCTAGCATAAGAATGGTCCAGCTGGCTGGCTGACAGTCTTTGTACTCAAAGCAACCATGGAAGCAAGGAAGAGTCCAAGAGCTACTAGTTAGGGAGTCAAATTGCATAGTCCCCTAGTAACTGGGGTTTTTGTTTTTAAAATAGGAAAGCAAACATCAGGAGTTCTTAGAATAGGAAGGCAAAAGAATTTATCATTAACTCTTTAACACATTTTGATAGTGTTAAAACCTGGCCAGTGGCTAAGGGAATGAATGCCCATTCCCTTTTCTGTCTCACTACCCCTGAAATTCATCCCTAGCCCTTTAGCATTATTTTGTCAGTATGGTTTGTCCATAGTAATTTATTAGACAATACTAGACACTATAGACCAACAATTAATTGTAAGCTGAGATTTTTTACCCCTTAGTTTGTACAATCTATAGTTGTACAGTTTTGTATTTAAAAAGTTACATTTCAAAAATTGAGGCCAGGCCACAGCCTTGAATCCCAGTACCCAGGAGGCAGAAATGGGCAAATCACTATGAGCTCAAGGCTAGTCTGGTCTGCATAGTGAGTCCCAGGCCAGCAAGGTTAGTAGTAAGAGCCTATCTCAAAAAAGCGATATATACGATAATATTCAGGTAACATAATGAAAAAGCAAGCTAAAAAACAAACCTGTACTTCTTATACTGTACCCCATTACTCAGAGGCACTCACTGTGAACTGTTTGGAACATATATTGCTGACCTTTTTCTGTGCATATCCTTTTTTTGTAAAATAAATAACAAACATGCTATTCTATATTTTTTTGCTTTAAAATGTAGTCTATTTTTGTTGTTCATATTTGCATAAATCTGCCTTTAAAGAGTCACTGCATTTAATTCCAATTAATGGGTGTATCCAAGTTTATTTAATCCTTTCTCAAGAGGTTTTTCAGTCTTCCTCATGATCTGCTTATATAAATGATACTTATCTTTTTACACACAGATATTTCTGTGGTATACAGTTAAAAGGTCTGTACTCTTAAAGCTTATAGATAATTGTTGAAATTGTGTTTGATGTCAGATTGGTTACTCGTGCCTGTAATCCCAGTACTTGGGAGGTAGAGGCAAAGGTAAGGCTAACTGGTGAGTTCCAGGTTAAGCAGTGTTACATAGTAAGATCTTGTGTCAAAAAAAAAAAATCTGAAAAAAATTATGTTCTAGGAAAGCCAGACCATTTGATATTCCAAAATATACAATGTGCTCATTTCTCTATATCTTAATAACACAGATTGGATACAAAACTTTTAATATTATGCTAATCAGATGAATTAAAACATTTTTTAGCTGGGCCTGGTGACATATGCCTGTTTCCTAGCCACTTTAAAGGCTGAGTCATAAGCCTGAGTACAAAGCAAGACCCACTCCTAATTTTTTACATCGCTATTTATAGCTCTTTTTGTTTCAAGTAACTCTTTTTCTTTTTAAAGATTTCTTTTATTTGTAATTAAATTTTATTTTTAATTAAATGTGCATGTTTTCATGTGTGTGTGGTGCGTTCTCTCATACCCACAGAAGTCAGAGGAGTTAGATCTTCTGGAGCTGGACTTACAGGTGGTTGTGAGCTACCTGATGTGGGTGCTGGGAATTGAACTCTAGTCCTGGAAGAACAGTATGTGCCCTTAACCACTGAGCTCTCTCACCAGCCCCCCTTTTGTAGTCTTTATCCTTTAAAAAATTTTTTTCATTACTGATTTTAGGAGCTATTTAAATCTTCTGAATAATAGTCTATAATAAGGAGAAAGAAGATATTATTTACCTATTTGGCTTTAAAATTCTATTCATTATGTCTCCTTCTCTATTGAGACTAATGATTTGTCCTCATCAGTTTGTCTATCCTTTTCTTTGTAATAGATTAGTATTATTATTTAGGAAGGTATTTTCCATCCTAAAATTGTAAACATAATCTGCATTACACCATTTCTAATACTAATGCTTTGTAGGCAGAGGCACGTGGCTCTGTGAGTTCAAGGCTAGCCTGGTCTACAGGTATTCCTACTGGTTCTACTGGTCTTCCAGGATAGCCAGGGCTGTTACACAAAGAAATCCTGTCTCAATAAACAAACAAAAATTACTAATGCTTTTTTAAGCTTTATTTGTACCATCATAAACTTTTTGAAGTTGTCTTTATGGCAACAAAGTTATTAATATTTTTGCATAATTTCTATTCAGACACATTCAAGAGGTGGTCAGTCTTCAAACACAACAGAATAAAGAGCTACAAGAGCTCTATGAACGCCTTCGAGCAACTAAAGACAACAAAGCGCAATCTTCAGAGGTTCCTTTGTCACCTGCATCGCCACGCAGGCCAAGATCTTTCAAAAGCAAACTTCGAAGCCGCCCCCAGTCCATGACACATTCAGACAATCTCGTTGTAAAAGGTAAACCAATCTTACATATAATTGTTTAAATCAGATCTGGGCATGGTATGGCATGCCTGTTGTTGAAGCACTCGGGAAACTAAGGCAAGAAGATTGTACTTCAAATCTAGTCTGGGCTAAATAATGAGAAAATGTCTCATGAAAAATAAAATTTGGTCAAAGAACAGCAAAATTAGTACAACAATGATAGTACAAGTTGTTTTTAAATTAGGCTAAATAATTATAAATATAAAACAATGATGTACACACTGATCTAAAAATACTCCTATCTTTTGGTACTAAATATTCTTTAATGAAATAATGATGAATATCATTGATGATAGATATTAAAAAATAACTGTTTGCTTTGTGTTGTCATTTGGAAAACAGACAGAATGCTGGCATCTTCCCCTGGCATAGTTCCTGAAATGTCCCAATTGGTGAGAATTACTAGGCTCATATTTAGAGTTGGTTCAGAAGTTTGTTGGTTGAAATACTCTCATGTTGTTCTGAATTAAGTGATCTCTATATATTACTTTTTAAGATTTATTTTCTTTTCATTTATGTGTATGTCTGTGTGTCTATGTAGGCACCTGTGTAAGGGTGCCTATGGATGCCAGAAGAGGACATTGGATCTCCTGGAGTTGGAGTAACAGGCAGGTGTGAGCCACCTGAGAACCAAACTCTTGGTCTTTTATAACAGCAGCCAGTGCTCTCAACCACTGAGCAGTCTCTCCAGTACCTTTATATATTATTTTAAAGAATATTTTTTAAATGGGGCCCAGAGAGATGGCTCAGTGGTTAAGAGGACTGGCTGTGTTTCTAGAGGACCCTGCTTCAATTCTTAGCATCCATATGGCAGCTCACAACTTATCTTAAATCCAGCTCCAAGTGATTTTATGCCTTCACATAGACATACATGCAGGCAAAATACCAATGTACATTTAAAAAATTAAATAAGAAGGAAAGAGAAAAATAAAGAAAAGAAAAATGCATTTTTAAAATACTTATATTTTATGTGTATGTTTGCCTGCATATATGGGTATGCACACCACGGCGTGCTTGTTGCCCATGGAGATCAGAAGGCAATGCCAGATCTTCTGGAACTGTGCTTAAGAAGGATTGTGAGAAGCAAACCCAGGTCCTCTGAAAGAGCAACAAATGCTCTTAACTGCTGGGCCATCTCTCCAGCTCCTACACTGTATGTTTTTAACTTTTGGAAAAGAGTCCATAACTACTTAACTAATAATGAAGTTACTCATCAAGACAGGTTTCTTTGGTTCCATGTACATAGTGAAGGTCAATATACCATATACTTGCACATCTATTTTTATTCTACTTCACTCAGAAAAGTGAAGTAGAACTATCTTAGGTGTCCATAAGCTGATGAGTGGATAAAACCAACTGGCACACAATTCAGTGAAAATTTATTCAGCTGTAAAGAAAAGTCAATGATGGAAAATTAGTCACATATGGTGTATATACCTATATCCCCAGCACAGGGAAGGTAGAGGCAAGAAGATAGTTGAGTTTGGGGTCCAGTCTGTGCTGAGCTATACTTTGAATGATTCTGCTAAAAACAGAACTGAACTTGAAGGCAGCTTTGGAGATTCAGTATCAGAAGTCATAGGACCTTCAGTCTGATGTATTCATAGCTAGGCTCCATTTTGTTCCTAAATGCCTTGTGTGCTTACACATTTGTTTTGTTCATTTAGAGGTAAAGTCTTCCTATGTTCCCCAACTTTTGCTGGGCTCAAATTATCCCTCCACCCCAACCTCTGAAGTTGCTAGCACTATAGAAGAGGCACTGTGTGATATTGTTTTTCCCCCCTCATTTATTTTGTGGTTTGCTGAAGATTGAACCACAAAAGTCCTGCACATTCTAGGCAAGTGCTCTATCAGTAAACTACATCCCTAGATTACCCAATTGGATTCTTTTTCTGTTTTGCCCAAACTATGGCTTTCATATGGTTTGGGCTTGTTCAATTATTTAATGTGGGTTATAGTAGATGTTGTTGAACTTTTTTTTTCAATGCTGTAATTTGCTTTGTGTATTTGGGAACTTGGCTGCATGTATTTGTGATTATTGTATCTTTTGACATTAGCGTATATGTCTGATATGATTATAGACAATCAGTTTCTCTAGTTTACTACTTACATGTTGTACCTGTTCCATCACTTTAATGTATTTTTTAATTAAATTATTTTGTGTGTCTCTCTGTGCATGTGTGTGCCTGTAAATGTGCCACACATGCATTTTTATGCCAGAGAATAAGTTGTAGGAGTTGGTTCTAAAGATTAGATTCAAGTTGTCACGTCTGGTGGCAAATGCCTTCACCCACTAAGCCATCTTTCTAGCACTTTTATATTTGTAATATGAATAGTATATATTATGGACATCATTATGTAATTTGATCATATAGTTTAATCTAGTCTTCCAGCCTTTGTCTTTTTATTGGGTTATTTAAACCATTTCTATATCATTTAATTTATATTTCTATATACCATTTTACTATTTGTTTTTGTGCCTAACGACCTTTTTGTTGTTGTTCGATTCCTGCCTGTCTTCTTTGTATTACACATGTATTTGTGTGTGTGCGTGTGTGTGTGTTTTCCTTACCACTTTCTACCTATTCCTCTGAGCCTCAGGCTCATGGTTTCTCTTTTTAATTAATTAATTTATTTATATAAAATGCTGCTACCCACTGGTCCCCCACCTCACAGAGACCCTCTTCCTACTCTATTCCCCTTGAAGGAGGAGGCTCTTGGTTCCTTACATAGGCTGGAAACCAGCAAGCCTCACTGATGCTGCTCTCTTGCTTCCCCTAACAGCTGGAATTACAGATGTTTGGATGCCTGGCATATTATGTGGGTGCTGGGATGTGAACTCCAATCTTCATGACTGTACAATAAGTTCTGAGCATCTTCCCAAGCCCCAAGTAGAATTTTTTGTAATGTTTAAATCCTCTTGTTTCCTTTATTATATTTAGTTATTTTCCTGTGGTGGCCATAAAATTACAATTACCTTTTTAATCCAAGGCAATATAGTTCAGAATAACACTATCTTAATTTCAATGGTATATGCATTTTCTACTGTGCATGTACCTTCCTTTCTTTGTACTATTATTATTGTACACATTACATTTTATGTGTTATATAAGCCAATCATTTGTGTAATTATTGAATTTTTAATCACCTTTGTAATCAGATGAGAGACTAAGAATTATAAGCACAAAGTACAATATTATATTTACTAATACAATTCTTTTTGTCTCTTCAAACATGCTTTTACCACATTGTTTATTTCATAATAAATGTCATCTGTTATTTTTTTTACAAGGCAGCTGTGGTAACAATACATTTGAAGACTTTTAAAGAAACTATTTCATAGTTTCAATTTATAGGATTTGTTTTGCAAAGCAGGTTATAGAAAACATGTCTTGGAGTCAAAGGCTATTAAAAGGACCGATTATAATTCAACTTATAATTGCTTTTCTCTTTGCAACAAAATATATAAAGACATGCTTGTGTTTTGCTTGGGCAATCAAAAGGAAACTTTTGGATTTCCAATTTAAGTGTATCACTGCATTGACAGCCTCCAGCTCCTAGAAACAGCTGTAATTCTTTATATTTTGTCTTTTGGTCCAGAGTTAAATGCCCTTAATTATTTACAACATGTAGAACATTATTATAACCAGAATTCTAAATTAATTAGCTTTTGAAAGTTCATCTGTACTGAAAATAGATAAATCCTTTTCTACCATAAAATTGATAGAAAAATGAAACATACTGAAATTGAAATAAAATATTTCATTCTATAAATGTCCACTAATAAATTGAATTAATAAATAATATTATGATGTAAGTATCCCCATAATACAAAAAGATCATTTTTGTAAAAGAGATTCTATCATTTGGATTCAAATTTTCAAGGACTTTGGGAAATAATGTCAAACAATAGACTCCATTCTTAGTAAGAACATAAATCAAAATCATAATGTACACTTATACCACACCCTCGATATCTCAGGGAATGTTGTGGAAGAGGATCTGGGAATATGTGATCCAAAAGATGGGGTAAATGGCTACAAAACAGTATTTCCTAGACTTGATACAACCATTGTATCAACCATTTGCTCATATAAACTGTATTATTAATTTTTCTACAGATGATACCTTGAATATATGGGTTATTCACATTAATAGCTACCTACCTTCCTTTTTAGGGACATGAAGCCCACTTTTGCTGAAAAGGCTGATGGGTCTGCAAAGTTCATTAGCATTAATAGTTTTATCTGTCATCTTTACTACTTTAATTTAACCTTTGGGTCAGATTTCTGTTAGTCATTTAAGGAAAGCCTGTGCCAGACTTAGGTAGTACAAGGTTAATTTCCCCCCAAACTTACTCTGTAGCTTTTCTGCCCTTTCAAGGCTGAAGAGTAACTTAAAAGATAAAGGGGGCATCTGGACTGGACCTTGTGATTATATACATAACAGCCATCAAGTTTCACATCCTATTCCAGAACACTAGCATCCACTCTTTTTCTAAACCAATCCCACCTCCTTTTTCCCTCTTGCTTAAGAACAAAAAGAGCTTAAAAATTTTAGTGACTATAGCTCAGGCTGGCTCTGAACTTGGAACGTTCCTGCCTCAGCTTCCCCAGTGCTGAGAGTAGAAGTATCTACTGCAATGCCTGATCCTTCTTAAAAATTTAATCATAAACACAAATATTAGTAAAATGTAAATAAAATGTGGTTCTATGTTCTTGAACTTTGTTGAAAATTGTTGGCATTCTAGACCTGCCTCTGGAAGAACATAAACATGATCAAATTACTTTTGCTAAGTCTGGTTTCTCCATTTTAAAAAAAAGTGCTTTTACTATACACATAAAATTGTTTCCATTTTTATCATTCTATGATGCTGCTTTTCTTGCATGGCTTGAACCTGTGGCCATACATGCTATATACAAGCCGTGTACTAGTAAGGCACATTCTTAGCCCTGTGGGTATTTTAAAATTTTTGTTGTTGTTTTGTTTTATTTAATTTTTTATTTATTCACTTTACATCCTACTCACTGCCCCTCCAGTCACCCCTCCCCTTCTCTGAGCCAGTGGGGCTCCCCTAAGTATCCCTAACCCAGATACTTCAACTCTCTGTGAGGCTTCCTCTCCCACTGAGGCTGGACAAGACAGCCCAGATAGAATATATCCCACATACAGGCAACAGCTTTTGGGATAGCCCCCTGCTCCAATTGTTCAGGACCCACATGAAGGCCAAGCTGCACATTTGCTTCATATGTGCAGGGAGGCCTAGGTCCAGCCTATGTTCTTTGTTTGGTGGTTCAGACTCTGAGAGCCCCCAAGGGTCCAGGTTAGTTGACTCTGTTGGTCTTCCTGTGGAGTTCCTATCCCCTTTGGGGCCTGCAACCCTTCTTCCTATTCTTCCATAAGAGTCCCCAAGCTCCATCCCTATTTGGCTGTGGGTGTCTGCATCTGTCTGAGTCAGCTGATGGGTAGAGCCTCTCAGAGGGTAACATGCTCTTGATGCATAACAGAGTATCATTAACAGTATTAGGGATTGGTGCTTGCCCATGGGATCAGTCTCAAGTTGGGCCAGTTATTGGTTGGCCATTCCCTCAGTCTCTGCTCCCTCTACTGTGCCTGCATTTCTTGTAGGCAGGATCAATTTTGGGCTGAAAGGTTTGTGGGTGTATTGGTGTCTCTATCACTCCACTGGGGTTCCTGACAGGCTATAGGAGGTAGCCTCTTCATGCCACTAGTCTACTTGCCAGGACAGTCATTATTATACCTTATAGGGGTCACTCTTACTGACTTTTATCCCTTAGCAACCTCTGTCTTAGTCAGAGTTTCCATTGTTGTGAACAGACCCCAAGACCAAGGCAACTCTTATAAAGGCCAGCATTTAATTGGAGCTGACTTACAGTTCAGAGATTTAGTCCTTTGTCATCATGGTGGAACACATGGTGGCATGCAGGCAGAGACAGTGCTGGAGACGGAACTGAGTGTTGTGCTTCTTGATCCAACTGCAGCCAGGAGAGCCATCTTCCAGGTAGCTAAGAGGAGGGTCTCAAAGCCCACCCCTACAGGGACAGACTTCCTCCAACAAGGCTATACCTACTCTAACAAGACCAGATATCCCAATAGTGCTGCTCCCTGGGCCAAGCATATTTAAATCACACCTGTTGTACTATGAACACTAGCCAGGAGGAATAAGCTTCCCAGTCAGTACCAACTTGAGTTCTCCAAGTCATGTGACTGAAGTGTGTGGTGTCTTCTGAAATAAGGTATATTACTATCACATTCTATTGGGCAATCAAGAGCAATGGTAAAGGTTGTATTGATTTGGGAGTCTTTGTGACCAAAAACTTGAGGGGAAGTATCTAACACCTGGCACTAGGCCTTTTTATTTGATGGCCTATGTCGTCGTCGTCGTCGTCGTCGTCGTCGTCGTCGTCGTCGTCTTCTTCTTCTTCTTCTTCTTCTTCTTCTTCTTCTTCTTCTTCTTCTTCTTCTTCTTCTTCTTCTTCTTCTTTTTCTTCTTCTTCTTCTTCTTCTTCTTCTTCTTCTTCTTCTTCTTCTTCTTCTTCTTCTTCTTCTTCTTCTTCTTCTCCCCCTCCCCTCCCTCTCCTCTTCCTCTTCCTCCTCCTTCTCCTTCTCCTTTTCCTCCTCCTTCTTCTTTTTTTCGCCTATGACTTCTAAGTTCTAAGGGGAAGCTTTAGCCCCTATGTAGGATAACTCCATTGAAACTCTTACATGTGTAGGTGTGTATGGAAGCTTAGAACAGTAGTTTCCATATAGCTTTGTCAAGCATACTTAGGGTAGTAACTCCCTCCCCCAACCCTTTCACTTTTCCTTTTCTCTCACCCCCTCCTCATTTTCCCCCACTACCCTCTTCTTTCTCTTTTCAGTTAGGTCTTTCATCCCCTCTGTGACCTACTTTCAATTTCCTGGCTTCTACAGAAGCCTAGCCTGCTTCTTTCTCTTCTTTTTAATTCCTCCAAATATGTACTCAAGGAAGCTAATAAAAAGATTAAAGTTATACTCACATTTTGGAGAGACAGTTTATCACACATGGTTTATACCTATGGTAACCATTTAATTTGATGTCCAAGCTATAAGAAATTTGAATGTTAATGGGTTATTTGGTGATTACACCAGCATAGCAGCTTTAAATTAGCAATCTCATGTCAATTATAATTTATGGTCACCCCCATTTCATATGTTGTTCAAAGAAGTGTTACTTAGTCTAGGGGCATGGCTTAGCAGACACAGGAGCTTGCCTCCAACCTGATAACCTGAGTTTGATTCCCGGGAGTCCACATGGTAGAAGGAGATAGCTCACTTTTTCAGGTTGTCCTTTCACACACACACACACACACACACACACACACACACACACACACACGTTAAAAGTTCTTAAGAAAACAAGAAACAAAGGAGAGTTATCTGGTTATCAGTTGCAATTCCTTCACATGGTTTTGTTTTGGTTTGGCTTTTTTTCTTGTAGATGCACTGGGTGTGGAGAGTAATACCGTGTCATGCCAGCAATCTCCAGCCAGTAAGAAGGGGATGTTCACAGATGATTTACACAAGCTGGTGGATGACTGGACAAGAGAAACAGTAGGGCATTTTCCTAGTAAGCCAAGTTTAAACCAACTCAAACAGAGCCAACAAAAATCCGAAGCAGAAAACTGGAACAAGTCATGTGAAGTAAGTTGCTTTTCATCTATCCTCTTTATAAAAATTAAAAACTATAAAATTGATTTGGGTCTATGATTATAGTTACTCTGCAAAAATGGTATGCCAATGACATTGAGACTTTGATCTTTATCTAGATTTATTCATGTCTTTGAGCAAATTATCTTTCAGACCAAGAGTTGCCAAGTTTGATGAAGGGGCACATTAGTAAACATTTTAGGCTTTCTAAGCCACAGGGTTACAAGAATCAATTTGATTGTAACACAAAAATCAGTCTAAGAAAATGTGTAAGCAAATGGTTGCAGCTCTGTTCCCACATGAGCTGTGTTCCCACGTGATTTATGGGCTGTTCCTCCAGTGAAGTCCTTCCCATTCATAGCAGTTCTAATTTAGTTTTCCATATGTACAGTTTGCTGTGCTTAAAAGAACAAACATGCTTTATGAAAAGAAGTGGTGGGCCAAAATGTGATGGCTCTAGTTTTATGTTACTCTCTGTCTAAAAATATAAAATATTAAAAAAGAATTCATCTAGAGAGAGGGTTAATCTGATGGTACAAAGAATTAAGTGTTGAGGAAAAGATGTCCTGTGCTGCACATCAATGTTCTTAAACCCAAAAAGGTATCTGAACTATCTCTATTTAGCATAAAAACAATCTTAAGGCTGTGGAAGGTGAAAAATGATGAGGTCTATTGAGTTTGTAGAAAGAAGATGATAGTTATTCCACACGGCCACATAAGATAAGAAGTACATATAAGTGGTATATGGGAAGATGTTCACAGGGTATTTTGAAGTGGGAAGAAGATAGATCATCTAACAAAATGGATAAAATAATATTATTTAGGCAAAATTATGCATATGTTTGTGAATATATAAATATAAGAAGCTCTGAACACTATGCTAGAAGGTAACATTTGGACCCTATTTTATTTTGTACTTTTTAAAAAATTAGGTATTTATTTCATTTACATTTCCAATGCTATCCCAAAAGTCCCCCACCTGCTCCCCCACCCACTCCCCCACCCACCCATTCTCACTTCTTGGCCCTGGCGTTCCCCTGTACTGAGGCATATAAAGTTTGCACGACCAATGGACCTCTCCTTCCACTGATGGCCGACATGCAGCTAGAGACACGAGCTCCGGGGGGTACTGGGTAGTTCATATTGTTGTTCCACCTATAGGGTTGCAGATCCCTTCAGGTCCTTGGGTACTTTCTCTAGCTCCTGCATTGGGGGCCCTATGATCCATCCAATAGCTGACTGTGAGCATCCACTTCTGTGTTCCCTAGGCCCTGGCATAGTCTCACAAGAGACAGCTATATCTGGGTCCTTTCAGCAAAATCTTGCTAGTGTATGCAACGGTGTCAGCATTTGGAGGCTGATTATGGGATGGATCCCCGGATATGGCAATCTCTAGATGGTCCATCCTTTCATCTCAGCTCCAAACTTTGTCTCTGTAACTCCTTCCATGGGTGTTTTGTTCCCAATTCTAAGAAGGGGCAAAGTGTCCACACTATGGTCTTCATTCTTCTTGAGTTTCATGTGGTTAGCAAATTGTATCTTATATCTTGGATATTCTAAGTTTCTGGGCTAATATCCACTTATCAGTGAGTACATATTTTGTGAGTTTTTTGTGATTGGTTACCTCACTCGGGATATTTTGTACTTTTTTGTGTTCATATTTTTAAAGGAAGCTATATTTTTTCGAAGTAAGCAAACCTATTAAAATTTGAAATGTAAGAATTTCAACCCTCATAATTGGAAGATATCTCTGGTTATATTATTATTCTGTGTATAGTTGGTAATAGATATAGTCATTGAATATAGTTTAATAAAGAACATATGAAAATACTTTCATTGTTACTTACATTGAGATTATAGCTTAGTGGTAGAGCACTTGCTTGGCAATTAAGAAGCCTTGGATTTGTTACCATGCACTGTGAGAAAAAAGGAAGAAAAATGAGTAGTCTTCTTTAAACAGGACATGATGATGCACATCTGTTGGCCCAGCACTTGGGAGGCTGAGTCAAGAGTATCTTCAGTTGGTGCCTGAGCCACATAGGATAATGTTAACTAAAAAAATAAAATAAAAATCTATTGCTAATGTTAAATAAAACTATTCAAAACTTAGATTCCTTAACTAGTAAGCAGTGTGTCCGCTTGGGAAATATATGTGTTTGTCTTATTCCTGGCACCAGGTGATGCTCAGGTAGTATAATTACTGTTAAAATCTGAGATCCTTCAGAGGCATTTCAAGGCAGAAATGCATTTGTTCTGCCAATGAGAGACTTTGAATATGGCATGAAGGAAGGCTGTGTCGACTAGTTGGATGGTGGTTTATTGAGTATAAAGTAAGATGTTCACAAGAAGGGTGAGGAGAAAATTATGTATGAATAAGTGGTGAAGATCTTTTAACAGATCTGGGTCCCAGTGTCAGTCATTTATGAGTTGTATGACTTCATGTCTCTTTGCCTCAGAGTTCATGTATTTCAAATGTGAATAATCCTTTCGGGGTTACTGTGAAGATTAAGTTAGATAGCACCTACAGAGTTAGACCATCACATCACAGGGGTTACTTGTATGTGGTAACTGTTTTGTACTTTAGATTTGGTTGGTGATATATTTGTGTAGAGGATCAACTAGTGTTCTTGCACAGTACTGTTCTGTAGCCCTACTTAGCCACTACTGTTTGCATAGTCATGTATCAAGCCGTTATTGTGTGCCAAGTGCTCTGATAGACACAAGTAAGAGCAAATAGAGCCATTAAATCACAATTATAATAAGAACTACTAAGAGAGGTATAAGGGAATATATATTTAGGGAAATTTGATCTACTAAAATGTGGTCAATGAGGGCCAGCCAGATGCCCTAGTGTGTAAAGACACTTGTTGCCAATCCTAAATTCAATTCCAAAGAACCCACGTGGTAGAAGGAAAGAATTGAGTCCCACAAATTGTCATCTGACCTCCACATGCAACTGTAAGTGGTTAAGGAAAGCATTTCTGATAAAGTGATAATTGAACTGAGATCTAAAGGAAGAGGAGGCTCTCAAATGTGGTCCTGGGAAGGAATCCTGTTTTAAGAAAGATGGATTGCTATGGCGCCCCAGGTCATTAATAGGATGAAGCTTGAATCACTGTTCATTTGTTTTAAGAAGAGCACTGACTGAAGCAAGAAGACAGAATTTGGTGGGATCAGGGCCAATGTTTTCCAGACAATCAGGAGTTAGTCACAGTAGGCTAGCTGATATTTAAGAAAAAAGATTTGGTAATTGGATGACTGTATGACTTGATTAGTAGTGGCTGCTGTTTGTGTATTATTCCTGGATGCTGATCACTGAAATTGTGCATATGAGCAGATATGGTAGTGTAGGGGATGATTGCCTGTTTGGGCATTTGAATCAGAGATATCTTAGGAATATTAAAGAGTAAATTTACAACCTCTCTAATTTAGGCTCTTAAAAAGCATACTATTGTTTTTAAAACAATAATACTCATTACAGATCTTAACCAATGAAAAAAAGTAATTTTTAAGATACCATTTTCAAATCCCACCACTCAAAAATGGATGCATAGAAATACCTTATTCAAATGTGAGCACACTATATTACCATTTTAAATCAGAAGCATTACATTTAATTTTACCTTTCCAGGAAGAAAGTACTGATACAAAATGCTCAGCTTTAAGTAAAATATTTTGTAACTAATCATACATTGTCATTCATTTTCAAGTAAAGCTTTAAAAAAAAAACCGTTTTCCTAACTTACATTAAAAATTTCTAACAAAAGTGTAATTGAAAGTTTAGTTTTAGCTTGAACTAAGGATTTGAGGCTCCTAAGAGAATTATTTACATCCATTGGAATCATTATTCCTATGTGCTTTATTAATATATTCTAATCTCTATTCATATATTTAATCACAATATTAAACAAGAATATATCTTTTCAGTACTGCTCAAAACACAATTGTCTTGTGGTTTTGAGTTTAATTTAGAAGAACAGAGGGCTGGGAAGGCAGCTTAATCAGTAAAGTACTTAGCATGCAAGTATGAGGACTTGAGTTTAGGACTTAGGACCCATATGAAAAAGCTGAGTATGTGTGGTGCTTGCATAACTACCAGCACTGGGTAGGAAGAGACAGAAGAATTCTTGGAGATTGCTAACTAGCCAGCCTTGCCTATTTTGTGAGCTTCAGGACAGTGACAGACTCTGCCTCAAAAAAGAACTTGGATAGCACCTGAGGAATGACACCCGAAGTGGACTTCTTGCCTCTATATGCACATAAGCTCACATGCATGTACACAGCACACACACAAGAATAAAAGTAAATGTGTATGGATATAACAGAAGGGCTAGAGAGATGGACGGTTTGGGCATTAAAAGCATTGGCTGCACTTTCAGACTTGGACTCCATTCCCAACACCACATGGTGGCTTACTTCTGTCTGTAACTCCAGTCCCCGATGATCTAGCGCCCTCTCCTGGCCTCCATGAATAATACATACGCATGTTACATACATGCATGCATACATACATACACACACTCAGGAAAACTACAATTAAAATAAAATACAGAAGTGTCAGGCTTTAAGATAGTGAAAAGGGAACAGAGGAGATATTTACTGAGCATTTACTATATGTTAGGTCCCCTTGTTACACTGATTATGTTCCTCTGTCCAGAGATTCATACAAGTAAGATGAACTATTTTCCTCTATGCATACAGTCTAAAAGAACATTCGTGGCAGGCAGAATGAATTAAAAGCAAAATAATACTGTTAGGATGAGTAAAGTAGGGGCTAAAGTGTGAACAGGAAGTTAATATGGGCCTTGGAATTATCTGGAATGGGTTGAAATCCCTGTCTTAGTTGCTTGGTGACCTTGGGTTGCTTACCAATTTTAGTTTCTGTTTCCTTATCTAATAATGCCTATACTGAAAAGCAGGGCAGTTAGGAAGATGAGCTGAAGTAAAGATGGGCTGCAGAGATGGCTCAGTGGTTAAGAGTACTGACTGCTCTTCCAGAGGTCCTAAGTTCAATTCCCAGCAACCACATGCTGGCTCACAACCATCTGTAATGGGATCTGAAGCCCTCTTCTGGTGTGTCTGAAGACAGCTACAGTGTATCCACATACATGAAATAAATAAATAAATAAATAAATAAATAAATAAATCTTTAAGAAAAAAAAAGAATGTTACTCATGCATAACTCATAGAAAGGTGCTTCACTCAATGTAATAGAAGTGAAGCAAAAAGAATAGGCATAGAGGCTGAGAAAAGAATGTGCCATATGAACTGACGTTATGTTTTTATGTTTGTTTTTGTTTTTTGTTAGAGTACTCCATCTACTATGGGATACACGTCAAACTGGATTTCTTCTCTCTCCCAAATTCGTGGAGCTGCCCCAACTTCCTTGCCACAAGGACTCCCACTCCCTTCATTTCATGGGCCATTAGCATCATATGGAATGCCTCACGTTTGTCAGTATAATGCTGTGGGTGCCGCAGGTTATCCAGTACAGTGGGTAGGAATTTCTGGACCAGCACAACAGTCTGTAGTGCTTCCTACCCAATCTGGGGGACTCTTCCAGCCCGGGATGAATTTGCAGTCATTTCCAGCTCCACCAGTGCAGAATCCAGCTTCAATCCCTCCTGGTCCTAAATGAATCCAAGTTGATGCTGAAGGAAGGGGAGAGAACTTTCAGAACACCTGTGATGCTACACTTTCTTCTTGAGTTCTGCCGTATTTTCTCTCATTCGTGTCTACTTTAAACTGTGTTTTTTTTGTTGTTCCAGTGTGATATTTGATACAGCTCATCTTTCTGTAGTTAATGTGCAATTTGCACAAAGAATACTACACACAGAAATGTTTTTTCACTTCAACTCCTATCCTCTTTGATACTTGATTTTTAAAAAAATACTGTTCCGAATGCTTTACTAGCCCAGCTTAAGTGTTACCATTTCCAAGACACCTTCCATGTGTTGCGGAGATGCGCTCACCCCGCCTAACCTCTTTTTTATGCTGCTACCAGCAGTTGTGTGAGACTTCTCTTTAACATGTGTAAAAAAGTATGTGGATTGGTTCTCCCCAAATGTGGATGACGTAAGACCCTCCAATAGCCAGTCTTGTGGGATTCGTCATGTCTATCTTAGTTTTTACTTTTCACAGAAGGCAGTAACTGGCTGCAGGATATGTGTTGATGTGTAAATGTAGTAGACTTTTGTCAAGCAGCACAAAAGCTGAGCGTTTTGAATGTGACTTTCTCCCCGTCATCACAGCAGGAGGAGTGAGGGTGTTCAGTGAGGCGGAGGGAAAGGCAAAAGCAGAACTGTAACAGCTCCTTGAATCTACAGCTACTAGAGCTGCTCCTGGGTTGCAGTAACAACCCAGAGCGGCCGTCTTTTCTCATGTGCACACACCACTTTGCTTTTGCGCATCCAAGAGGCACTGGTTTGGCTTGCATTCTTTTGCTAGGCACTGCAGCTGATGTAAATCTCATTTGGGGGTAATCCTTGCAATCCTAACCAAGGAGATTCAGGTTAACACTTCTGTTAATCCATTCTTCTAAAGTGAAATGTACTTGACACACTAGGGTTTGTAGCTTTTGAGACTTTTGCATAAAACACTGGCTTTACAGGGTTCTAAGAGATGTAGGATACACACTGTCCTGCAGTGAAATAGTACACCCTAGGATGATATTATTTAAATTGCCTTTAACCTTTTTTGATGACAATGTTTGGGTTGTTATCATTTCTTACTAGTGTCTATAGAGTTAGAACATTTTAGATCTTAGATGCGTTTGTCAGCCTCTTGAGAATTTGAGAGACTTCACTGTCAAGTTGCACTTTACTGGGTTTTATCCAGTTTTTGGAGGAAGGGAGGCAGTGTCAAAATGTACACCTTTGGTTTTTAGGGAGGTTAACTTTAGTAATCTTAAGCGCTAGTCACAGGGTTACCCAATTTTCAGTCTGTGAAACCCAAATAGAATTTTTACTTGGTTTATATCAACCCCTCTGTATACATGTTCAAATGACTTACCATTCATTGAAACTTTGAAAGTCCTTTCAAATACATGTTTTCCTATTTAGGAATTCTCTTGGTAACCATTCCAGACTGTGGTCTTTGTTTCTGTTAACCAATTTTCCTCCATATTCCTCTAAACCCTACCCCCATGGGCTTGCCGGGAAGTGAGAAAACTTAATGTATGTGCTTTTTTCATACAATTTCATACGTTGTGACATTCAGTACCCTTCTTAAAAGTTGTCTTACATTGCTTACCTAAAGACCACACCTGTCATCACATTTTTATCACTGTTTCTGGGGGCACTCCGTGGATTGCTATTGGTAAGAGCCACAGTTCCTTTTCCTAAGCTAGCATGTTTTGGATGAGACCAGATCATATGCACGGATTCCTCAAATTCCTTCCATGGTATTGCTTTGCATTTGAAGTGATTTTCAAGCTATTCATGTAGTGCAGTTGCTTGCATTGTAGTGTTTTCCACAATGCTCCTAAACCCCAGAGTTCTTTAAAACTGTTTCATTATCAGTTGGTTTTGTGTAATTATATTGGGCTAAATAATCTATAAGGTGAAACACTACAGGTTTTGAGACTGGATCTCCTCTAGTTGCAATCCTTTTAAACAGTGCCCCATGGTGAAAACAAATTCCACAGATGACATGTACAATTCCATTTACTAATAGCTGCTCTACATAGTATGTCCTGTGTTTTGTTACACATCTCAGTTTTACATATAATTCATTGTTCTTGTTTGCCTGCAGATGTTTGCAGTGCCTTGTAATATTTAGAATCTTTTCAGGTTTTGCTGGAAAGAAAAGTCATCTTCTAAAGTTTGAAGATGGAACTAGTGTACTGCTGTCTCCATGCTGACTGCAGTATCTGGGTTAACATATATGTTACATATACATTATGCATATGTAATGTGTAGAAGTTAAAGCTTACAAAAAAAGGGAGTGTGCAGAAATGAAAACAGTGCTATTCACTTTGCTGTGGGGTTTTCTTTACTTTCCCTCATTGCTTTTTGATTTGATTCAGATTATAGTCACTTTGATTGTAAATACTGATTAGTTTTCTAGGTGGGAATTTTGTATTGTTTCATAATTTTAATAAGTCTTATAATCATGCTGTTTCCATCCTTGCCTGAGGTACTTTTCTTCCCCCATAAATAATGAATTCCAGATAACGCTCAGAAGTACCCTTTTTCTTTAACAAAAAGCCTAGTCTATATAATAAGCCTTCTGTTCTTTTCTAGAAAGTGCGCAAACCTATCCTTTTTGCTTTTTCTTGTAAGCAACACAAAGGTTGCACTTAGCCACCATCTTGTAAAGTTTCCTTGCGAAATAGTCGGTATGTCCACCCATTCTGTTTCCCCCTCCAAGCGCACATCTGATGAGCAGTGTTGTGTACTCATGTGTGGTGACATGAGCAAGTCACCATGAAGCACTGCTCTTGGGTCTGTGGAGTTGGGTGTAACAGAAGACTGGAACCAGTACTGCTGTATTCAGTGCAGAACCCTCCATATACCTGGAGCAGTCTTGAATCTAAGCAATTTGCTGTAGTTTCACAAATATCCCTGCAGGTTTTCATCTCTTCCTTGCTTATACCAAGCAGAAGTTCTAATAGTTTGACGGGAAGGAAACCTAACTGTGAACGTTTAAAAGGCACTTCCGCTGTGATTTTTGGGTTGAGTGTAGAGTGTTTTCTAAGGTCTGATGCAATGTTATCATCTGAAAACCCCAGATTTACTGGCAGTCCAGTTACTTTTGTTTATCTACCTCGTTTTTCAGTACTGTTTTAGGTGCACAAGTAAATGTTGCCTGTGAAACTTGCTTTTTTGCCTTGATTCTTTGTGTTAGTGTAGATTCTCAGTCTGGCTTGCCTTTTCTGTCCTAGCACTCACCATGCATGTGGGATGAGAGGAACCATCACTCTGCCACCAAATCTCTGCTTAAGTGATGACAGCCATGCACCTGTGTGTAATAAAGTTAGGGGCTGGGGGATGGAAAGCAAAGAGAGAAATTAAATTGGTGGCAATACAGGACTTGGTGGTGGGAGCTAGTTTTCAAATGTACTGAGGTGAGACAGCCCCAGTGCCCCCAACTTCATATGTACTGGTGATATTTTCTTACTCAGTGCCTAAAGGGCTATGGGTTGTAATTGCTTTAACTACCACAGTGAAATACTTGACCTCTTAGGGCAGTGACCCATCTTCAAAATGTTATCAGACTGCCTGGTATTTACAGTGACAGTTTGTTATCTTAAAATGGCAGAATGCATTTCATTTGGATCTTAGTTGGTAGTAAGCTTTTAGATAATTGCTTATCTAATCTCTGTAGTTTAATGGACTTGACTCTCTTTGCTGTATTTTCTAAGCATTGAAAATTCTCTTCCCCCCTTTAAAAAACTCAGCAAATGTTTGTAACTGGATATTCCTTGTTTCACATGTTTACTGTGTAACACTACATTTTTAATATTAGTAAATACTATATTTCAGTCGTCATTTATAAGTACATTCCTGAGGTATATTTGCCATCAATTTGTGATTCAGTTACCTCATGTTTTCTTTGATTAAGAAAAACCTGAGCCTTCTGAGGTGGTATGCAAGCCATTTTCTAGAATAGATTGGTTTTTTTTTTAATCTGTAGTTAATCAGGGACTTATTTTCCCTCCCTTTATTTAGAAGATATAATAGAAAGGTATGTATATATAGAAAAGACTTTTGATTTGGTAAATAAAATTCTAGGGTTAAAATTTAAAACTCTAACCCAAATTATGAAATGAAAACACTCGAACATAGTACCAGTTCTTTTTACATAAAATTAGTGTGCAATTGGTATAGAGACATACTTTCAGACCACCCTGGAAAGAGTCTCTTTTATATGTGTATGAAGGATGAATTCAAACATTGATCAGGGACCTTGACAACTATCATGTGAATGGGCCCACAGTAGTAATCAGGTTAAAGTGATTTTCCACTGAGATGGTTGAAAGAATGTACAGATCAACAGCTCCGATTCTGGGAGGTTCTCCGTGAAGTAAAACAACCCAGACTGTTAAAAAGCTAAAGGTCAGGTGAGAAGGCAAGGGGAAGACTACACTCTGAAGGGACGATGCATGAAAATGCACACTTGGCACCCTTCTAGCTTTTTTACATTGTGTTTCTTCCCACTATAATTTAAGATTTAAGGTTGAGATTTGTAGTCTAGACCCCTCAGCAGGTAGAGTGGATACAGTGACTGGTCAGAAAGTGCAGTTGCAGGTCTGTCATGCTCAATCACTTAACGCTATAATGTGTTTCCTGCGAATATCAAGCATGTAGACCAAGTGCAGCATGGGAGCCACTCAGGAAGTTTATGAAATTAAACTTTCATGCATAATTTACCATGAAATATGTAGATTTCAGCCAATTCTCAATACTTAACATTTAGTTATATATGTGAACTCTCCTTTCTTAATTCGGGAATGTAGCATTATATAGAATGCTGTTAAACTTAATTTTAACCCTTTTTAACTTTTTTTTTTTTTTGGTAAGCCAAGTGATCTACCTTTCAGCAGTTGTCTGGTTTTGATTCGTCGAAACTGTGATTTTTATTTTAATTACTATCCAACTGTTGTTAAATATTTTGTTTCCTGGAATTTTGTTTTGAAATAAAAATAAAGGCTGTGTTAAATGAGTATGTCACCTTATTAAAATTCTGTCATATTTACTGCAATCAACTGGCTTAAATTTTTTTTCAATCAAGTATATATAATTGAACAGATTTAAGAAACTTAGTCTTACAGGTTGTACTGGCTTTGCGGTAGGGGGCACCTGCCTCAGCCGTGTCTTCCCTGTTGATTTACATGCAATTCTAACACATTTCCAGTGGGCCTGCCTTCTCCACATTTGCAAATGAGCCAGAGTTATAACCTATTGTGTTAACTAAGGTTTCAACTGTGAATTGATTCACACAACAGTCCTAACATAGGTCTCCACTTCTTATGGCAAATTTAGGGGTGGGAAGATAAGAGTTTTCTAAGGGTCATATGGCTAGTGGTAAAGTCTAGAGTCAAACACAGGTCTATCTGACTCCATAGTATACATATGTAATAACCCAGGAATATTGCATAACATACATAATAATCCAAGTAGACTGAGAGCACATTTTAATTGTTTGGATTCATATGCACGTTCTTTACATTTCCTGTCATGAAACTGTCCCGTGCTTGTTCCTTATGAAACACTTTATTTTCTTCCCTTCCAATGTTGAGCCACCTTTAGAAAAATAGATTTGGGAACCTGAGAGATGGCTCGATGGTTAAGAGCACTGGCTGCTCTTCCAGAGGTCCTGAGTTCAATTCTCAGCAACCACATGGTAACTCACAGCTATCTGTAACTCCAGTTCCAGAGGACTTGGCACCCTCACACAGACATGTGGGCAGAACACCAATGCACATAAAAACAAATAAATCTTTAAAAAAGAGAGAGAAGGAAACCTCCCTCCTATCGCTTCTCAATCATCAGTGTACAAAGGCTTTAGGAATTGTAAAGCCTTGTCAGATCAATCAATCACTTGTTCACTTGGCTGTTGATGTAGAAGAAATATGCATATGCAAAGAGCCCTACAGGAAGAGTAATAAGACCTACTGGGAATGTTCATTGTGTGAGGCATGAGTGCATGTGTCTGGAGTCCTGGGTGATTTGGAGGCTGAAGCAGGAAAATTGCTGGATCCATAGAGTTATAGGCTAGCCTGGGAAAGATAGCAAAATCTTTTTCCAAAAGAAAGAAAAGAGAAGTGGCACAGAGAGGAGAAAAATGGAGCGAATTGAGATTAGATGAATCCTTAAAAGCTTTTTAAAGATCCATATTTTAGCCAGTAGCGCACACCTGTAATCACAGCACTCAGAAACCTGAGAGGAGGGGGGTGGTAGTGATTTCAATGCCAGTCCTAGACTATGTAGTAAGACCTTTTGTCAAATAAAAGGCTCACTTTGATTCAGTAACTCAGAGGGACAGCAGAACAAGCATGGGCGACTTGATTTTCTAAAATGAGCTGATTCCATTGACAGGTAAAAGGAGTTCCCTTATTATTTCCTGAATGTGCTTATTAGATATTGCTAGTGTCTTATACACTTAATTTGCACTTGAGAAATCAAACTGGTTGGAATAGACCTGATACCTTTTGGAGTCCCTCAGACCTGGTTTTGTGTTCTGGTTTATAAAGTTGAGGAAGTACCTAACTTTCACAGCTTCAGTAAGAGTCCTTAGCATTGTACCCACTAATGTAGTGCCCACTAATATAGGTTTCTTAACTAATAGTAACTAATAATAATAGTAACTAACAGTAATAGTAACTAATAGTAACTAACTAATAGTAACTACTACTAATAGTTTCTTAACTAATAGTAACTACTATTTAAGTAATTACTTAAATAACTATTAATTACTTTAATAACTGTTTTGACTCCACAAATCTCTCTTTTAAAAGAAAAATATGACTAAACATTACCCAATTGTGTTCTTCCATTCCATTTTGTATTGGTATTCTGAAATTACTAGCACTGAATAGCTTGTAGACAAAACAGAGATATTTAGCTAACAGTTTTGGAGACTCAAAGTCTAAAGATTAGGCAGCTATATCCATTCAGCCCTCTGAGAAAGAACATGGGGGGGGGGGTTGTACACGCACACACACACACACACACACACAGGCTCTGCATCACAGCATGGTAGGCAGGAAAGTGGAAAGGGAAATGGCTGGGTGAAGAAGGGGTCAATTGTGTGTAGCAGCCTAGTTCTGCGGGAGCAAGTATGTACAGCCATAAGAAAAGTTTTAATCCTTTCATGAGGGCAGTGTCCCATTTAATTTCAGTGAGGCCTCACTACCTCCAAACACTGCTACATTGGGAATAAGCTTCCATTAAAGATGCATGCCAGTAATCCCAGCATTCAGAGGGCAGAAACAAAAAGGTCACTGCCAGTTCAAGGCCAACCTGGGCTACATAGTGAAACCTTGATTCAAAGCAAAACAAAACTCCTTTGAGGGCTAGATATGGTGGTACACCTCTTTAATCCCAGCACTTGGGAGGCAGAGTCAAGCAGACCTCTGAATTCCAGACCAGCCATCACTGCATAGTAAAACTCTGTCTCAAAAAAAAAGAAATCGTTTGAGGAATACAAACCATGTATAAACCATCAAATTCTACTTTTGATTTATGTCCTTGACAATGCGAAATGTACTCTGTGCAAATGCTTCCTATGTTTTAACTCATTTTAGTACAAATCAAAAGTTCTAAGTCTCATCTTAGACTCAAGGCAATCCCTCACTGTGAATGTATAAAATCAAAAGCAAGTTATTACACTTGATATATCGTTGAGTGCCTGCTATGCTCATGGTACTTGTTCAGGGCCCTCACTGGGGGAAAAAAAACCAAATTTCGTATGACATCTGCTTTCAAGATACAAGAGAAAAGGAGAAATAGAATAGACATTTCCTTTCTAAAAGAAATAGACATACAGGAATGAGATATGGATCTCAAACAAGACTGTAACCCAAAAGTGTAGACTTACAGCTTGAAGTTCTGTATCTGATAGCCTGTACCTAGTATAGCAAGAAGAGGTCATGAGCCTTTGCTTGTTGAGACCCATGTAGGTACTGTACAGCTATGCATATGGCTTTGCATGCTGCCACTGATACTGCCTTTCTAGGGTTTAAGTGGCAGTCTCATGGATGTATATATTCTTGTTAAGGACATCTACAGTGGCACACTAGGCTTTCCTTGGCACTCTTGGTAGAATAGCTCTGCTTTTACCATATGTGGGTCAGTCAGCATAGTCTTTGGAGTGATGACACAAACTGTGTTCCAGGGCCATTTGAACCACAGCTGGAGGAGCCATAGAGAACTGCACTGTAATGGAGGAGCAGCAATGGTAAGGAAGCCCTGAGCAGCAAAGCCAGAGAAGCTCTTCCCCTCCCTAAAAGCACTTTGTCTTTCTAGGCCTCTGGACCTAAGTTGGAAGGGACAATTTCAAGGATTTCTGAAATGTCCTGTAGGCCTTTCCCCCATTTTCTTTACTATTAGCACCTTCCCCTTGAGATCTGCACTCATCTTCACTGTTTGGTTTGAGCTTCTTTGCTACAAGGTCTCACTCCATATCCCAGGTTGGCCTCAACCTCCTGATGAGCCTCCTGTCTCAGTCTCCAAGGTACAGGGATTATAGGGAGTCGGTTTTTGTTTGTCTTTTGTTTTGCTTTGCTTAGACAGGGTCACATATAGTCTAGGCCAGGGTTAAGTGGGACCTTCGATTCCTGATCTTTCTGCTTCCACCTCCCCAGTTCTGGAATTACAGGCATGCGTCCTTTGGCTTGTTTTCACTTTTCGTGTGTGTGTGTGTGTGTGTGTGTGTGTGTGTGTGTGTGAGAGAGAGAGAGAGAGAGAGAGAGAGAGAGAGAGAGAGAGAGAGCTGTGTATGCACATGTGACTGCACATGTATGTGGATGTGCATGGAGACCCATGGTTGATGGAGGAGAATTATCCTCAGTCACCTTATTTATTGAGGCGCATCCTCTCAGTCAAACACAGAGCTCACTGGCTAGTTGAGCTATCCAGCCATCTCTGGAGATCCTCTGTCTCTGCCTTCCAAGACCTGCTTAACTTTTACTTGAGATCTGGGAATTTTAACTCTAGACCCTTTTTTGTTTTGTTTTTTTAAGGTAGATGACTTAGTTACTTTTCTACTATTGTAACAAAGCTCCATAGCCAAAACAGCATACATATATTTTTAAAAGTTTATTGGGGATTGTCTTAGTTTCAGGGAGTTAGTCCATGACCATCATGGCTCCAAGCATGGCATCAGGCAAGCCTCGTGATGGAGCAGCCCCTAAGAACTTATATCCTGATCCACAAGTTGGAGGCAGAGAGAGGGAGCTGGCTGGGAATGGTGTGGAAACCAGAAAGCCTACCCCCAGTGACACACCTCCAACAAGGTCACATCTAATCATCCCAAACAGATGCACCCACTGGGAACCAAACATTCAAACATGAGCCTATGGAGCCATCTGCATTCAAATCACCACAGTAGGATGGTCTAGCCAAGAAATAACTCAAAACTCTAATACGTCTGCCTTCACCTCCTAAATGCTAGAATTTCAAGTCTGAGCAGCCCACACCTGCATCTAGTTTCCGATCTTCCTGCCTCATCCTTTTCACTGGCTTGCCCCAGGATAGGCTCTACTAATCTTTAGCAAGCATTTGCTCAGCAGCACTTTTATTTTGTTTTCCTGAGCATAGGTTTTCACAAGACTATGAATTTTCTAAGGAGTCTCACTATAAATCTCGCTCAAGAATGCCCAAGAATAACCATGCAGTAGCACAAAGGCACCGACATAATGCAGCTTAACAATAATTGCTCTTTTTAAGTTAGGGTTTCTATTGCTGGGAAGAGACACCATGACCACAGCAACTCTTATAAAGGAAAGCACTTAATTGGGGGCTAGCTTACAGTTTCAGAAGTGTAGTCCATTATCATCATGGCAGGACATGGCAGTGTGCAGGCAAACATGGTGCTGTAGAAGGAGCTGAGAATTCTACATCTTGATCTGAAGGCCACCCCCACAGTGACACACTTCCTCCAACAAGGCCACACCTCCCAATAGCACCACTCCCTGGGCCAAGCATTCGAATGCATTAATCTATGGGGGCCATTCCTATTCACACCACCACAACTGCCAAGGATGGCTCCCAAGTTTCTAATAGACCTAATTTCTTTTTTTTTTTAGATTTATTTATTTTATTTTATTTTATTTTATTTTATTTTATTTTATTTTATGGTATGAGTGTTTTACCTGCATGTACACATGCATGCCTAACACAAAGGGGGTTCAAAAGAGAATGTTGGATACCATAGACCTGGAGCTACAGTTGTTTGTGATCCAGTGTGTGTAGACCTAATTTCTAATAGATCTAATTTCCGTCAGCATCCTGGTCACAACCGCTTATCCAATCTCTAAAATATGTTAGCATCTTTCATGGTTTCATCACTTGAGCCCTCTCCAGAATCACCCATAATACTCTCTTTACAGCTTTCTCTAGTAAGTTACTCTAAATTCTTTCAACCCACAGCTATGACCTAGCTCCAAATCTCCTTCTGCATTTCCAGGTATAGTTATAGCCACCCCCTTACTCTTTGGATTCAGAATTTCTTTAGTGTTGCTATGACAAGGGATCTGACGTTCTGTATTATGAAAAGGTGTTCAGTGAGGTATATATAAAAGAGAATATGAAGTTGGGAAAGGAATATGGTGGTGGTGGAGTATTGGAGGAATTGAACAGAAGGAGTGGGGGTGGATGGAGTCAAAATACATTGCATGCATTTATGAAATTTTCAAAGAATAAGTACTATTATTCTTTTAAAAGAGAGTATGTTGCTAGACAGTGGTGGTGGCGCACGCCTTTAATCCCAGCACTCTGGAGGCAGAGACAGCTGGATCTCTGAGCTTGAGGCCAGCCTGGTCTACAGAGCAAGTTCCAGGACAGCTGGGACTATACAGAGAAACCCTGCATCGAAAAACCTAAATAATAATAACAACAACAACAATAATAATAATAGTGTATGTTTCAAACTGTGTAAGGAAATGAGGTAATAGGCACACTGTAATCTTCTAAAACAATTTTCCTCCTTACACAGTCACCTTCATTTGTACCAAAGACTGGAAAAGCCTGATTTGTTTACAAAATAAGTTTGGTCTCATTAAACTCATCCTGATTAGTTATATAAATCCAGCAGGAACTATCATAGTTCTTTAAATTTGCTTTGCTGTAACTTTTTGTAAGATGTCTCAGAGCTAGGGGGCTGGGAGAGATGGCTCAGCGGTTAAGAGCACTGGCCTCATACTATGATTCCCTCTTTGATCTGCAGGCATACATGCAGACAAAGCACCTGCATACATAAAAATTAATTAAAAATAAGCAATATGTCTTTTTAAGGGAGAAAAAGAAAGAATCTCAGAGCTGGACACGATGGCCCATGCCTTTAATCCCAGCACTGATAAGACGGGAGCAGAAGGATCTGAGTTTGAGGCGAGCTTGGCCTATACTATGTATAGTAAGTGCTAGGACTGCATAGTACCCTGCTCCCCAAGTGCTGGGACCAAAGTTTTGCATTACCACGCCCAGATAATTTTTATTTATTGCTTTTACTTATTCGGTTTGTTTGTTTTTAGATAGTCTCCCTTTGCAGCCCAGGCTGGCTTAACATTGAATCCTCCTGCCTCTCTGCCTCTATCTCCTGGATTACATCTCCCAGGACTACAGGTGTGTGCCACTATACCCAATGACTTACAAAAACTTCCTGAGGTTAGAAAACCAAGCTAGGTACTCACCATAAAATTTCCTTTTTAGAGCTGGGCAGTGGTGGCACATGCCTTTAATTCCAGCTCTAGGGAGGCAGTAGCAGGCAGGTGCATCTCCAAGTTTGGGGCCAGCAAAGATTTTGGACATCCAGGGCTACATAGAGGAACTCTGTCACGATGCCAGCCTGATCTACAGAGTGAGTTCCAGAGAAACCCTGTTTCAAAAAAAATGAGAGAGAGAGAGAGAGAGAGAGAGAGAGAGGCCCTGTCTCAAAAAACTTTAAACTTTTCCTCCTTAGGACCTACAGATTTGAGTGATGTTCTTCTTCTAAGGGTCCCCAAAATATTTTGAGATTCCTGGACCTGCTCCCCCTGTAAGACAACTATATAGAAAGCAAAATAACTATCTTTTTGTCCTTTTGGTTGTGAGTCTAGCCTTTACTGGCTGAGCCATCTCTCCAGCTGCACATCAGGCTTCTAAGTACAGCTTTATTGACTCGTATCTGACAGATTTTTATTGAGCTACCTAAAATAACCACAAATATAAGAGTACTAACAAATAGTTTCTGAATTCTGGAGGGTAGGGAAAAAGATAAAAGACTTCTACCTTTTCTTGGCAAAAGTGTGCTCTACCAAATTGCTATAAGGTATAAAGAGATGAAGAAACATTTTCCAACTCTGGGAGATAAAACATTTAACAAAAACAGTAAGCCATTAAACGTATGCTCATTCATGAATAAATTCTTGATGGGTTTAGATGGTTAGGGAGCTCAAATGCCATCAGTTTCTTCAGTTATAGCGTTCATGCAGAACGAATTTAAAGATGTCAGAAATGCAAAAACCAGCTGTAGTCTGCTCAGTGACTTAATCTCCTTGCAGAAATAATTCTGGCCAAGAGCTGGTTGTCAGTGTTTTCAGAAAAGAAGGAAAATAATAATAGAGTGTGCCCTGCAAGTAGCGATTCGAAAGGAAGTTGGACTACTTCTGAAGTACGCAACATTTTAGCAAAATAAGCACAGTTACAACGGAGAGCCTGTTGAGATTCCAGGCATGTTCTGTCCCAGGAACTCATCAGTAGCTTCCATGTAAATGAGGCTTAATCTCAATCATTATATAACAATGTTTTGTGTATGATTTAACACAGAGTAAACCAAATCTGTTTAATGTCTTTCTTTTACAAGGTAATAGACACACACGTTTACTGGAAATGTAATTCAATTGCTAGAATTCTTGCCCAGCATGCATAAAGCTCTAGGTTCATCCCCAACCCCTCATATGCCTCGCATGGTAGCACATACCTAGAATCTTATTGCCCAGGTGGATATAGAAGAATCAAACGTGTTTTAGGTCATCCTTAGCTACATAGCAGGTTCAAGGTCAGCATACCCCATTGAAAGACAAAGAGAGGAAGAGATGAGCAGACTTTGGACTTTGCAGGGGCCCAACTAGAAAATCCCAAATTTAATCTGAGGTTCAATAGTCTGAAAGTGATATTGAACCATGCCTGTTAGCTCACAAGTTTGAGGCCAGCCTAGGCTGCATAATGGTCCAGGCCAACCTGAGCTACAGAGAAAGACAATCTTAGTTAAGGTTTTTATTGCCATGAAGAGATACCACAATCATGGCGGGGATCATGGGAACAGGCAGGTAGACATGGTAATATAGAAGTTGAGGTTCTACAACTAGATCCGCAGGCAGCACAGAGAAAGCAAAACTCTGGCAAAACTCTGGGTCCAGTTAGGGCTTTTGAAACCTCAAAGCCCACCCTCAGTGGCATACAAAGCCATACCTACTCCAACAAGGCCACACCTTCTAATCCTTCAAGTAGTGCCATTCCCTGATGACCAAGTGTTCAAATACATGAGACTATGGGTCATTCTTATTCAAACCAACACAGACTCTCTGTCTTAAAAAAAAACAGAAGGGCTGGATTCACTAGGTTACATCTGTAATTCTAGCACTTGAGAAGCACTTGAGAAGGAGAGGCAGGAGGATCAGGAGCTCAAGGATATCATCAGCTAGGCAGGAGTTCCAGGCCAGCCTGTCTCGGCATAAATAAATAAGTTTAAAAAATAAATAAAGCAAAACCCGAGTTTAAACAGTTTGTCAAAAATGTCAATTGGTGGAGCCAGGTATGGTGGCTTAAACCCATAATCCCAGCGCTTGGGAGGCTCCTTTGCCTGCTTGCTGTGTGAGACTGAGTAACTGCTAGATCCTTGGACTTCCATTCACAGCTGCGACTGAACAATTGTTGGGAATTGGGCTGCTGACTGTAAGTCATCAATAAATTCCTTTACTATCTAGAGACTATCCATAAGTTCTGTGACTCTAGAGAACCCTGACTAATACAGAAGTTGGTTGGATACAGAATACAGTTGTCTGGAAGTCAGTCTTCCACTAGCAGCCTTTGGATGAAGACATGGAACTCTCAGCTCCTCCTGCGCCATGCCTGCCTGGATACTGCCATGCTCCCACCTTGATGATAATGGACTGAACCTCTGAACCTGTAAGCCAGCCCCAATTAAATGTTTTTTTAATAAGACTTGCTTTGGTCATGGTGCCTGTTCACAGCAGCAAAACCCTAACTAAGACAGAAGTTGGCATACAGAAGGAAGCAGAAGGATCATGAGTTTGAAGCCAGCCCAGACTACAGACAAGAGACCTTGTCTCCAACAACAAAAGACAGGGGCTGGAGAGGTAGCTCTGCATTTAAACCGTGTTCTTGCAGAGAGCCCAGGTTCAATTCTTAGCATCCACATGACAACTCCCAAGCAACTGCTAACTTTGGTTTAGGAGAATCTGATAGCTTCTTTTATCCTCCATGGGCACTAGGCATGCAAGCTTTGCATAGACACATGTGCAGGCAAACCACTCATACACACAAAATATTTTTTAAAGGTTAAAAACATTTAATTGGACCTTACTTGTCTATTTAATCAAAATAGCAATAAAATATTTTAGAGCTGAGCTGATAACTCAGTTGGTAGAGTGCTTGTGTAGGGCTCATGAAGCTATCATGAACTTAGCACTGCATAAACTGGTTATGGTGGTGCACACCGGTAATCCTAGCACTTGGGAGGCAGAGGCAGGAGGAACAGTTTTAAGTCATCTTTAGCTGTATAGTCAGTTTGAAGACAGTTTGGGATATATGAGACCCTGTCTCAAGAATAAATTTGTAGCTATTTTCTTATCTCTTTCTTTAAAAAATTCAACAATAAACAGAATGCAGTCCTCACCTCAAAAGGAATAGGTGATACTTTCTTCTGAGGCAAATATGAGTGACCTAGGAACATGGATTCATGCTGCCTTCGAGAAAATATTCTACTCCAAAATCAATGAATTTTCCAAATACAGGAATGTGGTGGGGGTGGAGGTAGGGGTAGGAGTAGGGTTCCCAGAAAAGCCTGAAGACACTGCTATGGAATTTTAGGTGATCTTTGATACCTTCTTCTTTTCTTTTTTAAATTATTTTGAGGAAGGTCCTCATTATGTACTCCATACTGTCCTGAAGTCCACTTCCAACCCACAACATCATCCCATTTTAGTCTTCTTTGTGCTGGGACCATAGACATGCAATGAATGCCTCTCTGTTAACATTTCTTTCTTTTTTTCTGTCAACATTTCTAGTTTTGGGAATAGTGGAAGTCAGTAGTCTGCTAAAAAAATGCATTCCAACAGGTTTGATTTTGGTTTTATGTTTTTTTTTAAAAAGAGGTTTTGTTATTGTTTTGAGTTTTTGTTGTTTCTTGTTTTTGTCAGAGTGGTAAACAATGAATGACTATTATGGGGACAAAAGATAGCCCAGGATAATTTGGCTCTGGATCTGCAACATTCTAGTTCTCCACCATCACGAAGCTCCAAGCAGTAAACCCTGAGAATTGTTAGTGCTGGTGTCACACTTTGGGTAGACCTTTAGTTTACACTTCCCAATAAACTTTATTAGTATGAGAAGTAACTAGATTGGGCCTGGGGCAAGGCATTCTTGCTATGCATGCCTGAGGACCCCAGTTCAGATCTCTAGAGCCCCCAGACAAGCATTCCTAAGTAGGGCATGTCTGCAAAGCTCCCAATGCCCCCTACTGGAAGATGGGAAGCTCCAGGCAGGCTATATGGAGTGTGCGAAAGTAAAGAGACCTTGTCTGAAGGAGGAACAGCAGTTGTCCTCTACCATGTGTTTGTGTGTGTGTGTGTGTGTGTGTGTGTCTACACCCCCACACAAGAACTTAC
The DNA here is from genome assembly GCF_000001635.26 of Mus musculus. Taxonomy (NCBI): domain Eukaryota; kingdom Metazoa; phylum Chordata; class Mammalia; order Rodentia; family Muridae; genus Mus; species Mus musculus. The sequence goes on from NC_000086.7 coordinate 151,331,041, forward strand.
ACATACATACACTCACAGTACATATTACAGACTATTAATACTAAAATTTTATAATGCTGATTTTAATAAAACACTATAAAACTACATCTAACTATTGATACTAAAATAAATCCTTTTTATAATGTTGAGTTTAATAAAACTACATCCAATTTCAGCCATCTTGGGCCACACAACATATTTCCACAATTCTTTTAAAATTATCCTCAGTTTTTCTTTTTTCTTGTTAATGAAATACATCTTTATAACTTTTGTTTTTGCTTTTCAAGATAGGGTTTCTCTGTGTAGCCCTGACTGTCCTGAACTCATTCTGAACTCCAGGCTAGCCTCAAACTCACAGAGATCTGCCTGCCCAGCTTCGGAGTGCTGGAATTAAAGGTGTGTGCCAACACAGCCTGGCTATATACCTTTCTTTATAAAACAGCTTACTTCTCTTGCACAGAGCTATATCTTTTATAATTTTCAGTAGTTTAATTACATGTTAATTGTTCAAGGCCAGCCTGGTCTACAGAGTGAGTTCCAGGACAGCAAGGGCTACACAGAGAAACCCTGTCTCAAAAAACCAAAAAAAATTACATGTTAATTATAATTTTTGCCACTACATAACTTTAAATCCTAATGAAAACTAGGAAACGGTAGGAATTGCCTTTTATCTGTATTTTCTAGTTCATAACTTCTAGAAATGATTTTTCATATTCATGAACATGCTTACATGTTTAGTTTCACTGTACTGTATAAACAAACATGCCAGGGCCTGGAGAGACTATTCAATGGTTAAGAGCACTGGTTGCTCTTCCAGAAGATCCAGGTTCAATTCCCAGCGCCCACATGGTGGCTCACAACCAGTCCTATCTCCAGTTCCAGGGAATTAGATACCCTCACACAGACATGCATGCCGACAAAACACCAATGCATATAAAAACTTAAAATATACAGAGGAGAAAGGGAGGGGGAATGCACCTTCAAGGGGGACTGATATTGGGATGTGAAGTGAATAAATAAATAAAATTTAAAAATAAATAAATAAATAGGACACACACACACACACACACACCCAAAGCCTTTAATCCTGGGTACTTGAGAGGCAGTGGTAGGCAGATCTTTGGGTCTGAGACCAGCCTGGTCTACAGAGTGAGTTCCAGGATAGTCAAGGCTATACAGAGGAACCTTGTCTTTACCCCCTCAACCCCCAAAATTATAATTTCAACAATAAAATAAAATAAAAAGATAAACATCCCAAAGTATATAAACTAAAACTCAAGCTTACTATTTTAGCATTATAGTTTACCTATACATTTAAACCTTTTACCACATAATTTTTCTTTTAAGTTTTCTAACTCAAATTATCAAAAGATTTTTGAAACTGTGTTCAAGTAGATATGGACTGTAAAACACAAATATTATTTAAATATTCATCTATAAATATGCCATTTCTGTCTCATTTAGTTTTATTATAATTTTAGACAAGGTCTCCAGGCTGGCCCTCAGTCACACTATGTAGCTGAAGATGACCTTGAGTGTCTGATCTACCAGGCTCTACCACCCAAGCACAGAGGTTACAGGCGCACACCACCACCACCCACTGTTTATGAGATAGGAGGGATGGAAATCAGACCTTCATGCATGCTAGGCAAGCACTTTACCACGTGAACTACAACCCCAGCTCCTCAGTTTTCTTAGTTATGCTTGAATTGTTTGTGAATTTTATGAGACATTGAAAAAAACTATCATTATGTTTTACTTGTTTGGTTTGGTTGTTGCTGGCAAGTCAGACAAGTATGGAAAACATCATAGAAACAAAGAAAGTAATTTCTTTTCTTTTCTTTTCTTTTTTTTTTCGTTTTCTGAGACAGGGTTTCTCTGTATAGCCCTGGCTATCCTGGAACTCACTCTGTAGACCAGGCTGGCCTCGAACTCAGAAATCCACCTGCCTCTGCCTCCCGAGTGCTGGGATTAAAGGCATGCACCACCACGCCCGGCCTAATTTCTTTTCAATAATATTTTATTTACCAAAGAAAATAACTTAACAATGGCCCCTAGTGTATGGGAACTACAATGTTAAACTTGCTTCTTCTCTTCTGTCCTCCTTTTTATCTGAGAATTTTCTCCCTGAAGTTTGTGTTTTCAGAAGATGAGTATCATGTTCTGGAGAAGTACTTGAAGAAAATATGTCTCAAAGGCTCTAAAAAAATTTGTAAGATTTTTCCAAGAAAGAATCTAAGGTACATCCCATCTTAGAATGGCTAAGAAGGCAACGTGACATCATCAGGATTCTCTCCAGTGTGTTACATAGATGATCATAGGATAAGGTTCAACTTTGAAAATAGAAGTTGAACTTCTTCCTTGATGTTTGATCTCTGCTTTTCCATCCCTTGACTACAAAGCAGAGAAGCTAGGGGCTTGAAGTGGAATATGATCAGAGATTCACGAGAAGTTGGTAGAAAAGCAAAGATGGTGAAGAACAGAAGAGGAGCAGCAGTGCATTGGAAGAACGGGTTGGAGTGGAGCAGATATGGGGAAGAACTGAAGCTTACCAAAAGGCTAGCGAAGTTCCACATTATCCAAAAGGGAAGAAGTCAGACACAGAGAGTATGCCAGTCAGTTTATTCATTATGAATACAATTCAAACTACTACACCATGGCCACACACGAAAGTCTCAGAGTGGGCAAGGAAGATCCAGCCCTGCTTGAGCCCAGTAGTTCTCTCTCAAACAGCCTACAATCAGACTTGGTGGCCCTTGCTGATAAATATTCTAAGCACTTGAGAGACCAAGGTTAGGACTGAGGATTGTGAACCTGCCCTAGGCTACAAAGTGAGTTCCTAACCATTGTGTGCTAGAGATAAGAGCATATCTTAAAAAGCCCACCAAACAAACGTCAAGACTCTCTTACCTTTTCTTTGCTGGCTTTTGGTTGCTTGTCCCAGAATCTCATCAGCAGGCCTTGAGGTACATCACAGGTGTTGGATGCCAGAGACTGTAGAGGTAAAAAAGGGTGATATGTCAAATCACTTAGCAGGGTTACAATGGACACTCCTGGAACTAGAGATGGGTAGCACCTCATGGACATGTCGCCTGAAAGTGTCCCAAGTCATCTCATCTTGGAAGAGGCAGGTAGGGCTATGGATGCAGCTCCAAGCTCCACCCTGAGCACTGCAAATAAATAAATAAATAAATAAATAAATAAATAAATAAATAAAATGACTAAAAGAAAGAGAGGGAGGGGAGGAGAGAAAGATTAACAAAGGTGTAACAAGTCAATTTCACCAGTGTTGTATTTGTTTATGTATTTAAGCTTGAGACAAGAACTCACTCTGTACCCCTGCCTGGCCTGAAACTCATTCTGTAGACTAGGTTAGCCTCAAATTCACCCTGCCTCTGCTTCCCAAGTACTAGAATTAAAGGCAGGCACTACCACACTCAGCTCATTGAAGTTTTATGTAACACAAGAGCCTTCAAAGCTGAAGATCCAACTTAAAAAAATCATTATTTAGCGTGTCTGTGTCAGATCACCTAGAGCAGGAGTTACAGACAGTTGTGAGTTGTCGTGCAGATGCTGAGAAATAAACCTGGGTCTTCTGGAAGAACGGCCAGTGCCCTTAACCACTGAGCCATCTCTTACTTCTTACTCCAGAATACAGAGCAGAACCCGTGTAGTTTTAACACTCAGCAGGACCCTTGAGAATGAAGGTTCTTAAAGAAGAGGGGAGAAAAGAAGGAATGACCTTTCTGGGTTTATTGGCTTGCTTTGGGATGGGAGGGCTTCAGTTTCTATAACTGGTTTCTACAGTTCCTTTCTGGGGCAGAAAGAGAAGTGGGGTGAAAAAGGGAAGGTCAAAATCACGGGCATATTTCACCCCTGAGGCTGCTTCGTATGCCTTCCATTTAGTTCAAAGTATTCAGAACACCAAAGAGTCATAATTTGGTGTACAATTTTCTGAGCCCCAAAGGGTGTCAGGTAATGTAATAAAAATGTCGGTCAGATGGAAAAGCAATTAAGTTGGGAGGTAAGACCAACACATAATCCATTTGAAATGCATCAGCATTAATGAACACCACCAGATAAAATAATGAGCTAACAGAATCGGATCCGTGGTTATAGAGTTTGATGCTGAAGTAGTTGAAGGGAGGATAGATGGGTCTTGGATAGATTTTCAAGACAGGAATAAAGGAAAATAACAGAGATGATGATAGGAGCCTGACTTGAGATGGAGGGAGGGAAGGCTTAGAGCAAAGTTAGCATTAGATGGGATTGGTACCCATTATGTGTTTCAGATGAGGAACTGTCCTCAGGAATTTAATATTGACAAACACCTCCATTCAGTGCAGCTTGCTGCCTCTCAGCCCTGAGTGCCTGAGAACTAACTGGGGAGTGCTTTGTATATTTTAAAAATAGTGTTTTGGTTATACCATAAAAGAGTGTGCTTAGCAGCATTGAACCATACATCTAACAACGGTTAAGTTGTGTGTGGTACTTCATGCCTGTAATCCTAGCATATAGGAGGCTAAGGAAGGAGGATAGCATGGAGTTTGAGGTCAGCCTTGGCTATAGCATGAGTTTCAGGCCATGCTGAGGTACAGTGTGATACCTTGTCTCAAAAAGAAAGAAAGAAAGAAAAAAGGAAAGGAGAAAAAAGGTTAATATTTTGCTATGTAATATCTTTCACAGTTAAAAATGAGGATTTAGTGGTTTTATACTGGCTGTTCTAAGAATGGCAATCGTGTCTTTGTTTTAATGAGTTATTTTGTAGCCCCTCCTTTGTTTTAGAATGTTATATGACCTCCTATGACTTCCTTGCTATGACTATGATTGTCTTGTCATACCTACCTTGCAAACATGTCTTTGTTTCAAGAGGCCATTAGGACTAACTTGTTTGTTCTGCTCCTGTAACCCTGCCTATTTTGCCTAACCTGGCTTGGAAACTCTCTACTTCTAGCTATAAAAGTCTTGTCTTCCTCACATCCAGGCTGACTTCTCAAATCCCACCTTAGGAGGAAGCAGTCTGTGTACACAAATAAAAAACACTTGCCTCAATGAAAAAAAATGAGGATTTAGGGGCCTAGAGTAGTTAAGAGCATGTGCTTTGCAGTCACAGCAACCAGAATTCAGATCCCAGCTCCCATGTGACAAGCCAGGAATCCTCACAAATGTCTATAACCCCACCTCTGAGGGGTCTAAGACAAGAAAGAGCACTGTTGGAACTTGCTAGTATCAAACCAAGCCAAGAGGCCTGTGCACATAGACACACATACACCTATGCACACATGCACATACACTCACACACGATACACTTACAACTATGGACAAATGCATACACTCACACAGATGGACATACATACACCTATGCACACATGCCCATACACTCATACACACACAGACACACACACAGACACACACACAGACACACACAGATACACAGACACACACACACACAGAGAGAGAGAGAGATGCAGAAATTAATCTTTTAAAACAAAATTTAAAACAATGGTCTTTGTCTTATCTGTCAAATTAGTATTTAAGAAAATATCACTAAATTTCCCAGACTAGTCTCCATCTCCTGGGTGCCTGGCCACGTCTGGGTGCCTTGGCTAAGTTGGTACTGTTCCTGATAGTCTGCACTGTAAGTCCTACAGTGTGCTGTCTGTGAAGAAATAAGTTCCTACACCTGGCCAATGCCAGCTCACTGGTCAATGCTATGGAATAGTCCTTGGGGAAATGAAGTGTGTGGTATCTTCTCCAACTCCTTTGCTGAGTATGCCTCCTCCACTAGTAAGTGTGCTTAAAATCCTGTTCACTAGATATCTACTGCCAGGATGGGTGCCAACATGTGGATCATACTTTCTGAGAGCATCCACCTACTGATTGATTCTACCTTGGACTGTAGCAGGAGGCAGCAGGTACCACATTACCAGTCACCAGGACACAAATGTGCATGAAGAACTAGAGAGACATTTTGGGAATGGGGTCTCAGAGTCCCACAAAATCTGGAAATAAATAACAAGCTCGAGTAAACTTTCTTCTTTGTGATGGTTTAAATGACCCCCATAGGCTCATAGGGAGTGGCACTATTAGGAGGTGTACCCTTGTTGGAAGAAGTACATCACTGGGGGCAGGCTTTGAGGTTTCAAAAGCCCAGTGTCACTATTTTTTCCTGCTGCTCACTGATCCAAATGTAGAATTCTAGTTCCTTCTCCAGCACCATGTCTGCCTGCATGCCACCATGCTTCCTGCCATGATGATAATGGACTAAACCTCTGAACTGTAAGGCAGCCCCAATTAAATGTTTTTCTGATAAAAGTCCTGGTGCTTCTTCACAGAAATACAAACCCTAACTAAGACATCATCCTTCTCAGTTCCCCAAGTCCTTAGATGCTCTAGGGCCACATTAAGGCCACTTTCTGCCCAGAGAGACCCCCTGGAAGGCATTGCTTGCCATGAATTGGATTCTCTGCTTCTACTTCACCAGAAAGGAGTAAGGGTTATAGCTCCACTTCAAATGCACATGCTGAGTGACAACAGGCATTTGAATCTCTGTCTTAGTAAAAACCATTAAAAAATTTTATTTGTAATGTGCACATGCACTTTCAAATGTGTGCCACAGTGCATGTGTGAAGGTGAAAGGACAACCTTTGACAGCCTCTAGAAGTCAGTTCTGTCCCATCCATATTAAGTGGCAGCTCTTACATCACATCCTCTAGGTTCTGCTTCGGGATTTGTCTCATCAGCTTGTCTCTCTTAGTCTGGTTTTGTTTTAGTTTTTGGGCTGTCTTCTGCCAGGTGACATCAGGTTTTTTTCTCTGCTGGCCTGGGAAGTTTTAAGCAAGTCCCCACCCCAGGCTCTTGGAGGGTTGCTGCTTCTCAGGCCCTCTGTGTTGTGTAGTGCTGCACAAGCGGCTGACCTTTTGTACGGGGCACCATTCTTGGTAGCCTCCGTGTGTCCTATTCCTGTCATTGGCGCCAAGCCCAGGGTTTCCTTCAGCAGAGGGCTTTCCCTGTTCTAGTGCACAAGGCTAATGTCACTCATTTCTATTTATTGCTGTCCTCTAGGAAGTCTTCTCATATCTGCAATCCAGCCACACCATGGGGAGTTTAAGCTTCCTCTTCAGCAACAGAAGATAGACTGTCTAGGCAGGCTGTGGACCCTCTCTGAGCCTCTGGAAAGCAAACTGTCTGGGAGCAAACATATGGCAGGAGGTTTCATAACTTAGGAGAAGGGATTGGTGTGCACTCTGCTCCTTTTCTTTCACTTGAACATCTTTTTGTAATGTTATGAGTCCTAAACATTAGAGACTAAAGGCCTGTGATAATTCTCTCTGATTTTGAGAATACCCCCAGGTAAGTACACAGTGAACACAAAATAGTAGCCATGTGCCAGCATTTTCTAGGCCTGGGATTATGTAAAGGAAGAGATTAAACAAATACATGAGGCCACTTTTAAGCTGGATCTTGAAAAAGGAATAGAAGTGGTTTCTCCAGTGGAGAAAAGGATGCAGTTCTAACCTCCCTGTCATCACTACAAGCCTGTCAGCCAGATGAAAGGGGTACAGAATGCTCCAAGGGAAGGGAACTCCTAGTGACCCACGTGAAGGGGCTATCTTTGAAGGGTGCAGTAGGAAACCTCACAAACTCTCCTGAGCTCAGAGATCCTGGAAATGAGTTAATTGGTTACACTGGGACTGTTTCCTCCAGGCTAGACATGATGGTTGCCATCATCAATTAGAGTATCTCATAGCGAGTAGGGAGGCATATGAGGCTGCACCCCTTCTCAAGGATACAGAAGCTTGTTAACAATGGCTGCATAGAGGAAGATACTTCCATGGCACAGCTGCATGACAGTCACCCATGCTCCTGTAAGTAAAGTTGGATAAATGAATTGGTCCAATGACCACCACAAAAACACCTACTTTCTTCCAGTGTCTATTCTTGTAGTGGTATTAAACTCACTGAATATATTGAATCTCTATTTCGTAGATGCAGTGAGATTCCAAGAAGCTATGTAACTTGTTATAGTTGTCTCCCTAGTAAGGAGCTAAACTGGTATTGAAACCCAGGACTTGCTTCCAGAGCACACCTCCTCCTGGTTCCAGAGCTTTGACTTCTGCCATCTCTACATTCCCTATGGCCTATAACCACTGTAGTTTCTCCTGGATTGCATATGCATATTAAAGCTTTTATGTATAAGTAAAGAAAGCAAATTTGAACAAGTTTTAGCAAGAAGGGAATTCAAAAAGATGGGGGCTTCACAAAATCCAGGGATAACACAAATGGGCCTTAGGAACAAATGAAGCAGGTATTTCAATATACCTGGGATTTTTCACTTCTCCTTCTTTAAATCTATCCCAAATTCTCTGGGAAAGAACATGAAAGGTAGTCTCTTACAGCCAAAATAATGAAGTAGAGAGGGTGGTAGGAAAGGACTGCACAGAGACAATCCAATAGGTAATTGTTCTATAAACATGTATGCAATTCCATCGTATATACAATAAGAAGCATGCCTACTCAAACAAAACCCATGGATAGCTGCAAATCATAAGCAACTCTACTAATCCATATATAATGGCATCACATGGACACATCCTTTCTTCCTCTAGTTCAGTTTCAATAAAATGTGGCTCCTTGTAATCTAGAAATCTGATAAATGTGCCTTCCACCAACAGATTAATATATAACAGTCTACAAATAAACACCATCAAAGTTCCCTTTTAGGGAAGTAGAAGTCGCACATTGATCCATCACTACATCTGAGGATGTATCTACCCTTTTCACCTGGATGGGTATAATGGAAAAAAACTCATGGGAGTCCCTTTCTTATTATTTCCTTGCTTAACCAGTTTGTATTTAGGTCAGGGTTATGCTCAAAGTGAGGTTCTTAGATTTGAAAATGTGTTTAAATCTCTCAGATGGCTAGAGGGGTCTGAAAAAATGTACCACTACACTTCTTTCATACCCCTGCATTAGGAGATTTGACCTATTTAACAAGGCTGTGAGCAATCGAAGGTCAAATCACCAGGAGAATGCAGTGTGCCGTTCAGGAGAAATGGGGTTATCAAAATAATTCAGTTCATTTGTACCCCATAACTGATTCACTGTAGAACATTAACTAAAGGAAACTTATACTTGTTAATCCTTCTGTTCCTTGGAGACATGTGTATCTTTCCTCCAGTTCAGGATGTCTTTCTGAAGGACCTGTGAGACATTCCTTGGAAACCTAATTGCCAGGAACAATAGGGCCTCTGTCTCTCTGTCTCTGTGTTGATAGGATAGAAATCTAATTGTCAGCCAGTGTGCACATTTGGCCTAATCACATTTATATTGATCAGTCCTCTGTAATTTTTTTTTACTACCTTGATGCTATTCTGCCCCCATCCTGTTTCCTCTCATATTTCCCCATTCTCCCACTCATGTCTGTGCAAGAAAGAACAAAGCTCATCTCTTTCCCTTACCATCAGTAGTTTGCACACTGTTTATAGTACTTCAACATTTTTCTGGCTTCATCTTCAACACTACTAAAATCATGGATTTCTGGTGGTACACTCAGTGTTTCCAATGTTGAAAATACAGGGTGAGGCTTGAAATGATCCTGTTCAGAACAGGTACTGTGATGTGCTGCTCCAGAGTTGCTACTCTGGGTGGTCCATTACAATCATGATTCGCTAGACATGATTTTCTACTGATGAAAATTTTCTAAGTCTTCAATTGAAGGCCTATTGGTTTCATGTTGGGAGATGTCCCAGTAGCAAGTATTAATAACAGGTAGTAAAATTCTTGTTGTTGGTCTCCTTTCTCTTCCTTTTTTTCCGGTGCTGGGGATCGGACTCCTTGTCCTGCACATACAAAGCAAGTGATTTACTACTGTTGCAGCTTCTTTTTCTTAGCACTCTCTAAGTATTTGGCTCATTCTCTCTGTCATTCTGTTCAAGATCCTCTCGATCAGAGATCCAGTAGGAGATAGTAAGCTGAGCTGAGCTTACTACTGTGAAACCTTCCCCACCTCCGTCCTGATCCGCCTTGGGGATGGATGTTCACTTGCTTCTTAACATCTAGTTGGATTCAGTTATGGGAAATCAGCACTTCTGGCAAAGTTGATGCCATGAGGAGTTACTACTCCTTATACATGTGTGAATAATTTGCTGGTGCCAGTTTCTTAATCAGTGAAATCCTTGAAGTGGGTCTGACATTTTTGCTGCAAGTCAGCAGGACCAAGGGATTTGTGCCTGCAGCAATCAAAGCTCAGTTTGTTTTTGTTTGTTTGTGGTCCTGAGGAATAGAAGCTGGGGAAGGATTCTACCACTGAACTCCACACCCAGCTCCAGGGCTTTTCTTTTGAGTTCCAGGAACTGTAATTAACTGGTTCACTGCCATATCTTACAAAAAGTGTCAACTCCCTTCCCATCAATGGATGCTAGAAGATTCCACCTGTATCAGTTCCGTGTATTTTGGGCTTGTAATTTGCCACACCTCATTTCTGACTGTTTATTCTCTTTGTAACCAAATGTAATGAGCTCACATCTTGGTGAATGCAAAAGGTTAAAACAAGCACAGCCAAGACATGAAAGAGTGGAGAAAGATCTATTACTTAAAGCAGTTAAGGGATCCCTGAGTGTCTCAATCAGCATGGCTTTGGGATTGCCTTGACCAGGGCAATGGAGAATGGAGAAATGACAGATAGATGTACCAAGAAGCTGGGATTGGATAAGCCTTGCACAGTCCCAAGTATGCTGTTTATAAGACCATATTTAAGAGGGTAAGATACAAATTTTAGATATACTTAGCTGAAGTTCACAGGCTGTTACCATTAAAACGGGGAAGAAGAGTACATCTGTGAAATCTCGCTTGTATCATAGCTGAAAATAATGGAAAGGACATTTTGTAAGTGTGCACAGGTACACTTGTGTGTCTTGGTGTGCTCATATGTATGCCCATGAAAGCCAGGGGACAAAATTTGCATATCATTCTTCAGGAATCTTCCACCTCAGTTTTTAAGGCATTGTCTCTTATTGGCCTGGAACTCACCAATTAGACTAGGTTGCTTGGCCACTGGGTCCCAGAAATCCACTTGGCTCTACTTCCCCAGCCCTGGGATTACAAATGCACTACATTGAGCCTGGCTTTTTGGTGTGGTCTTTGAGAATTGAATCCAGGTCCTCATGCTTGCAAAGCAAGCATTTTAACCAGAGAGCCATCTCACCGACCCAGAAAGGATGATTTGAAGGTAGAATAATAAAGGGTTTTCATCTAAAGGTATCTCACTTGTGGCTAACAGTTTCATTAAGTGGCTTATGATCCAATTATTTTTGTTGTTGTTGGGACTTAATTTTTTTCTTTACTGTTTGTTTTGTTTAGTTCTTATCTCAGGCTGACCTGGAAAATAATAATTTCAAAGTTGTGGCAATCCTCCTGCCTTGACCTTCTGAATGCTGGGTTTATAGATGTAAGCCAACACACTCAGTTAAAATATGGCATTACAAGCAAATGTGAACATGATAGGATTTATTTACTTCCTTGGTTCTTTGAAATCACTGGGTAGCCTAGGCTGGCCTAGAACTTAAGGTGACTGTCCCATGTCAACTTCCTGAGTACTAAGATTGCAGGCACATACCATCATGCCTAAGACAACAGTTTTTGCAGTAATCTTATCAAGTTAACAATGAGAAGGCTAATTTTTAGGAAAGGGATGCTGGACAAACTCTCTAGTAAGCACAGTTTACTAAAAACATCTATTCTCTTCATCTTTCATGCCTTCAAGCTATTGCCTTTCCCTTTTTTTTCAAAAACAATTTTTATTAGCTATTTTCTTCATTTACATTTCAAATACTATCCCGAAAGTCCCCTATACACCCCCCACCTCCCTCTCCCTTGCCTTTCATGTTGTCTCCCATCCCTGCTATTCTGGATCTACTACTCTTATGACAAACCCGGTTTGGAATTTGCAACCTGTTTTTGGTTTCATCCTATCAAACCATTCTGATGTCATTCCTGGGGTTCTGCTCTTTTATGTTCTGTAAATTCCAAGCCAGATAGATACAACTACTCTGCATGCAGATCTTGTTTTCTGCTGTAGTCTGGCTGAAGTAATGGGCCCTAAAACTTGACAGAAGACAGACTCTACATGGATTTCATTGGAGAAGCATGCTGAAATGTACTTTTCAAAAGACTGTGATCAAATTAGAACCTTTGCAGCTATTTTGAATTGTTCCCACATGGACACATTTAGTAGGTTGGAAAACAAAAAAAATCCCCTAACCATATGGCATAGCTTAGTGAGTACCAATAAGGTCCAAGTTGTAGTTGAATTTGAGTGGGTGTTTAATCTCCCTGACCAGAGATCCTGAGGCAAATTATAGGCAATTTCATTTTGTCTATGCATTCATTGTCTTAAGTAAATGTTTTACCATTTGTAAGGTGGATAACTCTTCAAAGTATGACAGTAGATGTTAGCGGTTTTTATGTATCATATGTGTTCTTCTCCTTTCGTTAAAAGTTGTGCATATCATCTTTTCAATGGAAGGGAAATTTCTCCCTTTCAGGGAACTTTAGCTCACTTTAGCCAAATTCTACTAATCCACAGTACTTCCTTTCCCATGATGCATCATCTCCATTTCTTTCCCTGGGCATGGTGGTATAATATCCTGAGGCAACTCGGTTGGATACTAGGAGTTCTGGTACAAATCCTATACACACATTTTCTTGGCCCGCTTCTTCTGACACTATGAGCATCAAGGCCTGACAGGTGTGATCCTCTGGTTCTAAGACTGCATCCTGAGGCCATCCGGGAAAAGACTACAACTCCCAGGATGCTCATCCGCCCCGCCCCTGTACCCCTCCCCCAGCTAGAAAGCGAGTATCACAGAGAAGACGAGGCAACATGGCTCCCGGAGGTGGAAGGCAGAGGCTTCACCCCCTTTGAAGCAGTGAAGAAGAGCAGCGGAGGGGAACGGGAAAAGAGGAGTGACTACGACTTTGTCATCGCTTTTATCTTCCCAGCCTCTTCTGAGTCTGGTCAGCCTCACCTCTGCTCTCCACCCGCACCCAGTCTGTGGTCTCCTCCCCTCCCCGCCCACGTTCCCTCGCCCCTCCCGTTCTCAAACCCTCTCTCCGCCCCCCTCGCCCCTACCCCCCGCGGAGTGCGCACGCGCCCGCCTCCAGCTTCGCGCGGGGATCGCCGACTGGCCCGCTTGCGCAGCCGCTGTTCCTTCTACCCACGGAGGAAGCATGGGCGTCCAGGGCTTCCAAGAGTTCCTGGAGAAGCGCTGTCCCGGGGCTGTGGTGCCTGTGGACCTCCTCAAACTCGCGCGCACCGTCTCGCGCCAGCAGCAGCAGCAGCACCTGCACCGCCAGCTGCCGCCAGCAGCCCTAGCGCCAGGGGCTCCACGCATCACCAGGGGCTCTGCTCCTCTGCCGCCGCCGCCGCTCCCGCCCGCTGCCTTTGGTGCTTACTCCGGGGGCGCGGGGCCGTCTCGGCACCATCACCCTGCTCACCATTTCCACCACCATGGCCAAGCGCCGCCAGGGCTGCATCCGCCGCCGCCCCCTCCGCTGCCTGGGGCTCGGGTATTGGTAGACGCGGGCTCGGCGCTGCCGCGGCTCTATGGTGGCTACCAGACGGATTGGGTTTGTGGCGGCCAGTGGAATGCCATGCTGGGCTACTTGTCAGCGCTGTGCCAGGCTTGTGCCTATCCGGGCGGAGACGGCCTGGAGCTGGTGGTCATGTTCCCTGGGGGCCTGGGGAAGGACCGACTGGCCGAGTGGGGCCGTCGGTGCCAGGCGGAGCGGCAGACTGCGCAACTGATCGTGGGACACGTGGGCAACAAGGGCACCCCTCCACCGCGGGCCTGGTTCCTGCCACCTGCCTGTCTGAGCCACTGCGTGAGGCTAGCACTCATCCGCTTCCGGGTCAAGGTGAGGGAGGGGTTAGATTTTTAAATGAAATGCCCCACACCTGTTCCTTCCAGACTAAACACCTAACCATTCACCGACCTACCTGCCACCCACTCAGTCAGCTAACTTACTGGCGACCATTTTATCCCCTCGTGCCCCCGTCATATGGCCTATTAATTCCCTTACCTACATGATTGTATCTCTAGCCATGCCATCCCCGTAACCCCCTTTACTCACACAATTGGCCTACCTGTTGGTTCTAGCAGAATTGACTCAAAATTCCTCCGGGCTTCATGTTTCTCTTGCTATCATCCCCCTCAAACTGAAATATGTTTTTTCTTCATTTTCCAGTTGACATTCCCTCCCCTATATCTGTTTTCAACCCCATGGCAAATAAAACAGATGTTAGTCGAACACCTTTGTTCTATAATTTTCCCCCATTTGACACCTAGTACTTCTTTTTTCCCCATCCATTGAGCCCTTTTCATTTCAACATGCTTTTATCTTGGCATGCCTTAGCCCAAACAATTCACTGATTGAGTCACTATTCAGGAAGATGAACACGCTCAGTAGGGGGTTTCAAAGACGGTTGGGGGTGCGGGGAGGGGCTCTCAAAAACCCCAAGACGCCATTCTTGGCTTTGAAAGATCAAATGCGCAGCATTTACTTGCTGGTGTAAATATGCATGGTGATTCTGTTTTCTGGTATGTAAGTTGCCAGTTTGGGTAGGTGGGTGGGGTGATAATCTGTGGGTTAAAATGGTCCTGGGAAACTTCCTGAAAAAGATAGACTTGGAGAATGGGCTAGATCTGAATGGTTCACAGGTTTTGGAGGAGGTTGTTTAATTAAAGAGGTTGAAGCAATCGGGCAGAGGCAAAAAGAAATACCAAGTTCATGAGGCTCCATGGGTTTAAACCGAAGGCCAGCCTCTGAGTAGTTGAGCCACTGCATATGGAGCCTGGGGAAAAGCTTGGCAGCATCCCCGGGTCTTGGCACCACTGCTATTACGCTGTTGCTTTCCCATACTCTTAGGTTTCAAGTTCCTACGTGTAGAGAATAGCAAGGCTTGAGAAGTAAGGAGGTAGGCAGGAAGAAGGAAAAGAAAAGCGTTACAGGGTTAGGTGGGAAGAAACTGCAAACCCATTTTCTAACCAGAGTTTTGGGGGGAATGTCCTTTCAGGATTGGGGACTTGGGGATTCTGAAAACAAAACAGGTGGCAGCTGGTGGGGTAAGGAGGGAACAGAGACGGAAAGATCTGCTACATGGAGAAGTTTGCAATGGTTATAGAATGTGACTAGAATCCTACTATGCTAGATATACAGAACTCAGCACCAAATTTATGCCTTTTTAAATTTGACAAGCCATTAATGGGCTGGGGGCATAGCTCAGTGGTAGTGTCCTTACTAACCAGGAGGCCCTTGCTTCAATCTCCTGACACCATGCATGCAAAAAAATCTAATCATGAGCTAACTTAAAATATAACTGTAACAAAACCCCACTTGCCTGTTCTCCTGACTGAACATTTTAAAGCAGAGTCACTTACAGGCTTTCCTTCCAAGTTGTTTTCAATGGCACCACCCAGGCTTTAAGAACTTTTTTTTTTTTACCCTGTTATTTTTTTATCCTGCTATTACTGGCAGCTTGACTGTTGGCAGTAGTGATGACTATGTTAGTGGGGCAGGGTTTTCCTGTCTTTTTTTGAGGGGGCTGAGGGTGGTGCTGGGGAAGGGCGGTACTAATTGTTTTTCCATCTGCAGCCCTTAAGTGCTTTAAAATTCTCATTGGATCTTTACAGTAACTCATGAAGCAGTGTGACCCCCGTTTTCCAAATGGGGAAACTCAGACCCAGGAGCTTTACACACTTGTCCAGAGATGATGTAGTAATAAATGATAGAGGTGAGATTCTGGGCTTGATGTCCATGCAATCTGATTCCACAGCTTGCACTCTTAATAGCTGTGTTCAAAGATGAATCTTTGTAAAGAGGCCCTGGGATCAGATTATTTCCACACTGGAAGAAATATCTCATTGGCACCTGAATAAAAACAGGTTTGCTTTATTCATTTGTGGTATTCCTTTGCTGAGTGCTTGCAGTAGGGTAAGTACTGGGCTTCGTGCAGAAAATTCCTGAGGAAGGGCTGGCTCTCCAGGAGGTCAGGGTTTCATAAAGACTGAAAACAAAATTCCAGATACTTTGTGCAAAAATTGCTCGTGGTGAAAAATGTAGCCTATTTACAGGGAGTATGGTATAATTTCTTAGTGATTAAATTCTGGAGTACCTTTACAGATTAACCATGAAGAGGTGTGAGACTACTACACACTGGATAAGGGCATGAGGACCTAAAGCAGCCTGTCTGTGTGCTCTGAGTAGGTTATTGTTTATTTATAGCATATTTACAAATATTTTTTCTGAATAGGTTTTGATTGCTGGTTGGCAGGAGAGAGTAACACTATAGGCTTGTGGTTTATTCATATTCTCTGCCAGTCAAGAAATTTGAGAACCAACTATAACTATATTTTGTCATTAAATATGTTTAGCATATCTAGCACAGTTTTTTTTTTTTTTTTTGAGGCAAGTTCTCATGTCATCCAGGCTATCTTGAATTTGATATATAGCCAAGGCTGAACTTAAATTCTTCCTCATTCTCCTGCCTCCCATTTCTCAAGTGCTGAGATCACAAGATTTCACCATCATACATGGTGCAGTATCATTTTTTTTAAATCTCAACAGTGGTTATGGGCATTCCTGTATGCCTGTGTAATTCTACATACTCAGGAGGCTGAGGCAGGAGCATGGCTCAAGCCTTAGAGTTTGAGGTCAACCTGGTAATATAGACACCATCTGTAAGTAAATATCCCAGCAATCCATAAAAGACAGATCCTAAGAGACTGTAGGAGTGACTTCTAAAATGGTTTGGTATAATAGGCATGATGACACACATCTTGTCCCAGTATTTATGGAGCCTGAGGCAGTTCTGAACTCCACACTGAGACATGTCTCAGAAAACCAAAGTGAAGAGCAGAGAGTCTGAGTTGAGTTTCCCACAACTGTCTGTAACTCTAGCTCTGGAGAGCTGACACTCTATTTTGGATTCTGTAAGCACACACAAAATAAAGCAAAAAAAGAAAAAAAAAGTAAACTATGACTTAAAACTGACTCCAGAAATATAAAAATAGTGTTGATATTCTCAGTGAGTTCTTTTGGCTGTGATCAGTGACTTTTGTTTTTGGAGTAATGAAGAATGTCTTGGCTTGTGGCACAGGCTTGCAAGGGTATGGGTCAATAACTGTTCCTTGCCTTTTCAGAGCTACGGTCTGTCTTGAAGGTGGCAATTTTTCACATGGGTGATTTGCATGCGTAGCATTTCTTTTGTTTGAATATTAGTGCTTCAGAACAAAAACTAGATCTCCATTATTCCTTGGTTTTGTTCTTTATAGTTAAAGAAGGCAGGAGGAGCCATTATTTCTAGTCTCATTTTCATTTTTAATAGAGAATATAGAAGTGGCAGGATTAAATACTTGATAAAGTGCTGGGTTGTCTGTTTAGCTTTAGACAAGTTTGGTCTTCATTAAATATTTGATGTCTAGTTTTGACATGATTTTATAATTTATTTGTTATAGGTATTTGCTCAGTATACTTTTGTTCGTGAAAACAACCAGTAGCAAGAAATTTTACTACCTCTCAAGTTCCAAAGAGTCTCAGAAACAGAGCACCTTAAAGTGGGTTTAGACTGTGACTGGGGAGAGAATGTGGTGTGATGCAGGGGAATGAAAGCTTTATTGGATAGTTATTGTAAAAGAGCAAAAAGCTAGCAAGCGCATAAAGTACTCTGCTTCCCAGCTATAGGTTTTCAAAGGAGGCTAAATGGATCACTGAAGAGAAAGCAAGGTTGGTTGCGTCAGAAATCATATTGGTGGTACATGACTAAGCGGCCTGAGACGTCTGACCAGAGGCAGGTGTCAGTTTGTGCTCTCCTCCTTCAGGAGGGAGGTGCTGATGTCCTGGTTCTGTACTAATCCTGTCATTCCAGACCCTGAAAAGTCCAAGGCTCTTCTAGACGGGACATGATCATAAGAGTAATAATCACTGTCACTTCTTGAGTACCAAGTTGGGTATAAAATGCATTTTAAACACAGTGTCTTGTTTAATCCTCACAGATTTCCTCCCCGTTTTACAGTTAAAGAACTGAAGGGCAAAGGGGTAAAATGGTGGTTGGGGATACAGCCCAGTGTTGAACAAGGAAGATTAAGTTTACTCCCCAGGACCAAAGCCAAACCAAACCAAACCAACCGAACAAACCAAAAACAAGAAGTGATTTAAAAAGATTTTTGGTGCTGTGGACTAGTACCTATTCACGGTAGGTACATACTGTATCACTGAACCAAAACCCAGGTCCAGTCATTTTCTTTGGAGGCAGAGTGGGCTCTGGTAAGTGAGAGATAAAAACCATTGCTTTTAGATCTCTATTGCTTAGTCCTTCTGAAGGATCCCATGACATTTCCTTCTTTTTGAACATTTTTGGGTAAGATTGTGTACTTTTCTTGACTCAGTGCAAAGAAACAGTAAGAATTGTTGAACATTGCGTTTGTGCCAGCAGTGCTGAAATCCACAGTCCTGCCAGTACAAGACAAATGTGTTAGTTAATTGCCAAGTGAGTCATGCAGTGATGTTGAGGAATTGAGAAGTAGCAACCCGTTTCTATGTAAAATAATTGAGGGGTGTGTGTGTGTGTCTGTCTGTCGGTCTGTCTACCGGTGAAGCCCGAAATCACACATGTACACTTCCCTTGAGCTATATCTCTGATTTCATAATAACCTTTAAACTATAAACCAGCGTTACTTATTTCCCTTAAGCCATTATCCTTAGCTTCTTTCCACCATTATTCTTGAAAAAGACTATTTCCTTAATCTGTTGCTACTTAAAAGATTTTTTTACGTGGGGTGGGGACTATGGATGTATGTGGGTGCATATAAAATGGGTGCAAGTGAAGGTCAGAGGATAAATCAGTTCTCAGCTACCATGTGTGTCCCCAGGATTGAATTCAGGTCAGCGGCTTGGCGAGTGCATTAACCCGCTAAGCCCTCTCCCTCACCTTCTATTGTCACTTTTCAAAGCATTACAACATTTTCTTACATTTCTTTGTGTTACACCTGTATGTGTATTTTTGTGTATATGTATGGACACAAGTGTACCATGGTTCATGTGTGGATGTCAGAGGACATCTGTTCTCTCCGTCATGTGGGGTCTGGAAGTGGAACTTAGGTTGTTAGACCTTCACCAGATGTACTGTCTTGAAGGCCCTGAGTGACTTTTTTAGTTGGCATACACAGTACTGGGTTTCATTATAATCCGTTCATATGTAAAAACCATTGTATTTTTGTCATATTCGCCCACATCGTTGCCCCCTTTGCCCCATGCTGTTGCCCTGCTTCTTCCCAAATAATACTGTTTCATGTCATTTGTATTTATATGTGCAAATACATACATGCATACATACAGCTTTCATGTCATAAATTTTAAAACTTTTGGTCCTACATATGCAAGAAAATGTGTGGTACTTGATTTTCTTTTCTCCTGTTCATTCCCTACTTTTGTTTCCTGTTTCCTGTTAGTCCTCTTCCTCCAAACAGTCCCCTTTCTACTTCCATGCCTCATGCATACCTCTAGGTATTAAATATGATATTAACTATATTAAATATTTTATATTTATAACATTCATATATTAAAATATAAAATATGTGATAGAATACATGTTTGTATCTTGAGTCTGGCTGATTTCATTTAATACAATCTTGTGTTGCATGCATTTTCCTGAAACTGATATAATTTTGTTCTTGTTTCTGAGTAAAACTACATTGTATGCTTGTGTGTGTGTGTACACCACACACACACACTCACCTACCATGTTTGTTTTTCATTCATTGTTGATGAACATTTAGGATCAAGCATATTTTGGCTTCTTTAATACTGCTTCACTATGTACAGATGTCTGGTATGCTGACTTAGAGTACTTAGGAATATATGGCCCACAGTGGTATAGCTGTATCATATAGTACTTCTATTTTACTTAGTTGATGAACCTCCATATTGATTTCAATACTGACTGGGCTAATTTACATTCCTGCTAGAAGTATACAACAATTCACTGTGAGTGTGTGTGTGTGTGTGTGTGTGTGTGTGTGTATGTGTATTGTAGCTCAGGCTGGCCTCATACTCTTACATAAAACTAAGCATATCCTTGAACTCCCTCTCCCCAACTTTTTTTTTAAGAACTTGCTATATAGCTCTACCTGACGTAAACTCACCAGCTCTGCCTCCCCTGTTCTGGAAATCCAAGTGTTGCACCACCACACATGGTTTATATGGTGCTGGGGATCAAATTGAAGGCCTTGTGTATGCTAGGCAAGTGCTCTACCAGCTGATGCTCAGTCTGGGCTTCTTCCCCTCCCCGCTGCATCCTTACCCACCTCCATCGTACTGGAATTAAAGGCACATACCACCATGCTCAAACTATATATTTCTACCAAGTTCCTTGGTAGTGATGGTGGTGGTCAAGGTTACATTTGTTTTTTGTTTGAGACAGGTCTCGCTCTGTAGCCTTTGCTGGCTTGTAACTCAGTATATATTGTAGACCAAGATGACCTTAAACTTACGGAGATCCCCCTACAGAGGCCTACAGTGCTGGGGTTAAGGGCATGTGCCACCATGCCCAGCTCTGTCCTTACCCATATCCTTTATTATTTGTTGTGTTTGTGATAGCCATTCTGAATAGAGTAGAATGCGGTCTCCGTGTAGTTTTCCTGACAGCTAAGGATGAGCATTTTCTAGATATTTATTGGCTGTTTGTAATTTTTAGAATTATCTAGTCAATAGCCAATTGCTTATTTGCTAGATAATTGGGGAAGAGGTAAGTGTTTATTTTTTTTTTTTTTACTTTTTAATATACTCTTAGTATTGATCCCGTATCAGATGTATGGCTGCAAAGATCATCTATTCCACAGGCTGACTCTTCTCTCTGTTGTTGCCTTCTTGTTCAGAAGTGTTAATTCTGTGCAATGTCATTTGGCAGCACTTTCAGTCCCTTTATAAATGTTGGAGCCTTTGAGAAAATCCTTGCATATACTTATCTCTTGAAGTGTTTTCCCTGTTTCTCCCCACCCCCTTTTAGCAGTTTCAGAATATTGGGTCTTGAGTTCTTTGATCATTTTGAGCTAATTTTTCTGCAGGGTGAAAGATGGGGGTCTAGTTTCATTCTTCTATCTGTGGCCATACAGCTTTTCCACCGTTTTCTTTGATGAATGTTTCTAGTACCTTGTTAAGAATCAAGAGCCTGTAGCTGCATGAGTTTTATCCCATCCCACTGGTCTTGTTTTTGTGCCCAAACTATGCTGTATTTGTTTTTCTGTCTTTGTAGTATAGCGTGAAGTAGGGTAATGTGACACCTCCAGCATTACTCTGACTGATCAGCATTGCTTTGACTATTCCTGGACTTCATGGGTCTATATTCGTTTTAGAAAATTTTTTCTATATCTATGAAGGATGCCTTTGGAATTTTTATAGGGACTACATTAAATCAGTTCTGTAGATTGCTTCCAGAAGTAGGACATTTTCACATTACACACACACACACACACACACACACACACACACACACACCCCATTTGTTTACTTTCGTGTGTTTCTATGTGGGTGGGTGTATATGTGCCTTGGCATGTGTGTGGAAGTCTGAGAACACCTTACGGGAGTCAGTTCTCTCCTACTGTGTGTGTCCTGGGGATCAAACTCAAGTCATCAAGCTAAGCCATTTTGCTGACCTTAGTAGGCCAGAGAACAAATCATAGGAGTCAGTCTTCCACCATTTGTGTCGTAGGGATGGAACTGAAGTCTGCAAGCTTGGCAGGACATTCTAGTCCACAGCTTGGTGGCACACTTCTACTATGTGAGTTATTTTGTAGGCCCAGTTGTCATAGTCTTGATGCTGTAAATCCATGAACATGAGTGGTCTGTCCATTTTCTAGTGTCTTCATTTTCTTCAGCATTCTAAACTTTTTATTAAAGAGATCTTTCACCTCCTTGGTTAGATTTATTCCTAGGTGTTTTTAAGGGCTATTGAGAATAAGATTTGTTATTCTTATTTTTGTCTGGAGTTCTTTCTCAAAATGTTCACTAATACACAGAAACAGTACTGATTCTTGTATGTTGGTTTTTGTATCTTCCTACTTTAGTGAAAGCTTATTAGATCTTAAGAGTTTTACGATGGTGTCTTTAATGTTTTCAAATAGGGATAATTTAACTTCTTTCTTTTGTACTTGCTTTTTTCTTTTGCCTTATTGCTGTGGCTAAGACATGAAGTGTTCTGGATAAGGGCAGAGATAGTGGGAACATCATCGTCTAGTCCCTGATCTTAAAACGAATATTTTAAAACTTTCCCATGTGTTATAATTTTGGTGAGATTTTTTAAATTTAAATTTTTTACATTATTTTCTCTTTCCTTTGCCTCTAAGAGGATGCTCCCCTACCCACCCACCCACTCCCGCCTCACTGCTCTAGTATCTCCCTTCTCTGGGGCATCAAGCCTCCACAGGACCAAATGCCTCCCCTTTCACTGAGCCATGGGCCAGCCCTCATATAATTTTTGGTTGGTGGTTTAACCTCTGAGAACTCTGAAGGGTCCAGTTAGTTGATACTGTTGCATCTTCCTATGGGGTTACAACCCCCCTCAGCTCCTTCAGCCCTTCCTCTCACTCTTCCATTGGGGTCCCCCAGCTCAGTCCAGTTGCTGACAGAGCCTCTCAGAGGACAGCCATCTTGTCTGTAAGCACATCTTGTTATTTTTGTATGGAGCTTTAGTTTCTTCTGCTTGTAGTTTCTTCAGGGTTTTTAGCATGAAGATGTTGCCTTTTCTGTATCTCTTATGACCATGTAACTTCTATCCTTGAGTCTGTTTATGTGCTATATTACATTTATTGATTTGTATATGTTATACCATTCTTGCATGCCTGGAAGGAAACCAAGATGACAGTGGTATCTCTTTTTGGTGGGGGTTATGGGGATGAAGACAGGATCTTAATGTGTATCCCTGGTTGTCCTGGAACTCATTATGTAGACCAGACTGGACTCACAGAGATCTACCTGCCTCTGCCTCCCAAGTGCTGGGATTAAAAGTGTGTACCACTATGCTCAGTTTACAGTGGCATCTTTTAAATGTGTTGTTGAATTCAGACTGCAAGTATTTTGTTGAAAATTTTTGTATTGGCAGTGTAGTGGAGCATGACTTTAATCCCAGGAGAGGCAGGTGGATCTATGTGAGTTTGAGATCAGCTCGGCCTACAGAGCAAGTTCCAGGACAGCCGCAGCAGTTACATCTCTGTCTCGGAAAAAAAAAAAAAAAAAAAAAACAAAAATAAAAAAGAAAATATTTTCCATCTATGTTCATGAAGGACTTGGGTCTATAGTTTCTTTTTTTTTTTTTGTTTTTGTGTGGTTTTGGCATCAGAAATACTGCCTTCATAGAATGAATTTCTTACTGATTTTTAAAATTTTAGTTTGGAGATCTTCGGTGTTAATTTTTTCGTAAAAGTCTGGCAGAGGGGCTGGAGGGATGGCTCAGAGATTGAGAATACTGACTGTTCTTCCAGAAGTCCTGAGTTCAATTCCCTGTAATCACAACCATCTATAATGAGGTCTGGTGCCCTCTTCTGGCATACAGACATATATGCAGGCAGAATACCGTGTACATAATAAATAAATAAATAAATCTTTAAAAAAAAGTCTGACAGAATTGGTCTGTAAACCTGTCCAGTCTTGGTGTTTTAGAGTAGGAGACTCTTTGTTACTGCTTCAGTTTTGTTGCTTTTTACAGGTCTGTTAAGATTATTCACCATTTAAAATTTTGACATCTCATACACATGACTTAGGAGTTTAATTTAGCTTTTTATTTTTAACATGGATATATTTATTTATGTGATTATTTATTGTGTATGTGTCTGAATGCGTATGTGCCATAGTGCACATATAGAGGTCAGAGACCTGACCTGCCTTTGGTATGTTCCCTGGGTTATATTTAATTTTTATTTGATTCTAGGTTTTAAAAAAACCTATTTCCTCGGTGATTTCTTCCATGATCCAGTTATCATCCAAAGTTTGTTGTTCAGCCAGATATTAGATGTCTGTAATTGCGGCAGTTGAGAGGTTGGGTCTAGAGGGTTACCCTGAAGTTGAGGCCTGCCTGGATATGTAGCAGATGCCAGGATAGTAGGTTCTACATAGAAAGGACTGAAGGAGTTGAAGGGGTTTGCAACCCCATAAGAAGAACAACAATATCAACCAACCAGACTCCCCCAGAGCTCCCAGGGACTAAAACACCAACCAAGGAGTACACATGGCTCCAGCTGCATATGTAGCAGAGGATGGCCTTGCCAAGACTCAATATACAAACTAAAATGTGTTGTTTAATCTCCATGCATTTGTATAATTTGTTTCTTTTTCTGTCAGTTACTAGTTTTGTTACACTATGATCTGATAAGATCTAACAGATTATCTTGATTCTTTTGTATTTGTTAAAGACTTGCTTCATGACACAGAGTTTCTCTGTGTAGCCCTGGCTATCCTGGAGCTCTTTCTATAGACCAGGCTGGCCTTCACAGAGATCCTCCTGTGCTAGGACTAGCCTCTAGAGTGCTAGGACTAAAGTCATGTGCCAGCACCACCCAGTTGATTATGGTTTTATTTGGGTACCTTTTTAAGGAGCTATGTCTTGCATGTTATATCTTCAGTACCACTCAGAAAGGAGAAAAGAAACTGCTATAATAATAACAATGCCAAGCAAAATCAGATTTAAAAGATGCACTTCCAAGCTGGTGAACCTGACAGCATGAGCTCAATTCCAGGGCTCACATGGTGGAAGGGGAGAACTGACTCCAGTACTCCCACAGGTTGTCCTCTGACCTCCACACACTTATCATAGAATGCATGACACACAGACATACACACACAGACCCCTACATACATATACACACTAATAATAATAAATAATTATTTAAAATACATGTAAAGTTGATTAAAGCCATTTTATATACAAGCAGTGGCCATAGAACAAAAGTCCAGAAATAATGTACAGTTTGGTATGAAGTTAAAAATTTATAGAGATGGCTCAGAGGCCTGAGATCAACCCCCAGCAACCACATGGTGGCTCACAACCATCTGCAATGGGGTTTGATGTCCTCTTCTGGTGTGTCTGAAGACAGCTATAGTGTACTCACATACATTAAGTAAATAAACCTTTATAAAAAAATTAATAGCATCAAATTAAAAGAACAAACAGTAAGGGATAAGGAATAGGACACTCCAGCCGGGTGTGGTGGCACACGCCTGTAATCCCAGCATTTGGGAGGTAGAGGCAGGCAGATTTCTGAGTTTGAGGCCAGCCTGGTCTACAGAGTGAGTTCCAGGACAGCCAGGGCTACACAGAAAAACCCTGTCTTGAAAAACAAACAAACAAACAAAAAAACAAAAACAACAAAACCAAAAGGAATAGGACACTCAAAACAAAGTTAAACACAATAAAGGAAAAGTGAAGCATACGAATATTAGGTAGAGATAAAAAAGAGCAAGCAATTAAAACAATCTCATAAAATAAGGAAAATTGATAATAGAAATAAAAACATTTTTTAATTAGGTATTTTCTTCATTTACATTTCCAGTGCTATCCCAAAAGTCCCCCATACCCTCCCCCCCACTCCCCTACCCACTCACTCCCATTTAAAAATGAGATAATACTAATATAAAAAGAGAAAAGGAGAAAACAGGCAAAAGAATTGAAAAAAACATGTTTTTAAGATGAAAATATATTGGAGCAATATGTTTCTGCGTACAGGTGCAGTTAGTATTAGAATCTGCCCACTGGAGGACATGGACAAGTTGGAATCTTTCATCTTACTTTCAGGCTGCTAGTGATTCTGGACAGATGAAAGTTTTGATGTTCCACAGAGCCTTAAAATATACTTAAGGTTGATTAAAGCCATCTTATATACAAGCAGTGACCATAGAACAAAAGTCCAGAAATAATGTACAGTTTGATATGAAGTTAAAAATTAATAGAGATGGCTCAGAGGCCTGAGATCAACACCCCTGCCCCCCGCAACTATGTAGTGACTCACAAATGGTCTTGTCTTATAGCTAGATTGCTAGTTTCTTTTTCTCCTTGGATACCTGGCTCACCCTTGGGTGAGACTTCTAATTCCTCTCCTTGGCTTTGGACCTAGAGCTTGAGTCATGTCCTGTATACTACTTCCCATTTCTAAGTCTCTCTGTCTGTTTCCAGGGCTCTTCCCATCTCTTTTGTATGATTTATGATAGTCTTCCAATCTTTTTGTCATTGAGATAGTCTATCCTTTGTTACCCCAATTCTCATTTAGAGTGTCACATGGAAACAGTGTCTAGTCTGTCTTTTTTTCTGCCAGAATTTCTTTGGAAAAAAGATGACTAGTAACCCAGCAACTAGTAGACAGTCAGTAGTAACTAGGCTGGTCTCAAACTTATGATTCTCCTGCCACAACATCCTGATTGCTAGGATTATAGGCATGTCCCTTCATGCATGGTCTCAGCTCTGCACATTTCTGAGTTCTAACTATAGCATAAAAATTTTTTCTTGCTTGGCAATTGTCAATATCAAGTGCTAGAGAGGTGGCTCAGCAATTTGGCTGCTCCTCCAAAGGACACAGGTTCACAACCACTTGTAACTCCAATTTCAGGGGTTCTACTGCACTCTTCTGTAGCGTGTAGTTTTTGCTACCACACTCCAGGTAGACTATGCTACCAGCCCCTCCCAGGTTCCCTCAGATTTGCAGGTGAAGCACGCGCACACGCACACACACAATCACACTAACTTAATTTTCAACCTGCCTTATGGCTCAATTTCTGGAGCTTCTAATCTCCCATGGCTAACATGCCTTCCCAATCCTCTTAGTTCAGCACCCTAAATCTGCTCTCAATTTTAGTTGCTCAGTTACCTTCTCCTTGTTCAGCAACCCAAAATGGCCCTCAGCTTTAGTTGCATTTCTAACCTCAGGCCTGGGGAAACGGCCACCCGAGATTTCACATGGCTGGTCACCTTTTCTCCCTCCGAAGCACTGTGAAAATCCTCCTCCCCCACTATGTCTGCTTGTTTGCCTGCAGGAACCAGAAGACCCATCTATTTTGCACAGCTAATTGGCCTCCAGCATCTTTATTGATGGATCAAGAACCAATCGGGTACTAGGACCTTAGCATCAGAACCCCTTACACTCTTCTGGCCTCTGAAGAGCACCAGGCACATACCTGTCATACATATATATGCAGACAAAACAGCCATATTTATAAACAAAAATATTATCTAAAAAAGTCCTTATGAACTCTCACATCCAGCTAAGGTGAATGATACCTTCTCATATAGTACCTGAATCCTCTCTTTCTTCTCTCATATTTTTCTATTTTTCTAGTATTTATGTGTTAAATTTTATGACTTCATTTTACTTTACAATACTTTTTCTTATATTTACAAAATAATGTCTAGCAGCATTGATATTTGAACCACACAATTTGTTCTTTTTTCTACTAGCCATGTCTGGAAGATGAGGATAGCAATAAAAACCATACCACAGACTTTTGAGTGTTCAACAATTTAATATAATAAAGTACTAGATCGTTATAAGGTACATATAAAAACCATCTGTTACTTTAAGCAAAATAACTTGTGTGCCAAGTTGATGGAACATATATCACCTCATACTTGGATTTTATTATGATTAGGATTTTTTTTGAGACAGGTTCTTACTATGTAGCCCTGGCTGTCCTAGAACTCACTCTGTAGACCAGGCTGGCCTTGAGTTCACAGAGATCCACTTGCCTCTGCCTACTGAATGCTGGGATTAAAGACGTGCACCATCTGCCTGGCTGATTGTGATTATAAGTTATTAATTGTGTATGTATGGTGGGGTATTCATGTTCCATGGCTTGCATATGGAGGTCAGAGGACAACTCTTGGGAATTGGTTCTGTCCTTCCACCATGAGATCCAGGAATCAAACTGAGGCTACCAGCCTTGTATGGGAAGTAATTTTCCTGCTGAGCCATCTCACAATCACCTCACTGTAGGCTTTAATTTCAGTGTGGTTTGGTATGCAGGGTTTTCATGATATGTCTGCTATTCATTCTCTAGCATCATATTCTATTTTTCTTACTAGGATTATAATTCCTTTTCAGTTCAGTTAGCATTTTTGAGTACCTACTTTGTGCCAGAAAACTTGTGTTAAATAATGTGAACAATGGAATTAATTAATTCCACCAATATTCATTGGGGTCTAGTTGATAATACAAACAAAAACAAAATCCCCAAACAGTATGATTCCCAAGGACACTTTTTTTTTTTTTTTTTTTTTTTTTTTTTGGCCCTTGTCATAAGCCTAAGGCCATGGTCAGCAGAAGTTGGCAGAACCAAGATAAGCATACCAGATACCTAAAGCCTATTATAAAGGCTAGGGCAAAACTTGCTAACTGGTAGCCCGTAGGTCACCTGTGCATATAGTTTTACATTATCCATACCTTTGTTTGGCTATCATCATATGTATACTATGATTCATATCAGTAGCAAAATTACCATTATCACATCTTACTTTTTTACGGGAGGTGGGGAGAATGAATATTGTTTTCTCTGATCAAATTAAATATTCCTTAGGGTTTGAAGTCAAGTAATGTGTTTGGACTAAATAGTAAGGAATCTACTTGAATGATTCTGATTTTGTACCGTCATTTATATGAACATATTAGTTTTTCAAGAAATTGGAGTTTGTCATCAACATCTAACAATTAAGAAACATTGCCCAAAAAAGTTAGACATTCCAACTATTGTCAACATATTAGATCTTCTAGCACAGTGGTTCTCAACCTTCCTAATGATGTTACCCTTTAATACAGGTCCTCACAGTGTGGTGGCCCCAACCATAAAATTATTTCTTTCTACTTCATACTGGTAATTTTGCTACTGTTATGACTCATAATGCAAATATCTGATATGTGACCCTCAAAGGGGTTGTGACCCATAGGTTGAAGCAATATCCTTTTGGCCAGCCATAAGACATTCATTTATTTGCATCTCTATCACTCCATGGTGTCTTCTTGGTATAGTGATACAAAGGGCTTGGTACTCATCATTAATGAAATTGTCTATTGACTCTCAGTGATCACCTTCTGATACTTATAACTTTATAACTATGTATCTCTTCCCACCTCTGATGTTGGCTGGATCTAGTTACTTGTTTCTAATGAGCAGACTACAACAAAGCCATGAAATGTTTCCAAGCCATAATAAAATTTGATTATAAAATGCTACGACCCCCATCTTCTTCCCCTTCTTTCCTGCCTCCTCCCCTCATTGTTTGATTACTCTGATGAAGCAAGCTGCCATGTGAGCACATGTACCCTGTGGTGAGGCTCACATGATAACAAACATGGGGCAGCCTGCAACATCACCAAGTGAGGAACAGCAGCCTTCAACCCAACAGTCTGCAAGAAGCTGGATCCTGCCAACACTTTGGATATGGTCTTAGAAGTGGATAGTTCCCATTAAGCCTTGATGACTTGATTGTAGCTTGACAATGCAGATGCTATTGAAATAATAAATGTAATTTGAAGCCAATGAGTTTTGGGGTTAATTTGTCATATGGAAATGGATAATTCCATTATTAGTTTTTGTGTTTATACTTTTAAAATAATAGTGTTGATGACTTGAAATAGTATACTCATATCAATGTAAAGTTAAAAAAATTATGCAAGAAGAGTCACATACTTATGATATGTTGATATATCTCCATGGTATAGTATTTGTTAGCTTGTGCAAAGTCTTTAGTTCTTTCTTCAGAATTATAAAATTAAATAAGTAGAACTGGGCATGGTAGCTTACATCTGCACTCCCACCACTTTGGACACTGAAAAAGAGGATTGCTGTGAATATGAGGCCAACCTGGCGTGAGACTCTGTCTCAATAAGCCAAAAAGCACAAAACGTAAAGCTCAGTAAAGCACAAAGAGAAGATCATACACTTAAATAAGAAAACTGATGTTTTGTGTGTGAAACTGATCAATTTTCCCATGTATGCAAATTAAATGGGGCTGCTGAAAGACTACAATTTAAGAAACCATTTAAAAGTAAACCACTGTAGGAGGGACGGCCAGTGCTGCAAAGCACTTTGAAAACTGGCTTGGAATTCAAATATCTGTGTTTTAATACAGACAGGATTAAGTGATGCATCCCCAAAATGCAATGATTTATTCAGGGAAAATACCTAGGAGCCTCCAGTAAGCAGTGGTTTTGTTAAATAATTTCTGTTGAGTACAATAGAAATTATACCATAAACAAGTATCTGTGAAGATAGAAAACTACTGTTGTTTAGTATGTTAAAGATGGTGGTTAAACATTTATGGGACAAATAGTGCCCAGATGTTCAGTTATTTGTGAAGCTTTACAAAGCAACCACAGAAGATAATAAATACTACCCACAGAGATGTACACTTAGTTTCATTTTAGCAAGTGAATCCTGCAGTGTGGTCCGGACCTACAGTAGTGCACCATCTGGAATCTTGTTAGGCAAAATTTCAGATTCTGAGACTGAGGGCAGCTTCTGACCCAGCAGCTAGTGAAGACCGTCTACCCAATAACTTGTAAGGAACTGAATCCTACCAAGAATCTCAAGAGTGTAGCTGGAACCAGACTTACTAAGTCAGAAAAGAAAGGGGAGGGGCGATACATTTTGGCCATGTAACCAGCTGATGAAGATTCATGATACTGTTGTATTTAGATACAACCAATATGCTAAGAATTTTGATGTACCAGGTGAGCACTCTGGAGAGGCAGGCAATCTCTGTGAGTTTGAGGCCAGCCTGGTCAACAGTGAATTCCATGACAGCCAAAGCTACACAGAGAAAACCCTGTCTCGAAAAGAAAAAAGAAAAAGAACAATAAAGAATTTCAATGTAAACTCTGCTGTGGTGGCACGTGCTTGTAATCTCAGCATTGGTGGACGAAGGCAGGAGGATTGTTGGCATTTTGAGGGTAGCCTGTGCTGAGTCATTTAGGGCTCTATAGGAAAAGCCCGTGTCATGTGGATCAACAATATCAACTAACTACTACCCCCCAGAACTGTGTCTCTAGTTGCATATGTAGCAGAGGATGGCTTAGGCGGCCATCAATGGGAGAAGAGGCTCTTGCCAAGATCATATGCCCCAGTATAGGGGAATGCCAGGGCCAGGAAGTGGGAGTGGGTGGGTTGGGGAGCAGGGCGGGGGGGGGGGGAGGTTATAGGGAACTTTCAGGATAGCATTTGAAATGTAAATGAAGAAAATATCTAATAAAATAAAAAAGGAAAGGGGGAAGGAAAGAAAGCAAGAAAATTGAAGCCTTTCAGTTAAATCTAGAAGTACCTGAAAAAATACCTGAATTTTGTGTGTTGGAAAGACCTGTCAAGTGTGGTGGTGCATATCTTCAATCCTGGCACTAAGGAGACAGGAGCAGGCAGAAACAAACACCTGCTCCCATGGGACTGGAGTTAACTGATGGTTGTGAGCTATCTGCAGAGAGCTAGGACTCAAACCTAGGTCCTCTAGAAGAGCAGCCAGTGGTCTTAACTGTTGAGCCATTTCTAGCCGGCGAATCTCACGTTATAATATAAAAAACATTAAGACCTGAAGACCTTAGCAGTTAAGAGCATCAGGCTTCTCATTCTAAGGAGAATGTCTTTTGTTTTTTGTTTTTTTAATGTAACATTTGAAATTGTCTGAGGTTTTTGTTGTTGGGTTTTTTTGTCTGTTTTTGAGACAGTCTCACTATGTAGCTCTGTCTCTCCTAGAATTCACTCTGTAGACTAGGCTAGCTTCAAACTCCCAGAGATCCACCAGCTTGCCTCTGCCTCCCAATTGCTGGGATTAAAAGTGTGTGCCACTACATCAGCTTTTCTAGATTTTTGTTTTTCTTTTTCTTTTTTTTTCCTGAGGCAAAGTGTAACTGTAGACCAGGCTGGCCTTGAACTCATAGATCCACCTGCCTGTTTCCTGAATGCTCAGATTAAATACATGCACCACCAAGCCTGGCAATTGTCTGTTTTTTTTTAAACATTATCGCTTTGTGTGTGTGTGTGTGTGTGTGTGTGTGTGTGTGTGTGTGTGTGTGTGTGTGTGTGTATGAGTGTGCAGGTGCCTATGGAAGGCAAAAGAAGACATTGAACCCTTGCAGCTGGAGTTACAGGTATTTGTGAGCCACTGAAGTGGGTGCAGGGATTTGAACTCTGCTCCTCAAGACTGAGCAGCAAGCATGTTAGCAATCAAGCCATCTCTCCAGCTCCAGTTGTCTTTTATTTTTAACAAATTTTCACTTTTGATTTATGTGTATGTATGTTTTGTCTGCATGTATGTATGCTACATGTGTACCTTCTGTTGAAGTAGGCCAGAAGAGGTCATTGGATCCCTTGGAACTGAAGTTATGGAAAGCTATAAGCTACCATATGGGAACTGACAACCAAACCCAAGTCCTCTACAGTACCAACAGGTACCCTAAAACCACTGAGCAGTCTTCTTTATCCTCACTTGTCTGTTTTAAAACTCAAGTGTTTAACCCATGAACTCCAGTTTAACCTGTAAACCCAAGTATGTTTGTTGCTCTATGTATTATTAACACCCAGAAAACACAATTTACAAATGATATTTCTGGAAATTGACTTTTTTTTAACTCAATTTATTCATTCATGTTAGCTAGGTGTCTTCTGTAAGCATTTATAGCCCCTAGTTCAAGAACCCTTAGACCAGTGGTTCTCAGCCTTCCTAATGCTGTGATCCTTTAATACCATAAAA
This sequence comes from Mus musculus, assembly GCF_000001635.26. Taxonomy (NCBI): domain Eukaryota; kingdom Metazoa; phylum Chordata; class Mammalia; order Rodentia; family Muridae; genus Mus; species Mus musculus. The sequence goes on from NC_000086.7 coordinate 151,363,790, forward strand.
TTGTTTTTGTTGTACTTCATAACTGTAATTTTGCTACTGTTATGAATCATTAGGTAAATATCTAATATCTAATATGCAGGACGTCCGATATATGTGTCCCCTATGAAAGGGTTGTTCGGTCCCCAAAGGGGTCTTGACCTACAGGTTGAGGACCAGTGCCTTAGAATATCTTATTTCAACTCCCCTTTCCCATTCTGTGTCTTAAGTCTTCCCTCTAAGATGGAAGGTTTTAATATTGGAGAAAGTGGTATACAACAAGGTCAGAAAATTGTATTTTCTTTGGTGTTACTTTAAATAATTTATTATACTGTTTTCATAGTCCTGTCTGAAGATACAAATGACTGTAATAATTATGCCACGGACAGGCTCACAGCCTAGTTATACTTTATTGCCTGATTTTTATTATATTGATAAAAAAAATGGATGTTTCCCAGTTACTTGGTATGAAAGAAAATAGTCTTAAAATAAGAATTCAAGTTCTGCCCTGTAACTAGCTATGTGATTTGGACCAAGTTAAAAAGTTTCAAGCTTCATTTGTCCCGGTTTAAGGGAGGGATGGGGGATTAATGACATAACCGTCCTTTCAACAGGATTAGAAGGATAAACAGATGACCCTTTCACTATATAGCCCAGGCTGACCTTGAGCTCGTTCCTTAGCCTCCTGAGTGCTGCACTTATGAGCACATGCTCCTGTGCCCAGCTTAAATATGTCTTCAATTGGGAAGTCCCGAGTCCCACTTAAATATCAGTCTCAACAATATCAGCTCTCTAAGAGCAGAGATTTTGGTTCGATGCTGTATCCACCAAATGCAGATCTATTCCAGATGCACTACCTGGTTGTTGACACAAGCTCTTGAAGTTTAAGTATAATAATAGAACACACATTTCACTAGATTATCAAAGTTTAGAGTAAGTAGTCACTTGAGAAAGTCTTTAGTGAAGTTAATGAGAGCATTAGGCTCATACCTGTTGGTTTCTTGGCCTTCCCATGGGTTATAGAAGAAATGTAGATACTTTTGAAGTTCCTTTTGGAAACATCATACAATATCTGTAGCCATCTGCCCCATAGCATTGTGTGCTACTTCTCTTACTCTTGAATAGATAAGGATCCTGGAGGAAAGGCAAAACAAAAACACCTTTAAAAGCATATACCTTCATTCCCAACACAAAACAGAATTTACTATCTTAGAATGCCTTCTCATTGACAGTGATAGCAGGTAAGGCCAGTATTTTGTCACTGCTTTGAAACATTTTCATGGTGTGTTCCTTGGTCATGGGCAGAACGACTTGTCTACCAAACCCACAAAACATACATTCAGTCTAAAGCACTCTTACTGACAACTGTGTTGCTATCACAGTTGGCATCTTATTTATGAATTGCCCAGCTCTCATCTTCCGGATCAACTATCATTGCTAACATCTAGGGAAGCATATGTGACATAATATTAGTGTGTTTTCATCTTTTTCTCTCCCCCACTCCTTCCTGTTCTTCCTTTCCTCCTCTTTCTTTTATTCATTTGTTAGTTTGTTCAGTCATGGAATCTCATTGTGTAGCCCTGGCACCTTGGAACTCACTGTGTAGACCAGTCTGGCCTTGAACTCAAAAAGATCTTCCTGTTTCAACTTTCTGGGTGCTGGGATTAAAGACAGGAACCACCATGCTGGGCCTCACCTCCTAAATGTAGCAGCTGAAATCTCAAGAGAGGGTCTGGATCATTCCAAGGGCAGGTTGCCATTGCCTAGTTTCTTTGCATGTTAGATTTAGCAGTAGAATTCTTTCCAGGTGAGGGATTGCAGAAGCTTGAAGCAGTATCTGCAATCTCAATGAGGGATTTTAGGACCAGATCAATATTCTGTTAGCATGAATCATTACATCTGCAAAAATTTTGAACATTATTATCATTTACAAGTATAAATGGAGATGTAGCTCTGCGCGCGCGCGCGCGCACACACACACACACACAAACACTCTCCAAATAGAACGTCTGTATTTCTGGCCTGTGGCTGCATGGGGAGTTTGTCCAAATCATGCAGCTCTGTCTTTTACTCACACAAAACAACAACAACAAACCCACATCCTGATTGACACACTTTGGTTAACAAGAACAGTAGCAAGAAGCAAAACTACAGAAACCAAAAAGCAAGGTTAGTACATTTAGGGACCTCCTGGATCCTAGAACTATAGACTAGGTCTGTGTTCCCATTTTGGCAGGTGATAGGGTCTTTGTGCTAGATTGTAAGATCAGAATGGTGCTTCTGAAATGGTGTAAGTTGTGCCAAGGTCTCAGGGCCTGTTACAGCTCTAGCTGATAATGTTCTGGTCTTCCATACAGTAAACTAATATTCATTTAATGATGACTGAATAGTGCTATTGCTCATTTTTATAAATTTCACAAAAGTTCCAAAACACACGAAGCACAGCTTCTCTCAGGCCCATGTTTTAAGAACTAAATGAATGAATGAAAAAGGAACTTCAAACCTTCAGGCCAACGTCATCTGGTAAATTCATGGTCAGTTCAACAGTACTTCTCCCTGCCCTGATGCTAGATTATTTGCAGCTGTATATCTGAACGTCTGATGGAAGAGCTGGAGAGGATCCATCAACTGTAAATGCCAGAGGATGCCTTAGGGGAATACCAATCATTTGTCTAGCCTCTTTAGTAGCTGTTGTATTTCTGATGGTTTTTAAGAGGGATTTAATCTTTGATTGAACTTGAAATTCTCACAGGTTTTCTCCATCCATTTCCAAGGCTGAGGGAGCCTCTCAGGTAGTAATGTTGCTGCTATGTGATCTCCATTGTTTTGGGGAGAAAGGGGGAAGGGGGGCAAGACCATGAGGCACACAGACATTGACAGAAGTGACAGGGCGATGCCTTATCGTCTATTGTTTCTAATGTATGCTATTATTTGTGTGTGTGTGTTTTGTGTGTGTGTGTGTGTGTGTACATACACATACTTGTGGGCATACATGCAATGGTACAAGTGTGGATGTCAGAGGACAGCTTTTTGGAGATGATCCTCTCCTTCCACCTCTTTGTGGGTTCCAGAGATGGATCTCAGGTTGCCAGGTTTGCATAGCAAGCACCTGTACCTGCTGATCCATGTTGCTGAACCTCATCCCCTGTTTGTTTGTTGATGTTGTTTTGGTATTTGTTTGTTTGCTACATTGTAAGTATTACCTTGGGGTTCCTGTTCAGGGGAGGAGAAGTTACTTTTCATTGACCCCCTTCCTGTATTGTTTGGCTTTCTCCTGTGTTCTCATTTGGCCTTACACTTTATCTATTTACTTACTTATTTCTGTTGTACTAGGGTGGGACGTAGGGTCCTTCACACGATAGGCAAATGCTGTACCATGCAGGTGCCTGCTCAGCCCTTTTCTTTCATCCTTCCTTTCTTCTTTCTTCCCTCATTTCCTTCTTGTCTTTCCCTCCCTCTCTCCTTCCCTCCCTCCTTCCCTCCCTCCCTTTCTCAGCCTCCCGAGTGCTGGGAGTACAGCTATGAGTTGCCAGGCCTGGTTCCCCAGCCTACCTCTTACTTTTGATTTATTATTTGTTTTTGTATTGAGACATGGTCTCACTGTGTATCCCTGGCTGACCTAGAACTCAGTATATAGCTCAAACTTGCCTTGAATTCACAGAGAGCCACCTGTCTATGCCAGCTGAGCACCAGGACTAAAGTGCACCACCATGCCCAGCTTTGTTTTGTTTTGTTTTGTTTTGTTTTGTTTTATTTTTGAGAATTCTTGCAAAGTTGTCCAGGCTGGCTTTGAACTTATACTGTAGCCTAAGGAGAACTTTTAACAACCTCAAGCTTTAGCCTCTACAATAGTTAGGATTATAGGCCCATACTAGCAAGTACAGTGTGTATGTGTGTGTGTGTGTGTGTGTGTGTGTGTGTGTGTGTAAAACATTGTCATTATGTCATTTCTATATATACATCTGTGTGTGTGTGTGTGTGTGTGTGTGTGTGTATATATATATGTATATATATATATATATATATATATATATATATATATACTTTCATCATCTCCACACTCCCTCTGTTTTCTCTGTCCCCCCTTTTCTGTCCACTGTCCCCTTTTCTATCCCCCAAATAATCCCTCTTCTACTTTTATGCCTTTGTGTTTTTCTTAATGTGGCCTATTTCATTTGATATGATTCTATTTTCACCCAATTTCTACAAATGACATGATTTTGTTCTTTATGGGTGGATCATTCTCCACTGCTTGTGTGTGTGTGTGTGTGTGTGTGTGTGTGCATCAATGGGTATTTCTTTACCCATTCTTTCATTGATGGTCATCTTGGCTAATTCCATAACTTGCCAGTTACCAACAATGCTAAGAAAAAAATGGCTCTGTCCATATTTCAGCTCTGGCAACTTTGATTACTTCTGATATAGCTGGGTCCTATAATAGTCCAATGTCTATACTGTTATCCAAAGTGCCTGGACCAATTTACATGCCTACTTACTCTGTATAAAGATTCCTTTTTTCTCATATCCTCACCAACATTTCTTGTTTATTTTCTTAATGATAATCATTCTAACTGGGGTGATATGGATTCTTCATATAGTTTTGATTTATATTTTCCAGATGGAAATAAGTGTTCAAGTAAGTAGAAAATTGGAACTTCAGTGCAGTATTGGTAAGATTGTCAAATAATATGACCACTATAGGAAACACTGTGGAGATTCCTCAGAAATTAAAAATGAAGCGGCTTTAACCTACTTCCTGGCATATATCTTAAAAATTAAAAGCAAGAGCTCAAATATTTTTATACCTATGACCAAAGCAGCATTATTAATGGTAGCAAAGAGATTGAAACTATCCAGAAGTCTCTCATCAATGGCTGAATAGTTAAATAAATGCAGTGTATGTTTGCAGCGGGGATGTTCTCCAAGTTAAAAAAGGAAAGAAATCCCATCACATGCTATAACATGGATAAGCTAAGAGGACATCATGCTAAGAGGAATAGGCTAGTCACTGTAAAATCCATTTATGTATGGTATGTAAAGTTGGCAAATGACTAGAACCAGAAAATAAAGCTGAAGGGAGAAAGGAGGAGTTGTTTGGCTCTGGAGTTTTAGCTTTCATGATAAAGTGTTGTGGATATCTTTTGTACAATAATGTGATTAACACATCTAAATGATATATTTGAAAATTGCTAAGATGGAAAAGTTTGTGCTTTTTTCACAAGTAAAATAAAATATAAAAATGCAGGGTTAGTAGATGAGACATGTTTGATTTAATATTGATAATTAAATTGCTAATGACCTGGGTTTGATTCCCAGCATGCCCATGTCAGCTCACAACCATCTATAACTCCAGACTCAGAGGATCCAACCTCTCTTCTGTTATCTGTGTTGAGTCCTTGCACATGGTACACAGACATGCATGTAGACAAAACACTCATACATATAAATAAAGGTTTTTTCCATAATGAGAAATTAGCCACCATCACACTACTCTGTCTTCTGGATGTAGCTCTGTGGTCTTTGCTGCCCTCAAATTTGTGATGTTATTGTCCCTATGTCCACATGCTAAATTACAGACTAGAGCCCTCCATACCTAGCTGGAAAAATATTCTCCCCTGTGGAAGGCAAGTACCATAAATTCTAGCCCAAGCCCTTGTCATAGTGTTGATTTTTGATGGTCTTATTATGCTGTCCATGTTAATCATTAACTTGCTCTATAGCCCAAGCAGGTCTTGAACTTGTGATCCTCCTGCCTCAGCTCCTATCTAAATGGTATTACAGATCTGTGCCACCAGGCCAGGTAAAAGAATTTCTTGAAGTGAGATTTAAGGAGCTTCTTAGCCTCCGTGAATACAGCTAAATTTGAAGCCAGGCTCTACTTTAAAAAGTAAAATATCATTCATAGATCATAAAATTCACCATTTTGAAGTGTGTGGTTGGCACACAGTTATGTAACTATTACTATTGTTTGATTCTAGATCACTTTTATAACCTCTAAAGGAAACCCAGCACCCATTTGCAGCCACTGTTAACCCTTTTCACCAGTTCCAGTCAATCTTTTTTTTTTTTCCAGCTCAATACATTTATCTATTCAGGGAATTTCATATACTATTTGGCTTTTGTGTCTGACTTGTTTCCCTTGCACAATGTTTTATTCCTTCTTGTGGGGGTTGTTGTTTTGATATTTGGAGACAGCATCTTAATACCTTGCCCAGGCTCACCTTAAGCTCATGACCCTGCTACATCTTCCTGACACTTGAATTGCAGATGTGTACTGCCACACTTGCCTTAGCATGTTTTAAAGATCCCTTTACATTGTAGCATCCACACTTTATTCCATTTTGTGGCTGAATGATAGTCCCTTGTATAGTTTTATACCACCATACCACATTTTTATTATTCATTCATTGTTGGACATTTAAGGTGTTCTTTGTTTATGACTATTTTGCATAATTCTGTTATGACTATTCATGTATCTTTCTGATACAGTCATAGATTTTCCAATCTTTTTTCATAATTTATTTTTATTCACTTTACATCCCATTCCCAGCCCCCTTCCTCCTCTCCTCCCAGTCCTGCTCTTACAACCCTGCCCCACCATTATTCCTTCATCTTCTCAGAGAAGGGAACCTGAGCATCTTTCAAGGCCCTATTTTAATTCTTTTGAGGTATGTCTTTCAATAAATTTGCTAGATCATGAGGTAATTGTCTAGTCATTTGAGGACCTCTTAGACTCTTTTTCATACTGGCTGCACCAGCTTACATTTCTTGTCTGTCTGTCTGTTGCTATTGTTTGTTTCTTCTGTTTAATTTTAATATCTTTTGAGATAAGGTATCACGTAGTCCAGGCTGGCTTCAAACTTTGTATGTAGCTGAGGATGTCCTTTAATTCCAGATTATCCTGCATCTTACCCCTAAATGCCTAGAATATAGGTGTTTATGGTTGACTTCTGTTTTGTCTTATTACATAGTCTAGGTTGGCCTTGAACTCATGATTCTCCTACTCTTGAGTACTAGTATTACAAGTATGTGCTACAATGCCCAGCTTGGGGATTCCAGTTTGTCTACTTTCTTGCCAACACTCATTTTTCAGATTACAGTTATCCTAGTAGGAGCTAACTCACTTCTCATTATGATTTTGATTGGCAGAAAGGTGTCTGTGGGTTACCAACCCCAGTTGGATCATCTGCAGTACGACCTTTACAGCTAAGGCTCAGGGAACACGATGGAAAAGGGGGCAGAAAGATGGTAAGATCCAGATGACCAGGATACCTGCTATTAGAGTATCTTTCTCAACATGACAGAGAAGTTGCACCTGTGAGACCTCAACAATGTGGTTTTGTAAACAGGACCCAAATAATGGCAACACCAATCAACATGTCAGTGTGGATGGGTAAAGTTTTCCAGGGCCCTGCCTTAGATGAAGAGAAGCAAGTAATTAGGTACTGAGAAAGGGAGACTCAGTCTTCTCCAGAGATGAGTTTATAGTTTTTCTAAACTCAAATAGCGTGCCCTAAACACATATACAGACGGTGATACTAAATATTCTTAAAAGGTGTGGGAGACAGAGGGAGAAGGAAAGAGGGAGGTGGGGGGCATAGTATATAGAGAATTTGGGACTGTCAACTATTTCATGTGCTCCATTGGAGATCTCAGAACACAGTCCAACAAACAAAGGTTACTGTAATAAGCTGAGTTCAGTGCACTGCCTTTAGAGGCAGGTGGATTTCTCTGTTTGAGGCCAACCTGGTCTACAAAGTAAGTTCCAGAACACCCAGGGCTCACAGAAAATCCCTGTCTTGGAAAAAAATAATACCAACCCAGCCACAAAACCTTTGGGCTACAATTTTTCCTGCCTGTAGAGTGTTCTAGGACAGGAGCCTAGCATAATTTTTGTCAGAGACTTCATCCAGCAACTGATGAGAACAGATGCAGAGTACCACAGCCAAACATTAGGAGGAGCTTGGGGAGTCCTGCACAGGAGGGGAAGGAAGGATCAGAGGGACTAGAGCGACCAGGGACACCACAAGAACAAGGGCCACATAGTCAACTTGACCCTGGGACTAAAGTGGGATCACAGATATCATGGGTCTTACTTAGGTCCTCTGCATAGGCATTATGGTTGTATAGTTTGGTGTTCTTGTGGGATTCCTGACAGTGAGAGCCGGGACTGTCTCTGACTATTTCTTCTGCTTGTGGGATCCTTTCCCTGCTACTGGGTTGCCTCCTTCAGCCTTGACATGAGAATATGTGCCTGGCCTTATTGCAGCTTGTTATGTTGTATTTAGTTGATGTCGCTGGGAGGCATGCTCTTGTCTGAGGGAAGGTGGATCTCAAGGAAAGCGAAGATGGGAGTAGAAGAAACTAGGGGGGAAGGGTGGAGGGAAAATTGCAGTTGGGATGTAATAAATGAGAGAATAATAAAAAATTCACATTGATAAAGGTGACTAAGTAAAATAGAAATTTCTCTTGAAGTATTTGTAGAAGTTTGGAAACATAATATAAAAGGAATAAGTTATGTGAATTTTATGACATAAAATTCTGCTTCATTGTAAAATAATAATTACTTTGAAATAAAAGGTTGCTATAATAATGTCTCATGATGTTGTTTAAAGTTTAGTATGTAAGAGATAGATAGGTTTGAAACAGGGCCTAAGGCATAGTACATAAATAATAATTAATATTGCTTTGCTACCTGAGATATACTCTGGGCATGCATCTGCTTTAGGAGTCAGATGTTGAGCTAATGGTGCTTGGTGGTAGGCCTTTCTAAGTATTCTATGCCACTTGTTTCTTATGCATAGACTTTAGAAACAAAGAAGTAAGATAGAACTTGGAGTGGGCTGGAGAAATAGCTCAATAGTGAACATTGTCTGCTCTTTCAAGAAACCCTGCTTTGAGTCCCATAACCCATATCGTGGCCAACAACCATCTGTTTGGAGCATCTACTGCCCTCTTTTGGCCTCCAACTGTTACAAACACAATTGGTGGACAGATAGACATGGCAAGCAACAGACTCGTACATAAAATAAGAATAAAAAATGATAGAATATGTGGTTTTTGAAAATTGGTGATGATGGGTTTTCAGTTTGATTCTGTGCCTATCTGATCTGTCTTAGTCTTGTAAAACCGAAGACGCTGTGTGTATGTGGGGGTGGGGATGAGTAAAGAAAAGTGCTTGCCACTAAACCTAATCATCGCTGATTTGAGTCTCTTAGACTCAGTGAGTGGAAAGAGAAGAATTCCTGCAAGTTGTCATAGAACCTCCACACACATGCTGAAGGATATCCTCCCCAAATAAATACAGTAATGAAAGTAAGTAATAGAAAATGTAGGAAAAATGAAGACAGGAGAATCACCAAGGAATTTGTCTAAGAAGAAGCAGGCCTATGGAAATATCTGGAACATTACAAAAGGCACTAAGGTATTTTAGGCAGAGAAACTAAGTGTCCAAGCTCAGGGGTGCAAGAGTCATCTTGGAAACAGGTTGGCATGGAGTCTTGGGGCATTATGATAAAGACTTGTGAGATTTTTTTTTATTCTGATATTTTCCTTTATTCTACTCCAGAATATGTAGTGAAAATGTCCCATACTTGGAAGTTTGAGTCTTGTTGTAATCCTGGTTCTGTTGCAAGTTAGGTAGGTAGTCCTGTCTCAGCATGCATCCTCTCTAGATCTTAGTTATCTATGAAGTAAAGAAATTAAGTGGATTAATTTAGTAGTTCTTAAGGTGGAAAGTATATTGAAAATACAAGTGTTTGGATAATAGGAATTGTTATATTACACCAGAGTTGAAGGGTATTAAGAAGTTGACTTGTTTGTTTGCTTTTTTCAAGACAGGGTTTCTCTGTGTAGTGCTGGCTATCTTGGAACTCACTTGTAGCCCAGGCTGGCCTGTCTCTGTCTCCCTTCTGAGTGCTGTCATTACAGGTGTGTGCCACTGCTGTTGCTGCTGATGCTGCTGCTGTCGCCACCGCTGCCGCCGCCACCACCACCACCACCACTGGGCTGAATATTTCTGGTTTTGTTTTTAACTCTCTTAAGTGATTGTCATTTATATTCCTAGAGTTCGAGGATCCACCAGATTAAAGATCATTAGTACTGCCATATCTGATTGTGCAGAAAATCCCAACTTTGATGCCTACTTGGACAACTAGTGAGACTCTGTCTCAAAAAATTTTAAAGGTCTGTCATTCACAAAGCTCTGCATTCAATCCATACTACTACATACACACAGAAAGTCTATAGTTATTCACCTGGTAAGATGATGTGAAACTACAGCCCTAGTTACTCAGGAAACAGAGACAGGAAGATCACTTGAGCCAATGACTTTGAGACCAGCCTTGGCAAGGTAGTAATAGACCTTTCCTCCCTGTCCTTACCCCCAATAATCACAAGTCCTTGGCTTTCTGGGGTTAAAATCACTTGGCTTATGGTATAATCATCTTCAACCAGGCTGAAAGTTGTGTCATAGAGCAAGAATGTTAGTGACAGTATAACCCAGGTTGCTGTTTTCTAGGTCTTTGGCCTCTGAGCATGACACCTCTATTTTCCAAGTCTGAATTTCTTCATCTATATGATTGAATTTATAATGCCTGTCTAAACAGGTTGTGATGATGCAAGAGGTTAGATCATATTTTGTGCTCACCTGGCACAAGATTGATGGATGAACTAGCAAATTGTATGGTAGCTATGCTGGAAGAACTATCATAAGAGGACAGCATAAAATAGGAAGAACTATCATAAGAAGACAGCATAAAATAGTTCTCTTACTCTGGCACATCTGGAGTTAATCGTGTCTGTAGGTATAAATATGTTATAATACTTTTTGCTAACTTCATTTCGCTTTCTGACTATTAGTGCTTTTGTCCTTATGTGACCTCATCTGTGATATGAGTGTCAACAGTGATTAAATTCTTTCTATATCCTACCAAAAGTTTAATATATTGAAGCTGCCATTAGACTGTAGAAAATTGTTACTTTAGAACGTAAATGAAAGTTAGATCATTTGAGCTAGGCATGATGATGCATGCCTTTATATGAGGACTCAGGAGCCAGAGGCAGGCAGATCTTCTATGAGGTTAAGGACAGCCTGATCTATATAGTGAGTTCTAGACTGCCAGGACTATATAGCAAGACCCTGTGTCAAAGCATCAGCATCGCCGGGCAGTGGTGGCGCACGCCTTTAATCCCAGCACTTGGGAGGAAGAGGCAGGCAGAATTCTGAGTTCGAGACCAGCTTGGTCTACAGAGTGATTTCCAGGACAGCCAGGGCTACACAGAGAAACCCTGTCTCAAAAAAAGGAGGAGGAGGAGGAGGAAGAGGAGGAGGAGGAAGAGGTGGAGGAGGAGGAGGAGGAGGAGGTGGAGGAGGAGGAGAAAAGTTGGAAAGTTGGGCTGGCAAGATGGCTCAGCAGGTAAGAGCACTGACTGCTCTTCTGAAGGTCCTGAGTTCAAATCCAAGCAACCACATGGTGGCTCACAACCACCGGTACTGAGATCTGACGCCCTATTCTGGTGCATCTAAAGTCATCTATGGTGTATTTATATATAATAATAAATCTTTGGATCGGAGAGAGCAAGGACTGAGTGAGTGGAGTTGACTGGAGTGAGCAGGGCCAACCAGAGCTAGCGGGGCTGGCCAGAGTATGTGGGACTGACCGGAGTGAGCAGGGTTGACCAGAGCGAGCAGAGATCCTAAAAATTCAATTCCCAACAAACACATGAAGGATCACAACCATCTGTATAGCTACAGTGTACTCACATACATAAATAAATAAATCTTAAAAAAAATCAGCATCAACTACAATAACAAGCATATAGGTCGATTGAGTTAAAAAAAAAAAAACTCACCAAGATCTATAGACTGCAGAACCAAAGTCTGGGCTTTGTTGTTGCTATGGATCTTTCAATGGATCTTTGTTCTTTGTGTAATGGTAGAGCTAGAAACGCCAAGATAAAGTATCTGTAGTCAAAGAACTTAGTTTGGTGGAGCCAATATACAAATGCCTTTGCTATGCTCCAAATTCACCAAATAGAACATGTATAGCAAGGGTACTTAATAGTCTATCTCTATCTCCATAAAAAAATAGTGCTGTTAGGAGGGTGCTTGTTGCAGCAGTGGTACATATTTTGGATTTAGTTCAGCTTAAGTTGTATCTTGTGTCACTCATAGGACTTTGAGGTTAGCCAACCTTTTACAACTTAGCTTCTCTCTTTTTAAAATGGGGTAAGGTTTTTGACCCTCGTCAATTAGAAACAACCTCTGTGGGTTCCCTCTGGGGAACCCTGTTAGAAACTTCCCTTTTGGAAGTATCCTCTCCTTCCTAAAAGATAGGGGTGGGGGGAGGAACACCAAACACTGTGATAGGGAGGTGGTGGTATGTTGGACCTGGGTTCAGTTTCTTTCACCTACTTTGAGCAGTTAACAACTGTTTGTAACTCCAGTTCCAGGGCATCCAGTGACTTCTGACTTCATGGGCACCTCCATGAACTGGTACATACACATTCAGCATACACGTAAAATAAACAAACAAACAAATAAATAAATAAATAAATAAATAAATGTTTTAAGAATTGATAGATGAACTAAGATTTCCATTTCCACCTCTGAGTACCTTCATTCATATATACCTTGCCATGATTGTTCTGGTAAGATTATAAAGGTAGAATATGCACCAATCATAGCTACGGAGAAATAAATGATTTTAAGTGTTTTTCTTATGAAAATCTGTTATGGTTTCAAATAAACACAAGTAATGTATAGTGTATTGATTTCATGACTTCAGGGTTGAACAGTTAGTAACCACATGTACAGGCATAAACACGTTCTAAGCTGATATATGGTTGGCTTATTTTGTTCTCTTTGGCCACAGATAATCTTAAGTTTTATCTTTATAAATTAGGTGCTAACCTTCCTGATTTCCAATTATATACAGATCAATTCCTGTGTCATGACAGATTCTCTTTTTTTCTCTCCTAGGTCTTTCAGAGCCTTGAAGACCACCATTTGGAAGTGGTGGCTTTTTTCAGAGAGAATGGCTTTCATGGTCTTCTTGCTCACGACTCTGAGTATGCGCTTTACAATATTCCATCTTACTACAGTTCCCATGCGCTGAAGCTGAGCTGGAATGGCAAGAACCTTACAACCAACCAGTTCCTGATGCAGGAAGTGGCCAAGCAGCTGGGTTTGAAGCGAATGAATTTTCCCATATTTGCTGCACTGCTTGGTAGGTAGTCAAAAGCAGATTCCGGTGGTTGATAAAGTTTCTTCTTGCATTGATAAGATAGGCAGACAGGAGGGATCTAGCCTGGCAATGCTGGGTTTGCCTTTTTAAAGTCCTCATGCTGGTTTGGGATGTAGCTCAGTGGGTAGTATGTATATTTATCATGCATGTGGCCCTGTGTTCAATTCTAGAACTGCATATGTGGGTGTGGTATAACATGCCTATAATTTAGCACTCAGGAGGTAGCAACACAAGGATCAGGAGGTTAAGACCACCCTTGGCCACATAGTCAAGGCCAGCCTGTTCTCACACCATAAAAAAGCAATAGGCACTTGATGCCCACTGAAAAGCTCAGTATGTTTTAAACATTGATTTGTGATGAGAATAGGAATATAAAAATATAAGTTAGGAACATGAAAACATCTTGTGAACTGTTGTGTGATATTCTAGAACATTATCTTAATTCATATAGCACTTCCCTTTTGTTAGATTCTGGAACCTAGACGCAGACTGTTATGTTTCACTGGTCCTACATAGCATTTCTTCTCCACTTGGGCTGCTAGTATTTCTTTCTAAAAATCTGGATTTAGACCAGGAAGATAATGTGGACTGTGTTTTTCTCTGTTTTGTTGTTGTTGTTGTTGTTGTTATTTATTAGGAAACTTTCTGAGCAACATTCTTCAAGATTGCATTTTCAGGAAAAACTGGAGACAGCACTTACTCTCACATGTTATTCCATCCACCCACCTACCTTTTTTTTCTTTTTTTTTCTGGTTTTTGAGCAGGGAATCATTGCATTGCTTCGGCTGGCTTAATTCATAAGATCCTCTTGTGTTAACCTTTCTAGTTCTGGGCTTGCAGGCACGCGTCATTACACCCAACTTGCAGGCTTTCTGTTAAAAATGTATTTCAAAGTAAATTATAGAATTGATGACATTTTGAATTGGTTTTCCAAGTGTTGACAGCAGGAACATAAATAGGCTAGCCTTGTGACCTCTGCCCTAAAAGTCCAAAGAACATCACTTTGGGTAATCTAATTGAAACAGCCCAAGTTTTAGAATTCAATTTTGTTCAAATCACTGAAGTTATGCTTCCCTGGATTTAGTTTTGTCATCTCAGGATTGGAAATGGTACTATCCCATGGTGTTATTAATGAGATGAAGAGATGTAAGATATGCAAAGTGCCTTGCACTTTTCAGTAATTTATTACTACAAAATAAAGGCAGTATAACTATGTAATAGTTATCAATTACTTAGGATAATGGGTAGTACCATGTGTTTGGGAGTCAGACAGTCCTGACTTTTTGTGCTAGTATAGACCTACCTTGGGCCAAGTCACTAAACTTGTTTGAATCTCAGTTTCTTTGTCTATAAAATAGGGAGAAAACTGTGAGGCTTGATCATTGTAAAGGAGATCATGTAACACACATGATACAGAGTAGGAAATCAGCACATAAAAAGTTACTATATGCAATAGCTGGATATAAAATTAACTCAAATAAATCAATGGCCTTTCTCTACACAAATGATAAATGGACTGAGAAAGAAATTAGGGAAACAACACCCTTCTCAATAGTCACAAATAATATAAAATACCTTGGCGTGATTCTAAGTAAGGAAGTGAAAGATCTGCATGATAAGAACTTCAAGTCTCTGAAGAGAGAAATTGAAAAAGATGTCAAAAGATAGAAAGATCTCCCATGCTCATGGATTGGCAGGATTAATATAGTAAAAATAGCTATCCTGCTAAAATCAATCTATAGATTCAATGCAATCCCCATCAAAATTCCAACTCAATTCTTCACTGAGATAGAAAGGGCAATTTATAAATTCATCTGGAAAATTAAAAAACCTAGGATAGCAAAAACTATTCTCAACAATAAAAGAACCTCTGGTAGAATCACCATGCCTGATATTAAGCTGTACTACAGAGCAATTGTGATAAAAAAAACTGCATGGTACTGGTACAGAGACAGACAGGTAGATCAATGGGATAGAAGTGAAGACCCAGAAATGAATCCACACACCTATGATCACTTGATCTTTGACAAGGGAGCTAAAACCATCCAGTAGAAAAAAAGACAGCATTTTCAACAAACGGTGCTGTCACAACTGGCGGTTGTCATGTAAAAGAATGCAAATTGATCCATTCTTATCTTCTTGTACAAAGCTCAAGTGTAAGTGGATCAAAGACCTCCACATAAGACCATAGACACTGAAATTAATAGAGGAGAAAGTGGGGAAAAGCCTCAAAGACATGGGCACAGGGAAAAAATTACTAAACAGAACAGCAATGGCTTTTGCTGTAAGATCAAGAATTAACAAATGGGACCACATAAAATTGCAAAGCTTCTTTAAATGAGTTATTAAAGACCTTCTTGATATCTTCTACCATCATCATAAGATATGTCTTTAAATCCGGGTCTAGGTTTTCAGGTGTGTTGGGGTGCCCTGGACTGGCTGAGGTGGGAGTACTGGGTTCTGATGATGGTGAGTGGTCTTGGTTTTTGTTAGTAAGATTAAGATACAATTTGCTAAATGCATGAAACTCAAGAAGAATGAAGACCAAAGTGTGGACACTTTGCCCCTTCTTAGAATTGGGAACAAAACACCCATGGAAGGAGTTACAGAGTCACAGTTTGGAGATGAGACAAAAGGATGGACCATCTAGAGACTGCTATATCCGGGGATCCATCCCATAATCAGCCTCCAAATGCTGACACCATTCCATACACTAGCAAGATTTTGCTGAAAGGACCCAGATATAGCTATCTCTTGTGAGACTATGCCAGGGCCTAGCAAACACAGAAGTGGATGCTCACAGTCAGCTATTGGATGGATCACAGGGCCCCCAATGGAGGAGCTAGAGAAAGTACCCAAGGAGCTAAAGGGATCTGCAACCCTATAGGTGGATCAACAATATGAACTACCCAATATCCCCCAGAGCTCATGTCTCTAACTGCATATGTATCAGAAGATGGCCTAGTTGGCCATCAGTGGAAAGAGGCCCATTGGTCGTGCAAACTTTATATGCCTCAGTACAGGGGAATGCCAGGGCCAAGAAGTGGGAGTGGGTGGGTAGGGGAGTGGGTGGGGGAGCGGGTGGGGGACTTTTGGGATAGCATTGGAAATGTAAATGAAATAAATACCTAATAAAAAAAACAAAATAAAAAAATTGCAAAGCTTCTGTAAGGCAAAAGACACTGTCAATAAGACAAAAAGGCCATCAACAGATTGGGAAAGGATTATTACCAATCCTAAATCTGATAGGGGACTAATATCCAATATATACAAAGAGCTCACGAAGCTGGACTCCAGAAATTCAAATAACCCCATTAAAAATGGGGTTCAGAGCTAAACAAATAATTCTCAACTGAGGAATACTGAATGGCTGAGAAGCACCTGAAAAAATGTTCAACATTCTTAATCATCAGGGAAATGCAAATCAAAACAACCCTGAGATTCTACCTCACACCAGTCAGAATGGCTAAGATCAAAAATTCATGTGACAGCAGATGCTGGCGAGGATGTGGAGAAAGAGGAACACTCCTCCATTGTTGGTGGGATTGCAAGCTTGTACAACCACTCTGGAAGTCAGTCTGGCGGTTCCTCAGAAAATTGGACATAGTACTACCGGAGGATTCCGCAATACCTCTCCTGGGCATATACCCAGAAGATGTTCCAACTGGTAATAAGAACACATGCTCCACTATGTTCATAGCAGCCTTATTTATAATAGCCAGAAGCTTCAAAGAACCCAGATGTCCCTCAACAGAAGAATGGATACAGAAAATGTGGTACATTTACACAATGGAGTACTACTCCGCTATTAAAAAGAATGAATTTATGAAATTCTTGGGCAAATGGATGGATCTGGAGGATATTATACTGAGTGAGGTAACCCAATCACAAAACAAGTCATTAGATATGCACTCACTGATAAGTGGATATTAACCCAGAAACTTAGAACACCCAAGATACAATTTGCAAAACACAAGAAAAATCAGGAAAAGGGGAGACCAATGAGTGGATACTTCATTCCTCCTTAGAATAGGGAACAAAATACCCATGGAAGGAGTTACAGAGACAAAGTTTGGAACTAAGATGAAAGGATGGACTATCCAGGGAATACCCCACCCGGGGATCCATCCCATAATCAGCCACCAAACCCAGATACTATTGCATATGCCAGCAAGATTTTGCTGAAGGGACCCTGTTATAGCTGTCTCTTGTGAGGCTATGCCAGTGCCTGGCAAACACAGAAGTGGATGATCACAGTCATCTATAAGATGGAACACAGGGCCCCCAATGGAGAAGCTAGAGACAGCACCCAAGGAACTGAAGGGTTCTGCAACCCTATAGGTGGAACAACAATATGAACTACCCAGTACCCCCAGAGCTCCTATCTCTAGCTGTATATGTAGCAGAAGATGGCCTAGTTGGCCATCATTGGGAAGAGAGGCCCCTTGGTATTGCAAACTTTATATGCCCCAGTACAGGGGAATGCCAGGGCCAAGAAATGGGAGTGGGTGGTTAGGGGAGCAGGGTGGGGGAGGGTATAGGGAACTTTCAGGATAACATTTGAAATGTATATAAAGAAAATATCTAATAAAAAGTTACTATAATTAATTATTACATTAAGAATATAGGCCTACTGGGTATTATTGTTCATGCCTTTTATCCCAGCACTTGAGAATCAGAGGCAGGTGGATCTCTATGCATTTGTGTCCAGAGTGGGCTACAGAGTGAGTTTCAGGCTAGCTAGAGGCTACTTAGTGAGATCCGGTCTCAAAAAGAAAATAAAAAGAAGACAGGCCCATGTTTTGTTCAGCTACTTCCTCTCCCAGAAGGATCTCCTTTATGACCTAAAAGATCTATGCTCACATTTGTGTAGTAAATAAATGAAATGTATTTTATAGGTAACCACATTCTACCGGATGAAGACTTGGCTGCATTTCACTGGAGCCTTTTGGGACCAGAACATCCTCTTGCATCACTTAAGGTAATGTGCCTGATTTTGTCCCTGTACAATTAGTAGACATCAAGTTTTGATTGAACTTTGATGGAATAGAATAGAAGACTTCTTTGTTTGTTTCCAAGGTCACATTTTAATTACATCACTTAGCCCTTCCCTTTCGTCCCTCTGAACGCTGCTATAAACCCTTCTCACTCTCCTTCAAGCTTATGGTCCCCCCTTTAAAAGTCAGTTGTTATTGCATGTATACATATATTTGTATGTATATGTATTTTCCTATATATAACTTGATGTGTATATGTGTTTCCAGGGCTGACAATTTGGCACTGAACAACCAATTGGTATACTCTTCCCTGGAGAGGGTCACGTCTCTCATTCTCAGCTTTCAGAAGTACTTGCCTGTAGTTCTTTGTGTAGGATTGAGGCCTCATAGGATTTTCTCCATGCAGTTTGGCATGCTCATTGTTGTCCTTTTCCATTAGATTTTAAATATTTCTTTTTTTTCAATTTTTTTAGATATTTTCTTCATTTACTTTTCAAATGCTATCCCAAAAGTCCCCTATACCCTCCCTCCGCCCTGCTCCCCTACCCACCCACTCCCATTTCTTGGCCCTGGCATTCCCCTGTACTGGGGCATATAAAGTTTGCAAGACTTAGGGGGCCTCTCTTCCCAATGATGGCCAACTAGGCCATCTTCTGCTCCATATGCAGCTAGAAACTCGAGCTCTGGGGGTACTGGTTAGTTCATATTGTTGTTCCACCTATAGGGTTGCAGACCCCTTCAACTCCTTGGGTACTTTCTCTACCTCCTCCATTGGGGGCCCTGTGTTCCATCCAATAGATGAGTGTGAGCATCCACTTGAGTATTTGTCAGGCACTGGGCTAGACTCACACAAGACAGCTATATCAGGGTCCTTTCAGCAAAATCTTCCTGGCATATGCTATAGTGTTTGGTTTTGGTGGCTGATTATGGGATGGATCCCTGAGTGGGGTCTTCTCTGGAAAGTCCATCATTTCTTCTTAGCTCCAAACTTTGTCTCTGTAACTCCTTCCATGGGTATTTTGTTCCCCATTCTAAGGAGGAATGAAGTATCCACTCATTGGTCTTCCCTCTTCCTGATTTTCTTGTGTTTTGTAAATTGTATCTTGGGTATTCTAAGTTTCTGGGCTAATATCCACTTATCAGTGAGTGCATATCGAGTGACTTGTTTTGTGATTGGGTTACCTCACTCAGTATGATATCCTCCAGATACATCCATTTGCCCAAGAATTTCATAAATTCATTGTTTTTAATAGCTGAGTAGTACTCCATTGTATAATTGTACCACATTTTCTGTATCCATTCCTCTGTTGAGGGACATCTGGGTTCTTTGCAGCTTCTGGCTATTATAAATAAGGCTGCTATGAACATAGTGGAGCATGTGTCCTTCTTACCAGTTGGAACATCTTCTGGATATATGCCCAGGAGAGATATTGATGGATCTTCCGCTAGTACTATGTCCAATTTTCAAAGAACCGTCAGGCTGACTTCCAGAGTGGTTGTACAAACTTGCAATCCCACCAGCAATGGAGGAGTGTTCCCTTTTCTCCATATCCTCGCCAGCATCTGCTGTCACCTGAATTTTTGCAAATATTTCTTTTTTTAAATTAATCAATTAATTAATTTTTTACACTCCATATTTTATTCCTCCCCTTCCCCATCTACCCTCCGACTGTTCCACATCCCACACCCTCTCTCCTCCCCCCTGTCTCCATGTGGATGTCCCCACCCCCATCCCACCTGACTTCTAAACTCCTTGGGGTCTCCAGTCTCTTGAGGGTTAGGTGCATCAGCTCTGAATGAACACAGACACGGAAGTCCTCTACTGCATGTGTGTTGGGGGCCTCATATCAGCTGGTGTATGCTGTCTGTTTGGTGGCTCAGTGTTTGAGAGATCTCAGCGGTCTAGATTAATTGAGACTGCTGGTCCTCCTCCAGGATTGCCCATCTCCTCAGGTTCTTTCAGCCTTCCCTAATTCAACAATAGGGGTCAGCTGCTTCTGTCCATTGGTTGTGTGCAAATATCTGCATCTGACTCTTTCATCTGCTTGTTCGGTCTTTCAGACTGCGGTCATGCTAGGTCCCTTTTTGTGAGCACTCCATAGCCTCAGTAACAGTGTCAGGCCTTGCCCCCCTGCCCCAAGCTGGATCCCACTTTGGGCCTGTCGCTGGACATTCTTTTCCTCAGGCTCTTCTCCATTTCCATCCCTGTAATTCATTCAGACAGGAACAGTTATGGGTCAGAGGTGTGACTGTGCGATGGTCCCACAGAGATTCTGGATAGGCCCCCAGCCTCTTATCTCCAGAGGCTGCCTCTTTCCATTCTTTCTGCTGGCCCTCAGGGCTTCAGTTCTTTTCCCCCACCCAATACCAGATCAGGTTCCCCTCCCCTGTCCCTCCATCCTTCCCCACTTGTGATTGCTTTCTTCTCCCTCCCAAGTAGGATTGAGGCGTCCTCACTTGGAGATTTTAAATATTTCATATGCAATACTTACCTGGTAGTGGAGATACCACAATCAAGAAGGTAGTTTTAGCAAAGCAAGGCTCTTCTGTTACACTTCTGTGATATCCTAAAATGTGGGAAACTTGACTGCATAATTCATAGTAGTCTGAGACTATGGTCATACTTTACTCTTAAAATAAATTAAAACTATATTTTACATGCAGATAAAAATTAGTTCTGATAGTACCCATAACTTAAGAAATCACACAAAATGGCAAAGCAAAATATTAATACCTCAACAGTGAAAAAAAATGGATAAAGAACAGAGTCAGAAAATTGACAGAAGCAGAAATACAGTTGCTAATCATCTGACTAGATACCTAAGCTGACTAAAGACATGTACATCAAATGCGTGATGTGATCATTTTTATTAATTGTTTAGCAAATATTAAAAAATAAGTTTACTGCTCCGAAGCCTGAAGAACTGACACCAGTTGGCACTTGCCATCTGGTGATGATATTAATCTCCTGTTTTCCGATGTCTAGAAAATGAGTTTATACTTTCTCTTTCCCTTAGCCTCTAATACATTCTCCATATTGGCTCACTCACTTTGCATGATCTCACTTGTTATTTCACTGAGCAAATGGAAGTGACAGGGAGAGGATGTCTGGGAACGTTCTTTCCTCTTCACCTACCCCATTTTAATCTGTGTTTCTGGGTTAAGCTAGCGTCTGATGGCCATGACTTGTCCATGTCCCATCTAAGGCAAGCTCTTCCTTAAAGGTCCTATTCACTCTTGCCAGCTTAAGGGTAGCAGTTCAGCAGTTTTCCTGTCTCTGACATCATTCCATTCTCTCTCTCTCTCTCTCTCTCTCTCTTTCTCTCTCTCTCTCTCTCTTCATTGGTTGTTTCCTATTTGATATACAAGCATGATTCTTTAAAAAGTTTTTATTTGTATATTTTTCAATTGAAATTTATTTATCTTATATGATGGGTGTTTTGTCTGCATGTATGTCTGTGTACTGCATATGTGCATAGTGCCTGCAGGAGCCAGAAGCAGCATTGGATCCCTTGGAACTGGAGTTATATATGTTTTTGAGCTTCCATGTGGGTGCTGGAGATTGGACCTAGACCTCTAGAAGAGCAGCCAGTGCTCTTAAACCCTGAGCCATCTCTCCATGAGTTATTGCTCTAGCTCCAATCTTTTTTTAAAAATTGGAGATAGTGCCTGATGCTAACTAGCCTAGAACTGAAAATCAATCCCTCTTCTGCCTCCTGAGTGCTAAGCTATAAGCACATTTTACTATGGATGGCTGTGCATAATTCAGGTTTACAAATAAAATAAAAATTGTGTGTGTGTGTGTGTGTGTGTGTGTGTGTGTGTGTGTGTGTTCCTAGCACTGGGATAAAAGGTATATGCTGCCATATCTATCTTATAAAAATAAATACTCAGCATCTGAGCCCAGGTTTTGTATTAGTACAGCAAACATTTGCCAATTAAGCATCTGTCTAACTCCAAACTCACTGGTTTTCTTCTTATAGTAAAGAATCATCTAGGGGCTAGGTGTGGAAGATGGCTCCACTGATAAAGGGCCTCCTGCATAAACATAAGGTCGAGACTTTGAAAAGTCTCATGAAAAACAAGGCAAAACAAAAAATCAGGAATGGTGGCACATGCTTATAATCCTAGCTTTGTGAAGGTGGGGACAGGCAGATTCCTGGGGCTCTCAGGTCAGCCAGCCTAGCTTAACTGGTGAGCCCCAGGTCCTAATCAGACCCCTTGTCTCAAAATGCAAAGTGGATGAAGAACAATATTGAGTTCCCTGACCCCCAGCACATCATACACAAGAGAAGAGAGAGAAAAATAGCATGAGAGTGAGAGCAAGAGAGAGAGAGAAAGGGAGAGAGGCAGACATACAGACTATACTTAAACTGTTTACTATCCTCCTGCCTCTGTGATCTGATTTGCTGAAATAGCCTTTAACAGAGTTATCAGTAAACTCAATGGCATTTGAGGGAAAGGTAATAAGAGATAGGATATTTCCAATAGCTATGAGCATACCTAAATATCTTTCATTTTTACACCACATTCTTTTCTATGAATGTAAAATTCTTCTCTATATCTCCTAAGAGGAGCCATTAATCCCATTTAGGATTTATTAGAATCATCTTGGATAATCACCTATTTTATTTATTTATTTGTTTGTTTATTTTTATCACCCATTTTATGATCCTTACTGTAGACATGTTATAGCCCATATAAGGTTATTACATTCTTAGCTAGGATGACTGCTAATATTACATGTCAAGTTGTCCATATCAGGTGATACCTAGCTGGCTGATTAAGCATCATCTTGGCGATTACATATGCGAATATCTCCAGTGGATAGTAGCATTTACATTGATGGAGTAAGTAAAAAGATGTAGATCAGATGGACCAAGTAGCTCCTTACGGAAGAGAAGACTGATGTCTGGCCCATCTTGACTGGTCAAGCAGAGTTAATTTGCCTTTCTTCTACCATTTAGTTATATTTGGGCCCATAAGCAATTACTTTATAGGAACTTTGAAGGTGAAACTAAGATCACCATTTGGGGGTAATTATATCATGTATGTTGTATACAAAATTACTATGCCACATGCGATTTTAGTGTTTTGAGAAAGTGCAGAATAAAATTTGTTCTTGGGTCTGATGAGATAGCTCAGTTGGTCAGCTGCTTGCTGGGTAAGCGTGAGGACCTGAATTCTAGCCCTAGCCCCATATAAAAAGCCAGGCAAGCTTGCTTGTGCTTGTAATCTCTATACCAAGAAGCTGGAGAGAAGCAGATTCCTGAGGCTTGTTGACCAACCAGCCTGCCCTAGTTCAGTAGCCCAGTGTACCAGTGAGTGAGTCCGTCTTAAAGAAGCAAGATGAACCACTTCTGAGGGTGACCACAGGTCTGCCTATTCTTGTTCACCTGGCCTCCCTCCCCAAACATATACAGACACACCCAATATGTATTTGACAGAAACATATACACAATGTATACAAATTTTTTTGAAAAAAAAATTGACAGTACTAGGGATTGAACCCAGAGCTTTAAATGTGTTAGGAGATCACTGTACCTCTGAACTATATCCCCAGCTGTAAAAATTGTTCTTTAGCATTATTTTGTCTTATTCTGTCTGTGTGGGAAAAAAACTGATAGGGTAGAGGGACTAGACTATTTGGGACCAATAAGGAGATGATTGAGATGGGGAGACTGAGAGAGTAATGAAGAGGTAAAGATGATCACATTTAATATTTATACTTAGAAATATAATAATAAAACCTACTCTTTTATATAGATAATATATACTATATTTTAAAGAGAGGACTCAGAGCATGTCACTTTTTGATTTAAAATCTTATGACTTGCTGTCACTCAGTACTTCTCATGGCCTGCCAACCCCAGCACTTCCTAGCCCCTTAGACGCTTCATACTTAACATTCTCTCTGCTTGGACTACCCTTTTGCTTACATAGCTGTTTCCTCACTCCTAAAAGTTTGTCAAATGTCATTTTCCCAGTGAGGCTTTTTTAGCTTCCACTATTTAAAAATCATATAAGCATGCATGCACATAATGCTAATTTCTTAGTACTATTTTTTTTAGGATTTTTAAAATACTTATTATTAGGTATTTTCCTCATTTACGTTTCCAATGCTATCCCAAAAGTCCCCCATACCCACCCACCCCCACTCCCCTACCCACCCACTCCTACTTTTTGGCCCTGGCATTCCCCTGTACTGGGGCATATAAAGTTTGCAAGTCCAATGGGCCTCTCTTTCCAGTGATGGCCGACTAGGCCATCTTTTGATACATAAGCAGCTTGAGTCAAGAGCCCCGGGGGACTGGTTAGTTCATAATGTTGTTCCACATATAGGGTTGCAGATCCCTTTAGCTCCTTGGTTACTTTCTCTAGCTCCTCCATTGGGGGCCCTGTGATCCATCCAATAGCTGACTGTGAGCATCCACTTCTGTGTTTGCTAGGCCCCGGCATAGTCTCACAAGAGATAGCTATATCTGAGTCCTTTCAGCAAAATCTTGCTAGTGTATGCAATGGTGTCAGCGTTTGGAAGCTGATTAAGAGATGGAACCCTGGATATGGCAGGCTCAAGATGGTCCATCCTTTCGACACAGCTCCAAACTTTGTCTCTGAAACTCCTTCCATGGGTGTTTTGTTCCCAGTTCTAAGAAGGGGCAAAGTGTCCACACTTTGGTCTTCATTCATTTGAGTTTCATGCATTTAACAAATTGTATCTTATATCTTGGGTATCTGAAGTTTCTGGGCTAATATCCACTTATCAGTGAGTACATATTGTGTGAGTTCCTTTGAGATTGGGTTACCTCACTCAGGTTGATGCCCTCCAGGTCCATCCATTTGCCTAGGAATTTCATAAATTCATTCTTTTTAATAGCAGAGTAGTACTCCATTCTGTAAATGTACCACATTTTCTGTATCCATATCTCTGTTGAGGGGCTTCTGGGTTCTTTGAAGCTTCTGGCTATTATAAATAAGGCTGCTATGAACATAGTGGAGCATGTGTCCTTCTTACCGGTTGGGACATCTTCTGGATATATGCCCAGGAGAGGTGTTGCTGGATCCTCCGGTAGTACTATGTCCAGTTTTCTGAGGAACCGCCAGACTGATTTCCAGAGTGGTTGTACAAGCTTGCAATCCCACCAACAATGGGGGAGTGTTCCTCTTTCTCCACATCCTCGCCAGCATCTGCTGTCACCTGAATTTTTGATCTCAGCCATTCTGACTGGTGTGAGGTGGAATCTCAGGGTTTGTTTTTATTTGCTTTTCACTGACGATTAAGGATGTTGAACATTTTTTCAGGTGCTTCTCAGCCATTCGGTATTCCTCAGGGAGAATTCTTTGTTTAGCTCTGAGCCCCATTTCTTACTTTTTTTTTTTTTTTAGTGTGGGACATAGACATTTTATTAATGACATGATCCACATTATCTTTTTTTTTTTTACTGAGCCCCATTTCTTAATGGGGTTATTTGATTTTCTGGAGTCCACCTTCTTAAGTTCTTTATATATATTGGATATTAGTCCCCTATCTGATTTAGGATAGGTAAAGATCCATTCCCAATCTCTTGGTGGCCTTTTTGTCTTTTTAAAAATATTTTTTATTATTACGTATTTTCCTCAATTACATTTAGAATGCTATCCCAAAAGTCCCCCATACCCTTCCCCCCAATTCCCTACCCGCCCATTCCCATTTTTTGGCCCTGGCATTCCCCTGTACTGGGGGATATAAAGTTTGCGTGTCCAATGGGACTCTCTTTCCAGTGATGGCCGACTAGGCCATCTTTTTGATACATATGCAGCTAGAGTCAAGAGCTCCGGGGTACTGGTTAGTTCATAATGTTGTTGCACCTGCAGGTTGCAGATCTCTTTAGCTCCTGGGATACTTTCTCTAGCTCCTCCATTGGGGCCCCTGTGCTCCATCCAATAGCTGACTGACAGCTGACATCTACTAATGTGTTTGCTAGGCCCCGGCCTAGTCTCACAAGAGACAGCTATATCAGGGTCCTTTGAGCCGATGCTTGCTAGTGTATGCAATGGTATCATCCTTTGGAGGCCAATTATGGGATGGATCCCTAGATATGGCAGTCTCTAGATGGTCCATCCTTTTGTCTCAGCTCCAAACTTTGTCTCTGTAACTCCTTCCATGGGTGATTGTTTCCAATTCTAAGAAGGGGCAAATTGCCCACACTTTGGTCTTCGTTCTTCTTCAGTTTCATGTGTTTTGCAAATTGTATCTTATATCTCGGGTATACTAAGTTTCTGGCTAATATCCACTTATCAGTGAGTACATATCATTTGAGTTCTTTTGTGATTGTGTTACCTCACTCAGGATGATGCCCTCCAGGTCCATCCATTTGCCTAGGAATTTCATAAATTCATTCTTTTTAATAGCGGAGTAGTTCTCCATTGTGTAAATGTACCACATTTTTTGTATCCATTCCTCTGTTGAGGGGCATCTGAGGTCTTTCCAGCTTCTGGCTATTATAAATAAGGCTGCTATGAACATAGTGGAGCATGTGTCCTTCTTACCGGTTGGGACATCTTCTGGATATATGCCCAGGAGAGGTATTGCGGGATCCTCCGGTAGTACTATGTCCAGTTTTCTGAGGAACCGCCAGACTGATTTCCAGAGTGGTTGTACAAGCTTGCAATCCCACCAACAATGGAGGAGTGTTCCTCTTTCTCCACATCCTCACCAGCATCTGCTGTCACCTGAATTTTTGATCTTAGCCATTCTGACTGGTGTGAGATGGAATCTCAGGATTGTTTTGATTTGCATTTCTCTGATGATTAAGGATGCTGGGCATTTTTTCAGGTGCTTCTCAGCCATTCGGTATTCCTCAGGTGAGAATTCTTTGTTTAGATCTGAGCCCCATTTTTTAATGGGGTTATTTGATTTTCTGGAGTCCACCTTGTTGAGTTCTTTATATATGTTGGATATTAGTTCCCTATCTGATTTAGGATAAGTAAAGATCCTTTCCCAATCTGTTGGTGGTCTTTTTGTCTTATTGACGGTGTCTTTTGCCTTGCAGAAACTTTGGAGTTTCATTAGGTCCCATTTGTCAATTCTCGATCTTACAGAACAAGCTATTGCTGTTCTGTTCAGGAATTTTTCCCCTGTGCGCATATCTTCAAGGCCTTTTTGTCTTATTGACAGTGTCTTTTGCCTTATAGAAGCTTTGCAGTTTCATGAGGTCCCATTTGTCAATTCTCGATCTTACAGCACAAGCCATTGCTCTTCTATTCAGGAATTTTTCCCCTGTGCCCATATCTTCGAGGGTTTTTCCCACTTTCTCCTCTATAAGTTTCAGTGTCTCTGGTTTTATGTGAAGTTCCTTGATCCACTTAGATTTGACCTTAGTACAAGGAGATAGGAATGGATCGATTCCCATTCTTCTGCATGTTAACAACCAGTTGTGCCAGCACGATTTGTTGAAAATGCTGTCTTTCTTCCACTGGATGGTTTTAGCTCCCTTGTTGAAGATCAAGTGACCATAGGTGTGTTGGTTCATTTCTGGGTCTTCAATTCTATTCCATTGGTCTACTTGTCTGTCACTATACCAGTACCATGCAGTTTTTATCACAATGGCTCTGTAGTAAAGCTTTAGGTCAGGCATGGTGATTCCAGGAGGTTCTTTTATACTTGAGAAGAGTTTTTACTATCCTAGGTTTTTTGTTATTCCAGATGAATTTGCAGATTGCTCTTTCTAATTCGCTGAAGAATTGAGTTGGAATTTTGATGGGGATTGCATTGAATCTGTAGATTGCTTTTGGCAAGATAGCCATTTTTACAATGTTGATCCTGCCAATCAATGAGCATGGGAGATCTTTCCATCTTCTGAGATCTTCTTTAATTTCTTTCTTCAGAGACTTGAAGTTCTTATCATACAGATTTTTCACTTCCTTAGTTAGTGTCACGCCAAGATATTTTATATTATTTGTGACTATTGAGAAGGGTGTTGTTTTCCTAACTTCTTTCTCAGCCTGTTTATTCTTTGTGTAGAGAAAGGCCATTGACTTGTTTGAGTTAATTTTATATCCAGCTACTTCACCGAAGCTGTTTATCAGGTTTAGGAGTTCTCTGGTGGAATTTTTAGGTTCACTTATATATATTATCATATCATCTGCAAAAAGTGATATTTTGACTTCCTCTTTTCCAATTTGTATCCCCTTGATCTCCTTTTGTTGTCGAATTGCTCTGGCTAGGACTTCAAGTACTATGTTGAAGAGGTAGGGAGAAAGTGGGCAGCCTTGTCTAGTCCCTGATTTTAGTGGGATTGCTTTCATCTTCTTACCATTTACTTTGATGTTGGCCACTGGTTTGCTGTAGATTGCTTTTATCATGTTTAGGTATGGGCCTTGAATTCCTGATCTTTCCAAGACTTTTATCATGAATGGGTGTTGGATCTTGTCAAATGCTTTCTCTGCATCTAACGAGATGATCATGTGGTTTTTGTCTTTGAGTTTGTTTTTATAATGGATTACGTTGATGGATTTCCGTATATTAAACCATCCCTGCATCCCTGGAATAAAACCTACTTGGTCAGGATGGATGATTGCTTTAATGTGTTCTTGGATTTAGTTAGCAAGAATTTTATTGAGGATTTTTCCAACGATATTCATAAGGGAAATTGATCTGAAGTTCTGATCTTTCTGTGGTTTAGGTATCAGAGTAATTGTGGCTTCATAGAATGAGTTGGGTAGAGTACCTTCTACTTCTATTTTGTGGAATAGTTTGTGCAGAACTGGAATTAGATCTTCTTTGAAGGTCTGATAGAACTCTGCACTAAACCCATCTGGTCCTGGGCTTTTTTTTGGCTGGGAGACTATTAATGACTGCTTCTATTTCTTTAGAGGATATTGGACTGTTTAGATCGTTAACTTGATCCTGATTTAACTTTGGTACCTGGTATCTGTCTAGAAATTTGTCCATTTTGTCCAGGTTTTCCAGTTTTGTTGAGTATAGCCTTTTGTAGAAGGATCTGATGGTGTTTTGGATTTCTTCAGGATCTGTTGTTATGTGTCCCTTTTCATTTCTGATTTTGTTAATTAGGATGCTGTCCCTGTGCCCTCTAGTGAGTCTAGCTAAGGGTTTATCTATCTTGTTGATTTTCTCAAAGAACCAACTCCTGGTTTGGTTGATTCTTTGAATAGTTCTTCTTGTTTCCACTTGGTTGATTTCGCCCTTGAGTTTGATTATTTCCTGCCGTCTACTCCTCTTGGGTGAATTTTCTTCCTTTTTTTTCAAGAGCTTTTAGATGTGTTGTCAAGCTGCTAGTGTGTGCTCTCTCTAGTTTCTTTTTGGAGGCACTCAGAGCTATGAGTTTCCCTCTTAGAAATGCTTTCATTGGGTCCCATAGGTTTGGTTATGTTGTCACTTCATTTTCATTAAACTCTAAAAAGTCTTTAATTTCTTTCTTTATTCCTTCCTTGACCAAGGTATCATTGAGAAGAGTGTTGTTCAGTTTCCATGTGAATGTTGGCTTTCCATTATTTATGTTTTTAGTGAAGATCAGCCTTAGTCCATGGTGGTCTGATAGGATACATGGGACAATTTCAATATTTTTGTATCTGTTGAGGCCTGTTTTGACCAATTATATGGTCAATTTTGGAGAAGGTCCCGTGAGGTGCTGAGAAGAAGGTATATCCTTTTTTTTTTTTAGGATAAAATGTTCTGTAGATATCTGCTAGATCCATTTGTTTCATAACTTCTGTTAGTTTCACTGTGTCCCTGTTTAGTCTGTTTCCACGATCTGTCCATTGATGAAAGTGGTGTGTTGAAGTCTCCCACTATTATTGTGTGAGGTGCAATGTGTGCTTTGAGCTTTACTAAAGAGTTCCTCTTGGAGGATTTTAACTGTGATGAGTATGAAGTGTCCCTCCTTGTCTTTTTTGATAACTTTGGGTTGGAAGTCGATTTTATTCGAAATTAGAATGGCTACTCCAGCTTGTTTCTTTAGACCATTTGCTTGTAAAATTGTTTTCCAGCCTTTTACTCTGAGGTAGTGTCTGTCTTTTTCCCTGAGATGGGTTTCCTGTAAGCAGCAGAATGTTGGGTCCTGTTTGTGTAGCCAGTCTGTTACTATAGGTCTTTTTATTGGGGAATTGAGTCCATTGATAATAAGAGATATTAAGGAAAAGTAATTGTTGCTTCCTTTTATTTTTGTTGTTAGAGTTGGCATACTGTTCTTGTGGCTGTCTTCTTTTTGGTTTGTTGAGGGATTACTTTCTTGCTTTTTCTAGGGCATGATTTCGGTCCTTGTATTGTTTTTTTTCTGTTATTATCCTCTGAAGGGCTGGATTCGTGGAAAGGTAGTGTGTGAATTTGTTTTTGTCGTGGAATACTTTGGTTTCTCCATCTATGGTAATTGAGAGTTTGGCCGGGTATAGTAGCCTGGGCTGGCATTTGTGTTCTCTTAGTGTCTGTATAACATCTGTCCAGGCTCTTCTGGCTTTCATAGTCTCTGGTGAAAAGTCTGGTGTAATTCTGATAGGCTTGCCTTTATATGTTACTTGACCTTTCTCCCTTACTGCTTTTAATATTCTCTCTTAATTTAGTGTATTTGTTGTTCTGATTATTATGTGTCGGGAGGAATTTCTTTTCTGGTCCAGTCTATTTGGAGTTCTGTACGCTTCTTGTATGATCATGGGCATGTCTTTCTTTAGGTTTGGGAAGTTTTCTTCTATAATTCTGTTGAAGATATTTGCTGGCCCTTTAAGTTGAAAATCTTCATTCTCATCAACTCCTATTATCCGTAGGTTTGGTCTTCTTATTGTGTCCTGTATTTCCTGGATGTTTTGAGTTAGGATCCTTTTGCGTTTTGTATGTTCTTTGATTGTTGTGCCGATGTTCTCTATGGAATCTTCTGCACCTGACATTCTCTCTTCCATCTCTTGTATTCTGTTGCTGATGCTCGTGTCTATGGTTCCAGATTTCTTTCCCAGGGTTTCTATCTCCAGCATTGCCTCACTTTGGGTTTTCTTTATTGTGTCTACTTCCCTTTTTAGGTCTAGTATGGTTTTGTTCACTTACATCACCTGTTTGGATGTGTTTTCTTGTTTTTCTTTAAGGACTTCTACCTGTTTGGTTGTGTTTTCCTGTTTTTCTTTAAGGACTTGTAACTCTTTTTCAGTGTTCTCCTGTATTTCATTAAGTGAGTTATTAAAGTCCTTCTTGATGTCCTCTACTATCCTCATGAGATATGCTTTTAAATCCAGGTCTAGCTTTTCGGTTGTGTTGGGGTGCCCAGGACTAGGTGGGGTGGGAGTGCTGCATTCTGATGATGGTGAGTGGTCTTGATTTCTGTTAGTAGGATTCTTACATTTGCCCTTCGCCATCTGGTATTCTCTGGAGCTAGTTGTTATAGTTGTCTCTGGTTAGAGATTGTTCCTCAGGTGGTTATGTTAGCCTCTATCAGCAGACCTGGGAGACTAGCTCTATTCTTGGTTTCAGTGGTCAGAGTATTCTCTGCAGGCAAGCTCTCCTCTTGCAGGGAAGGTGCCCAGATATCTGGTGTTCAAACCTGCCTCCTGGCAGAAGTTGTGTTCCACTCACCAGAGGTCTTAAGATCCCGTGGAGGGTCCTGTGAGGACCTTGGGGGTGTCCAGAAACTCCACGCACAAGGAAGTCCGCTGCTAGAGTGAACCGGAAGGGACTTGTGCCCCTGCTCAGGCCGGGTTAACTGCTTCCCTTGTTAATGCAGTCTCAGGTCCCTTACGATTGGATTGGTGCAGACATTGTGTTCCACTCACCAGAGATCTTAGGATCCCGTGAGGAATCCTGTGTGGGTCCTTGAGGGTGTCCGGAGACTCCCCGGGCCAGGGACCCTGGTGCTGCAGTGGGCCGGAAGGGACTTGTGCCCCTGATCAGGCCGGGTTATCTGCTTCCTTAATTAATGCAGTCTCAGGACCCGCACTATTGGATTGGAGCAGACGCTGTGTTTCACTCAGCGGAGGTCTTAGGATCCCATGGGGAATCCTGTGTGGTTCCTTGCAGGTGTCTGGAGACTCTGCAGGCAAGGCACTTTGGTGCTGGAGTGGACCAGAAGGGCAGCCTTTTTGTCTTATTGACGGTGTCTTTTGCCTTGCAGAAGCTTTGCAATTTTATTAGGTCCCATTTATCGATTCTCGATCTTACAGCACAAGCCATTGCTGCTCTATTCAGGAATTTTTCCCTTGTACCCATATCTTCGAGGGTTTTCCCTACTTTCTCCTCAATAAGTTTCAGTGTCTCTGGTTTTATGTGGAGTTCCTTAATCCACTTAGATTTGACCTTAGTACAAGGAGATAGGAATGGATCAATTCGCATTCTTCTACATGATAACCGCCAGTTGTGCCAGCACCATTTGTTGAAAATGCTGTCTTTTTTCCACTGGATGGTTTTTGCTCCCTTGTCAAAGAGCAAGTGACCATAGGTGTGTGGGTTCATTTCTGGGTCTTCAATTCTATTCCATTGGTCTACTTGTCTGTCACTATACCAGTACCATGCAGTTTTTTTTTTTTATCACTATTGCTCTGTAGTACGGCTTTAGGTCAGGCATGGTGATTCCACCAGAGGTTCTTTTATCCTTGAGAAGACTTTTTGCTATCCTAGGTTTTTTTGTTATTCCAGATGAATTTGCAGATTGCCCTTTCTAATTCGTTGAAGAATTGAATTGGAATTTTGATGGGGATTGCATTGAATCTGTAGATTGCTTTTGGCAAGATAGCCATTTTTACTATATTGATCCTGCCAATCCATGAGCATGGGAGATCTTTCCATCTTCTGAGATCTTCTTTAATTTCTTTCTTCAGAGACTTGAAGTTCTTATCATACAGATCTTTTACTTCCTTAGTTAGAGTCATGCCAAGGTACTGTATAATATTTGTGACTATTGAGAAGGGTGTTGTTTTCCTAATTTCTTTCTCAGCCTGTTTATCCTTTGTGTACAGGAAGGCCATTGACTTGTTTGAGTTAATTTTATATCCAGCTACTTCATTGAAGCTGTTTATCAGGCTTAGGAGTTCTCTGGTAAAATTTTTAGAGTCACTTATATATACTATCATATCATCTGCAAAAAGTGATATTTTGACTTCTTCCTTTCCAATTTGTATCCTCTTGATCTCCTTTTGTTGTCGAATTGCTCTGGCTAGGACTTCAAGTACAATGTTGAACAGGTAGGGAGAAAGTGGGCAGCCTTGTCTAGTCCCTGATTTTAGTGGGATTGCTTCCATCTTCTCACCATTTACTTTGATGTTGGCTACTGGTTTGCTGTAGATTGCTTTTTATCATGTTTAGTACTATCTTTTATGTGGAGAAAACTTTTTTACATTTATTTGTTTAGTGCGTGCGTGCGTGTGTGTGTGTGTGTGTGTGTGTGTGTGTGTGTGCGCGCGCGCGCGTGCCATGATGATTGTGTAGAGGTCAGAAGACAGTGTGCAGGCATTCATTCTTTCCCTCTCCTGTGTAGGTTCTGAGAATCTAGTGTAGGTCATTAGGATTGGCTGTAAATGCCTTTATCCACTAAGCCATCTTGCTGGCTGTTATTATTTTAATGTCTAATACATTTTTTCCTGGTTGTTTCATAGAGGTCTTTTTACAGTTAGTTCAAATCAGGATATAAAGATCTTCCATATATTGCTGAATTATTTTTATTTAAAAATTCTGTTAGTGTGAATGTGTATAGTGTATCCATATATGTACACATATATGTGGGTGCAAGCCCAGAGACCACGTGAGAATATCAAGTATCATGCCATATAACTTAGCACCTTATTCTCTTAAGATGGGGTCTGTCATTGAATGAGCTTTGCAGTCATTAAGCCCTAGCAATGCTCTTACGTACACTCACCCCCTGTACTGGGGTAACAAACACATGTGACCATACTCAGTTTTTGATGGGTTGAGGTGTCATTTTCCTCTCTTACACTTGTGCGCAGAGCACCAGACTTGATCTCCAGTATTCCCCAAGAGTACAATGCTGTCACAGCAGTAGTCACTATCCAGGCTTAGGCCCATTAGGATACTGTGCTGTAGTAGTGAAATACAAAACCATCACCACTTAAACATTGACCATTTTTAGAAGAGGCACTGTTAGTATGTGTGTGCTAATAAATGAGCTCTTGTGGATCTGAGGAGAAAGCACAGTATATATAGTATATATAGTAGTATTGAATTAATAGAAAGGAGAGAACATAAATAGGAAGGAGAATGGCAACCAAAAGTGGAGGATATGAGACAGTTTTCACTAACAGTAGACTGAAAGGGAAGGGTAAAGACATGAGATCAGGTAACATAAAACAGTCCCACTTCTCAGAAGACACAGAGACCCGCTGCATACCAGGCAAGCCTATACTATTAGGGAGTTGTAAGGAGAAAGGAATATAACAGATGTGGGAAGAACAGAGCAGGACCCAATCCGCTTGCTAAATTGACACTTGGTATTGAATAAAGGAGCAGTAAATGTGAAGGGAAGAGTTCTCACTGGGTTTGGGGATAAAGTGAAGAAACACTGAACAACTTAATTGCTGATTTGGTTTTGAGTGTCTGGGCATTCATTTCCAGAGTCCCAGAAGGCTGGCTTGCTTTGAGAATTTCCTTGAGATGTCAGGTGGCAGATGCCAACCATGTCCTAGGTAGATGTGTTTTTGTTTCCAGGTCTTTCTTTGGGAACCTGGCTTACACATGGGGTTCCAGTTTAGGTGCAGGACTTCAAAGATGGATTCTCAGATGTCACTTACACATCTGGGTTTTCCATAATAGGGCTGATTATAAATGGTGGCTTCACAGTCCTGCATAGTCCTTCTAGTTGTCTAGTGTACTACTTTGAGCTAATGTGAAATTTCACTGCAAATTCTGGCTCCCAGGAAGTTTTCTACTCACTTAATATGTATTTTCCATTTAAAGTTCCTTTACTCCAGTTGAGCAGTCTTCTCCTGGCTAGACTTCAGTATATAGTCCCTGCAACTCTTTCTGAGTTTCCCCAGGAGTGTGTCTTGCACAGCCTACCTACCTACACAGCATGACATTTCACTACTGCTCCAATGAATTCTGAGTACCATCCACCCAGCACTGAGAACAGTTTTTCCAGCATCTCCTTCCATCATTCCTGTTGCCATGTAGGATCTGCCCTGTTTTTCTGCTGTTTAAAATATCTGTTAAGGAGTGATCAAGATGGCTTGATGGGTAGAGATGCATACAACCAAACCTACAACCCGAGTTTAATCCCTGGGACCCACATAGTGGAAGGAGAGAACTGATTCCTATTCGTTGTCCTCTGACCTCCACGTGTGTATTGTAGCACAACGCACACAAACAAATAAATAAATGTAATAAAATACATTAAAATGTCTGGTATGGAGACAACTGCAGATTGTCTAAGCTTTTCTGGTTTGTGCCCAGCTACTGTTGATGCTCCCTCTCACTGAGAATAGGTAGCCCCCCAAACCTAGCCAATCCATCTGGACATAAGCTGGATTTTCCTGCTTTGTAAAGTTCCCTATTTTGCTATTTAAGCTGGAAATGTTTGGGTGTCAACCACCTCTTCCAATAATTGTTATCTAGTTCTTTTCTCTTTTATTTTCTGGAGACTCTGGTAGACCATGCCAAGGTATCATTCATTTTTGGAATTTCTCTTAGTGATTCGACTTTGACATTGGTATCCCTTATTGATCTTGCCTTTCCTAGGTCCGAGCTCATCAGCTGGTTCTTCCCCCTTGTGACGTCGTGATCAAGGCTGTTTCTGAGTATGTTAGTTCCATCAAAGACCCCTCAAACCTGGATGTGGTTGGCAAGGATGTCTTCAAACAATCTCAGGTGAGTTTGTCTTCCCCTTCCCAAGAATAACCAGCTTTCTTTAGTTTTAATAAAAAAAATATTTTGGGTGCACATGTTTGCAGATGCATGCATTCTCCTATGTGCGGCGGTCAGATGACAACCTGTTGGAGTTGGTTGTCTCCTTCCACCATGTGCCTTATGGGAATCAAACTCATGCTGTCAGGCTTAGTGGCAAGTGTCTTTACTTGCTGGCCCATCTTGCTGGCCTTTGCCAGCTTTCTTACATTTGCCTGCCACAGTACCAAGTCCACTGTTCTTTTCTCTGGTTGCCAGTTTCCTCCTTCCTACTTGATTTCCCCTACTTACTGGCTGAAATTCTAAAATTTCCTTTAAAAATACTCTAAGATCTGAATAGAATGAGTCCTTTGTTCTTGTTTTTTTCTTACTGATGATTAATGTATTACAAACATATTCTGAAAATTAGAAAATAAATAACCTGCCTAAAATCTCATTTCCTAGAAACAAAATATTCTAGGTAATGCCACTATGAGACTTCTCTCAGCATTATATGCTAGGGATCAAACCCATGCCGTAGAATACAACTAAACTACATCCTTAGCTAATCTTGATGTTTACATATTTTAAAATTTTTTGTTTATTATTGTGTATAAGCCACAGTATACATGTGGTGGCTAGGGGACAACTTTGGGGAGTTGGTCCTCTCCTTGTACCATGTAGGTTCTGGGGATTGGTGGCAAGTGCCTTTGCCCACTGAGCCATTTCATTGTTCTTAATGTATATTTTAATATAAAGGATGTCTTGCTATAAAATAAAGTGGATAATAAAAAACTATTTAAAATGAGTCCCCATAAAATAAGAATAAAAATAATTGTTAATATTGGAAGAAAGGCCCCCCAACTAGGATTTTATATTATAAAGTAAAATTTACAAAAATAAGTAGTTTCGTTTTTAGCAATTTGATTTACATGTGCAATTCATTTCTAAACTTATACTGTTTTTAAATTAAAATTAGTCAGTTTGATTTTTGTGTGTGTACAGTTCTATGAAATTTTGAATTATTGATTTATGTAATCATCATTAAAATTAGAATTCAGAAAAGTTGCAGTATCCTATTCCCCCTGATTCTCAGGCTGTCCCTTTGTAATACCACCGAAACCCATTCCTAATACCTGGGCATTCTCTGTAACTATAGTTGTGCCTTCTAGATGATATTACATGGGTGGAATCATAAAGTATAGTAGTTTGAGAATGTCTTTTGTCATTTGACATAATACTTTTATGATTCTTTCAAGTTGGGCTATAGAGATGGCTCAGTGCTTAAGAGCATGTACTGTTACATGTGCAGAGGACTGGAATTCATTGACAGCATCCATGTGGGGAGCTCATACCTGCTTATACCTCTAGCTCCAAGGGATCTGACACTCTTCCATGTATGTGGCATATATACACACATATGAAAGGAAGCCTCTTAAAGAAAAAAGGGAATTTTCAAGTTATTGGATGTTTTGTGGTGTGTGTGTGTGTGTGTGTGTGTGTAATTCAATTTTATGGATGTATGAACAGCTCATTCATCCACACATGCCTTAAAGAATATTTAGATTGAATATAAATTTAGGTTGCTATAAATAGAGCTGCTGTAAACACTTGCATACAAGTTTTTGTATGAATATAGCATTTCATTTTCATAGTGTAAATATCTAGAATTACGATTTCTAGAGCATATGGTAAGTGTATATATAAATGTATAACAATGCCAAACCATTTTTCATAGTAGCTGTCTCTTTCCTTACCCATGCTTGGACAATATTTTAAATAAAATTTCTGTGCATGCAAGTGCTCACGTGTGTGTGTGTGTGTGTGTGTGTGTGTGTATGTGTAGAGTGTGCTTATGTGGAGGTCAGAAGACAGCCTGCAAGGGTCTGTTCTCTCCTTTACCACTTGGCATCCAACTCACATGGTCAGGCTTCGTGGCAAGCATTTTCTTGCTAGTCCTGATTTATTTATAAAGTACCTTGTCCTTCCAGGCAAGTACTCTACTGCTCAATTATACCCACAGTGCTAATCATAGTTTTAATTTGTATTTATAAATGGCTCATAGTGAACTTTTGTTTGTTTTTTTGAGACTCACTAGGTAGCTCTGGCTGTCCCCAAACTTGCTATATAGACCACACTGTCCTTAAACTTGCACTGTTCTCCCTGTCTCTGCCTCCTGAGTGCTAAGATTGCAGGCATGTTCCATTATACACAATGAACTTTTTTTCCTTGCACTTACCATCCATTTATCCAACATTTTAATGTAGGTTCTAGGGATCAAACTGGGGTCCTCATGCTTACAAGGCAAGAACATTATTGATTGAACTAACTTGTCAGCCTTTCTTTTTAATAAGTCAAATGATTGTACATTTCACATGTATATCTTTAGTTAATTTGTGTATAAAATATGAGGTCATTTGTCTTTTGGTTTTGCATGTGGTTATCCCAGTGTCTGAATATAGTTGGTAGAAAGGACTATTTTTTTCTCCCTTGAATCGCCTTTGTGTTTTTATATATTAAAAAATCAGTTGACTATATTTATATCAGTGTATTTCTGTACTTTTTGATTAATAAATATGTACATTGTTTTATCAGAAGTGCATCAACTTAATGACTAATACCTCAATATTAAGTCTTGAAGCTGAGTTGTGATTTTCCAAATTTCATTCTTTTTAAAAAAGATTTTATTTATTTTATGTATGTGAGTACACCATAGCTATCTTCAGATACATCAGAAGAGGACATAGGATCCCATTACAGATGACTGTGAACCAACGTGTGGTTGCTGGGAATTGAACTCAGGACTTCTGGAAGAGCAGTCAGTGCTCTTAACCACTAAGCTTGCTCTTAACCACTAAGCTATCTCTCTAGTCCCAGAAATTCTCTTCGATTTGTATTTGTAAGCTCCTTTGCCTTTCCATATAAATTTTAGAATAGTCTTGTTTGTATCTATTAAAATAAATAAAGGAAGGAAGGAAAGAGAGAGAGAGAAAAGAAAGGAAAGAAAGGAAAGAAAGGAAAGGAAAGGGAAGGAAGGAAAGGAAAGAAAGGAAGGAAGGAAGGAAGGAAGGAAGGAAGGAAGAAAGAAAGAAAGAAAGAAAGAAAGAAAGAAAGAAAGAAAGAAAGAAAGAATTCTTTCTTTGATTTCAGTTGGAATTGTGTTAAATATGCAGAAGAAATCTTTCCCCCAAATACTACTGATTAAACCTAGGGCCACATACATGTATGTAGTGCCAGACATCTATCATGACGTTCTATCCCTAGCCTTTTTTTTTTTTAACTCTTTTTTCTTTTTAAATAAGATCTCACTATATTGCCTTTAATAAAATGTGTGGCTTAGTCAGGTCTGTAACTTGTGATCTTTCTGTCTCAGTTTTCCAAGTAGCTAGGATTATAGGTCTGTACAGCTGAGCTCAGTTGTGAATATTTGATTTCAGTAATATGCCAAATCCATTTTATTTATGCCTTTTTAATTAAAAAATCTCTTTAATGTCTTATAGTTTTAACATATAACCCCTGCAATATTTTTTAATTTAGTTTTATCTTTATGCTTTTCCTTTTTTTCTTATGGTACTAGATATTGACCTCATGGCCTTGTGCATGTTAGACAAGTATTCCACAATACACAGAGTTATGCTCTCAGGCTCTGTACATGGTTTTTAGTGTTTATTCTTACTATTTCATGTACTATTTACTATTTCATTTATTATAAAGGCTACTATTTTGTTCATTATTATTTATAATTACTCATAGAAATAAGATTGAGTTCTACGTGCTGAGTCTTGGCGTGGACCTTTCAGTGCTCAGTCATTACTTGTAAGAGTGTTTGGTAGGCTGTCTGGCAGTTTTGGTGGAGGTGGCCATGTTTCTGAAAGGAGATGCTTTATTTTTCTTTTCCAATTTGTAGACCTCCCTCCTAACCCTGAGTTATTGTACTGTTTAGGATTTCTAGGACTGCCAAGACTAGAATTCTTTTTCTTATTCCAGTTCTATAGAGAAAAATTTCAGTCATTATTAAATACGATAAGAGCAGTTGGTTTTGTAGACATACATTACTATATGGGTTCTTCTAGTCTTAGTTTGGTAAGATGATTCATTATTATAACTACCGCATAGTATATTCTCTGTATGTGCATGCCTGCATTTGTGACAGTGCACTTGGACTGTTTTGTACATGCATATGGAGGCCAGAGGTCAATGTTAAGTGTGTTTCTCACTCACTCTCTATTTTCTTTCTTTTTAATTTTATTTTATTTTAATTATATATGGATATGAGTGTGCACACATGAGTAGGTGTCCTAAAAGGACAGATGCCCTGGATCCCCTGGAACTGGGCCCTCTGGGGGAGCAATATGTTCTAGTTTTGAAAAAATTTGTTTTAATTACGTGTCTGTGTGCATGTGGGCATATACACACACAAGTGTAGTTGCCCTTGTAGACAAGAGCCATTGGATCTCCTGGATATGGATATTAGAGGCAATTGTAAGAGGCTCAGTGTGAGCCTGGCATGGTGGCGCATGCCTTTAATCCCAGCATTCGGGAGGCAGAGGTAGGTGGATTTCTAAGTTCGAGGCCAGCCTGGTCTACAAAGTGAGTTCTAGGACATCCAGGGCTATACAGAAAAACCCTGTCTCGAAAAACAAAACAAAACAAAAAACCAAAAAAAAAAAAAACCAAAAACAAAAACCCAAAAAAAAAACAAACAAAAAAAGAGGCTTGGTGTGGGTGTTGGAAACTGAACTCAGGTTCTCTGAACGAGCAGTCATTTCTGTTAACCCCTAAGCCATTATCTCCAACCTATAACAGTTAACTATTAAGCACTGAGCCATTTCTACAGCCCCTCTATCTTATTTTGTAAGACAGGGTCCTTCGCTTAACCTAGAGCTTACCCATTTGGCTAAGCTGGCTAGCCAGTGAGCTACAGGAATCCACCCATCTGCTTCCTCAGCACTGGAATTGCAAATGTATGCCTCCATACCTCTATGTGGATGCTAAAGAGTTGAACTTATACTTGGATAAGAAACACATTTTGTTTAGCAAGTCATCTCTCTAGTCAGTCATACAAATGTATTTTACACATCTACAGTAGAATCATATTTTTCCTTATTTTAAGTCATCATTATTTAGGATTAATATATTTTATATCAAACCTCTGAAATATTTTGTGTTTCTGCAATCGAATTATTGGTATTTCACAGAGTATATTTGTATTTTGTTTCATGAACAACAGTTGTAGTTTTTTGTGCTATGTCAAACTATTTTTTACAAGATAATAAAGACTCAAAAGTGAGCTGGCAAGTCTGGTAGTTAATCTTCACTGTCAGTTTGACTGCATTTTTGATGTTTGTTTGTTTGGCTGGTTGGTTGTTGAAACATTGTCTAACCATGAAACTCTGGTTGTCCTGGAACTTGTTATATATAGCCTAGGCTGTCCATGAACTCAGAGATGCAACTACCTCTGCTTCCTGAATGTTGGGATTAAAGCTATATGCTACCACAGCCCAACTAAGTTTTTTTTTTTTTAAAGAAAAACCATGTACTTATTTGTATGCATGTGTGGTGCAGCATGGCATTCATGTACAGGTCATAGATAACTCCCAGGAGTTGATTCTTTTCTTATATCCTTTGGATTCAAACTCAGGGCATCAGGTATGGTGGAGCAAGTACCTTGATCCCAGCCCCACTTGCCCCAACTTGACTAGAGCACTCACCCTGAATAGGAGTGCACCATTCCTATGGACTGGGGCCTTAGAATGAATGAAAAGGATGAGGTAAGCTCACACTATAATTAATCTCTCTTTGTTCCCTGAATGTAGATGCAATGTGACAACCCCCTCATGTTCCTGCTACTACGCCATCCTGCCATGAAGAACTACATTCTCAAACTCTGAGATGAAATAAATCCTCCCTTATTTCTTGTCAAGTTGCTTTTGTCAGGTATTTGTTATAGTATTGAGAAAAGTAACTAATTCGGCAAGTGTTCTTCCTCTACAGAGACCTGTGAGGTAGCCCAGCAAGCAAAGGTAGTTGCTGCCAATCCCATAACTTGAGTTTGTTCCCTGAGACCCATATTGTAGGAAAGAACCCATTTCTGAAGGCTGTCCTCTGATCTCCACTTGTGTAAAGTGACATAGACACATGAACATACTTAATGTAGTTTTAAAAACGGATTGTGTAGATTTAGTGTGAAGTTAGTTCTTTGTTTCCTAGAATTTTTCAGTAATGTTTCTGGTGTGGATTTCTTTGAATTTATTATGTTTAGATTTTGCTTAGCTTCTTGAATCTCTAACTTTGTCTTTTATTAAATTTGGAAAAGTTTTTGATTGTTTCTTCAAGTAGATTTTTTGTTTCTTACTTTTGTTCTTTACTTCCTTGACCTCAAAGGTACCAAATATATGTGTTTGTGTGCATATGGATGCCAGAGGTCAACTGTGGGTGTCAATCTTCAACAGTTCTCCACCTTTTTGTTGAGACAAAGTGTCTTACTGGGATTTGTGCCTTGCCAATTAGGCTAGGAAGGCTGGCCAGTGAGCCCCAGGAATCTTTATTTCTCCCCCTCCCCAGTGCTGAGACTACAAGCATGCACCATAATGTCTTGCTTTCTGCCATGGGTGCTAGCTACCAAACTCAGGTCCATATGCATGCTCAGCAAGTATTTTACCAACTGTGTTAGCTCCACAGCCTAGCTCCTTCCTTACTAACCCATGGGGGAGGGGAACAAAGCAAAACAAAGCCTCACCATTTTAGATCTTTTGGTATTACACAATAGAATCCTATGGCTGTTTCCTTTCTTTCTTTTTAAATTATAATTTATTTTATTCAGGGCTGATCAATTGGTATTGGTCTTCCCTGCTCTCAGAATCCCTCAATTACCTCTAGTTCCTCATCTAAGGTTGAGACTTCTGAGTTTCCCTCTTCCATGTTAGCTTAACATATCTATTGGTATAGTCCTTGCTCAGGTCATGTTTGTTTAGTTAACAATATTAGTGAGACTTCATGGATGTCCATGCCATTTCTAGAAGATACAATCTCACAGAAAACTCCTTTGTCCTCTAGCTAATACAGTCTTCCACTCCTTCTTCCATGTTTCTTAAATTTTAGATGAAGGAGTTGTGTTATAGATTTATCTGATGGGACTAGGCTCCACACTTCTGCATTTTTAATC
Source organism: Mus musculus (assembly GCF_000001635.26). Lineage (NCBI taxonomy): Eukaryota > Metazoa > Chordata > Mammalia > Rodentia > Muridae > Mus > Mus musculus. The sequence continues at coordinate 151,406,984 of NC_000086.7, forward strand.
GATTATGGTTTCTGAAATGGTCTAAGTCTGTTGCAAAGAGAAGTTTCATTGATGAAGGGTAAGGACTACACTTACCTGTGGATGTAAGGATAAATATTTAGAATGTAGTTAGGAATTACACTGGTTCTATAAAGTGGTGGTTGTAGGTTCTCCTCTAAGATCCATAGCTTCACTAGTCCTGAGTGAAGCGTGATTTCCCTCAAGTCCAGTTAGAAAGCTTTTGATTACTGTTAGAGTATGCATACCACCATTGCTCCCCTAGAGTTATTGTTGTGGTTTATAAGTGTCAGAGCTAGGTAGAACTGTTGGTTACTTCCCTCCTTAGGAAGCCTGTATACTGTCTTCTGGTACCATGAAATCTAGTTCTCAGGGAGGAGGCGTTCAGGTCAGTTCCAGCCTAGGTCCTCTGGACCATGCTAGGAATAGGGACTTACATTTCAGCTATGGTGCATAATCAAGAGCAACAGCAAAAGCTTCTGTTTTGGGAGTCTCTTCAAAACCCTAACAAATAACCCAAAAGAGGATTTCTCATGTTTGATATTGAGGGTTTTATTAGCTCTGGAGGGGAACATTTTCAACCCAGATATGAAATTTTCTATATGGGTACACACACACACACACACACACACACACACACACACACACAGAGAGAGAGAGAGAGAGAGAGAGAGAGAGACAGAGAGAGAGAGAGAGACAGAGACAGAGAGACAGAGAGACAGAGAGACAAGAGACAGAGAAACAGAGAGACACAGAGAGAGACTTACATGCATTATAGGTATTTTCAAATAGACCACTAATGGTATGATTCCTTATGAGTTTTTCAGATGCTATTGCTGTTATTGTTACTTTCCCACCTCCCTCCTGTTTCTGGGTCTGGGTTATATCACTCAATATGATTTTTTTTCTAGTTTCACCCATTTACATACAAAGTTGTATAGTGTCCTATATTTTCATTACCTATTTTTCAGTTGAAGGACATTATGAAACATTAAGTTGTTTCAATTTCCTAGCTATTATGAATAGAGCATCAGTAAACATGGCTGAGTAGTATATGTTCATATGGTAGATTTAATTTTAGCTATTATTCTGGCTCTTAATCCTCTGTCAGACATATAGCTGACAAAGATTCTTTCCCCTTCTGTGGGCTTTCTTCTCATGTGATTGTTATTTTGGGGGAGGGGTAGCCATGCAGAATCATTTTAGTTTTATGGAGTCCTATGTATCAGTTGTTGGCATTAATTCTTGGGCAAATTGTGTCCTATTCAGGAAGTCTGTCAAGAACCAGCCTTGACTTAGAGAGGGGTTCTAAGGAAGGGGTTTGAGAGCCTCATAAGAAACAACTCAAAGTCAATCATGGGCTTTGTATTCTGCTTGAGATGGCTCCCTAGACCTCTCTCTATAAATAGTGGTTGATTCTGTAGCCTGCTCAAGATAGATTTCTGTTCGAGTATCTCTCTGCTCCAGACAGCTCTCTCTGCTTGGGACAGCTCTCTCTTGCCAGAAAAATGTTCTGAAAGCTCTCTAGATAGCTCATGGGTTTTCCAACCAAAGTCCAAAAAGCTGCTAGAAAAAAATTCTTGTATTTTCGGACCAACATCATAAAAGCTGCTAGAAAAAATTCTAAAAGATCTGTGTTTGCTCTCCAAGTAATTCTCTATGGGTAGTTCTCTCTTGTGGACCAAAGACCAGTCTTTTATTTATATATTAATTCAATCATTTACTCCAGGTTCCCTTTTGTTTACTAATCAGCATTTTATGACCTTAGCCCCTTGATTATTAGAAGACAGCAAGTTCACCTTTTTAAACATTGCAAATGAATTCAGAGATCTGTCTGCCTTTTTAAGCACAGACAATAAGCCAGCTGGGTGGGATCCAGCTCTGAGATCACCACTCACACTATGTCTGGGCCTAAATTTGATCTGTCCAGGCAATCTTGAACTCAGACGTCTGTCTGCCTTTGTAAGCACAAAGAATAAGTTTAGCTGAGTGGGATCTTACCCTACGATCACTGTTCCCCAAATCTCTTTATCTCCTTCCTCAATATCTTTCTGACAATCTGGCTCATGGTGCAACTGCCTTTGTTCTTTTAGGTCCATGAAGTCCCTCATGTAATTCATGTTGCATCCTTATATTTTGCATAGTTGAGAAATTATATATTTTTGAATTCAGGTTTTAGGAGTCTTTTTTCCCCACAGCCTTAAGGGCTATTCTGAAGGTAACAACAATTACCATTTTGCTAAGGACGTTAGACATACCCTAGCCTCCCAGACACATGCTGTCTTCTGGTTATCATATAGTCATTAACCTTTGTAGTAAAAAATAATTAAAAATCCTGGCCAGAGCTGCTTCTTCCCAGCCTTAAACTATTTATGTGTCTGGATAAAAGACACACATAGCCTTTAATTTTTAATATGTCTTAGTAGCACACTATCTGGGTCACTACCTACCCTCTATGCTGTTAGAATCTACTTTTGATAACCTCAAGTTATCACTTACTATTTACTATGTTCCATCTGGGCTGCTCTTAACCCAGTTGGGCAGCCCTCAGGGCTGTATTCTCTTGGCCCTTAGCCCATGGCAGCTCTCCTTGTTCCTACACATTCTTCTTCCATGGCAACTTCTTTCTTTTCTCCTTCTCCTCGTCATCCTCATTTATTCCAAGACCGCTTCATTCTGCTCCTTCCCTTCTCTTGGTCTTCTCACTCCAAGGCCACAAAACCTCAACCCCACCTGTATCTCTTCTGCCTAGCTATTGGCTATCAGTATCTTTATTCACCAATCAGAATTAACTCAGGGCAAGGGTTCCAGGGGCCACGGGCAGACTCCAGATCTTGGGAACTCACACTTAGCAGTACAATAGACAGTAAAACACAAAGCATCAACTAACCTTCACAGACGGGAATTCCCCTGAAGGAGGAACATAAACTAAAATATACAAACAAGCCTCACTTTTAACAACACTCAACATTCATGGAGGCTCATGTCCTGCTGCCTCTGCTCCAGGGGCAGGAAGTGTGCCATGCTGTCCCTTGCACAACCATATAGGACTCAGCAAAAGTCCTTTGCTGTACCTACATCATGTGTTTTATTCTAGCAGTTTCAGTGTTTTAGGTTTCATATTTAGGTCTTGATTCAGTTGGAGATCATTTTTTTGTAAGGTGAAAGATCTGGGTCAAATTTCACTCTTCTATGTGTGGACATCCAATTTCCTAGCACCATTTGTAGAAGATACTTTTTCTCAATTGTATGTTTTTGCTGAATTTTTGTGTACTCATGTTTGGATCTTGGATTTTGTTACAGTGACTGTTTTTGTGCCAGTACCATATTGGTTTTTTTTCTTTTACTATGGCTCTGTAATATATCTTGAGATATGGAATAGTAAGTCCACTGGTAATGTTCTTTTAGCTCAGTATTATTTTGACTGGGTTTTTTTTTTGTGGTTCTATACAGATTTTAGCATAGTTTGTTTTCCTATTTCTATAAAGAATGAGATGGAGATTTTGATTAGGGTTGCATTGAATCTATACATAAGTTTTGTTTGTTTTTTGGTTGGTTAGTTGGTTTAGTTTTTCGAGACAGAGTTTCTCTATGGAACAAGCCCTGGCTGTTCTAGACTCACTTTATAGACCAGGCTGGCCTCGAACTCACAGCTATCTGCCTGCCTCTGCCTCCTATAATGGTCATTTTCATAGTAGTCTGTCATCAACCCATGAGCATGGGATGTCATTCTATTTCTAGTAGTGTCTTTATCTCTTTCTTTAGATGTTTTCTTGTCATTGTAGGGCTCCTTCATCACCTTGTTTAGGTTTGTTTGTAGATATCTGTGAGGCTGTTATGAATGAGAGTATTCCATGATCTCTTTTTATCAATGTATCTTGTTGGTATATAGAAAGACTTGATTTTTGCAAGTTGATTCTGTATCCTTTCATGTTGCTGAAATTATTTATTGTTTCTAAAAGTTTTCTGGTAGAATTTTTGGGATCTCTTCTGTGTAATATCATGTCTTTGACAAATGAGGATTTCTTCTTTTCCCATTTGTATTCTTTAATTCCTTCTCTTGACTTATTATTCTAGGTAGTGCTTTGATCAGTATATTGAAAAGGAGTGTAGGTAGCCCTATCTTCTTCCTGATTTCAGTAGGATTATTTCAAGTTTTTCTCCATTTAGGATTATGTTTATTGTGAATTATTGTGGATAGCCCTGGGTCTAGTTATATTTGATGTTAATTCCGTTCTCCTGTGAGTGGTTGCGAACAAGGAATGGGTCAGGATAAACCAGCGTTCAATTTATTGTATTCTTATTCATCAAAAGTTGCATTATCAGGTCATTTATTTGTGCTCATTTTGATTAGTGGTTGTTGTTTAGAGACAAGGTATATCAGGGTAGCTCTGACTATCCTGAAACTAGCTATGTAGGCCAGGCTGTCCTTGAACTTACAGGGATTGGCCTGCCTCTGCCTCCTAAATTCTGTGATTAAACATGTGTACCAACATGCCCAGTTCCTTCTGATGTAGTAATGCATGTGCTTAGAACTATAAATTTCCCTTATAGAACACTTCTGATGTGTTTCAGAGGTTTTGTTATGTTTTCATATTGTTCCAGGATTTTTTTCCATATTTCCTGATTACTTCTTTGATCCTTCATCATTTTGTAATGAGTTGTTTAACCTCTATGAGTTTCTATATTTATAAGAAATTTATTTGATGTGGATTTTAAGTTTTAATTTTAAGCTTAATGCATTATGCTCAGATAGATAGACTAGAGTTGCTTAAATTTTTCTGAATTTGTAAAGATTTGTGTGTTACACAAAGATGTGATCTATTTTAAGTAATCTGTGTGCTGCTGAGTAGAATGTGTATTCTTTAGTGTTTTGGATAGAATATTCTGTAGATGTTTGTTAAGTTCATTTGTCTTAGTTAGGGTTTTATTGCTGTGAAGACACACCATGGGTAAGGCAGCTCATTTAATTGGGGCTGGCTTACAGGTTCTGAGGTTCAATCTATTATCATCATGGCTTCAAGCATAACAATATCCAGGCAGGCATGGTGCTGGAGGAGCTGAAAGTTCTACATCTTGTTCTGAAGGCAAACAGGAGAAGACTGTCAAAGCCTACCTCCACAGTGACACACTTCCTCCCACAAGGCCACATCTACTTCAACAAGGCCACACCTCCTAATAGTATCACTCTCTGTGGGCCAAGCTTTCAAACACATAAGTTTATGGGGGCCAAACCTATTCAAACCATTCCATTCCACTCCCTGGCCTCCATAGACTTGTTCAAACACATGAGTCTATGGGAACCATACCGCACCATAGCATAACACATTTAGTCCATTCATCTTCTAAAGCATCCATAGTCTGTCAGTCTCAACAATGTTTAAAAGTTCAAAGTCTCTTCTGGATTCATTCAATAGCTTAACTGTAATCCCCTATAAAGTCAAAATTAAAAAGCAGATCACATACCTCTATCATCACAGAATATACATTACCATTCCAAAACAATATACTGAGGAATTCCTGGACCAAAGCAAGACTAAAAGCCGTCTGGGAAAACTCCAAACTCTACATCCCTATGTCTGGTGTGCAACTTTCTGCTTTGTAGACTGCAACTTCTTTCTCTTGGGCTGGTTCCACTTCCTGTTGGCAGCTTTCTTTTGCAGGTATCCCATAGCTCTGGTATCTTTACTTGGGGTCTCCAAGGCAACTTCAACTTCACAGCTTCTTGTTCCAATGCCTGGGTTCTATACATGATCTTTTAGGCTTCCCCAAAGAGCTTGGGTCACATCTCCAGCTCTGCCCTCTATACCATTCTGCTTGACTCCACTCCAGTGCTGCTGCTGCTCTTGGTGGTCATCCCATGGTACTGGCATCTCTAATTCACTGGAGTCTTCCACTGCAACTAGGCTTTATCAATAGCCTCTCATAGGCTCTCTTTATGGTTCCAAGCCTCAACTTCTTTGCATGACCCTTTCAGTCCTGGGTTGTCAACTGCAACCGAGGCTGCACTTTACCAATGGCCTTCTTTGACCTCTCACTGTGCCAAGCCTCAGCTGTTTTCCATGACCCATTCATGCCTATAAAACCAATACCACTTGGGTGATTCTTACACATTACCAAGTCCAGTTGCAGCACAAGGTTCAACTTTGAGTATCTCTGGAACACAACTTTTTTGTGCACTCTGAAAACACTTCCCAGAAGATTTCACCTCAGTCATGCTGGTCTCTTCTAAATCAGTGCTAAATTCTTAGCTCTAGATAACCAGCATTGATTGTCCCAATAGTCCCTTCTATTCTAAACTCTTAAGCTAGAGTCACATGTCTAATGCTGCTGAGTTCTTTTGTTTACGTTCTATTACATTATCACCAGATTTCTATTTTCTAACTTCTTCACTGCCTAAACTCAGCTGTGCTGGAATTTGCTCTGTAGATTGACCTTGAGCTCAGAAATTTGAATGGCTGTCTCATGCATGCTGGCATTAAAGTCATGTACTACCACACCTGAACTTAAACTTTTTTTTTTTTTCAAACTGGGCAGTTTTATTTTCCTTTACAACTTAGTAAATACTTGATGACTGCACATGAGGTAAGGCTGCTCGGTGGTTCAGAAAGACCCCAGGGACGGTGTTTCCTGACAGGGTGTGGTCTTCAACAGTGAGTGGAATGACGTGTATGAGTGACGTCACTGTCAGACCAGCAAGACCGCATTTATGCACCCATCGTTCTCAGGATTGTTGGTAACTTGGGCATACTTTCCCCAAATAACCTTGCCTCCTTGTGTCACAAGGCCCAGCTCGCTCACATTCACTTCAATAACTGTGCCTTTGGTGATCACCCCCAGGGTTGTATATAATGGGGATGATGGATTCTTTTTCACACCGAGAATAGGCAGGCAAAAGGTAGCTTTCAGCTCAGGGTGTGTGACATGGGCTTTTTTGAAACGTAGACCCATAGGCCTAATGAATCTTTCATATTTAGGTGGTTTTCTTGTAAAGCCATCACCAACAGAGCAGACGTTAGTAACCATTCTTTTCCATGCCCTCTTTTTCCTTTTTCCTGTTCGAATAACTTTCAATACTTCTGTTTCTCCTTGGGCACGAACTTTGGGTAGAGGGACCTCCCATTTTCCCACCTTTTCTTTCCGTTTCTGCTTAATCATGTTAGAAAGGACTTTTGCTCTTGACTGGCCCTCTCTGTCCAGCAGATAGGCGGGGACTGCTCCCTGCGGCGTCTTCTCATCATCCTTCTGCTTGGTGTTTCTCTTCTCATGCATCTTAATAGTCTTTTTCATTTGTATTTTCTCGGCATGGCGCTGTTTATGGTAGAGCTTAGCCTTCAGGCCAATCATTTTTTTTTGCCTTCTTTGAACGTTCATGGGCCTCCCGACCTTCTTTCTTTCTCTTTTTCTCATGGTAGTCCAAACGATATCCATATCGTTTGTGGTGCAATTCAATATATTCATTTTGTGGCATGATGACAGCCGCGGAGCACCGGTCCGCGACCTCCCGGGTCTCAAAAAACTCTTAATTTCTGGATGTCACTGGTCCACGAGCCTGCCTCGTTCAGCCTGGGACGGGAAAGGCACTTTTTTTTTTTTTAACTGGGAACTTGCTCTGTATCCAGCTCATCTTGGTGTGTGCCACCATGCCTGGACCTAAGCTTTTTTTATGGTGACTACGCTTCAAAATCTAGATAAAAATCTTGTGTCATCCCATGTCAATTTGACACACAATCATATCTCCTTATGTCCAAATGAAAGCAATTACCAGGTCATATAAAATAACTATCCATTGCTCAACTGCAAACACATAATAGCCAGGTGGGATGTTTCCTTGAAGTCACCACTCCCTTAATCTGTTTATCTCCTCAAACGCAGGATTTAGCTCCATTGTACTTCTTCGTGCCTCTTTAATACTTGAACCATACATTTTGTATTTTTCCTTTCTAAGCTTGCTACACTTGATCAAAATATTCTCCATGAAAGTAAACCAGAAAACAAAGTCTCGGCTGGACTTTTCTGAGACTTCCTTTGTCAGTGTAATTAATCTGATTCTTTTCACTTTAGCCTTAGCCTCAGGCAGTCTGAGAATATGCAAAAACATCCACATTCTTCTCCAAAATATCACATGAATAGTCCTAGGGCCCATACTAACATTCTTTCCCCCTGAAACCTCTTGAGCAAAGCTCACCCTCAGCAACAATGTCTTCTATATCCCTACTAGGATGGCTCGTCAAACCCCACTTAAAGCATTCCACTACTTTCTAAATCCAGAGTTCCAAAATCTTCATTCCTCTAAACAAAAACATGTTCAGGCTTATCACAGCAATTCCCCAGTCCCTGGTACAACTTCTTTCTTAGTTAGGGTTTTCATTTCTGTGAAGAGACACAATGACCAGGGGTAGCTCTTATAAAGGACAACATTTAATTGGGACTGTCTTATAGGTTCTGAGGTTCAGTCCATTATCATTATGGCTTCAAACATGGCAATGTCTAGGCATGGTGCTGGAGGAGCTGCAAAATCAACTTCACCCTGTGAAGCCTACCCCCACAGTAACACACTTCTTCCAACAAGGCCACCCCTATTCCAAGAAGGTCTCACCTCCTAATAATATCACACCTATGGGCCAAGCATTCAAACACCTGAGTCTATGAGGGCCAAACCTATTTAAACTGCTACACCTTTTAACGTATGATGTCAATTAATTCTTTTTTAAAACAGATTTATTTATTTATCATGTATATAGCATTCTGCCTGCATGTATGCCTGCAGGCAAGAACAGGGTACCAGATCTCATTATAGATTGTTATGAGCCACCATGTGGTTGCTGGTAATTGAACTCAAGACCTCTAGAGGAGCAGCTAAGTGCTCTTAACTTCTGAGCTATCTCTCCAGCCCGGCAATTAATTCTTATGTTTCTTTTATTTTTATCTCCATGATCTGTCTGTTGGAGAAAGTGGGTTATTGGTTTGTATTTTGTTTTGCTTTGTTTTAAAACAGGATTTGTTTTTGTAGTCCTGGCTGCCCTGGAATTAGCTCTGTAGTCCAGGCTGGCCTTGAACTCAGAGATCTGCCTGCCTCTGCCTCCTGAGTGATGAGACTAAAGGCATGTGCTACCACTACCCAGCTGATATATTAAAATCACCTACTGTGACTTTATTCCAGTAGTATATCATTTTATGAAATTGATTATACCAGTTTGGTGCCTATATGTTTAAGATATTAGTGTCTTCTTGGTTAACTGCTCCCTTGATTAGAATGAGGTCTTCCTCCTTATCTCTTCTGATTAGTTATAATTTGAAGTCTATTTTGTCAGATATTAGTATAGCCATACCTACTTGCTTCCTGGTACTGTTTGATTAGAATACTTTTGCTCATTCATTTACTTTGTGTCTTTTGATTGGAGAACTAAGGCTGCTAATATATAATGTTATTATTAAAGGTGTGTGTTGATCATAGTAATTGTTTTGTCTGATATTGGTGTTGTTTGTAATTCAGTTCATAGAGCCTGTGGTCTACTGGGTTTGTTGTTTTTGCTACCTGTGTGCACTTGCAGTTCAGTGGTGAACTGAGCTGTTTAGAAACAACTTAGTGTTTTGTTTTTTGAGCTCCTCCCTTCTCAGTCCTCCTGCCATAAAGTCAAGACATTAATTATCCAAACTTTTTGTGACTATAGCAGGATAGAAGAGAAAATTACATCAAATAAAGCATTGCTCCTCCAATCAAAGAGGAAGGGGTTTGTCATTCCATCTTAGTTTCCTGCTGTTTCCCTTTTGTTTCTACTGCCAGATGTTTGATTCAGGCTAGCCTTAAAAGAAACAGGAAAACAAAAAAAGACTAGAAAATAAGATTTTTGAACACTCTCTTAGTTTCTGAAAATCTTTTGTCATTCCTCCAGCCAGAATTAGACCGGTGCTTCTCTTGGAATTTTCCTTCTCCCTGCAAGTGAATAGTTTGGGGTTATATTTTTGCATTGTGTTCTTACCGGGAAATATCAGAAGAACAAGAAATGCTGATAATTTGAACTAATAAACAGATCACTGATCCTTGAAAAAAAAAGAAATGCTGATTTCAGTATTGTATCAATGTACTTTAGGCCCTAGACTTTATCCATCTGACTGCTTCTGTTTACCTTTTAGAATTAGCTGTATGGTGAACAATATATTCTCTTATATTGATGACGGGAGGAATGTAGCCTGAGATACTTGCCTCTTGGATAGGAGTGAGAGCCCATGGTCACTTCTCCCTCTCAGTACTAAGACTCTACCCGGTTTGGCTTGAACCCGTGTATGCTTCCTCAGTCTCTGTAAGTTCATATATACATCAGTCCTGTTGTGTCTGGAAGACACTGTTTTCTTGGAGTCATTTAGCACCTCCCCCTCTTAACAGTATTTCTGCATATCTTCCTGGGCCCTTGGGGATGGAGACATCCCTTATAGCATTGAATATTACAAAGTCTCTCACTGTCTGCACATTGTTCAGTTTTGAGTCTCTATGTCAGTTCTCATCTACTGTAAAAAGAAGTTTCTCTGATGATGGCCGAGTAAGGGACTGATGTATAGATATAGCAGTATATCACTAAGAGTCATTTTGTTGTCCCATTTCTTTAGCAAAATAATAGTAATAGGTTTCCCCTAGGCCATGACTTGTCTAATATCAGGTTCTTGGCCACTTTAGCAATATCAAATATTGGTTCCAGCTCATGAAGTGGGCCTCGAATCCAATGTTTTTTAGCAAGTGGTTAGTTATTCCCATAGTCTAATGCAACAGTTGTAGCATGGTCTCTGGCATGCACTGTTGTAGGTCACAGAGTTTATTGCTGGGTAATACCTTTCTCCTCCAGTAGCAAGCAACCTCCCAACACCATGAACACTAGTCAGTATGTGTGTGAAGCTTCTAGTTAGGTTCCAGCTTGACTTCTCTGTAGTACATATATAAGTGCTATCTTCACCAATAAGGGCCTTACTGTCAGGTTGTGGAGAGCAACTCAGTAGCCTTGGCAGTAGCCTGGGATGTTTGGGAATCCCTTTAGTAAACAACAAGATTTAACCCATTATTGGCACTGGAGATTTTTCATGGTGGCATGTCTAATTGGGACATCAGCTCTTCAGCTCTTCTACCATTTGGTAGCTACATCTAGATTCCTTTCTCCTGTGTATGTGTGTGTATGCACACACACGCGTGCACACACACACACACACATATATATATATATATGTATGTATGTATATATATGTATGTATATATATACATATATATATGTATAATGTACATATGATACATTGTAGGAAGCTTCTATAGTAGTAGGCTTCCATATCATATGTTTTTTCAAAAATTCCTTTAGTATTATTTGATCCTCACCACATTCCCTCCTATACCCTTCTCTCCCATGCTCCTCCCTATTTAATCCCCTTATTTTAGTTTTCCCTTTTTCTCTCCATAACAGTATATGTTGCAGGATTTTCCCTATCCAATCACATTAGGGCTGTGGGAGGTTTGTGATTGGACAGGAGAAGGGAGGCAGAGTGAGGAGTTGAGGAGACTGAGAGAGTGGTCTGAGGAGGAGAGAGAACCATAATGGAGGCTAACGTGGTGTTATCAAAAGGTTAGAATAAGCCAGGCGTGGTGGCGCATGCCTTTAATCCCAGCACTCGGGAGGCAGAGGCAGGCGGATTTCTGAGTTCGAGGCCAGCCTGGTCTACAAAGTGAGCTCCAGGACAGCCAGGGCTATACAGAGAAACCCTGTCTCGAAAAACCAAAAAAAAAAAAAAAAGTTAGAATAATTGGCTCTGAAATTATTGTATTGGCATCTTGTAAATTGTGTTATTATTGATACATAAATCTGATTGGCTAATTAAGTATTAAGAGTCATGATTCTACCGGGTAATTAGGTGTTGAGATAGATGGCTAACCAGGAGTACGTGGGACATTGTGTGAAAGTGAGAAGAACTCGGGGCCCTGGCTAAGAGATGGCCCCGTGGGAACCATGTGGCCTCACAGGGCTGGCAAGTTGGCAAGCCGAGAGACTGAGCCAGTGAGATCACCTGGCGCAGGGGCTAGCTCTAGAGAGTTGTTGGCAGTGGCAGGAGCGAGGCCCCACTAAGAGTTGGCGGGTTCATTTTTTAATATTTCCTGTAACAAGCATATTCTATTTTCCCTTTCTTATGAGGTTTGTTCCTTCCCCATGATCCTCGCTATGAACGTAACCTCTGTAGTTATTCAGATTGTGGCACATGCATCGAAAGCTTAGATGCTAACATCCACATATAAGATGAAACAATGGGAATATAGCCTGAAATACTTGCTTCTTAGTTAGGGGTAGGAAACCATGTCTGTATTACCTCACTCAGGGAGATTTTTATCTTCTTTTAGTTCCATCCATGTACCTGAAAATTTCATAATTTCACTTTTCTTAACAGCTAAATAACATTCTGTTATGTAAATGTACCACATTTTCTCTATCTTTTCTTTTGTTTATGGACATCTGGGCTGTTTCCAATTTCTGACTATTATGACTAGAGCAACAATGAACAGGGACAAGCAAGTATCTCTTTAGTAAGATACAGTGTTGGTTATATGTTCAAGAGTATTAGAACTGGATGTTGAGGTCCAATCTTCCTAAGGAACTGCCACACTGATTTCCAAAGTGTCTGTACAAGTTTGCAGTCCCACCAGCAAAAAGGGAGTGTTCCCCTTATTTCATATCCTTACTAGCATGAGCTGTCTCTTGTGCTATTGATCTTAGCCATTCTGACAGGAGTAAGATGTCATCTGAAAGTAGTTTTGATTTGCATTTCCATGAAGAATAAAGATGATTTCTTTCTTTTTAACATCTTATCATATTCTATTTTTGATGGTGCCTCAAGTTACCCATTTTCTATAGATAGACTTTTGAGTTTCCAGTTTGACAAATTTATGAATAAAACTATTATCAACAGTTTATGTATTTTAGAAGATATACAGTCTCATTTCTCTTGGGTAGGATTGCAATATCATATGTTAAATGCATATGTGATTTTGTAAGAGACTGCTATACTATATTCCAAACTGTACCAATGCCCAGTCCTACTACTAGTGTGATAGAATTTATTTCACACTATCCTTACCATTGTTTAATATTAATTGTCTTTAATTTTAGCCTTTCTGGTAAATATGTAATTATGTCACATCATAGTTTTGTATGTTTAAGTGATTTTGGTTTTAATGTTCATGCCTTTTGAAATAAGAATTTCATTTTTATGGAGTTTTCTAAGGGTATAATCTACAAACTAGCCAAAAACCAAATGGGCATTGTATCTGTTCATTGTATAACTTATAATAGCCAAATTTGAAAAATAGACTAAATGTTAGGTTATAAGTGATTATGAGTATGATATATTCACAATAATAAAATATGGAACCATTCAGACATCAATAGATTAGTAAAATCAGCATCAGGGTAGAAAGTTACACATATAGTACCAACTGTAGAAATGAACATGTATTAGACTGATTATATTTAGTGGGGCATGGTAGTGCCTACCTAGAATTCCAGCAATCTAGAGGCTGAGGAAGGAGGGCCGTGAGTCTGAGGCCAGTTTAGGCTACATAGTAAATTCCAAGCTAGGATGGGCAACGAAATGAAATTCTATGCCAATAATACATCAAGAGAAGGGGAAGGGACACAGTTCTTTTTAATGACTATGCTTCGGACTTCTGAACAAGATGGCTGCATCAGAGTGAGCCAGTCAATGAGAAAGCCAAAGTAAGAAAAAAAAAACATAGCCTTTATCTCAAAGAGAGAAATAGAGAAGAGCTTCAGAAATCCAGACTGAAGGAAAGGCCATCCAGAGACTGCCCTACCTAGGGATCTATCACATCTGCAGACATCAAACCTAGACAATATTGCTGATGCTAAGAAGCTCTTGTTCACAGGAACCTGGTATAGCTGTCTCCTGAGAGGATCTACAAGAGCCTGACCAATTACAGATAAGGATGCTTACAGCTAACCACCTGACTGAGCACGGGGTCCCCAATGGAGGAGTTAGAGGAAGTAACTGAAGGAGCTGAAAGGGTTTGCAACCCCATAGGAGGAACAACAGTATTAACCAACCAGGCCCTCCAGAGCTCCCATGGACTAAACCACCAACCAAGAGTACATGTGGAAGGACCCATTGCTCTAGCTGCATAAGTAGCAGAGGATGGCCTTATCTGGCATCAGTGGGAGGGGGGCCCTTAGTCCTGTGGAGGCTTGATGACCCAATGTAGGGAGATGCTAGGGAGTGGGTGAGTGGGTGGGGGTAGGGGAGCACCCTCATAGAAGCAGGAGGAGGGAGGATGGGATAAGGGGGTTGCAGAGGGGAAACTGGGAAGAGGAACAACATTTGAAATGTAAATAAACAAAATGACCAATATAAAAAAAGAAATCCATGAAGGAAATTCAAGATTACCAAATAGGTAAAAAAGCAGAGGAAAAGAAGTACTTCAGTGACAAAGAAAATTGCCTTAGCCTTCCAGGAATGGTAGTACATACCTTTAATCCCAGCACAGAAGCAGGGACAGAGATGAGCCTAGAAAATACCCTGGAAGATATAGAGAAATGGATCCTATGCAGGGGACAGAATAGAGTGCATGCCGTGGCACTGACAGAGACGTGCAGATGCAAGAAACGAGACCAGAGTGCCGCAGAAGCTGAATGGATGAGAAACAGGCAGGAAAGACCCCAAAGCTAACAAGAGCCACTCCAAAGTTGTTCCCAGTAACCATTAGCAACCTCCAGGAATAGGAAGACGAAGAATGAAAACTGCTGTGCTTCAGAATCAGAGCAAAAGCCACCAAGCTGAGCAGCCTCTGCAGAGTGATGGAAATGTGCTGAGAGTGGAAAGCTGAGACTTTCTCTACTTGATAGCTAGCACCTTGGCAGATGGAGCAGGAGGAGTTGTGTTCTTCACAGGAAGTTGGCCACCTGGTAGATCTAAGGAAAACACGGAGGACAGGTTTTCTCCAAACCAGAAGGAAGCTTTGACTAAGAGTTTAATACCTTCTATTTCATTTTATTGTTTCTGTTTTTATACACTTTATTTTTTTAATCTTTTATTTCTAATGTGTGTGTGTGTGTGTGTGTGAGAGAGAGAGAGAGAGAGAGAGAGAGAGAAAGAGAGAGAGAGAGAGAGAGAGAGAGAGAGAGAGAGAGAGAAAGTGTAAGAGTGTGAATATTTACCCTTTTAGACCCCTGAACATGTATACTAGGGTAACTTGTATATTGTGAGTAACTTGTATACTTGTTCTACTGTTTTTTCTACCTCTAACCCACATAATCTTCTTGCAACTCTTTCTTCTCTAACACTCTACCTCACTAGTTCCCTACTATGCTATTTAAATATATTACCTGTTCCACAACTGGGGCACAAGTATTCTTATCTCCAACCCTTACTAGGAAAGTAAGTCAGGAGGACAGTATATTTTCCTTCAGCTAACTGCATCTACTGTCAAACTATCATGATTTTTACGGCAGTGGATTTCTATGAACTCCACTAGGAAGACGTATATAAAATAAAACAAACAGGGGCCGAGAAGATGGCATCAAGTAAAACACTTGCTGCATAAGCATGGGAATCATATTTCTAATCCCTAGCATCCATATAATAAAGCTAAGAATGACTGCATGTTCTTAAAACCACAGCAGTAGGTAGGGAGAGGTGTAGAGACAGGCACATCCTGGGAGTTCATTGGCCACTCAGCCTACCCCAAACTGCCAGCTTCTGATTTAGTGGAAGATACTGTCTCAGGGCAATAAGACAGTGATAAGAGAAAGAGAATAGATATAGTCCTATGGATTCCACATTTGTGTACATGAGTGTGCATACCTGCACACTTACATGCATGTACCACACAGAGACAAGTAAAAACAGTGCAAAAGAAAAGACTACAAACTGGAGAGCATACACACTCCAACAGATATGTAAAACACAATAAAGAAACTCCAGAAACATGAGACAGTACTTCACTACAACACTTCTACAGGTATTCTCAAAAACATGGAAAAAAGGTAAACTAGTTGAAATCCCAGAAAAGGTTTTGGCAGTCCTACATTTTGAAAGGATCAGCAACCAAATAGAGGACTTGAATAAAAGAATAAAAATATTTAATTCAAGACACAAACAAAAAAATTTACAAAACCAAGAATCAAAGTGGATGGAAGAATCAGTAACTTAGATGAAAAATTTAAATCATGGGGAGCAAATTCACCAAGGAAATCAAAATGCAGAAAAAGAACCAAACAGAAATTTTGGAAATGGAAAGAAGCAATCAATCACTTATATTAAAAACAACATATAAAGAAACAACAGATAAGACAAAGAAGAAAAACAAGTCTTAGGGATGAAAGACAAGGTCAGGGCAATGATATATACACATTTGTATAAAGAAAAAAAAAATCAACAAATCTGACCAAAACTTCCAATAGACTGGAATATACTCAAGAAACCAAAGAAGAATCTGTTGCAGAGAAGAAGAGGCTGAGATAAAATCAAATGGCTTACACAACATATTCTATTAAATTATAGCAAAGAATTTCACAAACATACAGGAAGAAATATACATCCAAACCACAAGAAGTGTACAGAATCCCAAATATATACAAATAAAGGAGAACCTCTGCATGGCAAGGTCATACAGGTATCAGATAAACAAATCTAAGGAACAGTACTAAATGCCATAAACAAAAATCACAACATAGTATCCGGAAGCAGAAACATCAGAATAGTGTTTGACCTATCATCAGCAATTCTAAAAGCTAGGAAAAACTAAATACCAAATTACCAACAAAACAATATATCAAAAGCATTGAAATTAAACAACTGTCAACCAAGATTGGTATAATCAACACAATTACCTATTAAATATATGGAGAAATACCTTTTCAAAACTGTCACAGATGGCAATTCATGATCACTAAGCCAGAACTGTAGAAAAGGAACACTGTACAGAATTTAAGAAAGTAGAAATTTTCACACATGAGAACACAAGAAAGAATGTATTTCATGAAATCAATAGATGAACATAGGAGAACTGAGGTCTCAGTCATGTCTAACACATTAAGCAAGCAAACATCTGTACTACCAGGGCAGAAGACCAAAGCTACCAATGAGAACACAAAGGAAAGTCAGAAATAATAGCAAACAAACCCTCTTCTACTGTAGTGGTCTTATCAGTTAAAAGACAGAGGCTATCTGACAGGATTTAAGAGCAAGATTCAACTACCTACCAACTTTAAGAACCTCATATAACAAGGAAAGACTGAAAGTAAAAGGCTAGATTCTAAATTTCCAATAAAATAGAAGCTGTAAATAGAGTGATATAGCAGTTCTCATATCTGATAAAATAGATAACAAACCAAAACTTGTCAGGAGAGCTAAAGAAAGCTGTAGGGTGAATCAGAAGGACATAATTATTGTAAATATATATGTACCAAATCATGGGAATTTGAATTTCAAAATTTTACATTAAAATGCATAAACACATATAGATAATTTCTGATACAATAGCACTGGGAGATTTCAATATCTCACTCTCATACCTCAATAGTTCTTCCTAGTTAAAAATCAGGGGAAAAACCCCCAAACTTCAGAACTAAAATATAACATAGATCAATTAGATTTAACAGATAAAGTACCTTTTTTTCTCATAAGCACATGGAGCCTTCTCTAATATTTACCACAATATAGGCTGAAAAACAATATTTAGCAAATAAAAATCTGAAATAATTTCTTGTATTGTATCAGTTGTGATGGCTATTCTCGGTTGTCATCTTGACTATATTTGGAATGAACTACAGCTCAGAAATGGAGGGCACACCTGATCTAGATCTTAAGGCATGAAGACAATATGCCTTTGATCCAGATCTTAAGGCTGAAAGACAAAGGCTTTTAATTTGGATCGTGAGGTGGGATAACATATGCTTTTGTTCCAGATTTTACAGCATATTCACCATGCTTATAAAGATCTATAATGAAAAAGAATTAAAGAAAAGCTAAGGTCCAGGCATGGTGGTACAGGTCTTTACTCCCAGCACTTAGGAGACAGAGGCATGGAGATCTCTTGAGTTCAAGACCGGACTGGTTTATAGAGGAGGTCCCATGACAGCCCAGTCTTCAAAGACAGGCAGTAAAGGAAACCATTGAGTAGAAAGTTGGTGAAGATGTAATTGAACAAGGGGAACTTGTTCCAGCCTCAGCAAACAGAACATGGCAGCTTTGGTAATGTGGCTGTGGCTTGAGTCAAGAAATCTCCCTCAGACTAAGTAAAGAAGTTGCTGAGGCCAGATGTGTGGCAGGGGTGATCTTGCATGGAGGCCCAGAGAGGCCATTGCATAAAGCTGTGAACATGAAGCCTGAAATGCCTCGGAGATAAGATGTTAGAGATGCCAGAGCTATGGTATACCTTCTGAGAAAAGATGCTAATAGGGAGTGGAACCAGCCAAAGAGAAAGAAGTGTGTTGCAGTTGATAAAGATATAAGGAGTTAGAGATCTGAAAAGCTTTTTGACATCAGACATGAGATACAGTATCTGGAGTTTGCCCAGCTGGTTTTTGGTCTTACTTTGCTCCAATATTTCCTTACTATGCTCCTATCCCTACATTTTGGAATGGTAATCTATATCCTGTGTCATGGTATGTTGGAAGTGTGTAATCTACTTTTTGGTTATAGGAGATTACACTTAAGAGATTGCATGAATCTCAGAAGAAACTTTGAACTTTACACTTTTAAACATTGAGTCTGTGATAGACTATGGGGACTTTTGAAGTTGGACTAAATGCATTTTGTATTATGTTATGGCCACTAGCCTATGGGGGGGGCAGGGAAGGGAATGTGGTGGTTTGAATAAGTTTGGCTCCCCCAAAGACTTCTGTGTTTGAGTGTTTGCTCTATAGGGAATGGCACCATTAGGAGGTATAGCCTTATTGGAGAAAAGTATGCCCTTCTGAGAGGAAGTTTTTCACTGTCAAGGCAGGGCTTTGAGATCTTAAATGTTCCAGGTACACCCAGTGTGAAGAAAAATCCAGTCTCCTATTTTTTTGGATCAAAATGCTGAACTCTCTCTAACACTATGTTTGCCTGCATGCTGCTGTGCTTCCCGCCATGTTGATAATGATTAAACTTCTGAATCTGTAAGCCAGTTCCAATTAAATGTTTAACTTGGTCACAGTACCTCTTCGCAGCAATAGAAACCATCAGACAACAGTGGAATAAACCTAGAAATAAACAGAAAATCTAACCTCAGAAAATACACAATACTTGGCTAAGAAACAATATACATTTGTGTCATAAGTGAGAAAGAAAATTAAAAATTTTTAGGATCAAATGAAAATAGCACAGCATATCTGGGACTCCATCCATTCAGTCCTAAGAGTAAAACGTAAAGTTATACATGGCTTGCATTTTAAAAATCAGACAACAGCTAGGTGGTGGTAGCACAGGCCTTTAGTCCCAACACTTGAGAGGCAGAGGCAGAGGCAGAGGCAGGCAGATCTCTGAGTTTGAGGTCAGCCTGGATTATCAAACTAGTTCCAGGACAGCCAGGGTCACACAGAGAAACCATGTTTCAAATAACAAAACTAAACCTGTCGGAGACCTATCAGCATGGCTCAGTGTATAAAGACACTTGCTGTCAATATAGTGAACTTAGTTCAATCACTGCACTCATGAGATGAAGGAGAGAACTGACTACAAGTTGTCCTCTGACATCATGTATGTTCATATACATGCTAAATAAATATATGATTTTTCAAAATATCAGATATCTCAAAAAAAAAGAACCTAATGATGTACCCTGAGACTCTAGAAAAAGTCAAACCCAAATGCCCCAGATAGCAAGAAATAATAAAAATGGAGGTAGACATTAATAAAAATAGACGCTAAAAGAACAATACAGGGGCTGGAGAGATGGCTCAGTGAATAACAACACTTGGTGATTTTATTTGTTTGTTTGTGTGTTTGTTTGGATTATTTCTTTATTTTGCCGAATATCTGGGTTCAGTTCCCAGTACTCACATGGCAAGTAAGAACCCTCTGTTACTCCAGTTTCACAGGATCCAACACCTCTCCTTCTGGCCTTCATTGGCAGTACACATGACATATATACGGGTAAAACACCCATACATATAAAATAAAAACAATGAAACTTTTAAAAATATTTAGAATTATCAGACAAAACTTTGGTTCTTTGAAGAGATTGACAAGGGCTGGCCAAATGGCTTAGTTGGTAATACTGCTTGCTGTGAAAGTCTGATGACCTGCCTGCACATGCTCCTCAGACCCACAGTGGAAGAAGAGTTATTCTCTCAGAGGTTGTCCTCCATATACATGCTGTGTTGTGTTCATGCACATGTGTATGTTAAAAAATAAATAAGTAAAATTTTTTAAAAAAGTATATGTTTAAAAAATTAAAAAGGAGCCCATAGTTAAGAGACTTTAGATATTTTTGAGAGGCTTTGAGTATTTTGGAGAGGAATCAAATGTTGAAAGAGACCTTAGATGTTTTAAGAGACTTTTAAAGTTAAGTATGTTTTATATTGTGATATCAATATTAATATGAGATCTTGGGGATGAACAAGAAAGAAAAGGTTATGGTTTAACAATGATACATTTATATGTCAAGTTGACAAAGGGTTAATTGTCATTCATTTTATGTCAAATTAGCACAAGCTGGAATAATTCAGTTAAGAAAATGCCCCCACCAGATTGGCCTGTGGGCAAGCCTATGGCACTTTCTTTGATTGATGGTTGATTTGAGAGGTTACAGATTACCATGGGCAGTTCCATCCCCTTGGCTGGTGGTGCTGGGTTCTATAAGAATGCAGGCAGAGTAATGCAAGAGAAGCCAGCTAGTAAGCAGCACTCCTCCATGGCCACTACATCAGCTGCTGCCTTCAGGTTCCTCCTGCCTTTAGTTCCTGCTCTGATTTCCCTCAGTGATGGAGTGTGATCTGAGAGTTGTAAGATGAACTAAACCCTCTCCTCCCCACATTGTTTTGGTCATTTATTTTAGCAATAGAAACCCTACAGCTCCCACACCAGGAGTCTGGAATTAGGCCTGTAGGTGCACAGATGGCAGCCAACAGAGAGAAGGATGGGAGAGGAAAGGGCCAGTCAAAGATGAGTCTTTTTTGTTTTTGTTTTTGTTTTTGTTTGTTTTTTTTCAAAACAGGGTTTTTCTGTGTAGCTCTGGCTGTCCTGGAACTTTGTAGACCAGGCTGGCCTCAAACTCAGAAATCCGCCTACCTCTGCCTCCGAGTGCTGGGATTAAAGGCATGCGCCACCATGGCCAGCTAAAGATGAGTCTTGATGAAAGCAGGGTCTAAGGCCACAGATCTCGAGCTAGGTCTTTGGGTGTGGAGGTGGTTACACCAGGAGGAAGGGAATTGGAATTTTGAGGAAAGGGGTGATGGGAAAGGAAGAGACTTATCCAGGCAAAGTGTCTCAAAAGCAAAGAGAGTTCATGGCCATGGCCTAGAATTAGACTTGTGATTTGCAGATGAGAGAAAAGGGAGGAAGGGATGGGAAAGAGAAGAAATGACTGACATGTTAGGGATTTACATATGAAGATTGTTGAAGGCCACATGTGTGGAACTAGGCTTATAGGTTTGAAGGTGCAGTGGATTGGGAGAAGGGCATGACATTTGTTTATATTTTGTTTTTGAGACAGCATTTCACTGTGTAGCCCTGGATGGCCTGTAACTGACTATATAAATTAAACTGGCCTCAAACTCACAGAGATCTGCCTGCCTCTGCCTCTTGAGTGCTGGAATTAATGTTTTTTTCCTACCTGATCTTTTGCTTTCTTGGGTTTCTTTAAATATTTTGTTTCTGTTATCATTTTGACTTTCAATGTGTATATTGTATGAAAAAGACACTCTTGTGTTGTTTCTTTTTCTGAAAATCTGATGTTCCAACATCCAGTCTAGGACAGAAGACAAAATAGAACGATTCAAGAAAGCAGTTGAGTACTATTCAGTCACAACCAAACTCTCTTCACTGCCAGTGGGTCCTTCCTTTCTAGGTAAGGCTTCCAGCTGCTCTTAAATTGAGTTTATTCCTTAGGGCCAGAATGGAACCCCTTGTTTCTGCTGGTGTCCTGCCTTTTCACATTTATAGGTGGGGGGGATAATGCCATTTCCCTAGCTTGGGCTTCTAATACTAACCCTCATTGTGACCTGGTGCATATAAAAATAGCCCTGTCTTTGGCAGCCAGCTCAATTTTAACTTCTTCT
The DNA here is from genome assembly GCF_000001635.26 of Mus musculus. NCBI lineage: Eukaryota > Metazoa > Chordata > Mammalia > Rodentia > Muridae > Mus > Mus musculus. The sequence goes on from NC_000086.7 coordinate 151,429,228, forward strand.
ATTCCTTGCTAGTGTGTGATCTCTTCACTTCACATTTGTATGTAGGGTTATTACCAGATTAATTACCTTGTACAGGATCCCTAGTATGCCACATATTCATTCTACCAGTATTACACCAGACAGATGCTCTCTCACCACAGAAACTTCATGTCACTTACTTTCTTGATAGAAAGACTTTGATTAATTGTTGCCATTATAAATTTGACAGGTTTATTAAAGTGAACTGGGAACTCAGTTCAAAGGAATTAATATTGAATATATCATCTAAGGAACAGCTTGTGAATATACCCGTACATAATCTCAGTCTCATGCGCCCAGTTTAGATATCTTGAGGGTGTCAAAGACAGTGTCAAGAAATCCCACAAGGTACAAAAAGCCAGATGTGTGGAATAACCTGTGACAGCAGATCAATGAGTTGTAACTTTTTACAGTGTTAGGGATCTAACCAGTGGCTCTGTGTATGCAGAGCAACTGACCTACCACTGTTCCACATCCTCAGATCATAGACTTTATAACAGGCTTTTTAATGCAGTGATGGTTTAACACAATGTAATAAATATGGTAAAAATGATTAAGATTGCTGAAGCGTGGCACTTCTCTTGGCTTCAGGCTTTCGAAATAATCGACTTGGAAATCCTCCCCTTCCACGGAATCAGATGGGCCCTATTTCTCCTGGAAAGCCAATGGTAAGCATTTATTGATTATATATTCATTAAGGGGATTAGGATCACTTGCTTATGTTAGACTCAGACTCATTCCTGATTTTTATAATCTGAATTGAGGAGTTAGGATGATTCAGAGTTAATTAGACTATGCAGGTTTTATTGTTTGGTACCTTGAGGCCAGAAGACTATTGAAAGAGAGCATCCAAATTAGTAAACACTAGTACACTATGTGTGTGTATGTGTATGTGTGTGTGTGTGTGTGTGTGTTGTATAATGTCACAAAATATTTCAAAGGGATCTAGTTTCATTAATTTTTTTGCATCAGGTAAATTCTATTCAGATATCACAGTCAGAATTATTTCTTAATATTTTCAGTAGGTACTTCATACCTCAACAGTTCCTACTACTGGTATCATCTACTACATCACAGCTTCTGAGGAAACCATCCTGTATCCTGGTAAAATGTTAAATAGCTTTTCTGTCTGTTTTATTCTTTAGTTTTCTCGCCAGGTGCCCCAGAAAATGAAATATCCACCACCATTTCCAATGGGACCCAACTCGTCTCTTCTCTTCTCCCATAGTGTGGGGGAATCCCATGCTTTCTCTGAGGATGCCATGCTGCAGGACAATTCCTTTGCCAATTGGGCTGTTTCTTATGACTCTAATACATCCCAGTTTCCTAACTGCCTGACTTCCAAAACTTCACCTCCTTTGGGACCAGATTCTTCCCATTCCTCTTCCTCTGATGGTGACGAGGCAAATGGAGCTGGTTCTGAGTAAGTGTCTATGTAAACAACCATAAGAAATGCACTCAGAAGAAATGTGGGGAAGTGGATATCTTGGCTTCCTTTTGTTACTCTTTGCCCTTCATCCTTCTGCAGGTGCTCGATTTCAGATAGCCAAGCCATATAGGAAAGGCATTTGCTTAGGAAATCCTAACATGATGTGCTATATAACAATCCTGTCGTTTTTCAGTCTGTGAGGAACATAGATTGAAAGTTAAAAGAATGAAAGAATTTATATAATTGAAATATTGAAATAGTTCCTCAGTAGTATAGGTCTCATATACTGGCTTGATTATATTTAGAGTATTACTCTAAAGAGATAGAACTACTTTGATATTAAAATCTTAATTATTTTCTTAAACTATATATGGCTAGAGTAAACATGACATCTTAAAAGTATAAAGAACCGGGCAGTGGTGGTGCACGCCTTTAATCCCAGCACTCAGGAGGCTGAGGCAGGAGGATTTCTGAGTTCTAGGCTAACCTAGTTTACAGAGTGAGTTCCAGGACAGCCAGGACTACACAGAGAAACCCCCGTCTCGAAACAAACAAACAAACAAAAGAAAGTATAAAGAATTTAGAGTGACTTCCATGACATTTTATTATTTGGTCTGTGTCAGGTGAAGAAGGACAGGGGAAGTGGTGATCACTGAGAGGGAAGGTGTCAAGTCCAGTCCTAACCCAGAACCTTGACCATCAGAGAATTTTACAAGTCCTTATGATCAGGACTTGAATGGAAATATTGTCATTAACTTCCTTTTCCTGTCTTATGCTGTTTCTTTTCTATTTTAGACAAATCACAGAAGCAGTTCAACAACAGCCTGGATGGGAAGATCCCAATGGTGACAGAGGGGCTTGGGGACAGCCTGCTGATGCTGGAGTTTCGGAAACCACCGTAGCTGAAAGTGAACCTCATATCCCATCTCTGTTATCTATGTCTACAAGGAACCACATGGATATCACCATTCCACCCTTACCTCCAGTAGCTCCAGAAGTCTTGAGGGTTGCTGAACACAGACACCGAAGGGGTCTTATGTATCCATATATTTACCACGTCCTTACTAAGGTGAGAGAACATATACCTATCTACCTTCCTGTTCTCTGCTGTATCTCATAGTTACTGAGAGTAAGTTATGAAGTCTACTAGATAAAAGTCTGATAATTGTTATTTTTCTTCAGGGGAAGTAGTCCTGGAGATTGAGCCTAGGGTCTTGCACATTCCAGACAAGCACTGTAGCATTAAGCTATATCCCCAGCCCACTGGTCAATGTTTCTCAAGAGGTACAAGGAAAGCGTGTATGTTTGTGCCCTTCATTGTATTAAGGGCCTGAGAAAAGGGGAAGTTAGTAGGAATTGGGACTAAGCAATGAATAAAGATGCTAGGAGAGAAGTATAAATTATAAACTTTGAAGGGATGTACTAAGTGATAGACTGGTTCTGGAGGCATCATCTAAGGAGTAGTCTTTTCCCCCTGTTCCTTATCTCTTCTGATACTTCTATATGCCTACTCCTTTCCTCTGGTCTTAACACACAAATTACCAACCAAATGTCTAAGCCAGGCATGGTAGCAGAAGCTTTTAATCCCAGCAATCTGGAAGCAGAGGCAGGTGGAACTCTGAGTTCCAAGCCAACTTGGTCTACAGAATGAGTCCCAGTCCACACAGAGTTATATAGTGAGAACCTATCTTAAAAACAAAACAAAACAAACTGGCTAAGGTAGAGTCTCCCTGATAGTCAACTATAGTCCATTAGCTATGAACTTGACAAATGAAAGCTGGCTGTAGTCAGTAGGGCTTCTTCCTTTTAATCTGAAAATCTCTCTGAATACAAACAGTAAATTACTTAACTCCAGTAGCTACAGTTCATTATTCTAAACCTTGAAGAATTCATTTTTTTTCTTTTCCCTGGACCATTTTCTTATTAGGGTGAGATTAAAATCCCTGTATGTATTGAGGATGAATGTAACATGGAGCTGCCTCCAGCTGCTCTCCTGTTTCGGTCAGCTCGCCAATATGTATATGGAGTTCTTTTTAGCCTAGCAGAGACACAGCGAAAAATGGAGCGTCTGGCCATACGGCGCCGGTTACCTATGGAAGGTAAGTACTATTCCAGCTATTCTAATCATGATAGCTTTCTACACTTGGCACAGGACATGTGTGCACACATGTGCACGTGCGCGCACACACACACAGATATACACACACTCAAAGCCTGTGCTAGCATACCATACTTTGGGCTGTAAAACAACCTTTAAGAAGAAAATGTATCATTTACCAGATTGCGCATTGAAATAAGAAATATACAAATATAAGCCCTGATTCTGAAATCATGAAACACTCAGAATGTGTATTGCTTTTTTTGTTTGTTTGTTTGGGTCTTTTTTGTTTTTTTTAATATTTTTATTAGGTATTTTCCTCATTTACATTTCCAATGCTGTCCCAAAAGTCCCCCATACCCTCCTCCCCTACTCCCCTACCCATCCACTCCCACTTTTTGGCCCTGGCGTTCCCCTGTACTGGGGCATATAAAGTTTGCCTGACCAATGGGCCTCTCTTTCCAGTGATGGCCGACTAGGCCATCTTCTGCTACATATGCAGCTAGAGTTAAGAGCTCTGGGGTACTGGTTAGTTTATAATGTTGTTCCACCTATAGGGTTGCAGATCCCTTTAGCTCCTTGGGTACTTTCTCTAGCTCTTCCATTGGGGGTATTGCTTTTAAGAACAATGGTGGACTTTGAGAATGTACGACTTCATCTCATAGTCTCTTGTCCTCAGTGAGGTTTTTATTTTAGAATATGATGCTGTTGGTAGTGGAAATTATTAGGTGGTTTTAAACTATAGAATGACTTAGTCAAATTAGTATATCCAAACGAATCACGTGGGTTTCTACTTCTGTGAAGGTAAGTTGGATTAGATATATGTTCCTTATGCTTCTTGCTAAATACAACTAATATTATAATACATTGTATGTGGGGGACCACAAGATACTCCAGAAAGTAGAGACTGTTTGGTGACCTTGGGACCCTAGGAATGCTAGAGCAGTTAGTGCTCTGGGTTTGCTTTTAGTCACATACATCACAGACTGGATATTACAGAAGTTGACAGGGAAGCAGACCAATACTCTCTGCCTGGAAGCCTGCAACAACAACTCACCCTCACCTTACCTTCACCAGTAAAAACTATCTTCCTTACAACTATCTTCCATTAGCAGGCTGTAATAAAGTGTACTGCTTTACCAGATACCGCTGGGGAGGTGTCAGGAAAGGCCAAATGAGGAATCAAAGCATACTCTTCCACGTGCCAGCAATGCATGCCCACCTTCACATACTACAGTGGTCACAAAATGCCTGGTCAAATATAAGATGTGACTAAGGTCCAGAATCATAAATTAAAACTCACATGTTTGGATTCAAACTGAAAATTCCTACCCATACCAAGAAATATGAAGGTTTCAAATGCAGATCTCAGACAGATTGGAAAGAAAATGAACACCACAAAGCTACTTAGAGAAGAATTTCAAAGCAACTTTCATTTAAAAAGTTTTTAATAAATAATTACAAACATTCTCAAAACAAATTGAACATAGAAAGCCAGCAAAATGGCTCAGTAGATAAAAGGGCATATTCCTGGAACCCAGGGTGAAAAGACAGAATAACTCCTGAGTGTTGGCCTCTGACCTTCACACACACACACACACACACACACACACACACACACACACACACACACACACACACACACCCAAGCACACACACACATGCTACATAAATCTTTAAAACTAAAAAAAAATATTTAAAGCATCAAATGGAAATTTACAACTAAAAAAAAAACTCACGATAATCAAATTAAAACCAAATTGCACATCAAATCACTGAAAGACGGGGACAAATTTCTCTCCCACTGAGAGCAGACAAGGTGGCCCAGTTAGAGGAGAGGATCCATAGGCAGGCAAAAGAATCAGGGACAGCCCCAGCTCCAGTTTTTGGAGGACCCACATGGAGACCAAACTGCACAACTGCTACATATGTGCAGGGGTTTTAGGTCCAGCCCATACTCACTTTTTGGTTGATGGTTCAGTCTCTGGGAACCCCTAAGGGTCCAGGTTAGTTGACTCTGTTGGTCTTTCTGTAGAGTCCTTATCCTATTTGGGTCCCTCAGTTCTTCCTGCAACTCTTCTACAAGATGCCCCAAGTTTCATCCAATGTTTGGCTGTGGGTCTCTGCATCTCTTTCCATTGGCTATTGTGGGGAGCCTCTCAGAGGACAGTTATGCTAGGCCCCTGTCTGCAGGCATAACAGAGTATCATTAATAGTATCAGGAATTGGTTCTTGCTCATGGGATGGGTTTCAGTTTAGGGCAGTCATTGGTTGGCCATACCTTCCATCTCTGTTCTATCTCTGTCCCTGCACATGTTGTAGGCAGGACACATTTTAGGTCAAAGGTTTTATAAGGTGCTGTCCTTATCCCTCCATTGGCGGTCCTGCCTAACTACAGGAAGTGGCCACTTTAGGATCCATATACCCCCACTACTAGTAGTCTGAGCTGGAATGGCCCTCAGAGCCACCCTGGGGCTTCCAACCATCCCAGGTCTCTAGCATGTACTAGAGATTGCTCCTCCTACCTCTGATTTCAGTTCCGTCTCCCCTGTTCTCCCGTCCTGCCCCATGTCCTGCTCCTTTTTCCACCCCCCTTACCAAGTTTGCTCCCTCCATCCACCTCCAATATCTATCTTATTTTCCCTTGTGAGAACGATTTGATCATCCTCCCCTAGGCCTTCCTTGTTATTTGGTTTCTTTGGGTCCGTGGAATGTATCTTAGGTATCCTGTACTTTATGTCTCATATCCAGTGATAAGTGAGTAGATGCCATGAAAATCATATTGGGTCTGGGTTACTTCACTCAGGATGATATTTTCTAGTTCTACCCATTTGCCTGGAAAATTCATAATGTCCTTGTTTTTGACAGCTGAGTAGTATTCCATCGTATAAACGAACGACATTTTCTGTATCCATTCTTTGGGTTAGGGATATCTGGGTTGCTTCCAGTTTCTGGCTATTATGAATAAAACTGCTATGAACATAGTTGAGCAAGTGTCCTTGTGGGATGGTAGAGCATCTTTTGGGTATATGCTGTGATGAAACATCAAGACCAAGGTAACCTATAAAACAAATGGGCTTATAGTTTTAAAGAATTAGAGTTCATGATAGTGTTGGTTGAGCAATGGCATGGTGGCTAAAACATCTTTATCCTCAAGCAGGAGGCAGAGAGAGAGCCCACTGAGAATGTCAAGAGCCTTTGGAAACTTTAAAGCCCATCCCCATTGGCTCCTAGGATTTACTAGTACTAACAATAACAATTACAGTGACCAAAATCAACAGATATTGAAGTACAACAGATTGTCTGTTGTAGGCAGTTACAGTAATGTTCAGCTTCTCTGGAGCCCATTTCTCATGATTTTCTGTTTTTCAGTTCCTTCTGTGATCCTTAAAGAGTGGTCTGCATATAAAGGGAAGTCACCTCAGACCCCCGAGCTGGTATCTGCACTCACTTTTCGAGAATGGACTTGCCCAAACCTCAAGAAGCTCTGGTTAGGCAAAGCAGTTGAGGACAAGAACAGGAGGATGCGGGCTTTCCTGGCCTGTATGAAGTCAGACACGCCCAGTATGCTCAATCCAGCTAATGTCCCCACCCACCTGCTGCTCATGTGCTGTGTACTCCGGTAAGCTGTACAACAGACTCTCCTACTTCACTTTTTGACATCTTCCTTAAGTGTTTTCTTATAGCATTTCAAGATGAAAAGATTTTTAGTTTGTGCTTGACTTAGCCTTAGCCTTCAGAAACATTACGATTGTTATATGGATAGTCCCAGTTTGTGATCCCATGTCATCATTTGGACATACATGAATTCAATTTTTTATTTAAAAAAATTTTAGAGTCATTTATTTTTATGTGGATGAGTGCTTGCCTGCAGGTATGTTTGAGCACCATGTGTATGCAGTGCCCCCAAAGACCAGAGAGGCTTTGCATCCCCTGGAACCTGAGTGACAGATATTTGTGAGCCACCTGTGGGTGCTGGAAATCAAACCCCAGGTCCTGCTAAACACTTAACCATCTCTCCAGCCCTGATTTGTTTGATCTTACTTACGTTTTGTTGCCAGCAGTCCTCATTCATTGTTTATTATTATTTTTTGATTAGCTCACGTATTATCAAGATTTCTCCTCTTTTTATGCATCCTTTGTTTTGGTTGATTCTCTCCCTCACCCCTCCTTTCCTGCATCTCTCTGCTCCTCCTTCCTAGCTAACCCCTGATATCTCCATTTCCATTTTCATCTCACATGTGTTCTACTATCCTCTTCCTCTTAAAGCCTCTTTTTCTCCCTTCATGGACCCATTTCTGGTATCTTGACTGTACACACATTCACTTCCACCTAAATACATGTATACAAAAATTACCAGCTAGGATAGAATATTAGAGATAGCATGTGGTATCTCTCTTAACCTTAGGTTATTTTCCATATCTTTCTGTTGCTTACTTTTTTTTTCTTTCTTTGAATTTTAATTTATTTGATCTTATTTATCATAATGTTGTCTTAGGAATGATTGTTATATAGATAGTTTCAGTTTATGATCCCATGTCTTCATTAGGACATGCATTGATGTACTGTTGCTGTGATGAAACACCATGACAAAATCAAGTTGGGGAGGAAAAGGTTTATTCAGCTTACACTTCCATATCAGGGTTCATCATCAAAGGAAGTCAGGACAGGAATTCAAACAGGGCAGGAACCTGATGCAGAGGCAATGGAGGAGGGAATGCTGCTTACTGGCTCACTCCCCATAGCTTTCTCAGTCTGCTTTCTTATAGAACCCAGGACCACCAGCCCAGGGATGGCACCACCCACAATAAGCTGGGCATTCCCCCATTGACCACTAATTAATAAAATGCCTTATGAAGGCATTTCCTTGACTGAGGTTCCCTCCTTTCAGATAACTCTAGCTTGTGTCAAGTCGACATAAAGATAGCTAGGACAAATGGATTCTTGCTATGTTCCTAAGCTTGTCTGAACTTCTGTGCTCAAACCATCCTCTCTACTAAGCATCCCTAGAGGATTAGACTGTAGGCATAGATGCTTACATCCATTCTGCTGTTTTTAATCTACCTACATTCATATATGTTCTTCTTGATTGTTGGGTTATATTTCAACTATTATACTATTATCACAGTATTTTACTGATTAATTGATGGATATTTCTTCCCAGTTGTGTTCAAAAATATTTTTTTAAAAACCTGTGTTTATTGATTTTATGTATATAGGTTATTTGGTTGCATGTATGTCTGTGCACCATGTATATACAGTGTTCACAAAGGTCAGAAAAGGCTGTCAGATTCTCAAAAAATGGCATTAGAGATGCTTGTGAGCCTCCATGTGGGTGCCATGAATCAAACTACTGAGCTATCTGTACAGTTTCCAGGAAATATTTTCATGAAATGTTTACTTAGTGTTCCTTTTCCATTGTATCTGGAGTAAATGCCCAGGAATAGAACTTGTGGTTCCAACAAGCCAGTGGCTCTCAACCTTCCTAACCCCACAACCCTTTAATACAGTTCCTTAGGTTGCAATGACACCCACCCATAAAATTATTTCCATTGCTATTTTATAACTGCTACTGCTATGAATCATAATGCAAACATTTTTGGAGAAAGATATTTGCCAAAGGGGTCACACACAACCCATAAGTTGAGAACCCCTGCTATAAAATATACCTGTAAAAATTTTACTAAATATTGCCAAATGATAATAGATTTTAGCCTTGCTAATTTATATACCTAGAATATTTCCAAGTACATGATATTCCTAAGTACAGTACTAATTGTCATACAATCAAAATCTCGTAGATTTTACACAATATCTTGACATTTGTTTTTCTTTAACTACTGATGAGGATGGCCTTTGCTTTTTTTGTCTCCCCCTGCCCGCCCTTTGGGGCTAAAGATTATGTGCAAAGAAGTTGCTGTAACCTTGAACTACACAACAGTCCCCTTTTTCTGTTTTTTGTGCTTATTGGCAGCTTTAGGGTTTTTTTAACTTTAAAGTATTTTAAATAATTGTATGTCTATGAGTATTTGGACTGCAAATATGTCTGTGTACCACGAGCATGCCTGGTGCCTTCAGAGGCCACAAGAAAGCAGATGGTTCTAAGACGCCATATCAGTGCTGGGAGCTGAAACTGGGTTATCTAGATGAGCAGCCAATGCTCTCTTAGCTGCTGAACTATCACTCCAGCCCCTTATACTAACTTTTTAATATGCCAGTTGTGGTGGCACACACTAAAGTCCCAGTACTAGGAAGGCTGAGACAGGTGGATCTCTGAGTTTGAGACCAGCCTAGTCTATATAGAAAGCTCCAGGGCAGTCAAGGTTACATAGAGAGATGCTGTCTCTAACAACAAACTTTTAAATATAAAATTGAAACTTCTATCATTTATTCCTATTTTATGTATATGTATGTGTGCCTGAATGTATGTATATTCTCCATGTGTGGGAAGGTGCTCATGGAAGCCAGAGGGTATCAGATCCCCTGGAATTGGAATTACAGATGGTTGTGAGCCACCTGAGTGATGCCTAGAACTGAATCTGAGTCCTATGCAAGAACAGGTGCTCTTAACTGCTCAGCCATCTCTCCAGCTTTCTTGTTAATCTATTTATTCTCTATTAGACTATGTCTCTTATACTTGCCAATTGCACAAGTTCCGTGTGAGATATATAACAGAAATTTTTGTATATTTGTATTCTTATGCATGTGTATTTCTGGCCTGTCACAGTTTGTTCAAATCTTATATACAACATCCTTTTTTCTGACGGAATTATTTCATTTTTCCAAATCTTTTATTATTATAATTTTCTACATGAAGAAAAATTAGAATAATATAATATACATAAATATGAACATTACCTGTAGTCTACTATCAAGGTAGAAATTTTATCCATAAACTATTCACTTGTCTATCCCTAGTTTCTATGTATCCTTCTTGACAGATTGCTAAGAAAACTGTAGATATCAATAAACATTTCTTCTTATTGAGAAGAACATATTTTGGTTTGTCAAACCTGGTAACTGGTTTGATAAATTATTTAATAAATTCTCCATGCCTCTGGATCATAAAGATATTTTTCTGTAACAATTTTCAGGTAAGGTTTTTAAGATTTTTAATATAGTATATATTTATCTTAGATATGCAGAAGAAAGGGTCTTAACTTTCTTTTCTCCATATACTGAGTTAGATCCCCATTTGCATGTATTAAATAATTTATTTTTCTCTGATTTACTGACCTATCATAACCACCTTCCTGTGTACACATGTGCATATGTAGTACACAAACACATACAACACACACACTCCATTAATTGATTCTGTTTTATTCATTAACTAATTATTAAGGGCTCAAAATTTTCTTTAATATTAGGCAGGGCAAATTACTCTGCATGTCTTGTTTCAAAATTATATCATTTTTATATTTTGTGAACTCTTAAAATATATAATATATAATTAGATTAATTTCTATAACAATATTATTGCAGTTTAATTTGACATTGAATTGATTAATTTGGGGACATTGGCATCTTTATAATATTATGTCTTTGTGTCTAAAGACCATAGTTTACCTCTCCCATTGATTAGGTCTCTTTCTTCATGCCTTCATAGATTAATTTTTTTCTATAGATATCTACAATTTAATTCCTAAGTACATGATATGTTACTATAATTAGGGATGGTATTTCCCTTTTATGCTTTCTAATTGTTATTTGCTGATGCACTGAAAGTATTTTTTATAGTGGGTAATTCAGATTCTAGTTTCTGTAAGTTATAGAAAACTGACCTTTGAAACTGGGAAGATCTTGGTTTGAATTGTGTTTTTATTATCACCATACATGTGTGTACATGATGTGGGTGAGGAGATGCACATGCTACAATGTGCATGTAGAATTCAGAGAACAACTTCAGAGTTGCTTCTTTTCTACCTTTGCATGTATTCCAGTATTGAACTAAGGTTGCCAAGGTTGCACAGCAAGCACCTTTACAGGCTGAGCAGTCCTGCTGGCCTTGGATTGGTTTTTGGTACAGAATTTTACTGTGTAACCCAGGTTAGCCTTCATCTTGTGTTGAGGAAAATCCTGAGTGTTGGGATTACAGTTATGGACCACCACACTCAGCCTCAGTTTAGATTTTTGCTTTGGCCCTTTTTATCTTGGTAACTCACTTTAGCTTTTCTGAACATTTGTTTTTTCAAGTGACATAATAATTCTTCACAAAGTCATTTGAGCATTTAAGTAATACATGCAAGGTCCCTCCTACAAAATGGATGCTCAATATAATGTATTGGTTATCTATCTTGACAATCGGATTGATGACTCATGAGATTTTCCCCCAAATGAATGATAGAGATTTTTTTTTTTTCGAGACAGGGTTTCTCTGTGTAGCCCTGGATGTCCCGGAACTCACTCTGTAGACCAGGCTGGACTTGAACTCAGAAATCTGCCTGCCTCTGCCTCCTGAGTTCTGGGATTAAAGGCGTGTGCCACCATAGATTTTTATCTATCTCATCACTAACATATTCCTGGGTCACAAAAGAGAGATAGCTCAGCAGTTAAGAGCACTGGCTGCATTTCCAGAGGACCTGGGTTCAATTCCTAGCATCAACATAGCAGTTCACAACTGTCTGTAATTCCATTTCCAGGAGACCTGACACCCTCACACAGACATACATGCAGGTAAAACACTAATGCACATAAAATATATCATTTAAAAACTTGTCCTATATTGACTCTGAAATTGGGTATTTTGTTTTCTTCTTTTATTACATTTATTTTATTATATATGTGTATGTATGCGTATGGGGTATGCATTTGCTATAACTCACATGCAGAGGTCAGGACAACTTGTGGAAGTTGCTTCTCTCCTTCCATCACGTGGGTCCTGGCGATGGAACTCAGGCTTGTGAGGTTTGATGTCAAGTGCCTTTGTCTTTGGAACCAGCCTATTTTAATCTTAGTTCTCAATTCTTTAGTAATAGCATACTTTCCTATTTACTTGGTTGTCTTGTTTGTGTAGAATGTGTCCAGGAGCTATAGTATCTAAGACAAATACTATACTATTTTAATAAAGCCTGTGAATGTCCTCAACAGAAACTCTCAGTATTGTGTTCAACCTGATTATTCTTAAACACATTTCTGACAATTTAGTCATCTGATTTTCTAGTGTATCACAGATCACGAAGCACCAAATAGTAATATTTACCAAATATACTTTGGTAATAAAATTTACCACATACTAAATGTAATATCTTTTCTAATTTTTTTATGTTAAAATGCTCTGGTAAAAGCAACTTAAGGGTGAAAGAGTTCATGTTGAATCTCAGTTCAAGCATACAGTCCATCATGGTAGGGAATTGAAAGCAGCTGAACCTGGAAGCAGTCAGTCATATTATATGCATTGTCTAGAAAAAGCAACCTAAGGCTGGTGCTCAGCTAGCTTTCTCCTTTTTATACAGTATAGGATCACAACTCAGGGAATGCTGACACCCACAGTGGGTGGTTCTTCCTACCTCAGTTAACCTAATTAAGACAATCCCATCTGCATGGTGATTGTAGATCTCATAAAGTTGACAATTGAGATTATCACAGTAAGCCAGACAGACAGATACTTTAACAAACAGACCTGCCAATTGCAATGATAAATGCTAGCACACTGCTAAAAACTCAAAGGAAAAAAAGATTTTTGTTTTTGTTTTTGTTTTTTTTCAAGACAGGGTTTCTCTGTGTAGCCCTGGCTGTCCTGGAACTCACTCTGTAGACCAGGCTGGCCTTGAACTCACAAATCCACCTGCCTCTGCCTCCTGAGTGCTGGGATTAAAGGTGTGCACCACCACGCCTGGCTAAGATTATATTTCTTAAAGATTCAAAAGACAGTAAAGATTAAAAGTCAGTATCTGAAGGTAAAATTGCCTATTCTTAATCAGTACCCAGATGTTTATTAAATCGTCATGAGCAGGTACTATTCTCTTTCTTACCATGTGCCTTGTGGTTGCTATTTCTGATCCTTATAATAATAGGGCCAGATAGCATAACTGAGGAAACAAGCTAATAGAGCAGCGTCCAGCAGTAGTGATATAGGAAGACAAAGTAGTAAGAGTTCAAACCCCCACTTTTCTGACTGCCATTTTCTGTTTTTAAAGAAGATAAAATATTTTTAGTGTAGTTTTGGGCCAGTGAGATAGCTCAGTGGATAAGTGCTTTATCCACGCTACAACCTGATGTGACCCATGGAACGCACCTGGTGGAAGGTGAGAATTAACCCCAGCAAGTTGTTCTCTGAACACACACATGGGCACATGCAGATGCATGCACATGCTTGAGCACACACACACACTTTTTAAAATTAGAAATGTACTCAAAACAATTAATATAAAAATGGTTGAAATTTTCTAAAAATTAACTTTAAGTGAAGAATAAGTTTAAACATGACATTACTTACCAATATCATGTGAACTCAGTGTGTGAACATTGAACTCTAGCCTAGTTGAATACCAGGAACCAATCCTTCTCAATTACATCATCTAATTATAGTTAAAAGAGGCCTCCCATGGAAATATAGTAAAATATATGTTCATAAAGTTTTTAGCAGTCCTAGAAATAGCCTTTTAGGAAAGACTTATCTAACTCAAAGGTATACTTTTGTATATACATCACTGTGTGTGTATGTATACATATACATATACTTTTATATAGTCATCACTGAGGAGGGAGGCATACAGAAAAACTCTGACTTTTAAGGTAGAATGTAGCCCTATTAGATATGGAGGCTAAATCTAAACAGTTGCTCAGAGTCGACATGTTGGCCCATAACCAACTCTAGTTCCAGGAAATCTAACACCCTCTTCTGATCTCTATAGGCAGTAGGCACATGTGTGGTACCCAGACATATGTGCAAAATTACTCACAAGATAGATAAATCTGCATTTCAATTTACCTAGTAAAACTAGGAAACAACATCATTTAATGTTTCTGCTGTATTTCCTAATGACATATCACAGATAGGAAAACATAAACTCTACTAGGGCCAGCTAGAAGGCTCAGCAGATAAAGGCATCTGTCCAAAAGCCTGATAACCCCTTTTAACTCCAGACCCATATGGTGGAAAGAAAGAGCTGACTCCCATAAGCTGTTGTTCTCTAACTTCTACATGTGCACTGTGGAACACACATATGCCCCCTCACATGCATGCATACACTCTATAAATTCAGAACATTTTAAACTTTTTGTAAAAATCAAATCTACTAAATGAAGATTTTAGGGGCTAGTGGGGATTTCTTCTCTTAGAAGGGCTCATAAAAGCAAAGGCTTAGTTGCTTTTCACCTGATTAGAAAACTGACTAACATCATAAAAGACCCCAGAAGCCATTGATTCCAACAATCAAGCTGTGTTAGTACACTTGGGAATAGCTAGATGTACACTCTTGAGGTGAACATTTTCTGCCAGGGAGTTGGGGGCATAGAAGAAGGACAGTAGAAGAAACAGAGCAAACTTATAGACATGTAGAATACTGTGAACGCTTTAGACTGTGGCTTCACTAATGTGACACAGTGACCAACTGGCTGGCATAAATGACCTTTGTCCTATTAGTGAAACCTACAAACATACTTTCAAACTGCTTTGCCTGCTACTGCTGCCTTTCAGGTTGTGGCTTTGTCCAGTGAAAACTATGTTGACTAAAGCATAGACCAGTGCAAGAGACTCTCTGTTACTGGGCCCAGTGTTGCTTACTGGTTCAGCTAGCATTTTCAGTTTGTTTTTAAAACATCTGAATTGTAAAATGAAGGTTGGTAAGTGTCCATTGTACTAAAATATCTGGTTATTATTGAAATGCCATATAACAGGGATAATTAAGGATGAAATGGAGACAATAAATCTAGTTACTGATAGACTATAAATTATATCCAGACATTTATGTTGCTAAATGTGGGGAAAGAGACTTATTACATAGTTACTCAAATGCATAAAAATAGAGGGAAATAACATGCAGGAAAGTTAAGCTATTGTTTTGAGACACAGTGAAAAGCATAGCTAAACCCACTTAAATGCTGTTAGTAATGGAAATATTTAGTTGTCAAACAAGATAAAAGATTCTTGTTTGGCTTAAGTAAAATTAAAATATGTAGATTTGAATAGTGGTATTAAAGACAACAGAAGCGGAACAGAATTCTATATAGGCAGAATTTTCCTAATGCAAGTCGACATGTAGTTTTCAAAAAGAAAGACCATCTAAATCTGCTCAAGGTATCAGTAAATCTGTAATTGTGAGTCAGGCTCACTCCCTTGCCCTCACCTGTATTAAAGTGGGTCTATTTCAAGCAGGACTAGCCAAGAAGACAGGGATTCCTTCTCCCAGCTCCTATTCTTGGGCTGTTATTTTACCCTGGAAAGGGAAGGCTGCCATTTGTCATCAATCCCATCCCCAAGTCCAGGTAAGTGTGGTCAAGAGGATTATTGACCCCAACCCCACTCATAAAGGGCAGAGACTCTAATCTAGTGGTTCTCAACATTCTTAATGCTGTGACCCTTTAATATAGTTCCTTCTGTTGTAGTGACCCCCAACCATAAAATTATTTTTGTTGCTACTCTGTAACTGTACTTTTGGTATTGTTTTGAATGGTCATGTAAATATCTACTATGCAGGATATCTGATGTGTGAGCCCTGTGAATGGGTCATTTGACCCTCAAAGCAGTCATGATCTATAGCTTGAAAACCACTGCTCTAACTGAGGCCCTAATTGCCTCCTTGCAGCCCAAACATTGGAAGGAGTTTTCACAGCCGTAGGGGTAAGCTACAAAGATCAGGGCTACCAACAGGAATGTATCCCCATCTTCACTACCCATCTGTAGAGCAGAAGTATTACATACCATACTGGGAAAAAATCCCTACATCTAGTAAAACACTCAGAAGATCTTTGCTGGGGCAAGCAAGCCATAAAGTGTGTATGTGTGCTGGTTAGTTTTATGTCAACCTGACACAAGCTAGAGTTACCTAAAAGGAGGGAATCTCAATTGAAAAAAATAAGTATTGGTTATAAGGTATTTTGGTTTTTAAAAATTAGTTTACTTATTCACTTTACATCCCAATATTAGCTCCCCCTTCTCTGCCTAGTCCCACACACAGCTCCTCTCCCATTTTCCCCTTCCCTTCTTCTCTTCTCTGAGAAAGGGAGCTACACCATAACTCACTCTCTCTCTCTCTCTCTCTCTCTCTCTCTCTCTCTCTCTCTCTCTCTCACACACACACACACACACACACACACACACACACCAGCACATCAGTCACTGTAGGACTAGGTGCATCCTCTCTCACTGAGACCAGACAAGGCCACATAGTTAGGGAAATGTGATCCACAGCCAGGCAACAAATTCAGGATCAGCCTCCACTCCAGTTGTTGGGGAACCTGCATGAAGACCAAGCTGCACACCTACTACATATGTATGTTGGGGGAGGGCTAGGTCCAGCCCATGCTCTCTCTTTGGTTGGTGATTCAGTCTCTGGGAGCCTCCGGGGTCCCGGTTAGTTGACTGTCTTCCTATGGAACCCCTATCTTCTTCAGGTCTCCCAATCCTTCCCCCAACTTTTCCACAAGACTCCCAGAGCTCCATCTAATGTTTGGTTATGGGTCTCTGCCTCTGTTTGTGTTAGCTATTGGATGGAGCCTCTCAGAGGACAGTTATGCTAGGCTCCTGTCTGCAGGCATAACAAAGTATCATTAATAGTATCAAGGATTGCTTCTTGCTCATGGAATGGGTCTCAAGTTGGGCCAGTTATTGGTTGACTATTCACTCCTTCTCTGCTCTATCTTTGTTCCTGCACATCTCGTAGGCAGGACACATTTTAGGTCGAAGGTTTTGTGGGTGAGTTGCTGTCCTTATCCCTCCACTGGGAGTCCTGCCTGGATACAGAAAGTGGCCACTTTTAGGCTTCATATCCCCCACTGGGAGGAGTTTCAGCAAAAGTGACCCACATAGCCACCCTGAGACCTCCCCTATCCCAGGTCTTTGGCATGTCCTAGAAATGACCCTCCCACACACACACACACACACACACACACACACTGCTGATTTCATTCTCTCTCCCCTATTCCCCCTATACTTGATCCTCCTCCTGCCCTACTCCCCTCCCCTTTCCAACCCAGTTCCCTTCACCCATCCATCTACAATATTTATTTTATTTCCCTTTCTGAGAAAAATTCTACCATCCTCATTTGGGCACTCCTTGGTATTTCACTTCTTTGGGCATGTAGATTGTAACTTGGTACACTTTATAACTAATATCAACTTATAAGTGAGTGCATACCATGCATGTTCTTTTGGGTCTGGGTTACCTCCCTCAGGATGCTATATTCTAGTTCCGTTCATTTGCCTACAAAATTCATGATGCCCTTTTTAATAACTGAGTAGTATTCCATCATGTAAATGAACCACATTATCTTTATCCATTCTTCAGTTGAGGGATATCCAGGTTCTCCTGGATTCTATAAGAAAGCAGGCTGAGAAAGCCATGGGGAGCAAGCCAGTAAGCGGCATTCCTCCATGGCCTCTTCATCAGCTCCTGCCTCCGGGTTTCTGCCCTGTTTGAGTTCCTGGCCCAAGCTCCTTCCGTGATGAACAGTGATGTGAAAGTATAAGCCTAGTAAACCCTTTCCTTTCCAACATGGCTTTTGGTCATGATGTTAGATCACAGCAATAGTAACCCTAACTAAGTAAAGACAGGGTGGAGACCGATATAATTTAGAATGAGAAATGGAAAACTCTGTGCCTACTAGTATGTGGAAAGCAGAGGGAGGCTTAATGATAAGCGATCAGGAGGCTGATAGCTAACTAATATAGTAATGTGGCAGAAGATCCAGACATTTTATACCAAGAATCATAGAAAGAATCAGCTTCTGTATTGTCTTCCTGAATATGTGCTAGAGTGAGACAAGACAACAAGCCATTCACTAAAGACCCATACATTCAGCCCCATCAATGAAGGGCATATGCCTTTATGGTGCAAAAGCCTGAAATAGCACCTCTGATTAAACAGCACCTGAGAATAACTATCAAGAAGCTAAATTTTAAACTAAAATCAAATGTATCTTTTTATTCTGTGTGGCTTTTCAAGGCCATGCCTTCTTAGACATGACCTGTAAGCTACTTGTCCTTTGCTGAGTGTGGGGCTGAGCTGTATAACCTCCTAATACTCTGAGATGTACTCAGTGGTAAAAGGTAAACATCTAGTTGGCTGAGGAGACATAAACATATTCTTTAACCAACTAGTGGCTTTTGCTTATTATGAGTGACAGATAGGTTAAGTTAGGGTAAAAACAAAAGAGAAAATTTTCAACAATGATGTCAAGTGCTACATTATGCATAGAAAGTACAACCATTCTGAAAATCATTTGGCGGTTCCTCAGAAAATTGGACATAGTTCTACTGGAAGATCCAGCAATGCCACTCCTGGGCATATACCCAGAAGATGCTCCAACTTGTAATAAGGACACATGCTCCACTATGTTCATAGCAGCCCTATTTATAATAGCCAGAAGCTGGAAAGAACCCAGATGTCCCTCAACAGAGGAATGGATACAGAAAATGTGGTACATTTATACAATAGAATACTACCCAGCTATTAAAAACAATAAATTTATGAAATTCTTAGACAAATGGATTGATCTGGAGGATATCATCCTGTGTGAGGTAACCCAATCACAAAAGAACACACATGATATGCACTCATTAATAAGTGGATATTAGCCCAGAAACTCAGAATACCCAAGTTATAATTTGCAAAACACATGAAACTCAAGAAAAAGGAAGACCAAAGTGTGAATACTTTATTCCTTCTTAGAATGGGGAACAAAATACCCATGGAAGGATTTATAGAGACAAAGTTCAGAGCTGAGACAGAAGGACCATCCAGAGACTGCCCCACCCAGGGATCCATCCCATAAACAACCACCAAACCCAGACACTATGGCAGATGCCAACAAGATTTTGCTGACAGGACCCTGATATAGCTGTCTCCTGTGAGGCTATGCTAGTGCCTGGCAAATACAGGGATGCTCACAGTTATCTATTGGATGGAGCACAGGGTCCTCAATGAAGGAGCTAGAGAAAATACCCAAGGAGCAGAAGGGGTCTGCAATCCCTATAGGAGGAGCAACAATATGAACTAACTAACCAATACCCCCAGAGCTCCCTGGAACTAAACCACCAATCAAAGAAAATACATGGTGGGTCTCGTGTCTCTAGCTGCATTTGTAACAGAGGATGGCCTAGTTGGCCATCAATGAGAGGAGAGGCCCTTGGTCTTGGGAAGATTCTGTGCCCCAGTATAGGGGAATGCCAGGACCAGGAAGCAGGAGTGGGTGGGTTGGGGGGGGGGAGGAAAGGGAATTTTCAGAGAGGAAACTAGGAAAGGGAATAACA
Organism: Mus musculus; assembly: GCF_000001635.26. Classification (NCBI taxonomy): domain Eukaryota; kingdom Metazoa; phylum Chordata; class Mammalia; order Rodentia; family Muridae; genus Mus; species Mus musculus. The sequence continues at coordinate 151,449,187 of NC_000086.7, forward strand.
TTTGAAATGTAAATGAAGAAAATATCTAATAAAAATACATATAAAAATAGATTTCACTAACTAAACAAGAGAAAAATTGACTAATAATATTGACTACTCCTGATCAATCTACAGATCTCTAAATGTGACAAATGGTAAATAATTCAGGCTTTCAAAGAAGACTAAACACTTAAAAGCAGTATAGATATTTTCAAAGAAGTAAATGAAAAGTTGGGGATATAGTTCTTTAGTGCTATACTTGCTCCGGATACACAAAGACCTAAGTTGAAACTCCAACACTAAAAGAAAAAAATCTCAGCTGAATAAAGCCAAGCATGCAAAATTAAATGAAGGCATGGTAATCTACCTTATTGTGATAGTTAATCCTGATCATCAACTAGATAAAATTGAGAAACACCTAGGAGATTAGTAAGGCATACCTCTAAGTATATCTGAGGACACGGCCAGAGACAAATAGATCATGAAAGCACTGACCTAGTAAATGGTGTAATACACTGTTGGAGCTGTACAGTGATAGTGCGCGTCTTTAATTCCAGCACTCTGGAGACAGAGGCAAGTGGATTTCTGTGAGTTCAAGGCCAGCCTGGTTTACAGAGAGAGTTCCAGGTCAGCCAGGGCTGTACAGAGAAACCTTCTGTCTTATAACAAGCAAACAAAAACAAAAGAAAGAAAGGAAAACTGTAAATGGACAATTTTAAGAATAACAATTGAGATGGGGTCTGTAGCTACATTGTGGTGCACATACTTAATATGCTCATGGCTCTGAGTCCCCAGTTCCCACACAAGATAATTAAATACAGAGTGCAGTATGTTATTTCAAAAAGTGGTTAAAGAACAAGTGCAGAAATACAAACGTAAAAGTCCTGAACTATACAATAAACCAGGCCACCAGTTAGTTATCTATAGAATACCCTACCCAGCACTATCAAAGTCTACATTTTTATGTGTACATGGAACATTGTGTATCACAGACAATATATTAGGTGGCAGAACAAGACATGATGAATGTAAAAAAAAACAGGCTTGAGTTATTCAAAGTGTGGTCTGTGGCAACTGCAAACTAGGGGTAATTCATAAAAGGAAATCTGAAAAAAAAGGGGGCACAACTGTATGAAAATTGAACTTCAAGGTCCTACATAATGAGTCAGATGAGAAACCACAAAGGAAATTAGAAAATAGAGATGAATAAGAACAAAATGGCAACATGGTAACTTATTAGGCACATCTAAAATAATGCTGATAAATATATACCTGTAAGCGCTTTTCATATAAAAGAAGAGAATCATCATACCAATAACCTAATTTTGCATATTAAACTAGAAAAAAAGCCAAAATTGGAGCTTTACACATTGCTAGTCCCTGCTGTTTGGGAAGTTGAGGAAGGATTGCTGCCTGAGCCTGGTAGTTAAGGGGGTAGTTAAAGGGCATCCAAAGCAATGGGAATGCAGTTACCTGACATGTAGTGCATGAGGTCTTGAATCTCCCTAGCACTGCAAACTGAGTGAACCCAAAGAATCAGAAAGCAGGGAACTGCTAAATCTGGATCATCTATAAATGAAATAAGAATACCAAAATAGTAAAGTTAAATAATACGCACTTTGTTAAGTTTTATTTACTGGATATATTAATTATACATAAGGGGCCTCATTGTCATTTTCAAACATGTATTTGGATCATACCCCTAATACTGTCTCTTGTGATCCCCCTTCCCTGACTTAGAAAAAAAACTGGAATTAAGAATGATAAAGAAACACTACTTACTGGCTTTGGAAAAATTAAGTATGAAGAATAATATGGCAACAAAATAAGTGATAGACAAAATTGGCAATTAGTAGAAAGTCACAAATTACTAAAGTTAACTCTAGAAGAAATGGAAAATCTGAGCAAATATATAACAAGGACTCAAATAACTAATTAAACTCTACAAATAATTTAATATTGTAATTCCTAGTTTCATTATTCCCCTACAAATGATATAATTTCATTCTTTGAGGCTGAATCATACTGTGCTGTATAAATAGTACATTTTATTTACTCGTCCACTGATGGGTACCTAAACTGACTCTACAACTTGATTTGTGAGCATTGTTGCTGTGAATATGAACATGCACATTCTATCCTCTCCTTTGTTATGCAGATGTTTTGAATTTGATGCAATCCTAATGTCTATATTTCCTCTTTCACTGAGCTATTGGCATCCTATTCAGAAAATTGTTACCTGTGCCAACATCTTGAAGTGTTTCTCCTGTTTTCCACTTATAGTTGGAAGTTTCAGTTTTATGTTAAGTGTTAGGGTTTGGTTTTGATATACATAGAATAAAAGAGTTGGCACAGTTTCAGTCTTCTACATGGGATCATCTAATTGTCTAACTACCATTTGTTAAAATGATTCTAGCTTATGGTGTATGTTTTTGTCACCTTTGCCAAGAATCATACTGCTGACAATATGGGTATACACATGTATGGTCCTCTCTTTACGTTCCATTACTATACATGCCTGTTTTGTGCCAACACCATGATGTTTGTTGTCTCCATGGCTCTGTAGTATAATTTGAAATTGGGTGTTATGATAACTTTGGATGTGCTTTTTTTTCTATTTGGGGTCTTTTCTGCTTCTATATGATTTTGAGGATTATTTTTCTAGTTCTGTGAAAAAGAAAGGTGTTGGTATTTTAATGGGGGATTATATTGAATCTATAGGTGAATTTCATTAGTATGTAGGTTTAGCAATATTAACTCATCTTATGCATGAACATAGGAGGACCCTTTCATAGTTTGTCATCTTTCTTTGAGGTATTATAATTATTATTGTAGAATCCTTTCATCTATTCCACTGGTTCTCAACTTGTGGGTCATGACCTCTTTTGGGATCAAATGACCCTTTCACAGAAGTCACCTATCAGAAATCCTGCATTTCAAATATTTACATTGCAATTTATAATAGTATCAAAATTACAGTTAAAAACTACCAATGAAATAATTTTTTGGTTGGGGGTCACCACAACATGAGGAACCATATTAAAGGGCCGCAGCATTAGGAAGGTTAAGAACCACTGATCTAGTTAGATTTACGATGTGGTTTTGGTGTTGGCAAACAACAAACATCATGGTGTTGGCACAAAACAAGCATGCATAGTAATGGAACGTAAAGAGAGGACCATGCATGTGTATACCCAAATTGTCAGCAATATGATTCTGTGGTTTTGTTCTGTTTTGTTTTTGAGGTTAATTTATTTTTATGATTTTTTTTCTCAGCAAGTTTTTTTTTTATCGGTGTGTAGGCTATTGCTTTTTAAAAAATTTTTGTATCCTGTCATTCCCTAGGATCTTTTAAATATGAGATCACACCCATGAAAACACAGATAGCTTGATTTTTCTTTCCCTATTTATAGTTCTTTTGTTTTTGTCTTATTACTCTAAGATTTCCAGAAGTTTGTTGAAGAATATTGATAATAGCAGATACTACTTCACTCAGTCAGAATAATTATAATTAAAAAGACCATAGCAAAAATTTTAAATGTTGAAAAAGCATAGGAAGTATAGCTACTTTTGAGACTACTTTGTGATTTTCTTATTTTAAATTAAATGGTTTTTTAAAAACAAACAAACAAACAAACAAAAACACAGCTTGGCCTACAGTAAGAAATGCTTTAACAGTGAGATACATCTCCATCAAGTTTGCCATTTTCTTTTTCCTTAAGATTTTTTTTTAATTTTGTTTTGTGTGTGTATATGTGTGTGTGTGTATCTGTCTGTCTGTCTGTATATTTATGAGTATGTGCCATGTATGTGCAGATGCCTGTGGAGGCCAGAAGAGGGCATCATTTCCTGGAGCTGGAGTTTCAGGTAGTTCTAACCTACCTAATGTGGGGGTTAGGAACTGAACTTGTTATCCTCTGGAAGAGCCGCAAACACCTTACCCACAGAGCCATCTCTTCAGCCCCAAATTTATTATTTTCTTAAAAGATTAAATATGTATGTATCAGATGACTCATTCATTTCACTCCTAGCTATCGCTCCAAGAGCACTGAAAAGATATGCCCACAGAAAGACTTGAATATTAATGGAAGTATTAATCATAATAGCCAAAAAGCTCAAAGAACCTAATTATCTATCAACTGGTAAGTGGATAAACGTACTGAGGTATGTCCATCAATGAAAAATTATGTAGCAATTAAGTCAAACTACTGCTTACAGGCCAGATCATGAATCAACCTTAAAATCTTTATGCTTAGGGCTGGTCAATTGTAGAGTGCATGCATATGAGGACCTGAGTTCAACCCCCAGCACTTCAAATAATTATTATGCTAAATGTTCATGAAAAAAGTCAAAGAGATATTAAGAAGATGGAAACTTCGTGGAATGGAAGTCTTACTATTATAAAGATGTCATCTCCTCAATCCATAGTTTTCATGCATTGTTTATTAGATTCAGTGAACTTATTCTAAGACTTATATCAAAAGGTAAAGTTGAATGGATGTGTTGGCACAGTCCCTCCTTCCTAGCTACACAACAAAAGTAGAAGGATCCCTGTGGCTGTTCAAGGCTAGCCTGAACACATAGTCCAACCCTATCTTGGAAAAAAGATTACTAACCCCTTAATAACTAAAGCATTCTTGAAAAAAGGAGGGAAATACAAAGGGAAGGCTTATTATAAGTGTCTAAGACACAGAGGTATTTGCTAAGGATTATTTTGTGGGACAAAGAACTCAAGAATATATGTTCACACTGATATTCTATTGATATTGACAAAGAAGAAGTTCACTAGACTGAAGTTTTTTCAACAATTAGTGCTGGAGCAATTAGATAACTTTGTAGTCAGAAAAAAAATGAACTGTGACTTAAAGCCCCATGAGCTCAAAATTATCTTACTACAGAAAGAAAGGAGAGCAGGGCACATCTGGGATCTGGTGCTAAGTAAAGAGTTCTTAGATTTGCATCAAAAAATGATTTGGAAGAAAAAATATGGACTTTATCAGAATTAAAAGTCTTATCCCTTGAAAGGCCACTTAAGTTTTTGTGGTGTTTTGGTCTGTAGAAATAAGGATGGCCATACCTCTTTATACTTTTCTGTTTTGCAATGTTAGATCAAACCTCCTCCTTCCCAAGTACTCTACCACTTGGTCTCAGCCTTTTACAGTTTTCTGACTCAGAATGAACATGAAAGTTTGAAATCAGAACAAATTTGATAATGTTAAATAAAATTAAAAGTAGAAGTGGTAGGAAAAACTTCCCATTATTAAATCATATGTTAAATTTAAGTCAATATGGCATTGGCTTGACACAAATAAACACAAAATTAATAGGCTAGTGACAAGTGTTTTTATGTTTAAAAATTTAGTATCTAATAAGAGTTTTACCAAGTAAAAAGAACCTTTTCACATATAAGCTGTACCAGCCCAATTCTAGAGATGAGAAAACTAAATCTTCTAAAGGTTAAGGCAGTTGCCTAGAGTCACAAAGTATTAGAACCTCAATGCCAAGGAAGTCAGCCTCCAAAGTATGTAATCTTTGCCACTATATTCTATAAAAATAACAGTTCTATCAGTGTGTCTACGATATCACAGGCTTTTACTATATATAAGTAAATAATAGCTTACTAAAATTATAATAGAATATACAATAGTTACATGATTATGTATAATTATGTAATAGAAAAAATGCTATCTTATCACTGAAAATGGAAAGTTTTCATGATATGGGTTTTTGTTATTTTTATATTTATGTATTTTTATTTTATGTGTATGGGTATTTTGCCTGCACATGTCTGTTCACCTTGTGCATGCAGTACTCATGCAGACCAAAAGAGGGCATTGAATCCTCTGAAACTGATATTGCAGGCAGTCGTTAGACATCATGTGAGTGCTGGGAACCAAACCCAAGTCCTCCACAAGAACAACAAGCCATCTTTACCATTGGATCAGCTCTTCAGCCCCCATGATTTAGTTTTGACAGAGATAACCCTCAGTGGAATAATATAGTTTACAAAATAGTGTATGATTAACAACCTAAATATTAGTAGATTTAATCATAATTATTATTTCTTCTATCCTTGCACCCCATTGACTTATTAGGCCCTACACTGCGTCTCATAACTTATTCAACATCCCTTGAATAGCATATGCTGCAGTGAGTTACTCAGCAAATATTTATTGAGCACCTACTGTGCTATACTTTATAGTAAGAATTCAGATTAACACTGGAGTATAAATCAAGCCAAGCAAAAACCTCTAATCCCTAATAAAGTAAGTTAATTCCTCCTCCATAAAGCTGTCTTTGATTCTCTAGATACATTTAGTGAGGCACTCAGAACAACCTGCATGATCATGCCCTGCGAATTGTATTAGACTTTCAAGAGTTTGCCTCTCTCTCACAGTTGACTCCCTTAGGTCATTTTTCTTTTATAATATTCAAGATGTATGTAATTCAAATAATTCTGCTTTGGAAGCTCTGTTTTGGTTAAGTGTTGTTGTTTTTTCATTTGTTTTAGCATGACCTGATTGATAATCTCCCAATAAATATTTGCCAATACCCACTCTATACCAAGGTTCATGATAAAGGAGAAATAATAAACAAAGATCATCAAGAACACACAAGGTCCTAGACCTCCTGGTAATTCACATAGACACTTGAATATATTTTCGTTGTGGATAATTAGTAAAACATTTAAACTTTATTCTTTTACTCACACAGTTTGTAATTTTCAATGTCTTTTACTTATACTTTTCATGTACTACCTTGATGACAACATTTTTGATGTGTTTTCTTCACATTTGCCAAGAAATAAAGATAAAAGGCTTTGAAATAAAAGCTTAAGTAAAGCTAAATCAAGAAACTATAAAAAGTAGTCTTCAAGGCAAAAAAGTATTGGTAAAAAGAACACTTTGGGAAAGATACAAACTATGAATTATGTGCTAAATAACATAGTATCAGAAAATATAAACTAGGTAATAAATTATGAATAAATTTCCCAAGTGAACAATGAGCAGAAAAGACAGTACAGAATGTTCTAGGCAAAGAGAAGATTTGTCGGTTACAGAGTTCCTACCTACATATCCTAGATATTTAGAATATAATTGCTAAACAAGTCACAGGATTTGTTAAGTCCTGCCATTCCAGAATCATTGTAAAACTCAAAGGAACTTGAGCTTGAAGAAAAATATTGGTGGTAGGGATGCTTATACTGTTCTCTCCCCAATGGAGGACAGTAGTTCAGAGAGCTTTCTAGATTCCAAGCCAGATTGTGGCTCCGGTAATTAGGCTAGAGTCTCCAGGAATTCATTTCATGTGTTGCTCCAGCCACCCGTTGCTTTAAATGCCAAGTTCCCAAAGTCTAGAACAACTCTAGACTAGATGTTGTTCATTGTCTTATGCACCCTTAAGGAGCTAAGTACATATTTTATACTGATATATTTGTAGTTTTTTTCCCATTTGTCTCTTCATTCACACTATCTATAATAGTAAGACACATTCAGTTCATTGACAGTCAATTCGAATACTCGTGAATAGGTACTTAATTAGATTTCTTATCTTTAAAAATGGTACCATGTCATCCAGCCATCTTCACAAGCCAAAGTTCTTGGGGTCTTGGGTTCTTCCCTTCCCTTCCCTTCCCTGTCCTGTAAAACCTGTGGCCAAGGGTTGGGAGTGACTAACATGCATGTAGTCCTTAATTCCACCCCTAGCACTGTGGGAAAAGAAATTCCTATGACCAAGCCTTGTGGGTTTATGTGCTGGCAGCTCTTAACCTTATCCCCAAACAACATCATCCCCACTTTCAGTGCCTTCATTTAGTCCATTTTGGCCACAGATTCAGTCACCTCAACTAATACATATGTCAGTATCACTCTCCTGCTGATAGTCCTTAAATGTCTTCCTACAATTCAGGGACAAAGATTTACATATAATCTTATTTGAAGACTATGATATAGTGTCCGACTTTATAATTTTCCCCACTATCATTCAGCAATATCAAGCCAGGTGTACCTTGCCATATCATGCCTCCATATTATTCTTCCCTAGAGTAAAATAGGATGTTTTATTCCTACCCTGTATCTTATTAAATTATACAATCCCCTTGAAACTCTGCTCCTGATGAGTTTTTCAGGTGACTTGCCCACTGGACTCTTCTGTGTTCTTATAGAACTCTGTGCATTTTTTTAGCATACCACACTACACTGTCAATGTTGTTCATGTCTATCTCCCCTGCCACTCAGATTTGGAATTACTATAAATTAACTCCGAGTTTGATTCCTGACAAGTTTTTGGAGTTTTTGTGTGTGCATGTTTTTTTGTGTGCATTCTAGGACAGTTCTCTTCTTCTGAGCTACATCTCCAGCCATCATTCTTGTTATTATTTCTGGTAGTGTCTTGCTACAATGCCCAGGCTAGCCTGGAACTCTCTATCCTCCTCTTTTTCTCCTAAATAATAGGATTACAGGTGTGTGCTATAGTGCTTGGCACCACTTTAGGTTCTTGATGTCTGGGATATGAATGATGGGAACTGTTATCAAATAATGATGTTTTTGTTTCTAGATACATGGTTCAGTGGCCTGGTGGCCGAATCCTGCATCGCCATGAACTTGACACCTTCCTTGCACAGGCAGTTTCTACTCAGCTTTATGAACCAGATCAGCTTCAAGAACTCAAGGTGATTTATTCTACCTTCATTTAAATTCCTTTCCCTGCTTTTCTGGTTTTGATTTGATTTGATTTGTGTATTTTGTTGTTTTGTTTTGTATTGTTTTTGAGAGAATCTCAGGCTGGGCCTAAACTCGCTGTGTAAGGAAAGAGGACCTCGAACTCCTAATCCTTTAGCTTCTACTTCCCAAGTTCTGAGATAATAGGTGTATCCCACCACACTCACATTTTCTTGCATAAGCTCATAGGTCTACTTTAAGTCACTTTCTTTTGGAGCTAGGGAAAGAATAATTCTATAGGTAAATGTTTTATTTACCTTAGCCAAATAGATCCTTCTGTTAATAAAACCAAGGGATGCCTGCTATATTCTCCCACTCCCATGATGAATCAGAATACTCAGAAAAGATAGATATTTTACAAGGCTTGTAAACCATGGTAAGATTGGCACTTATAAGATATGTTCCAGGGACCTTAGTGTCCCTACTTGTCTCTGAGTAAATATCTATCTCCTATTAGCTAATTGTATTTATTTATTTATTTATTTATTTATTTATTTATTTATTTATTTATTTATTTAGTGTGTGATTGTAGGTGTGTGTGAATTACAGTATACATGTGGAGGTCAAATGACACCTCAGTTGTTACTTCTCTCCTGCCACCTTGGAAGATCCAGTGATCAAATTCGGGTGATGAGTCTTGTGTACAAGGGCAAAGCTTTACCTGCTGAGCTATATCATCACTGCTTCTGCTCCCAACACATACACTTAATAAAGGGTACTATGTAATATTATCTTTTATTAGCCTGATGTAGTTGCCATCTCTGAGGTTTACTGCCTCCGATCTGCTAACCTAGGCCTATTGCTGTAAGCTTCCATCCTCTGTACAATCTAATCCAGACCTAGAATGTTTTCAGCCTCTGGGACTTGCTGCTGAATAAGCTCACCCTTACTAGCTCTTTCTGAGTTCTGGCTGGTTCAACTCGGGTGTCTGACTCAAAAGTCCTGGTTCAATCTGGCTTTTCTGGGCTTCTCCTGAATGGCTCTGTTTAGCCACCAACTAACTCCAGCAATCTGTTCTAATTTTCTGGCTCCTTCTTATTCTCTGGCTCATTCGGTCTTTACCTGTGTCTAGCTTGTTCTCACTCTGCAGCCTGTCTCTGTACAACTGTCCCAGGAAAACTGCCCTCTCTCCTTCCCTCTCACTGCATTGCTTTCTCCTCTTTTTTTGTGAGAGTTGGGCATATTCTATTCTGTCAAATCTTTCTCTGATTCATCACTTTGCCACTCAATTAGACATCACTTTCAAACTTGGGTGCTTCCTTCTACAAAATAACTTTACCTTCATTGTTTGGGATTAAAGGTGTATGCTAAGGGTGTGTCTTAGTTTGGGTTTTACTGCTGTGAACAGACATCATGACCAAGGCAACTCTTTATAAAGGATAACATTTAATTGGGGCTCCTTTACACGTTCAGAGTTTCTGTCCATTATTATGAAGGCAGAAGCCTCGGAGCTTCCAGGCAGGCATGGTGCAGGAGAAGCTGTGACTTCTACATCTTGTTCTGAAAACAAACAGGAGAAGACTGGCTTCCAGGCAGCTAGAACGAGGGTCTTAAAGCCCACCTCCACAGTGACACACTTCCTCCAACAAGATCACACCTCCTCATAGTACCACTCTCTGGGCCAAACATATTTAAACCACCAGAGGACATGTCTTTATTCCAGCCAGACTAGCCATATTGATGGATCAAAATCCCTCTACAGTAGTAAAAACTGGGAGAAAAAATAGAAAAGCATAAGGAAGAAAATAGATACACCATGAACTGAAAGCAATAGAAGATAGTAGTGGACTATAAGTATAGATTGCCTTGTCCCTCAATCTTGGCATCATTGCCTCCTATCTACATGATACTGTCCAGGTTACTTGGCTTTTTTACCTTCTATGTCATTACTCATTGTATTGTCAAGATAATAAAGTAATGTGCGTAAAACAGAACAGTCTCTTGTACATTTGTATATTTTAAATGTATTCTACTCTATAAATACTAGCCATGCCTTGTGCTGTAAGATCAAGAATCGATAAATGGGACCTCATAAAATTGCAAAGCTTCTGCAAAGCAAAAGACACCGTCAATAAGACAAAAAGGCCACCAACAGATTGGGAAAGGATCTTTACCTATCCCAAATCAGATATGGGACTAATATCCAATATATATAAAGAACTCAAAAAGGTGGACTCCAGAAAATCAAATAACCCCATTAAAAAATGGGGCTCAGAGCTGAACAAAGAATTCTCACCTGAGGAATACCGAATGGCAGAGAAGCACCTGAAAAAATGTTCAACATCCTTAATCATCAGGGAAATGCAAATCAAAACAACACTGAGATTCCACTTCACTCCAGTCAGAATGGCAAAGATCAAAAACTCAGGTGACAGCAGATGCTGGCGAGGATGTGGAGAAAGGGGAACACTCCTCCATTGTTGGTGGGATTGCAAGCTTGTACAACCACTCTGGAAATCAGTCTGGCGGTTCCTCAGAAAATTGGACATAGTACTACCGGAGGATCCCGCAATACCTCTCCTGGGCATATATCCAGAAGATGTCCCAACCGGTAAGAAGAACACATGCTCCACTATGTTCATAGCAGCCTTGTTTATAATAGCCAGAAACTGGAAAGAACCCAGATGCCCCTCAACAGAGGAATGGATACAGAAAATGTGGTACATTTACACAATGGAATACTACTCAGCTATTAAAAAAATGAATTTATGAAATTCCTAGGCAAATGGATGGACCTGGAGGGTATCATCCTGAGTGAAGTAACCCAATTACAAAGGAACTCGCACAATATGTACTCACTGATAAGTGGATATTAGCCCAGAAACTTAGGATACCCAAGATATAAGATACAACTTGCCAAACGCATGAAATTCAAGAAGAACGAAGACCAAAGTGTGGACACTTTACCCTTTCTTAGAAATGGGAACAAAACACCCATAGAAGGAGTTACAGAGACAAAATTTGGAGCTGTGACGAAAGGATGGACCATCTAGCGATTGCCATATGCAGGGATCCATCCCATAATCAGCTTCCAAATGCTGACACCATTGCATACACTAGCAAGATTTCGCTGAAAGGACCCAGATATAGCTCTCTCTTGTGAGACTATGCCGGGGCCTAGCAAACACAGAAGTGGATGATCACAGTCAGCTATTGGATGGGTCACACGGCCCCTAATGGAGGAGCTAGAGAAATTACCCAAGGAGCTAAAGGGAACTGCAACCCTATAGGTGGAACAACAATATGAACTAACCAGTACCCGGGAGCTCTTGTCTTTAGCTGCATATGTATCAAAAGATGGCCTAGTCGGCCATCACTACAAAGAGGCCCATTGGACTTGCAAACTTTATATGCCCCAGTACAGGGGAACGCCAGGGCCAAAAAGGGGGAGTGGGTGGGTAGGGGATTGGGGGGGGTATGGGGGACCTTTGGGATAGCATTGAAAATGTAAACGAGGAAAATACCTAATTAAAAAAAAATACTAGCCATGCAAATGCAAGACACCCCTTTTAGTAGATATGTAACTTTGATGCCTGTATTTATTACTTTTTTCATTGCTATGACAAATTATTTATTTATTCTAGCTCAGTTTGAAGGTGCAATCTGTCATGGCCATAAAGTCATGGTAGTAGGAGCCTGAAGAGTTGGTCACATTGCCTCCACAGTGAGCTTGCTTTCTCCTCTTTACTCTCTCTATTAGCCCAGCCCTAATCCAGTAAGGCTTATAAAGTCAAACCAGATGCAGTAGCAGGCTCCTGAAGCTGAATAGGGAAGGTAGTATAATAGTTTGCAGAATTTATGTGCTGTGACAAAACATTGAGCAATGCCAACTTGGGGCAGGAAAAGTTTTATTTCAGCTCACATTTTATAGTTTATCACTGAGGGGAACCAGAGCAGGAACTGAAGCAGAGGCAATGGAAGAGTGTCGCATACTGGCTTGTTCCTCATAGCTTGCTCACACATCAGTCATTAATCAAGAAAATGCCCTAAGGCTCACCCACAGACCAATCTGATGAAAGCAACTTCTTAATTGACGTTTCTTCTCATATGATTCTAGTATGTGTCAAGTTGATGGGGGGGGGGACCTAACCAGCACAGATAGTTTAGTACTTTGATACAAAAATTGTCAGAAGGAGATGACTTCTAAGAGGGAGAGGACAAGCTAAGCAGGATGATATGTGCTTAAACCTGAGGCAGGAAGGAAAAGAATTTGAGACCAGCCTGTAATATCTGGTGATGTCAAACAAAATAATAAAATGGTCTTGAAGTCGGGCCGCAGCTCAGAAGTAGAGTACCTGGCCAATATCAAAAAGCTTTGGGTCAGTCAGTAACAACAGAAAAATAGAGAGAAAGATTTGCAACATCATAATTTCCAGGACCTATGGGGTAGCTTATTATCTATAACTCTGGTAGTAGGGAATCCAGTTATCTCTTCTGACTTCTGCAGGCACTAGACATGTATCTAAATATTCACACGGATAAAATATTAATGCACATAAAAACAAACAAGTTAAAACTGATGATAGTGGTTATTTAAGGCTGGCATGTCAGATGGCTCAATAGAAAGCTGATATAGTTTCAAGTCCCCTTCTGGGTGTGATTTGGTATGAAGAGCTGGTCTAAGACTCAGAAATCTATTTCCTATCAAAAGAACCATTACATTTGTCCTCTACAAAACAGCAAATGCTCTTAACTGCAGAGACATCTATCCAGCCCCATACTATACGTTTTTTATGTTATCTTTCTTTGATGGTTGGGCGTGCTAATGACCAAATGTCCATGGGGGCTTCAATCAGAAACACCAGAAAAAAAAAGAGAAAAAATTGCAACATCATAATTGAAGTTAGGTCAGCAAAGGAAAAATCCAACAGCCTAAGACAAGTGTAATTTGCTACGTTTCCTAGGCTAAGCTTAAACTCCCAGGCTCAGATGGTCCTGTCACCTCAGCCTTTTGAGTAGTTGGGACTGTAGCTGTACTTGGCAGAAGAGAGCTTGTTTGTTTGATTGGGTGGCTGGTTGATTTTCTATAAGATATATTGTCTTGGCCCAGGCTGGCCTTGAACTCACAGCAGAACTCCTGCCTTAGCCTCCTCAGTTCATGCACTGTCACCTTGCTAGAACTGATTCCTCAAAGGAAACTTTCTGAGTTGACAAGTGTAAACATTTTCGGAGTTCTTGATATATATTACTTAGTTGCAGTAGATATGCCTCAGCATTTGTAAGACTTTCCATTTATCTCATTGCACTGTCACCAGTATTGAATATTCTTTTGGTTTTCACTTTTTGAAAGTTTCAAATTTGATGAGCAAAATGTGTATCCTCTAAATCATCTCAGGGAAAGGTGGACATATAAATGACTTTTGCACTCAAGTGACTGTTGAAAAGCAGTATGTATGGCAGCTCATGACTGTAATCCCAGTACTCAGGAAGCTGAGGCAGGAGGATTACCATGACTGTGAGACAAGCTTAAGTGATAGTGTAAGACCATATTTTTTTTTTAAAAAATGCTATTTTACATTTATTATTTACTTACTTGTGGGTGCAGTGCAGGGAGTGCACTGTGCCGTGAAGTCCATGTGCAGGCCAGAGGACAACTTGCAAGCTGGTTCTCTCCTTCGACCATGTGGATGGCCTAGGGAGTGAACTCAGTGCCCTTACCCACAGAACATCCCACCGGCCCAGCATGTTCTAATTTAATTGGAAGAGTCAACATGACAGGAATAATAATTAATAACTGTTACCAATGACAATCTAGGTTAGGTACCCCTTATCTGAAATGCACAGAATTGACCAGACATATTTCAGATTTGAGATTTTCTTCAGACTTTTTTAATATTTGTGTATACACAATGAGGTATCTTGAGATAGGACCTAAACCTAACTATGACTTCATTTATGTTTCATAGGTACCTTATAAACATTGCCTAAAGATAATTTTACACAATATTTTAGGGAATCTGCATTTTAACTGCAACCAAACATATGAGGCCACAGACTTTAGGTTGTTTTAGGCATAAAGTTTTTCATTTCTTTCTTTCTTTTCCTTGTAGTTTCTTAGTATTTTTTCTCTGTGATGGTTTTAGATTGAGAAACTGGATGCTCGAGGGATCCAGCTTGCTGCCCTCTTCATGAGTGGGGTCGACACAGCTCTGTTTGCCAATGATGCATGTGGACAGCCAGTCCCATGGGAGCACTGCTGCCCCTGGATTTACTTTGATGGCAAGCTGTTCCAGAGCAAACTCATTAAAGCAGGCCGAGAGCGAGTATCACTGGTTGAACTCTGTGATGGCCAGGTACCAGTACACACCCTGATCTGGTATGGGAACAAATTTGTAGGCATGGAAGTGGGGCTAGAGCTAAAACATTTGTTCAGTAGGTAACACGAGTGAGACAACGTGTCAGACTTAAGCTAAATGTAATCAACATGGTCTCCAATATCTATAATCTACTATATGTCTATTACAAAAGCATATGTTGGAGAGTTATGTTTTTCCCCATTTAAAGTTTTTATAACTTTTGCCTTACTGAGAGTATTTCTTTTCCATGGAATTGCCACATACATTGTGTCATATGCCCTTCCTGGAACTCTTGGAATGTCATTTCTCCTTATTCACAAATACTGCAAGTCACCTTTCTAAGTGATATTCCTGGGGGTAGGGAGGGGGTTAGAAATAGAAGCAAGTGGTAAGGAAATGATAGAGTAGGTTTTACAGTATAACCTTGGGAAAGGGAACCTTACTCGGTAGTGTGTCTGTTTATTGGGGAGTGAACTGAGGGACTGAAGGGTCAGAAAATCACTCCCATCCTGCCCCCTCTTCTTTATAAATAGCATTGTATTGCAACATGGCCACATTCATTCATTTATATATCTACGACTTTGTTCATGCAAGGATGGCAGAGAAGAGTAGTTGTGGCAGACACAGTGTGGCCCACAAAGTTCCAGAAGTTTACCAACCTCTGGAGCTAGGTATATGCACACAGCCTCATCAGAGCTAAGGGTCTTCAGTCTTGAATGTGAGAGAGGTTCAAAAGCTCTGTAAGTATCTAGGTTTTTTTTTTCTTTTCTCTGCTACCTGATTTTGTTACCTCTCCCTTAAAAGAGAGATCTAACCTATTGTTGGCATGCAGTCAACCCTTTTCTGATGTCCCTATTGTTATATTTGTTTTCCTCATAAGCTGCTGGTCAGAAATAATCTTATGGTATTGTAGGTTTCTTGTGAAGAGTAGGAACTTGAATGCCAAACAGGCTTTCTGAGGCTATAATCTAGAAGCCTTTTGCACTGAGCTCAGTTCCCACAATGGGAAGAGAACTGTGAGAGTGTGCCTAGAGTGCTCAGTACTGTGCGTGGAACATGGGGAAAGTTCAAATCAGTACTAATTCCTGTGCTCATTTGAAGGCTGACCTGGCCAGCAAAGTGGAGAAGATGCGGCAGAGCATCCTTGAAGGCGTCAACATGAATCATCCGCCACCTTCTGCTCTGCTCCCCTCACCTACTTTCGTGCCCCCCATGGTGCCCTCTCTCTACCCTGTTTCTCTGTATTCCAGAGCCATGGGCTCATTTCCACCTCCCCCTCAAGCAAGGAGTCGAGGGTTTGCAGGTCAGTATCTACGAATGTGCTGTCATCTAATGCATCTCATAATCAACACTCCAGCTTACTGCCAGTTGCAGAGTCAACAGTTTCATGTATAGCTTACTTTGAATTCCACATGACAGTATAATAATTTGACATGTGACTATAAATGTTGTATCCTATGGAAGAAAGTCCAGCGAAATCCAAGTCCATTCTCGATAGAAGTGGTTGTTTCACAGTGGTTTGAGTCTCATCATCCAAGCTCACGCAGTCTGGACTGATGGAAAACCAAGAATCACTCATTACTTCCTTATTTTGATAGTTATAATTCATGTGAATTGGAGCATGCTTGATGCTAGTTCATTCACTCCTTATAGGCAGTTGCAGGAAGCTTTTTTAGGAAAAGAATTGAAAGTACATGTCAGTATTGGAAGATGACAGTAGCTTGATGTAGCTACATTTACTCTGGGGGTAGACCTAATGCATTGCCTACCTTCAGCTCTAAAAGCATGGAAAGAGATTTGATCAATGCATTACCTTTTTTTTTTATGAATACACTGTAGCTGTCTTCAGACACACCAGAAGAGGGCATCAGATCCCATTACAGATGGTTGTGAGCCACCATGTGGTTGCTGGTTATTGAACTCAGGACCTCTGGAAGAGCAGTCAGTGCTTTTAACCGCTGAGCCATCTCTCCAGTCCCAGGATTATATCTTAGTAGTGAAAACAAGTACATGGATACATGTATAAATTATGCTGACAGGCAAACTTCTACTTAATAAGGAATAGACAAGCATGATTCAGGCAGCTCAAATCTTGATATACTAAACAACCTGCTTCTGGCGAAACAATTTGTATGTGTACGGTGGTTGGAGGGGGGAATCAATCCTAGGACTTTAAACATTCTAGGCTGCCATTCTAGCTCTATGCATCCACAGCTCTGAAACAGATAAACAATAGGGATATTTTAACATGAACTAGCAAGAGCTTGTCATTAGGTGAGTGTATCTTTGCTGTTGAACATGTATATAGTATGTTTCTCCTCTATTTAAAAATAGTAAAGCTGGGGGGCTGGTGAGATGGCTCAGCGGGTAAGAGCACCCAACTGCTCTTCCGAAGGTCCTAAGTTCAAATCCTAGCAACCACATGGTGGCTCACAACCATCCATGAGGAGATCTGACTCCCTCTTCTGGAGTGTCTGAAGACAGCTACAGTGTACTTACATATAATAAATAAATAAATCTTAAAAAAAAATAATAAAGCTGGAAGTTGAACTTAGACTTTTAGGGTCCCAAAATGCAGCCGTTATATTTAGCTCAAGGGTGGGCTTACATGAGCAGTGTATGAGTCAGCCGCCTGTATAGTCAAGTCGTATAGACCAAGGAGCCAACCATTTAATCCTTTAAGCTGACTTACCTGTTCTCTGATTGTCTGTGTGTTAAAGAAGCTGGGGCTGGGAGGGTGACATGATGAGAAGAATCAGTGGAGATTTAGAGTGGAAAGGAACGCATGGATCTGATCAAAACTCATATGCATGGATGAAAATTTTGAATTGTTTAAAAAAGGAAAAATATATTTGGCGCTAGAAAACTGTTTTCTATCCAAATTCCTATTATGTGGCAGGTATAGAGTTGAAAGAAATCATTCCCTTCCACTCCAGTTATTCAAGTGGATCTAAAGAGAAATCTTAATCCTCTTCCCTGCATTAACTTCCTTTGCTATCACAGTCTGGTCATAGAGAAGTGGGGATAAGAAGAATAGGTAGATTGTGTAGTATCTTTCATTTCACCTCTTGCTCTATCTTGAACTTGCCGTCCACTGCTGCTATTCTTCAATTACCAGGTCTCCATCCAATCCCACCCCAAGGAGGAAAACTGGAAATTGCTGGCATGGTGGTGGGCCAGTGGGCTGGCAGCAGATCTTCCAGAAGTCGAGGATCCTTTGGCATGCAAGTGGTTTCTGTCGGTGGGCCAGGAAAAGGGTATGTACCTGAATGCGTTGGTATGAGCTAGTGTACCGTTAGGAAAATACCCAGCTATTGAAGCCTTCTGTTAAGGTAAGATGTATTAATCAACTTTCGTATTTGAAATAAGCTTTAACTTTAGCTCATCAGATATGTAACAAATGTTCTACTTGATAAAAAGAGTTAGTTTTTGTGGTGAGGACAAAAAGGAACACAGAATAATTCAGTACAACATAGCAATGGTAGAAGTAGACATTTGCAGTGGTAATACTAAAGAGAGTCATCTAAATTAACAAGACAGGATGAGGAGCAGTTAACCAAGTGAAAATGGAATTTGGGATTCTGTTCTCATGGTCGCTTTTCTCCCTCTTGCTAAAGACACGGAAAAGAACAGGCTGGCAGAGGATCCAAAGGTCACAAAAAAGGAAATAAACAAGTAAGTATCTTTCTGGAGATTATCCTGCTGCTTTGACATCTTTTGCCTCTTCTGGCTAAATTACAAGAGATTATGGCACACATGGAAAGCTGAGCTGTCTGGGCGCAGCTTTCATGCCTTTGCTAGCCTTTTGATTTCAGTGCCCACTTCTCTGGTGTGTTGGTCAGTAAGCATTTGTCACCCTGAATTGTTCCCACAGGGCTGCAGAGGCTCTTTTTTTCTGAATGAAAGGTCACACAATAGAAACCAGGTACAATGTCCTGAAGACCTGTGCCTAGTATAGTTGTGCTGCATGCAGCCAGAAGGGAACAGAGTGACACCAACAGCTAGATTGTCTAAAGCCTGTCTGAGCTTTGAGTGCCCAGTTACATCACCAGCTTTCACCTATTTGTGTGTATGTGCAGATGTGAATACATATTTATGTGGTGTTCAGAAGTAGATATCAGTTGTCTTTCTTTGTCACTTTCCACCTTTCCTCCTCTTCTCTCCTCTCTTCTCTCCCTTTCTCTATTTCTTTGAAACAGGATCTCACTATAAAACCCTAGCTGGCCTAGAACTATCTATGTAGACAAGGCTGCCCTCACAGAGATCCACTAGCCTCTGCCTCCCACCTTCTGGTATTAAAGTTGTGTGCCAAGCTGTTATCAGATATCAATCCAAAATCTAGTCTTCTATATACAGCCATACTTCACTCTATCAACAGTAATTCCAACTATTATCCAGGAATAGTGATGCATACCTTTAATCCCAGCACTCAGGAGGCAGAGGCAGGTAGATCTCTGTGAGTTCAGGGCAAGCCTGCTCTATATAGTGAGCTCTAGGAACAGCCAGAGATACATAGTGAGACCCTCTCTTGAAATAAAAATAATAAACAAATCCAACTATTTAATGTTCTTTTTTGTGTTATTTTTAATCATTTTAGTGATGTGAGAGTGAAGAGAAAAATTCACTATTCTAACTAAGAAGCTGAAAGCTTGATGCTTTGGAATAGCTGCTACTCACACAGCCACTTGGATTTGTTTGGAACGGGGGGGGGGAGGGGCGCACTTAAGTGAATAACTACAGATAATGTTTAAAATAGAATTTCGACTCCAAAGGCATGCTCTTAGCTAATGTTGTAATTGTCTCATATTGCTTAGATTCAAGTTCTTTCTTCAACAAGGTACCTGGATAACAAGGCCAGAAGAGACATTTGAACATTTACTATTTCTTACTGTTGTTGTTTCATGAAAGAAGTTTAATTTTTAGTTAAATATTATTAAAATTTCAGCAAATTGCCTGGCTTTGGTGGCCTACACCTTTAATCCCAGCACTTGGGAGACAGAGACAGGTGCATCTTTGTGAGTTTGAGACCAGCCTGGTCTACAGAATGAGTTCCAGGACAACCAGGGATACCTTGTCTCAAAACAAAATAACAATGTTTTAAAGCTATGCGAGTTGTGTCATCATTGTATCTTCATTGCTGCTAGATTGTAGTTCTTAGGACAGTATCAGAAGGCCTGACTTGTAGGCTGTCTGCTATTTCTGAAGACTTTCTCAGGCTACTATGTGAACATGCCTGGAGAAACCCAGACAGTTTGGGATTACCATTTCCATCAAGTATCTCTTGTTTTTGACAGGGCTCTTCAGATGTAATTTCCAAAGCCGTGGAGCTTCATCAGAGTCGGGCCCGCTCACAGGTGAATGGAAACAATGGCACATTGATTGTGGAGGAGAAGAGCGATCCCCTTCCAGCTCCATCCCAGTGCGCCTTATCCAGAGACAGTAATGAGTGTAATAATAGCGATGACCACTGCCTCCCTGTGAAGAATGGAGAGAAGAACCATGTACCAGAGCAAGAGCTGGAAGCTGTGGCCCAACAGAAAGAGGAATGATAAGCTGAAGATGGTTGCACTTGTCAGGGGGAGGAGAAAACAATACTTTTCTGATTCTAGGCCCAAGTTAGAGGAGGATAGAAATCTTTACCCTAGGCCTACCCTAGATTTTCAGGAAATATTTATGTATTGTATCCACCTTTTCGTCCCCATCTTCTCTGGCTCCAGACTTAGAACCTAGGAGGTTTCTGGTTAATGATGACTAAGCTCCAATTCTCAAATATACGGCACCAATATTTTCTTTGTACCTACTGAAGTCCAGTGAGGCAGTAACTGTCAGAAAGAAGATATTATTACATGAGTCCTATGGAAAAGTTCTGGCTTTGGTTTTCTGAGTATTTAATGTGATAGCTCTGAGTATTTAATGTGATAAACTTGTATGAAAAATATGGGATTGAAAGATAAGCTGCCTATGGGTTCCTGGTTTTTGCCTTTAAGGTAATGAAACCTTGGTACCTAATCAGTATCCTCCTTACTCTCTCCCCTAACTCACCTACCCCAGGATTTTGTATACCACCTCTAGCTCTGGCCTGACAATCAGATAGGTAGATGTTTTCAGGGAAGTAGATAGTGTTGGTTTGGGTTATTTTATTTTGTTTTTTTATTTTATACACTTAAAAAAAACTACAATGGCCTTTGTACTGGGAGATTCAAGTGAGTCCGAAAAGTACTGGGCAGATTTTTCCTGCCTCCCAACCAGTGCATTGTTTATAAAATAGAAGCTATGGTGCAGTTCACTCTCTGCTGCCCACACTCTAAAAGGGTGGGAATTAATGTTATGAAACTGAGTACAAAAGGGACTCAAAGACTTTATGTGTGTGTACATGTGTATAGGTGTGTGTGTGGGTGTATATATGAACATGTGTATCTATATGCATACACATACCCTTTATATAAGAGACAGATCTATTTATCTATACATATTTTATATATATAAATGTGTGTATACAGATATATATACACATACATACATACATGGTAAAGTTCCAGAAGATTTACTGAATTTCCCAGAAATGCTTCCACTGCTATGGAATGGTGGGTTTCAAAAGACCATACTTTAAATCTGAAATCCTTACTAAGTCACAGCCTATCACAATTATGAGAAGATGGGCTACTCTAAATCAGACACAGAGTACTTTCCAGAGATTGCCTGTTCAGAACAACAAATACTTCACTTTGAACAGAGCCCTCACATCCCATATGGTGAAAACAGGAGGTTGAGATGGGATTGGGAAAAGTTGCACATTTTTTATGAAGGTCTGGAGATAGAAAAGGGATCGGAGGTAATTTCCATTTGAAAAGGCTTTCAGCCAATTTGGAAGAAATGTCTTTTGGAACTCCAGGATCAAATTCGCTTCTGGCAAGAACTAACTGACACGAATCCAAGGAGGGAAAACTCACATTGGAATGATGGGGTGGGGAGATGTGAGGAAATTTGACAATTTGATTTTACATGCTTAGATTGTTTCATTTATTCATTGACATTTTGACTACAGGATCTTTTCATTTGCTTTGCAAGGAAGATGTCAGAGAACTTGGCCAGGGATTTGAGAGGCATTCTATAAAAGATTCTCAGTCCCTGTGGGGCCAAGATCTGCCCAGGATAAAAAGGCTCTTCCTCCTTGCTGGAGATAATCTTACGAAAACCTTGATTTCCAGTTTCCCTCATTTGGGGCAGCCCAAATACAAGGGATGGAAACAAGACTTGTAACAAACTAGTAGTATATCTTCATTCAAGAATTGAGGCTTCTAGCCATACACATCTCCTTTTGGACTTTGATATTCTTGCCCAAGAAATATAATTTCTTCAAGAATATAACTGACTAGACTCCTAGCAGGGTCCTCTATTTTTGGGGAAAAAAATCCATGCATCTTAACTTACAATAGATCCTTGGTGATTTTTTTCCAGACAACCAGAAGGCTATGTTTGCTGTCTGCCCATTCGTCTCAAGAAACTAAATGTCTTGGGCTGTTTAACCCAAGTCTAACCCAGTTTAAGAAAACTCACAATTTTCAGGGGATAGGAGCCCTGGTATGCTTTGCCCCTTGCCCAGACATTTCTTAAATAAGCCTAATAAAGATGGCAAGAGTATGTTCCATGCCATATATGAGAAGAATAAGAAGAAAAAAGTATACAACACTTCCTCTTTGAAAGAGCTCCCCTGATTTGGTTCCCTTTCTGATCTTGGACCTACTCATCCTTTCACAATACCTTGAAGGTTAGGCCTTTTATATCCAGTAAGGGAACAAATTCATAGAGAATATAGATGGCTTAGAATCACCATCTAAGCCACAGAAGGATGAATCCTTTGGAGCTCTAAAAGTAACCAGAATCACTGAGTGAGTGAATGGTTAGCTACATGGACAGATACTGACTAGGAAGTACTTGGAGTTAAATGTTAGAGTATCTTCAGTTGCTGTTTCTGTGCATTGTAAGTCTATCTGACACAGTCAGATGACAGTATTGTTAACTCTTATGTCCTTCTCACAACAGGAAGATTTCTTTTGTAACTATTCACTGTGAGAGGTAAAGTTGCTGCTTTGACAGAAATGATTCCAGTTTGCCAAAAGACAAGCTTTTCTCCCTTTCACAAGCCTCTGCTTCTCCCTAGCCTGGCCCAGGAGGAAACAACTTTGAATTTTGTTTTGATTGAGCATTTGGGGTTTGGGAAGTTACAAGAACGAACTATAGAGGATTATGTTCCTATGTACCCACCAAAACACACAATTTAAAAGCCAGGTTTGTTACTGATAGATGAATGAACTTTTTCTAATTGGAAGACAAGTTGGGGGCCTTTGCTGTACCTGCTTGAGGTTCTACTTCTGATTCTCACTGGCTGCTCTTGGACAAAGTCATCTTGGAATCCCCAGAAATGACTGCTTTACCGTGTATGGACACAGCAAAAACAAAAACAGAACCCTAAACCGGTTTTGTGCAGCCACTGATTGCTAAGGTCTTGCAGTTCTTCTGTCTGTGTGTCTTTGGGTCAGCCTGTAACTCCTGCCTTTTTAAGTGACTGATCCTGACAGACTTCTATTATTTAAATCATTTTCACTGTACATAGGTAGGACTTCAGGCATATTGAAGCCCCCTAAAATGGCACTTTCTTTGGCTAGGGACATTTGCTTTTTGTCTCCATCTGAATTTTCTGACATTGTTGGCCAAATTACCCTAATACTTACATTACTGAGAGAGAGAGAGAAAAAAAACAGACAAGTATTGGGGGGAGGAGATACAAAAAATGCTTATGTAGGATAGAAAGAATAAGAGTAGCCCTTTGGGTATGATGATTCAGTCCTTTGAAACCTTAGAAGGCCCCTATGGGTATACAATGCCACCCTTTGAGCCTCTAACCACCCCCACCCATTAAAATGACAGTACAAGTAGACCACAGTTTAAAGTAGTTAGTCTAATTCTACTAAAGGCTTAACCATTCTTCTCTTCACTTTCAGATGCATAGTTCCTAAATACTCTTGGGGTTTGGGGGGATACGTTTTCACTCTTCCATTGTGTGTCCCCTCAGTTTTCTCCTTACCATCTCTCTGGCTTCTTTTTTAATGTTCTCTTTCGTATCGATGTAGTCTGCTGGTACAGATAGCTCAGTGCGCCTATTCCCCTTTTATTGCTGATTATCTTCAATATTGTCTGAGGATATTTTGATGTTCTAAGAAAATGTCACTTTTTACAAAAATCATCTTTTCTAAGTTAAAAGCAAACGAAAACATCCCCTCTGCTGGGGTGCCCATTTCAGCTTTTGCCATTGTCCCTGTACTTTTATAGGTGACTTTTTGTCCGTGTGGGTAGTAAATAATGGCTAGTGAATTTTCATGTAAATGAAGCAAGTGAAATATTGCAGATTTTATTAATCTCTCATAACCCTGCCAGATCTGATGAATTCATTTTAATTACTTCCCAGAAGGGATTTTCCTCCTGCATTTTATTTTATTCTATTTTTAGACTAACGTACTAGATTAAAAAAAAAAACAAAAAACAAAAAAAACAACAAAAAAAACTTTAACTGCAAAGAGTCAGTGATTTTTTAGTGCTCCCTGATAAATGATGTTATTGACAAAAGTAAGAAATTCTTTTGTTGTTGTTTTTTTTCCTGTGCTCTTGACAGTGTGTTTAGTGGATGGATAATGCGTATTTCTCTTTGCCACTCCCAGATTCCAAGTTCCCTGCCTTTTGGCCCACCTCACCACAAAAGCTCCATAGTTTATTAATGTAAGTTTGAGTGGATGCTTCTTGGGGGAAAATGCAGGACTTAATGGAAATGTCTCAGAAAGGAATGAGAACGTCTCAGGAGTTCTGTGATGGAATTTGATCTGTTGTTCTGTTAATGCTGATGGAAAGAAACTTACAGCGCTTAATAAAAGTCTATTCTTTTAGTTTAAAAAATGCAAAATGATTTTGAGTGTGTGAAGTTTGATTTCTTCTCCCATCTCTGGTCCCTTTCTACAAATGGAGAATATTATTTTCTCAATATAAAAGCATTACACAGAGATTTAAGAGTCTGTAGAGTGTCAGGACAAGAGCCCCTGTGTGTGAAGCCATATTTGGCTTCCTCACTAACTTCTTTACTTTGATGTCCCAAAAGCACCTTTGACTCAGCATTTTCCAAACTGAACCCATCCCTCCTTCTGAAGTCTGTTTATCTCCAAACTAGAATGTGGGATGTTAACCTAGACTCATGACTTTCCCATATTTTTCTATTTTAATTTGTGACAAAATCTATTGGTCACATTCAGCTAGATCACTCATGATTCCTGTCCTTGGTCCTGTGACTTAGTCCAGCCTTCATCACACATCATCTGCACAGTTGCAGCTGTTCCTCCTCCTTCCTCCTAACCAAATCATTGTAAAGCAGTATTTTGTGTCTAAGCAAATGTACCTTTTCTGCTTTAAAGGACCTATGTAATTTTTTTTAAGTTTGTAAAGGGTTCTATGGCAATAGAAAGTTGAGGACCATTGCTTTACTCTACCATGCTAGGAATATTCCCGTTTAATATATCCTGGGACTGGAGAGGTGGCTCAATGGATAAAAGCACTTGTTGCTCTTACAGAGGACCTGTGGTTCTCAGCATCCACGTGTTGGTTCATAACTATCTGTGACTCCAGTACCTGGGGATCAGAGTCCTCCTTCTGACCTCCTAAGGCACCACAAAGCATATATGTGGTGCACAGATATACATGCAGGCAAAACACAGAATAAAATAAACAAATCTAAAAAAATAATGAAAACAAACAAATCCATTTAACACACTGCATAAAAACTTCCATGGCTCTTGCATTATCTGGCTGACCTTTGACTACTTTTCTTTTTTCTTTCTCTTTTTTTTTTTAAGATTACTTTTCTAACCCACTTTCCTTTCTTTTCTATTCCACTTTGGTTTATTACCCATCAATTAAGTTGTTAATACCTACCTGTTGAATCAACAAGAATTTTCTTGGGAAGATACAACACATACTTACTCCAGTTAGGGAGTCCACAACAAACCATAGTATGGATATCAGCAAAGTCCAGCTCCATGAACCATGAGTATTGTTTGGGTTACTTACAGGAATATAAGTGACTGGTTCCTTACATGAACAGAAATGACTCAAAGACTGCTATATCACCAAAGCCTACCTCAGCATGGGGGACAGCTCACAAAAGCTGGGAACCTAGAACTAGCTGCACAGCCTGCAGGCAGCTCAACAGGTTGGAGAGTGACCTTTCAAAGTGTCTCTGGTCTAAACCTCTTCCAGGCAGCTTAGCTGGTCTCTGCTTCTTCCAGACAGCTGGTGTGTTCTCAGTCTTCTTGGCTGGTCTTATCTGAGAGTGACATTCGCTGTCTTTATTGTACTCGAACCACCCATACATATAAAGAAATTTAAATTGTTTTTTGAGGATGGCGAGAGATGACTCAGCAGTTCGCAGCACTTGCTGCTCTTTCAGAGGACCTAGGATTTGGTTTCCAGCACCCAAGAGGGTGGCTCGCAACTGCCTGTAACTGCAGCTCTACTGGATGCCATACTCTCCCAGCCTGGGAATGGGGAGGTCTGCTGGGATAGGTTGGGGACATCATCTTGGAGATGGGGAGGAAGAATGGGATGAGGAATGAACTGAGAGGACAAACTGGGAGGGGGAATAAAAACTGGACTGTAAAAAAAGATTTAATGATAATGACGATGATGATAGAAAAAAGATAAAAGATAAAAATAAGTCTTAAAAAATAATATAATAATGACCCTTTCTTTCCCAGCTGAGTGGTCAAGGATCTTCATGTGCTCAGGGTTACCTATTGTACTGGCTAGTTTTGTGTCAACTTGACACAGCTGGAGTTATCACAGAGAAAGGAGCTTCAGTTAAGGAAATGCCTCCATGAGATACAACTGTAAGGCATTTTCTCAATTAGTGATCAAGGGAGAAGGCTCCTTGTGGGTGGGGCCATCTCTGGGCTGGTAGTCTTGGGTTCTATAAGAGAGCAGGCTAAGCAAGCCAGGGGAGGCAAGCCAGTAAAGAACATCCCTCCATGGCCTCTGCATCAGCTCCTACTTCCTGACCTGACCTGACCTGCTTGAGTTCCAGTCCTGACTTCCTTGGTGATGAACAGCAGTATGGAAGTGTAAGCCGAATAAACCCTTTCCTCCCCAACTTGCTTCTTGGTCATGATGTTTGTGCAGGAATAGAAACCCTGACTAAGACACCTATCCTATTTTGACCAATACATTCTGGTAGTGCCTGACATATGATAGCCGCGATAAATGTAGTTGGTATGGTTTTGATGAAAGACACTGTATTCCCAGAATCCTTCTGTTCCTATAATCCAACATCAGTCCTCTCTGTTTGAATGTACTTAAACATGATAAATCTTTTAAAACATGTCTCCCACAAAAAGATAAAGCATGAAAATATTAGCCTTTATAAGGTAATAATAATTTTATTTCAAAAGGTTGTTTTACAGATAGTTTTCAGAATAGTACAAATGATTGGATTTGCAAACACTTTCAATACATTAAGATATAGGTGACAAACTGGTATTTAAGCCCAAAGTAAAACCCATTCAGGTTTTTGAAACAAAAAGAATATGACATTTTAATCTTAATTTAAAAATATTTATAGGGTCTGGAGAGATAGCTCAGTGGTTAAGAGCACTGACTACTCTTCTGAAGGTCCTGAGTTCAAATCCCAGCAACAACATGGTGGCTCACAACCATCCATAATGAGATCTGGCATCCTCTTCTGGTGTGTCTGAAGACAGCTACACTGTACTTAGATATAATAATAAATAAATCTTTTAAAAATAGTTTTTTAAAAAGTGTTTTTATAGGCTTTTATTTTTTATTTTTTAATTTTTTTAAAAATTTTATTTTAATTAGGTATTTTCTTCAATTACATTTCCAATGCTACCCCAAAAGTCCCCCATAACCTCCCCCTCTACTCCTCTACCCGCCCCCCCCACTCCCACTTCTTGGCCATGGCGTTCCCCTGTACTGAGGCATATAAAGTTTGCAAGACCAAGGGGCCTCTCTTTCCACTGATGGCTGACTAGGCCATTTTCTGCTACATATGCAGCTAGAAACACGAGCTCTGGTGGGTACTGGTTAGTTCATATTGTTGTTCCACCTATAGGGTTGCAGAACCCTTTAGCTCCTTAGGGACTTTCTCTAGCTCCTCCATTGGGGGCAATGTGATCCATCAAATAACTGACTGTGAGCACACACTTCTGTGTTTGCTAGGCCCTGGCATAGCCTCACAAGAGACAGCTATATCAGGGTCCTTTCAGCAAAATCTTGCTAGTGTGTGCAATGGTGTCAGCACTTAGAGGCTGATTATGGGATGGATCCCCGGGTATGGCAGTCTCTAGGTGGTCCATCCTTTCCTCTCAGCTCCAAACTTTGTCTCTGTAACTCCTTCCATGGGTGTT
This sequence comes from Mus musculus, assembly GCF_000001635.26. Lineage (NCBI taxonomy): Eukaryota > Metazoa > Chordata > Mammalia > Rodentia > Muridae > Mus > Mus musculus. The sequence continues at coordinate 151,477,642 of NC_000086.7, forward strand.
TTATTCCCAATTCTAAGAAGGGACAAACTGTCCACACTTTGGTCTTCATTCTTCTTGAGTTTTATGTGTTTTGCAAATTGTATCTTGTATCTTGGGCAGTCTGTTTCTGGGCTAATATCCACTTATCAGTGAGTACACATCATGTGAGTTCTTTTGTGATTGGGTTACCTCACTCAGGATGATGCCCTCCAGGTCCATCCATTTGTCTAGGAATTTCATAAATTCATTCTTTTAAATAGCTGAGTAGTACTCCATTATGTAAATGTACCACATTATCTGTATCCATTCCTCTGTTGATGGGCATCTGGGTTCTTTCCAGCTTCTGGCTATTAAAAATAAGGCTGCTATGAACATAGTTAAGCATGTGTCCTTCTTACCGGTTGGAACATCTTCTGGATATATGCCCAGGAGAGGTATTGCTGGATCCTCTGGTAGTACTATGTCCAATTTTCTGAGGAACTGCCAGACTGGTTTCCAGAGTGGATGTACAAGCTTGCAATTCCACCAACAATGGAGGAGTGTTCCTCTTTCTCAACATCCACACCAGCATCTGCTGTCACCTGAATTTTTGATCTTAGCCATTCTGGATGGTGTGAGGTGGGATCTCAGGGTTGTTTTGATTTGCATTTCCCTGATGATTAAGGATGCTGAACATTTTTTCAGGTGCTTCTCAGCCATTCGGTATTCCTCAGGTGAGAATTCTTTGTTCAGCTCTGAGCACCATTTTTTAGTGGGGTTATTTGATTTTCTGGAGTCCACCTTCTTGAGTTCTTTATATATATTGGATATTAGTCCCCTATCTGATTTAGGATAGGTAAAGATCCTTTCCCAATCTGTTGGTGGCCTTTTTGTCTTATTGACGGTGTCTTTTGCCTTACAGAAGCTTTGCAATTTTATGAGGTCCCATTTGTCCATTCTCGATCTTACAGCACAAGCCATTGCTGTTCTATTCAGGAATTTTTCCCCTGTGCCCATATCTTCGAGGCTTTTCCCCACTTTCTCTTCTATAAGTTTCAGTGTCTCTGGTGTTATGTGGAGCTCCTTGATCCACTTAGATTTGACCTTAGTACAAGGACATAGGAATGGATCAATTCACATTCTTCTACATGATAACTGCCAGTTGTGCCAGCACCATTTGTTGAAAATGCTGTCTTTTTTCCACTGGATGGTTTTAGCTCCCTTGTCAAAGAGCAAGTGACCATAGGTGTGTGGGTTCATTTCTGGGTCTTCAGTTCTATTCCATTGGTCTACTTGGCTGTTGCTATACAAGTACCATGCAGTTTTTATCACTATTGCTCTGTAGTACAGCTTGAGTTCAGGCATGGTGATTCCACCAGAGGTTCTTTTATCCTTGAGAAGAGTTTTTGCTATCCTAGGTTTTTTGTTATTCCAGATGAATTTGCAGATTGCCCTTTCTAATTCGTTGAAGAATTGATTTGGAATTTTGATGGGGATTGCTTGAATCTGTAGATTGCTTTTGGCAAGATAGCCATTTTTACTATATTGATCCTGCCAATCCATGAGCATGGGAGATCTTTCCATCTTCTGAGATCTTCTTTAATTTCTTTCTTTAGAGACTTGAAGTTCTTATCATATAGATCTTTCACTTCCTTAGAGTCACACCAAGGTATTTTATATTTTTTGTGACTATTGAGAAGGGTGTTGTTTCACTAATTTCTCTCTCAGCCTGTTTATCCTTTGTGTACAGAAAGGCTTTATTTAACTTGTTTGAGTTAATTTTATATCCAGCTACTTCACCGAAGCTGTTTATCAGGTTTAGGAGTTCTCTGGTGGACTTTTTAGGGTCACTTATATATACTATCATATCATCTACCAAAAAGTGATATTTTGACTTCTTCCTTTCCAATTTGTATCCCCTTGATCTCCTTTTGTTGTCGAATTGCTCTGGCTAGGACTTCAAGTACAATGTTGAATAGGTAGGGAGAAAGTGGACAGCCTTGTCTAGTCCCTGATTTTAGTGGGATTGCTTCCATCTTCTCACCATTTACTTTGATGATGGCTACTGGTTTGTTGTAGATTGCTTTTATAATGTTTAGGTATGGGCCTTGAATTCCTGATCTTTCCAAGACTTTTATCATGAATGGGTGTTGGATTTTGTCAAATGCTTTCTCTGCATCTAAGGAGATGATCATGTGGTTTTTGTCTTTGAGTTTGTTTATACAGTGGATTACGTTGATATATTATATTAAACCATTATATTAAACCATCCTTTATATTATATTAAACCATCCCTATTAATATAATATAATATTTAATGTTATATTAAACCATCCAAGCATCCCTGGAATGAAACCTACTTGGTCAGGATGGATGATTGTTTTGATGTGTTCTTGGACTCGATTAGCGAGAATTTTATTGAGTATTTTTGCATCGATATTCATAAGGGAAATTGGTCTAAAGTTCTCTATCTTTGTTGGGTCTTTCTGTGGTTTAGGTATCAGAGTAATTGTGGCTTCATAGAATGAATTGGGTAGGGTCCCATCTGTTTCTATTTTGTGGAACAGTTTCTGAAGAACTGGTATTAGATCTTCTTTGAAGGTCTGATAGAACTCTGAACTAAACCCATCTTGTCCTGGGCTTTTTTGGGTTGGGAGACTATTAATGACTGCTTCTATTTCTTTAGGGGATATAGGACTGTTTAGATCATTAACCTGATCCTGATTTAACTTTGGTACCTGGTATCTGTCTAGAAATTTTTCCATTTCATCCAGGTTTTCCAGTTTTGTTGAGTATAGCCTTTTGTAGAAGGATCTGATGGTGTTTTGGATTTCTTCAGGATCTGTTGTTATGTTTCCCTTTTCATTTCTGATTTTGTTAATTAGGATGCTATCCCTGTGCCCTCTAGTGAGTCTGGCTAAGGGTTTATCTATCTTGTTGATTTTCTCAAAGAACCAGCTCCTCATTTGGTTGATTCTTTGAATAGTTCTTCTTGTTTCCACTTGGTTGATTTCGCCCCTGAGTTTGATCATTTCCTGCCATCTACTCCTCTTGGGTGAATTTGCTTCCTTTTGTTCTAGAGCTTTTGGTGTGTTGTCAAGCTGCTAGTGTGTGCTCTCTCTAGTTTCTTTTTGAAGGCACTCAGAGGTATGAGTTTTCCTCTTAGAAATGCTTTCATTGTGTCCCATAAGTTTGGGTATGTTGTGGCTTCATTTTCATTAAACTCTAAAATGTCTTTAATTTCTTTCTTTATTCCTTCCTTGACCAAGGTATCATTGAAAAGAGTGTTGTTCAGTTACCACGTGAATGTTGGCTTTCTATTATTTATGTTGTTATTGAAGATCAGCCTTAGTCCATGGTGGTCTGATAGGATGCATGGGACAGTTTCAATATTTTTGTATCTGTTGAGGTCTGTTTTGTGACCAATTATATGGTCAATTTTGGAGAAGGTACCATGGGGTGCTGAGAAGAAGGTATATCCTTTTGTTTTAGGATAAAATGTTCTGTAGATATCTGTTAGATCCTTTTGTTTCATAACTTCTGTTAGTTTCACTGTGTCCCTGTTTAGTTTCTGTTTCCATGATCTGTCCATTGATGAAAGTGGTGTGTTGAAGTCTCCCACTATTATTGTGTGAGGTGCAATGTGTGCTTTGAGCTTTACTAAAGTCTCTTTAATGAATGTGGCTGCCCTTGTATTTGGAGCATAGATATTCAGAATTGAGAGTTACTCTTGGAAGATTTTACCTTTGATGAGTATGAAGTGTCCCTCCTTGTCTTTTTTGATGACTTTGGGTTGGAAGTCGATTTTATTCAATATTAGAACAGCTACTCCAGTTTATTTCTTCGGACCATTTGCTTGGAAAATTGTTTTCCAGCCTTTTACTCTGAGGTAGTGTCTGTCTTTATCCCTGAGGTGGGTTTCCTGTAAACAACAAAATGTCGGGTCCTGTTTGTGTAGCCAGTCTGTTAGTCTATGTCTTTTTATTGGGGAATTGAGTCCATTGATGTTAAGAGAAGTCAAAGAAAAGTAATTGTTGCTTCCTGTCATTTTTGTTGTTAAAGTTGGGAATCTGTTCTTGTGGTTGTCTTCTTTTAGTTTTGTTAAAGGATTACTTTCTTGCTTTTTCTAGGGTGTAATTTCCATCTTTGTGTTGGTGTTTTCCCTTTATTATCCTTTGAAGGGTTGGATTCGTGCAAAGATATTGTGTGAATTTGGTTTTGTCGGTGAATACTTTGATTTCTCCATCTATGGTAACTGAAAGTTTGACTGGGTATAGTAGCCTGGGCTATCACTTGTTTTCTCTTAGTGTCTGTATAACATCCGCCCAGGATCTTCTGGCTTTCATAATCTCTGGTGAAAAGTCTGGTGTAATTCTGATAGGCCTGCCTTTATATGTTACTTGACCTTTTTCCCTTACTGCTTTTAATATTCTATCTTTATTTAGTGCATTTGTTGTTCTGATTATTATGTGTCGGGAGGAATTTCTTTTCGGGTCCAGTCTATTTGGAGTTCTGTAGGCTTCTTGTATGTTCATGGGCATCTCTTTCTTTAGGTTTGGGAAGTTTTCTTCTATATTTTTGTTGAAGATATTTGCTGGCCCTTTAAGTTGGAAATCTTCATTCTCATCTACTCCTATTATCTGTAGTTTTGGTCTTCTCATTGTGTCCTGGATTTCCTGGATGTTTTGAGTTAGGATCTTTTTGCATTTTGCATTTTTCTATTGTTGTGCCAATGTTCTCTATGGAATCTTCTGCACCTGAGATTCTCTCTTCCATCTCTTGTATTCTGTTGCTGATGCTCGCATCTATGGTTCCAGATTTCTTTCCTAGGGTTTCTATTTCCAGCGTTGCCTCACTTTGGGTTTTCTTTATTGTGTCTACTTCCCTTTTTTAGGTCTAGTATGGTTTTGTTCATTTCCATTACCTGTTTTGATGTGTTTTCCTGTTTTTCTTTAAGGACTTGTAACTCTTTAGCAGTGTTCTCCTGTATTTCTTTAAGTGAATTATTAAAGTCCTTCTTGATGTCCTCTACCATCATCATGAGATATGCTTTTAAATCCAGGTCTAGGCTTTCGGTTGTGTTGGGGTGCCCAGAGTTGGGTGAGGTAGGGGTGCTGGGTTCTGATGATGGTGAGTGGTCTTGGTTTCTGTTAGTAAGATTCTTACGTTTGCCTTTCGCCATCTGTTAATCTCTGGAGTTAGTTGTTATAGTTGTCTCTGGTTAGAGCTTGTTCCTCTCGTGATTCTGTTAGCCCCTATCAGCAGACCTGGAAGACTAGCTCTTCCTGAGTTTCAGTGGTTAGAGCACTCTCTGCAGGCAGCTCTCCTCTTGCAGGGAAAGTGGACAAATATCTGGCGTTTGGACCTGCCTCCTGGCAGAAGATGAAGGGCTGAAACAGGGCTTTTCCCAGAATCTGTGTAACTTCTGAAGTCCACACTTTCACCTGCACAGACTAGTCTCGGAGGGATCCAAGAACCAAATGTCTCCCCCAGATGTTGTGGCAAAGCCCTCCCGGGCGGGGCGCACACCTCTCCTCTGGCAGGGAAGGTGCCCGGATGTCTGGAGCCAGAAATGTGGTCTGCCCTAGAAGCTCTGTGGCTTCCGCCTGTCCCAGAAGCTGTTAGCTTCTGTAGTCCACACTCTCCCCTGCGCCGACTAGTCTCAGCAGAGTCCCGGAACAAAGATGGCTCCCCCAGATGCTGTGGTAAATCCCTACTTTTTTATAGGCTTTTCTAAGAAGATGCCTAGACTTTTTAATTTTGAGGCAGATGCTTATGTTCCATGTGTTTTCTGATATCACCAGCAGCCTATCCTCATTTCTTCTAATAACACAACCTTCATTTTCCAAAGAAGTACCCTAATCTAATTTCACAAATGTCTTTCAGTGTCCTGTTCTTCTCGGGCAACTGACTGTATTATTTTACTGTTGTTTCCATGATTTTCATTTGTTTGTTTTGTTATCTATACCTTAGAGACTCCCTTCAATATATGTAAATCTTGTATAGTATATTAGTTATATAGCTAGACATAATGATCATATCTCTATTATCTACATCTTTTGCAGTTCCTCCCATTAAGAGGTACCATCTAGGATACCACCATCTGGTGGTGCACACTATTAGTCCCAGCACTCAGGAGGCAGAAGCAGGCAGATCTCTAAGTTCAAGGCCAGCCTGATCTACAGAGTGAGTTTTAAGACAACCAAGGCTACACAGAGACACCCTGTCTTGAAAGACCCCCTCCCCCAAAAAGTTAACATCTAATAGGCCAGAGACATTGTTCATTGGTTAAGAGTACTTTCTGAGGAAGACCAACATGTGGATACTTCATTCCTCCTTGGAATAGGGAACAAAATACCTGTGGAAGGAGTTACAGAGACAAAGTTTGGAGCTAAGATGAAAGGATGGACCATCCAGAGACTACCCCACCCAGAGATCCATCCCATAAGCAGCCACCAAACCCAGACACTATTGCATATGCCAGCAAGATTTTGCTGAAGGGACCCTGATATAGCTGTCTTGTATGAGGCTATGCCAGTACCTGGCAAATACAGAAGTGGATGCTCACAGTCATCTATTGGATGGAACACAGGGCCCCCAATGGAGGAGCTAGAGAAAATACCCAAGGAGCTGAAGGGGTCTGCAACCCTCTAGGTGGAACAACAATATGAACTAACCAGTACCCCCAGAGCTCGTGTCTCTAGCTGCATATGTAGCAGAAGATGGCCTCGTCGGCCATCATTGGAAAAAGAGGCCCCTAGATCTTGCGAAGATCATATGCCCCAGTACAGGGGAACACCAGGGCCAAGAAGTGGGAGTGAGTGGGTAGGGGAGCAGGGCAGGGGGAGTGTATAGGGAACTTTCAGGATAGCATTTGAAATATAAATAAAGAAAATATCTAATAAAATTTTTAAAAGAGTACTTTCTGCGCATCCAGAGGATCTGAGTTCGATTCCCAGTCACCAACATGATGACTTAGAACCATCTGTAACTCCAGCCCCAGGGGATCTGACACCCTCTTCTGGCTTCTGCAAATACCAGGCATACATGTGGTACACAGATATATACATGAGGCAAAACACGCTTACTTAGAAAAAATGTCTTTAAACAAGAGTTAACATCTCAACCAGGGATACTGATGTACACTTTATAATTCAAGCATTCAGGAGACAGGGACAAGGGCCTCGTGAGTTTAAGGACAGGCTGTGCTATATAGGAAGTTCCAGGCCAGCTTGGGCAACAAAGCAAGACTGTAGCTCAAATCAATAGATGGGTAGATTGGTAGGTAGGTAAGTAATTGTCTAATTCTATCATCTGAGTATAATTCTATTATCTGTTTTGATAATATCAATAGACTATAGCTGAAGTCCAATTCTGGGCCTCAGCATTCCTTACATATTTTAATCACTGTCTTGGACCCTGGAACTATCACATATTTTTTTCTAGAATATGAAAAGCCCAACTCATCCTCTAGTTACCCCACCAAAAGGTCACCCTTACACAAATAAGCAGTCACCATCAGCCAGCCAAGGTCAGTAGAGAGATGTAACAGCTCATGTAAATGGTTGTGCTTCAAAGCCACTGGGGGTGGTTTGTTACACAGCAATTGATAACTCACCTACCCAGCACTACAGTGGAAATTATATTTTTCTGTAGAATCTGTTCTTTAGTTGGAAGACGTTCATAATATCTAGTCTTTTGTACTGTCTCCATGTCTTTTTCATCTCCTTACTTAGCACACAGACCCTTACATTTAGCATTTGTCAATACAAGGTTTCTGTTCTTAGCAATCATATACGTTCTCTTGTGTCATTTAAATCTCATCCAATTTCCTTGCCTTACCTTACCTTACCTTCATGTAGAGAACTCCATATTCCCCTCTAACTGAACTCCATTGAGATCTAGATAGTGTTCAGATGTCTGGTGAACAAATCTACCTACTATTCTCCTAGGGAAAAAATACAACCAATTTTAGAATGGGAAGTCTTACTCTGACTCCTCCATCAGTTCCCATACCTTCTCTTGTAGCTTAATTCTTCTTTGTGACTAGTGTTATAAGCATCTTCATAGTCACTGAGGGTAAAAACCAGTTATTCCAGACTCCCCTCATCCTACCTGTCCAACCATTCTACTTCTGTATGTCTCCTATCTTCCTGCTGTTCTCTACCCAAGTGGCCTCCTCCTGTCCTCTGCTTCTTTCCTCTTTCATTTTTTTTTCTTTTTTAAACGAAACAAAATCTTGAGTGATCCTCCCCTCTCAGCTGCCCATGAAGCTAAGAGTAAAGGTTTGTGCCCCCAACATGTCCCACTATAATTCTGTAGCCAGTGACTCAGGAATATTAACATCATCTCAGAATCTATTATAACTGCAGACTATTGGGCCATTCCTCAGATGTTCTCCATCAGAATCTGTGTTTTAGCAGCACACCTGAGTGATTAATAAGCATATTAGATAATCAGTACAGTAGTTGTATATTAATCTGCAAAGTTGTAAATCCTTACCAATTTACAGCATACACTCTATGACAGTGGCACTTAACTCTGTACATTAGAAAATCCCATAAGCCTTTACTGTACTATCGTTTCATGATTTATGACATTTATTAGTCATGTTTTTCAATACAGGAAATGTTTTACAACAAAAAGAGATTTAAATAGGCTTACGCCTTGCTCAGATACCCCCAAACTATACTTTCTTTAAAAACAAATGAGAAAAGGAAATTGCCCAAGTTAAAACAATTCAAACAGAATAGAAGTGTACAAAGAGAAGACTGAAAAACTTGTAGCACCATATGTATCCTGACCCCTCTCCATAAATAGGGCCATTCATTTTATTCATTTATTTTTAATCAAAATATAAGTATTTAATTTTTGCTCCAACCCTTCTCATGCCCCACTGCCCTGTTCCCTGGTGTTGCTTGTATATATATGTTTCTAGGGTTTACCACTTGGTTTGGATAACCAGTTAGGGAAACCACTCCTGGAAAAAACTAATTCTGTCTTCTTTAGCACCTATTGGTTGTCCATAGCTCTTAATTTAGGGGTAGGGTCCCCCAAAATTTCCCTATCCACCTTGGCATATCAACTCATGTTATAATTGATCAAATCTCATTAAGGTAGTAATGTTGATGAGCTTTCGTAGGAGTAGTTTCACAATCATATCTAGAAAACACATCTCACAGTAGACTTCCTGGTCTCTGGCATTGACAATCTTTTTGTCCCCTCTCTACAGTATTCTCTGAACCTTAAGTGTAAGGCTTTTGTTGTAGATGTACCAGTTGGGGCTGGGCCCCCATAGTCAGTGGTTTTCTGTATTTTCAACAATTGTGGCTTTCTGTAACAGCCTCTATCTGCTGTAAAGAGAAGCTTCTATGCAGGCGTGGTAGCCTACAACTTTAACACCACTACTTTTGAGGTAGAGGCAGGTGGGTCCCTGTGAGTTTGCGGCCAGCCTGATCTACATAATGAGATCCTATCTTAAACAAAACAAAAATAAAGAAGCCTCTTTGGTGAGTGGTAAAATATACTGGTTTAAAACAGCAACAGTAGGGGGCTGGAGAGATGGCTCGGAAGGTAAGAGCACTGACTGCTCTTCTAGAGGTCCTGAGTTCAGTTCTCAACAACCAAATGGTGGCTCACAACCATCTGTAATGGGATCTGATGCCCTCTTCTGGTGTGTCTGAAGACAGCTACAATGCACTCATATAAATAAAATAAATACATCTTTAAAAAAATTAATAAATAAATCTTAGGAAAAAAGGTTCATACCAAGATCCATGGACTAACTAGCCAGGGATAGTTAACCAAGCTCACAGTCCCAGGCATGCTTCCCTCCAGTTTAGTAATGTCCAAAGTGCTGAGCAAGTCCTGTATCCAAAGTGAATGTCTTCAGTACTTACCTTTAACTTCTGGGAGGCAACAGCAATAGTTTATATTGTTTGGGGAGTTTCCTGGACAAACTTGACCAACAACTACAGAGGAAGTTTTTCATGCCTTAGGTACTGGGGTTCTGATTAGTCTGTGGCTCTTAAGATAAGCATTATTATCCCTAGTGATGTAGCTTAATATATACATTTAGTTGAATATAAAACAGTATGATTCCCCTATTTCAAACAGCTTTGGGTTAAGCATCCTCCCTCCCTCCCTCCCTCCCTCTTCTTCATTCTCCTCCCTCCCAAATCTCAATTAAAGCGCCTTGTTTTCCCCATATACACCTTCATACAACCCGCATCCTGCCATTCTCCTCTCTAGAGTGGCTTCTACCCACAGGTTTCCCTTTTACTTTCCTTACTCCAGATGATATTTTCTTTTCTTTTTTTTTTTTAATTTGGGAGGGGGGTGGTTTTTCAAGATATGATTTCTCTGTGTAGACAAAGCTAGTCTTGAACTCAAACTCAGAGATTCACCTGCACAATTTAAAAAAAAACCCTCATTACTCCTCTGGCATATGCATTCTTAATCATTGTTCCACTCTAGAAAGTAAAAATAAACTTTAATTATCATGTTTTATTTTCAGTGCTGGGGATAGAACCAAGGTTTTGTACATATTAAGAAATGCTACACCACTGACCTATATCCACTACCCTTGACTTTTTGAGTCAGGAACTCACAATATATCTCCAGGTATACTTCGTTTTATTTTATGTGTATGCGTGTTTTGTCTGCATATATATCTGTGCACCACTCTAATGACTGGTACCCACAGAGGCCAGAAGAGGGCATCAGAGCCTCTGAAACTGGAGTTAACTGTGAGCTGCCATGTGGGTACTTGGAATTGAATCTAGATCCTCTAGAAGAGTAGCCATTGTTTTAACCAGTGAGCCATCTCTCAAGCCCCAAGCACTTACATTTTTCCATACCAATTTATAAATTGAAACCCCTTATCATATATGTAGTCAATGCGTGTTCCCAGTTTTGTTGCTCCTTTTGACTTTGCTTTATGATATTTTTGCCTCATAGAGCGTTTAATTTTTGTGAAGTCAAATTCATCAATATTTTTCTTTATGGAATCTGAGTATGGGGTTCTGATACAAAATATAAAAGGGCCTTTCCAATTCCTAGAGTAAAAAGAAGTATCTTTTTTCCCAAGATTTATTGTATTTTGGATTTTTCCCTGTTTGCAATTCTGATCCATCCTACTTTGGAGTAAGGAGTGAGCTAAAGATACTTTCTTCTTAATGGCTAAGATCAAACATTCAGGAGACAGCAGATGCTGGTGAGGATGTGGAGAAAGAGGAACACTTCCCCATTTCTGGTGGGATTGAAAACTTGTACAACCACTCTGGAAGTCAGCCTGGAGGTTCTTCAAAAAATTGCACATAGTACTACCGGAAGATCCAGCAATACCTCTCCTGGGCATATACCCAGAAGATGTTCCAACATGTAATAAGGACACATGCTCCACTATGTTCATAGCAGCCTTATTTATAATAGCCAGAAGCTAGAAAGAACCCAGATGTTCCTCAACAGAGGAATGGATACAGAAAATGTGGTACATTTACACAATGGAATACTACACAGCTATTAAAAACAATGGATTTATGAAATTCTTAGACAAATGGATGGATCTGGAGGATATCATCCTGAGTGAGATAACCCAATCACAAAAGAACATGATATGCACTCACTGATAAGTGGATATTAGCCCAGAAACTTAGAATACCCAAGATACAATTTGCAAAACACATGAAACTCAAGAAGAATGAAGGCCAAAGTGTGAATATTTCGTTCCTTCTTAGAAGGGGGAACAAAATACCCATGGAGGGAGTTACAGAGACAAATTTCAGAGCTGAGACAGAAGGAAGGACCATCCAGAGACTGCCCCACTCAGGGATCCATCCCATAAACAATCACCAAACCCAGACAGTATTGCAGATGCCTACACAATTTTGCTGACAGGACCCTGATATAGCGATCTCTTGTGAGGTTATGCCAGTGCCTGGCAAATACAGAAGTGGATGCTCACAGCCATCCATGGGACTGATCACAGGGTCCCCAATAAAGGATCTAGAGAAAGTACCCAAGGAGCTGAAGGGGTTTGCAGCCCCATAGGAGGAACAACAATATGAACTAACCAGTACCCCCAGAGCTCTTGTGTCTTGCTGCATATGTAGCAGAGAATGGCCTAGTTGGCCATCAATGGGAGGAGAGGCCTTGGTCTTTCGAAGATTCTATGCCCCAGTGTAGGGGAATTCCAGGGCCAGGAAGAGGGAGTGGGGTGAGTTGGGAAGCAGGGTGGGGGAGAGTACAGGGGACTGTGGGAGAGGAAACTAGGAAAGGGGATAGCATTTGAAATGTAAATGAAGAAAATATCTAATTAAAAAAAATAAAGAAAAAATACTTTCTTCTTACTACCAAACAGTTATCTAAGTGCTGTTGGTAGTATAGACCCCCCTTCTCCTTACCTTTATGATAAATTACATTGCCTATGTAGTTTGGTTTTCTTATGGAACATATTTATTCCATTGATCTAATTATTGTCTTATACTAAATTGTTTTAATAATTTTAATTGTAGTATTTTTAAGAATTATTTATTTATTTATGTATATTAGTACACTGTAGCTGTCTTCAGATACATCAGAAACAGGCTTTGAATCCCATTACAAATGGTTGTGAGCCACCATGTAGTTACTGAGAATTGAACTCAGGACCTCTGGAAAAGCAGTCAGTGCTCTTAACTACTGAGCCATCTCTCCAGCTCCTAACTGTAGTATTTTTAATATACGACAGAACTAGTTTTCTTTTTTAATTTTTTCATGTGGGATGTGTGGGGGGGGGATGTGGGGGGGGTGTGTGGGATGTGTGTGTGGGGGGGGGTGTGTGGGATGTGTGTGTGGGATGTGTGTGTGTGTGTGTGTGTGTGTGTGTGTGTGTGTGTGTGTGTGTGTAACAGCTTACCAGAGTAACTCAGGTCATGAGATTTGGTAACAAGGGCCTTTACCCACTGAACCATCTTACCTGCCACTGAATGAGTTTTCTAACACTCATTTTTCAGAAATATTCTAGTATACTCCCATGTATACTTTTCCACGTGTGTATTAGTATGATTTATCAAGTCAGTATATTTTTATAATTTTTGTAGCTAAGGATAGGCCCCAGACCTTGTGTGTGCTAGGCAAACATTCTACCACTGAGACATACTTCCAGACCCAGTGAAGCTTCTCAAAATTAAAAATCTGGAACTCTCTTCTAGACATGATTTAAATACAAATTTTAAATTATTATTCTCTCATGCTTGCAATATTAACATTCAGGAGAGTCAGAAAAATCAATATGAGTTAAAGATCAGCCTGGGTTTCTATCCTGGGATTCCACGAAATTGTCTAGTTAGTTCAGGGCATTCTGAGATACAGTGTAAAACCCTATCTCAAAAGAACATAATGCTCTGCACTGTTTTAAATAACATTCCCCCAAATTTTATGAGACTTGTGTCATTATTGGAAAAGTGTCTTTGCAGATATTACCACATCAAAATAAGGTCATAGTATGTCAGGATAGGTCCAATCCAATGACTAGACAAGAATAAATTAAGCTAGGCACTGTTGCAAATGCCTGAATTCCCATGACTCATGAGGGTGAGGCAAGGCCAGCTTAGACTATGTCTCAAAAATCAAACGATGGCAAAAGAAAACAGACAGCAATTCAGACACACAAAGGGAATACACTGCAGGAGCAGTCATAAGTCTACAGAGGCAAGAAATGTCTAGGCTGAGGGTAGGGATCACTTAGGAGGGCTTTCTTAGCATTCATGAAGCCCTGAGTTTCATCCCTAGCACACATATCCTGGGTGTGGTGGTGCACGCCCATACTCCCAACACTCAGGAAGTGGAATTAGGAGAATTAGAAGTTGAAGGTCATCCTTGCCTACACAGAAAGTTTGAGACCAGACTGAGCTACACGAGACTCTGTCTTAACAAAAAAGGCAAGAATTGCAATCACCAAAATAAGAGAGACAAGAAAGCAGCCCTGTCAACAATTTGATTCTAGGCTTCTTGGCTGAAAAATTGTGAGACAATAAATTTCAGTTGTATTAAACCACCTAGTTTATAATATTTTAATAATTTATTTATTACCTTTTTATGTGTACTAGCGTTTTTCCCGGACGCGTGTCTGTGTGAAGATATCGATTCCCTAGAAATGGAGTTGTTGACAGATGTGAGTCTCCATGTGGTTGCTGGGAATTGAACCCGAGTCCTCTAGAAGAATGATTAGTGCTCTTAATTGCTGATCTATCTCTCTGGCTCCTAGTTAATAATATTTTGTTAAAGTACTCAGAGGAAGTTAATACGTACTCTACATACTCTATGTCTGATTTGTTTTTTAATCTCTGTGTGGTGTGTGAAGGTTATGCCAGTGGTGCGACGTGTGCTTTTAGCATGCTTGAGATCCTGAGTTTCTTCCCTAGCATCATCACCACCAAACAATACACTGGGACACTGAAGTGATGGCTCAGCAGTAGAGAGGGGGGGGAGGGAGGGAGGGAGGGAGAGAGAGAGAGAGAGAGAGAGAGAGAGAGAGAGAGAGAGCGAGCTCGTCCAGAGGACAGAGTTTGATTCCCAGGAAACATCAGAGTTTGATTCCCAGGAAACATATCAGGTAGTTGACCATCACTGTAACTCTAACTCCAGAGGGCTCCAACCCCTCTGACCTCTGTTGGCACTTGCAGTCATTGGGCACATACACATAGTTAAAAGTAAATCTTTAAAAATTCTAAAATGTGATTTTGGTATATTAATAGTAATTTTAACACTCTGTCATGACCATAAGTAACCTGGGGAAGAAATGTGGGTTTTTTTGTTTTGCTTTTGTTTTTAAATTGCAAGCTGGGCAGTGGTGGCACATGCCTTTAATTCCAGCACTTGGGAGGCAGAGGCAGGTGGATTTCTGAGCTACACAGAGAAACCCTGTCTCAAAAAACAAAACAAAACAAAAAAAAAAAAACAAAAGAAAAAAGAAAAAAATGTGTTTTTTTTTTCATCTTATAGCTTGTAGTCCATCAAGTATGGAAGTCAGGGCAGGAACCCTACAGCAGGAGCTGATGAAGAGGCCATGGAGGAGTGCTGCTTACTCACTTGCTCTCCATGACCTGCTCAGCTAGCTTTCTTAGAGCCACTGAGGACCACTACCCCTGGGATAGCACCACCTATAGTGGGCTGGGCCCTCCCACATCAGTCATCAATGAAGAAAATGCACCCCAGTCTTGCCCGCAAGCCAATCTAGTAGGTGCCTTTTCTAAATTGAGGTATCCTCTTCCAAAATGACTCTGGCTTGTGCCAAGTTGACATCAAACTAGTAGCATATCATCTTCTACTCAATCTTTTCTTCCTTCCTTTTTCTTTTCTTTTCTTTCTTTTTTCTTTTTCTTTTTTTGAAAGGTTCTATATTTTATTACTGGACAAACATCATAATTTAAGATACGAGCAAGTCTCCAGGTTAAAAATGTTGAAATCCATCTGGTAGGACTGATTGATGACAATTCAGTATAAATCCTCAGTCTTGCCATTGTGTGAATCCTTACGGACCCAGCTTCGTTCTCCTCCAGTGTCTTCTCTTAGAGTTGTACCTGATTTTGTTACCAGTTTTCATCCGGATCCACTGAAGAATAGGGTGATTTTGCTTTTGTTTCTTGGCCAGGAATCGCTTGATTCTGAAAGTCTTGTGAGAAGACATGGCGAGAAGCCGAATCAGGCTTAGTGTACACTATGGCAGAGGAAAGGACAAGAGCTCTTTCTTTCCTTCTTTGTTTCTTTGATTCTTCATTCCTTCCTTCCTTCCTTCCTTCCTTCCTTCCTTCCTTCTTTCTTCCTTTCCTTTCTTTTTGAGATTTATTTATTTAACGTATGAGCGCTCTATCTGCATGTACACCTGCATGCCAGAAGAGGGCATCAGATCCTATTACAGATGGTTGTGAGTCACCATGTGGTTACTGGAAATTGAACTCAAGACCTCTGGAAGAGCAGCCAGTGCTCCTAACTGCTGAGCCATCTCTCCAGCCCCCTTCAATCTTTTCTTAAATACTATAGAAAAAAACATATTAACTGAAACAGTTATTTGGAGAAGGAAATCCTGATGCTAAAACAACTAGCTATTCTTTCAGACAAAAATAGTTATATCCCTGTATCACATTTGTATTAGACTTTCATTGCTATGGCAAAATATTCAATATAAAAAACTTAAAAGAAAGATTTGTCTTGACTCACGATTTAGAGGTTTCACCGCATGGTCAGCTGGCCCCACTATTTTAGGTCTTAGGTGGGGTTGAACATCATGTTGGAGAGCTTGTGGTGAAACAAAGCTGCTTGCATCTTAATAGCCAGGAAGCAAGAGAGCAAGGAACCAGGAATGTGATAAACCCTTGACATTCACTGACTTATTTCCTATCTCCTGTCTCCTTCCCATCTCCTACTATCCAAGACCATCCAACAAAGTCTTGAGTTCTACAAATAAACCAGTGGAGTGATCCACGGATTTTGTTAATATCCCCATAAACCGGAAGTTCACCACTTGGCAAACAAGCCTTCAGGGAACATTTCACACTCAAACCATAATAATACTAAATTCCCTAAAGTAAACTCAGAAAGATTATCTTTGATGAAAATAAATCTGAGTAATGAAATATAGTACATCGTAGAGCAGTATGAGGGTGCTAATTGTGGTGACCAGGACATGACTCTGAAAAAGCAACATTTGAGTTAAGCTGTGAAGCTGGCAGCCAGAAGAAAATCTAGGGGAAGAAAGTACCAGAAAGGAGAGGAAATAAAATGAGTTTAAGATTAAAATTAAAGATTTAAATAGAATGCACTATAACAAAATTCAAAAAAAGATAATATAGTTGTTGTTACATGAGAGAAGGAGTATCTTAAAAACAACAAATGGTCTCCACCCATTGTCTCTGAGGCCAGTGTGCTGAGCAGCAGAGCCTTTTGGGCTCTCCTGTCATCCCAGAGGCTAGCATGTCTGCACCACAGAGGCTTCGACCCCTACCCATTGCCCCAGAGGTTAGTACTCCTTTAACACAGAGAGTTTGGTCCCTTCCTGTTGCCCCAGAGGTCAGTACATCCCAGGCTATTTCCCCAGATGTCAGTAGGCCAAAAGGCTTTAACTCCACCCACCATTCTGCTGTCACCTAACCAAGGCTGGAGCACCTCAGCCACCCTAATTATAAATTAACATAAGTAATCTCCAGTTTCCACAATTTAATTTCACAGATACCAGAACGCACTCCTGCTGTCTGGATGCACATCTCCCTCCTGCCTCCAGCATGCACTCTGGCTTATGAGAACCAAGATAGTGTGTTCCCAGTCCCAGCATATACTCTGATTTGCTGTGAGACCTAGTTCATGAGAATGCACAGCTCTCAATTGCTGTCCTTGGCCTACACTCCAGCCCTGTGTGCATAGAGGTTTATGTGGTCAGAATATATATGACTTTCAGTTATCAATGGACCCCTGTCACTTTACAAGCACCCTGGTTCGTAAGATCAGAGGATGAGCAACGCCTCAACTCCATCTCCTGAACTTCCTCACTGCACTGTATATAAGTCACAGGTTAGGCCACCCCTAGCCATGTGGGGATAATCTTAGCTATCCGATCCAGATGTCAGCAATGAGTGACTCCACAACTGAAGTTCAAGTGTCAGCAAGCTGAGCCAACAAGAACCAAACTGGTGAAACACCAAACACCAATCAAAATGCCCGATCAACACAGGAGGAACAGAAGGAGTTAACCAACAAATGTATTCTGGATGTGCATGTCCCGGTGCAAAACCACAAGTTCCATAAAAAGCCAAGATAAATTGTCTCCTTCAAAATTACCAGTACCAGCTGGGCAGTGGTGGCACAGGCCTTTAATCCCAGCACTCAGGAAGGAGAGGTAGGTGGATCTCTAAACTCAAGGCCAACCTGGTCTACAGAGCAAGTTCCAGGAGAGCCAGGACTACACAGAGAAACCCTGTCTTGAACTTCACCCAACCAGTGCTCATGCCAAAAAATAAATAAATAAAAACCTAAACAGAACAAACACCAAAACAACAAAAAACCAGTACCATAGTAATGGCCACACCATTGAGAGGGACTTAGAGAAATTTTCAGAAGAATAATTCAGAATAAATTATTACAAATATGTTCAGAGACCTCAAGAAGTCAGGCATAAACTCATGAATGAATTCAAAGAGCATACCAATAATCTTTTGAATGAATTCCAGGAGAACACAAATAGCTGCATGAAATTTGAAAGTCAATTCAGGATACAAAAATAGTATTCAATAATGAGGAATACTGAATAAAACCCAGACTGAAACAAATCTATAGATGGGAAAAGTTATCAAATCAAAAATTTAAAAACCCAGGAGAAAACCTTACTGGAACATGTGGAGGACAGATTATTAGGGCTTGAAGACAAGGTAAAGGAGCTGAATCATTCAGACAAAGTCAGTGATAATTTTAAGAAAATGCAGGGTGCTTTTGGCAGTTGGTGGGTGCTGGGAAAGAAGAGTCAGTTTTCTTCCAGTCTCCAGTAAATGGTGCTTTACAACCATGCACACATAGGAAGCACTAATTGGAATCAGTGGGTTATTACAATCATATATATATTGATTACTTAATTTTATAAAACAAACATTACTAGATACTAAATCACTGGTTAATCTAAACAGATTGTAGGTGACTTCAATATGCTACCCTCACCATCCAGACATAAAAATAGAGAAACATGAGTTAAATGACATCCTAAATCAAGGCACATAACATTCCATCCAAACACTCTTTTTTTTTTTTTTTTTGGTTTTTCAAGACAGGGTTTCTCTGTATAGCTCTGGCTGTCCTGGAACTCACTCTGTAGACCAGGCTGGCCTCGAACTCAGAAATCCACCTGCCTCTGCCTCCCGAGTGCTGGGATTAAAGGTGTGTGCCACCACTGCCTGGCCATCCAAACACTTGAGAATACACATTCATCACAGAATCCATAGACTATATAGGCTAAAATAGATCAAATAGGAAGTAAAGCAAGTTTCAAAAATATAGGAAAATAGAAATAATTGCTTGTATTATGTCTAACCTCACTGGAATAAAGATAGACGCTAACAGGAAGTGAAACAACATGAATACCCAAACCCATGAAGATTAAGCAACTCACTTGGATAATGTGTGGGAGCAATTCCTTCTCTGGCAAGATAACTGAGCAGATAAAACCACTTCCTCAGGAAGGCAGAAAATATGAGTTTGATCTTCTGAGCTCATACTGGAAGGAGAGAACCAACTTCTGAGAGTTATCTTCTGACTTCCACATGTTCACCACAGCACACTCCCCCCACCCCCACACAGAGAGGGTCATAATAATAACAGTGATAGAGTCATGATATGATGAAAACAATGGATAGAACCATTGAACAAATCAAGAAGGAAACAAATTCCTAGAAGTGAACACTTAAATCAATTGGATTCCATTGAAGGCAGACACATGAGGGAATTTTATAGCTCTAAATGCATATGCTACAGAATACCTTACTTAATGATGCATCTTTAAAAATTGAACTAACAAAACAAACCAATACCTAAACTAGTAGATCGAAATAATTGAGATTATGGCAGAATCCAGTGAAATATAAACAAACAATAGCAAAAATAAATAACAAGAATTGATGAAATGGACAAAATGGCTCTTTGGAAAGATAAACAAAATTGACAAACTCTTAATCAAATTCACCAGCAAATACAGAAAAACGACCAAATCGATAAAATTCTAGATGAAAAGAGAAAGAATACAGCAGATATCAATGAAATTTAGAAAGTATCATCATACCTACAAAACTTACATTTATTCAAATTGGAAAATCTAAAAGTAGATGAATTCATAAATACGTATTATATAGTGATGTTAAACCAAGATGAGATCATTCAAATTGATCTGTAACAAGCAACAAGATTGGTGCAGTAGTAAATCTGCCCCACCCCAAAATTCAGATAGATTCTAAGCAGAATTCTAGCCAAGCCATTAAAGAATGAAAAACAATACTTGTCAAATTATTCCATAAAACAGAAGGAATGCTTCCCAACTCTTTTTCATGAAGCCAATAAATGTAGGCAAAGATACAACAGCATATAATAACTATAGACCAATTTCCCCCGAAGAAGATAGGTGTAAACATTTCTCGACAATAAAATACTTGCAATTGGACTTGAAGAATAGATCAAAAAGATCATTAACTGTGATCAAGTTGTCTTCATTCCAAAGGTTCAGTGATTATTCACATATATAAATCAATGTAATTTATCACATAAATGGACTCCTGGACAGAAGTCACATGATTATCTCAATAAGTGCAGAAAAGGCCTTTGATGAAATATATAAAAAGCTCTGAAGATACTAAGGATTGAGGGACTATGGGGATCAGGGGAAGCCCTGAATATTTGAAGGCCTCAGTGTATTGTTAACTTGGGCACAGCCAAGTCAAGAGCTAGAGCCTCAGATCCATGGGAAAATTGAAACACCTTTCTCCCAGGGTCAGGCTCAGAATGATGGCAAAGCTGCCTTCTGGTCTGTGTGTGAATGTTGATAGTATGTGCAGAAAATGTCCACTATATCTTTCTACACCTGGATATTTACCACCTGAAGATTGATCCTCTACAGAGATCCCTCTTAGAGAGATAAGCTGAACCTGTCTTCTCTTTCAGCCTTATATAAATAACCCCACCTCCTTGTTCAGCTATACGCAATAACTCTGCCTGTCTGTTTAACTGTATATAATAAACACACTGAGATTCTGGGGTGCTGCAGCTTCTCTATCAGAGAGCCCAGCTTTACTGTATGCTTATGTGTTTGTCTTTTTTTTTTTTAATTTTGTTTTTCAAGACATGGTTTCTCTGAATAGTCTTGGCTGTCCTGGAACTCACTTTGTAGACCAGGCTGGCCTCGAACTCAGAAATTCGCCTGCCTCTGCCTCCCAGGTGCTGGGACTAAAGGTGTGTGCCACCACACCCGGCTCGTGTTTGTCTTTTTATTACTTCACTGCCCCTGTCCCTGGAGCTGTGCAAACATATTTCACCATAATAAAGGGTAGGTATGACAAAACTGTAGTCCAAATTGTGCTAAACTCAAAGCATCAGTACTAAAGAACAAGGGCGATCACTCCTATTTAATATAGTGATTGAAGTCTTAGTTACAGCCGTAAGACAAGAGAAAGAAATAAAAAGATAACAAACAAGGAAGTTGAAATATTCCTACTTGCAGATAATATGATTCTATACATAAGAGACATCAAAGCCTGTACCAGAAAACTCCAGGAGCTGATAAACACTTTTAGTAAAGTGGCAAGACACAAAATTAGCATTAAAATCAGTATCTTTCCTATATATCAATTACAAGTGTACTAAGAAAGAAATCAGAGAAACAACTCCACTCACAGTAGAATCAAAAATATCTTTGAATAAATCTAAATAGGAAGTGAAAGACCTCTACAATGAAAACTTTAAAACACTGAAGAAGAAATTGAGGAAGATATTAGAAGACCTCCGTGCTGACTAGGTTTTTTTTTCCAACTTGACACAAGCCTTGACCATATGGGATGAGAGACTCTCAATTGAGAAAATGCCCTCTCTCATCAGATGGGCCTGTAGGCAAGTCTGTGTGAAGTGGAAACTTAAGGGCTCTTTGGAAAGTTGTTTGGATGGTGTTTTGCTGGGGTAAACACATGAAGGAATGTTTGGCTAAAGTAGACACATGTGAAAGGCTAAGGCAGACTTGTGAAGGAACGTTTAGCTGCAGCAGAAATAAGTGAAAGGATGTTGTGCTGAAACAAGCACATGAAAGGACACGTGATGAAGGGTTCTTCACTAACAACATACATGCATTGATCCACCTTACTATGCATAGTTGAGCTACATAAATAGTTGTCAGGATTTTATAGAGAGAAACTCACCAAAACAAACAAACAACCTTCTGGTGGTGTGCCACAGTTTATTGTTGCTTCCTCAGACTCAGGGTGATTGGCAGAGTGATGTCAGCTGATACAGATGCATGTGCTGAGGCAAGACACGTGGAGGACACAAGATGTTTAGAGGAGTATAAAAAGGACTCAATGGATAGTGACAGAGTGGCTGAGATAGGCTTGCTGGTACATCTAGCTGTGCAACAGCTGTTAGTCTTAAGGCTTCGCTGATCTTTGCTTCACTGATTTTTGCTTCGCTGAGAGAGGCACAGCTGAGAGATTTTCCTAGCATTCCTCTTGGTCCCTCCTACTGACTCGAGCTGAGGTTGAGGGTAGATTGAGCTGCCACTGCTAATCTGTGAACTGAACTGCTGATTTTCAGACAACACAGATGGGAGTTGCTCCAAAGAACCTTTCTAGACAGGTCCACACCCTCCCATCCTTTCTTTTGTACTACCTCTGGTGGGAGGTGGGCTACAAGGGAGGTTAAAGCATTTAAGAACCATAGTTAAACATAGGTTTTGAAAAAAACTAAAAGTTATACCTGTGGGGCACTTTCTTAATTGATGGTTGATATTGAGAGGATCCAGCCCACTGTTAGTAGTGCCAACCCTGGACAGGTGGTTCTGAGTTGTATAAAAACACTAGATGAGTGAGCCACACACAGGAAGCAAGCCAGTAAGCAGCATTCTTCCCTGGATCTGCTTCAATTCTTTCCTCCAGGTTTGTACCTTGAGTTCTGTCAGTGATGGACTGTGATGTAGCAATGTAAGATAAAATAAAGCTTTTATTCCTCGTGTTGCTTTTGGCCATGGTCTTCATCACAGAAATAGAAAAAAAAACCCAAACAAACAAATTACAAAAAAAACAAGGTAACCTCCAATGTTTGAAGAGTGAAATAATATTATGAAAATGGTTATCCTGCCAAAAACAATCTACAAATTCAATAAAACTCAACTCAAAAAAAAAAGAATGCCAGCAGCATTCTTCACAGATATAGAACAAAAATCTGAAAAATTCATATGGGAGCACAAAGACTCAAATAGCCAAAGTAATCCTGACCAAAGAAAATATTGCAAAATGTCTGATTTCAAGCTATACTACAAAGCTATGTTGATAAGAACAGCATGTTACTGGTACAAAACCAAACATAGATCAATAGAACAATCCAGGTAGACCCACACAACTACAGCCACTTCATTTTGCCACAGGCCAAAACATACACACAATACAAATGATAACATATTCATCAAATAGTGTAGGTAAACTGGATATCAAGACATACAAATATGAAACTGGATCCTTATGTCTCACCCTGCATAAAAATCAACTGCAAATGGATCAAGGACCTCAACATGAGGCCTGAATCCCTGAAACTATTAGAGGAGAAAGTAGACAGTATGCTTCAAGTTACAGGCACTGGTAAAGACTTTCTGAACAGGACTCTGGTCATTCAGGAATAATACCAACACTCAATAAATGGGACTAAACAAAAAGCTTCTGTGCATCAGAAGAGACACTCAATTGAGAATAGAACAAAACCTTTGCTGGTTGTACACTAGGCAGGAAAAGAATATAATATACGAAGGATTCATTAAGTGTTCAGCACTGAGAGCATATATGGAAACATTATATGAACTGAGCAGGTTGTATTTATATATTTAGGGATATGTATATATATATCTATACAAAGAAAAGGCAAATTTTAGAGAGAGAAGTAGAGAACATTGGAGGGGTTGGAGGGAGAAAAGGGAGGGAGAAATTCAATTGTATAATTATAATTTAAAAGATAGAGTATTATAAAAAATAGCTGAAAATTAAACATCAAGAAAACAACCCAATTTTAAAAAATGATCTGTGGAATTGAACACAGGGATCTCAAAAGAAGGAGCAAAAAAAATGGCAAATACATACTTTTTAAAAAGTGTTCAACATTCTTAGCCACCAGGGAAATACAAATTAAAACTACTTTGAGATTTCATCTCCTCCAAGTCAGAATGGCTACTGAAGCGGAAACTTCTAATTTCTTTGGAAAGTTAGTTATGTCAAATGATGTTTTGCTGGGGCACACAGGTGAAAGGATATCTTCTAAAGCAAACACATGAAAGGCTGTTTTCCTGAAGCAGACACAAGTGAATGAATGTTTGGATATAGCAAACACGTGAAAGGACACTTGATGAAAGAGTATAAATATAACCTTACAGACAGTGGGAGATGAGCACTGCCTCATTATTTTTCACTAAAGACAGGCATGTATTGGTTCACCTTCCATAGTATTGTTGAGCTCAATTTGTGATAATGCCACCATTGAGAGAAGCTCGCTCAAGAACTGTTTGTGAGCCTTCCGCTCGACTCGAGACTCGAGCCCCGGGCTACCTTGCCAGCAGAGTCTTGCCCAACACCCGCAAGGGTCCACACGGGACTCCCCACGGGACCCTAAGACCTCTGGTGAGTGGACCACAGTGCCTGCCCCAATCCAATCGCGCGGAACTTGAGACTGCGGTACATAGGGAAGCAGGCTACCCGGGCCTGATCTGGGGCACAAGTCCCTTCCGCTCGACTCGAGACTCGAGCCCCGGGCTACCTTGCCAGCAGAGTCTTGCCCAACACCCGCAAGGGTCCACACGGGACTCCCCACGGGACCCTAAGACCTCTGGTGAGTGGAACACAGCGCCTACCCCAATCCAATCGCGTGGAACTTGAGACTGCGGTACATAGGGAAGCAGGCTACCCGGGCTTGATCTGGGGCACAAACCCCTTCCACTCCACTCGAGCCCCGGCTACCTTGCCAGCTGAGTCGCCTGACACCTGCAAGGGCCCACACAGGATTCCACACGTGATCCTAAGACCTCTAGTGAGTGGAACACAACTTCTGCCAGGAGTCTGGTTCGAACACCAGATATCTGGGTACCTGCCTTGCAAGAAGAGAGCTTGCCTGCAGAGAATACTCTGCCCACTGAAACTAAGGAGAGTGCTACCCTCTAGGTCTGCTCATAGAGGCTAACAGAGTCACCTGAAGAACAAGCTCTTAACAGTGACAACTAAAACAGCTAGCTTCAGAGATTACCAGATGGCGAAAGGCAAACGTAAGAATCCTACTAACAGAAATCAAGACCACTCACCATCATCAGAACGCAGCACTCCCACCCCACCTAGTCCTGGGCACCCCAACACAACCGAAAATCTAGACCCAGATTTAAAAACATTTCTCATGATGATGATAGAGGACATCAAGAAGGACTTTCATAAGTCACTTAAAGATTTACAGGAGAGCACTGCTAAAGAGTTACAGGCTCTTAAAGAAAAGCAGGAAAACACAGCCAAACAGGTGATGGAAATGAACAAAACCATACTAGAACTAAAAGGGGAAGTAGACACAATAAAGAAAACCCAAAGCGAGGCAACGCTGGAGATAGAAACCCTAGGAAAGAGATCTGGAACCATAGATGCGAGCATCAGCAACAGAATACAAGAAATGGAAGAGAGAATCTCAGGTGCAGAAGATTCCATAGAGAACATCGACACAACAGTCAAAGAAAATACAAAATGCAAAAGGATCCTAACTCAAAACATCCAGGTAATCCAGGACACAATGAGAAGACCAAACCTACGGATAATAGGAATTGATGAGAATGAAGATTTTCAACTTAAAGGGCCAGCTAATATCTTCAACAAAATA
Organism: Mus musculus; assembly: GCF_000001635.26. Taxonomy (NCBI): domain Eukaryota; kingdom Metazoa; phylum Chordata; class Mammalia; order Rodentia; family Muridae; genus Mus; species Mus musculus. Next base: position 151,503,202 of record NC_000086.7, read on the forward strand.
ATAGAAGAAAACTTCCTAAACATAAAAAAAGAGATGCCCATGATCATACAAGAAGCATACAGAACTCCAAATAGACTGGACCAGAAAAGAAATTCCTCCCAACACATAATAATCAGAACAACAAATGCACTAAATAAAGATAGAATATTAAAAGCAGTAAGGGAGAAAGGTCAAGTAACATATAAAGGAAGGCCTATCAGAATTACACCAGACTTTTCACCAGAGACTATGAAAGCCAGAAGAGCCTGGACAGATGTTATACAGACACTAAGAGAACACAAATGCCAGCCCAGGCTACTATACCCGGCCAAACTCTCAATTACCATAGATGGAGAAACCAAAGTATTCCACGACAAAACCAAGTTCACACAATATCTTTCCACGAATCCAGCCCTTCAAAGGATAATAACAGAAAAGAAGCAATACAAGGACGGAAATCACGCCCTAGAACAACCAAGAAAGTAATCATTCAACAAACCAAAAAGAAGACAGCCACAAGAACAGAATGCCAACTCTAACAACAAAAATAAAAGGGAGCAACAACTACTTTTCCTTAATATCTCTTAATATCAATGGACTCAATTCCCCAATAAAAAGACATAGACTAACAGACTGGCTACACAAACAGGACCCAACATTCTGCTGCTTACAGGAAACCCATCTCAGGGAAAAAGACAGACACTACCTCAGAGTGAAAGGCTGGAAAACAATTTTCCAAGCAAATGGACTGAAGAAACAAGCTGGAGTAGCCATTTTAATATCGGATAAAATCGACTTCCAACCCAAAGTTATCAAAAAAGACAAGGAGGGACACTTCATACTCATCAAAGGTAAAATCCTCCAAGAGGAACTCTCAATTCTGAATATCTACGCACCAAATGCAAGGGCAGCCACATTCATTAGAGACACTTTAGTAAAGCTCAAAGCATACATTGCACCTCACACAATAATAGTGGGAGACTTCAACACACCACTTTCTTCAAAGGACAGATCGTGGAAACAGAAACTAAACAGGGACACAGTGAAACTAACAGAAGTTATGAAACAAATGGACCTGACAGATATCTACAGAACATTTTATCCTAAAACAAAAGGATATACCTTCTTCTCAGCACCTCACGGGACCTTCTCCAAAATTGACCATATAATTGGTCACAAAACAGGCCTCAATAGATACAAAAATATTGAAATTGTCCCATGTATCCTATCAGACCACCATGGCCTAAGACTGATCTTCAATAACAACATAAATAATGGAAAGCCAACATTCACGTGGAAACTGAATAACACTCTTCTCAATGATACCTTGGTCAAGGAAGGAATAAAGAAAGAAATTAAAGACTTTTTAGAGTTTAATGAAAATGAAGCCACAACGTACCCAAACCTATGGGACACAATGAAAGCATTTCTAAGAGGGAAACTCATAGCGCTGAGTGCCTCCAAGAAGAAACGGGAGACAGCACATACTAGCAGCTTGACAACACATCTAAAAGCCCTAGAAAAAAAGGAAGCAAATTCACCCAAGAGGAGTAGACGGCAGGAAATAATCAAACTCAGGGGTGAAATCAACCAAGTGGAAACAAGAAGAACTATTCAAAGAATTAACCAAACGAGGAGTTGGTTCTTTGAGAAAATCAACAAGATAGATAAACCCTTAGCTAGACTCACTAAAGGGCACAGGGACAAAATCCTAATTAACAAAATCAGAAATGAAAAGGGAGACATAACAACAGATCCTGAAGAAATCCAAAACACCATCAGATCCTTCTACAAAAGGCTATACTCAACAAAACTGGAAAACCTGGACGAAATGGACAAATTTCTGAACAGATACCAGGTACCAAAGTTGAATCAGGATCAAGTTGACCATCTAAACAGTCCCATATCACCTAAAGAAATAGAAGCAGTTATTAATAGTCTCCCAACCAAAAAAAGCCCAGGACCAGATGGGTTTAGTGCAGAGTTCTATCAGACCTTCAAAGAAGATCTAATTCCAATTCTGCACAAACTATTTCACAAAATAGAAGTAGAAGGTACTCTACCCAACTCATTTTATGAAGCCACTATTACTCTGATACCTAAACCACAGAAAGATCCAACAAAGATAGAGAACTTCAGACCAATTTCTCTTATGAATATCGATGCAAAAATCCTCAATAAAATTCTCGCTAACCGAATCCAAGAACACATTAAAGCAATCATCCATCCTGACCAAGTAGGTTTTATTCCAGGGATGCAGGGATGGTTTAATATACGAAAATCCATCAATGTAATCCATTATATAAACAAACTCAAAGACAAAAACCACATGATCATCTCGTTAGATGCAGAAAAAGCATTTGACAAGATCCAACACCCATTCATGATAAAAGTTTTGGAAAGATCAGGAATTCAAGGCCCATACCTAAACATGATAAAAGCAATCTACAGCAAACCAGTAGCCAACATCAAAGTAAATGGAGAGAAGCTGGAAGCAATCCCACTAAAATCAGGGACTAGACAAGGCTGCCCACTTTCTCCCTACCTTTTCAACATAGTACTTGAAGTATTAGCCAGAGCAATTCGACAACAAAAGGAGATCAAGGGGATACAAATTGGAAAAGAGGAAGTCAAAATATCACTTTTTGCAGATGATATGATAGTATATATAAGTGACCCTAAAAATTCTACCAGAGAACTCCTAAACCTGATAAACAGCTTCGGTGAAGTAGCTGGATATAAAATAAACTCAAACAAGTCAATGGCCTTTCTCTATACAAAGAATAAACAGGCTGAGAAAGAAATTAGGGAAACAACACCCTTCTCAATAGTCACAAATAATATAAAATATCTTGGCGTGACTCTAACTAAGGAGGTGAAAGATCTGTATGATAAAAACTTCAAATCTCTGAAGAAAGAAATTAAAGAAGATCTCAGAAGATGGAAAGATCTCCCATGCTCATGGATTGGCAGGATCAACATTGTAAAAATGGCTATCTTGCCAAAAGCAATCTACAGATTCAATGCAATCCCCATCAAAATTCCAACTCAATTCTTCAACGAATTGGAAGGAGCAATTTGCAAATTTGTCTGGAATAACAAAAAACCTAGGATAGCAAAAAGTCTTCTCAAGGATAAAAGAACTTCTGGCGGAATCACCATGCCAGACCTAAAGCTTTACTACAGAGCAATTGTGATAAAAACTGCATGGTACTGGTATAGAGACAGACAAGTAGACCAATGGAATAGAATTGAAGATCCAGAAATGAACCCACACACCTATGGTCACTTGATCTTCGACAAGGGAGCTAAAACCATCCAGTGGAAGAAAGACAGCATTTTCAACAATTGGTGCTGGCACAACTGGTTGTTATCGTGTAGAAGAATGCGAATCGATCCATACTTATCTCCTTGTACTAAGGTCAAATCTAAGTGGATCAAGGAACTTCACATAAAACCAGAGACACTGAAACTTATAGAGGAGAAAGTGGGGAAAAGCCTTGAAGATATGGGCACAGGGGAAAAATTCCTGAACAGAACAGCAATGGCTTGTGCTGTAAGATCGAGAATCGACAAATGGGACCTAATGAAACTCCAAAGTTTCTGCAAGGCAAAAGACACCGTCAATAAGACAAAAAGACCACCAACAGATTGGGAAAGGATCTTTACCTATCCTAAATCAGATAGGGGACTAATATCCAACATATATAAAGAACTCAAGAAGGTGGACTTCAGAAAATCAAATAACCCCATTAAAAAATGGGGCTCAGAACTGAACAAAGAATTCTCACCTGAGGAATACCGAATGGCAGAGAAGCACTTGAAAAAATGTTCAACATCCTTAATCATCAGGGAAATGCAAATCAAAACAACCCTGAGATTCCACCTCACACCAGTCAGAATGGCTAAGATCAAAAATTCAGGTGACAGCAGATGCTGGCGAGGATGTGGAGAAAGAGGAACACTCCTCCATTGTTGGTGGGAGTGCAGGCTTGTACAACCACTCTGGAAATCAGTCTGGCGGTTCCTCAGAAAACTGGACATAGTACTACCGGAGGATCCAGCAATACCTCTCCTGGGCATATATCCAGAAGATGCCCCAACAGGTAAGAAGGACACATGCTCCACTATGTTCATAGCAGCCTTATTTATAATAGCCAGAAGCTGGAAAGAACCTAGATGCCCCTCAACAGAGGAATGGATACAGAAAATGTGGTACATCTACACAATGGAGTACTACTCAGCTATTAAAAAGAATGAATTTATGAAATTCCTAGCCAAATGGATGGACCTGGGGGGCATCATCCTGAGTGAGGTAACACATTCACAAAGAAACTCACACAATATGTATTCACTGATAAGTGGATATTAGCCCCAAACCTAGGATACCCAAGATATAAGATATAATTTGCTAAACACATGAAACTCAAGGAGAATGAAGACTGAAGTGTGGACACTATGCCCCTCCTTAGATTTGGGAACAAAACACCCATGGAAGGAGTTACAGAGACGGAGTTTGGAGCTGAGATGAAAGGATGGACCATGTAGAGACTGCCATAGCCAGGGATCCACCCCATAATCAGCATCCAAACGCTGACACCATTGCATACACTAGCAAGATTTTATTGAAAGGACGCAGATGTAGCTGTCTCTTGTGAGACTATGCCGGGGCCCAGCAAACACAGAAGTGGATGCTCACAGTCAGCTAATGGATGGATCATAGGGCTCCCAATGGAGGAGCTAGAGAAAGTAGCCAAGGAGCTAAAGGGATCTGCAACCCTATAGGTGGAACAACATTATGAGCTAACCAGTACCCCGGAGCTCTTGACTCTAGCTGCATATATATCAAAAGATGGCCTAGTCGGCCATCACTGGAAAGAGAGGCCCATTGGACTTGCAAACTTTATATGCCCCAGTACAGGGGAATCCCAGGGCCAAAAAGGGGGAGTGGGTGGGCAGGGGAGTGGGGGTGGGTGGATATGGGGGACTTTTGGTATAGCATTGGAAATGTAAATGAGTTAAATACCTAATAAAAAATGAAAAAAAAAAAAAAAAAAGAACTGTTTGTGAGGTTCCTGCAGCAGCTTGGTGCTTCTGAGTCTTTGCCTCAGACCAGTTGGGAAGTCTAGCGGTTTCTTCAGGATTGAACGACAGCTGCCTGGTGTCTACTTGCTGAAAGGACTGGACTGTAGATGCTTGTTCATGCTTGGTGTCTGCCTGCCTAGAGGATTGGTATGCAGCTGCTGAACCGTATTTGGTGTTTGCTAAGGGACTGAACTGCTGAGAAAGAAGATTGAGTTCGCCCCAAGAGAACTACTACTGATCAGGTCCACTTCCCCCACATCCTAATAACTTTTCTCTTCCACTACCTCTGCTGGGTGGTAGACTAGAGGAGAGGTTGAACCCTTATTAAAAGTAGGTTGCACAAAATTTATGCCTACAAGGTATCACCAAGGAAACTAATGATCTCAAATGCTGATAAGGGTGTGGGGAAAAAAAAAAGGAAACTTTTATTCATCAGTGGTGCAAGTGTAAAGTAGCACAGCCACTATCAGCATCAGTATGTGGTTCCTCAAAAAGTTAAAAACAGAACTACCATATGATGCAACTATACCACCCCTGGGCATATGCTCAAGGGTTCTATATCCTACTGCACTGTAGAATCTAAAGAGCTATCTGCATAGCCATGGTCATTGCTGTTCTAGTCACAATAAGAAAGAAAGAGAAACAGCCTGGATATCTGTCAACTGGGGAACAGAAAATGAAAATGGGGCTGGTGAGATGGCTTAACGGTTAAGAACATTGACTGCTCTTCCAAAGGTCCTGAGTTCAAACCCCAGCAACCACATGGTGGCTCACAACCAACTGTAATGAGATCTGATGCCCCCTTCTTGTGTGTCTGAAGACAGCTACAGTGTACTTACATATAACAATAAATAAATCTTTAAAAAAAGAAAATGAATATGGTGTACATACACACATTGAACTTGTTTTCAGTTGTAATGAAAAGTGAAAGTATGAAATTCACAGGAAAATGAGTAGAACTGGAGAACATACTGAGTAAAATAGCCCAGGCCCCAAAAGACAAACACCATATGTTCTTTCATAGATAGATCCTACCTTCAAAGTTTTAGATTTCTGTATTCAAGTAAGACTGAGTACATGTCTGGAAGCAAGAAAGGAGCCATGGGGGCATGGAGGGAAGGCCCTGGGTGAAAACACCTAAGATATGAAAGTTGAGAGGGGGAATACTATCATGGAAAGACTTAAATTGGGGTGGGTGGGGAGTTGGGGGTAGGTGAAGGCTAAACAAAACAGACTATATAATCCAGGCCTGGTGGCAAACACCTTTAAACCCAGAACTCAGGAACTCAGGAGGCAGAGACAGGTGGATCTGTTCTACAGAATAAGTTCCAAGACAGCCAGAAAGAGCTACACAGAGAAACCATGTCTTGATAAACACACACACACACACACACACACACACACACTACTTCATCAATTAACTAAAAACGTAATTAATAGAAAATAGAGTTGTACAGGGAAAAACATAATGAACAAAACAGAAGCCATAAAAAGTAAAATTGATATAAACATCTCACATGACAATATCAATATTCATACTTCTTCATGGCAACACAAGCCATAAAAAAGTTAAGGGTCTTGATGGTTAATTTTGATTGTCAAATTGATTGGCTCTAAAATCAATTAAGAGATGTGGTTTTGTTTCTGTTTTTGTTTTTGTTGGTTTTGTTTTGTTTTGTTTTTTACTGAGGTATTTCCAGGGTATTCCCAGGCAGAATTAACTGAAGGAAGATGACCTGCCCCATACCAGACTACCTTCCACCTGTGACTCACACACAGAGATCCAAAGAAAACAGTGTTGCATACTTGCCGCATGAATGCCTGCCTTTCTTGCTGTTGGCTATGTCTATCTCTGCTCCTGCTGCCATTCTATGATAAGATCAGAATCCAACTTATTCAGGTTCCAGTGTGGAACACAAAGACATTCCAGGAATCTTCCAGGTAGGTATTCAGCAGCAATTGCTTCATGGACTGAGTAGCTACCAGGTTCTTAGCCTCCAGCATCCACACTACCACTGTTGGATCACCCAGCCTCAGTTTCTTCCATTTTCCTTCAAATGAAATAATTGCATTCTTCTGTATAGCCAAATAAAACTTCATTGTGTATAACTAACTACATTTCTTTTACCCTTTCATTTTTGATGGACAATTTAGGCTGATCCTATAATTGTTTATTATGAAGTCCCTCAGCAAAGGTAGATATGCAGGTATCCCTATTTTTTGTTTGTTTGTTTGTTATTTTGTTTGTTTTGAGACAGTTTCTCTGTTTAGCTGTCCTGGAGCTCACTCTGTAGACCAAGCTGGCCTTGAACTCATAGGGATTCACCTGCCTCTGCCTCCCAAGTGCTGGGATTAAAGTCCTGAGCCACCATCGTAGGCTAGGTATCCCTATTATTAAGCTTAATGTTCTATCACTATTAGGCTTATATTAAGCGTCTTCTTCTGGAAGAAGTACGGCTGGATCATATAGAAGTTTGAATCTGTAGCTCAGGCTGGCTTTGAACTAATAATCTATGTAGCCCAATTTGGCTTTGAACTTATGGTCATGCTCTTCTCTTAAGTGCTGAGATAACAGGTTTGTACCATCATGTCTGGCCTCACACAATAGTTCTATTTTTAATTTCTGAGATGGTACTGGTTACTTTTCTTCTTGTTGTGACACACTGATTTGCAATGGGCAGGTGGGCCTGAGCTGTATAAAAAATGTAGCTGAGCATGGGCCTGGGAGCAGGCAAATCAATGAGCAGCATTTTCATTAGCACTGAATAATAACCGCAGTATGCTCTTGCCAACATTTGTTGTTTGTACAACCAATATATGCTAATGATAACAATAAAAATAGAAGCAGTCTAGATATAGTAACTTATGCCTAAAAATCCCAGCGCTATGGAAGCCAGGGCTATTTAAGTCCAGCATGGACTACAGTCTGAGATCCTGTCTAAAAATAAAATAAGAACACAGAGAGGGAAGAAAACAAAGACAAATTATAATTGTTCACCTTTCAGATTGATGAATAATTTAAAGTAATTCTAAAGCCATGTTTTTAGGAAAATTGAAAAATGTGGAGATGTGCTCCTGATAAGAGTAAAAATTGGCATATTCCTTTATAATGACAATTTAGCAGTATGCACTGTTTTCTTTAAAAAATGTTACTAGCATCAAACCCAGAGGCTTATGTACATAAGGTGAGTGCTGAGCTACATTCCTAACTTTAATAGTTAGTGCATATTATAACTGAAAACACCTTTACTCTATGACTCAGTAATATACCTTTGAATGTGGACCTAGAGAAACACACTTGGCCCCAATTCTGCCCATACTACCATGTTCATTGTATCCCTATAAAAGTGAACAAATATAGCCACTTTATCCATCAGGGACCAATGCAAATGAAAGAATCCCTAGTAGGTTGTGGGACTCATTCTTATAGAAAGGCCTTTCTTCAAGTGGTAAAGCAATTGGCCACAAAATGTAATATAATTCTGTTTATGTGAAAATGACAAATATCTACATTAGTCTCTTTATTTCTATTTTATTATACTACATCTAGTTGCCCCACCACACACACACACACACACACACACACACACACACACACACACACCCCTACTATCAATGGAGAGGTGTTTGGAGATGTCTGAATCCAAGTCAAGCCCACCAAAACCACCAAGCAGGTGTGGGAACCACTAATTTTGTTGAGCACATGCAAATTGAAAATGAAATGCTTCTCATTCAAAAGGCAGGGAAACACATTCAAGATTCTTAAGAAGGTTTTAAAAAATATTATATTACTTGTACAAGATATTAGGGGTAATAACAATATAAAGCAATGCATAAACTATCAATTCTAGAATAATATTTTCATCATAATTGATATAATAAAACGTTGTTAATGTAACTTCTTAGTCATGAGCTCTTTGGGCTCATTTTTCTGCAAATTCAATCATTTGGTCACCATTATTTATATTTTTAGCAACTTTTTTGTTTGTTTCCTTGCAGTGCTGGGGGATTGAATACAGGATTTGTGCATGCTAGATAAATGCTCGACTACTGAGCCACACTCTCAGTCCACAACTTCAATTTTAATATAATTGAAACCAACATCAGTTATAAGACCACTATAATATTTGATGATTTTTCACTTTAAGATTTGCTTGTTAGTATCACTGTTATCATTTTTCAGAGAAGTTTGTTCACCTCCACAAGACCTGTCAACATTCCAATAGGTAGTATTAGTAAGACTCAATGGGTTACAGAGAAAAAGGAAAGGAAGGGAAGGTGAGAGGGGACCTGCTGGGGAGTTCCTGGGAGAGTGGAGGAGGGGAGTTGGGGGTGAATGTGATGATAATACATTGCATACTGTCTTAGTGTTCTATTGCTGTGAAGAGACACCATGACCATGGTAACTCTTATAAAGGAAAACATTTGTTTGGGATTTACTTAGAGTTTCAGAGATTTAGTCCAGTGTCATTATGGCAGGAAGCATGGTGGCACATAGACAGACATGGTGCTGGAGAAGTAGCTGAGAGGACGGGATCTGGATGCCCAGGCAGCAGAAATAGAGAAACACTGGGCCTAGCTTGAACTTCTAAAACCTCAAAGCCCAGGCCCAGTGCCACACTTCCTCCAACAAGGTCACACCTACCCCAATAAAGCCAGATCTCCTAAACCTAAGTAGTGCCACTCCCCCTTTTTTACAACTAAGTATTCCAATATATGAACTTACGAGGGCCATTCTTATTCATACCACCACATACACATATGAAATTGCCAAAGAGTCAATAAAAATATTCCTAGAAAAGAATAGTTTATAGGGCTAGGGGTATTATTTCATGACAGAGGGCTTGATCCAAGGCTCAGGCTCTGGTTTTTCATCATAAGCACTTCAATAAAAAGTATTTTGTACACTATGACATTTTGATATACTCCTCCTTCCCCCATGCTACTTTTTTCGGTGCTGGAATGAATCCCAGGGCCTTGTGCATGCTTGGCAAGTCTTTACAACTGAACTACATTTGCCAGTCTATTGGGATATATTTCTCTCTTTCTAGATAGCGTTTCACTATGTGGCCTTGACTGGCCCGGAATTTGCAGCAACCACTTTCTTCTGCCTCCCAAAAGGTGGGATTATAGGTGTACACCACCACTCCTGGCCTAAATAAACCCTTTTGTCAGCACTGGAGATTTAATCTAGAGCCTATTGCCTGCTAGTCAAGTTCTGTACCACTGAGCTACATCGCTAGCCCATAGAGATAATTTTCTGATAAATTATTTCAAAATTAAAACTTAAGTATATCTGTAGTTGTTGATTCTTATTCATTTCCCTCAAAAGACTGAATTCTCTGTACAAATCAGCTTTCACTGTATTCAGTCTGAGTTCTGTTTTAGATCTAAATCCATACATTACACCTGTAATATGCTGTAGATTACAGAGGTCGTAAAATAAATTAGAAAATGGCTTGTTCATTTCTATATCATTTATAACTTCAGACTATGTATTCTTAGCTGCCTGGTTTGGTACATGGATTATCATCCTGATGTTTTTTTTCTATGAGTACAAACCATACTTGGTTTCTGACTTAAATTATACAAAAAACTTGCTGATTACCCTATCTCATTACATCCATATACCAGTTGCTATAAAATATACAGCAGTGGTACAACTGAAGAGATAAGAACCTGGACTTTGGGGCTGAGTGTTAGCTGATTTTTCTCATTGCTGTGACAAAATACTTGAAAACAGTTAAGATAGGAAGGATGGGTTGCTTTAGGCTCAACAGTTTGAGGGTACGCACTATAATTGCATGGGCATTATGGCAAGTGGAATATGAGGTGGCTAACCAGATTTTATCCACTGTCAGAAAACAAGAGCTCAAAGTGGGTATCTGGCTTGTGCTCTTCCCCTTTTTGATTCAGGTAGAATCCCAGCCCATGGAATGGTGCTACCCACAACTCATTTGGATCTACACACCTTAAGCAATCCAACCTAGAAGTTTCCTCACAGACATAGCTAGATGTTTATTCTGAGATGATTCTAGTTCTTGTTAAACTGACAGTGTTAACCATTACAACCTGCATTACTAGGAAACCCAGCTTATGTGGATACACACTGTATGACCTGGAGTAAGTAAACTAGAAAGTCTGTTTTCTCATCCACAAAGTGGAGATGCTCCTGGTATCTACCTAAAGGGGTTGCTGTGAAGGACTGGATTAATAGTTGAAGAATTTCTATGATTGTGTATTCATTTACTTCTTTATTATGGACTGGGTGTTATTTACAGAGCCTTTCATATACTGGGCAAACAATGTACCAGAGCTATGTCTTTAACCCTTTACAAAGTTTTATTTTGAAGCTGGGCCTGGTGGTACATGCCTTTAATCCCAGCACTCTGGAGGCAGAGGCAGGAGTATCTCTGTGAGTTTGAGGCCAGCCTTGTCTACATATGAAGCTCCTGGACAGCCAGGACTACAACTCACTAAGTTGTCCCAGATGGCTTTAAACTCACTCTGTTAGGCAGGTCTTAAACTTGCTGCAACCTTCCTTCACCACGCTCCTGAGCAGCTGGGGTTACAGGACAGTACTACCCTGCTGGACTATATGCAAGCCCATGTTCAGAGCAGTGCTATTAACATCGTTATTTGCCCTCCTGTGCTTTTAAGTCGGTTTTGAAACAAACTAATCTTTCTCATCTTATCCTTTCCTTTGGCCCCATTCTGTTCCCATCTCTTTTCATAGATGCTGGCATTCACTTTAGCTCTCATCACATTCTGTTACGACAGTTAGATCTACGTTTTTGAAGAAAAATGAATTGGAAAGAGCCTTTCTGGGATTCTCTCTAGCAGGGTATGAGTCACCCAGGTTGTCAGTAGCTATCTGATTGAATGCATTCAATTATCTGTCTAATTAAATGCTTAGAAGTATTAAGTGGACATGTATTGTGGGAGGAAGGTTTCCAGAACAAGCTTGGGCTATGGGAGCCAATTCAGATCACATACTATTTTTTGAGAGTGGCCAGATGACACACTTCCAGGGCAACAGCAGGCTGATTCCCTTCCTTGACAGTGTCAGGAGTCCTTTGTTAGCAACTCAGACTTGCCTTGGATTTAGTTTCTTGAAATTCAGCATTTCACCATATCTTTTAGCTTCTCTTTTTCATGTCTCAAGAACAATGCAGAGAATTTTTCTGGGATGAGGAATTGCATACCTCTGTAGGTTAACTGTGGCCTTTGTCATCACACAGTTGTTCCCATTTAGGCTTTGCCATATTTCACCCTTTATTTTGTTAGTGTTACCTTACTGTATTCACTATGTTGTATACTTCTGGAGAGTCTATGTATAGTTTCTAATTCATGTCTACAGATTCTATTCTAATCCTTACCTATACCACACCAGCTCCTTCCACTACCGTTTTAGGGCTTTTACACTTTTGTTTCTATTTTATCCCTAGCTAGCTCTTAATATTCAGGTCTAAACTCACAAGACCCTTTCTCAGAGAGGCCTCCCTTGTCTATACTGTCTAAAGTAGCTTTTTCTCTAGATCATTCTCTATTTTGTAACTTGTCCTGTTTTCCTGATAGCATTCATTACACTTAGGAATTATCTTATTTGACTGTATTATCTGTCTCCCTTACTGGAATGTGAGTCACAAGAACATGGATTTTGTCTGTTTTATTCATTCCAGAATCCCTGGTGTCTAGAATAGCAGGTGCACACTAGACATGAGAGAACCTTTATTTTATTATCCATTATCATCCTCAGCACCTAGTACAGTGCCTGGTGCTGGTTAATAAAGACCTGTTGGGAGAGGTGGCCCCTGAAGGGATAGAACTCCACAGGAAGAACAACAGAGTCAACTAACCTGTACCCTTGGGGGCTCTCAGAGACTGAACCACCAACCAAAGAGCATGCACAGGCTAGACCTAGGCCTCCCCACTCATGTGTAGCAGTTGTGCAGCTTGGCCTTCACGTGGGTCCTGAACATAGGCTATCCCAAAAGCTGTAGCCTGTATGTGGGATGTCTTCTAGTCGGGCTGTCTTGTCTGGCCTCAGTGGGAGACTTGAAGTGCTAGGGTGTGGAAATACCAAGAGGCTCCACCCCCTCAGAGGAGAAAGAGAGCAAAGGACTGTGTGTGTGGGGGGGGGGGCAGTGACCAGGAGGGGACAGTGAGCAGGATGTAAAGTGAATAAGTAAAAATAAATAAATAAATTAATTAATTAAAAAAAAACTTGCTGGCTGTTCTTACAAGACCTGGGTTCAACTCCCAGTAGCACAACGTAGTTCACAACCATCTTCAATTTCACTTGCTGGGCCTCTGACAGTCTTCTCTGACTTCTTCAGAAACCAAGCTCACACATGAGCACAGACATTCATGTAAAACAAAGCACTCACACACAAATAAAACTAATATAATTTTTGCCTGGGCAGAAGTGGTACACACCATTAATCCCAGCACTCAGCAGGCAGAAGTAGGCTGATCTCAATAAGGTTGAGGCCAGCTTGGTCTACAGATCAAGTTCCAGAACAGCCAGGGCTACACAGGGAAGCTGTATCTCAGAAAAAGAAAAAGAATTGTTGACTGTGTCCTACAACAATATATGGAAAGAAGGAGCATGAGTTAGAGGCTAGCCTGGGCTATATAATGAGTTTGAGGTCATCTTGGTTATACAGTGAAACTCTGTCTCAAAAACCAAAACAAAGGCTGGAAAGATGGCTCAGTGGTTAAGAGCACTGACTGCTCTTCCAGAGGTCCTGAGTTCAAATCCCAGCAACCACATGGTGCTCACAACCATCTATAGTGGGATGCCCTCTTCTGGTGTGTCTGAAGACAGCTACAGTATACCTACATATAATAAATAAATCTTTGGGCCGGAGTGAGCAAGGCTGGAGTAAGAAGGAAAAAACAAAACAAAACAAAACAAAACAAAACAAAAGAATGGAAGAAGAGCTAAAAAGGAAGGAGGAAGAAAGAAGAGAATGCTGATTCAGTGAGTTTCATACATATGCCTTGTTTTTTTTCGAGACAGGTTTTCTCTGTGTAGCCCTGGCTGTCCTGGAACTCAGAAATCCACCTGCCTCTGCCTCCCAAGTGCTGGAATTAAAGGCGTGCACCACCACTGCCCTTAACATACTCCAATTTAAAACTACATTTTATTTGTCTCTACAAAACCTGTTTTTTTCTGTATACCCTGGCTTAGTCAGTGGTACCATCCATGCACTCATTCTGAGGCTAAACTCAGAAATGAACTCCTATCTCTTTTCCTCATTCACTTCAGCTTTCAATTACTCCTAAAGGTCTGATTCAGCCTCCAAAATATCCAGATTACCAAACTATTTTCTGGCCCCACTCACTATCTTGATATCTTTTCTTCTTTTTTTTTCCTCCAGTCCCCATCCCTGATTCTTTGTAAAGTTAAAAGGCTTAAGCTGCAAGTATTGTCATCTTGCTATGCTGTCACATGGCTATGTGTTTTATAAAGTCTGCAGTTTAGTCAAACTGTTCATTTCCACTGTGAGCCTCATCATAGTTTTCTTTATGTTAGTGGGTATTAGAGAAACCTTAGAAAAATTTGAGGTTCATTCAAGCATAGTGGCCCATGCCTTTAATCCCAGAACTCCAGAGGCAAAGGCATTCAGATCTACATGAGTTCAAGGCCAGCCTGGTCTACATAGTGATAGTGAGTTCCAAGACAACTAGAACTACATAGTGAGACCCTGTCTCGAAAGAACCAAAACAAGACAAAACAAAACAAAAATTTGAGGTTCACCTAATAAGTTCATTTGGGGTTATATTTAGTTTGTTTAGCTAGGACATTCATATGTAGCACTGAAATTATCTCTAAAAATATTCTTACTGCATTGCATGTCTTTGAAGCCAACTTTAGTATTAACTGATCTATAACATCTCAAAATATGTTTCAGGTCCTAATAAAATTGCACACTACTCTGGCTAAGGTGCAAAGACAGTTCAGTTACTAGAGAGATAACTCAGTAGTTAAGAGTGCTTACAACTCTTGCAGAGAGTTTGGGTTCAGTTCCCATGACCCAAGGCAGTTGTGATGGTTTGTATACACTTGGCCCAGGGAGTGGCTGCATTAGAAGGTGTGGCCTTGTTGGAGTAGGTGTGTCCTTGTGGGCGTGGGCTTGAGATCCTCACCCTAGCTGCTTGGAAGTGAGTCTTCCACTAGCAGCCTTCAGATGAAGATGTAGAACTCTCAGCTCCTCCTGAACCATGCCTGCCTGGATGCTTCCATGTTCCTGCCTTAATGATAATGAACTGAGCCTTATGAACCTGTAAGCCAGCCTCAATTAAATGTTGTTCTTATAAGAGTTGCCTTGGTCGTGGTGTCTGGTCACAGCAGTAAAACCCTAAGGCAGTAGTTCATATCTCCTCCTCTAACTTTAGTTCTGTGGGATCCAGAACCCTCTTCTTACCTTTATACAGTCCTGCACACATGTGGTTCCCATATATACTCTCAGGCAGTTGTGGTCCCTCCCCCATTTTAAAATTTTCAGTAGTTTCTTATTCCTTAAAAGATAAAATCTAAACTCTTGCATTTTGTACTATAATAGCTCTTGATTTAACTTCTTACAGTATGACTCCCCATGCGCCTCCATGCATTTGTGCACCTCAATTTTTGTCGTTGTTTTTGTTTTTTTGTTTTTTCGAGACAGGATTTCTCTGTGTTCAGCCCTGGCTGTCCTGGAACTCCCTCTGTACACCAGGGTGGCCTTGGACTCACAGATAACTGCCTGCCTCTTCCTCCAGACTGCTGGGATTAAAGGCCTATGCCACCATTGTTCATGAACCTTATTTTTGTATACAGTAGTATTAAACTTTGTTTTTGAGCTGTGATTTCATGTATCCCAGGCTGGCCTAGAACTTTTGTAAATAAGGATGACTTTGAACTTTGGGACCTCCTGAGTACATGGGCTACCACCCAAGGCTTATGCAGTTCTGAGAATTGAACACTGGGGGTTTGTGGATGCTAAGCAATATCCTACCAACTGAGCTGTATTGAGGGCCTTAGCAAATCTTTATATATCCTCTTAGACTCCCTGCAGCATAGCTTACAACAGCAAGCAGCCCATGAGGCTTAGCTTATTTTACTCTTCATTTTCTTTCCTCCCTTTTTCCTTTCTTGTTAAAGTTGTCACTCTCTTGCCCCATTCTCTCAGATGGTTTTTAAAGAGTTCTCCACCAGATAATAATCACAGCACTCAAGAAGCCGAGGCTGAGGTGGAAAGGAAAGGAGAAATGAGGAAACAAGAAGAGGGAAATTATTTTTCTCTGACAAGGACACTTTTGTCCCTGTATATGTTTGCCAGAAAACTGTTTTACACATATTCTTTTTTTCCACGCCACTCTTCCTCTTTTGGTAAGAAAATATTTTTTTCTAAAATTTCTTTATTTTTATGTTATGTGCTTTGGTGTTTTACCTGCATGTGTGTCTTATGTGAGGGTGCCAGGCCCCCTGTTACAGACAGCTGTGAGCTGCCATGTGGGTGTTGGGAATTGAACTAGGTCCTCTGGAAGAGCAGCCAGTGCTTCTAACCTCTGAGCCATCTCTCCAGTTCCAGAAAACAACTTTTAATACAGTTTATTCTATAAAGTAATGAGATCCTGCAAGAAAGTGATACAGCAAGAGAACTAGGGATATTTCATTAATGTCTGAAGAAAAAACAAAATCAAACAGTGCCACCTTAAAGCAGTCAGAAAATCCTGGTACAGATATATGGAAAGCCGTGAACTGATTTTTGCTTCTCATGGAATTGAACCTGCATGGTTCATGACAGAGACCCTGGGAAGAGCCTGCTGGGGGAAAGAGGTTTTTTTGTTTTATTTTGTTTTTTTTAATTCCCAGGCTCTCAGATCACTTTCCTTCTCTAAACCTGTTTCTTCATTTGGTGATAATCGCAGTTTTTTTCCTCTCACAGAGTGAAAGATTAAATGATAACTCCAACCGTGGGAAAAGGACCTCGTCCACTATCAGGGCTCAATGGACAGGAGCCTATCCCCCAAGGCTGAAACCCGCCCCCGCAGCCCTATGTAACACTTCTGCCGCCCGGAGCCACGGACCTCACCTCCTCTCGGAGGAGGAGACTAGCGAGGGGCGGCGAGTGCTAGGGGGGCGGGCGGAGGAAGGTGCGGGTTTGGCTTTTTTTTTTCCAACTCCGTGTTTACCCGGGGTTACGGAAGACTTACGCTCCAGGCCCCACTCAAAATGGAGCCAAACTACCGCCTCGCCTAAGATGGCGGCTCCTCCGCCTATCAGCTCAAGGTCTTATGCGCCATTGGGCCACCTAGACGAGGCGCAACATCCTAGGCTCCCTCAAGGTGTCGCCCCGCCCCATGACGTCACGCAAGAGCCGCCGGCTTGACGTGCCGGGCTCCACCTTCACCTCCCGTGCCCGAGCCTCGTAAGATGGCGGCGGGCTCGTCTCTTTCCCAGAACGCCGCCACTCTCAATATGGTAGCTGTTTACCATATCTCTCCACCCCTCTCCGCCTCAACTGCCTCGCGATTTTGAATAAACTTTATTGATTGCTTTGAATCTCCTACAACCCCCCGAGAGTGGCTTCTCCCGGCGACCTCTCCGGCGGTCTTTCTCCAGCCGCCGCAAGCCTGTCTCGCGAAGGGGGCAGCGACAAAGCCACTTGCCAGTGCGCCCGGCGGCCCCGACCCCGACCCCCAGCCCCGGCTGAGACCTCGGTCTCTAGAAGGCTCTGAGGGCCAGACGGTGGGAGGGCTGAGGTGGACACTGCCCGAAAGCCCCGTCAGAGCCCGGGCACTGCGTGACGCGGCATGTGGTTTCTAGGAGAAGGCAAGTCAGCTTCACAGTTTGGCAGCGGCAATCCCAGCATTCAGCGCGCGCCGCCTCGGGCCGGAACTGCCCGGCCAGCCTGTGCTTAGCGCAGAGCTGGGTTGCCCCGGAGCGAGCCCAGCGGCAGGCGAGTCTCTGGGGCTGAGCTCTGTTCCCTGAGGACTTGCCCCCTGCAGCCTCGGGCATGAAGAGAGCTCTGTAGCGTTTGGGACCGTGGACATTTTTTATCAGGTTTGGGGCATAAAAAAGGTTCCTGTCAGTGTGTGTGTGGGGAGGCGTAGAGAGCTCCTCGTAAGTTTTGGGGGCTGCAAGCAAGCTGCGTTCTAATTTAAGACGAGACGTCTGTCAGGTGAGGGGTCCAGCCGAACCCTCGGCGGTCGGAGGGGATTGCAAGGCAATGCCTGCCATTTGGAGCTGTGGAGGGGAAAACAAATTCTTCGCTTAGTTTCGCGGCGGCGAGGAGATTCTAGTGGGTTTCCTGGGGCTTCGAAGAGATCCTTTTCAGTGTCAGGGGGGGAGATGAGCTCCCTGTCAGCTTTGGAGTGGAGGACGAAATTGCGGTTTATTTCATTTTGGAGCAGAATGAGACTCCTTACTGCTCGGGAGGGAATGATACTGAGAATGACGAAAAGGATCATTTAAACTCTCCCAACGCGATCCCAGGACTGTGATTTGAGTTGGGTGCCTAGTCTTGTTTGTCTTGTTCCCGAAGGCTTTGGGGGGTGGGGTGGGGGGGCGTAATTCGGAATAACCTGCGGAGACCTTCAGGGATTTCCGCATCTCTGCTTCTTCCTATTTTGGGGGGCTAGACAGGGTCTCTGGTCTCTCCCTCAGCTTCCCTCTTCCCAGCCTCATCCTTTATGCCGCGGTTTGCGTCATAATAAAGGGAGCTGAGAGTCCTGGGAAGCAAGAGGGCAGTGAAGAGAGGGGGTTCAGTGAGGGATTAAATAAGCTTCCCGAAAGCTTTCAGATATTTACATGAAACCCGGAAAGAAGTTGTCACTGACTTCAGGGCCAAAGAAGGTAGGGGTCTGGGGGAGGCGTTTGGAAGGCAGGGCAGAGCAGATAGCAGAACGTTCTTGCTGTTCTTTCCAAGTGAAAGAAATCCTGAAGGGTGGGTGGACTTTCTCCACTTAACTCCTGCACTCTCACCAGCTGTGTTGAGTCCTGGCTCGGTTACTCCCTTTTTCAGAACTGGAGGTTGGTACCCAGGGGGTGGGGTGGGGGCGGAGACACGGAACGATTTGGAAACCCGGGGCCGGAGGAGTCACTTGGTAAAGAAGTGTTGTTTGTGTCTAGCCATCGTCTAGAGAAGGCGCTTGTTGCTGCCTTCAGACCCAGTAAAGCTTCAAAACTGGCACGGCGCAAAACGATCCAACCCCCTGTGAAGATGGCCTCGGTGCCTGTGTATTGCCTCTGTCGACTGCCTTATGATGTGACCCGCTTCATGATCGAGTGTGACATGTGCCAGGACTGGTTTCACGGCAGGTAAGAAGGGCAGGCCAGGCTGGTCAGGGAGCATTGGCCAGGTGTGTTGTTTTCACTTGCTCTCTCCTCCTCTCAGCCCTGTTTTCTACCTACTGCTCAGAAACTAGCCCCTCCGTCAATTTACTAGACCTAGGTTTTTCTATCGCTCCTTGCCCAACAACTAGGTCCTAGCTGACAGTGGTCTGTGGTTTCTCTCTGTTTCCCTATGTATATTTATTGTACTTTGTGTATGTACATGAATATACATATATATGTATATATATGCATACGTATTTGATTTTCTAGCTGCGTTCTAGCTACAAAGAAATTATCAGTTGTATGGTTGTGTTTTCCCTCGTATCCTGGCTTTGGGGGAGGCAGCACTGCATTTTTGAGATATCTGAGTTTAAGAACATGGATTTCTTTGTAACTTACTATCAGTGGCCTTGGCCAAAGTTGCTTTTGCTTCTGTGAGCCTCACTTACAAATCAATACCTCTTTCATAGCTGTAAAGCAGTTTGCTTGCATTCTATAAATGGATGCAGAACCAGAAAAATATTTTATTTCTGTGCCGTCTGCAGGACTGTCTAACTACATTAAAATTAAAAGACGTAGGGTAAAACAACAGGACAAATGCACCTGTCTGTCACCCAGGTTTCCAGTGAGATTAGTGTATATAATAAAAATCAAAATATTATCCTATTACTGAGGGAATTTGTATACTGGAGTTTAATAAAAAACAGTATTCGGGACCATTCTCTTACTATATAAGTTCTAGAATGTTAAGTTGTCAATTTTTAAAGGAGCTGTTCCTGTTATACTCAAAAACAAAGTAAGGGTGGGGTCAGTGGGTCTCATGTTCAAGGCCTGCCTGAGCCAGTTCAAGGCCAGCATGGCAACTTAGCACGATTCTGTCTCAATAATAATAATAATAATAATAATAATAATAATAATAATGTAAAGAGCTTGGGATATAATTCAGTGGAAAGCTCTTGCCTCAAAATATCAAAAAAATTAAAAAAAAATTATTTAATCTTATAGTTGCACATATGTCTGTTACTTCCTAGAGGTAGAGATACCTTTTCTGTTTCTTTTTAGTATTTCTAGTGCTAAATATGCAGTAGATATTTAGTACAGTTTTGAATAAATAAGCAAGTCATAATGAAAAAAACTTATTTCACTATGGCCCTTAGTTTGGAAGTGTGTATGATATCTCTTTAAAAGGGCTTTTGCTCACAGTGTAGAAATCTGAAAACACAACAGGAATGAATGTTTCCTAACTTCTTACCCTGTGTCAGACTCCATAACTGACATTCCATAAATTATTTTGTCTGTACCCAAGTCTGAAAGTTCAAATTTTTCTTCTACTTGTGCGGGTTTCTGTATCCGGGTGTGTACACATGTATGGAAGCCAGAGGTCAGCCTCAGGCTTCCAGGCCTCAGTCCTCAGGAACCAGCCATCTTGTTGGTTTTTTTTTTTTTTTTAGCTAGGGTCTCCCCGTGGCCTGGTACTTTATAAGTAGCCTAGGCAGGTGGGCCAGATAGCCGCAGGGATTTTCCCATTTCTCTCCCTACCACTGGGATTATATGGACTTGAATCTTTCTTACATATGTTCTGGAGATTGAACTAAAGTCCTCATGTTTGCCTAGTAAACACTTTACTCACTGAGCCTTCTCCCCAGCCTAAAAGTTACACTTGTGGGAGAGCACACTCCTGTGAGTATGTATGTGTATATGCATCCATGTGTGCACATACGCTTGAGGAGCTATCAGGTAGCTTTCTTTACTGCTCTCCACCTTATCTTTCATGCCAAACCTGGAGCTTGGCTTAGGCTAGCTGGCTAGCAAGCTCCAGAGATACATTTGTCTGTTTGCCCTCATTGCTAGTGTTGCAAGCATTTATGGCCATGCTCAGTTTTATGGTAGTTTTGGGGATTTGAACTCAGGCCCTCTTACTTTCATAGCAAGCTGAGCCATCTCCCTAGTTCCTGAAAGTTAGATTTTAAAGTGTGAGTGTGGGTGCGTGGGGGGTGGCACTTGTGTGTACATAGCATGTTATGAATGTGGAGATCACAAGACAACTTGGAGGAGTCAATTTTCTCCTTGCACCATGTAAGACCAGGAATAAACTCAGGTTGTCAGGCTTGGTGACAAGTACCACCTAGTGAGGTATTTCATCGGCCCAACCCAGATTTTTTTTTTTTTTTTGGTTTTTTGAAACAGGGTTTCTCTGTACAACCCTGGCTGTCCTGGAACTCACTCTGTAGACCAGGCTACCAGGCTGGCCTCGAACTCAGAAATTTCCCTGCCTCCGCCTCCCAAGTGCTGGGACCAACCCAGATTTTTAAAAGAATTAATTTTTTTTAAATGGGCTTTAGGGCATAGGCCTGTAATTACAGTTACTTTGGAGACTGAGGAAGGGGATTGCAAAGTCAAGGCTGGCCTATGCAAAAAAAAAAAAAAGATTTTTTTTCTTATTATATAGGTGAGACATGTCCACTATAGAAAATACAAAAAAAAAAGAATAATAGAAGGAAATAAAAAAGTCATCTATGGGTCTGTTGGATACAATTCACTGTTAATTTTTTTGCTGCTGCTGTATTAATTCTTGTTCTTTGACTTAAAACATATGTTTTTATAGGTTGCGATTATATTATAAATACTATTTTGTGATCTCCCTCAGTCCACACCCAGCATTTTAATGTGGGTATTTGCCAGGTTGTTAGAAAAAATCTACAAGATTTCTTTTCTTTTTTTTTATTAGATATTTTCTTAATATACACTTCAAATGCTATCTCAAAAGTCCCCCATACCCTCCCCCCTGCCCTGTTCCCCTACCCACCCACTCCCACTTCTTGGCCCTGGCATTCCCCTGTACTGAGGCATATAAAGTTTGCAATACCAAGGGCCTCTCTTCCCTGTGATGTCCAACTAGGCCATCTTCTGCTACATATGCAGCTAGAGACACAAGCTCTGGGGATACTGGTTAGTTCATAAGTTCATATTGTTATTCTACCTATAGAGTTGCAGACCCCTTCAGCTCCTTGGGTGCTTTCTCTAGCTTCTCCATTGGGGGCCCTGTGTTCCATCTAGATGACTGTGAGCATTCACTTCTATATTTGCCAGGCACTGGCATAGCCTCACAAGAGACAGCTATAACAGGGTCCCTTCAGCAAAATCTTGCTGGCATATGCAATAGTGTCTGGGTTTGGTGGCTGATTATGGGATGGATCACCGGGTGGGTAGTCTCTGGATTGTCCATCCTTTTGTCTTAGCTCCAAACTTTGTAACTCCTTTCATGGGTATTTTGTTCCCTATTCTAAGGAGGAATGAAGTATCCATCCATTAGTCTTCCCTCTTCTTGATTTTCTTGTGTTTTGCAAATTGTATCTTGGGTGTTCTATGTTTCTGGGCTAATATCCACTCATCAGTGAGTGCATATCTAATGACTTCTTTTGTGATTGGGTTACCTCACTAAGGATGATATCCTCCAGATCCATCCATTTGTCCAAGAATTTCATAAATCCATTGTTTTTAATAGCTGAGTAGTATTCCATTGTGTAAATGTACCATATTTTCTGTATCCATTCTTCTGTTGAGGGGCATCTGGGCTCTTTCCAGCTTCTGGCTAATATAAATAAGGATGCTATGAACATAGTGGAGCATGTGTCCTTACCGGTTGGGGCATCTTCTGGATATATGCTCAGGAGAGGTATTGCTGGATCTTCCGGTAGTATTATGTCCAGTTTTCTGAGGAACCTCCAGACTATCTTCCAGAGTGGTTGTACAAGCTTGCAATCCCACCAGGAGTGTTCCTCTTTCTCCATATACTCGCCAGCATCTGCTGTCACCTGAGTTTTTGATCTTAGCCATTCTGACTGGTGTGAGGTAGAATCTCAGGGTTGTTTTGATTTGCATTTCCCTGATGATTAAGGACGTTGAACATTTTTTCAAGTGCTTCTCAGCCATTCGGTATTCCTCAGGTAAAAATTCTTTGTTTAGCTCTGAGCACCATTTTTTTAATGGGGTTATTTGATTTTCTGGAGTCCACCTTCTTGAGTTCTTTATATATATTGGATATTAGTCCCCTATCTGATTTAGGATAGGTAAAGATCCTTTCCCAATCTGTTGGTGGCCTTTTTGTCTTATTGACAGTGTCTTTTGCCTTGCAGAAGGTTTGCAATTTTATGAGGTCCCATTTGTCAATTCTTGATCTTACAGCACAAGCCATTGCTGTTCTGTTTAGGAATTTTTCCCCTGTGCCCATATCTTCGAGGCTTTTCCCCACTTTCTCCTCTATTAATTTCAGTGTCTCTGGTCTTATGTGGAGGTCTTTGATCCACTTAGACTTGAGCTTTGTACAAGGAGATAAGAATAGATCAATTCGCATTCTTCTACATGATAACAACCAGTTGTGCCAGCACCATTTGTTGAAAATGCTGTCCTTTTTCCACTGGATGGTTTTAGCTCCCTTGTCAAAGGTCAACTGACCATAGGTGTGTGGATTCATTTCTGGGTCTTGAATTCTATTCCATTGATCTACCTGTCTGTCATTGTACCAGTACCATGCAGTTTTTATCACGATTGCTTTGCAGTACAGCTTAATGTCAGGCATGGTGATTCTACCAGAGGTTCTTTTATTGTTGAGAATAGTCTTTGCTATCCTAGGTATTTTATTTTTCTAGATGAATTTGCAAATTGCCCTTTCTATCTCAGTGAAGAATTGGGTTGAAATTTTGATGGGGATTGCATTGAATCTGTAGATTGCTTTTGGCAAGATAGCCATTTTTACGAATGTTGATCCTGCCAATCCATGAGCATGGGAGATCTTTCCATCTTCTGAGATCTTCTTCAATTTCTTTCTTCAGAGACTTGAAGCCCTTATCATACAGATCTTTCACTTTCTTAGTTAATCACACCAAGGTGTTTTATATTATTTGTGACTATTGTAAAGGGTGTTGTTTCCCTAGTTTCTTTCTCAGTCCATTCATCCTTTGTGTAGAGAAAGGCCATTGATTTATTTGAGTTAATTTTATATCCAGCTATTGCACTGAAGCTGTTTATCAGGTTTAGTAGTTCTCTGGTGGAATTTTGGGGGTCACTTATATATAATATCATATCATCTGCAAATAGTGATATTCTGACTTCTTCCTTTCCAACTTGTATCCCCTTGATATCCTTTTGTTATGGAATTGCTCTTGCTAGAACTTGAAGTACCATATTGAATACTTAGGGAGAAAGTGGGCAGCCTTGTCTAGTCCCTGATTTTAGTGGGATTGCTTCGAGTTTCTCTCCATTTACTTTGATGATGGCTACTGGTTTGCTGTAGATTGCTTTTATTATGTTTAGGTATGGGCCTTGAATTCGTGATCTTCCAAAACTTTTATCATGAAGGGGTGTTGGATTTTGTCAAATGCTTTCTCCGAATCTAATGAGATGATCATGTGTTTTTTGATTTTGAGTTTGTTTATATAGTGGATTACGTTGATGGATTTCCGTATATTAAACCATCCCTGCATCCCTGGGATGAAGCCTACTTGGTCAGGATGGATGATTGTTTTGATGTGTTCTTGGATTCGGTTAGCAAGAATTTTATTGAGTATTTTTGCATCGATATTCATAAGGGAAATTGGTCTGAAGTTCTCTTTGTTGGATCTTTGTGTGGTTTAGGTATCAGAGTAATTGTGGCTTCATATAATGAATTGGATAGAGTACCTTCTGTTTCTATTTTGTGGAATAGTTTCAGAAGAGTTGGAATTAGGTCTTCTTTGCAGGTCTGGTAGAACTCTGCACTAAACCCATCTGGTCCTGGGTTTTTTTTGGTTGGGAGACTATTAATGACTGCTTCTATTTCTTTAGGGGAAATGGGACTGTTTATATCGTTAATCTGATCCTGATTTAGCTTTGGTACCTGGTATCTGTCTAAGAAGTTGTCCATTTCATCCAGGTTTTCCACTCTTCTTGAGTATAGCCTTTTGTACTAGGATCTGACAATTTTTGGATTTCCTTAGGTTCTATTGTAATGTCTCCTTTTTTGTTTTTGATTTTGTTAGTTAGGATACTGTCCCTTGGCCCTCTAGTTAGTCTGGCTAAGGGTTTATCTATCTTGTTGATTTTCTCAAAGAACCAGCTCCTGGTTTGGTTGATTCTTTGAATAGTTCTTTTTGTTTCCACTTGGTTGATTTCAGCCCTGAATTTGATTATTTCCTGTTGTCTACTCATCTTGGGTGAGTTTGCTTCCTTTAGTTCTAGAGCTTTTAGGTGTGCTGTCAGGCTGCTAGTGTATGTGCTCTCTAGTTTCTTTTTGGAGGCACTCAGGGCTATGAATTTTTCTCTTAGGACTGCCTTCATTGTGTCCCATAAGTTTGGGTATTTTGTGGCTTCATTTTCATTAAAAACTAAAAAGTCTTTGATTTCTTTCTTTATTTCTTCCTTGACCAAGGAATCATTGAGTAGAATGTTGTTCAATTTCCACGTGAATGTTGGCTTTCTATTATTTATGTTGTTATTGAAGATCAGCCTTAGTCCCTGGTGATCAGATAGGATGCATAGGATAATTTCAATATTTTTGTATCTGTTGAGACCTGTTTTGTGACCAATTATATGTTCAATTTTGGAGGAGGTACCATGATGTGCTGAGAAGAAGGTATATCCTTTAGTTTTAGGATAAAATGTTCTGTAGATATCAATTAAATCCATTTGTTTCATAACTTCTGGTAGTGTCCATGTGTCTCTGTTTAGTTTCTGTTTCCAGGGTCTGTCCATTGGTGAGAGTGGGGTGTTGAAGTCTCCCACTATTATTGTGTGAGGTGCAATGTGTGCTTTGAGATTTACTAAAGTTTCTTTAATGATTGTGGCTGCCCTTGTAATTGGAGCGTATTCAGAATTGAGAGTTCATCTTGGTAGATTTTACCTTTGATGAGTATGAAGTGCCCTCCTTGTCTTTTTTGATAACTTTGTGTTGGAAGTCAATTTTATTCGATATTAGAATGACTACTCCAGCTTGTTTCTTCGGACCATTTGCTAGGAAAATGGTTTTCCAGCCTTTCACTCTGAGGTAGTGTCTGTCCTTTTCTCTGAAGTGGGTTTCCTGTAAGCAACCAAATGTTGGATCCTGTTTGTGTAGCCAGTCCATGTTTTTTTATTGGGGAATTGAGTCCATTGATTTTAAGAGAAATTAAAGAAAAGTAATTGTTGCTGCCTATTATTTTTGTTCTTAAAGTTGGGATTCTGTTCTTGCAGCTGTCTTCTTTTAGATTTGTTCAAGGATCAATTTCTTGCTTTTTCTAGGGTGTAGTTTCCATCCTTATGTTGGTGGTTTCCCTTTATTATCCTTTGAAGGGCTGGATTTGTGCAAAGATATTGTGTGAATTTGCTTTTATCATGAAATACTTTGGTTTCCCCATCTATGGTAATTGAGAGTTCTGTTGGGTATAGTAGCCTGGGCTGGCATTTGTGTTCTCTTAGGGTCTGCATAACATCTGTCCAGGATCTTCTGGCTTTCATAGTCTCTGGTGAGAAGTCTGGTGTAATTCTAATAGACCTGCCTTTATATGTCACTTGACCTTTTTCCCTTACTGCTTTTAATATTCTATCTTTATTTAGTGCATTTGTTGTTCTGATTATTACATGTCAGGAGGAATTTCTTTTCTGGTCCAGTCTATTTGGAGTTTTATAGGCTTCTTGTATGTTCATGGGCATCTCTTTCTTTAGGTTTGGGAAGTCTTCTTCTATAATTTTGTTGAAGATATTTGTTAGCCCTTTAAGTTGAAAATCTTCATTCTCATCTACTCCTTTTATCTGTAGGTTTGGTCTTCTCATTGTGTCCTGGATTTCCTGGATGTTTTGAGTTAGAATCTTTTTGCATTTTCACTGTCTTTGATTGTTGTGCCCATGTTCTCTGTGGAATCTTCTGCACCTGAGATTCTTTCTTCAATCTCTTGTATTCTGTTGCTGATGCTCGAATCTATGGTTCCAGATTTCTTTCCTAGGGTTTCTATCTCCAGTGTTGCCTCACTTTGGATTTTCTTTATTGTGTCTACTTCCCTTTTTAGGTCTAGTATGGTTTTGTTCATTTCCTTCACCTGTTTGGATGTGTTTTCCTGTTTTTCTATAAGGACTTGCAACTCTTTAGCAGTGTTCTCCTGTATTTCTTTAAGTGAGTTATTAAAGTACTTCTTGATGTCCTCTACCAGCATCATGAGATATGATTTTAAATCCGAGTCTTGCTTTTCGGGTGTGTTGGGGTATCTAGGACTGGCTGAGGTGGGAGTGCTGGGTTCTGATGATGGTGAGTGGTCTTGGTTTCTGTTAGTAAGATTCTTACGTTTGCCTTTCGCCATCTGTTAATCTCTGGAGTTAGTTGTTATAGTTGTCTCTGGTTAGAGATTGTTCCTCTCGTGATTCTTTTAGCCTCTATCAGCAGACCTGGGAGACTAGCTCTCTTCTGAGTCTCAGTGGTCAGAGTATTCTCTGCAGGCAAGCCCTCCTCTTGCAGGGAAGGTACACTGATATCTGGCATTTGGACCTGCCTCCTTGCTGAAGATGATGGCCTGAAACAGGGCCTGTCTCAGAAGCTGTGTTGCTTCTGTAGTGTGCACTCTCACCTTTGCAGACTAGTCTCTGAGGGTTCCGGGACCCAGGATGGCTCCCTCACCTGCTCCGCATAGCCCTCTCGGGCAGATACCTCTCCTCTGGCAGGGAAGGTGCCCGGATGTCTGGAGCCTGAAATGTGGTCTGTCCCAGAAACTGTGTTGCTTCTGCCTTTCCCAGAAGCTGTGTTGCTTCTGTAGTGTGCACTCTCACCTGCACAGACTAGTCTCTGAGGGACCCGAGACCCAAGATGGCTCCCCCATCTGCTCTGGTAGAGCCCTCCTTGGCCGACCTACAGCATGTTTTTGATATCTTCTTGTCTATATGTTTATCACCACTTACTTGGTCCTTCCCTTTATGGTTGTATACTTACATTATTTGTACTTTCTTACAATCAATGTGAGGCGGTAAAACCTGGGGATTCTGGGAAGGTTTTTGTATTCTGATGTGATTATTGGTTAAAACAAAAAGAAAACCACGACTGGTGGACATGTTTTTGTACAGTAGATATTTGACATTTAGAATGATAAAACTACTGAAACTTTAAGAATTATTAAACTTACAAATGTTTTATGAGTTTATGGATCCGATATGTCTTTAATAACATTTCTAAGGTATATTCTGCTTTTGTTTTTACATTCTAGCACAAGTTTCATGAAAGCATTCAGTTTTAAATTTTCTTCTGCTTCTTTCTGTGGGCTGCCAGAGAACAAGGCACCTAGCTGAAAACCAGATCCTTAGTTAGTGGCTGGCTGTTCTTGCTTACTCAGTACACCCCTAGCCCAACATACTCACTGTACTCTTAAGTTTTTACTTTAGGTCAATTGGAAATTACAAAATATTGTGGAGTTTTCATGATTGCTTCCAATAGTTAACCACGTAGACCCAGTGTGTATATGTTGTATGAGTATGTATATGCTTGTATGTATATGAGTATGAGCATATGTTTGTGAGCCCACCAAGGCCAGAGGAGGACATTAATTGTTTTGTTGTATCACTCTGTTTTATTCTCTTGAGATGATTTATCACTGAACCCTGAGTTAAACTGGTGGCTAGCAAGTCCCAGTGATCTTCTTGCCTTTGCCCCTCCCAGGACTGGGATTACTGCTACACTGACTTTTTACCCAGGTGCTAGGATCTGTGTACTAAAGTCCTCGAACATGCAAAGCACTCTTTCACCACCGAGTCATCTCTGCAGCCCAAATCCTACAGATTTCATATCCACAAATGCCCAAAGATGATAGACTTTTGAATTTCAGTTAGGGATTATGGTACATAATAAGTTGCTACCTGGAGTGGTTATAGTAAGGAAGGCCACTATGATATTTTTGATGATAAGAATCTGGAACTGTGGAGGTTAAGTGATTTTCTGAGTATGAATTTGAATTTCAAATTAATTGTTTCTAGAGTAGTGTTCTCAAATTTAGAAAAAAAATGAATAATTTCATTCCTCTTGTAAGGCAGTAGTGTTGTGCTAAACACTATGTTTTGTAGAACAGTGCACTTTAAACTTTAGTGTGTATCAATTATTTGAAAGACCCATTTAAAAAAAAACAAGATAGATCCCAACCTCAGTTTCTGACTCAGTGTGTGTGTGTGTGTATACACATATACATATATGTATATCTATGTATATGTGGCGGGGGGGGGGGACTGCACATGAACTACATAGCAAACGTGCAGGTCAGAGGGTAACTTTTCAGGAGTTAGTTCTCTGATTCTGCCTTCTTGAAGCAACTCCCTTGTTTCTGCTGCACTATTACTCCAGGCTAGCTAATCTGTGAACTTGTGGGCAGCTCTCTTGTTTTCACCTCCCATCTATTTTCACCTCCCCTCTCCCTTAGGAGTACTGGGGTTTACAGATGTACACCACTGCATCTGACTTTTTTATGCATGTTCCAGGGATTAAGTTTGGGTTTTAAATGGTAAGTGCTTTTACCTGTTGAGCCATATCAGCAGCCAGACCTATATGTATTTTAATAATACTCACCCCCCATTACCCTCTTTCACCCTCTCACCCCCTCCTGATTCCCTTCCTATTCCCAACTCTTTTCTTCTACTTTTATGTCTTTTTTTTTTTTTTGATAACTCATTGGATTTAAGGAGGCCTCCTTATCAGGATTACTTACTAGCAACTTAGCAGTGGCTGAACCACTAAAGATTTGCTTTTATATCTCCAGGGAAGGTTGGAGCTTTGTGAGCCCCTCCCTTTTCCAGGACAGAATGTTAGAAGAACAATCTTGTGCAAATCTACAGGTAATCAAGAGTTTAACAGCCATGTCATGCCCAGAACTCTGTGTTCCAAACTGCTCTCCCACCGTCCTCGGGTTTTTACATTTTTCTGTTTCTTCCAAGATGTTTCATGAGCCTTGAAGGGAGTGCTGTGTTCTATTTATACACAGGAAATCATTTATTCTTTGTCCTGTGGTTATGAGTTTGCATTTACAACCATTTATACTACTAGAAAGAGAAGGGCTTCTTTCCTGTTTTTGTTTGTTTGTTTTTTATTGTTATTGTTGGTTTTTGGTGTTTGGTGTTTTTTTGTTTTTCTTTTTTGAGACATTTGAGACAGGGTCTCACTATATAGCCTTGGCTGGCCTGGAACTCATTCTGTAGACCAGGCTGACCCCAGAGACCCGCCTTTGTTTGCCTCCCAAGCACTGAGATTAAAGGAATATACCAACATGATTAGCAAGAGAAACTTCTTTTACTAAGCTGAGAGCAGTAATATTCTATAGGCATGAACATGGTTATTTAGATGGTAATTTGATGGTACATTATGTTCACTGAGCAGAACAACTGTAGTAGCTTAATCACCCGGGCCTGTGATCTCTTTAACTACAAGCTTTTGACCTGTTTTATGGTACCAGTTTTTCTTTGCATGGAATTCCTTGTTTGTTTTGTTTAGAGGAAAATATTTCTGTTTAAATTAAGTTTGTTAGTACGACACCCCCCCCCCCCCCCGTTTGGCTGAAGAAAACCGACTTTTCTTCCTCTGTAGCCACTGACTGCCAATAGTTTCTCAGCTAGGGGTAGAACCTCACCTCTATGCTGGAGGGTTTTTTTTAAAGATTTATTTATTTTATATATGTGAGTATACTGTCACTGTCTTCAGACACTCCAGAAGAGGGCATTGGATCCCATTACAGATGGTTGTGAACCACCATTCTGGGAATGGAACTCAAGACCTCTGGAAGAGCAATCAGTGCTCTTAACTGCTGAGGTGTCTCTCTAGCCCATCTGTACTGGAGTTTTAACCGGTTTGATCTTATGCAAGTTTTGTGCTGTGCTAAGAACTCTATTTGTTATGGGTTTTTGAGTGCAATGACTCCAACCTGTCCAGAAGACATTATTTCACAGCAGTCTACTCTTAAAGTTTTTCTGCCCCTTCTTCCACAATGCTTCCTGATCCTTAAGGAAAAGAGTGTGATATAAACTTGTAATTTTTTTTCCAAGACGGGGTTTCTTTGTAGCCTAGGCTGTCCTGGAACTCACTCTACAGACCAGGCTGTCCTAGAACTCACTCTACAGTCCAACCTGGCCTGGCCTCAAGAGATTCCCCCTACTTCTGCTTCTCAAGTGTGCCACCAAAGGTGTGAGCCACCATTGCCCGGCTAATCCCTATCTTACAATCTCCTAACCCCCCCCGCCCCCTTCTCTTAGGTTCTCTGAGCCTTTCAGGGAGAGAGGTGTGATATAGATGTCTCATTTAGAGCTGAGCACTCCACAGTGACTTACTCTCTGCATTTTGACCAGTTGTGAGAAATTGTATTAAACATCATCCACTACATAAAGAAACTTCTCTGATGAAGGGGCCTATAGATATTTAGAAATATTTAGAAGGTAGTATAATGAAGGGAAGATGAATAATGGAGGTAAAGGTTTAAGTGGGGAGTAGATATGAGGGTGAAGCGGGGGAGGTAAAGGGATAACCAGCACTAAAGATGTTTGAAAAAGCCATATAAATAATAGTTTATAAGCTTCCTGTTATATGTACATACATACACACAGACAAGCTTAATTTAATTTACCTCACATACCAGGATAATGCCTATCTCAGAAGCTGTA
Organism: Mus musculus; assembly: GCF_000001635.26. NCBI lineage: Eukaryota > Metazoa > Chordata > Mammalia > Rodentia > Muridae > Mus > Mus musculus. The sequence goes on from NC_000086.7 coordinate 151,535,216, forward strand.
GATTATCAAAAAGCCCAGTGCCAGGGGTAAAATACTCCATATGGGAAGGTGGTCATAGAGGTCACTCCCCTCCAAAAAACCAATACAGAGTATTGTTATTGTTCTTAGTTATTCACTAGAACTTGTTGGTAAGATCCTGTTGCTGAAGACACCATATACTTTGATCACAGGATATGGAAAACTCAAGCAGGTTCTGACCTGGAAGCATTCTTCCTACTAGGTAACTTTCATAGTATCAGAAGGTGTTTTTGTAGGCTGCTGGGAAAGAAAAACCATCAACACTCTTACCCAGCTGTGAATCCTGTGAGCTACAGGACTGGCCTGGCATGCTCATTGGCTCAATAGTAGCATGAATACTATGGAGGTAACCAGCAGCTTTCTAATTGGACTTAAGGCCTGATCCACAATGGGAAACTCATCTATGTTCTGTAAACCTGCCCAAGAACTTGTTGTTAAGCAAGTTATAGGCTCTGCTAATATAATTTTGCTAAAGGGATATAATATCAAAACGCCTTCTGAATTCTTTTTTTAAAAATCTAGTTCTGTTCCTTCTTTCCTCCCACCTCCCTCTGCTTCCTCCTCTTTCTTTATTCTTCCCTCCTTTCTGTGTGTGAGCTTTTGTGTATGTATGTGCCATGGTGTTCATGTGGGGGTCAAAGGTCAACTTGTTGGCATCAATTCTCTCTACAATGTGGGTCCTTGGCATCAAACTCATTAGGCTTACAGAACAAGCACCTTTAATCTGCTTAATGGCTTTACCAACCCTCTTTTTTTTGTTTCTCCCTCTTTCAAAATTAACTTTTATTTATGACTATTTATGGACAGGCATGCATGCCTGTTTGTGTGTACCTGTGTGTGTGTACTGACTGAGTCCTTGTGCTTGCCTGTGTGTGTGAATTCATACCTATGTGTGTGTGTGTGTGTGTGTGCATGCCAGCATGGGCATAAGTCCCTGTGTGTACATTCGTGCCTGCGTGTATGTGTGTGCATGTTTGCATGTGTGCTTGCATGTGTCTCCCTGCATGTTTGTGTGTATATAGTTTTGTATATAGTTTTTTTCTCCCCTGCAGCTCAATCCCAGACAATACCAGGCAAGCATTCTGTCATTGAATTATCCCCAGTCTTTATCCCTTTCCTTTTAGTCTACATTTAAACATGAAATGAGATTTTATTTTTAAATTAAGTATGTGTATGTGTTGTATGTGTGTGTTGCTCGATTTGTGGGCAGGGGGAGGGCTTGCATGTGGAAGTTAGAGAACACATTTGTAGAGTTGATTCTCCTTTTACCTTTCTACATAAATTCCAGGAACTGAACTCAGGGCTTCAGGCTTTGAGGGAATCATCTTGCCAGCCTCTGTTTTAGTTTTTGAAAGGGGTCTTACATAGCTCAACTGACTTCAAACTTGGCTATGTAGCTAAAAGTGACCTTGAACTCCTGATCCACCTGCTACCACCCCCTAAACTTGGATTATAGACCTGAGATAACATTTTTGGTTTTATTCAGTACTGGGGATTGAACCCAGGACTTTGTGTATGCTATGTAAGCATGGTACCAAAATGAACGATCCTTAATCTTTCCTCTGTTCTATATGCCTCTGTTTATATTTTCCCTCCTTTCTGAGGGTTACTTAAACCTGTTTTATAATTCCATATTGCTTTTTTCTTTAGTATATTTGAGTGTGGCTCTGTATACATTTTCACTTTTTACTACAGTCACCTGGTATTTGTATTTTTCCAGTTCAAGTGAGGAGTAAAAATTTCTCTTTAAGTTCTTTTAATGTGTTCTACATACATTGAGAACTACATCAGAATGTTTGGTTCTGTATTTTAACAGGTTCTCTAGATGTTCTTGATATTTAGAAAATGAGAAACTTTCAGGCCAGTGGTGGCTCACGCCTTTAATCCCAGCACTCAGGAAGCAGAGGAAGGTGAATTTCTGAGTTCAAGGCCAGCTTGGTCTGCAGAGCAAGTTCTAGAACACTCAAGGTTACACTGTCTCCAAAAACCAAAAAAAGAAAAAAATTCGAGGAACATGAGTCAGTTGGTAGATTGCTTGGTTAGCATTGATGAAGCTAAGGTTGGATCCTAGCATCACATAAACCTGCCATGGTTGTACAGTCTGTAATTCTAATACTGAAGACTATGGAAGCCAGGAGGATTAGAAATTCATGGTAATCTTTGCTATATAGTGAGATGAGGCCAGCCTGGGATACATGAGACCCTGTCTCTGAAAACACCCTGAGAAATTCTTGTCTTGTTAGAAAATGGTGACTTACCAGAGTCTGCGTTGATGAGAAACGGTTTTATTTTGAACATATATCAATATGGGACTTGCTGATAGATTGGATTGGGATTGTGAAAGAAAGAGGTAAGGAGTGACTTCATTTTGAGGAGTTTTAGTATAAATGGGAATAGAGTAATGGGACAGTGACTGAGAAGCTTACAAGATATGTAGAGAATGGACTGTTTTGTCTGTAACATCAGGTCATTTTGGAATTTAGTTCTTTTAAATGGCAAACTCATATGCCAGGTACTGAGCAGAGAGCAGAAACTTCTCGGGTACATGGAGCTTGTTTAGTTTCTTTAGCACTACTCCAAGTCCTTTGCCTGGAGGCAATGGAGCCAGTGATGAGAACTATGGGTACCTTTGCTTCTGTTTTTGTAGATTGTGTTCTATCTGATAAAGGTTGTTGCAAGAATCCCAAACCAAAAATGGATTTGGATTTTTTCTGAGATTTTTTTTTAAATGAAGGAAGGTAAAATATACTCTTTCTTTCTTTATTTATGAATGAAGATATTGGCTTTCCAAGTTATAGGTTGGTGACAAGGCCTAGCTCCCTGAGTATTCTCAGAGAGCAGAGGCTGAGCATATTGGAAGACAGATAGAATCTTGAGCAAAATTTGTCTGGCTGTTCTGGCTCCTCTGATCTTTGGGTCCCACTTAGTTCCACAGCCCTGGACGAAGCAATCAAGTGCCTGATTTTACATTCTTGTAGCATTTGGTTCTACTTACGGTTACATTTTAGCTGCATACTTGGTTAGATATTACGGGCTCATGAAGACCAACATTTTTGTATTATGCGGCTACTTAAACTTAGTTTTGTAATTGCTAGCAATTTGCCTAACTATTCAGACTCATTTTCTTATTGTTATAGATAGCATTTATCATGTATTAAGCACTTGAATACTTTAAGTTCATTGAATCCTAGCAACATCTCTAAAAGGTGGTTACTAGTAATTTTTCTGTTTCACAACTTATAGAAACTGGGACACAAAGAATTTATATAAACTTCCTATGCTCACACAGTTATATATGGAAGAAGTAAAATTCAAACCAGATAGTTTGGCTCCTATATCTTTTTATTTTTTATTTTTTTCGAGACAGGGTTTCTCTGTGTAGCCCTGGCTGTCCTGGAACTCACTCTGTAGACCAGGCTGGCCTCGAACTCAGAAATCCACCTGCCTCTGCCTCCCAAGTGCTGGGACTAAAGGCGTGCGCCACCACACCCGGCCTCTTTTTATCTTTTTTTTTTTTAAAGATTTATTTATTTATTATATGTAAGTACACTGTAGCTGTCTTCAGACACTCCAGAAGAGGGTGTCAGATCTTGTTACAGATGGTTGTGAACCACCATGTGGTTGCTGGCATTTGAACTCCGGACCTTTGGAAGAGCAGTCAGGTGCTCTTACCCACTGAGCCATCTCACCAGCCCTCTTTTTATCTTTTAACCTCTGTGTTTTAGTGTCTCAATGCTGTACAGAGTGTCTCTGGTTTGTTATAAAGATTAAATATTATAATATATTTAAAGTCCATAGCTTAGTTTTCTTTTATGTAGGCTTTTCTTCTCAGTTACTTATATGTAGGCTTTAAATTTACTCATTCATTTGGCAATTATTGTTCTGTTTTACTTACTTTGTAGCACTTAATGAAACTGTTCTGCCATTGCCTGTCTCTTTCCCTCTAGAATGCTCATTCTATAGGAATCTACATACAATTAATATTTATTTGTATACTCATTTACTTAGTAAATATTTGTTGAGTGCCTACACTGAGCCCAGCTTAATTTCAGTGCTCCATGTTATACTAATTCTCTTCACCAAGGAAGCTACCCTGAGTAAGACAGCATTTACTACTCTTGGTACTTGGTGATAATTGTTGAGACAGTGCATTAACTTTGGCTTATCTGCCTCCCTAGTTTAAGGAATTATCTAGCCCATTGCATGTTTGCTGAATTAGTATGGATAGTAAATGAAAAAAGACTGGGAGATGGAAGATCTGAGGACTTTTGGTGAATACCAGAATTTTTGTGTGCTGGATGTAGTCAGCACAAATGGCAAGTGAATAAACATTTATTGTTGGTCAGCATAGGTAGAGGTGAAATAGGTAGTATGCAGCAGGAGTGTCTGCAGTACAGAAGAGGAGCAATAGCACCATGGGCTAGCAATATGAATCCAGCTGGTTTTACTCCTCCCCACCTGCAACCAATGTAGGCCACAATATAATAATGAACCATACAAAGTGGTATAGCCCACTGTGGAGTGTGGTCTTACTCATTCTATCAAATAGCCTGATGGTTTTACTTTTGTCCATTTTTTTGTGGTGTTAGAGATCAAACACTTATGGCCTCATTCATATTAGACAAGTATTTAATCTCTAAACCACATCCCCAGGCCTTTTTTAGATTAAGGGTGGCTTCATGAGCATGTGAATCCTGTTGTCACATGGAGCCCTACAGTTGAGGTTTAATGCAATGCTTGTTGTTCCAAAAGTCTTAATATATTTTAACTTTGGATTTTTGTATGTGGCATCAGTGGATTGTGTGCTGAGAACTTAGATCCTAGAGTTCTCTGGTCCTACATCTTCTTTCTTGCCTTCCTGAAAAGGATCATGGCTAATTGCCTGAGACTCTGTCCTTAAGTGGAGATGTGGAAAAATTCAGGGTCCAGAGCATGCATACTGTACTGAGTGATTTGCCTTTACCCCCAAGAGAGCGTGACAGGAAAAATAAAAAACTCATATTGCCAAGGTTAGGTCTATAATTATAATTACTCAGGAAGCTGAGGCAGAAGAATCACAAGGCAGTTTAGTGAGACCCTATCTCAAGTAGGATGTTTGTTTTGAATCAGGGTCTCATTATGTAGTTACAGCTGTTTTGGAACTCATAGACCAGGCTGGCCTTGCACTCACAGAGGTCTACTTGCCTCTGCCTCTCAAGTGCTAGAATTAAAGGCATACACTGCTATACTTGTATTGAGACCCTATCTCAAAAAAGGAGAAATAGAGCTAGAGTTTTAACTATGTGACAGAGCCTTGCATGTATGGCCCTGGGTTCAGTCCCTAGCCACAAAAACAAAACAAACAAAACCCAGAAAAAAACCAGTAGTAACAACTGAACTTCATGTGTATTAGTTACTTTTGTATTGCTATGATAAGCAATACAAAATGCATGCCTGAAGCAACTTGTAGAAGGATTGGTTTATTTTGTGTTTATAGTTCCACAGGGATAAGAGTCCATTACAATCATCATAATGACAGTGGTGGAGGTGGAGGTGGTGCATGTGCATGGAAGAAAGCACCAGGAATGGCAGTAGGAACAGCAACAAGCAGAGAAACCTCGTGGCTTTTGAAACCTTAGAGCCCACCACCAGTGGCATACTTTCTCTAGCATACTTTCTCTAAGTCTAGCCAAGCAGTGTAACCAAGTGTGAACCAAGTGTTCAGACACACAAGAACATGGATGATATCTCATTCAAATTCCACATCATGGTGACCTGAAAGACCACAGAAAGTAAAAAGCTCCTTTTTATGTTTCTGAAGAAGGGGCTCTTGCTTTTTATTTATAGTAAGCATATTCATTTATATAATTGATGCTGTGTGTGAGGGATAAAAGATGACACCAGAGATGCAAGGCCTTTTTAGGCCATGGGCAATTCATTCTTAAAGAAAAATTGGGAGTACATACATACCATGCATGTCCTTTTGGGTCTGAATTACCTCACTCAGGATGATATTTTCTAGTTCCATCCATTTGCCTGCAAAACTCAGGATGTCCTTGTTCTTAATAGCTGTGTAGTATTCCATTGTGTAAATGAACCACATTTTCTGTATCCATTCTTCTGTCGTGGGGCATCTGGGTTATTTCCAGCTTCTGGCTATCACAAATAAGGCCACTATGAACATGTGCCCCTGTGGCATGGTTTTGTGGCATTTTTTGGGTATATTCCCAAGAGTGGTATTGGGTGAGGGAAAAGGACTGAAGCTCTGAGGGCCAGCAGTAAGAATGGAAACAGGCAGCCTTGGGAGATAGGAGGTTGGGGGGTACCCTTCAGAATGCACCAGAGACTTGGGAAGTAAGAAACTCTCAGAACTCAAAGAGAGGGACCTTAGATGAAATGCCCGACAGTAGAGAAAGGGAACTTATAGAGCCCACCTTCAGCAGGAAGACAGGACATCAAATGAGGGATGGGGTTGCAATCCCAAAGTCACAACTCTGCTCCATAATAGTTCCTGTCTGAATGAATTACAGGGATGGAAATGGAGAGGAGCCTGAGGAAAAGAAGGTCCAGTGACAGGCCCAAAGTGGGATCCAGCTCAGGGGGAGGCCCCAAGGCCTGACACTGTTACTGAGGCTATAGAGCACTCTCAAAAAGGGACCTAACATAACTGTACTCTGGAAGACCCAACAAGCAGCTCAAAGAATCAGATGCAGATATTTGTACCCAACCAATGGACAGAAGCAGCTGACCCCTGTTGTTGAATTAGGGAAGGCTGAAAGAAGCTGAGGAGAAGGGTGATCCTGTAGGAAGACCAGCAGTCTTAATTAATCTGGACCCCCAAGATCTCTCAAACACTGGATCACCAACCAGGCAGCACACACCAGCTGATATGAGGCCATGAACACGCATACAGTAGAGGACTGCTGTGTCTGTGCTCATTCAGAGCTGACGCACCTAACCCTCAAGAGGAAGCCCCGGGGAGTTTAGAGGTCAGGTGGGCTAGGGTGGGGTGGGGGGTGGGGACATCCACGTGGAGGCAGGGTGGGGAGGAGGTATGGGATGTGAAACAGTCGAAGGGTGGACGGGTGTGTGTGTGGGGGGGGGGAGTTAAAATATGGAGTGTAAAAATGTAAATAATAAATTAAAAAAAGAAAAAGAAAAAATAGGGAGGGACTGGAGAGATGGTTCAGCAATTAAGAGCACTTGCTGCTTATTTTTTCAGAGGAGCTGAGTTCAAATCCCAGCACCCATGTCAGGTATTCCAAAACTACTTGTAACTTCAGCTCCAATACCCTCTTTCTGCTTCTAAGGACACCCTCTAATACATGTACACACACAAAAAAATGAAAATAAGAGCCTTTGAGGGGTTTTGGGTATGAGATAATGAGAGATTACATTTTTAAAAATGTAATTAATTGATGTTATGTGTTTTTGTATGCCTGAGTATGTATCTACACCATGTGTGTGCTGCAGCCCAAGGAGGTCAGAAGAAGGTGTTGGATCTCCTAGAACTGGAGTTTCTGGATCCTCTGCTTAATTACTGAGCCATTTCTCTAGCCCACACTTCAATTTTTAGTGATCATTTTGGTATGGAGAATCATTTTTCGTGGAGACAAAGTTGAGGTTTGGAGTCTATTTGAGTGAGTAGGACAATACTTCTAGTTAGAGATCATAATCTATGTTATGGATGCAGCAGTAAGGATGACAGAGGCACACAAGTGAGAGCTAAAGAATTAAGATATAGAACTGATAATTTTGAGTTTTTTTACCATGTTTAAATTGCTACCCATTCCAAAAGGGGGCCATTTTGAGCTATATAAATGTAGATAGAGATGTTTGGCTGTGAACTCTCAGAAAGGGGCAGACAAGAAGGAATGAAAGGAAAAGAAGAGTGGGTTTTTAAGGTCAGTATACATGTTTACATAGTATTGTAAAGAAAGAGAAAGAAACAGGGTGAGAGATTGAAGATACCATAGAAAGAAGGGACAGATAATTGATAAAATAAAAAAATGTGATCTGGGTGCCAGCACTGGCTTTAGGAGGAAGGAAAGATAGCATTTCCACTTTTAACAGGAGGAAAGGGTGGGTGAAAGAAGAAGAGCTGTTATTAGAAGTCAAATTTTTTCTTGTCTGATTATTTCCTTTCTGTTTTATTTTTCAAGAAAGGAAGTAAATCATTTGCATGGAGAGAGGGGAGAGAGAATGGGATCAAGTTTACTGTGGATTATGGAAAGGAAAGAGCTGAGTAGGAAATTATGGGAGAATTATCAGTCAGTATAATCTCCCCCCCCCCACCTCTTCCACCCAAGTACCTCTCTCCCTCTGCCTCCTGTGATTATTTTGTTCCCCTTTCTAAGTGGGATTGAAGCATCCATACTTGGGCCTTCCTTCTTGTGTTTGTTTGTTTTGTTTTGTTTTTTGAAGTTTTTTTTTTTGGGGGGGGGGGGAGAGTTTCCAGACTGGGTTTCTCTGTATAGCCCTGGCTGTCCTGGAACTCACTCTGTAGATTAGGCTGGCCTCAAACTCAGAAATCCGCCTGCCTCTGCCTGCCTTCCTTCTTGTTAAGACCATGTGAAGCTGATAGAACACTTAACACAGTGCTCCTTAGACTGTATGATGAAGAACAAGGACATATTTTTCTTTATTTTTGGTCTCTAATGGATTAATTATTTTATAAAATAAAAAGAGGATGACTAGTAAAACAATGTAATCAAAAAGCAATATAACAAACCTCAATTTTTCATTATTAGATTCAATGGCTATTAAAACATCCTGCCAGTTTTTTGAGAAGTAATACTGTCGTTTTCTGTACTTACTATAGACCTGTAGACAGATCAGTAGTAGTCTATGGATTAGACTAGTGGTTTTCAGCCTTCCTAATAAATTTCATACAGTTCTTAATATGTGGTGGCCCTCAACCATAAAATTATTTTAGTTGCTACTTCATAACTGTAATTTTACTACTGTTATGAATTGTCATGTAAATTAATAAATGTCTTATATGCAGGATATCTGATATGGTCATGACCCACAGGTTGAGAATAACTGGATTACACTTTGAGTAGCACTAGTATGGAGAAAATAATTTCCTTGTACACCAACTGTATTTGTTTAAACTTGCAAAGTAAGGTTCTGTTTTATATTGTTTTGTTTTTAGACTGGGTTTCATCTAGCCAAAGCTGACCTTAAACTACTGATTCCTCTGCTCCTATCTCTGAAATTTTGAGATTACGGGTTTATTAGTTACTTTTCTGTCACTGTAATAAACACCATGACCAAAGCAACTAAAAACAGAAAGTATTAAATTGGGCTTATATATGTTTCAGAGGGTTAGGACCCATGATGAAAAAGAGAAGGCATGACAACAGAAACAACTGAAAGCTCACATCTTGAACCTTAAGCAGGAGTAGAGACCACACTAGGGTTGGTAGGAGTCTGTTGAAATCTCAAAGACTGCGCCCCCACACCCTGACACAAATCCTCCAAGGTCATACCTCATCCTTTCCAAATAGTTCCACTAACTGGGGACTATGTATCCAAATGTATGAGCCTATGAGGGCCATTCTGATTCAAACCACCACAGCACACATGTACCACCATGCCCGGCAAGTATTTCTTGAAGGGGAAGCTAGAGCAGTTTATGTATCATGGTATAGGATTGCTGAGGGTGTGACACGGAAGTTGAGAGAGGAGACAGGCAGTGGCTGTTTTTGGTAGAAAAGGCATATCTGTAAGAGTTCAGGAGTGATGACAGCACAGTTTCCTTTTTGAGCAGTGTCCAAATATAGGAGGGACATCAGACATAAAACACGTATGTCATGGAAATGAGTGCCTCGGGTCCAAACAAAAGATTTATAGATTAGGCCAGGTGACGCAGGCCAGTAACTTTGGGACCAGGAAGTTAAGGTAAGTTTGAAGTGAGATTGTGCTATATAGTGAGACCCTATCTCAACAAGCAAGCAAGCAAACAAAAAACAAACTTTAGGGTAGTGAGAATGATAATGTGAATATGGCAAAAAGTAATGTTAACTGTCATTTGTCATTTATGTTGTGCCAGTCTCTGTGTTCATTGTGTTAATGAACTTTATGCACATTATCTGCTGACCTCTACAAAGTTGATGCTAATGTCCCAATTTCTTGATATGCTACAGGTTTATAGACATAGAGTTATTGTTGCAGAGATGAAGGTAAGGGAGGGACTGGATTTCAGGATTGATGATCATAATCTTGGCTGAAACTATTTGAGCTCTACCATATTTTTATATACCTTGTTATATGTGGTTGATAAAAGGCTTAAAGCATTTAAACCATAGCCAGAAATTATTTTAAGGGTTCTTGTCATCTTTCTTGGTGAGGGAAGGGCTTAATATGTGAAATTACTTTGTATATATACATACAAAATTAAATCTAAATGAAGCTTCAAAATGATTACCTATATTTCTTCATTCATAAATGTTGTTGGCTCTAAATATTTCTGGTGGTTTTATTTAATAAAATATCTCAGCAAAGTTCTAAGTTTGGGTTCTAGTATTTTGAGTATGTTAGGCAAAATAAAATATTAAAATAAGACTTATTTTTAAAAAATCTTTTTGTATTTTGAGATTTTTTCGTATATATCCCAGGCTGGTCTAATACTTGAGGGTAGCCTGAAACACATGATAATCCTCTTTCCTCTACCTCTAGAATGCTGGAATTAGAAGTGTGGATTAGAGGACTAGAACATCTGGTTCTTTTTACCTTTTTTGCTTTTTTGAGACAGGGTTTCTCTGTGTAACAGCCCTAGCTGACCTGGAACTTGCTCTGTAGACCAGGCTGCCATTGAACTCACAGAGATCTGCCTGCCTCTGTCTCCCAAGTGCTGGGATTAAAGGTTTGCACCACCACTGCTCAGTCCCTCTTTTTACCTTTTAAATGTAACTATTTGGAACATTTTAAATGAATTATTTGGGGGGGGGGATTGGTGAGATGGCTTAGCAAGTAAGAGCACTGACTGTTCTTCCAAAGGTCCTGAGTTCAAATCCCAGCAACCACATGGTGGCTTACAATAATCCATAATGAGATCTGATGCCCTCTTCTGGTGTGTCTAAAGACAGCTACAGTGTACTTACATATACTAATAAATAAATCTTTGGGCCAGAGCAAGTGGGGCTAGAGTGAGCAGAGGTCCTGAGTTAAATTTCCAGCAACCACATGATGGCTCACAGCCATCTGTACAGCTACACTGTACTCATATACATAAAATAAATAAATCTTTAAAAATTACTGGGTTTATATATTTCTGTTTATTCACATACTGATGCTCTAGTCTCTTTCAGCTTTGAGTATTCTGACTCCTAATGAATTTTTGCCTTCATTGTTTTATACCAGTAGAATTTTGCATTGATGAAAATGTTTTATAATATGTACAATAACCAGCATGTGGCTGGTGAAATGTAACTGGTGTGATAGAGGAACTGCATTTAAATTTTACTTAACTTTATTTTTTAATTTATTTTTATGTGTATGAGTGTTTTGTCCACATGTCTGTCTGTCTGTACACCAAGTGCCTGGTGCTAGTAGAGGCCAGAAGAAGGAACCAGATCCCTTGGAATTAGAGTTAGAGAGGATTGTGGGCCACTATTTAGTAATCAAACTCAGGTCCTTTGAAAGAGCAAGCAGCCACTGTTCTTAAACACCAAGCTATCTATCCAGCCTTCAGATGTACTTAACTTTAATTGATATAAATGTAAATCGCCATATACTGTACTCACTGATATAGAACTTTTTTTTTTAAGGTTTGGGCTCATGTGATGATATTTTCTTTTTTTTAATTGAATTTCATTTTATTTTATTAGATATTTTCTTTATTTACATTTCAAATGCTATCCCCAAAGTCCCCCATACTCTCCCCTGCCCTGCTCTCCCACCCACTCACTCCCACTTCTTGGCCCTGGCATTCCCCTGTACTGAGGCAGATAAAGTTTGCACGACCAATGGGCCTCTCTTCCCTGTGATGGCCAACTAGGCCATGTTCTGCTACATATGCAGCTAGAGACACGAGCTCTGGGGGGTACTGGTTAGTTCATATTGTTGTTCCACCTATAGGGTTGCCGACCCCTTCAGCTCCTTGGGTGCTTTCTCTATATAGAACTTTTAAAAAATAAAAATCTTATAAACCTTGGCTATGTTTTTTTCTTTTTCAGTTGTGTTGGTGTTGAGGAGGAGAAGGCTGCTGATATTGATCTTTACCACTGCCCTAACTGTGAGGTCTTACATGGACCTTCCATTAGTAAGTAGATCTTATAATTTGTATCAGGAAGTAATAAGGCAAGAAACAAAGCAAAGGTAGCTTTGGATAGCCTCTGCCTCATATGTGTCTTCCGTAGGAAACAGCAGAAGCCCATGCACGTCCAACAGGGCCTGGAGCTGTTGCCCTAAGAGAGCAAAAATGCATAGCCTTATCTCTTTCCCATTTTAGCACCTACCTAGAGGAAGTACACTCTTCTTTACCAGGAGCTTTCCTGAGTATAAAAGAGCATCTTTAACTGTAGATGCCCCTGGGGTTTTAGATTCTTAGCTCCTGGCCGTTCTAACTCATTACCACTTGTCTTTTTCTGGTTTAGTGAAAAAACGTCGTGGATCTTCCAAAGGACATGATAATCACAAGGGGAAGCCACTGAAGACTGGAAGCTCTATGTTTATCCGAGAACTTCGGGGCAGAACTTTTGACAGGTGAGGAAATGTTAAGCATTAGAGCTATGGGACGCTGGACATACTTCCTTTCAGCTGTTCCACTGGCTGTGCCATTATGTGCCTCCCTCATGTCTGGATATCTTCTAGGCCCTGCAAAATCTCCGGGGTGGGAACTTCTGTTTTGGTCAGTTCCTAAGTAACAGTGACCAGAGTTTCACTTGATGTTTAGAGTACATTATGACCTATTTACAGAAATCTGCAGTAGCTGGGAAGCAGCTTTTGTCTTAGTCAACTTATAAGCATCTGAACAATGCTAGAATTTGGAGGCTTTTTTTGGTTTCTCCTAGTACAAAGTAATGGATTTCATTATGACATTTCCACGTATATTATTAAATATACTTTGATTATAATTACTCATTCTATGACCCTTTATTTCCTTCCCCTTTCCTATTCCATATTCATAGCAGCTCCCCATTAAATGTCTGCAAGAGTTTTTAATGGTCAGCAAATTTAATTCTCTCATTATAGAGGAGAGGAAACTTTAAAACTAAAAATAGAGAGCTGTAGTGTGTTTTTTCAATCAAAAAGATACTTTTTTTTTTCTTTCAACTTACCTGGATTTAGTAAAAATGAATTGAACAAAAATAATGAGTTAGAAATTAATGAATAAAGAAGTATCATATGGTTTTAAATCCATTGGACTGTTTTCAGGTTTCTTGTACTTCAAGTATTATTTAGATTGATTTTCTAGGTTATTAGTTTAAAAAAATTAAAGGCTGTCAGTCCCCTCTGTACCTCAGACCCCTCAGATTCCTTCTTCTACTTACATCAGCTAATTTTTTATATTTTTTCAAAAATAGTACTTGTATCCACATATATGTGGTTGTATATCCCTTTTTATTTTTGACACAAATGGAAGCATTATGTTTTGTATATTACCTTTATTTTTAAACCTAAATAATATGTCTTGGAAATTGGTCTACAACAGCATGCATAGGTGGTTCTTCCTTTCAGGATCATTTATTATTTCATTGAATGGATACATATTTTATTTGACCAATCCTATAGTGATGGACATTTAAATTGATTCCAGCAATTTGCTGTTATTAAGAAAACTTCTATTGGCCATACCTTTTTTCTTCAGTAATGAGCATTGAACCTAGGAGTCACACATGCTAGGCAAGTACTCTACCACTGAGCCATATTTGCAGCCTCAGTGAATATCTCTTAAGTTTTTGCATGTGTGACAAGTATAGATGTAGATTTAACTGTGTAAAAGTAAAATTGTTAGATCAAAAAGGATATGCCTTAGGAATCTGTAAATATTGCCAGTTGTTTGCATAAAGCCTGTACAACATCACAGACATTTTGTCAAAGCTCTGATGATTTTTATGATTAAATTTTCAAAATTTAGTGAAATCTTTTTATTTTATTACCTTAATTATGTAAGAGGTTGATTTTTGTATATTTATGGGTCATATTTATTGATAGCTTTCTCTTTTCTAAAGCATTTCCCATATTTTTTACTGAGAAAATATTTTCATGTAACATATTCTGATCATGTTTTTCCCCTTCAGTTCCTCCCAGATTGTTCCTATCTACCCAACTCTGCACCCTTTCTTTCTCTGTGTTTAGAAAACAAACGTACAAAGCAAAAAAGAAACCAACCCACAAGAATCTCTCTCTCTCTCTCTCTCTCTCTCTCTCTCTCTCACACACACACACACACACACACACACACACACAAAACCTAACAAAGCAATATAGAACAAAACGTCTACAAAAATACCTTTGAGTTTATTCTGTGATGGCCATCTACTTTTGGGCATAGAGCCTACCCTTAAGTGTGGTTAATAAATTGGGCAGTGGTGGTACACTCCTTTAATCCTTGCAGCAGCAGAGGATGGTGGATTTCTATGAGTTTAAGGCCAGCCTGATCTACAGATCTCATTCCAGGATAGCCAGGGTTACATGGAAAAACCCTGTCTTGAACAAATAACAAAAAAGTGTGGTTAATACTTCTCCAATGAGACTTCATTGGAGAAAACTAACTTATTATATTATATATTATTATATTATCATATATTATATTATACTATTATATTATGTATATTATAATTATATATTATAACAGCTTTCCTTGCAGACAATTTTAGCTTTTAATTCAGATCAATTTATTTATTATCATTTTAGTAAAAACTGGGTCTTGTCTCTTACATGTTTTTCCCCTAGTACCTTTATGACTTTCGTTTTTGCAGTTTAAATTTTGGGCCATCCAGAATTATATAGAGTGAAACAGATACAGAGCTTATTATGCTTGTTTCAATACAACTAATTTCCCTTTTCTTCATAGTCTTTTTTTTCTTTTTTGGTTCTGGAGGTTCCAATCATGGACTCATTGCAAGCTAAGCTAATGCTCTGGCACTGTGTATACCTCCATCTATCTACCACTCTCTTGTCTCCATTATGACTAGGAGTAGTTGAGGGGGTAGAGAATAATATGATCAAAATATATTGTATGAAAAAATTTAAAAACAATTCCCATCTTGTAAGTACATGCATTAAGAAAGTGGTTGTAAATACTGTTTTTTAAAAGCTCAGTCTTTGCTCTCTTCGCCAAGAGAAGATTGGATGTTGCTATTTTGGGTTAGAACAAATGAGTCAAAATTGTTAGTTATATCTCTTCTTAGGTAAGCTATTGACTAATTTCCTTTGTTGTTCAGAAAAGAACATCCTGTTCACCATATCTTCCCTACCTCTGTCAGTGACCTTGTCTACTGCTTTGGAAACATCATGTTTTTTCCTGGCATATGAAGTTTATGCCATTAGTTGTCAACCCATATAAGACTCCCTCAGAAGACTATATCCCTTTTGTGAGAGGCCATTAAGGCCTTTAGTGAGCAGAATCTCAAGGTCATGTTTTTTTTTTCTCTATGGCCCACACAGCTCAGATGAAGTGATTCTGAAGCCCACTGGAAGTCAGCTGACTGTGGAATTCTTGGAAGAGAATAGCTTCAGCGTGCCTATCCTTGTCTTGAAGAAGGATGGGTTGGGGATGACATTACCCTCTCCATCATTCACTGTGAGGGATGTGGAACACTATGTTGGTAAGACACCACAGACTCTCTTAACTGTGACATTAACTGTTCCTATCAGAATTTAAATCATGCTTGGCATGGTGGCTCACGATACCTTTAATCTCAGCACCCAGAGAGCAGAGGCAATCAGATCTCTGAGTTTGAGGCCAGCCTGGTCTACATAGTGAGTTCCAGGATAGTCAGAGCCACATAGAGAGACCCTGTCTTGAAAAACAAAACAAACAAAAAGACTAGAGTCATTTCTCTAATCCACCTTTTTATATTTGCTTTCCAGCCATCTTGAGAGTATGATGTGAAGGCCTTGCCTAGCTAGAGTCATTCTTTGGCAAGACAAGAGACATAATACTACTCTTCTTTTCCTTTTTAGCTTTATTTTTTTTTAATTCAGCTATTTTATGTACATGCATGCTCTGTCTTCATGCACATCAGAATGGGGAATAAGATCCCATTACAGATGGTTGTGAGATACTATGTGGTTGCTGGAAATTAAACTCAAAACCTCTGGAAGAGCACTCAAGTGCTCTTAACCACTGAGCCACCTCTCCAGCCCTAGGAACTTGTGTGTGTGCGTGTGTGTTGGGGGCTAATGACAGTATTTATTTGATTCATTTTCTTCTTAATAAGACTACATAAAAGTAGGTTGAGCCAATTTTTTTATTAATTCGTTTTATTTATTTACAGTCTAAAAGTTGTCTTCCTTCCTGGTCTATTACTCCCTGAGTTCTTCACTCCCTTCCCCAGCCTCTGACAGGGTGCTCTCCCACTCACCTACCCATCCTCTCCTTACCCTCACCAGCATCCCTCCCCACTGAAGCATCAAGCTTCCACAGGATTAAGCGCATTCTCTCCCACTGAAGCAGGACAAGACAGTCCTCCAGTACATATATACTGGTGCTACATATATACATGTATGCTCCTTGTTTTTTTGGCTTAGTCTCTGGGAACTCTGAGGAGTCTGGGTCAGTTGACACTGTTGTTCTTCCTATGGGGTTGCAATCCCCTCACCTTCTTCAGTCCTTCCTCCAACTCCTCCATTGGAGTCCCCGACATCAGTCCAATGGTTGGCAGTAAGTATATGCATCTGTCTTAGTCAGGTGCTAGTAGAGCCTCCCAGAGGACAGCCATGCCAGGCTCCCATCTACAAGTACAACATGGTCTCATTGAGCCATTTTCTTTTAACCTGGGAAATTTTAGGGATCATAGTCTCTGATACCTGTTCTTACTATATTTTACTGGAGCATCAGTGAAGGAGGAGACTAGAAGAGAAGACATAAAGAAGCAGATCCATGGCAGTTAGACTATGTGAGAGTTTCTATCAGATAGCTCCATAGCCCCCACCCAGATCTTGAGAGAGTGTGATAGATTTCTACTCTCTGCCCTGAACACATAGTATCTGAAGATAGAATTCCTGGGTATATGGCCATTCTAGGTGCTGGTGAGGGAACAAGAAGTTTTTGTCCCCGAGAGACATAACTCAGTACAGAACTCGTGTCTTTATTTCAGGTTCTGACAAAGAGATTGATGTGATTGATGTGGCCCGCCAGGCTGACTGCAAGATGAAACTCGGTGATTTTGTCAAATACTATTACAGTGGGAAGAGGGAAAAAGTCCTCAATGTCATTAGTTTGGAATTCTCCGATACCAGGTAGGAGGGGAGGTAACAGAAAAAGCCTGACAGGGCATCTAAAACTTGTAGATATACTTGAATTTATATTTTGGTTTGATTCCTTCATTCTAGCAGTTTTGTTTCTCATTTTGGAGAAGGGAGTTGGCTTATACTTTAAAGGGCACTGATTCAATTTTATAATAACTAAGTCAGTTTCTTCAGTTTCTAGCAGAGCTAGATTATATAGAATCTATTGTACTAATCTGTCCTTTGTTCTAGGGCATCTTCCTTTGATCTTTTCCTAGTATTTATATTTTTATTTATGACTGTCCTAAATGAAGAATAAGTCCTCAGTCTTTGGAAATAGATTTTAAAATTGCAAGTAGTTTTTCTAAGGGTAGGTTGCCTACATTTAAAAGGGAAAAATTATATATTTTTTTAAAAGATTTATTTATTTTATGTATATAAGTACACTGTAGCTGTCTTCAGACACACCAGAAGAGGGCATCAGCCACCATGTGGTTGCTGGGAATTGAACTCAGGATCTCTGGAAGAGCAGTCAGTGCTCTTAACCACTGAGCCATCTCTCCAGTCCTATAATCTTTAAAATATCCTATCAGTACTTACATATTCAGGACTGTGGTGAATATTAAGAAATTCTAACATATCTTTTTCTTTTAGGAAATTTACTAATTGCTTATTGGCATTTTAAGCTTCAAATAATTAATAAAAAGATTTGCAAGAAGTTGCAAAAACTGGACAGCAAGGTCCTGTGTACTTTTCATTTTCCCACAGTGGTGACATGATTATAATATTAAAATCCTTGCTGTTGCTTTTAAGATTAAAGAACCTAAAGGTATTTAAAAAAACTGTAGTTTCTTTAACTATCGCTTAATCCAGAAAGCCTGTGCGATAGCTTGCAGACATGCAGAAAAGGGGAAAAAGAAAACGGGAACAGAAAGAAAATAAAAATGAGGAACCAGGTTGCATATAGATAGGTACTGTACATATGAATGCGTAATTCTTTGTTTAAGTAGTTGGTGGAAGTAGTTAGTGGAAATAGATTGCAGTTTTCATTGACTTTCCTGAAGGTCAAAACAAAGAGGAGTGCATAATATTAAAAGATTTGTGGATTTATGTGGGATAAAACAGCCAGATGTATGGAACTGCCCTCTAGGAGGTTTTCTGTAATTGTAAGGGCTTTTCATAAAGAAGATATTAAAGTAGGGAAAGGACAGACTGTTACAAAGTGCTGAATGAGTCGACTGGGGAAGCGAAATAAATAATGGGCATGACAATTTAGTAATAGGAATGGCCACTTACTATTGGGGAAGGATTTGGGGCTAGGATTTAGGACTGGATTTGGAGCTGAGTGGAGTGGAGTGGGACTACTGTTAAACTTTTAGGAATAAATGTTGTATATACCTTTGGGTTCTGTGGAGAAAATGATTTTTTAAAATTTGTTTTATCTTACTGCAGTATTTTATTCAGGCTTAAACCTTCAATTTTCAGTCAGCTCACGCTTCTTTTCACCTTCTTTACTAGGCTTTCAAACCTCGTGGAAACACCCAGGATTGTTCGCAAGCTGTCATGGGTGGAGAACTTGTGGCCAGAGGAATGTGTCTTTGAGAGACCCAATGTGCAGAAGTACTGCCTCATGAGTGTGCGGGATAGCTATACAGATTTTCACATTGACTTTGGTGGGACCTCAGTTTGGTACCATGTGCTTAAGGTAGGAATGAGTATGACACCTGGAGGCAGCCAGACCCATCTGCCTCGCATATTCTATCTAGGCAATACTTGACATGATTAACTCTATCGTGTTAATTTTGAAGACAGAATTCCTGGGTATAAGGCCATTTTAGGTACTGGTGAGGAGACAAGAAGTTTTTTCCCCTGAGATACAGAATTCATTTCTTTACTTCAGGTTCTGACAGAGATATTAATGTGATTGATGCGGCACATGTGGGTGTGCCTCTACAATTTTGATGCTTAAGCAAAAAAGTTGTTGAAGGTAGGCATGGTGGCTTTTGCTTATAATTTCAACACTTGTTGGGTTGTGGCAGGAGGCTTGACATGAATAAGAGGTCAGCCTGAGCTTCATGGTAAGTTTCAGATCAGCTTCAGTTTAGCTTGAGCTAAAGAATGAGAGACTGTCTCAAAAAAACCCAAATTAAAAAAAAAAAAAAACCACGGAGAGGAAGGCATGCAGCAGGCCCTAGGTTGCACCCCTAGTACTAAAACTACTTTTTTGAGGTCTAGGGACATAGCTTACTGGTGTAGTGCTTTCTTAACGTGTGCAAGGTCCTGGCTTCTATCTCAAGTACCACAGATGTAGATTTTTTTGGATAGCAATAAATTACTTAAGATATTCCCTACCTTCTTTAATGAAGGAATTCTATTTCTCGCAATATATATGAAAATGTCTATATTAATTGTAGAAATTTCTTGGTAACATGAGTTTTCTCTCCCTCAAACTTTAATATATGTACTGTAGAATTCATTTACTTTCTCCAAAGTAACCAAAGTAAAGTGGCTGTATTTGTTTTTTTTTTTTCTGAGACATTTGGGAGTATTTCCAGACATAGTGTCTCCTTGTGTCTAATAATTCATTATTTAGTTCTTAACAACGGTATTTTCTTAAGTAATTACAGGATAGTTATCAAAATAAGGTAATTGATAGGATAGCTACTATAGTAGCTACTCTCTATAAAGGCTGCCAGTTTTTTCAATTGTATAGTACATACAGTTGTGTCACGCATCATAGTTTTCTGTGTTTAAATTTTTGATATATTAGCTAAGCTATGGAGTTATCCTTATGCTAAGGTGTGGTTCTTTTTCACTAAGTTGTCTATCAGATGATTATCCAAGCAAAACATAATTAGGAAATAAAATATTCTTCCAGCAGATAATCCATCATCTAATGAAATATAATCTTCTAGAAGAAGTCCTTGGATAGTTACTGAATTTTTAAACTTATTAACTTTGATTGCAGGTATGAGAAGGAACACTGTATAACTGGCATTTAAAAGCAGATTCAATTTTCTTCTCATCAGTAATATGGCCTTAAATTCTAGGGCTAGTAGTATTGATCTTACCTATAGATGCCATTTTTCATTTGGTATTACATCTAAAATAAGAGCAATTGGTATATATTTCTCCTAACTTAAATAGATTTAAATACCCCTTTCAAATATTTTTTGGGAAATTTGGAGAAAATCTGAGCAGTTTATTTAAAAATGTTTCTTGATGGGTTTGAGAAACAGCTCTGGCATGCTGATATAGATGTGGGTGGAGACTGGGAGAGAGATTTGACCATTTGGAGCACCCTTCCTCGAGAAGGACTTTTCTTGAAATCTTTAGTATGGTATCTTTTTATTTCAGGGTGAGAAGATCTTCTACCTGATCCGCCCAACAAATGCTAATCTGACTCTCTTTGAGTGCTGGAGTAGCTCCTCCAATCAGAACGAGATGTTCTTTGGTGACCAAGTGGAAAAGTGCTACAAGTGTTCTGTGAAGCAAGGACAAACACTGTTTATTCCTACAGGTCATTCCTGGGTCCCTCTAGGGGGGAGGATGGGAAAGGCAGAAAGAAGGGAGATAGTGGTACTGTACCAAACCCTGTCCATAATTTATTAATCTCATTATGTGACATTTTTTTTCTCATTAGCTAAGAGGTTAAAACTAGACCTCAAGAAAATTTGTATGTTGGCCAGTAGGTAGCATGGTTTTGTGTGGAGGCCGCAGATGACAGAACAAGCAGGAGGAGGCTGATGGAGCATTATATACGGGGTTAATGTTAACTGGGTATACCAATAGAGAACAGGACTCAGTCCTATGATTCTAGGGATACTAACTCAGAGGCTGATGTTCTAGTCTATAACATTGAATGGCCAGAATGGAAACATTCTTTGTTAATAGTTCATGCCTGGGACTTACTTATAGAATTCTTAGGTCTCATGTGGAATATGAATTTGTGTGTATTTTGCTAGGCAACCATTCTTCCTCTGAGCTATGTCCTGAGCTGAGTATGTACATTTTGAAAAAAAATAACCCTGTTGTCGCAATTTGGAGAGAGTTGATATCTAGAAGCTAATTGAATCTTTTATGAACAGTCCAATTTAAATGTTTCTTGATTATTTAATCAAAATTAACATTAAATTTTCTTGAAATGTATAGGGTAATACTCTTATTGAATATGGGCATAATAAAACACACTTGGAGTCTCAGATACTTGAAAAACTGAGGCAGGAGAATTATGTTTTCAAAGCTGGCCTGGGCAAGTTAGTGAAACTCTACTTAAAAATAAAACAAAATAAATATTTTAAAGATCTTTTGTTTTTTCCATTACAAGGTCTCACTACATAGATCAGGCTGGTGATCTTAAACTCAGAGATCCACCTGCCTCTGCCTCCCAGCTACTGGGATTAAAGGTGTGTGCCACTATGCTCAGCTTAAAAATAATAAACAGATAAATGGAATTCTCTTGTGAAATAACATGGACCTGAAAATTTGGGGAGGAGTCTATATTTAGCATTAGGTTTCCTTAATCTTTGTAACACTATTTGCATTATCTAGCCCATGTTTTTACCAACAAAGCTATCTTGCCAGTCCATGTATTCCATATTAGATGAGTTGTGGTTGTCTATGCTTTTCAAAGAAGTACTATATTGATTCATTCTTTTATTCCTTATCTCCCTTCCTCCCTCTCCCCACTTTTGTTCATTCTTGATACTAGTTACCTGTGTCTTCTCTTTTATTTCTGTCAGTCTTCTAGAGGCTTATCAGTTTTGTTTGATGTTTTTTCTCTTTATGTTTTCAATTTTGATTTTTGATTTTATCTTTATTTTTCCTTCTGTTCATCCTGGGTTTATTTTATACTTTTTTTCCTAGTCTCGAGATGGATTTTAGATTATTAATTTCAGACTTTCTCTTATAATGTGAGCATTTAGTGCTATAAATTTCCAGCACCAGTTTAGCTCCTAGAAATATTTTTGTTATCATTTTTATTGTGTTAAGTGTGCCTTTGTAGAAAATGAGATAGAATTTATATGCCACAAAATATACAAGTTTAGCAGTTGTTTTAGTGCACTTTTGCCAGGGATCATCACTTTAAAAAGAAACACTTTCCCCATTAACAGTTACTTTTTATTCTGCTCTTCTCCCAGCCTGGAACAACAATTTCTTTTAAACTTCACTTGTATGTAGATTTTCCTCTTGAGTATTCCACATAAATAATAGTTTTGGGATAGACTCTCACATAGTCTAGGCTAGCCTTGAACTCAACTAGATGCTGAAGTTGGCCTTCAACTATTGATCTTCCTACCTCCATCTTCTGGGTGGGATTACAAACGTGTACCATCTTACTTTTCTTTTTTTCTTTAGACAGATTTATGTGATCCTGGAATCTGCTATGTAGCCCAACCTTGCCTGAAGCTTGCAGTATTTTGTCAGCTTCATGAGTATATGATTACAAATGTGGCACCTCACTTTACTACTTTTTTTAATGGCAAAATAATTTCTTTACCCCCTGCAATAGGGTCTCATGTAATCAATAATCAGTGTTGCTGTGTAGCTAAGGGTAGGTAACCTTGAACTTCTCCTCCTGCCTCTATCTTCTAAGTACTGTGGTTATAGGCTTGCACTACCATGCCTAGTTTTTTTTTTTTATTTTTATGTACTAGAGATCAAACATAAAGCTTTGTTCATGCTAAGCAATCCATCTACCAGCTGAGCTATAACTTCAGACACTGCAAAATAGTATTTAATGTGGTTATGCCACATATTTTCCTCTTTTAAAAATGTTTCCTTAGCATATATTATCCATAAGAGTGGGTCTCTGTATGACACTTCTATACATGTATATAATGTATTTTGTGTTTGTCATTCCCTGCTGTCCCTCTACCATACATGCTAACGCCCTTGCCATTTCTACTTTCATGTCTTTTGTGTGTGTGTGTGTGTGTGTGTGTGTGTGTGTGTGTGTGTGTGTGTGAAACCCAGTGAGTTTCACTAGAGTTGTTAACAGGAGCATATTAGAAACCTTGCCAATGGTTCTTTCCTTTCTACCATGGAAGAAAATCTGTTTTTGTGAGTTTTACATCATGTACCCTAGTCCCATTCATCTCCCCGACCCCTCATATCTGTCCTTCATCCTTGCTAACTTCCCACCAAAATATAATACACAGAAACAACAAAAATCATGGAAAATATCTCATCTCATCATGGAAGCTGTAGTATGTCACATTGTGTCCCACAGTATATCCCTCTGTCTACACTTCTGTACTTGGAAATGTTGCAGTGAGTTATTGGTCTGGTTCAAGATCTACAATATTGGGTCCCCATCAGGACTCCTCCAGGTTATCTTGTTGCTCGTTGTTGTGGAGATCCGTCAGCTTTGGATCAGCAAGACTGTCCCTTTCATACATCCCAACCTTTTGAAGATGATACAGATTTTGGGGTGGATGAATTCAGAACCCTGGATTTGGGACTGAGTGGTAGCTGAGCTGGTCAGTTTGCCAGAGAGTCCAATCTTGTGAATATCTTACACAAGTAATCACAACTGCTGTGAGTTCAAGAATAGGTGGAGGCGCATCCTCGTGGACACAGGGGGTGGGGAGAAAGTATGGGATGTGGAACAATCGGAGGGTGGACTGGGCAGGGGGAGGATAAAATATGGAGTGTAAAATAAATAAATATATTTTTTTTTAAAAAGAATATAAAATAAAGCAGCCATGCCATGCCTTGAAACACTGTTCCATACTCTCCTCCACTTCCTGTAGCCACATTGTTTGATGTTTGTTTTTATTCACCAACTGATAGACATTAAGTTTTTCCTTTTTCCTCCCTCCCTCCCTCCCTCCCTCCCTCCCTCCCTTCCTTCCACCTTTCTCTTTCTTTTTTTAAATACTGGGGATTGAATGCAAAGCCTTGTGAATGCTAATTGCTCCATCACTGAGCTAGTTCCATAGCCCCTATTCAGTATTTTATTCAAAAAATCTTCTTGAGACAAGGTCTCATAAAGTTGCTCAGGTTGGCACCGAGCCCACTGTGTAGAGTAATCAAACCTCAGCTTCCTGAGTAGCAGAGGTTATAGTATGTGCCAGTCAATCTAGCTTGGAATCATTTTTGGCTATTAGGAATAATGCTTCTATGAGTATTCATGTAAAACTAATTTTGCCAACATAATGAGTTGACCATTCTTAATTAAAAATCGGGAATCCAGCCAGGCTGTAGTGGCACACGCCCTTAATCTTTGTACTTGGGAGCCATAGGCCAGCCTGGTCTAAAGAGCTAGTTCTGGGATAGCCAGGGCTACACAAAGAAATCATATCTCAAGAAAGAAAATCAAACAAACAGCCCAGAAACAAATATCTGGAACCCAGCAGTATCTTTTTTTTTTTTTAAGTATTGAAAAAAGTCTGAGCCCCCTCCCCAGAATCATGTTTTATTGAATTTATTTTCTGTGCTTAGTATTTGTACATAGTCTTGTGTGTGTGTGTGTGTGTGTGTGTGTGTGTGTGTATGTGTATACTTGTGTATCGGTGTATATGCATATCAGAGTTCAGAAATTTAATTCAATGTCTTCTGTAGTTATTCTTTATTTTTTTAAATGTATTTGTAATTTTAGTTTTTTAATCCTTTTTTCTTTTTTTAATTAGATATTTTCTTCATTTATATTTCAAATGTTATCCCCAAGTCCCCCTATACCCCCCTGCCCTGCTCCCCAACCACTCACTCCTACTTCCTGGCCCTGGCATTCCCCTGTACTGGGGCATATGGTCTTCACAAGACCAAGGGCCTCTCCTCCCATTGATGCCCGACTAGGCTATCTTCTGCTACATATGCAACTAGAGACACAGCTCTGGTGGGTACTGGTTAGTTCATATTGTTGTTCCTCCTATAGGGTTGCAGACCCCTTTCATTCCTTGGGTACTTTCTCTAGCTCCTCCATTGGGGGCCCTGTGTTCCATCCAATAGATGACTGTGAGCATCCACTTCTGTATTTGCCAGGCACTGGCATAGCCGCACAAGAGAGATCTATGTCAGGGTTCTGTCAGCAAAATCTTTCTGGCATATGCAATAGTGTCTGGGTTTGGTGGTTGTATATGGGATGGATCCCCGGGTGGGGCAGTCTCTGGATGGTCCTTCCTGTTTGTTTTTTTTTTTTAATGAGTATTTTACTTACATGTAAGAATGTGCAAGCACTTGTTTCCCCTGGAGGGCCAAAGATGGCAATTGAATTCCCTGGAACTGGAGTTACAGATAGTTGTGAGTTGCCAAGTGGGTTCTGGGAATTGAGGCCTGGTCTTCTGGAAGAGCAGCCATTGCTCTTAATCTTCAAGCCATCTCTAGCCAGTCATCTTTTTTTTTTTTTGAGACATAATTTCTCACTAAACTAGAGTGATGTAACAAGCTCTTTGAGTCCTCATTTCTCCAAGCTCTGCAGTGCCCAAGTTACAAAGATGTGCTGCCATGCTTAGATTTTTACATGGGTACTTGAGATCTGAATTTAGGTCCTTATGCTTGCATGGCAAATACTTTATCGACTGAGCCTTCTCCTTAGCTCTGAAATCCTTTGAGAGCCAAAGCAACTGTGTAAATAGAAAATTTCACATCATCTAACTAATGTGATGAGAT
Organism: Mus musculus; assembly: GCF_000001635.26. Taxonomy (NCBI): domain Eukaryota; kingdom Metazoa; phylum Chordata; class Mammalia; order Rodentia; family Muridae; genus Mus; species Mus musculus. The sequence goes on from NC_000086.7 coordinate 151,561,229, forward strand.
CATGCTCATAAATGTAAAAGTAACTTTTATTCACCCAATGTAAACCTCATCTTGGAGGCTTACTTCCTCTGTCTGCTAACCAAGGCCTACTCCTGGAAGATTCTAGCCTCAATACAATGTTATCAGCCTCTGAGATTTAGTGCTAAATAAGATGTCTCCTTTCTAGCTCTTTCTGAATTCTGGCTGGCTAGTTCAACTCAGCTGTTTTGGCACAGAACTCTTCAAGCTGACTGATTCAATCTGGCTTCTCTTGGCCTTTCCTGAATGGATCTGCTTGGTCTCTTACTAACTGTGGCAGTCTGTCCTTAATCTCCTGGATCCTTCTCATTCTCTGGCTAGTTCTATCTTCACCTGTGTCTAGGTAGTTCTTTGTCTGCATCCTATCTCTGTAAAACTGTCTCCTTCCTCTCTGCACTGCCCCTTAAGCAGCTCTCCTGTCCTCTCTACTCATGAGAGTTGTGCATATTCTGTTCTGTCAAATCTTTCTCACTCAGACATCAGTTTTAAACATAGCTGCTTCCTTCTACAAACTAACTTTACTTTCATTGTTTGGGATTAAAGGTGTGGCCCAAAAGCATGTCTGTATTCCAGCCAGAGGAATTAAAGGTGTGTGCTAAGGTTGAGCCACACCACAACTAGCCACAGTTTTTTTTTTTTAATAAATAACACAATCTCAGGGTATAATAATCTTGAGGTTCACAGTGTGATCAAATACCCTGCAACACATTAAGTGCATTAAATATGTAAATTTTACTTCAGGCTGTTTGTATAAAGTACATTCAGGTCATAAACGAGTATTTCATTCCCAGAATAACTGTTTTTGTCCTCAAGATATATGTCTGTTTATAGATATTACAAAATTTTAAATATGTCTCAAGTCTGAAACATTTCTCATTTGAGGTATTTTATGCAAGGGATATTCGGCTTCTATTTTCAGTTTTCTTGTGTTCTGTTTGGTAGAGGATTGCCTCTATCATGTGGTAACTCCATAGATTGCCTTTTTGAGGAATTGTCAAGCTATTATCAAAGTAGATAATGTGCACTATTTTACATTCCAGGTAGCAAAGTATAAGGGTTCCAACTTGTTCATATCTTCTCAAATACTTATCATTTCTGTCTTTATGATCATAGCAATCCTAGTGTGAGTAAAATAGCAATTTGTTCATATCTTCTCAAATACTTGCCATTTCTGTCTTTATGATCATAGCAACCCTAGTGTGAGTAAAATATAACACCAAGGTTCTACTTTGTGTTTCCCTAATGACTATTAATGTTGACCATCTTGCAAAAATAATTCTTGTAATTTATAGATCTTTGCTTTTTATTTTTTGTGAAATCCTTTACCTATTCTTAAATAGTAATAATAGTATAACTGTTTATAGTTTTAATTAAATCTTTTTTAATTATTAAATCACACAGTGCACATCACACAATGACCATACATGAATTATATTTTTGTACCTTTATCAGATATATTGTTCAAAAACATTTTTCTTATTCTTGAGTTTATCTTTTGACATTATTCTTTTCTTTCTATCCTTTTTGAATTTTTAATTTTTTTCTTTTTTAACAGGAGTTCTCTATGTTGCCAGGCTGTCCTGAAACTCGCTCTGTAGACCAGGCTAGCTTTGAACTCACAGAGATCTGCCTGCCTTTGCTTCCTGAGTGCTGGGATTAAAGGCATATGCCACCACCACCTGGCTTGACATTATCTTTTAATACATTAAATTGATTCATTGACAATTTCACACATACACACATATGCATACTTTATTCATGTCCCCCATTATTTTTTCTTATCTCACTTTCCCTGCTGTTCAATCTCTTCTTCCCAACAAATATCCCTCCTACTTGAACATCTTTTTTTTTTTTTTTTTTATTCAAGGGTTGCAGCTTTAGGAAGGTTGAGAACCACTGCTCTAATGGGTTTCCTGCTTCTGTTTTTTTTTATTTATTATTAGATATTTTCTTTATATACATTTCAAATGCTATCCTGAAAGTTCCCTATACCCTCCCTCCGCCCTGCTCCCCTACCCACCCACTCCCACTTCATGGCCCTGGCATTCCCCTGTACTGGGGCATATAAAGTTTGCAATATCAAGGGGCCTCTCTTTCCAATGATGGCCAACTAGGCCATCTTCTGCTACAAATGCAGCTAGAGACACGAGCTCTGGGGGTCTTTGTGTGCTCCACTGCGTTTATTTTCCAGTGACAGTGACTTCCTCTCTCATAGGAGCTATTAAATTAACTGCCTATAGCTCCCAGAAAGAGTTGAATCTTTTTACATTCTTTGATAGTCTCATAAAATATGAATGTTATTCTGTCCAGTTTATCTGTTTTTCTTTGTTGGCTTTCTTTCCTTTTTTCCTTTGTCTCACTCAGTCTGTGCTCAGTCTATTTCTATATCTCCAAGGCCTCAAACTTGTGATCTTAATGCCTTAAATCTTTTTTGTTGTTGTTTTGTTTTTTTGTTGCTTGTTTTTTGAGACAGGGTTTCTCTGTATATCCCTGGCTGTCCTGGAACTCACTCTGTAGACCAGGCTGGCCTCCAACTCAGAAATCCACCTGCCTCTGCCTCCCAAGTGCTGGGATTAAAGGCATGCGCCACCACTGCTCGGCTTTCAGTCTTTTGATTGATATGATTATATCTACAGGTATTGGGAATTCAAGGAAATAAGTATTTATAAGTATTTTATTGGTTTTTTTGACACATTGCATTACTCAGACTGTGCTGTCTTACCATGTAGTTCAGCTAGCCTTAAACCTATCATCTTCCTGCCTTAGCTTTCTGAGTGCTGAGATTATAGGTATGTGTCACTGTTTTCAGTTTAGTTTTGGTTATTATATTTAGATATTTTATTAAAATTGAGTTAATTTTTATATACAGGTTGAGGCAAGAGTCTAGTTTTATTCTTTGGCATGTAGACATCTGCTTCTTCCAGAGAATCCTGAAAACTTTGCTCATTGAATTTTCTTGATATTTCCTCTCTGTCACTGTTACTGGTTGATTTATAGTTCAAGTTGTAGTTTAGTGGGGGAGTATTATCTAGTATGTCCAAGATCCTGGGCTTGCTCCTCAGTATTGCAAAACCAAATATCAAATGTAAAAACAAACCATGAAAAGTCAGCTGAGCATATATGGGTTTATTTTTGGATCTTATATCTTCCATTGATTTATATGTCTCTCCTTATGATAATGTGTACTTTTTTGATTACTATATACTTATAGTAAGTTTTGAAGTTGCGATTTGTCAGTTTTCTAACTTTGTATATCTTTTTCAAGGTTGGTTTGTTATGATCCCGTGAATTTTTCATGTGAATTATTAGGTTCAGAATTTGCTTTGTTTTTTTAGTGGTTCTAGTTGTTTATTTGCTCTAGTTTTGTTTTGATCTTAGTAGTTGCTACATTGTGTGTGTGTGTAACATCACAGATTATTGGTGATACTATTTTATCAGTTTGAAAGGTTTTAGGTGTACCTAGAGGTATAAAAAACAGTTTGGAATACTAACCAGTATGAGAGATAAAGGAGGGTCATGAATCTTCTGGATAGATGAATGGAGAAGGGAGATGAATATGGAAAGGATTTAAGAAAACAATGTTGCAAAATTAGAGGCAAGGGGAGGGAATAATTGTGTTTTAGTAGTGTGCATTTTAGAGTAGTTCTAGCAAAAGAGTGATGTTCTTTTAGAGAAGAGAGGGTAAAGCAACAGAAAGATAATTCGAGTAGGGAGTGATGCATTAACTTCATAAGTTGATTCTGTTCATGTTACTAGAATGATAGAGTAGGCTATGCTGGTTATTGCCACAGTAAAAAAAATATTTTAAATCATTGGTAAGCTATTTTTAAGGAGTGAAGGTTATTCTTACCCTCTTGCTCTTACCCTAGCCCTCCTGCTCCCCCCTCCCCCACTTTCAACGTGGCCATGGCCAGCCTCTACTTCCCTACTCTCTCCCTCTTTCTGCCTTTCTACAATAAATGCCTTTAAAACAATACATACATACATACATACATACATACATACATACATACATACATACGTACGTACATACATACGGAGTGAAGGTTAAACTGACCAGGCAGTGAGGTGTCCAATGAAGAAGGCCTTCTGCTAGCTGTGATTTTTGCCTTCTTTGTACTACAGGATGGATACATGCTGTGTTAACACCCGTGGACTGCTTAGCATTCGGAGGGAACTTCTTACACAGTCTTAACATTGAAATGCAACTCAAGTGAGTTCTCACATTGTCTGTTCTTGTGTGCTATAGTCCTTGTGTAAGTCCCTTGAGTAAAGAATGCAATATAGTATGATGAAGACAACAAGAAAGGAAAGTATCTTGGGCATTTTGGTTCTTTGCTTTTTAAAGACAGGGTTTCTCTGTGTAGCCCTGGCTGTCCTAGAACTCACCCTATAGACTAGGCTGACCTCAAACTCAGAGATCTGACTGCCTCTGGATCCCAAGTTCTGGGATTAAAAGTGTGCAACACCACTGCTGCTGGACAGTATCTTGGTTCTTAATGACAATTTGACAAGGTTAACGCTCTTTCTTCACTTGGTTGTTATACCTTTGGGCAGGTACATAATCTTTGATTTCAAAGTTTCTTTGTATATAGGGCTTTACAGGGTCACTATATTAAATACAGTGGATACATAGCACTGAGAATAGCACTTGGTACATAGTAGGTGCTCAGTAAATAGATTCTTTTTATAGTCATTATGTTTCCTTACAGGGCTTATGAAATTGAGAAGAGGCTGAGCACAGCAGACCTTTTCAAGTTTCCCAACTTCGAGACCATCTGTTGGTATGTGGGAAAACATATTCTGGACATCTTTCGAGGTATGGTTTTCCTTATCAGCTATCACTTTTGCTAAGAGAAAGGAGGAAGAAGAGGGATTGTAGAAATTGGGAAGAGGAGAAATGGGAGGTGAAAGCTTGCTGCTACTGCTGCCTTGCTGTGTATATTAAATCATTAATATCTTAAATATATACTATAAAATGTCCCAATAACCAAGATATAAAACTAGGCTAAAGGTCCATGAACGCTACTTAGAAAGAGAGACAGAGACAGAGACACGCACAGAGAGAGACAGAAGAAGACTAGACATCAAAGTAGAAGGGGCCTATGAGAAGCAAGAGGGAGATTTAACAGAAGTGTCCAACCCTGTGGGATAAAAGATGCATACAGCTGAGTGTGGCCAAGGACAACAGAAAATGGGTCCAGCATGAAATTGTAAACCGACTTAAAATGTTTTGAAGTGTTTTTGCAGTTTGTTTTGGTAACTCAGTTGCATGGTTATTTAGTGTGAACTTTGAAGATAAAACATTGGGTTGCAAAGTCAGAAAATTGGACATACTTGGTGAGGGATGGGCAGAACAAAAGGGTAATGCAATATATATAATATGGAAGTAGAAGGTGAGACTCTGGGGTAAGAAAGGGGAAAGACGAGGGCAGTGAGTTAAGTATGAATAAAGGACACTGATATAGTTGTTCAAACTTTGTATTTTTTTATATTAAATAAAAAAGTAAAGTAATCATAGCTATTATACCATAATGCTTACTTTCTCCACCAAAATCATCCATAATTTCTGGAAACCACTAATCCCTATAATTTTGTCATTTGAAGAATAATATATAAATGGAATTATATCCCATGACTCATGAGTATCCCGGATATGCCTCCCTCAGGGATAAAACCCAGTCTTGATATCCTGGCATCACTGTGGTCCCGGGTATCTACCCTGGTAGAAACCAGCTTGCTGGTTTTCATCTTTCTTAGTCTTGTCTGAAATAAAGTGAGTCCCTTGCTTGGACCTGATAATTGATTCTTCAAGGTGACTAGGCCAGAAGGAATCAGTATTGCAGTTACAAAGGACCTCATAGCCTAGTGAGTACAGTTTCCTACTCAATACTTCAAGCCCTTACTCTGCCACTTTGACAGACTGTCATGTAAGTGTTAAAACATGGAATAACTAATGACTCATTTACCTATTGTGACCAGCTTAGTACAGTAGAAAATTCTTTATAAAGCATAAAATTGGTTGTTAATAACCTCCTCATGAAGTAAAGCAGAACATAGACAATTTTGAGACCTAAAAGGCTGAATAATTTAATAGAAGGAACACAGGCCTTATATTCAAATGGATACAGATATATGTTTTGACACATCAAGATTCCTCTTAGACCTTTAGTTTCCTGAACTATAAAGTGAACTTTGCTTACAATGTAGATATCAGAGTTAAATGACAGCTGCCTAGTGGGTAGTAAATTATTAAGTTTTCAGTAAGTGAATACTATTAATATAACAGATCTAAGGGTGTGCCCAGAACCCTCAGCATTGTCTTTGGTTGTCTGACAAAGGTAACAAGTCCTTCATTCCTCTGAATAGATATATTGACACTCTACCTTTTTATTCCTGCTTTAGGCTTACGAGAAAATAGAAGACACCCTGCCTCCTACCTGGTCCATGGTGGTAAAGCTCTGAACTTGGCATTTAGAGCTTGGACAAAGAAAGAAGTAAATATACTTATTTATATACCTACTTAGTAGTTCTTCCTTCGATAAAGGTTACGGATAGATGTTTGGGGAGTCATAAAATCAAAGAGGCAAATAGGCTCCTGGGTTAGAGTGGAAAGCTAGGCTAGGAGCCTTTATTTCTGATTTTAAGAAATAATACATATGCTTATTCCTTAGAATTAAAAATATATATGGTTGTAAAGAAAATCTTCACCTGTAATTTTAACTGAGAGGAATTAGCATTAACATTTGGATGTATTTCCTTTTGGTCTTTTATGTGTGCATTATATTTTTTCCTTTTAAGTTATGTGTGTGGGTGTTTTGCTCAAATGTAAGTGCACAACATGCATGCAGTGCCTGGAGAGATCAGAAGAGGGTGTCAGAGTTTCTGGAACTGGAGTTGCAGGCGGTTATGAGTTATTATGTGGGTGTTAGGAATTAAACCTCTCTCCTCTTGAAGAACAGCTAGTACTCTTAACTGCTGAGCCAACTCCAGCCCCTTGTGTGTACTTTTGAGGGCGCTCCAGGTAAAATTGGAGCCCTGCATATGCTTTGCACCTTGAATCTCTGGACCCCACATGTGAATTTAGAAACATAATTGGTATTGCATTATTTATTCAATTTTGTATCTCATTAGATTGGCTTAATTTTCTTGTGTTACTTAAGTTCCCCATAAATACTGAATTGCTACATGCTATTTTTTCTCAGGAATCACCTGGTTATTTGTTTATAGTTGCTTTCTATTTGTTTCTTATTGGAGGGCTGTCGTTACAGCAAATCATACAGTAAATATCCGTAAGCATATGTCTTTGTTTCTTATCTCTTGTTTATTCCTTCAGGATAGATTCCTGAAAGGTCAATTACTGGAGCAAAGTATATGGAAAAAAAAGAAAGGTTCTTGATGCCTACTGCCAAAATGACTTTTTAGAAAATTTCCAATATTCAACTATCTGAGTATATAACATCTATAAATGATAATTCTTATTATCGTTCTTAAGCTCTCTATGTACTGATTTGGAAAGATCTCCAGAATTTGTCAAATGAAGGTACAGAATCATCTATAGAAGCAACCATATGTAAAAAGGGAAGAAGTAAGAATTGTGTTTATATATGTTCATATTCGCCTGAAGACACAATTTGCAGGGACATAGAAGCTAATGAAAAATAGTTACCAATGGAAGAAGGTAGAATGATAGGGATTTTTTTAACATATCTTTTTAATTATTTAATTTTTGAACCATCTAAATATATTTATTTCCAAATGTTCATTTAAAAAATTCAACCTTAAATGGAAAAATAACATTGAATTTCTTTTCTTTTGACTGAATACTCTGGGTCATGGGGCCTGCCCTAAGGTGTGGTTAATATAACCGGTGAGACTACATTGGGGAAAAGTGATTTCTCCTTTGTCAGCAGGTATCAATTGCAGATAACTTATATTGGCTAGGGGTAGGAGTTCATGTTGATTTCCACCCCTTTGTGTGTTTGTATGTGTGTGTGTTTCTGTGTTTCTTATTTTTGTTTGTTTTAAAGAGAGAAATAGAACAAGTTGGGTGTGTAGGCTCTGGGAGGGAGGGAGATACATGATCAAAATATACTATATGAAAATTGTTTTCGAAGACTTAAAAAAATCAAAGAAATGCAAAAGTAGAATAAATATTAAGACAGTCTCAGGTTTCAGATTCTCTCTAGTTTCCTTCCTTCCGTATAATCACCTAAAGGGATAGTTTCAGACCTTGTAGTGGTTTAACTTATGCATCAATCTCTTCATTTTGTGTTGCCAACATTCCCCTAATATTGTAAAACTTCATGTTTTGGGATTTCCTTTGTTCCCTAATCTCACAAACACCTGGCCTTTAGCCTGTAGTTCTGTTTTTTCATCTTCCTCCATCCTCGCTAACTTCAGTGTTATTGCTGATCCTTACTATGAAGTATACTTCAGACTGACTCTTCCAGGAACACCAAAAGAAAGTGAGTGTGTAGTTCGTAAGCACTCATATCCTGAGTCAATATGGAGCCAGAAACCCAGGAATAGCATGGCCAAAGGGAGCTAGAGGAGAGCGGAGCGCCTTTAAAGGGGGCACAAGCTCATGGAAGAAGACTTCTTTGAAGTATAGATGATTTGCATGCCCTCCTAGCCTAGAAGGGCAGGAACCATCAAAGTTACCCAACTTTATTTGGATAACTAGGGGAGGAATGGGAAGACTCTATCAAGGGCCTTCCTTATTCATTCATAGAGTCATTCATTCAAATAATTACATGTTCTGAGACCATTCCACATATTGGGCCAGTCCATTTTTATCAGTTTTTCTTTTGTAGTCCATGCTATTAGTGACTTAAGAAATAGTTGCTTAGCAAAAGTTTACAAAAATGTTCTCCTTGGTTATATAGGGCTTATATTTTTAAGTTCTATATTTAAGTCTGTAATCCTCTTTGTTATTTCAAAAAATGTATTAAAAGTTTTTGGTTTTGTTTGACCTATGGATATCTGGTATCTAATTGGTTCCTTATCAGTTATTGAAAAGATTGTCCTTCCTTCATTGCTTGCCCTTGGCATGTTTGCAAGAATTCAGTTGTCTTATGCTTCTTATTTGACAGGCTTTGCCAGACCACGAGGATGAGATCCCAGAGACAGTGCGGACTGTACAGCTCATTAAAGATCTGGCTAGGGAGATCCGTCTGGTTGAAGTAAGAAGCATGGGAGAAGGGAAGGCATTTGGGAAGGGCTGGAGACTCAAATGGCAGGTCAGAACTTTGTAGCTGCCATAACGCCTAGGGGAGGAGTGAGAAGACTCTAGCAAGGGCCTTATTCATTCATTTAGTCATTCATTCAAATAATTATGTGTTCTGAGTACATGCCACACACTGGGATAGGAATGATATAGTGCCTGTCCATAAACTCACAGACATACTTGACCTCTGTGAAAGTGTTTCCTTATCTCTAAAATGAGATTAATGATATCTACTCAAAGTTGTTAAGAGGATTAATTAAGGTAATGTGAATTGAAAATTGAGTATAGTTCTTGGCATGCAGTTGGCACTTAATAAATTCTAATGATAGACTATAGTGATAGTTGTAGTTGTTACTTTTAATACTTTGACTTAATCTCTGAATTCTACAAAATAACAAACTCAAGTTGAAGATGATTACAAAGGCATGTTTCAACAGGTGGCATACACCACAAGGCAGGAGGTATAGTAGTAAGAAACTCAGAGAAGCCTGGGTTCTGGTTCCTGCTCTTTCACTTGAAAGCCTTTCAGAGTCCCAGTTTCCTGATCCATAAGCTGAGGAATAACTTTACCGAGCTTTCAAATCTTTGGTAAAATTGAGAGGTAATATAGAGCCCCTCACACAGTGCCTGGCAGAGTAAGTACTCAATAAATGTGAGTCATTGTTATTAATAGACTTTTTAGCAAAGAGAAAACTCAGTGTGGGCTGGTAAAGTAGCAGAGGCACCAGAGAAAAATTGGACTTGAGGATGTTTAAGCTGTCTTAGAAGTCTATTTCGTGTCTAAGAGATCTGTGTATTTGTCGTTCCCTCCCTTCCCTACTCGTCTGTGAATGTCTGTCTTTCCCTCCCTCCCTCTTACTTTCTCTTTCCCTCCTTCCCTTCCCCCCTTTCTTCCTTCCTTTGTTTCTTTCTTTCATTGTATATGTATGTATGCATGTATGTGTATCCATGTTACAGGGTGGTTTGCTTCTAGAATTTGGGCTTCTGTCTTCACTGCTTACAGCATGTTTCACTGTCTACACTGTAGTCTACAGAGTCTACATCCTACCTCATTTTTCTCCATTTCACTCACTAATACCTTTTAGGAGTCAGTCATATGACTATATCATTTCCAGTTCTTACATAATCCAGTTTTATACAAACAGAACTTTGGGCTGGCTAGGAAAAAAAACTCATGAGATAGAACATGACTTGTTCATTGACTTTCAAACATTTTAAAGCAATAGAATACTTTTTTTTTCAAATAAGATCTTATATGGAAACCAGTTTATATAACAAATCAAAGCATAGCTGCTTTGAGTAGGATAAAGGTTAGAGACCTAGAGCTCCCCTTGTTCCTCTCATCTGCCTTCCACATACCATCCATCCCCAAGATTTCTCCCAGGAAGCGCAAAGAAACCACAGAACATCTTTTAAAAATTACCTTTTTAGTCTTGGCTTTTAATTATACAGCTGAACAAACAAGCTCTAGAGCTTGTTCCATCAGATAACTTTCCCTAGGTCAGAAAGATAGCTGGTAGCAAAATTACGACTAGAAACTTTCTTCAAAACTTCTATAGTCCTTATAGTTTCAACCACACAGACAAGTATTTGATTATTTTTTTATTTTGTGTCAGCTAATCTTGGAGTCTTTTCCCTCCAGTTTTGACAGTAACGCTGGGCTTTTTCTTTGCTCGTCTTCTCTTTACTTGTCAATGGCTGGGTAAAGAAATGCCACCCAATAAATGTATGATGGCTCACTGTACAGAAACCAGGGGTGTGCATATGTGGAGCACATATATAAGCCACTTCCTTGGCAGTACCATTAGTGCTGGGAACAGACCTCTGCTCTTAGCATAGAGAGAACACTTGAGTAAGCTCTAACCCCCTCGTGTACTAATACTCTTGTAGGACATCTTCCAACAGAACGTTGGGAAGACGAGCAATATCTTTGGGCTGCAGAGGATCTTCCCAGCTGGCTCCATCCCCTTAACCAAGCCAGCCCATTCCACTTCAGTATCCATGTCCAAGCTGTCACTGCCCTCCAAAAATGGTTCAAAGAAGAAAGGCCTGAAGCCCAAGGATATCTTCAAGAAGGCAGAGCGAAAGGGCAAGCAGAGTTCAGCCTTGGGGCCTGCTGGCCAGTTGAGCTATAATCTCATGGACCCATACAGTCATCAGGCACTGAAGACAGGCCCTTCCCAGAAAGCAAAGGTGGGTGCTGGCCCATGGGTTCAGCCCAACCCTTTCGGGACCCTTGAAAGAGCAGTATTTCAAAAAACCAGGCTATCCTGTTCCATCTCTTAGGGCCCCTGGTGTTTGGCTACCAGTTCCACTCATTTAACAGGCATTTATTGAGTCATTTTCTGTGCTGGGCACTGTGATAGGTGCTGTGGATGGAACTCAAGAGGCTGAGAGGCTAGAAAAGAAGGAAGATAGACATAAAAACAAATGAGTGAAATGCAGTGTGGATGCCACCCATGATCAAGGATATATGTGGGGCTATGAGGCACAGAAGGCAGTTGATTCTATCTAGATAAGGCTTAGGAGCTCTTTGCCAGGTACATGACACTTGAGTTGAATCTTGATATACTCAGGTGGGAATGAGATTTGAGAAAGTTGTCTGTCAGGTTAGAATCTTGAACAGGTCCTTGTCTCCTTCCTCAGGGCTTCACCTTGTCTAAGTATTGTGTTGCCCTATCTGGATATCTAATAATGGTGCCCTCTTCTCTATTTAGGTACCATGTTTCACAAGCTATGCTATGTTTTCCCCAAGCCAGCTATATATTCTCAACCTCCCACTCCTATAATTGTTGGAGGTGGGGGGTTGGGGACAGGCATATCAGAAGGCCTTATGTCAGAGGGTTGACAGATTTGTAGTAAAACCAGAGAAAACTGGCCATTTTGATTTATCTGGGAATCTCAGACTGGTGACAACTGAGCCTCATTCTTCTACAGTTCAACATGAGTGGTACCAGCTTGAATGATTCAGATGATGACTCAGCAGACATGGACCTTGATGGCAGTGAGAACCCTCTGGCCCTGTTGATGGCTAATGGCAGGTAAGATGGGTAAAAGAAGCGCAGAAATAACTGAGATTACCAGTGACGATTAAAATATGGACCTGGGAGTTGGAACATAGGTGCGGGGAGGGCAGTATTTAGGGTAATATCAAAATGTTAATAGATATTTACTTTGTTTAGAAGTCATGGTGGATGGGGGAGAGGTTGGGAGTCTAACTAGTAATTTTGAAAATGATGTTTTATAGGTTTTAGAATTTTAGCAAGTTATTATGGTAGAACTACTAGTAGAAATGTTAGTAAGTGTACAGATTAGGAGCATTAGGGTTTTGGGTTGAGACATGGCTCAGCTGTTAAAAGCACTTTCTGCTTTTACAGAGAGCCCCAGTTTTCAGTACTCACACATGGTAGCTCACAATCATCCATAACTCTAGTTCCAGGGAATCAGATGCCCTCTTCTGATCTCCATGGGCACTAGGCTCATGTGTGATGCACATACATACATACATGCAGGCCAAATATTCATCTATATAAAATAAAAATAAATCTTTAACAAAAGAACATAGGGAATTTTAGTTAAGTTTTATTCACTATATGTATAGAGGGATGGGGGTCAAGGGCAATACAGGGGTGCCACAGCATAGACAGGATGATCAGAGGACAACTTTTGGAAATCCATTCTTTCTTTCTGATAGGGGTTCCCAGAATCAAACTCACTTTGGCAGGTTTTGCATCGCTACGGCTTTTACCTACTGTGCCATCTTGCTAGCTTAAGAACATGCATTTTAAAATATGCTTTTATAATTAAATGCATAGTAATTCAGTTTATGGATTATATTATACACAGTATTGTATAAATGTGTGAGGAAAAATATTCAGTGCATACTGCATCATTGTAATGATATGTGTCTGGAATTAATTCAGATGTTTGCCAGCACAGGTTAAATAAATTATAGCATATCCTTAAAAAAGAGTCCAAGTATTAGAGAATTTAAAAGAATGGAGCAGTTTAATATCTGTTAGCACAAAAAGTTGCCCAAAGTAATGTCTTTTTTTCCTATTGAGATGGGTGTCTCACTATGTTGCTCAGGTTGGTCTTAAATTCCTGATCTCAAGTAATGCTCCAGGCTCCCAAATAGTTGCCACTTATAGACATTCCCTGTTTCAATAGAAGTTGTTTTTTTTTTAATTCATGTCAGTGATTGAATTTAGGGTTTGTATATACTATTGAACTACATACCCAGTCAAACCCCCACACCTTTTTTTTTTTTTTAAGTTCTACCTATGTACCTCAGGGTGACATTGAATTCACTTATGTCGGTTAAGGCTATGTTCATCTTGAAATCATGATCCTTTATATCCTGACTGCTGGGATTGTAGGCATGTTCTACTGCCATTTCTGGCTCGGTACATTTATACGTGTGTGTGTTTGTGTGTGTGTGTGTGTGTGTTTTAATAGCATAATTCATTTTTTTTACTTGTTTTGTTTTTTCAAGACAGTGTTTCTTTTTGTTTTGTTTGTTTGTTTGTTTGATTTTTTGAGACAGGGTTTCTCTGTATAGCTCTGGCTGTCCTGGAACTCACTCTGTAGACCAGGCTGACCTCAAACTCAGAAATCCACCTGCCTCTGCCTCCCAAGTGCTGGGATTAAAGGCATGCGCCACCACCGCCTGGCCAGTGTTTCTTTTTGTAGCTTTGTCTGTCCTGGAACTTCCTCTGTAGACCAGTCTGGCCTCAAACTCACAAAAATCTACTTGCCTACCAATTGCTGGGATTAAAGGCATGCAACACCACACCTGGCCTTAAGATTTATTTTTATTTTGTGTATGTTTTTTACCTTAATGTATATATGTGCACTAGGTTCATGCAGTGCCTAAAGAGACCAGAAGAGGGAGTCATATTCCCCAGAACTGGAGTTATAGACAGCTGTGAGCTGCCACCATGGTGCCAGGAATTAAATCTGGAACCTCTAGAAGAGCAGCCAATTAATCTCTTAACCATTGAGCCATCTCCAGCCGCAAGATATGTATTTCAGTGAAACAAATCAGATTATAAAATAACATGCAGTTGTACCTTTACTTTTAAAAAGGCATACATTTTAGTGTGTGTGGGGGGGTGAAAAACAATATATGTATTTTTTATTTATATTTTTACTTTTTAGAAGATGCTTAAATTTCAGTTTATATGGTTTAAAATTCAAAAAGTTCAGTCTATGGTGATGGCTCAGCGGTTAAAGGCACTTATCACCAATCCTGATGAGACCCTGTTCATCTCTCTGAAAGAAGAAAGCCAGCTCCTTTGAGGCAGCCTCTGGCTTCCATGTGTGTACTGTGACATAAATATACCCTTGCCGTGAAATAAATAAATGTTAAAAAAAAACCCAATATGTGGTAGAGCACGCAGTGAAAAATCCTGTTTATCTCTTTCCTTTTATTTTCTCTATGGACAACCATTTTTTAGTCAGCATGTAAATAGCAGATTTCATTATGACATTTCCCTTTAAAATATTTTTTATTTAAATTTTTTGATACAATATATTTTGATCATGTTTTTCCCTCCCCAAACTCCTCCCAGATCACCTTCCTACCCATTCAAAATCATGTATGTGTACATGCATACTCTCTCTTGCTTGCTTACATTTTTATTTCTAAAAATCAAAAGCTGAAAATCCCGAGAAACAAAACCAAGGCAAAATAACAACAACAATAACAGTAGCAGCAGCAGCAGGATAAAACAAAACAGCTTACTAAAAAATAACATGGAGTTTGTTTTTGACCAACTAATACCTTGCATGAGGCCTACCTTGGAGTATGGTTTACATTCCATTGGAGAGAACTGATTTTCATTTTGCTAGCAAGTATCCCTTGGGACCCCTTGAATCTGTGCAAGTATTGTGGATGCAACCCCAGTCTCTTTGAATTCATATGTGCATCAGTTCTATGTTATCTGGAAGGAACTATTTTCTTGGAATCATCCATTATCTTAGGCTCTTACATTCTGCCTTCTTTCCTGCATAGATCCCTGAGGCTTGAGAGTAGGGGGTCTGATGAAGATACTCCATTTAGAAATGAGTGTTCCAGAGTTTCTTACTGTCTTTATTTGGTCAGTTGTGGGTCTCTGTGTTAATTCTTGTCTACTGAAAGCTTAGCTTCTCTCATGTGGGTTTAATAAGGCACTGATCTGTGGGTATAGCAGTATGTCATTAGTCATGTTTTGCTATGTTCCTTTAGCATAAGTAATTATGATATTTTCATACACATATAATTTTATTTGGTTTATATTTACTTCTCCACTACCATCCTCTGTCCTCCTTAATCCCTGCCATTGATCTGCTTTTCACCAAAAATATTGCCCCTTCTTTTATATATGATGTGTATGTGCATATGTATAAGTATATAAATATAAAGCTAATTATAGATTTCTACGTGAAAAATGTAATAGTTTGTCTTTTTTCCTTATTATTCTCTCTCATTCTACCTCTTCTCTAGATCCCTTCTTTCTAGATATACATCTATGTATTCAAGCAAGTATGTGCATTTATTACATATATTGTGCGTGTTATTCCAAACCTTTGACAGGACAGTGCTTATTTTTAGAAAGTAGGATAAGGGAAAAGAGAACAAACATTTACTTACATAGGATTTTCTCAGTGTTGCATCAAGGTGTCACTCACTCTGTAGTTCACACTGGCCTGCTATTTTCTATGTAGCTCAGGCTGACCTAGAACTTGAGGTAATTCCCCTGACTTAGCCTCCATGATGTAGAGGTTACAAATGAGTACCAACATAACCTGATTTAACAATTATTTTAAAAAATACCTTTATATTCAGTAGTGAAAGTGTAAAATCCAATGTGAAGCTCCAAAGCTTCAGAATGGCTATTCTTAACTGTACATATGTTCACTGAAATGAATATGGATCTGGTTAATTTGAGTGTGTAGACTTTTTTGTTAGCAAGTTATTTATAATTGTAAGTAACATTTTTCAAAAGAATAAAGGAAAGGTTGTTAATAAAATAATAATCTTGGTAATCAGTTAGTCGTGCAGTCCTGAGATTGAATCCCAGTTCGAATATATATTGACTATGTGACATGGAAAATTAATATTTAATATTTTAAAAATATCTCTTTATAGACAAAATTTACTTTAAGATTTGGAGGTGATTAAAACAGCTAGTGTGTTTATCATTCTTATAAGGCATAGTACATATAGTGTTATGTGTTTCTAATAAATGGTAACCCTTATAAATTCATTGATAAAGATGAAAATAAAAGATAATGTAATTATGGCCAGAGGCTAAGTATGTCATGGAGAGATTATTATGCATTTAGAGAATTGGAGGGAAGGAAAGGCAACACAGAGTTATTATCTGGAATTGTAGAATTCAAGAATGAATGCAGGTAATGTAGGAATACAAGAACTCCTAGTCTCTTTGTAGAAAAGCATTCTCTTCAGATCCTAAGGGAAAGTGTATTAGGTCCACCTGACAAGGAACTAAGGGAAAATGATAGATTCCGAGAGCACCAGAACTGCCCTTGGGACTTGAGAACCCTGTTGCTAAAGAGTAATATTGAAGAGAATGTTGAGCTCTGCTGGTTTTCAGAGCTTCTGAGAGGTCTCCTGGGGAGTAGACAATTGTGAGTCCTAAATGATCAATTATAATGACTAGTAAGATGTTATTAGACGCGTTCTCACGACCGGCCAGGAAGAACACCACAGACCAGAATCTTCTGCGGCAAAGCTTTATTCTTACATCTTCAGGAGCCAGGGTGCAGGAAGCAAGAGAGCAAGAAGCAAGAGAGAGAGAAAACGAAACCCCGTCCCTCTTAAGGAGCATTCTCCTTCGCCTCGGACGTGTCACTCCCTGATTGGCTGCAGCCCATCGGCCGAGTTGACGTCACGGGGAAGGCAGAGCACAAGTAGTCATAAGATACCCTTGGCACATGCGCAGATTATTTGTTTACCACTTAGAACACAGCTGTCAGCGCCATCTTGTAACGGCGAATGTGGGCGCGGCTCCCAACATCTCCCCCTATCCTTTTAATAAGAGCAAATAGGCCACCCATATTAATGAGAGTGGAGATAGAGGTCAAATCCCCAGTGTGTAGGTAAAGGAGCCATGTACAGGATTAGCTCTTAGGCTCACAGGCTTTTACCCAGAGCAACCCTGACCTGCTCCCGTGTCGTTTTGCCTGGGGGAAGGGAACTAGGACACTGAACCTTCATGAAAGATGACATGTCTCCCTAGAATAGGCTCATATATGCCGCAGAGCCTTTCCATTGCAGTGCTTAGCCATGCAACTCTCTCGGGCTGCTGAAGCACACTCACTCTATCCCGTGCAATGAGTCTAGCCTCATGGGATATAAGAGCTGAGTGGCCAGCGACCTATTGCCTAAGCATAGATATATCATATATCAGGGGGAGCTCCATGTTCTAGTCCTGCAAGCGCCTGGGCAATAACCACCTTGTCTCTCCTAGTTTGGGCCTTAAGCTTACAGACCAATCAAAGAAGCAACACTAATCCACAGCAAAGTGTATCTCCAAATAATATTAATCCCACCCATTTTTTAAAGAAAGAAAATGCTGAGGAGATCCAATTGGGTAATCCTTTGGTCAGCGACAGGTCCAAGCACGTGGAGTTGACCTGAAGTCTCAATTCCCGAAGGGATCTGTTCAAATTCAGCCATCCAATTCTGTAACATATACTGAAAAAGACTTTTTGACAAATTAGCTGCCCTAGTAAATTTAACATACTGAATGGAAGTAACACACAATCCCGGAAACTTTTGTTTACACCCCAGCTGAGTTATTTGTCATAATACATCTAGTTGTATCTGGACAAGATCTATGAGTTGATTAACCAGCATGAGACCTCTCTGTATCTTGACATTAGCTGAGGCCTGTTCATCTATGACTGTAGTCACTGAGGCTGACAAAGTGTTAATGGTGTCTGTCGTCTGGACCTGTCCAGACAGAGCCAAGGCTGTCTGAATCAAGGCTAAACCCAGTTCCTAGTTAGTGTAAAAAAAACAGGAGAATACTTGAGCATTATACATCACCGTCATTGGGAGTGGAAATGTCGACATTATCCCCCAACGCTGCTCTCTCTTTATTATTGACGCCCTGGACATCACCAAGACGAGGGACATTAGTATTCCCTTGGTCAGTCTGGATTTTTCGGGTGAGTCTTTCTGGTACCCAAAATGGGTTGTCTTTATTCTGTGGGAAAACACAGATAGCTCCCCTGGATCTTATCAAAATAGGATCCGGGCCATACCATTTATTATCAAGGACATTTTTCCATTTAACCATCTCATTGGGCCTATCTGGCTCTGAACAATGACGTTCAGCCGCAGTATGGCCATGAACATCAATATTTAAAAAATTGAGTGTAAAGAGTGCCAAAGACACCGACACTCTTGGTGCTCGGGGTACAGTCTCCTCAAAAGTTCCCCTCTTCTGTTTTATAAGATAGGCTTTGAGGGTGCGATGCGCACGCTCAACAATACCCTGTCCTTGAGGGTTGTATGGAAGTCCAGTCAGGTGGGTTACGTCCATCTGACGGCAGAACTGTTGGAATTTTTGAGACGTATAAGCTGGTCCATTATCAGTCTTAAGGAGTCTGGGTTTCCCCCAAGCACTCCATGCCTCAAGACAATGTTGAATCACATGTGAGGCTTTTTCTCCGGTTAACGGAGAGGCAAACATGATGCCAGAACATGTGTCAATGGACACATGGAGATATTGAAGTTTTCCAAAGGAAGAAACATGTGTAACATCCATTTGCCAGACCTGTAGAGGTCGAATACCGCGTGGGTTAATTCCCACATGAGGAACTGGCAAGAACTCACAGCAGCTTTGACATTGAGTAACAATGTCACGGGCTTCTTTTCTTGTCAAGGAGAAACGACTGCGTAATGTTTCAGCCGTCACATGAAAATTGTTATGAAAATTTCTTGCAGCCTCTACCGGGGATGATAGGGCAGCAGCCACCACTTTAGTGGCCTTATCTGCCAAATCATTTCCCAGAGCCATGGGGCCAGGTAGGCCTGAATGGGCTCTAACATGAGTAATATAAACAGGAGATCTTCTAGATAACAAAACTAATTGTATCTGCTGAAAAATATTGGCAACTCTACTGGAAGGCTTAATCACTCCAGCCACTTCTAAAAGATTTACTGCATTAACCACATAACAGGAATCTGACACAATATTAAGGGGTTCTAAAAAGGTTTTTAAAACTTCTAAGACCACTAAACATTCTACCACTTGAGGTGAATTTTCATTATATTGTTTGGATACCACTTTACCATTAGCCACATAGGCACCTATGCCAGTTTTTGATCCATCAGTATATACCACAATCCCATTTTTAAGTGGGTTTCTTACTGTTATTTGTGGAAACACAACAGATTGATTTTGGGCAAACTGTAAGATTGGATGTTTTGGATAATGGTTATCTATTTTTCCTGAAAAGGAGGTAACTAAAACTGCCCAATCATTAGATGCGGCTGCCAAGGTTTGAACCTGTGCAGCGGTATAAGGTACAATTAAAAGATATGGACTTTGCCCAAAGTGGGTGATTGCTGCTTTTAGGCCTTTAAGGGCAAGCTGTGCAATTGCATCAGGATACCAATCTATTATTTTAGCTGGGGATACGTTTGGATGGATCCACAACAATGGCCCATTCTGCCACAAAACTGCAGTTGGCAATTGTGCTGTCTTAAAGACACACAAACTGAAAGGCTGCGAATCCTCAATACGTTGTAATTGTGCATTCTGTAAGGCCTTTTCCACTTTTTGTAAGGCCTGGTTAGCAGCTAGAGTAAGAGTCCTAGGGGAGGAGATATGAGGATCTCCTTCTAAAATACTAAACAAAGGCCTTAACTCAGCAGAAGGAATCTTTAAAAAAGGTCTGAGCCAATTAATATCTCCCAACAGCTTTTGAAAATCATTTAAGGTATGGAGGTGATCTCTTCTTATCTCTACCTTTTGGGGCACAATCTTATCTGGGGACACCACAGAGCCCAAGAATTGTCCTGTATCAGAAATTTGGACCTTTTCTGTGGCTATCTGTAAACCCCACTGACTTAAAGTTTTAAGTAGAAAAGGATATGCCTTTTGTAGCATGGTAAGGTCTTTATGGCACAGGAGGATGTCATCCATGTAAAGGAGCAAAATTAAAGAGGGGAATTGTTCCCTCACTGGCAAAAGAGCTTCTTGTACATAAAGTTGACACATAGTAGGACTATTGGACATTCCCTGTGGTAAGACCTTCCATTGATACCTCTTATCAGGTTCCATGTGATTAATAGAGGGGATGGTAAAGGCAAATCTGGGCCTATCCCTTGGACACAAAGGTATAGAAAAGAAACAATCTTTAATATCTATAATAATTAAATTCCAGCCACGTGGTAAGGCGGAAAGTACAGGGAGACCCCTCTGTACTGGGCCAAATAAGTTCATTTGCTCATTAATGGCTCTGAGGTCATGGAGCAGTCTCCACTTTCCTGACTTTTTCTTAATTACAAAAATTGGAGTATTCCAAGGTGAGGTAGAGGGTTCAATATGGCCTAATTTTAATTGTTCCTTTACCAGTTGAATCACAGCTTCTAGTTTTTCAGAGGATAGGTGCCATTGAGGAACCCACACTGGGTCCCCTGTTTTCCATGGTATGGGTCGTGCTGCCCCAATGGCCGCTAAGGAAAACCCAGACCCTGTCTGTCTTGGTTTCCATTAGGTGAGATGGGCTCTATCCTTCCCTGTTCTTGATGTCCTAACCCTTTTCCTTCTTTATAACCCATCTTTGCCATGATATTTTTTGCTTTAGCTGAATACCCTCCCGATGGGGCATTTTCATTGGACAAAATAAGGCCCAAATGCTGCATAATATCCCTTCCCCAGAGGTTAACCGGGAGTGGGAGCACATAAGGTATGAATTTCCCTTGCTGTCCTTCAGAGGATTCCCACGTCAAGGCAACGGAGCTTATAGTGGGACATGATTGATATCCTAGGCCCTGTAATGAATGAGATGACTCTGTGGTGGGCCATGCTTTGGGCCACCAATGTGTAGAGATTATACTTTTATCTGCTCCGGTATCAAGGATGCCTTCAAACTCTTTTCCGTTGATCTTAAGGCGGAGCTTAGGTCTATCATTTAAAGATACAACCAAATAGGCAGAATCATTTCCTGAGGAGCCCATTTTCTTTATCTCAGGTCCTGCAGATTTCTCCCTGGTATTATCAGGGAGGAGCAGCAGCTGAGCTATCCTATCTCCTTTACTAATAGAAAAAACGCCTTTAGGGCTTGAGCACAGGACCTGTATTTCAGGGGAATGTTGACAATCCATAACTCCAGGGTGGACTACTAAGCCCTGCAAGGTGAGTGAACCCCGGCCGAGAATAAGGCCCATGGTTCCCGGGGGCAAGGATGGTATAGGCTCCACCGGCACCGGCTGAATACTCATTTGAGGCATTAGTAGGAAGTCGGAGGCGGCACGCAGGTCCACCCTTGTGGGTCTTCCTGGGTCGCCTCTCTGACTGCTTCCTGGGTCCTGACAAACCGGTTCCCATATCTTTGAGGGCCCTGGGACCGAGGGCCCGATGACCCGTTTTTTGGCACATCAGTTGATTGACTATCAGGTGGGGGAAGGACTCTGCCCTTTATATCCCTCACAGAGCGACACTGGTCAGCTCTATGATAACCCTTGCCACACTTAGAGCAAAGAGTGAGAGTCCCTCCCTGTTTATCTGGAGCTCTGCAATCTTTCTTAAAATGCCCAGGCTTTCCGCAATTAAAACATGTCCTCTGATCATTTCTGCTCATGGAGCGGTTCTGAGATTGGAGGATGGCGGCCGCTAAGCCTGCATTGGTGAGAGGTCCCCCAAGCTCTCGACAGACCCTGAGCCAGTCTTGTAAGCCTTTGTTCTTTCTTGGGGCTATGGCCGCTCGGCACTCCTTTGTGGCTTGCTCATAGATTAGCTGTTCTATCAGAGGCGCAGCTTGCTCTGACTCTCCAAAAATACGCTCTGCTGCCTCTGTCATTTTGGCCACAAAATCTGAGAAGGATTCCTGAGGTCCCTGGATTATCTTTGTTAACTGACCAGTGGTTTCACCTGCTCGGGAGAGCGCCTTCCAGGCCCTAATAGCCGTGGAAGAAACTTGGGCATAAGCTCCCCAATGGTAGTTTGTCTGATCAGCAGAATAAGCTCCCTGACCCGTTAACAAGTCAAAAGTCCAATCTCTCTGCTCTGGAGTCAAAGCAGCTGCGTTTGCTCGGGCCTGCGCTTGTGCAGCTTCGTGCCAAAGCGCTCTCCATTCCATATATTTGCCCATACTAGGGAGAGCGGCTTTTACAACCGTTTGCCAGTCGGCAGGAGTTAGTGCCATGCCGGCGAGCCTGTCTAACTGCACCAAGGTAAAATTAGCATTGGTTTCGTATTTACGGACCGACTCGGCAATTTCTTTAATTTGTAAGTATTCTACCGGAGCGTGGACACGCCCACCCTCGGCTCCTTCAAAGACCGGAAATGCCTGTTGTATTTTCCTTTGTTCCTCTCTGGGAATGAATGAGTCTGCGCACTGCCTCTCTGCGCACTGCCTCTCTGCGCATTGCTGACGCACTACGCAGGGCGGGGGCTCCGCATAGGGCGGACCTTGAAACCGACTGCCCTGAGGCCAATCAGCAAACTGGCCTTCGCCAGCCGCTTTTGGCTTTTTTCTTGACCAATTAGCTGGCTGGTAATGGGCTGCTTCTTCCTCCCAGTCTGTTTCCTCAGAGGAGGATTCTTCACCTGCTTCAGAGCTACTAAGAGCTGGCTCCCCGAGCCCATCCAGCGATGAGCACAGGCTCCTTTTCCTAGAGACCTCCGCTAATTGATCTTTCTTCTTTTCCCTTTTTCCTCTTTTTCTTCTAATCTCTCTCCAGGTATTCCTACCTAACCTTAACTTTTCCTCGGGTTCAAGACCCTTGGAAAGGCCTGTATACTTATTTTGTGTACCATATTTCCTCTTTGCTCCTACTCTCTCTCCCCGCTTTACTTCTGATAGCTTGTCCTGAATTTCATCTAGAATCCGCCCTGCCTTAACCACTTGATAACATGTGAAAAGGAACAAAAGGGCTTCTAACACTAGAAAAAATTCAAGGCCAAACATATTCCACTTTACTTCTGATAGACTGTCTTGAATTTCCTTAGAAAGTTCAAGGCCAGGCTTACCTCGTAAAGCTATACTCACTGGTACTCTCGTTCCCCAGCTGAAAAGTTCTGAATTCATGCAGTTGAATCCTTCTTAACAGTCTGCTTTACGGGAACCTTTATTACCGCGACCCGCAGTTCTGGTTCTGGAATGAGGGATCTTCCTTGCGCCAGTCCCGAGTTTTTTCTCGTCCCGGAATTCGGCACCAATTGTTATTAGACGCGTTCTCACGACCGGCCAGGAAGAACACCACAGACCAGAATCTTCTGCGGCAAAGCTTTATTCTTACATCTTCAGGAGCCAGGGTGCAGGAAGCAAGAGAGCAAGAAGCAAGAGAGAGAGAAAACGAAACCCCGTCCCTCTTAAGGAGCATTCTCCTTCGCCTCGGACGTGTCACTCCCTGATTGGCTGCAGCCCATCGGCCGAGTTGACGTCACGGGGAAGGCAGAGCACAAGTAGTCATAAGATACCCTTGGCACATGCGCAGATTATTTGTTTACCACTTAGAACACAGCTGTCAGCGCCATCTTGTAACGGCGAATGTGGGCGCGGCTCCCAACAGTAAGATACAATGTAAAGAGATCTCTGTACCCCTTCTCCCTGTCTTCTTCTTGTGCTACTTCTGTTGATTTGTTGCAGCTGCCAGAGGTATTTTTAACTAAACTGAGAAGGTATAGAAATATATATGGATGAAGTATATTTGGGCTTTTTCCAGTATGAATATATTGCAAGAGTGAAGTGTAGATGGAACAAGATTGGCTCTGTGTCATATATCTGGAAATTTAACTAGATGATAGATATGTGGCCATTTATTATACATTTACATTTTTGTATGTGTTTAAATTTTTCATAACTAAAAATTAAAAGATGAGGGTATAGGCACATGACATTAAATAGCTGCTGTGTGTCAAACTATCTTAGCTGTCAACATACATTACTGTACTTAATCCTCACAGCTCTCAAGGTTAATATAGTTATTCCCATGTTATACATGTGAAAAATGTGACCCAGACAGTTTAATTATACTCTCTGTCATCAATGGGCCTTTGCTGTGTAACAGACTCTGTATTAACATTAACTCCATGAGCTAGAAAACTAATTCACTGAAAGACATTTTAGCAAAATAGGTATTTGCTAAATATATGAATTTTCTGATTTTACTAGAAACATTCCTTTTTAACTATCTAAAATTGTTTACTATGTATTAACAGCATAATCTAACATGATCTGTTTTCCATCCCCTTTATATACGTTTTATATATATTATATATGCATATACATATGTGCATATACTATAGAGAGAAACACACACAAAGTTTTGGCTGGCCTAGGACTACCTATGGAAACAGGGCTAAATATGAACTCAGAGATCTGTCCACCTCTGCCTCAAGTTGATGGGATTAAAGGCATGTGCTTCCATGCCTGGCATGTATTATTTCTTTGATTAACAAAGATATTCTTATATATTTATGAGGTGTAATGTAATGTTGGGTAGTGACTGGCTCAGTATTTTTTTTAAAAGTTCAAACTACATTGAGATATATATAAGGTATCATTGTTAATTATATTCATCCTGTTATACTATAGAATAGCAGAACTTACTCCATTAATAAAATGATAACATCATGCCTATTGATTGGCCTCTTCTCTGAATTAATATTAAAATAACTCTTAAAGATAATACTTATTAGTAAGATTTCTTGAGTTATAATTTGCACACTATAAATTAACCTTCGCAAGTGATTTTTTTTAAGTTTATAGAGTAGTCCAGTTATCATTATAGTTCAATTTTAGAATATTTTAACCTTATCCCAGGCTAAATCTACCAATAATTACTAATATACTTATTGTCTCTATAGATTTTCTTTTTCTGGATATTTTATATTAATAGAATTAGAGATAAGAAAAAAAAGATGATACCATGAGGAATAAATTATTAAATATTCAAAAAAAAGAATTAGAGATAAGGTCCTTTTTTCTTTATTCTCTCATCAATATATCTCAACCACAGTTTCCCCTCCTTCTCCTCCCATTCATACTCCCTCCTCCAGATCCATTCCTTCCCTCCTCCTTTTTTTATATCAAGTTGCAAAAAGACTAGGGACCTCCCCTCATATTAAGGCTTGATGAAGCAACCCAGTAGAAGGAAAAGAGTCCCAAAAGGAGGCAAGAGTCAGAGACAGCCTCTTCTCCCCTGCTTCCACTGTTATAAGTTCCATAAGAACACTAAGCTACACAACTGTAACATATACACAGAGGACCTAGTTCAGGACCCCCCCCCCCACAGGCTCCCTGATTGTTGGTTCAGTCTCTTTGAGCCCCTATGGTCCCCGATTAGTTGATTCTGTGATCCATTTTCTTGTGGTGTCCCTAACCCCTCTGGTTCCCTGAATTCTTCCACTGCCTCTTCTGCAGGATTCCCTGAGTTCCACCTAATGTTTAACTGCATCTGCTGCCAAAACTTGCTGGATGAAGCCTCTCTGATGATTGTGCTAGGCTTCAGTCTACAACTATAACTAAAAAGAGTATCATTCAGAATCATTTCATTGACTTTTTTTTGCTGCTAGTGTTTAGGTGTTTTTTTTAAAATAGTATTTATTATTCTGAATTAAATACTGTTTACATATTTTAATAATGTCATAATAACTCCATAAATATTTATTCTACATTTATTAAAAGTGAAGTTGATATTATTTTTTTCATTAAGTACTTAAAACCCAATAGCAGCTTCCCCTTCCTCCTTTCCTCCAAGCCCCACCTCTCTCCTCCTCCCCTACCATCCCTTTTCCTTTCTCTTCAGAGAAGAGGAGGCCACCCTTGGATATCAGCCTGCCTTGGCATACAAATTGCAGTACGACAGGTGCATCTTTTCCTATTGGAGCTAGAGTAGGCAGTCCAGTTAGGGAAAATGAATCCAGTGGTAGACAATGTAGTTAGAGATAGCCCCTGCTCCTGCTCTTATGGGACTCATATGAAGACCAAGCTGCTTGTCTGTTACATTTGTGTAGGGGACCTAGGTCTGTCACATACATGCTGTCTGGTTGGTGGTTCAGTCTGTGTGAGCACCTATGGGCCTAGGTTATTTGATTCTTTAGGTTTTCTTGTGATGTCCTTGACCTCTCTGGCTCATTCAATCCTTCCTCCCCATCTTCCACAAGATTCCCTGAGCTTTACTCATGTTTGAATGATGGGTGAAGCTTCTCAGATGAAATCTGATTCCCTCAGCTGATGGATGAAGCCTCTCAGATGACAGTTATGATAGGCTCCTGTCTGCAAGTATAGCAGAATACCACTAAGAGTTTAAGGAGTAGACTCTCATTGTTATGGGTCTCAAGTTGGTACAGTCATTGGTTGGCCATTCCTTCAGTTTCTACTCCAACTTCATCCATGCACATCTTGTAGGCAGGACACATTATGGGTCTAAAGTTTTGTGGCTAGGTTGGTGTCTCCCTCCCTACACTGGAAGTCTTGCTTGCTTATAGGAGGTGACAGTTTTATGTTCCATATCCCCTATTGCTAGGAGTCTTACCTAGGGTCACCCTCATAGATTCCTGGGAGTTTCCATTGTCCTAGCTTTCTAGCTTGTTCAACCCAACAAGCAGATGAAAAAGTCAGATGCAGATATTTGCACCCAACCAATGGACAGAAGCAGCTGACTCCTGTTGTTGAATTAAGGAAGGCTAAAAGAAGCTGAGGAGAAGGGTGATCCTGTAGAAGGACCAGCAGTCTCAATTAATCTGGACCCCTGAGATCTCTCAAACACTGGACCACCAACAGGCAGCATATATCAGCTGATATGAGGCCATGGACACACATACAGTAGAAGACTTCCGGGTCTGTGTTCATTCAGAGATGATGCACCTAACCCTCAAGAGACTGGAGGCCTTGGGGAGTTTAGAGGTCAGGTTGTGGGGGGCATCCACGTGGAGACTGGATGGAGTGGGGAGCAGGTGTGGGATGTGGAGCAGACAGAGGGTGGAGGGAGGCAGGGAATGGAATATGGAGTGTAAAAATAAATTAAAATTAAATTTAAATTAAAAAAAAAGAAGAAAAAGTTAATGTTGGCTCTTGCCTTATATATTGCCTTTAATATGTTCAAATATGTGCTTTGCATCCGTGATCTCTCCAAGACTTTTATGGTGAAGGGGTGTTAGAATTTGTCAAAGATTTTTCAGGATCTAATGAAATGATCATGTGATATTTTTCTTTCAGTTTGTTTATATGGTTGATTACATTGATGGATTTTTGCATATTGAACCATTCCTGCATCCCTGGGATGAAGCCTACTTGATCATGGAGGATGATGTTTTTGATTTGTTCTTGGCTTTGGTTTGCGAGTATTTTATTGAGTATTTTTACATCATTGTTGATAAGGGAAATTGGTCTGAAATTACTTCTTTGTTGTGTCTTCTTAGTATTGTTTAGGTAACAGGGTAACTATGGCCTCATAGAATGACTTTGGCAATGTTCTTTCTGTTTGTATTTTGTGAAATAATTTGAAAAGTATTGGCATTAAATTAAATTTGAAAGTCTGGTCTAATTCTGCACTAAACCATCTAACCCTGGACTTTTTTGCTTGGGAAACTTTTAATGACTACTTCTGTTTCCTTAGGGGCTATAGGTCTGTTTAAATTGTTTACCTGATCTTGATTTAACTTTGGAAAGTGATACCTATCAAGAAAATTGTCCATTTTTGTAGAGTGCAGGTTTTGAAATAAGATCTATCGATGCTTTGGATTTCCTCCGTCTGTTATGTCCCCCTTTCATTTCTGATTTTGTTAATTTGGATATTCTCCTTCTCCCTTAGAGTTAGCTTGGCTAAGGGTTTGTGTGTCTTGTTGATTTCCTCAAAGAACAAACTCTTGGTTTCTTTATTCTTTGTATTGTTCTCTTAGTTTCTAATTGACTGATTTCAGCTCTCAGTTTGATTATTTCCTGCCATCTATTTGTCTTGTGTATGTTTGCTTCTATTTGTTCTAGAGCTTTCAGGTGTACTGTTAAGTTGCTAGTATGAGGAATCTCTAATTTCTTTTTTTTAAGAAAGATAAATATTTATTCATAACAAATCTTTTTTTATATAATTTTTTATTACGTATTTTCCTCAATTACATTTCCAATGCTATCCCAAAAGTCCCCCCTCCCGCCCCACTCCCCTACCCACCCATTCCCATTTTTTGGCCCTGGAGTTCCCCTGTACTGGGACATATAAAGTTTGCCTGTCCAATGGGCCTCTCTTTCCAGTGATGGCCAACTAGGCCATCTTTTGATACATATGCAGCTAGAGACAAGAGCTCTGGGGTACTGGTTAGTTCATAATGTTGCACCTACAGGGTTGCAGATCTCTTTAGCTCCTTGGATACTTTCTCTAGCTCCTCCATTGGGGGCCCTGTGATCCATCCAATAGCTGACTGTGAGCATCCACTTCTGTGTTTGCTAGGCCCCGGCCTAGTCTCACAAGAGACAGCTATATCACAGTCCTTGCAACAAATGCTTGCTAGTGTATGCAATGGTGTCATCGTTTGGAGGCTAATTATGGGATGGATCCCTGAATATGGCAGTCTCTAGATGGTCCATCCTTTTGTCTCAGCTCCAAACTTTGTCTCTGTAACTCCTTCCATGGGTGATTGTTTCCAATTCTAAGAAGGGGCAAAGTGTCCACACTTTGGTTTTCGTTCTTCTTCAGTTTCATGTGTTTTGCAAATTGTACCTTATATCTCGCTATACTAAGTTTCTGGGCTAATATCCACTTATCAGTGAGTACATATCATTTGAGTTCTTTTATGATTGTGTTACCTCACTCAGGATGATGCCCTCCAGGTCCATCCATTTGCCTAGGAATTTCATAAATTCATTCTTTTTAATAGCTGAGTAGTACTTCATTGTGTAAATGTACCACATTTTTTGTATCCATTCCTCTGTTGAGGGGCATCTGGGTTCTTTCCAGCTTCTGGCTATTATAAATAAGGCTGCTATGAACATAGTGGAGCATGTGTCCTTCTTACTGGTTGGGACATCTTCTGGATATATGCCCAGGAGAGGTATTGCGGGATCCTCCGGTAGTACTATGTCCAATTTTCTGAGGAACCGCCAGACTGATTTCCAGAGTGGTTGTATAAGCTTGCAATCCCACCAACAATGGAGGAGTGTTCCTCTTTCTCCACATCCTCACCAGCATCTGCTGTCACCTGAATTTTTGATCTTAGCCATTCTGACTGGTGTGAGATGGAATCTCAGGGTTGTTTTGATTTGCATTTCTCTGATGATTAAGGATGTTGAACATTTTTTCAGTTGCTTCTCAGCCATTCGGTATTCCTCAGGTGAGAATTCTTTGTTTAGCTCGGAGCCCCATCTTTTAATGGGGTTATTTGATTTTCTGGAGTCCACCCTCTTGAGTTCTTTATATATATTGGATATTAGTCCCCTATCTGATTTAGGATAGGTAAAGATCCTTTCCCAATCTGTTGGTGGCCTTTTTGTCTTATTGACGGTGTCCTTTGCCTTGCAGAAGCTTTGCAGTTTCATGAGGTCCCATTTGTCAATCCTCGATCTTACAGCACAAGCCATTGCTGTTCTATTCAGGAATTTTTCCCCTGTGCCCATATCTTCAAGGCTTTTCCCCACTTTCTCCTCTATAAGTTTCAGTGTCTCTGGTTTTATGTGAAGTTCCTTGATCCACTTAGATTTGACCTTAGTACAAGGAGATAGGAATGGATCGATTTGTATTCTTCTACATAATAACAACCAGTTGTGCCAGCACCATTTGTTGAAAATGCTGTCTTCCTTCCACTGGATGGTTTTAGCTCCCTTGTCGAAGATCAAGTGACCATAGGTGTGTGGGTTCATTTCTGGGTCTTCAATTCTATTCCATTGGTCTACTTGTCTGTCAGTATACCAGTACAATGCAGTTTTTATCACAATTGCTCTTTAGTAAAGCTTGAGGTCAGGCATGGTGATTCCTCCAGAGGTTCTTTTATCCTTGAGAAGAGTTTTTGCTATCCTAGGTTTTTTGTTATTCCAGATGAATTTGCAAATTGCTCCTTCTAATTCGTTGAAGAATTGAGTTGGAATTTTGATGGGGATTGCATTGAATCTGTAGATTGCTTTTGGCAAGATAGCCATTTTTACAATGTTGATCCTGCCAATCCATGAGCATGGGAGATCTTTCCATCTTCTGAGATCATCTTTAATTTCTTTCTTCAGAGACTTGAAGTTTTTATCATAACAAATCTTAACAATTGATTTTACATTCTAAGCTACAAGGAAATAGCAAAACAGCAAAGAGAAAACAAGAGCTGAAGAAAAGCAGTTTACCATCTTTCACTCTAACTTGGTGACACTTCATTGGCCCAGGCCCTGTTCTGGCCTGTTTTCCCCAAGAACACTTTCTGGTTTACAGCTCACTCGTGATTCTGGGTTAAAACCACCTTTCTCCTGAGGGTTCTAATTTCTTTATGAAGGCACTTAGTGCTATGAATTTTTTTCTTAGTTCTGCTTTCTTTGTTTCCCATAAGTTTGGGTATGTTGTGCCTTCATTTTTGCTGGGTTCTAGAAAGTCTGTAATTTCTTTTTTTTCTACTCTGACCTAGTGGTCATTGAGTAGAAAGTTGTTCAGTTTCCCTGAACGCATAAGCTTTCTGTTCTTTCTTTTGTTGTGTAAATCCAACTTTAATCCTTGGTGGTCGGATAAGATATGGGTGGTTATTTTAATTTTCTTTTTCCTGTTGAGACTTACTTTGTGACTGACTATGTGGTCATTTTGGAGAATGTTCTGTGAGGGGCTGAGAAGAAGGTATATTCTTTTGTGTTTTGGTGAAATGTGCTGTAGATATGTTAGGTTCATTTAATTCATAACGTCTGTAAATTTCATTATTTCTCTCCTTAGTTTCTATCTAGGTGACCTGTCCTTTTGTGAGATTGGGGTGTTGAAATCTCCCACTATTGATGTGTGAGGTTCTATGTGTGATTTAAGCTTTGCTAATGTTTCTTTTACCAATGTGGATGCATTTGGGACATAGATGTTCTGAATTGAGAAGTTATCTTGATGACTTTTTCCTTTGGTGAGTATGAAGTGTCTTTCCCTATTTCTTTTAATTAATTTTGATTGAAAGTCTATTTCATTAGATATTAGAAGGGTTACTCCAGCTTGCTTCTTTGGTCTGT
The DNA here is from genome assembly GCF_000001635.26 of Mus musculus. Taxonomy (NCBI): domain Eukaryota; kingdom Metazoa; phylum Chordata; class Mammalia; order Rodentia; family Muridae; genus Mus; species Mus musculus. The sequence goes on from NC_000086.7 coordinate 151,592,832, forward strand.
TTCTTAGAAAACCTTTTTCCAGCCCTTTATTCTGAGGTACTGTCTATCTTTGTTATTGAGGTATGTTTCTTCTATGCTTCAGAAGACTAGATCCTGTTTTCATGTACATTCTACTAGCCTGTGTCTTTTTATTGGGGAAATTGAGTCCATTGATATTTTGAGATATTAATGTTTAATATTAATTGCTTATTCCTGTTATTTTGATGTTGGTGGTAGTGTGTGTGTTTCCCTTTATTACTTACTAGTCATGTGTAGCTTTAGCATTGTTTCTCTCATTTTAAAATATTTTTTTTTAGATAGAGTCTCTTGGCGTTCAAGCAGACCACAGTGTTGCACTATAGCTAAAATTGACCTTGAACTCTTGATTCTTCTACCTCCACCTCCCAAGTACTAGGCATACAGAAGTGTACCACCATGCTAGGCTCATTGTATGTTTATTTTTAAATGGTGTGCACCTGCTGGTATTAGTGGAGGCCAGAAGAGGGCATCTGGTCCCTTGGAACTAGAGTTACAGGTTGTTGTGAGTTACCTGGCATGGGTGCTGGATCCAAACTTAAGTCCTCCACAAGAGCAGCAGTTGTTCTTTATTGCTGAACCATCCATCCAGCCCTGTATGTTGTTGTTTTTAAATAAATAATGGTGGGTTTTTTTTGTTTTGGTTATGTTTGGTTTGGGCTGTTGGGGATGGGACCCAGAACCTCATGCATACTAGACAAAGTGCTGTATCACTGAGCTACGTTCCCAGTCTGAAAATATTTTATAGTTAACAGATATGGTGTAATGTTTTATATGTCTACAGTGTAAAATGATTACCATATTCAAAATAATTAAAATATCTATAGAGTTAGAACTTTTCAAGTTTGCAGGGCAATATTGTTGACTAAATAATCAATAAGACCTCTAGAACTTACTCATACTACATAACTATAACTCTATCTTTTAACCAATATCTGTCGCATCTCATCTTATCCTTTATAACTACCACTGTACCCTTTACTTAAACAAATTTCTATCTTTTAATAGATCTGAGATAAAATCAGCTCATGCATCTTCTTTTTCTGTATGGTTTGTTTCACTTAGCATGTTATTAAAACTAATCAGCTTTTTTTTTTTTTTTTTTTTTTTTTTTTTTGGACATAGACTCTTTCTCTGTTACCCTAGGCTAACTTCAAATTCACCATCTTCTTGCCTTAGTCTCTAGTGTACTGGGATGATAGGTATGCCCCACCATATCTTACTATCATTTGGGTTTGGATTTTTCTATTGACTAATGGTATGGAATATATTTTTTGTGTGTTTGATTGTGTTTATTTAGAGAAATTTATATTTGGACCTTTTGTTGATTTCAAGTTATCTTAGTTACTGACATCTTATTGACTCTGCCTTTTGCCTTACAGAAGGAGCTTTTCAGATTCATGAGGTCTAATTTATCAATTCTTGATCTTAAAGCCTGAGCCATTGGAGTTCTGTTTGGGAAATTTCCCCTAGTGCCAATGAGTGTGAGGCTCTTCCTTACTTTCTCTTCTAATAGATTCAGTGTATCTGGTTTTATGTGAAGGTCCTTGATCCACTTGGACTAGAGCTTTGTACAAGGAGATAAAAATGGAAAGGCCATCCAGAGACTGTCCCACTTGGAGATTCATCCCAGATACAGACACTTAACTGTTGTACGTGACACTATTGTGGATGCTAAGAAATGATTGCTGAAAGGAGCCTGATATAGCTGTCTCCTGAGAGACCCTGCTAGAGCCTTACAAATACAGTCGGATGCTCACAGCCAACCATTGCACTGAGGACAGGGTCCCCAATCTAGAAGTTAGATAAAGGACTGAAGGAACTGAAGGGGTTTGCAACTCCATAGTTAGAACAACAATACCAACCAACAAACACCCCCCCCCCAAGCTTCCAGGGACTAAGCCACTAACCAAGGAGTACACATGGCTCCAGCTGCATATGTAGTAGAGGATGGCCTTGTCAGGCATCAATGGGAAGAGAGGTCCTTGGTCCTATGAAAGCTTGATAGATGCCCCCCAGTGTAGGGGAATTGAAGACGGGGGGGGGGGGCAGGCGTGGGTGGGTGGGTAGAGGAACACCCTCATAGAAGTAGAGATGGGGGTGGGATAGGGGGTTTCTGGAAGGATGGGAAACCGGGTAAGAGGATAACACTTGATTATGTAAATAAATTAAGATAAATAAATTTTTAAGAAACAGAAAAAAATGGATCAATTTGCAATTTTTCTACATGCTGGCTGACAGTTAAGCCAGCACCATTTGTTGAAAATGCTATCTTTTTTCCACTGGTTGATTTTGGCTTCTTTGCCAAAGATCAAGTGACCATAGTTGTGTGGATTCATTTCTGGGTCTTCAATTCTATTCCACTGATCTACCTGTCTATCGCTGTACCAGTACCATGCAGTTTTTATCACTGTTGCTCTGTAGTACAGCTTGAGGTCAGGCATGGTGATTCCACCAGAAGTTCTTAGTTTGCTCAATCCTAGGTCACAAAGATATTTTCCTGTGCTTCCTTCTAGTAGTTTTATAGGTTTTACATTTACGTTTTCATCTGTGATACATTTTATATTAGTTTTATATATAAAGTGGGGGTAATAGTTCATTTTATTTGTTTATATATTAATAGATAACCAGTTAACTCAGCATCCTTTGTTAAAAGAAATATCCTTTTCTCCTAACAATTGCCTTGGTACCTTTGTGAAAAGTAAATTGACCATATTTAATTGTGTATTCTGGATTATTTATTTATTTATTTTAATTAGGTATTTTCTTCATTTACATTTCCAATGCTATCCCAAAAGTCCCCCATACCCTCCCCCCTACTCCCCTACCCAACCACTTCCACTTCTTGGCCCTGGCGTTCCCCTGTACTGAGGCATATAAAGTTTGCAAGACCAATGGGCCTCTCTTTCCAATGATGGCCGACTAGGCCATCTTCTGCTACATATGCAGCTAGAGACAGGAACTCTGGGGGGTACTGGTTAGTTCATATTGTTGTTCCACCTATAGGGTTGCAGACCGCTTTAGCTCCTTGGTTACTTTCTCTAGCTCCTCCATTGGGGGCCCTGTGATCCATCCAATAGCTGACTGTGAGCATCCACTTCTGTGTTTGCCAGGCCCTGACATAGCCTCACAAGAGACAGCTATATCTGGGTCTTTTCAGCAAAATCTTGCTAGTGTATGCAATGGTGTCAGCATTTGGAGGCTGATTATGGAATGAATCCCCGGGTATGGCAGTCTCTAGATGGTCCATCCTTTCGTCACAGCTCCAAACTTTGTCTCTGTAACTCCTTCCATGGGTGTTTTGTTTTGTTCCATTTATCTGTCTACATCCATTCTTTTATTTATTTAATTTTTAAGAGACATTGCCTTTTTGTTTTGTTTTAAGACAGTTTCTGTGTAGCCCTGGTTGTCTTGGAACTTTCTGTGTGGACCAGGCTAACCTCAAACTCAGATGTCTGCCTGCTTCTCCCTCTTGAGTGCTGGGATTAAAGGTGTAAGCCTCCACCCAGGGGACACTGTCTTAGAACAATGTCTTACCATATAATGCTGACTGCCCTGGATTTTGCTACATAGACCAGGCAGGCCTCAAACTCACAGAGATCTGTCTGCCTCTGCTTCCAAAGCATTGGGATATACCTGCATGCCCAGCATATATGTCTATTCTTATGCCAGTCTCATAGTACCTCAATTACTTTACCAGTTTTGAAACTATGTCATTTAAGTGCTTTAGTGCTGTTTTTTTTAAAGAAGTATTACCTATTTTAGGTCCTTCCTTTGCATGTCAAGTTTTATTTTTTAACAGTACCATACACATACATAATGCATTTGTTGGTTCTAAGAACAGTTGATCATTTATTTTTGTAGTAATTTTTGAGAATTTAATTTTAATATGGTCACCTAAATAAGACCTGTGTGATGGCTACAACAGTTGTCATCCCAACTTGAGTAAGGGCAGTCACACAAGATCTTAAGCCTAGATTAAGGGCTACAGGCAAGAGATAATCATTCTTCTCCAGGAAGGGGGCCCCTAATAGGTTATCCAATCCCATGAGACCAGTCTTAAAGACCTAAACATACAAGCAGCACTATAGCCCTAAACACATAAACATACAGTCTGTACTATATGGATCAGTAGGCTGTATTTATGTGTGTAAGTTATTATTGTAACATAAGCGACAATAAGACGTTATGAATTTGAGATGGAGTAGGGGAACATGAAAGAGTGACTTAGTGGAAATGATTTAAATGCGGTATTCGTGTACATGCCAAATTTTACAAAAATAAAACAGTGCATTTTGATGAGGATTACATTGTGTAATAACTTAGGGAGAATTACCTTTGGGGGAAAGTAATGAGTGTCGATTGAGGGATTTGCACATGTTAAGCATGCATTCTACCATTGTTTCATTAGCCCTACAATGACTCATTTCGTGGTCTTGTTCTCATTTTTCTAGTACGAAGAGGATGAAGAGTGTATCCAAATCTCGGAGAGCCAAAATTGCAAAGAAGGTAGACAGTGCAAGACTGGTAGCAGAACAGGTCATGGGAGATGAATTTGACTTGGATTCAGATGATGAGCTGCAGATTGACGAGAGATTGGGAAAGGAAAAGGCGAACCTGTTAATAAGATCAAGTATGTTTCTGTTTTATTTTTTATTTGTCCTGCCATTTCACACTTGTTTTAGGTTTAAATTTTATGGCTTTTAGATTTACCAAGCTCTAAATACCTACAAGATTAGAGGTTATTTGGTTTGGGTTTTTTTTTTCAGTTAATTCCTTGGTGGCCATTACTTCAGAGAAAAAAAATGCATTTTTGTTTGTTTATTTGTTTTCAAGACAGGGTTTCTGTGTAGCCCTGGCTGTCCTGTAACTCACTCTAGACCAGGCTGGCTTCAAACTCAGATATACACCTACTTCTAACTCCCAATGTTGGGATTAAAAGTGTGCACACTGCCACCCATTGGAAATTATATTCTTATTTTGCTTCCTTTGAGTGTTTGGCTCAGATGCATCATAACCTTGCCTCATACTAATATATTGCATTGTATTTTAGAATTTCCCCGGAAGTTGCCCCGTGCAAAACCTTGCTCTGACCCCAACCGAATTCGTGAACCTGGAGAAGTTGAGTTTGACATTGAGGTAGGAGTGTGTCCTAGATCTGGCAAAGGGACAAGCATAGTATGTATTTAATTTCTGAAATAGAAGATAAATACTGAATGCTAGGGTAGGGATATTCTTCACTGTAGAGCATTTGCTTAGCCTGTGCAAAGCCCTGGATTCAATTTCTGTCCTTGTGAAAAAAATTAAATTGGACACTAAGTTTTGACCAGCATATAAATGGAAGATTATAATTGAGTTAAAATATTTTAAAATATTAAATAAAAGGCAGTATCACTTAGGGAAGAGAGTATATGATTTGTAGTTTATGATGTGTCCCTTCACACATTCTTTTAATTCATTGTTTCCTAAATTGCTTGTCTATCAAGTAGAAATCATAGTGCTTTACAAAGATTTTAAAGATTGAAATGGAATGATAAATGTACTGCATAATAGATGGTCTACATATAGGATGTTAGGACTCACACTGTCAAACTTGTACTAGAAACTTACCAGACCTGCCCTGTACAATTGAGGCAGTATATTTTTTCTTTAACAGGAGGACTATACCACAGATGAGGACATGGTGGAAGGGGTTGAAAGCAAGCTTGGGAATGGGAGTGGAGCCGGTGGAATTCTTGATCTACTTAAGGCCAGCAGGCAGGTGGGGGGACCTGACTATGCTGCCCTCACGTGAGTAATCTTCATTTTCTAGGCTATCAAAAGAGTACCACCCAAAGGGCTAGGCCAGCTAATTATTTGTTGAGCATTTTTATATGTTTTGGGTTTTTGAGACATCGTCTCTTTATTTATCCCAGGCTGGTCTGGAACTCCTAGTACTTTTTTGCCTTGCCTCCAAGTGAGTGCTGATAATACAGACCCAACATGTACCACCATGCCCATTACTGAACCAATTAGATAATTAACAAGGATATTTATGCTGGGAGAATAATGTGAATGTGAAAACTGTCCTTAAAATCTTCAGAGATGGCAGTAACAGGATATGTAGACTTGAGGAAGAAGCAATTTTAAGTACTTTGGAAATGGGCCAGGGAGAGTCATAGAAAGAGAATTGTTAATAAAAGGAAATAATGCAGCATAGATGGTGAAAAGAGGATTCTGTCTCTCCACATTGCTTGTCTTTAGAGAGACCTGAGGCAAAATTCGCTTTTCATAAAAACAGATTTTAGTATTATCTTCATTCTTAACCATGAATGGTTCTTTCCTTTGTAATACCTTGATTGACATAGCTATTCTTTCTGAGTGTTCTGACATTTGGTTTCTTCTGGCTACAATAACTTCCCCAGTGTTTCTCCTTTGTCCTTTGCAGTGAGGCCCCAGCCTCCCCCAGCACTCAAGAGGCCATCCAGGGCATGTTGTGTATGGCCAACCTGCAGTCCTCATCATCCTCACCAGCTACCTCCAGTCTGCAGGCTTGGTGGACTGGAGGGCAAGAAAGAAGCAGCGGGAGCTCCAGCAGTGGCCTGGGCACTGTGTCTAGTAGTCCTGCTTCCCAGCGCACCCCAGGGAAGCGGCCCATCAAGAGGCCAGCATACTGGAAAAACGAGAGTGAAGAGGAGGAGAATGCCAGTCTTGATGAGCAAGACAGCTTGGGAGCATGCTTCAAGGATGCTGAGTATAGTAAGAACATGTTAGAATATTAGGCTAGATCAAAGAGTTCCCTTTAGCCCAATTTCAATCCTAACTCTAAGAGAAAATAGCCTATAGTGAACACAGGTCTCAACCTTAAGCTAGATACTTATTTTTTTTCCCTGAGCCATGTTTTCTTGCTCTGTAAAATGGCAGTTATCTGTATCCCCATAAGTTGTTGTAAGAATTAAGAGATAATGTTTAGACTCAGCATTAGGCCTTTAGTGCCTTTCTCATGGCAAGTCCTCCATTGTGGTATAGTTAGTTCTCTTATAATTAGCTGTCATCTGGTTTTGGTACTGTTATGTTTCACTTCAACAAACTCATTTCCTCTCTTGCTTATTTGACTGTTATCATCTGTATTTTTAATGTTCTATGTTAATCAATTCATTTCTTGCAAAGGTATATACCATCAGGTCTCCATAGCTGAGCATTCCATATCCATTGTTTCATCCATAGATAAAAGTATGTGGAAAAAAATTACATATGTATTGAACATGTATAGACTCTTCTTTCCATTTTCTTCTAACTTGTATAGTACAACTATTTACATTCAAAGTAAATTATTGAAGAGCATGGAGTGTATACAAATATAATAATATTTTATATAAGGAACTTAAGTACACATGAGTTTTGGTTGATGAAGGAGGACATTCTGAAGTCAATTCCCTTCAAGTATCAATGGAAAACTGAAATGACCTTCATGGATCTTTACATATATAAGAAACAAATCCTAAAATATGATGATTTTGGAATAATATAATGAATAAAGCACTGGTTTATATAATGTAGGTAACAATAATGCTGATTTTTTTAATGTTTTCAAAATTATATAAATGTAATTTTAATTGAGACTAAAACCTAGAGAAAGCCAAAACTCCTTAGACCTGATACTTTTCTTTCTGAGCATATTTTCTTTTTGTTGTGTTCATACAACTTATGTGTAAACATATATATACAGTGTATAGTTTTGTTTAATGTGTGTAGCTCTGCAGTTTTCTTGGATTTCTTTCAACATCAGTACATGGAGATCTGCTTCAACACATACAGTTTTGCTTGCTGCAAACTATTCTGTAGCATCACAATGTTTATTTCTTTCTCTATTTGACATTTAGGTTGTTCTTAAGGGTTTTTTATTGCATTGAAAATCCTTTCAATAATCTTTTTGTGTCTATTTTGCCAGGAAATATCTCTCTAGAATAGGAAAACTTGTTGAGTTAAAGATTATATACAAGATACATACTGATAGTGTCAAACTATGTTTCAAAAGGATCAGTTTATGAATAGTGTATGAGAAATACCTTTTTCCTTACATTTTTTATTAGGTATTTTCCTCATTTACATTTTCAATGCTATCCCAAAGGTCCCCCATACCCACCCCCCCAATCCCCTGCCCACCCACTCCCCCTTTTTGGCCCTGGCGTTCCCCTGTACTGGGGCATATAAAGTTTGCAAGTCCAATGGGCCTCTCTTTGCAGTGATGGCCGACTAGGCCATCTTTTGATACATATGCAGCTAAAGACAAGAGCTCCCGGGTACTGGTTAGTTCATATTGTTGTTCCACCTATAGGGTTGCAGTTCCCTTTAGCTCCTTGGGTAATTTCTCTAGCTTTATAGTGGGTGGATATTATAAATCATTTATGTTCTCTAACTAAAGGTTGTGCTTTCTTTGTTTTATATATTTTTTGATCCTTTGTTCATTTTCTTTGAGCTATCTGTTCATTCTTTCAATTATTTCTCTTTTCAAAAAAATTTCTTACGGATTTGTAGTTCTTTTCGTATTGTTTAATTATTGTTTCTTTATCATTATCATCTCCTCCTCCTTCTTCTCTTCCTTTTTTTTTTCAAGACAGGGATTCACTGTGTACCCCTTGCTGTCCTAGAACTCATGTTGTAGACCAGGCTGGCCTTGAACTCGAGGAGCCACCTGCCTCTTCCTCCTTAGTGCTGAGATTAAAGGCATATGCTACCACTACCCGGCTTCCTTTTAGTACTTTTTATTCTGTGTTTGTTAGGTTATTTTTTATGTATTCCCTTTTTTGCTAGAGAGGAACATTGTGTATTTCTTCTCATGTCTGTACAAGCCTCATATAGTTGAAAGCTACTGGGGAAAAGACAGAAGAGTAGATGCAGGAAGTGGATAGAGTATTTTTCTAGTCTTTGCTATTGTAGTTCCAGACTCCTATCTCCTTGCCTCATTTTTTTCTGGTTTGCTCTTTTCTGTACATCATAGTATCATCGTCAAGTAACCTCCTTACAGGAAGATTGCAATATTGTTCTTTTTGAGGCAGGTTTTATTAAGTAACCCAAGGTAGCCACAAACTTATGATCCTCCTGATACACAGCCCACATCTAAACTGCAAGCAGGAGACAGAGAGTACACTGGGCATGGCGCAAATCTATTGAAACCTCAAAGCCCACCCCCAGTGACACACCCCCTAACAAGGTGACACCTCCTATTCCTTCCTAACAGTTCCACCAAATGGGGACAAAATATTCAAATGGGTATATACAGGGCATTATCATCTAAACTACCACAGAAATCTGATAAAAAAAATTTCCATTCTGTAGGTTGCCTCATTACTCAATTACTCATTCAAGCAAACAATGTTTGCTGTACAAACACTGTTTAGTTTCATGAGGTCCCAATTATTAATTGTTGGTCTTAATGCCTATACTATCATGGTCTTGTTCAGAAACTCCTTTCCTATACCAGTGAGTTCAAACATACTCCATCATATCTACTCTATTAGGGTCAGGGTAACAAGCCTTATATTAAGTTCCTAAATCCATTTGGAGTTGACGTTTTGTGCAACATAAACGGTGATGATCCAGTCTCATTCTTCCACAGGTAGCTATCTAGTTTGACCAGCTGTCTTTTCTCTGAGTATTAGTGGATTCTTTATCAAGACTCAGGTGTGTTTTTTTTTGTGAATCTGCAATTTAATCTGTTGATCAATGAGTCTATATTATGATATGAAATCCTGGATTTTAATAGCTCTAAAACTTTTGTTGTTATTCAGCACTTTTTGACTCTCCTGGGACTTCTGTGTTTCACTTATGATATTTAAGATTGTTTTTTCAATTTCTTTGAAGAATTGTATTAGAATTTTGATGGTGATTTTATTGAATCTGTAGCTTGCTTTTTGGCAAGAAGGCTGTTTTCACAATATTCATTCTGCCAGTCCATGAACATGGGAAGTTTTTGCATCTTCTGTTGTCTCTTTCAGTTTTTCTTTTCAGTGTCTTCAAGTTTTGATTGTACAAAATTTCACTTCTTTTGAGTATTCCAAGATATTTTGAGGTAGTTGTGAAAGGTATTGTTTCTCTGAATTCTTTCTCAGTATGCTTGTCATTTATATATAGGAAGACTACTGATTTTTATGTTAATTTTGTATCTTGCTATTTTGCTGAGTATACTTATCAGCTGTAGGAGGTTTCTGGTGACATCTTTAAGGTCTTTTACATATAGAAACATATCATCCTTTCTTATTTATATCCCCCTTATCTCCTTCACTGGTCTCATTGTTGTAGCTAAGACTTCAAGTGCTCTGTTCAACCGGAGTCAGGAGAGTGGCAGCCTTGTCTTATTCCCGACTTTAGTGGAAATGCTTTGAGTTTCTCTCCATTTAGGTTGATGTTGGCTGTCATCTTCTTGTACATTGCCTTTATTATTTTTGAGATAAATCTCCTGTATCTTTAGATTCTCCAGGACTTTTATCATTGTGGAATGTTAAATTTTGTCACAGGACTTTCCTGCACTTAGTGAGACGATTCAGTGGTTTATGTCCTTTATAGTCTATGTTGTGGATTATGTTTATTGAATTTTATATGTTGAACCATCTCTATATCTCTGGAGTAAAAACAATTTTGATTACAGAGGATAATCTTTTTGATATGTTCTTGAATTCTGTTTCCAATTGTTTTGAGTATTAAGGGTCCATTGCTTTCCATTCAAATTTTAGAACCAACGTTTCCACTTCTATGAACTTGCTTTGAAAGGGATTGCATTAAATATGTAGATCACTTTAGGGACTATTAATGTCTTAACAGTATTAAGACATCCAACCTTAGATGTCTTAATACTAAGATTGGATGTTTTTACATTTATTTATGCCTTTGTAGTTTTTTTTTTACCTCTTATATTTCATCTGTTAGATTTATTTCTCCTCATTTTTGATATTACTAGAAATACAATTTTCTTAATTTCCTTTATATATTAGTTATTACTAATGTATAGAAACAAGACTAATTCTTATATGTTGATCATACCTTTTTCCAACTTTGTAGAGTTCTGTTATTACCTATAATGTCACTCCCAAACTCCCAACCCCCAACCCCCAACCCAACTATGGTAGGTTCTTTAGAATTTTGTATACATAGGGATGATTTTATTTTTGCCTTTTCAATGTGATTTTTTTTCCTTTTTAAGTTTTACACAGATATCTATAAAGTTTTGTTTATAAGCAGGAATTTGGCAATTTCTAGTAGTCCTTATATTATTAGGTAAGGATGTTAGTTTAAGAGAAATTTATACAGAATTCTAATTCTAAAAAGTAATAAATGTTAGTACTCTGTAAAATGAAGCAAGCTTGATTATTAGCAACACTCTGTGCCTATTACTCAGAAGTACTTCTGTTTTGGTCTCCGTATCCTATGATTTTTTTTTCCATTTTTTATTAGGTATTTAGCTCATTTACATTTCCAATGCTATACCAAAAGTCCCCCATACCCGCCCACCCCCACTCCCCTACCCACCCACTCCCCCTTTTTGGCCCTGGCGTTCCCCTGTACTGGGGCATACAAAGTTTCCTATGATTTCTAAAACAGACCTTTATTACTTCATTCCTATCACAGCCTTAACACAAAGGTTTTCTTTCTTGTGTGTGTGTGTGTGTGTGTGTGTGTGTGTGTGTTTGTATGTGTGGGTATTCTGGCATAGAAATTTGGGATGTGTCATAGGCATGTACCCAAAGCCAAGGTATTTCTTATATTTTGGGTTTACTGATTTGGTACTACTGTATCCTGTGGATCATCATTTTCTGCCACTGCCAGCAGAGCTTGAAGTAACCATAATACTGTAAAAAAAAGGCATTGCCACTTGAACTTTCAGCTCTTAACCACAGAGCCATCCCTCCAGCCCTGCAGTTCATGGGCCTCTAGAACTGGTTTGTAGGAGGAATGTAGAAGATTTTTGGAGATATAGAATAGAAAACCCCTTAAATACTCTAAGAAAAGCAAAATGAGACATTTTAATGGGATTTAAAAAAAAACGAATGCCAAAAGAAATATGGACCTTGGAGGACCAGTTCTTGAGGCTTCAGAAGGAAACAAAGTCTCTATCGGGACCTAGCCTAGGGGCCATTCATATTCTATCAATTGATCTGGCTGTATTCTGGCAGCATCCTGAGAAAAGGTGAATATTTTTTTTTAGTGAAAGAAATCCCAAGACAGGATAGCATTCAGGTTAGGATGTGTCTTGGTTACTTCTTGCTCTTCTCAACCAGGTAGTGCATAAAGATATGAAAAGTGTGCAGTGTGATGCAAAAAGTAGCCTGACTGAGTTTTAAAATGTGGCCACAGAAGAAATAAAAGTAGATATGGTTTTGTTAAAGAGACTAACACTAATAAAAGAGTACTGAGATGATAGATAGGAAGTTATCCTAAGGGTGAACTCATCCACCAAGGCTGCAACTAGTGAATATACAAATTCATTTTGAGACAGGGATAGGACTGACAATAGCACTGAATGGGGTTCCTGGTTTAAAAAAAGCTTCATAAAAATGCTTCCAAGATTCAGTTACTAAAACATACAAAAGCTACTATATCTTTGTTCTAAGAGGGACTATATATATCTTGAGCTGGCAGCTGAACAAGGCAGTGTCACCCACATGATACTAGTTTTGGGTGCATGAAAAATTCAGGATTGAGGAAGTGATCAAGTTTTGCACCATGGTTCCACATGTGGCTGAATCCAGGCAATGTGTGGCAGGGCTGGAGTCCCTGCAAGGAAATACAATAGGCCACTGTGTGAAGCTATTAGGTGAAAAGGTCCAAGTTACAATACAAACCCTAAGGGTTCTGGAGAAGCAAGAACTATAAGATCTGTCTGCCAAGGAAAGCTTTAAGCAAGGAGTATAGCAACCACATGGTGGCTCAAGAATCAAATAACATAAAAATTGCTCAACTTTTATATTCATATCCTTTCATACCCTAAGATATCATTAATAAATATTTAATACTGTCCAAAACTGAGGATCCTATATCTAATGTTGAATACTAAATTGTTTCAAAACATACAAAATATTCATTGGGAGTTAAGCATAGTAAAAGAGCATAAAATGTTAAAGATGAATCATTAAAACACAAGAAAATCAAGAAGGAAGACCAATGCGTGGATACTTCATTCCTCCCTAGAATAGGGAATAAAATACCCATGGAAGGAGTTGCAGAGACAAAGTTTGGAGCTGAGACGAAAGGATGGACCATCCAGAGACTGCCCCACCCGGAGGTCCATCCCATAATCAGCCACCAAACTCAGACACTATTGCATACACCAGCAAGATTTTGCTGAAAGGACCCTGATATAGCTGTCTCCTGTGAGGCTTTGCCAGTGCCTGGCAAATTCAGAAGTGGATGTTCACAGTCATCTATAGGATGGAACACAGGACCCCCAGTGTAGGAGCTAGAGAAAGTACCCAAGAGCTGGTCTGCAACCCTATAGGTAGAACAACAATATGAACTAATCAGTACCCCCAGAGCTCATGTCTCTAGCTGCGTATGTAGCAGAAGATGGCCTACTTGGCCATCATTGGGAAGAGAGGCCCTTGGTCTAGCAAACTTTGAATGCCCCAGTACAGGGAAATGCCAGGGCCAAGAAGTGAGAGTGAGTGGGTAGGGAAGTAGGGCAGGGGGAGGGTATAGGGGACTTTTGGGATAGCATTTGAAATGTAAGTGAAGAAAATATCTAATAAAAAATTTTAAAAAAGAAATATATTCGAAAGCCCTTACATGATACCACCTGACATAGTGAGAGAGTATTTAAAATGCATTATATATCTGTGTACCTTGTGTAACAATCAGTTTACTTAAAAAAGATTATCAGTGCTTCTAGGAGAGAAATTCTTTTATCAGTAAGTATATTATAAATATTTCAAAATAGCAAAAACTCTTTGAAGGTAAACATTAAGAAAATGCTAACTTCAAGCACTGTGAGAAAAATTGTCAATAATATTTTCATGATGTTTGTAGAACATTATTTTAATATTTTCAACTTAATATTCAACAAACAAAATAATTATTTTAAGATACATTTCATTGTTATGTTTCCCTTTTCATTTCTGATTTTATTAATTTGGATACTGTCTCTGTGCCCTCTGGTTAGTCTGGCTAAGGGTTTATCTACCTTGTTGATTTTCTCAAAGAACCAGCTCCTGGTTTTGTTGATTCTTTGTATAGTTCTTTTTGTTTCTACTTGGTTGATTTCAGCCCTGAGTTTATTTCCTCCCTTCTACTCCTCTTGGGTGTATTTGCTTCTTTTTGTTCTAGAGCTTTCAGGTGTGCTGTCAAGCTGCTAGTGTAAGGTCTCTTCAGTTTTGTTTTGGAGGCACTTAGAGCTATGAGTTTTCCTCTTAGCACTGATTTCATTGTGTCCCATAAGTTTTGGTATGATGTGTCCTGATTTTCATTAAATTCTATGAAGTCTTTAATTTCTTTCTTTATTTCTTGCTTGACCAAGTTATCATTGAATAGAGCGTTGTTCAGCTTCCATGTATATGTGTGCTTTCTGTTGTTTTTGTTGGTATTTAAGAGCAGCCTTAGTCCGTGGTGATCTGATAGGGTGCGTGGGATTATTTCAATCTTCTTGTACCTGTTAAGACCTGTTTTGTGGCCAGTTATATGGTTAATTTTGGAGAAGGTACCATAAGGGTCTGAGAATAAGGTATATTCTTTTACTTTAGGATGAAAAATGTTCTATAAATATCTTAGATCAATTTGTTTCATAACTTCTGTTAGATTCACTGTGTCTCTGTTTAGTTTCTGTTCCTATGATCTGTCCATTGCTGAGAGTAGGGTGTTGAGGTCTCCCACTATTATTGTGTCGGGTGCAATGTGTCCTTTGAGCTTTAGTAAAATTTCTTTTTTGAATGTGGGTGCCCTTGCATTTGGAGCATAGATGTTCAGAACTAAGAATTCATCTTGGTAGATTTTTCCTTTGACCAGTATGAAGTGTCCTTCCTTATCTTTTTGGATAACTTTTGGTTGAAAGTTAATTTTATTTGATATTAGAATGGCTACTCCAGCTTGTTTCTTGGGACCATTTGCTTGGGAAATTGTTTTCCAACCTTTTACTCTGAGGTAGTGTCTGTCTTTGTCAGTGAGGTGCATTTCCTGTATGCAGCAGAATGCTGGGTCCTGTTTATGTATCCAGTCTGTTAGTTTATGTCTTTTTATTGGGGAATTGAGTCCATTGATGTTAAGAGCTATTAATGAAAAGTGAAATTTTAAAAATTAGAAGAAAAGTGATTATTACTTTCTGTTATTTTTGTTGTTAGAGGTGGAATTATGTTTGTGTGGCTATCTTTTTTTGGGTTTGTAGAAAGATTACTTTCTTGCTTTTTCTAGGGTATAGTTTCCCTCCTTGTGTTGGTGTTTTCTAGGGCTGGATTTATGGAAAGATACTGTGTAAATTTGGTTTTGTCATGGGATATCTTGGTTTCTCTTTCTATGGTAATTGAGAGTGTTGCTGAGTATAGTAGCCTGGGCTGGCATTTGTGTTCTCTTAGGGTCTGTATGGCATCTGCCCAGGATCTTTTAGCTTTCATAGTCTCTGGTGAGAAGTCTGGTGTAATTCTGATAGGTCTGCCTTTATATGTTACTTGTCTTTTTTCCCTTATTACTTTTAATATTCTTTCTTTGTTTAGTGCATTTGGTGTTTTGATTATAATGTGACGAGGAGAATTTCTTTTCTGGTCCAGTCTATTGGGAGTTTTGTAGGCTTCTTGTATGTTCATGGCATTTCTTTCTTTATGTTAGGGAAGTTTCTTCTATAATTTTGTTGAAGATATTCACTAGCCCTTTAAGTTGGGAATCTTCGCTCTCTTCTATACCTATTATCCTTAGGTTTGGTCTTCTCCTTGTGTCTTGGATTTCCTACATGTTTTGGGTTAGGAGCATTTTGCGTCTTGCATTTTCTTTGACTGTTGTGTCAATGGTATCTTCTGCCCCTGAGATTCTCTCTTCTATCTCTTGTATTCTGTTGGTGATGCTTGCACCTATAGCTCCTGATCTCTTTCCTGGGTTTTTCTAACTCCAGGGTTGTCTCCCTTTGTGATTTTTTTTTAATTGTTTCTAGTTCCATTTTTAGATCTTGGATGGTTTTGTTCATTTCCTTCTCCTGTATGATTGTGTTTTCCTGTTATTCTTTAAGGGATTTTTGTGTTTACTCTTTAAGGGCTTCTAGCTGTTTACCTGTTGTCTCCTGTATTTCTTTAAGGGAGTTATCTAAAGTTCTCTATCATCCTCATGAGAAGTGATTTTAGATCTGAATCTTGCTTGTTTCGTGTGATGGTGTATCCAGGACTTGCCATGTTGGGAGAATTTGGTTCTGGTGATGCCAGGTATCCTTGGTTTCTGTTGCTTATGTTCTTACGCTTGCCTCCCACCATCTGATTATCCCTAGTGCTCCCTGCCTTCACCATATCTGACTGAGGCCTGTCCTTTCTGTGATCCTGGTTGTGTCAGAACTCCTCAGAGTTCAGCTGTCTCTGGGATCCTGTGATTCTGGGATCCTGTGATCCTGAGATCCTGGGTGTGTCACAGCTCCAGGGAGTCAAGCTGCCTCTGAAACCCTGAGATCTTGGTGTGACCAAACTCCTGGGATCCTGTGGTCCTGGACATGTTAGAGCACCTGGGAGTGGAGCTTCCTCTGGGTGTTGTGGGACTGGTTGCAGAGTTTGAGTCCAAGGTCTGCTCAGAGCACTGGCCCAGACCAGAAGGAACCTGTGCCACTGGTCGAGCAGAGTTCCTGGGTGCCTGGGTCCCGCTGGTCCCACTTACTTCTGGCGTTGGGGCAGATGTTGTATCCTCCTCACCTCTAATCCTATCCCCATTTCATTTCTTATATGATGTATTTGTCTTTTCTTTGTCCGTCTAAATCAAATACTTACCAATTATATTGAACTTTTCAAGAGATAATCTTATTATTTTTAAAATCATATTACATATATTGATTGATTGATTTTGTGTGTGTGTGTGTGTGTGTGTGTGTGTGTGTGTGTACGCGAGAGAGAGAGAGAGAGAGAGAGAGAGAGAGAGAGAGAGAGAGAGAGAGAGCATGTGCATGCACCTATACTGCTATGGAAGTTAGAAGGAATTGTTCTTCTTGTTCTACATATACATTTCTGTGGTTGTACTTATATTATCAGGCTTAGTGGCAACATCCTTGTTCACTGAGCCATCTTTCTGGCCTAATTTTAAGGGATCTTTTAAAATCTGTTTTTTAATTAAAATATAAATATATCTTTTCCCCTTCAGTTTTCTAATTCTAATACCTTCCATGTTCCTCCCCACCTCTTCTCAAATTCATGGCCTCTTTTCCTTTTATTGCATAAGTATATAAATGCAACTTGCTTGGTCCATTTAGTCCATTTAGTGTTACTTTTAAGATGTGATTTCATAGTTGACTTGTGTTGACTTGGTGTTATTAGATATAGTAGTGGGTGGGGGTTTATCCCTCCAAAAGATTGATTCTACCTCTCTCAGCAGTACTTTAGTTGCCTGTAGTTCTTTATTTAGGGATGGGGACCAGTGAGATTCACCCCTTCCATATTAGCATGTCTGTTGGTACTGTTCTTCAGGTCTTGTTTAGGCAGTCATATTATTAAGATATTCTGGGTCCCCGCCATTTCTAGGAAATGCAGTCTCAGACTAGATTTCCTGGTCCTGACTTTTATCATCTTTCTACTCCCTCTTTTGTGGTTTCTCCTGAGCTTTGGGTGCAGGAGTTATGCTGTAGATGTATCCATTGTGTTTTGACACTTCACAGTCAGTTCTCTACATTTTGACCAATTGTTGTTTTTAAATAATGGTCTCCATGTTACAATGAGAAGCTTCTTGGATGAGAAGTGAAAGCTATACTTATTTGTGGGTTTAAGATTAAGTATTTAGAATGCAGATATATGACCTCACTAGCCATGGGTAGTTGGCTGGGTTTCCAATATTAGGTATAATTTCCCTCCTGTTGCTTGCCACCAAGATAGGAGAGCCATTATTGTACCCTTGGAGATATCTTGCTGTGCTGTTTGGTTCCTATGACTCACAGCAGGGTAGGGTTATTAGTTGCTTCCCTTCCTTGGCAGTTTGCATACCAACTTCTGGAACCATGAAAGCTACTCCTTAAGGAGGAGACTTTCAGGTCAGATCCAGCTCAGATTCTCTGAGTCCTGGGTATAAAGTGTATAATGCCATCCATAGTAGGAACTTCAACCTCTGGGAGGCAACCAAGGACAACAGTAATGTGCTGTAATGTTTTAGGAGTCTCTTGAACTCCTGACAAACAACTTGAAAGGTGGTTTTTCAGTCATGTACTGGAGTTTTTGTTAATAGTCTGTCACTCTTTGGGGGAGTATTATTCCCCCAAAATGTATAACTATATTTAGGTTATGTATCTATTTATGCATATTCATTTAAATGTATTACTTGTAATTTTAGGTAAGTGAAAAAGGATATGATTCCTTATGTCTTTTTTAATGAATGCTATTTTTCCCTTTCTGTTTTGACATTCCCCTCTCATGTAAACCTCACCCCACCCTCGCTCTCCCTTAATATCACCTATATCCTGCTATTCTCCTCTCTAGTACTCCTTCTGTCACCCCCATGGTCCCTTTTTACTTTATTGCTCCAAGATACTTAAAATTCAGAGCTTTGAGCTGCAAATAGAAGAGAACATGTGGTATTTGTCTTTTGGATCTTGGGTTACTTTGATCAGTATAATTTTTTCTAGTTATATATGTTTATTGCAAATTTCATTCTTTTGTTTTTCTTTACAGATAAACCGTATTTCAAAGTATATATGTACCACATATTCACTATCCTTCCATCAATTGAAGGACAATTAGGTTGTTTCTGATGTCTTGGCAATTGTGATTAGAATAACAATGAACATAGCTAAGGAAGTATTTGTAGAAAAGGTATTAAGTCCTTTGGGCATATGCAAAGACTAGTTTTTGAAAGGTCAGCTGGTATATTTATTTTATAGATTTTTGTTTGTTGTGAGACAGCTTTATCTGTCCTGGAACTAGCTCTGTAGACCAGGCTGGCCTAGAACTCTCAGAGATCTGCCTGTCTCTGCCTCTTGGCCACCACCACTCAACCCTATTTCTTAGCTTTTTAAGAGTTCCTTCCACACATTAATATCTAGAGTAGATATGTGAATTTGCAGCTGTACCAATAAACAGTGAAAGAGGTTCCCTTCCCCTGAGTTCTCTCCATTTGTTGTCTTGATCTTAGGCATTCTGACTAGGTTAAGCTGAAATCGCAAGGTAGTTTTGACTTGCATTTCTCTGGTGATTGATTTTATTTAATTAGTTTCATATTTTTATTGGTTGGGAATTTCACATCATGAACCCCAATCACATTCACTTCCCACGCTTCCCAGGTCTGCCCTGATGAACATTTTTAAAGATACTTCTTAGCTACTTTTATTTCTCCCTTTGAGAATTCTCTATTCACATTATTAGCCCATTTTTTAATGCATCACTGTTTTTACTCCTATTTTCTGAATATTTTATAAAGCCATAGATATTAATCATTTGTCAGGTATGTAGCTGCCAAAGCTTCTCTCTGTTCTGTGGGCTTCTTCTCTCAATTGTTTGTTTTTATCTTATATGCATTAATGTTTTGCCAGCATGTATAGCTGTGTGAGAGTGTCAGATTTCCTTAAAACTGGAGTTACAGACAGTTGTGAGCTGCCATGTGATTGCTGGGAATTGAACCCTGGTCCTCTAGAGAGCAGTAGTGCTCTTAACAACTGAGCCATCTCTCCAGCCCACTTATTTCTTTAGCTGTCCAGAAGCTTTGGCTTTAATTCCTAGGCAAATAATCCTATTCAGAAAGTCTTCCCGTGCCTTTATCTTGTAAAACCTTGCCTATCTTTTCTTCTAGCACTTTCAGTGGTTCAGGTTTTACATTTTGGTATTTGAGTTACTTTTTGTTTTGTTTTGTTTTGTTTTTGTTGTTGTTGTTTTTCGAGACAGGGTTTCTCTGTGTAGCCCTGGCTGTCCTGGAACTCACTCTGTAGACCAGGCTTGCCTCAAACTCAGAAATCCACCTGCCTCTGCATCCCAAATGCTGGGATTAAAGGCTTGCGCCACCACTGCCTGGCTTCAGTTACTTTTTATGCAAAGTGATAAATACAGGTTTATTTAATTCTTCTACCTGTAGACATTGAATTTTCCCAGCATCATTTGTCATAATTGCTATCTTTATCCAATTTATGTTTTTGGCATCTTTATTAACTATTAAATGGCTGTATTTACATGTACCCATTTTTCTTCCTTCTATTATATTTTACTGGTCCACATGTCTGGATGTTCTTTTTGGTTTTACCAGTACCATTCTGTTTTCGTTACCATGGCTCTGTAACAGTTTTGAAATCGGGAATGGTAATCCTTCCAGCTTTGTTCTTTTTACTGAAGTTTGTTTTAACTATCTGGGGTCTTTTGTGGTGAATGTTAAAATAGTGTTTTCTATTTTGTGAGGAATGAGAAGGGTTTTGATTATGATTACATTAAGTCTATAAATAGGTTTTGGTAGAGTATTCATTAACTCTACCAATCCATGAATATGAGTGTTTTCCCCATTTTCTAGTATTATTCTCAGTCTCTTTTTTTCAGTGACTTAAAGTTTTCATTGTAGAAATCTTTCACCTTCTTGGTTAGGTTTTAGTTCTTGATTTTTTTTTTATGGCTATTGTGAATGAGAATGTACCCATATCTTTCTTGGTGTGTTGTTGGTATATAGATACTGATATTTTTCTTTTTTTTAATTATTTTTTTACATTCTGACCTCAGTTTCCCTTTCTCTTCTCCTCACAGTTGCTCCCTCCTACCTCCCCTTCTCCCCATATCCCTTCCTCATCCAAGTCTCTTCAGAAAAAGGACAGGCATCTTTTGGATATCAACCAAATATGGCATATCAAGTTTCAATAACATTAGGTGCCTCCCCTCCTATTAAGGCTGGACCAGACATCCCAGTAGGAGTAAAAGGGTCCCAAAAGCAGGCAAGTGAATCAGAGACAGCCCCTGTTTCCACTATTAGGAGTCTCACAAGAAAACCAAGCTACACCAACTGTAACATATCTATGTCAGTCCCATATAGGCTCCCTGGCTGTTGATTCAGTCTCTATGGGCTCCTATGAGCACAGGTTAGTTGATTCTATGGGCCATTTTGTTGTAGTACCTTGACCCCTCTAGCTCCTACAATGCCCTACCCACCACCTACCCCCAACACACACACACACACACACACACACACACACTGCTTCCATAGAATTCCCCAAGCTTCATAATAATGGTTGGCTGGGTGTCTCTGGAACTGTTTCTATCAGTTGATGGATGAAAGCCTTCTGATAATAATTAGGCTAGGCACCAATCTATGAGCATAGCAGAATATTATTAGGAATCATTTCATTGACTTTTTGCCAATCATGTTTGGGTCTATCCTAGATTTCTGGGCTTATCCAGCCTCTGGATCCTGGTCCTCTCGGGAGTGTCAAGGTGGGCTCCCTCTCAAGGCATGAGTCTCAGGATGGACCAGTCATTGGTTGATTACTCCCACAATTTCTGTGCCACTTTTATATCATCATTTCTTATAGGCAGAACAAATTGTAGGTTGAAGTTTTGTGGCTGGGTTGGTGTCCAAGTTCCTCCACTGGAAGCCTTGCTTGGTTACAGAAGATGGCAAGCTCAGTCTTGTATCTCA
Source organism: Mus musculus (assembly GCF_000001635.26). Classification (NCBI taxonomy): domain Eukaryota; kingdom Metazoa; phylum Chordata; class Mammalia; order Rodentia; family Muridae; genus Mus; species Mus musculus. The sequence goes on from NC_000086.7 coordinate 151,614,576, forward strand.
CCCCAGCTAGGAATCTTAGCTAATGTTACCCTGAAGATAACTGGGAGTTTCCATTGAATTAGGTTTCTACCTTACCCAGAAGATACCCCTCCCAATTCTAGCCATCTCTCCCAGTACTCTCTCCCTCCCTCCTCCCCCCTCCCCAATTCCAGCCTTCTCTCCCAATACTCTCTATCTCCATCCTCCCCCTCCAACCTGAACCCTCTTTTTGTCATGCCCCCCCATTCACCCACAATATCTATTCTACTTCCCCTTTCTGCAGAGATTCATGTATCCCCCTCCTCAAGACCTCTTTGTTACTTAGCTCCTCTGGTTCTGTGAATTGTAGCATGGTTTCCTTTAACGTTATAGGTAATATACACTTATGATTACATACCATGTTTGTCTTTCTAGAGACAGTTGTGAGCTGCCATGTGGGTACCACGAATTGATCCCTGGTCCTGAAGAGCAGCCAGAGCCATTTCTCTAGCCTAAAGTGTGTTTCTTGTATGAAACAGAAAGATAGATCCTCTTTTCACATCCATTCTGTTAGCCCTTTGCCTTTGGGGGGTTGGGGATTGAGTCTATTGATAGTAAAGACCAATGATTGTTAATTCCTATTGTTTGTTGTTTGGTGATGATGGTGTGGGTGGGAATGGCATGGACACACAAATGTGGTTCCCTTCTTGTGCAAGTGTGAAATTATTTCCTGTGTTTTCTTGGGTGTAGTTAACCTACTTGGGTTGGAGTTTTCCTTGTAGTACCTTCTAAGGGTAAATTTGTGGATAGATTTTGTTTAAATTTGAGTTTGTCATGGAATATCTTGTTTGTTCCATCTATGGTGATTGAAAGTTTTTCTGGGTATTGTACTCTGGGTCTGTAGTCTCTGGCATCTGGACAGTCTACAGCACATCTGTGCAGGCCCTTGTAGCTTTGAGAAGTCAGGTGTAATTCTGATAGATCTGCCTTTGTGTTACTTGACATTTTCCCTTGCAGCTTTTAATATTCTTTCTTTGTTCTGTATGTTTAGTGTTTCCACTCCTATTATTCTTAGGTTTAGTGTTTTCATCATGTCTCAGGTTTCCTGGATATTTTGGTTCAAGAGTTTTTGAGAATTAACATTTTCTTTAGACTGATGTTAACAAGTCTCTCAAGTTCTTTTCTCCTATCTTGCACGCCTAAGATTCTCCCTTCCATATCTTGTATTCTGTTTGTGATGCTTGCATCTGAAGTTCCTGTTGGCTTACCTAGATTTTACATCTCCCAAGATTCCCTTGGTTTGTGTTTTCTTTATTGGTTCTATTTCCATTTTCAGGTCTTGAACAGTTTTATTCATTTTTGTATCCTGTTTATTATTTTTCTAGAATTTCTTTAAGGGATATATTCATTTCCTCTTTAAGGGCTTGTATCAACTTCATAAGATTGGATTTAAGGTCATTTAAATATCCAAGGCTTGTTACAGTAGGATAGCTGGTGGTGCCATGTTGTCCTGGCAGTTGTTACATTCTTATACTGGCCTCCAGTCATTTGGATTTGAGGTTATTATAATTTAGCTGCCTATTTCTGTGTTTATCTTTGATGAATGGATGTTTTTTTTTCCTTGGTTTCTCTCAGGTCTTCTGGCATGAGCAGCCTGTGGTTCTGATGATCAGTGAGTCTTCAGGTTTAATAGGGTGTCTCCATTTGGTGTTTTCTTAGCCTGTATGACCTCTAGGGTTTTGGGTGCCTGTGTTGCCTATTGGAATCTGGGAACTGGTATGACTTCTGGGATTTTAGATACTAGTGTGGCCTCTGGAGTTTCTAGTACCATCTTGGCCTCCTGAAGAGCAGGGATCTTCTGCAGGAGGTGTGAGCCTGGCGTTCCTAGTAACATTGTGGCCTTCAATAGAGCAGGGTCTTCTGCCAGAATTGTGGACTGAGATATAAAGCCCAGGGGAGGGGGTGCTGTTGGGGACTGCTGGACCAGCTTTAAGAAGTATTAGAAAGTGATAGATGGGTGTTTTACCTGGGGTTCCTAGTACTTCTGGTCCCAGCATAGCCTCTGGTAGAGTAGGAGTCTTCTGCTGGAGTTGTGAACCAGGATATGGAGCCCTAGATACAGATTTTTGTGATTTTGTATCCTACCATGTGTTGATCATTTCTAGAAGTTTTATAGTTGTTTTTTAGAATATGTGATGTGCAAATAGGGACAGTTTAATGGATCCTTGTCTACTTTTTGAATAATTTAATAAGAATTGACTGTAATTCTTTGCAGATCTGTTAAAATTTTTCTGTGAATACATTTGGACCTGCACTTTTTTTTTCCAAGACAGGGTTTCTCTGTATAGCCCTGGCTGTCCTGGAACTCACTCTGTAGACCATTCTGGCCTCAAACTCAAAAATCCACCTGCCTCTGGACCTGCACTTTTGTAGTTAGAATTATTTTTATTACTGTTTCCTATGTTGCAGTTCTGTTTAGGTTGTTGATCTCTTCTTGGTTTAACTTTGGTGGTTTGGATGAATCTAGAAATTTGTTCATTTCTTTTAGTTTTTTTAAGTTAATGAGCTATAAGTTTTTAAAATATTCCATTATAATATTCTTAATTTCCTTATGTCTGTTACAAATGGTTCCCTGTTCATTTTTTATTCTGTTAGTTTAGATCACCTGTTTCTTTGGTTTAGTTGTGTCAAAAGTGTCAATTTTGTTCATCTTTCTATAGAGTTCTTAGATTTGTTTATTCATTATATTGTTTTCTGTGTTTCTATCTTACTAGGTTCTGCTGTGATTTTTATTTTTATTTATTTCTTGCCACATACTGGATTTGAATTTGCTTTGTTCTTGTTTTCCAAAATCTTGAGTGGCATCTTTAAGTAAAATATTTGTGCTGTTTCTGACTTGTCTGTTTTTTGAGACAAGGTCTTTCTGTGTAGCTTTGGCAAATCTAGAACCTGCAATGGAGACAGGGCTGGCTTGGAATTTAGAAAGGTCTGCACTGATTAAAGACATGAGTCACCATACCTGGGTCTTTCTGATTTTTAAGTGTAGGCACTTAGAGCCATAAATCTCTCCAGAGATTTTGTTGTGCTTTGTTTTCATTTTTATTAAGTACTAAGATTTTTTTCTTTTATTTCCTTCTCAATTTCTTCTTTAACCCATTCATCATTCAACAATGAGGGGTTTTTATCTCTTATTGCCATGCATTTGTGTACTTATTAGACATTTGTTTGCTTTTGATTTTGTGTTTTATTAATCTTTTTTTTTTTTTTTTTTTGGTTTTTCAAGACAGGGTTTCTCTGTATAGCCCTGGCTGTCCTGGAACTCACTTTGTAGACCAGGCTGGCCTCGAACTCAGAAATCCGCCTGCCTCTGCCTCCCAAGTGCTGGGATTAAAGGCGTGCGCCACCACTGCCCGTGTGTTTTATTAATCTTACAGTAAGATAGGATACATGGAGTCTTTCTGAATTTGTAAAGATTTGTTTTGCATTCCAAGATGTAGTCTATTTTAGAGAAGTAGTCTAATCATGGTTTCCCCTCCACCAACTCCTAGATCCTCTCCACCTCCCCACCCACCCAATTTCATTCCCTTTCTCTCTAGAAAGCAAGCAAGCAAAAAAATATCCCCACATAAACAGAATAGAAAAAAATAACACAAATACACAGGAGCAGGTACATGGGCTTGCAGGGATGGACTTACCAGGTTATATCAGAGTCACAGGTCTGGAACTAGGCCTGTGGGTGTGGAGATGGGAAGAAGTGGATGGGAGTGGGGGTATGAAACTGTTCTTAGGCCACTACTTTGCCACCCAAAATTTCAAAGTATAGTTTTCTGACCCTAAGGCACCAAGTCTTTCTTCTGTGTCACACTTAACTTCTTTAAAGTAGAAATCCTTTCAGACCCAACAAAGTAATATTGGTGGCTTCTCCTGAAACAGCTGTGTTAGTATTCATTCCTTTCTAAGAATAATTAAATGCTTTTTTTGAAATAAAAAATCAGGAGGTAAAGTTTTCACCTCTTTGCTGAAGGAAGAAGGTCTGAAAAATATAGAGTTCTCTTCTAGGCTTGGGAGTGGCCTCAGAATTTTACGTCATCAATTGGATCTTTCTAGACCATATTCCCATTAAAAATCCTAAGTGTCTTGCCTATGGATTATGAAGAATTGCCTATGGTTTTTATGATAATCTGCATACTTCTATTTGTTTCTCTAAGGTAGGATAGTTAAATATAGATATTTTATTAGATTGTGCAGTTCCAATAATTTTGGTCCTAGTTTAATTTAGTCGATTTTTTCCTATTATGTTTATTAAATATGTACTATTTACTTTTCCCATTCTTTCACAAACAATAAATACCTACTTTTCATTGTATGGGTTGCTTTAGTATAAAATCAAACACACATCCCTGGCCTCATTTGTAAATTAGAGGCAGCAGATGTAATAATCAGTTCCTAAGTACAGTACTACATCTCCACGGCAGGCATAAAACACAGGTTGCGATGGAGAGCTGAGAAGGAGGAATCTGAACCAGATTATGAGAGCATGATTATACTCTTTTAAAAATTATTTACATTCCAGCTCCTCTCCCAGTACCCCCTCCTATAGTTCTTCAACCCGCTCCTCCTTCCACTTGAATCTGAGAGGTTGCCCCCACTCCTAGACCTTCCCCTTCCCTGGGTCCTCAAGTCTGTCAAAGATTAGGCACAACTTCTTCCACTCAGGCCATACCAGGCAGTGCTGGGGGGGGAGGGCTCAGACCAGCTGGAATATGCTACTTGGTTGGTGGCTCAGTCTCTGGGAGTTCCTGGAGTCTGGGTTAGTTGAGACTGCTGGTCTTCCTATGGGGTCACTCTCCCTTTCAGCTTCTTCCAGCTTTTCCCTAATTCAACTAGGGGTCCGTGACTTTAGTCCAATGGTTGGGTATCTGTATCTATCTCAGTCAACTGCTAGTAGGGCCTCTCAGAGGACAGCCATGCTAGGTTCCTATCTGTAAGCATATCATAGCATCAGTAATAGTGTCAGGCCTTGGTATCCCCTACCCCCATGATATGGATCCAAAATTGGACCAGTCACAGGATTGCCTTTCCCTCAGTCTCTTTTCCATTTTATGTCACTGCAGTTCTTTTAGACAATTCTAGGTCAGAATTCTTTTTATGGTAGATTAGTAATTTGATGCCTTGTCTTTCTACTGGGGTAGACTCTTCAAGTTCCCTCTCCCCATTGTTGGGCATTTTGGCAAAGGTCACCCCATTAAGTCCTGAGAGTCTCTCACTTCTCGAGTCTCTAGTACTTTCTAAAGCCTCCCTCCCCTGCAAGGCTGCTGGTGCTGGTCTTCTGTGCTTCTCTTCTGGCCCTGCCGCCATACCTGATCCTGTTCGCCTTTCCCCTACCCCATCCCTCTCCCATCCTGGTTCCTCCCACCCTCTGCCTCAGGTGATTATTTTCTTCTTCCTTCTAAGTAGGATTGAAGCACCCTCACTTGAGCCTTTCTGCTTGATAAACTTCTTATGGTCTGTGGGTTGTATCCTAGGAATTCTGTACTTTTTTGCTAATATCCACTTATCAGTGAGTACTTACCATGCATGTCCTTTTGGGTCTGGGTTATGTCACCCAGGATGATATTTTCTAGATCCATCCATTTGCCTGCGAATTTCATGAAGTCATTGTTTTCAATAGCTGAGTAGTATTCCATTGTGTAAATGAACCACATTTTCTGTATCTGTTCTTTGGTTGAGAGACATCTAGGTTGTTTCCAGTTCTGGCTATTATAAATAAGGCTGCTATGAACATAATAGAGCACATGTTTTGGTGGAGCATCTTTTGGGTATATGTCCAAGAGTATAGCTGGGTCTTCAGGTAGAACTGTTTTCAATTTTCTGAGGAACCGCCAGATTGATTCCCAGAGTGGTTGTACCAGTTTGCAGTGGAGGAGTGTTTCTCTCTCTCCACATCCTCACCAGCATGTGCTATCACTTGAGTTTTTGATCTTAGCCATTTTGATTGGTGTGAGGTGGAATCTCGGGGTTGTTTTGATTTGCATTTCCCTGATGAGTATAGAACTAAATCTAGAGTTAAATTTTAAAAGGTGAGCCAAGTAGCTCACATGAGTGACTAAGAATTTGGTGAATGTAGAAGGACTTTCATAACAAGGGTACAACTATAGAAAAGGTACAAAATGTAAGATATTTAGGAACCTTCTGCAGTTGAATGTGGATTATGTAAATGAATATACTTGAAGAGGAGGAGGAAGGACTGAAATATGTATCATTCTGTCTTTGTTCTTATGGATGAGGTTTAATTTATTTAATTTATCCTGCCTTCACCTCTCCCCACAGTCTATCCATCTCTGGAGTCTGATGATGATGACCCTGCTTTGAAATCTCGACCCAAGAAAAAGAAGAATTCAGATGATGCTCCATGGAGTCCTAAAGGTGATCTAGCATTCCGTATCTTATACTCTGTAGGACTAATCAGGTGAAAAATAGAGATCAATGTAAGACATCTGTAATCCAAGATCTTATTCAGCTACTCATTTGCAAGCATCTGTTACTTTTAGTACCATGTTAGGTGCCAGGGCTAAATTGATTGTGTGACATAGTTTGTGTAATCTAGCTAGGAAAATCATAGCTATTGTTTTTGAAATCTTATGACTTGAGATGAAGGAAACCAGAAGAGTTCACTAAGCCATCTAAAGCTTCTAAGAACATTCTGGTAACTGTCATCGCAGCCCCACTATGATAATTTTGTTTTCAAGGAGGAAAACTATGCGGACTCTTGGGCTCTGCAAGAGTCCCAAGACTGTCAACTACTAAGAAGTTATCCCTAAGGAAGGGAAGGAAGAGAGGGAAAGTAGGTACCTGAAGTAAACATGAAGTTTTAAGAGAGAAAGTAATTTTCTTTATCTCATTGGTTGGGCTATTTGCACTGAAGAGCATTCAAGGGCTTATTAATTTTTGAATATGTATGATATATGTTTCTATGTATAGTGTTTGTGAGTGTTTATATATGTATGTTCACTCCTGTGTGGTTATTTATATATGTTTGCAGTTGTGTGTATGTGGAGTTGAGAGAATAACCTCAGGTGTGGGCCCTTGTCCTCCCACTTTGTGACAGAATCTTTTCTTGTTCAGTGCTAATTACCTCTATTTTCAGGGATTCTCCTATCTCTGCCTCCCATCCATTATAGGCATTCTGGGATTATAGATGTGCCTTACCACATCCAGTTTGGTGTTCCAAACTCCAGTTCTCATGTTTATGTGGCAAGTGCTTTGCCATTGAATTATCTTCCGCAGTCTATGATACTTTCACTTCTTAATAAACTACACAAATGTTAATGGCCTAAAATAATATTTACCATTTCTCATGATTCTTTTCTTTTAAATCACTCTTAATCTAGAACAGTTCGTCTTGGTTTTGTTAGTTTTCTTATAGAAACTGATATAATGGTACTGTAGCCAGTATCATCTTCTAGATTTATTTGCTTTCATGTAACATTGGCTTTTTTTTGGGGGGGGGGCTTCAAGGCAGGGTTTCTCCGTATAGCCCTGGCTGTCCTGGAACTCACTTTGTAGACCAAGCTGGCCTCGAACTCAGAAATCCACCTGCCTCTGCCTCCCAAGTGCTGGGATCAAAGGCGTGCGCCACCACACCCAGCTACATTGGCTTTTTTTAAGAGATTGGTTTTTTTTCTCATAGTATCATTTAAGTTTTTCTATACTTGTACTTTCTAAATTCTCAAAATACTGTAAATAGCTTGCTTTTAATTTCTTAACAACTCAAATATTGCTGCAATTCACCTGTTACTACATGATTGCATGCTGTTCCACTATAGTTATCACTAATGACATGAAAATGTTCATACTCTGAGCTGGGTGTGGTCGATTTTGCCTTTAATATCTGCACAGAGAGACATGTGGCTCTTTGTGAGTTCAAGGCTAGCCTGGTCTACATAGCAAATTTTAGGGCTACAGAGAGAGACTCTTTCTCAAGAAAACAACCAACTAAAGTTCATACTTGGAATCCTATATGTGTTGGTGCTATCTCAATTTCACCAGCTTTCTTTCTTGGGACTAGCTTATTATGCCCTGTAAAGGAATACTTAGACACTATGTGAATATCCAGTTCTCTAGAATCAGTGTTTCATAAAGACTTGCAATCTGGTGATATATTTTTTAAAGATTTATTTTATTATTATATCGAAGTACACTGTAGCTGTCTTCAGACACACCAGAAGGGGGCATCAGATCTCATTACAGATAGTTGTGAGCCACCATGTGGTTGTGGGATTTGAACTCAGGACCTTTGGAAGAGCAGACAGTGCTCTTAACCACTGAGCCATCTCTCCAGCCCGATATTTTTAGTTTTATAACTAATTCCACATTTGTAAGCTGGCATTCTTGCGTGTATATGTGTGTATTTGTCTGTCTGCCTGAGTATATTCGTGTATATTTGGATGCACATGTTTTGTTTAATGGTTTATCTTCTGTCTGACTATTCAAAACATGCTTACCTTTTAAAAAGTACATTATAGAGCCATTTGAGATGACTCAACAGGTAGAGGTACGTACCATGCCTAACAGCTTGAGTTTGATCTCCAGGACCCACTTATTAGAAGTAAAGAACTGACTCCTACAAGTTTTCTTGTAACCTTCATAGTTATGTCATGGTGACATGCACAGTGTGAGTGTGGATGTCAGAGGATTTCAGTATAAATGAGGAGATAGCTCAGTAAAGTGCTTATTTGTGCAAATATGAGAACCAGAGTTCAACAACCAGCACCCACTTAAATTATAAAACAAAAACAAAACCAACTAGCATTGATGATGGATACTTGTTATCCTAGTGCTGGGGAGGCACTTGCCCATTCATAATGGCCTATGTCTGTCATTGCTCTATCATGTGGGAGGCAAGATCTCTTGTTCTTTGCTGCTGCATACCCCTAGACTACTTGGCCCATTGTCTTCTAGTGCTACTCTTGTCTCTGCCTCCTAGCTTACTCTAGGAGTACCAGAATCACAGACAAAAGCTACTGCATCTGGCTTTATATGGGTTCTGAGAATTTGAGTTTGGATCTTCATACTTGCAAAGCAGATGCTTTACACACTGAGCCATTTCCCAAGCACCCTTGTTTTTTAAATGTTATTCTATGATTATCACTGAGGTGGGTATATGTGTGGAGGTCAAAGGATAACTTTATGGAATTGGTTCTCTCCTTTCACCTTTATGTGGATTCTAGAGAATGAACTCAAATCATCAAACTTTGTTTGGTTTTTAATGTATATGGGGCTGGTGATTGAGCCCTGGTCCTCATGCTTGCACAGAAAGCACTTTACCAAGCTGTCTTCTCAGCCCTAGCTGAGATTCGTTTGTAAAGAAAAGCTTTCTTTTTTCACTTGAATATTTGTTGCTCCTAAAAGATGCTTATTGAAAAAAATAAACAGATAGTAATATTTTTAATTCAGTACTGTTAAGGTGCTATTAAAAGTTATGCCAAGAACTTCAAGAATTCATTGTTTGGTATCTATAGAATAATAATCTTCAATAGGTAGTATGTGTTACATATCAAGTCATTTACACCAATTATAAAATCTGAGAAAGAAGAGATAGGTGGGATCAGGGAGGACCCAGATATTTTATATATGTTATTATATAGCATACTTTTGAGGGATAGGCATGTTTTAAATATGTAAAAGTAAAATATATCTGTCAGATGATGAGTCTGAGTATGGAGGGCAGGGTAATGCAATATCATACTCTGGAGGTGCAATAAGGAAGTCAATTGTCTGAAGAAGCAGAAAGTAAGGGTGTTTAGCCTGTTTTCTGCAGCTGTAATGGAATATTACAACTGACTAAATTCTAAATAAAAGACTATTTTTCTTATGGTTCTAGAAGCTGGAAGTCTAAGAGCATGATGCTGGCATGGTATAGTCCTTCGTGTTAAATTGTCCCATAAGTACAAGACGTCATATAGTAAAAGAGTAAGGGGGCTGGTGAGATGGCTCAGTGGGTAAGAGCACCCGACTGCTCTTCTGAAGGTCAGGAGTTCAAATCCCAGCAACCACATGGTGGCTCACAACCATCCGTAACGAGTTCTGACTCCCTCTTCTGGAGTGTCTGAGGACAGCTACAGTGTACTTACATATAATAAATAAATAAATCTTAAAAAAAAAAAGAAAGGAAGTCTTCCAGTGTCACCATCAGTAAGTAAAAAAAAAAAAAAAAAGTAAAAGAGTAGGAGGAAAAAAGAGAGTTGAAATACACCCCTTTTAATACCTAACCTACACCTACAATAATAGCTTTATACTATTCAGGAAAACAGCGCTATCATGACCTAATTGTGCCTCTTAAAGGTCTCCCATCTAATACTGTTGAAAAGATCATTTAAGTTTCCACAAGAATTTTGGAGGGAGTGTTTATACCATAGCAGTAGGTGAGGAAACAAGTTTGGAAAAGTAGGTAAGTCAGGAACAACAAGGACATAAAAGCACATAAACAACATTAAATGCCAGTTCAAGGAGGTTAATTTGTATTCATGTAAGCCTTGGTCATTAAATAGGACTCTGTGAAAAGCTAGAAGCAGGAAGAACAATATAACTACCTTTGGAATAGTCAGAAGTTGAAGAATATAATTGGCAAATAGATTAGCATCCTGTTTCCCTTGCAGCCCGTGTGACTCCAACCCTACCCAAGCAGGACCGTCCTGTTCGTGAGGGGACCAGAGTTGCCTCCATTGAGACAGGCTTGGCTGCAGCAGCTGCAAAGCTTGCCCAGCAGGTAAGAGTTGACACCCAGCTGGTGGCCCTGCTACTGATGACTTAGAGCCTCAAAATTCAGACCTGTAGGGTGGTAGGATCCTGCTATTATGGATAATCTTTGGTCTTTGTCTTTGGCAGTATTCCAGCCCCTCCTATATCCTTTACATCCTAGCTTTGTGGCAAGCTACTTCCATGGGTTACCTAGTTGACATGAATTAGGATGAAAAAAGAGATCAGAGAAGTGTCCTTGTTGATGTCACTTGCCCCCCCTAACTATATGTAATTCCCACAGATGGGAGTGGGTGGGGGGAGAGTCAGTTTTCTTTCCAGGCGTGGTCCCTAGTAGGTCACCCATGCCGCAATGGAGGCCCCATGCCCATGTATAATAGACAACAGTAATTTGACTTGGTGAGTTACTTTAAAAACAAAGAATATATGAAATTGGGAGGGAAACATGATTGGGGAGAATCTTTAAGGTGTTGCAGGTAGGGGAGGTAGGCATGAATATGATCAATATATATTTCATGTATGTATAAAATTCTCAAATATGTAGAAAAAAAAATGGAAAAAATCTTCAGATAGAAAAAACTAGATCTGTTATTTGCCTTCAGATTTAGTCCTGAGGAAGTGACTCAGTTGAGTACACTTAAGTTTTGAGTCACTCACCAGTTTTGGAATTTGGCCTTTTACAAAGAGCTTTTTCTTAAACCCTTTATCAAATATTATTACCTTGATCTCTAACCCCTGCTTCTCAAGAGAACAAAATTCACCATTTTTCATCCTAAAAGGTCACCTTCACTAAATCAATTTTACCTCTTAGTATTAGTTTACAATGTGCTTTAACATGTAGTTTGCTCAGAAACCCTAGGAATGTTTGGAGGTAAAGTGTTTGGTTCTTTAACAATATCACATAGCTCCTCATGCCACATCCTATAGCTTAGAGTACTATTGAGCATCTGCCTTATGTAGGTGCCCCTATGTACAGTGTCTAATATAATATTTCCAATAATCTTGTTCAATAGATGATATTTTCATCACTTTACAGGTAAAGAAAATGAGGCTCACTTAAATGACTAGTCCAGGATAAGACAGCCAGTAAAATGGAGGAGACAAGATTCAAACTCATATCCTCTAACTTCAAATTTCATGCTACTTGAGGTTTTTTTCTTTTTCTTTTTCTCTTTCTTTTTCTTTTCTTTTTCTTTTCTTTTCTTTTTTTTTTCCGAGATAGGGTTTCTCTGTATAGTCCTGGCTCTCCTGGAACTCACTCTGTAGACCAGGCTGGCCTCGAACTCAGAAATCCACCTGCCTCTGCCTCTCAAGTGCTAAGATTAAAGGCGGCTACTGCCGGGCACTACTTGAGTTTTAAAGTGAAATAAATAGTTAAATGTTTATATCTTTGAGTAATTATATCCTATTTAAGTGAAATTTAAGAACTGTTTTTCATATGATGTTCTGTAGAGCTGTAACGTTTCTGAAAAATGTCTTAGAAACAATTATTTGGAGCTAACAGAGATCAAGCAGACCAATCAAGAGATCAAGTGACTTTTCTTTGACTAAAACTTCCCCTGCCATTCATCAGTGCCACATAAGATGTAACTTTTAAATAAAGGTTTTCTGTTGCTGTAAACAAACAGATGAAAGTGTAAAAACTACTCTTAGTGCTTTCTAAGGAGTAAGTACTATTTGGGTTGATAGAAATACTTCTAAGAAGAGGCTTTAAAGTTGGGGGAGGTATTAGATGCTATTTTGTGTGTGCACGCGTGTGGTAACTAGGAAGGATTTCAGGAAAATATTATTCCTTGCTAGAGGTCATAAAGCCCTCTTTGTTTGGTCTCGAGGGACTCCTCTCTAATCTGACTACCCTCCAATGTCTATCGTTTATGCCAGCCATACCCACTACGGTGTTTACGATTTACCCCAAATTCCAAATTTATTCCAAATTGCCTTATGCCTTTATTTGCATAAAGCCATTCCTTTTGCCCATTCACTTCACCTACAATCACCTTATTTCTTTGCTCTTCATCTGTACTTCTCTATAGCATTATCACATGGTACTTATGATCATAAGGATATGTTACACTCTTTAGATGTATTTTAACTTAGTATCCTCATTTTAATAATGACACATGATAAATCAGTGTTGAAGTAAATTGAATGAGTGAATGAATGAGATTTTTCTGGATTGGAAACTTCATATTAGAAGATGAGTATAGCAGGGACACGTGGTGCACGTCTTTAATCCCAGCACTTGGGAGGCAGAGGCAGGTGGATTTCTGAGTTCAAGGCCAGCCTGGTCTACAGAGTGAGCCAGGACAACCAGGGCTACACAGAGAAACCCTGTCTTGAAAAACCAAAAAAAAAAAAAAAACAAAAGAAAGAAAAGAAAAGGAAGATAATGAGTATAAGTAAAGTTATAAAGTGGATTCTTGCCAGTCACTGGTAGCTCAGGCCTTTAATCCCAGCAAACAGGAGGCAGAGGTGAAGGCAGGCAGTTTATGCCAGCACCCACCCCCCACACTAAACAAACAAATGTATAAAAGTAACAGATTCTGGGACAGCTGCAACTGCCTTTATATAATTTCTCTTTTTCTCAGTTATTTTATGAGCTTTGATTAAGATTAAGTAAAGAGTGTGTATATATGTCCTCCTAGGAATAACACGATATAAAGTAAGGCTTAATGACATTTTCACCTTCAATCTTTATCAATATGGGTTGTCTAGCCACAAAGTAGAATACTATTAAAGTATGAATTTGGTTGGGAGCTTCCTAACAGCTTTTTCAATAGAGAACTTGGCAAGGTATAAGTGTTCTATCATAAATTAATCCACTCACCACTTACATGCAAAAGAGATTAGCAGCAAAGGTAGGGAATTTTAATCTAGATATGAAGACACAATTTATGGAGTTAGACTAGAGAACAGGAGAACAGAATTCATTCTTCTGGGTTTTATTTGTTGTTTGTTTGTTTTTGTTTTTGTTTTAAGACAAGGGCTCTCTGTGTAGCCCTGGCTGTCCTGGAATTCTCCCAGTAGATCAGACTGGCCTTGAACTCAGAGATCCATCTGCCTCTTTCTCCCAAGTTCTGTGACTAAAGGCATGCAACACCACTGCCTAGCCAGAATTCATTAATATTCATGAGAAAAGATTCCTGCTAAGACTTTGGCTGAACAGAGCAGATTCTGAAACCAGAGTTTGCATCTCAACTTGAAAATGTCATTATATCTGTAACCTTAGGAAAATAACTTAAGGCTGGAGAGATGGCTCAGCAGTTAAGAGCACTAGCTGCGTTTCCAGAGGACCCAGGTATAATTCTCAGCACCCACATGACATATCATAACTGTCTGTAACTCTAGTTCTAGGGGATCTGGCACCCTCACATACACATACATACAGGGAAAATATCAATGCTCATTTTTTTAAAAAATGGAAAATAACAGGTAAGTATAAAGTTTTTTATTTTTAGAATGGGAATATAATTATTTTTTACTATTTATTTATTTATTTATTTATTTATTTATTTATTTATTTATTTATTATGTATGCAGCAGGCCAGAAGAGGGCACCAGATGTGATTATAGGTGGTTGTCAGCCACACCATGTGGTTGCTGGGAATTGAAATCAGGACCTCTGAAAGAGCAGCCAGTGCTCTTAACCTCTGAGCTATCTCTCCAGCCTGGGAATATAACTATTAATTTTCATTCTTAAAATTATTAAATGAATAATTCAGGAGCAATGCTTGCATGTATTACTAATAATTCTCATTCCTCTGAAATTTCTCTGATAGCCATAGCCTAACAGATCTTCTGAAGGCGAGTCTAGGCTTTTGTTCCCAAGAGAAGGCTAAGGAATATAGTCATGGAGTTGGTGTGTGTGACATTTCAGAAAGTTGCATGCTGTCAGCACGTGCTCAGGGCTCCAAATGCCCATTGTCAGGTACCTACAAGATGCTGGGAGAAGTGGCACAACTTCATATTTATTCTATACAAATTGAGATATTAAATTAAATGACTTAAAAAATTGTCGAGTCTTCTGTTCAAAGAAAAAATTTGCAAAATGATTAAAAAGCTATCATAAGAAATGGAGAATAATAATTAGATACTTTATTTTATAACCACATTCTTTGATATTTTAAATAAATTTTCAGAGAAATCTTAAATTAAAAAAAATTAGATACTTTGAGTTCCTTTTACATGCTATATATTTTAATGTCATTTAAGCTTTCTAACAATTCTGAAAAGCAGGTATTACTTTACCATTTGCAGACAAGACAGCTGATATTCAGAAAGGTTAGTAACTTTAACTAAAATCATCTAATTTAGGAAATAGAAGCCTGGGTTTGAACTCACATTTACCATATTCCAAAGCTTACACGTTACTCTCAGTTCATTTTGAGAAGATTTGTAAGGTGTCTAGATACTAGATCTGACTACTTTTCTATAAGGATTTGTGTTTAAATTACTTATTATCCTTGCACTTTTGTTTTGTTATTTATAAAATGAAGAGGTTCCCCCCAACACACATAGGACTTTTATAAGAATATAGTAAATAATGTACTTAAGCTGCTGGTGTACATTAGTTATTAGGAATGCCCATAGTTCACCAGAAACAAAGTCTTCAAAATCATTTACACTTGGCACTTTACTATTAAGTGGTAGGTGATGAACTATGGGTGAATGATGTCAAAGAAATCACTGTAGACTTTGGAAGGCCTGTATTGTGTGTCCATACAAGGTGGACTTAGAGAGAATGGGGGAAAGGGGCAGGATGCAGAAACATGTTGACCATTGTCTTCTTACTTTCTGGGAAATTTTCTTTTTCTTTTTTTACTCTTTAATATCTCCACCGATTTGGCTTATATTTCAGGAGCTACAAAAGGCCCAAAAGAAGAAATATATCAAGAAGAAGCCTTTGCTGAAGGAGGTAGAACAGCCGCGCCCTCAAGATTCCAATCCCATCATGACAATGCCTGCACCAACTGTGGCTACAACACCCCAGCCTGACACCTCCTCCTCACCCCAGCCACCTCCTGAGCCTAAACAAGAGGCTCTGTCAGGAAGTCTTGCTGACCATGAGTACACTGCTCGTCCCAATGCCTTTGGCATGGCTCAGGCAAATCGCAGCACCACACCCATGGCCCCTGGAGTCTTCCTCACCCAGCGGCGCCCTTCAGTTGGTTCCCAGAGCAGTCAGGCAGGACAAGGTACATGACCCAAATGGAGATTAAAATGAGAGCTCTTAAAAGCTCCCTGGTCTAAATCTTAAGTGTTCTAGTAGTTGAGAATACCAAGAAGCCAAACTTCAGGTGCTTGGATATTGGCCTTCCAATACCTACAGCTCAATAGTCCATGAAGAGGCAATTAACTGAATTTAAATAGAAGTAATACTAGATTTAGGTTTGAAAGATTCCTCTGGTGGTCATAGTGGAATCTGGACTAGAAGTAAGTAGTCTATACATTTCATTCAGAAAGGACTGAGTAATGAAGAGATGATAAATGTGAAGAGTAGTAGGATGTGAGAAGTGATTTGATGTCGCAAGACAGAAAGATGCATGAGAGAGAAAATTCAAGCCCTTCTTTTCCTCCCATTGGCCAGAGCCCAATCCATAGTATATGGATGGATGTACTTCAAGGATACTGAGCTTGGTGTGATGTTTAGGGTCGACTAGAATAAGGGTTTTTAATGAAAGAAGGCCCTGAGCATGACATCCTCAGGGATATGGAACTATAGTCACTAACCTACTGATCAGGATAACATGAATGGCATAGAAATATATTGACCTCCTTAAAAAATTTTCTAAGGAAAGTGATTGAACCCAAAGTAAGTAATGGAAAACAACCAGAAAACTAGAACTATAGTGACTATGACTGCTGCAGCAATCAGAGAAGGAGTAGCCAAGCACATGGCACTGAATAGAAGTGGTTAAGGAGGGTTCCTTGCCTGATATGGTGTAAGGATGAAGAGCTTTGTTGAGAGAGAAAAACAAAGCATGGAGGTGTGGTATGGTGCTAAAGTTGCTCATAAAGCCTCTGTTTATTTTGACCCTTCCTTACAGGAAAGCGTCCTAAAAAGGGCCTGGCCACAGCAAAGCAGAGACTCGGCCGCATCCTGAAAATCCACAGAAATGGCAAGTTACTTCTGTGAGACGAGCCCCATCATGTCCTACTCCTTCATCCCTTCACCCCCATTGCCTTCTTCGTTGTCAACTCGGGGCACTCCTGGATCCTATGAGCCCCGGACAAGGTGCATTGTCCTGCTTTCTTGGGACTGACCAAAGGCACGGACTATCTCCAACTCCCTTTCCCACTTCCCCTATGAGTATCCTACCTTCTTTTTCCATATCCATAAATAGCAGGTAAATGGGAGACATTTCCAACTGACAAGAACCTTTTCCTGCTCCACCCACATATTTCACTTACACCTTGTCTTTATTCTTTTCCACTGCTCCTCTATATGGAAGGAATGAGGAGGAGCAACATAAAGGGAGTCTGGGCCTGTCAGTTTCCTCAGCCATGGAGTGAGAAGCCCAGTGCTCAACATTTTCTGCACCTCCAGCCCTGTCTCTAAGCCTGCCCACCTCCACCCATTCCTACCCCTTCCTCACAACCGATGGATATACCCTACCTTCATTCTTGTTCCTGATAGAAGGTTGTGGTCTTTATCTTCTTTTACCTCTTTTTCATGACAAAATGAAGAGGGTCTTTATGACCCTATTATGGGACAACTCCAGAGCTGGCCTAGAAAAGCTGACTTTATCTGTCTTTGGGGGAGGGGGAGGAGATTCCTTTTACTTTTCGAGGTGGGAAAAAGGACAGATACCCAAGCCTTTGACCATGATTGTTGCTTAGCCCACCAGAGGAAACTACTTTTGTCTGACTGCAAATGAAACCCCTATGATGATCTTCAGGAATTTGCCTGTATTTTTGAGGCCCTGTAGAACATTATCCCCATAGCTATAACTGGGTTCAAGCAGGTACAAACTCACCTCCTAGAAATCTGAAGTACCTGGCACATTGAGAACTATGGCCCCTGCCACCCCACAAAGCACAGCCTGGACCTTCTGAAGAGGGTGTGGTGAGATAACCCTGAAGGGTCATTATCAGGAACTTCCATGTTTCTTTCCCCATCTAAGCTTAGTCTAAAGAAGATTTCAGTACTAAGATCTTCACCCCTGGGACTTTCCACTTCCAGACCACAGGCCAACTATTCAAGCATAGTACAGATAGGCTATTGAAGTCTGAAGTTAGAAACAATGCCCATATGTGAAGTAGCAGATATTCTGATCCGCTTTTCTCTGCTTTCCTTTGTGATTGTCACTATTTTCCAGACAATGTCCCCACCTCCCTCTTGTCTTGCCTTACTGGCAATCTGGGCTTGATGGAGACTGCCCCTTCTGAACAACCCATTTTGGCACTGCCCAAGTGGGAGTGTCCTCTACCTTCCACTCGTCCTCATCCCAGCTTGCCTAGTGCTTCTGGGGAATTTAACAGCTATGATGCAGACCACAGGGAATTTGTGAGGCCTCTGTGTTATCTTTTATGTTTGTGGCTTATCTTTCTTTTTTCTATAGATGTATCACCTCCATCCTTGTTGGGATGGGGGGATACTTTAGCATATTTGCTTTTTCTACCTTGGGGACCCCCAGGGGCCAAGCAGTCCTCCTTTAGTCACACCAAAGGCAAAAGGCCTGGCTACCTCCCCTTTAGCACGTGAGGTCCCTATTCCCCTCCTTTCTACTCAGCTTTGCTTATCTTGGAGATTTCAAGGCAGCAGTAGGGAAGTAAGGGGAAAGCAGGAGAAGCTCCTAACCCTGTATGGGCAACTTCCTGACTAAAGACTGACTGTTGTCACCAAAAACAGGTCCCTAGCCCTTTCACCCACTAAAACTCCCTCTTGATCTTTCAATGGCAGCTAATTGCTAGCACCCTCACCCCACCCATTCCAGGCCTCTTTTCCCTCTGTTTCTTTGTTAGAAGGTTCTGTGGAGCTGAAACCCAGCCTCTAATGGGGTTTGTTTAGTTTAGTTGGGTTCTCAGAGTCTCCTGTTATTTTGTGTTGTTTCCAATGAAAAGCAAGTTTACCCTCAAAGTTATGCTTTTCCAAAGAAGCTAGTGTGTTAGTGGTGTTGTTGCTGTTGTTGCTGTTGTTGTTGTTGTTTTGTTTGTTTTGTTTTTATGTTTCAGGTTCTAAGTGAAGTGAGGTGGAGAGGAGTTGGGAATAACCAAGGTTTAGAACATGGTGAGATAGTTAACCTCTGATCTGCAATCCCCAGCAGAGAGTTGGGGTAGGATAAGAGGGCAGAGAGGATTTCTATTCACCTTTAATATATTTTTACAAAAAAGCAAACAATTTAAAAACAAACCCACCGCTTCTGTACATGTCTAAATATATTTTTAGAAGTGGGTAGGATTGTGATTTCTGATGCAGGGCCTTTTTATAAATAGGTTAGAGTAGCCTCATCCAGATTTCTCTGTTGTTTGTTCCCCTTGTTTTTTCTTATGTTGTGTTACTAATGTAATTTATATATTTTTTAGATCTCCCTTTCCTGTAGAGATAAAAGTGATTTATCTTGGCAATTTTGTTGCTTGACATTATTATTCATAGGGGGGTAGGGGGTGGTCATGTGGTGGGGGTGGTTGTGGTGGTGGTGGTGGTGGTGGTGGTGGTGGTGGTGGTGCTGATAAGGTGCAGTGTTCAGAAAGTTACTTTCCTTTTGACTATCATTCATCAATTTATAAGTGGTCATTTCCCTGGTTATTTACCAGCATTATATCTGAAATATGCATTTGGTAAGCTCCTGTTCTTAAGGACACAATTTTATACACATAAAATACTTAATTAAAAGTAAAATAGGGAGAAAATGAAAGGTACAACAATTCAGTGTTCCTTAGAAGTTCAATGAGATAGTTTTCAATCATTTTCATGAGCTACTTCTTATGAGCATATACTGAGTATACATGATAATGTGTTTCATTATGATATTCTCACACATGGATATAACACACTTTGATCATATTTACTCCCCCAATAACTCTTCATCACCCCTTTCCCACTCCTGCTAATCTTCCTCCCAGTCAGTCTCTCTTCCATTATCATCGTTTCTTTCTTTCTTAGCCACTGAGTTTAATTAGGGCTGCTTACAGAAGCATGGAAGAGAGGTTATTTACTAGAACATGAGCACCTTACCAGTGGATACCACTGGTACCTTACCACTGAAGAAAACTATCTCTTTCTCCCCAGCAACCATCAGCTGCATTCATATCCTTAGTGAGTAGTGAGACCTTGTGGTCCCCTCCTCTCTCCATGACAGAATACTGACAGCTCTAGTCCTGTGCAAGGCTTCTGCTTAGCAGCTGCTTAGAATTCAAGTGACACGGCTTTGTCTTATATGGTAGAAAACATTCCACAACAGTCCACTCCTTTCTCCAAGTTATATTCCTTCCTCTCCTCTTCCATATTATTGCTTTCACCTTATAGATGTCTCTTTATATACCCTTAGATGTATAGGTGTCTCATAGGGCTCATTTTTCAATAATCTTATTCTCAGCATGTTGACCAGTTATGAGTCCACAATAGCCCCCACGCTACTGCTCTGTGGTCTATTTTGCACTGGCTGCAGCTGTGCTCTATTTCTGTGGCTGGGAATGTTTTCTCTGATATCTACCCCAGTACTTGAGATATGTATAATCTTGATTGATTACTATGCTTAAGTGCAGTGGACAGAATATAATCATGAGAGCTAACAGGAACTATACTCTTAGTGTTTCTCGTGTATATTGACTTATTCCTTCTGTTGCTGTGGTAGAAGCCATTACCAAAAGGAACTAGGGAAGGAAAGGCTTTATTTGACTTCATGTCTGATCATAATCCATCATTAAAGAAAGCCAAGTCAGGAACCTGGAGGTTGGATCTGAAAGAGGCCATGGAGCAATGCTGCTTACTGGCTTGTTCCTGATGGTTTGCTCATCCTGCTTTCTTATACAATCCAGGACTACCTGCTCAGGGATGGTCAGTTATTAATCAGGAAAATGTACTACCTACTTACCCACTGGCCAGTCTGATGGAGGAATGTTTCTCAGTTGGGGTTCCTTCTTCCCAGATAACCCTGGCTTGTTGATGAAAAACCTACCAGCATAATTGACCCTTTGTCAGGTTGACACACAAGTATATCATTAATAAAGCATAACCATTCCTTTTTGTTTATTCCCAAGGTCTCATGTTTATCACAATATAAAACTAAGTATATTAATGTAAAAAGTCCCATAGTATTTAAATTCTCCATACTTTAGGAGTCTAAATTCTGTTTAAAATAGAGTATCAACTATGGGACCGTGTAAAATCAAAATCACAGTAAATATTTTTTTTTATTCCAAGAGGGAAGAACTTGAATAGTCACAAAAAAATAAAAGCAAGCCTAACATCAAGTAATATAACTCAAATTCTGTAGCCCAGTATTTCACATCTATGATTCAGTCACCATCTTTGGTGTCTAAAGGGCTTGTGCAGCTTCCTTTTTCGGCCTCTGTTATCCACAGCATTCCTAGCATGTCTCCTAGGTTCAGGCCAGCTCCAACCCACTCCTGCTACCTATTTCTGTCCTAGTTTGCTTTTTGTTGCTGTGATTAAGACCTTGCCTTAAAACTACTTGAGGAATAAAGTGCTCATTTCAGCTTACAGTTACAGGTAAGTGCCAGGACCAGCCTAGTTCTAGAACCTGTATTCTTAACAATCTGTTAAGCCATTTTTTAGTGATATTAGGCACTAAGTTAGAGTTAGAGTTTGCCTAGTATTTAATTTTCCTAACCCTGTGATAATTAGCCCTAGTTTTCAGTTAAAAAGACTAAATGCTGTTCCACAGTAGGATCTGCCTAATTCAGAAACTCATATTCTTCCTCTTTCACTGTAATAGAAATCTTTTTGCGTCTCAAATCCAATAATAGGTGTAGTGATTACCTGTTGTGTGTCCAAAGTGTAACACAGAGAGTTGGAGAGTTGGATCCTGAAGCAGTATTAAGAACCTTGCTGGGGGCTGGAGATATGGCTCAGCGGATAAGAGCACTGACTGCTCTTCCAAAGGTCCTGAGTTCAAATCCCAGCAACCACATGGTGGCTCACAACCATCCATAATGAGATCTGATGCCCTCTTCTGGTGTGTCTGAAGATAGCTACAGTGTACTTACATATAATAAATAAATAAATCTTAAAAAAAAACAAAAAAAAAAACAAAAAAAAACCCCTTTAAAAAAAAAAAAAAAAGAACCTTGCTTCCCGTGGGCTTTGGTGGCTCACATCTTTAATTCCAGCACCGGGAGTCAAAAATAAGCGGATCTCTGTGAGTTCCAGAACAACCAGACCTATGAAGAGAAACCTTGTCTTTAAAAAAAAAAAAAAAAAAAAAAAAAGAGCCTGTTTTCAAATCAACAACAACCTGACTAAGTTTTGTGACCAGGGGTAGGTTTCTTACTATCTGTGCTTAGAGCCAAGTATGGTGCACACTTTTAATCCCAACACTTGGAAGGCAGAGCATTAAATGCCAACCTAGTTTACATAACTAGTTCCAGGCCAAACAGAACTACATAGAGAGTCCTTGTCTCAAAACAATAATAATAAATAATAAAAATTTTAACCCAATTTAGGTTTTTTTTTAAATCTATAGATCTGGAAGGACAGTCTTTAGATATGACACCTACTGACTAAATGATTGCTTCAGTTCTCACAATCAAATTGTTACTACTAACAGAGTTTAGATTGAGAAAATTCATGTCTGGCACATAGGGAACAGTGTCTTCTGATAGAAAACAAGATTGTGGAAGGATTTTAGAACCTTTGCAGGAAAAGCAGTCTAGTTTATTTTTGTTATTGACTCCCACGATTTCTGAAAGAGTAAAGCACTGTTACCAGCTTCAAGTCAGAGAATAGAAATGAGTTTTGATCAACTCACTTTCTAGTACAAGCAAGAGATATCATCAAATAAGAGGCTTCTGTCTAAAAATGGAAGGTAGCAATTTCCCTAATTTCAGTCTTTTCTCTTTCCAGAACTGGGTTGGTGTGTAACTCTTTCTCAATGACTAATTTGGTAGAGTATCGTAGGGGGAGTGGTGCAGAAAGAAGTTTAAGCAATTTAATATAACTGGAACTGTGAACTTTTCTAGGGTGGTAGGAGTGAGCAGAATCTCTGTGAATGTGGAGTTTGATAAAGAACACATCATAATTACTTTTAGGACATAATACTTAATTTAAAACTTTGAACCATTAATGACACCATTGAAAGATGGGATGGCCCTATAACTATTAAGGAAATTTAATTTAAACTCCTATCCCCAAATCTTCAGGCTTGTTTTACTAGATAATTATAACAACATGTTTCAAAAATTAACATTTCTACACTAGTTCTTTCAGAAAATAGAAGAGTAGGTGGTGTTTTTCTCAATACATTCTGTTCAGTTAATATTGCAGTTACCTTAATCAGATAGTAAAAAAAATAAATCAATATGGGGATACACACACACACACACACACACACACACACATACATACAGACACAGGCATACATATATAGATATTCTTCATAAAATACTACCTAATAGAATTCACCAATATATTAAAAATACATCATGAATAAGTGGAGTACATCTAAGCTGCATGGTTGGTTTTGTCAAAATCACCATATAAGTAAGAAAAATGAAAAATCACATTAGCTTTGTTTTATAAATCAATGTAGAAAATAACATTCAACAAAATTTGGCATACATTCATAATAAAGAGAACTCCTTAACTAGGGGAATATCTACCTTCTCTTGGGCTTCTAAAACAAAGTACCACAGACCAAACAGCTTAAACAGTGTTCAGGGTTCCAAAGGCTGTGAAGACAGAAGAATTCCAGCATGATTGGTTCTAGTGAGGGCCATTGTTTCTTTTTGTTAATGGTCTAAATCATGCTCAGTCAATCATTGTAGTAGAGTCGCATAAATAAATTATCTTAATTACAAAAAACAAACAATCACAAACTATTGCTTTGTCATTTTACCATCTCTTAATTCTATGCAGTAATGAAAAACTACCACATTTCTATATTCATGCATATTCAAATATAAAGTAGTATGCAGGGCTGGAGAGATGGCTCAATGGTTAAGAGCACTTGTCTTTCTGAGGACCCAGATTCAGTTTACAGCATCCACACAGCATCTCAATTTAATGCCCTCTTCTGATCTTCCTGCATACTAGGCATGCATGTGGTATGCACATATACATTCAACATAAAAAAATAAAGTAATATGAGCTATATGATACAAAAAAAACTTTCTCAATTTTCATGGGCAAGGATAATGAATACTGTGTTGTAACTGTATACTGGAACAAGAGGAGAAATAAAACTGATACCATACACATTATGAGCAAACAGTACAGTTACTCAAGACTCAGCTGCAATGCCAACTAGTCCTAAGCATGGGACCAGCCCTGCAATGTGGTTGATAATACACAGTTCTTTCATTGGAAAAAAACTGATTTTTCCCTCTTTCCGCAACTATCACTTGCAAAAGCTTCTTGGCCTGGCCAGGAGTGGAAATTTGTGAGAACATCTCCTCAAGTTGGGATTTTGTCTAGGTTGAGTTTGTTCAGGACTTGCACATGATGGCATAGTCTGTTTTAAATAGAGAGAACATGAAGTTGGTTGAGTATGAAGTAGGGAGGAGTTGGGAAAGAATGTATTAAAGGGGTGTGTTAATGAAGATATTTCATAATTGTACACCCTACAGTCATACTTATTTAATCTTAAAGAATCCATTGCATGGTCCTGAAGGAATGGTTCAGGGATTAAGAGTGCTTACAGCTTTTGTTCAAGTCCTAGGTTTGTTTCCCAGCACCCACAACATTTGGTGACTCACAACCACCTATAACTCCCAACTCCTGGGCATCTTCAGGGTCTCTTCCAGCTTCCATGAATGAACACACATTCATTTTAAAGAGTTGTTGGCATGCATCCTGACAAGAATCTGACAAATGCTCATAACATAAATTATTTTAAGGGAATCAGTTGCACACACACTTACAGGAAGGATCTGGCAAGTTAATGAAAACTGCCTCATCAAACCAAGGACCTCTGCTTTTCAGTTCTGTATTCCATTGTAGCAGAATGTCAGTTGTCTAGCTTTCAGACTACTTTTTTGCTATGTCTTCACATGGTGGTTTGATAAATGGGATGAGGGTAGAACATAAGTGAGATTTTTTTATAAGGGTACTGATCCTATCTGGAGGGTCCCACCTTCATAACTTCATCTAAACCTGATTATCTTCTGAAGATCTCACCTTTTAAATCCATCACAGTATTTGGGACTTTAACAAAATGAATTTGGGAGTAGGAGTACATACACATTTAGTCCATGACAACTTCCTAAACTTGGTAAGGATCTACAAATACATAACATTTAAAATATTTCCAAGATTAGAGATAAGGGTGGCTCCCATCACTTCTTACTATAGAAGCCGAGCCAGACCAATTAGTAAAGCATAAGTAAAAGGTGTCCTTATAAGAAAGGAAGAGAGAGGCCAGGTGTGGTGGCACATGCTTTTAATCCCAGCACTTGGGAGGCAGAGGCAGGCAGATTTCTGAGTTCGAGGCCAGCCTGGTCTACAGAGTGAGTTCCAGATCAGCCAGGGCTACACGGAGAAACCCTGTCTCGAAAAAAGAAAGAAAAAAAAAAGGGAAGAAAGAGCTTTTATTTGGTGGTTGTAATCTATAAAATTTCCTGGATTTGATACATGACTTTAGAAAGGCTGCAGTATACAAAAGAACTAGTTCTCTTAACTAGAATTCTATACTTTGATGGTGAAATTTAAGTATATAAACTGTATAACTTGGGGACACACCCAAACACAAATCCCAAAATGTAATGCTTGCTTTTATAATGAAACACATATAGGTCTTATATGATGAAAAACACTGATGAAAGATTTTAAAGATCTAAACAGATTTGTGTTCATTGTTTAAAAGATATGGATATCAGTTCCTCCAAGTTGATAGATAAGCCTAATATGATTCTAATAAAAATTCCCAGCATATATTGCTAGATCGTCACAAGATTATTCTAATGACTTTGTGTAAAGGCAAAGGAACTGTAATAGCTATAGTGTGTTGAATGTTGATCTTCAAGATCTGTGTTTAAATCTCTGAAACCATATCACATTGATTTTATTTAGTAAAACATCCTTTGCAAATGTAAGCAAAAGATCAGAAGAGGAAATCATCCTGGATCATCTGAATGACCCCTAAATCTAATGAAATTTGCTTTTTAAAAAAATCAGAGGCTGACGAGATGGTTCAGTGGGGTAAGAGCACTGACTGCTCTTCCAAAGGTCCTGAGTTCAAATCCCAGCAACCACATGGTGGCTCACAACCACCTGTAATGAGATCTGACACCCTCTTCTGGTTCGTCTGAAGTCAGCTATAGTGTACCTATGTATAATAAATAAATCTTTTTTAAAAAAACATTAAAAAATCAGAAAACAGACACAAAAGACATATCCATGTTAAAGGAGCCAGAGGAGTCAAGGACACCACAAGAAAATCTACAGAATCAACTAAACTGGAGGCATAGGGGCTCATAGAGACTGAACTGCCAACCTGAGAGCGTGCATGGGACAGACCTAGGCACTGACTACATTGCCTGCCTTTGGATCCCTTTCCCCTAACTGGGCTACCTTGCCTAGCCACAATGGGAGAAAATGGACCTAGTCTTATTGCAACTTGATATGCTAAGGCTGCTTGATATCCTGGAGGCCTCCACTTTTTTGAGGAAATGGAGGAGGGGAGGGGAAAGGGAGGGACTGGGAAAAGAGGAGGGAGGGGAAGCTGTGATGGGGATGTAAAGTAAGTTAATGTTTTAAAAGCCATGTAAAAATGAAGTCAGAGATTGGGGTTAATGCAGCCACAAGACAAGGAAAACCTGCTGCCTCGGTGATCAAGACTAGTTTTAAAGGGAAAAGAAAAAGATATAAAAGGAATGAAGAAAGATTCTTTGAAGAGTGTGCAGGAGTAATTGTAATATCTATAGGAGAAACATTGACCTATGTTTGATTCCCAGAACCCACATAGTAGAAGTAGTAAACTGTTACTTCCACTTTCTAGAAAATTCAAACATCTAATACTTAAAACAAGGTTTTTTTGTTTTTCAATTTTTCATTTTGATCATACTCTTTGCCCTCCCCCAGCCTCTCCCACCTATCCAACATAACGTTCTTTCTCTGACAAAAAACAAAACAAAAGCACACATTAACATTTTGTGTTGGCCAGTTAGTTTTTAACATAAAGCCTGCCCTGGAGTGTGCTTGATATACCGTGTCACTCCATTGACTTCCTTCTCCCTGGAGGGATCAATTGCAAATCACTTCCCATTTGAGGGAGGTAGGATTTTGTACCCACTTCTCTGTCTCCATGTGGGATGTTTCCTGGTTTAAATTTGTGCAGGTCTTACACATGCTGCCATGGTCTCTAAGTTCATATGTGCATCAACCCCATTGTGTCTGAAAATCACACCACCTCTGGCTTTTAGAATCTTTCTATCCTCTCTTGCACACAGATCCTTGTACCTTGAGGAGAGGGGTATGATAAAGATAATTTAGGGCTCAGTGCTCCCAAAGTCTCTGTCTGCACATTGTGCAGTTATTTCACTTACATTCTGAAATGGGTGGACCAAATGGCTCAATTTAAGGTGCTTGAAACCAAGCCTGATGCCCTCATTTCCAGAACTCATGAGGTAGAAAGAATAAACAGATTCCCACAAGTTGTCCTCTGTTTTCCCCTTTCTGGACAATTTCAAACATATCTAATGCTTCTAATAAGTTTTTCGTATCAATGTTTAAGTGCTAAATGCACATTTTTTAAAATACCATTTCTTATTTCTCTTTTTAGGATTTATTTTTATTTTGTGTACTCATGAGTATCTACATGTATGTATGTGTACTGTGGCATGCCTAGTGCCTGTGGAGGAGAGAAGACATTGGATTTTTACAATAGTTGTGAGCTACAATGTGGGTTCTGGGAACTAAACTATGATCTGCAAAAGCACTAAGCATTCTCAACTGCTGAGCATCTTTCTTGCTGCTCTTGTTCCTTTTAGAAGTAAATGGTAATAGCTTTTTGTGAATATGGATTGTGAGGATTGAACCCAGGCACTCAAAAATACTACTCAGGCGCACTACCACTGAGCTTTACCTACACCCCAGGTTAGAAGTTTTCTAAAAAGTTTATTTCTAAGTGCATAGTTTTGAGTTTCTTCCTATATCTCTGTTTTTCATGTTAGAAATTTTTCCCATATGCCTGATAATCTATTTGAATATGTTCATTTAAATTTTGTACTAAGAGATTCATAATTTCATTTATGCTTGGTGTCCTCGATTCCAGAGATGATCTGTTTTTTTTTTCCTTGTAGGAATCTTTCTAGGGAATAGGAAATAAATATGCAAATAACATATTTTACAGAGTGTGGAGGGGATCTGGAGATCTAAGTACTTCTGAAGCACACTTTCACTTGATCTGTGTATGTAGCCCTGCAGTCACTGTCACTTTTGGAAGTAGCTGAAGTATCCCAATGGCATTTTCTCAGGAAATGGAAATTCCATTTTAAAATCCATGAAATAACAACAACAACAACAACAACAACAAAAAACCAGCCAAATTAATTTTGAAAAGAGCAAGTGACTGACTCACACTTTTCTATTTTAAGGCATGCTTTAAAGCTACAATAATGGCAAACTAGGTATAGTGGCTTATTCATGGAATTACAATACTTGAAAGATGAAGGCAGAATGATCATAATTTCAATGTGAGCTTGGGCTACATAGTCACTTCCGGGTCAGAGTGGGAGACAGAATGAATCCCGATCTCAAAATCAAAACAAATGGTGTTGTGCAGATATAAAAATAAAAATATAGACTGATCTAGAGAGTATGAACTATATTTTAATTGATTGTCAGAGAAGTTGCTAAGAAAAAGAACTGAACATTGACATTCTCATCAAATGCTTTGATAACTAGATAAATGTTTAGAAAAGAGCCAAGTTGGACCCTTAGGGGTTTCTGTTGCTATGATAAAATACCATGACCATAACAACTTGGGGATGAGAGGGGTTGTTTCAGCTTAAAACCATGAGGTCACCCTCTGTCATTAAGGAAAGTTGGAGCAGGAACCTGAAGACAGAAACTGAAGCAGAGTCCTTGGAGAAGTGCTGTCTTGCTCACATGGATTCATTAACCCAGGAGTGGCACTCCCCACACTGATCTGGGATCTCCCACATTAATCATCAATAAGGAAAATGCACCACAAGCCAATCGAGTGGGGACATTTTCTCAATTGAAGTTCTTTCTTCTAAAATGTGTCAGGTTAACATAAAACTAGCCAACACAGACATCTACCTCATACTGTAAACGAAAATTAACTAAAATAAAAACCAGGCCATGGTGGCATACACCTTTAATCCCAACACTCAGGAGGCAGAGGTAGGTGGATCTCTCTGAATTCGAGGCTAGCCTGGTCTACAGAATCCATTCCAGGACATCCAAGGCTACATAGAGAAACCCTGTTTCAAAAACCAAAGTAACAATAACAACAAAAAAACCCTAAAATATGTAATTCAGCATATGACCTAAAATATTAGTCACATGAAAACATCTGAGTAAATTGCCTTTTCACTCTGGATTTGGCAAAGGATTCTCATATGTGTCATAAAAGTCAATAGCAATGACAAAATAAATGGGACTTCATCAAAGTAACTGCATCAAAATATGAAAAAATGAAAAATAAAACTTAAAAATAGTTTTCAAGTAATATATGTAAAAATGGCATAATGCCCAGGATATATGAAGACTTTTATGATTTGACAAAGAAATTTTTCAATGAAAAGATGAACAAATGAGGGGGCAGTGGTGGTACATGCCTTTAATCCCAGCACTTGGGAGGCAGAGGCAGGCAGAGTTCAAAGCCAGGCTGGTCTATAAAGTGAGTTCCAAGACAACCAGGGCTACACAGAAATCCTAGCAGGCCCTGCACCTC
The DNA here is from genome assembly GCF_000001635.26 of Mus musculus. Lineage (NCBI taxonomy): Eukaryota > Metazoa > Chordata > Mammalia > Rodentia > Muridae > Mus > Mus musculus. The sequence goes on from NC_000086.7 coordinate 151,644,332, forward strand.
ACTTAGGCAGCACAGTAGAGCTGACTGTGGCTAGGGCACAAGTTAGCTGACCCTGAGGACATGAGCATGGAAGAGCTGGCCCTGCCACTTGTCTGCTGTGCTGTGACATAGACAAGGTAGAGGTGCCCTACCACCCACCCCTTGCCACCTATGGTAGGCAAGAGAGCTGGCTCTGAGATCATCAGAGCAGGGTAGTTGACCCTGTCCCTCATCTGCTGCAGCACTCAGGAGAGCAGGCCTCGCACCTCACCTGGGCAGCACAATAGGGCTGACCCAGAATGGGGCTGGGGGGTGAGCTGGCCTCTAGGGTGTGAATGTGGAAGAGTTGACCCTGAAACTTGTCTGCCTTGAAGCAGTGTGGGCAAGGGAGAGATACCCTTGCCCCTTGTCACCTACAGCAAGCCGGAGAGATGACCTTGGGGTCATGAGAGAAGGTGAGCTGTCCCTGCATGGAGGCTGCATCATATTGGAAAGTTGGCCCTGTATCTCACCTGGACATCACAGTAGAGCTGCCCCTGAAAGTGGGTTTACAGGTGAACTGGCCCCAAGGACATGAGTGCAGGAGAGCCAGTCCTGCCTCTTGTCTGTGGTTCAGTGGCACAGATAAGAGATGCCCTCGTCCACTCCCTCATCCCTTGCCAGTTATGGCAGGCAGGAGAGCTGGCCCCAGGGTAATGAGAATGGGATAACTGGCCAAGTTCTTCACTGGCTGCAGCACTCAGGAGAATGGGCCCTGCATCTCACCAGGGCAGCAGGGTAGAACTGGCTCTGGTTTCAGGAGGGCAGGGGATATTACTGGTAAACCAGCTCCAAGGGTGTAAGTGCAAGAGTGCTATTGGGCTGACCAGCGCAGATATTTCTCAAGCCCATATCCAGGGCTTTGAATTGGTCCATCCCAACATCTAACCCATGGATGAACTGCTGGAGTGCATGGAGGGTCTGGTCCTACTGATCCAAAACTACAGGATCTCAATGGCATGGGGCAATAACAGGATATCCAAGAGGAGTCTCAGTGAGGTTCCAGTATTGATAGAGTGGCCAAAGCCCCTTGTGCCAGATCATTGCAATGAACATTTGCAAGCAAAGAAGTGTGGACAAAAGATTATGCTGTGATGTAAAAATGACAAAGGACCAATAAAAATACAGAACAAGACAAAACAAAGAAAAAATGAAGATCCATTTACCCCAAAATTAGTCTACAAGGACATGAAAACATGTTCAATATGATTAGCTAGTATGGAAATGAAAGTCAAAACTGCAATGACTTGGCACTCCACATTGTACCAGATCAAGTGGACAAGATCAGTTAGCATTCCAGTATGAAACAGTAATTGGAGTTCATTACAAAAAAATGTGTAGGACATAAGGATGGGAGGGAGACTGGAAGAAAGGGTTGGGGAGGATATGATATACATTCTATACATATATGATTTTGTGAAGAAATGTTATTTAAAAGTGGGGAAGAAAACTGTGTAGCTGGGCAGTGGTGGTGCACACCTTTAATCCCAGCACTTGGGAGGCAGAGGCAGGTGGATTTCTGAGTTTGAGGCCAGCCTGGTCTACAGAGTGAGTTCCAGGACAGCCAGGGCTAAACAGAGAAACCCTGTCTCGAAAACAAAACAAAACAAACAACAAAAAGACCTCTGTGTGTGTGTGTGTGTGTGTGTGTGTGTGTGTGTGTGTGTGTGTGTGTGTGACCAATCATGTACTTCTCAACACACTTCAGCATGTTTTGGGCATCCAGCAGTGCCAAAAGTGCTTCTGCTAAGGTCACAAATGACAAGTTAGTATTATCTCATGTATCTTCATTAGTATTTGATACGTTGTTTCTCTGGTTTTGAACACATAGCTTTAAAATCTTTCACAACCTATTTCAGGCTTTTGGGCAGAAACATTTGCCATCATTACCTGTGAAAATTCTTCACATATTTCTCCTAATCCTCCTCTTTTTCTTCCTAATCTTATTACCTATGCAATCTCACAGGCACCTATAAAACTAAGAACAACTTGTGAACTGATGAAAAAGTGCTCATAAGTAATAAAGAAAAATAGACTGGAGAGATGGATCAACCATTAAAAGTTAAGTCTCACAAGCTGTATCTTGCCATTCCTAAAGTATATTGCCATTGCCATATATTTTTGCTATACCTCAAGGATTTGTGGTATAGTAACACTAGTAGTTATTTGCCCACTTCTGGAAAGTATGATCAGAATAGGCATGCTCAGCAGCTCATAGATCCCCATAATGTCTCCCTGGACTATAGACTGAGAAAGACTATGGTGGGAAAGACTATGTGGAAGCCACCAGAACTCCACAAAGCTAGTAGTCTCTATTTTCCTTCTTAAACAAAATCTCCCTGTCTTGGAATTAGATATGTTGCACAGCATTTATGATGATGAAGAAAAGTTGACTGAATTATGGGTATGTCAGCAGTAACATATTCAGTCAGAGAGACAACTTCATATAATGTGTGTGTGTGTGTGTGTGTGTGTGTGTGTGTGTGTGTGTGTGTGTGTGTAAATTTAAGTCCTACTTGTTCAAGCTACTCTAACTTGGGTTCCTTGTTGGCATTTACAATTCTGCTGCAAAAGAGTTACACTTCAAAATGAACATAAACCAACATATGATCCTCTCCACTAAACTCATACTGTTGGCATTCTCTTCTATCTCAGTCATTTGTACTATCCACTCATGTCACAACAAGTGGTGTGTCCTGAACTATTCTCCATTCACTTTACAACACTCTAGGTCTATATGATTTTAAATGTCTTTCAGATCTTTCCATATCTGTGGGCACTACTCTATTCCACCACTCTTTGCCTGGACCACTGAAATACTTCCTGTATTAGTTATTTTTCTGTTGCTGTGATAAAATACCATGACCCCAAACAACTTATAGAAGAAAGTTTATTTTGGCTTACAGTTCCAGTGGGGGGATCCAAAATGGCAGAGGAGACATGGCAGTAGGTGGCCAGAGCAGAAAGCTGAGAAAATACAGCTCTAACCACAAACACACATTAAAGAGAGTGAACTGGAAGTGGGGTGAGACCATCAGCCACAAAACTTGCTCCGGTGACATACTTCCTCCAACAAGAACATACCTCCCAAAGGTTCCATAACCTCCCCCAAATAGCACCACTATCTGGGGACCCAGTGTTCAAATCTGAGCCTATGGAAGTGCATTTCTCATTCAAACCATTGCAGTTCTTACTATATCTCCTCTAGACTATCTCTAAAATATTATCTATTCTCTAAAGTAATAGTTTTTACAAATACCTTGAAGAAAGGTGTCATGCCAGTTCTATGCCTGTCTGTGCCTGAAAAGAGCCAATGAGAATCTTGTGATCTGGCCCAGTCAGGTTAGTTACACTTTTACTTTTCCCAACACCATTGGATATTCTCTCTCTCTCTCTCTCTCTCTCTCTCTCTCTCTCTCTCTCTCTCTCTCTCTCTCTCTCTCTCTCTCTCTCTCTCTCATATATGGTTTCTAACACCAAATCTTTAGATATGAGTATAGATATAGATTATGCAAGTCCACAGATTTTGGCAAAAGCATTATGTGCAGGAAAGACAAATGCATAACCAATAAGTATTTACTCCAGTAAGTATAAAGTATTGTCTGGGGGTTGGGGATTTAGCTCAGTGGTAGAGCGCTTACCTAGCAAGCACAAGGCCCTAGGTTCAGTCCTCAGCTCTGGGAAAAAAAAATAACAAAGTGCTCAAATTTAGTCAACCTGCCACCAGGTCACTGGCTGGTTTTCCCAGGGAATGGTGCCATATCTGGGGCTCAATGTTGGTCTTTGCCGCTGGCAAATGTCTTAGGGTTTTACTGCTGTGAAAAGACACCATGACCAAGAGAACTCTTATAAGGATAACATTTAATCGGGGCTGTCTTACAGGTTCAGAGGTTCAGTCCACTATCATCAAGGCAGAAGCATGGCAGCATCCATGCAGGAATGGTACAGGGAGAGCTGAGAGTTCTACATCTTGTTCCAAAGGCAAACAGGAAAGACTAACTTCCAGGGAGCTAGGATGAGGGTCTTAAGTACCATCATGTCTGCAAGATTATATGGCCCAAATGTTAGAGCATCATGCACAGCAGCCTGGATCTGTTGAAAAGACTTTTCCTGTTCTGGGTCCCACACAAAGCTAGCATTTTTCCAGGTCACTTGGTGTATGGGCCAGACAACACACCCAAGTGAGAAAGGTGTTCTCACCAGAATCCAAATAGACCCACTAAAATTTGTGCTTCTTCCTTGGTGCTGGAATGGGGTGCAATAATTTATCTTTGACCTTAGAAGGAATATCTCTGCCTCTGCTTCCAGAGTGCTGGGATCAAAGGTGTGCGCCACCACCCAGCTCATTGTCAGATTTCTTGGCAACAGTTTTTCAGACTGGAGTGAAGTGGTATCTCAAAAAAATTAGTATAATATTTTTCAATTGTATTGCTAATAATTTCATATATATATATACATATATATACATATATATATATATATGCAATGTCTTTTGATTGTACCCACCTCCCACTCTCCCCTCCAATTCCCCTAACATATTCCCTTCTACTTTTGTATCTTCTTTGTTCATGTTACCCAGTGTGTTAAGCCAGTGCTTCCCATATGTTCATGAGTATGACATCATCCACTGGGTCATGGGAAGTCTACCAGTGGCCACATGCCCAAATTAAAATTGCTCCCCGTTCCCCAGAATCCATAAACTATCAATAGCTCCTCAGGTAGAGGTGGGAACTTGGGATCAATCCATGATTGATCTTATTCGTGTAGCCATGTGATAATATCAAATTTTTATAAACCCTTCCAGAAAATAGTGACGGACTAATTTTTCAGTGATCCTAACTCTTCCTACTAAGTCAATACTACCTAGAAACTTTGATAAAGCATCACAGGGGAATAAAATGTCAGGGGAATATCTCCCATTGGTATAGAAGATATCTTCTCAATGGAATATTAGGAGGCCTACTGGGGGGCATTATATGCCATGACTAATTTACCCTGTGGGTGCAAAGTTGATTTATTATGTTCAAAACTAATCTAATCTAACATTTAAATAGACTGAATGGCAAAAAAAAACCCACATGGTTTTCTTAATTGATGAGTAAAAGGTATTTGACCCTCAGATTCCACCTCACACCAGTCAGAATGGCTAAGATCAAAAACTCAGGTGACAGCAGATACTGGAGAAGATGTGGAGGAAGAGGAATCCCTCCATTGCTGGTGGGATTGCAAGCTGGTACAACCACTCTGGAAATCAGTTTAGCGGTTACCCAGAAAATTGGACATAGTACTACCTGAGGACCCAGCAATACCATTCCTGGGCATATACCCAGAAGATGCTCCAACAAGTAATAAGGACACATCCTCCACTATGTTTATAGCAGCCTTATTTATAATAGGCAGAAGCTGGAAAGAACCCAGATGTCTCTCAACAGAGGAATTGATACAGAAAATGTGGTACATTTGAATAATGGAGTACTACTCAGCTATTAAAAATGACGAATTTATGAAATTCTTAGGCAAATGGATGGAACTAGAAAATATCACCCTGAGAGAGGTGAACCAGACACATACTCACCGTTAAGCCCAGAAGCTCAGAATACCCAAAATACAATTCACAGACCACATGAAGCTCAAGAAGAAGGAAGACCAAAGTGTGGATACTTAGGCCCTTCTTAGAAGTGGGAACAAAATACCCATGGGACAAAGTGTGAAGCAAAGACTGAAGGAAGGACCATCCTAAGACTGCCTCACCTGGGGATCCATTCCATAAACAACCACTCAAACCAAATTCTATTGTGGATTCCAACAAAAGCTTGCTGACAGGAGCCTGATATAGCTGTCTCCTGTTGCCTGACAAATACAGAAGTGAATGCTCACAGCCATCCATTGGATGAAGCACAGGGTCCCCAATGAAGTAGCTAGAGAAAGGACCCAAAGAGCTGAAGGGGTTTGCAGCCCCATAGGAGGAACAACAATATGAACCAATCAGAACCCCCAAGCTCCCAGGGACTAAACCACCAACCAAAGAGTACACATGGAGTGACGCATGGCTCCAGCTGCATATGTAGCTTCTCTTCAGTGGGAGGAGAGGCCCTTGGTCCTGTGAAGGCTCTATGGCCCAGTGTAGGGGACTGCCAGGGCCAGGAAGGGGGAGTGGGTGGGTTGGTGAGCAGGGGGAGGGAGGAGAGGAAAGAGGGTTTTCTGAGGGGAAACCAGGAAAGGGGATAACATTTGAAATGTAAATAAAGAAAATATCTAATAAAACAAACAAAAATGAAAAAAAAGAGTTAAAGGATATTAGCCCTCTATCAGATGTGGGGTTAGTGGAGATTTTTTCCCCCAATCTGTAGGTTGTCAATTTGTCTTATCGACTATGTCCTTTGCCTTACAGAAGCTTTCCAGTTTCAGGAGTCCCATTTATCAATTATCAATCTTAGAGCATGAACCATTGGAGTTCTGTTTAGGAAATTTCCCCCTGTGCCAATGAGTTCAAGGCTCTTTCCCACTTTCTCTTCTATTAGAGTCAGTGTATCTGGTTTTATGTGGAGGTCCTTGATCCACTTGGACTTGATCTTTGTACAAGCTGACAAATATGGGTCTATTTTCATTCTTCTACATACAGACAGCCAGTTAGACCAGCACAATTTATTGAAGATGCTTTCTTTTTTCCATCATATATATTATTGTCGTCTTTGTCAAAGATCAAGTGACCATAAGTATGAAGTTTTATTTCTGGGTCTTCAATTCTATTCCATTGATCAACATGTCTGTCTCTGTACCAGTACCATACAGTTTTATCACTGTTGCTTTATAGTAAAGCTTGAGGTCAGGGATGGTGATTCCCCCAGCTGTTCTTTTATTGTTAAGAATTTTTTTTCACTATTCTGATTTTTTTTTTTTTTTGCCTTTCCAGATGAATTTGAGAATTGCTCTTTCCATGTCTTTGAAGAATTGTGTTGGGATTTTGATGGGGATTGCATTAAATCTATAGATTGCCTTTGGTATGATGGCTATTTTTACTATGTTAATTTTCCCAATCCATGTGCATGGGAGATGTCTCCATTTTCTGAAATATTCTTAGATTTCTTTCTTGAGAGACTTGAAGTTATTGTCATACAGGTCTTTCACTTGTTTGGTTAGAGTTACCCCAAGGTATTTTATACTATTTGTGGCTATTGTGAAGGGAATTGTTTCCCTAGTTTCTTTCTCACCTTGTTCATTCCCTAGTTTCTTTCTCACCTTGTTCATCCTTTGTATAAAGGAAGGCGACTGGTTTATTTGAGTTAATTTTGTATCTGGCCACTTTTCTGAAGTTGTTTATCAGCTGGAGAAGTTCTCTGGTAGAAATTTTGGGCTTGCTTATATATATTATCATATCATCTGCAAATAGTGATACTTTTATTTCTTCTTTACCAATTTGTATCCCTTTGGTCTCTTTTTGTTGTCTTATCGTTCTAGCTATCACTTCGAGTACTATATTGAATAGGTATGGGGAGAGTTGGAATCCTTGTCTTGTCCCCAATTTCAGTAGATTGCTTCAGGTATGTCTCTATTTGATTTGATATTAGCTGTTGGTTTGCAGTAAAATTTTGTCAAATGCTTTTTCTGCATCTAAGGAGATGATAATTTTTTTCCTTTGAGTTTGTTTATATAGTGGATTACGTTAGTGGATTTTTGTATATTAAACCAACCTTGCATCCCTGGGATGAAGCCTACTTGATCATGGTGAATGATGGTTTTGATGTGTGCTTGGATTTGGTTTGCAAAGTTTTTTTTTTTTTTTTTTTTGATGTAAAAGCATGAGGTAGTTTAATGACGGAGCTCTGGGCCGACACATATCTCCCGCAGGAGACAGAGGTGTTGACCACATGGTGGAGCCATAATGGTGGAGCTCCAGGTCGAAACGTGTCTCACGCAGGAGACAGTAGTTTCAACCCGGTTTGCAAGGATTTTATTGAGTATTTTTGCATTGATGTTCATAAGGGAAATTGGTCTGAAGTTCTCATTCTTTGTTGGGTCTTTATGTGGTTTAGGTATCAGAGTAATTGTGGCTTCATAGAATGAATTGGGTAGAGTACCTTCTGTTTCTATTTTGTGGAATAGTTTGAGGAGACTTGGAATTAGGTCTTCTTTGAAGGTCTGATAGAACTCTGCACTAAACCCATCTGTTCCTGGGCTTTTTTTTTATTTAGTTGGGAGACTATTAATGACTGCTTCTATTTCTTTAGGGGATATGGGACAGTTTAGATCATTAATCTGATTCTGATTTAATTTTGGTACCTGGAATCTGTCTAGAAATTTGTCCATTTCATCCAGGTTTTCCAGTTTTGTTGAGTATAGCAGTGATACCTGGGACCAGTGAAGACTGTGCAGCCTAGAGTTTAAGAACCTGAAACAGATTCAGCTCTAGCATGCAGGACTCGGACTGAGGTCAGTAGGATCTACCAGCAAAGGCTCACATCCTCCTCATCTGCTTTGCCAGTTGAAACAACTATGGAAAGAAGTGTGGAACTAAGACTTAGACATACTATTGTCAGAGATCAGTGGAGGCTATGCCCATGGAAAGTGAAGTTCACCTCCAGGGCACACTGGTGGCTTCTGTCATTGCCCTGATATGTGACAACAGAAGAACTAAAAATTCAGAAATCAAAGTTGTACCATACATTCAACCAAAAAAATTAATTTACTTAAATACCATTGGTCTAACTATCTATCCCAAATCTGGCTTTGTAAATCTAAACTGGAATATTAGAAACACACCTCTAAATATGGGCATGTTAGCACAGGCCTTTAATTCCAGCACTCGGGAAGCAGAGGCAGTGGCAGATGGATCTCTGTGAGTTTAAGGCCAGCCTGATCTACAAAATGAGTTCCAGGGCAGCCAGGGTTACACAGAGAAACCTTGTTTTGAAATAATAAAGCAGCTCTCCCATCAGTGGTTTGCTTCGTGAAATAACACAGGAGGGGAAAGGACTTCAAAACCATCCCACCAAGAGATGCTGGCTGATGAGATAATATTTTTAAGTATTATGCTTTTACTTTATATTGTCTTTTGTTATTATTGCATCTAATTTTCTAATTTTTAATTCTTAACAAACATATAACTTGCTTTAGTTTTTATATTATTCAATTACACTGTATGTCTCTTCTGCACTCATTCCATTGTGTGCTCCCTAGTATTCTCATACACAGCCCATATAACTGTTCTCTTGTACCTACTTAATTTCTTTCTCCTTTTCCCCATCCCCTCCTATTTGTGAAATGTATCCCAACGTCTCTTTTCCATCTATTTTCCCTTCATCAAGTCTTTTCTAGGTCATTGGACACCCCTAATCCCTATCCCTACAATCTTTACTGAGTCTACTTCTTTTCTCTTCTAATCTTTCTAATAGTTTACGGTACACTATAGCATTCTTATTGTTTGCTCTGAGTTATTGTCCTCCAAGCAAAGCAAGCACAATCTTGGAGCATTCATCTGTGCCCCCTTGTAAAAGGTCATACCATCTGGGTTTGTTGACTGTCTACACCACAGGGTATAAACTTTCTCACCTGTGTATCCCCACTACTCACTAACAGCTGTTGTCTACCTTAATTGAATTGCATGTAGCCTGGGGGTGGGGAACACCAGGGGTGCTCCTTTGTTGTGTGAAGAAGCCTTTATCCCTGCTGGGGAAAGGCTTTCCAGGTGCAGCCCATTTGTGGGAACGCCCACACCCCTGTAAGGGCCTTCTCACCTACATTCTGTAAGGAAGCCAAAACTGTGGTGTACTTGTGCCTCAGTTTCTCAGTTGGGACCTTAGGTGAAGGGGTAGAAGTTGTTTATGTCTCTCTCGATGAAGGAATGTTATCAACATACATTATTCCCAAATAGTTATTGAAGTTAAAGAAATAATTTTTAACCAGCTATTTCAATATTGGCATAGTATGCTCACCAAGAAGTAGTGATTGCTTCTTCAACTAATAATATTCTTCTCAGCTCTCAGAATAATGTAGAAGATTGTACCCAATGCCCTAGGTGTTTGAACTGAGAGATTAGCTACTAAACCATGCATCTCGAGCCTACTACAACCTAGCCCTACTTGGACATTGCAAATTCTTTCCCAAATACTGGAATAGTATATAATAAAAATTCCAACTAGCAACACAATCCCAGATACACAAGTCCCAATACAGAAAAATAACAAATATGAAAAATCAAGGCAGTATGACTCCCCCTCCCCGGAAAATATCAGTTCCATAGTAATTCATTCAATAAAAGCGAGCTAGATGAAACCATAGTAATTCATTCAATAAAAGTGAGCTAGATGAAATCCTAAGGGTTCTAAAGAATAATTAAAAGAAATTTTTTAAAAATCAAAGAGGACAAATAATTTCCTGCATGAAACCACACAGAATACAGAGAAACAGTCGGGTGAAATGAGAAAGCCAATGCAAGATACAAAAGAGGAAATCAACAGAAAGATAGACATACTGAAAAAAAGAAACCCACTAAGTTGAAATTTTAGAAATGAAAAGCTCCTTAATCCAAATAGAAGGACTTAATAGAAAGGTTTGCCAATGTCAAATGCATTACAGACTTTCAGAGGTGGAAAACAAAATAGATTCAGACATAGACAAAGATAAAACAACACGAACATTTGAATACAACAGATATCTACGGGACTCCATTAAAGCATAGAATTTGTTGATCATGAAGATAGAAGACAGAGAAGGACTCTGGGCTAATGATGTAAAATATTCAATAAAAACATAGCATAAAGTGTCATAGATCTTTGAAAAGATGACTATCAAAATTCAGAAAGTGGGCACTTTTGCCGGGTGTATAACGTGCAGCAATCATGGCTAGCTATCTGGTACTCAACAACGGCACCAAGATGCCCACTCTGGGCCTGGGCACCTGGAATTCCCCTCCTGGCCCAGTGACTGAGGTTGTGAAGGTTGCTATTGACATGGGGTACGGCCACATTGACTGTGCCCAGGTGCACCAGAATGAGAAGGAGGTGGGAGTGGCCCTCTAGGAGAAGTTCAAGGAGCAGGTGGTGAAGCACCAGGATGTCTTCATGGTCAGCAAGCTGTAGTGCACGTTCCACGACAAGAGCATGGTGAAAGGAGCCTGCCAGAAGACACTGAGCAAGCTGCAGCTGGACTAGATGGATCTGCCTAATTCACTGGCCAATGGGCTTCAAGCCTGGGCCCGACTATTTCCCACTGGATGCATCAGGAAAAGTGATTCCTAGTGACACCGATTTTGTGGACACTTGGACGGCTTTGGAACAACTAGTGGATGAAGGTTTGGTAAATGCAATTGGTGTCTCCAACTTCAACCCTTTTCAGATTGAGAGGATCTTGAACAAACCTGGCTTAAAATATAACCCTGCAGTTAACCAGGTCGAGTGTCACCCATACCTAACTCAGGAGAAGCAAAGGCATCTAGGTGACTGCATGCAGTCCTCTTGGTTCTCCTGACAGGCCCTGGGCCAATCCTGAAGACCCTTCTCTCCTGGAGGATCCCAGAATCAAGGCAATTGCAGCCAAGTACAATAAAACTAGGTGCTGATCTGGTTCCCCATTCAAAAGAGCTTGGATAGTGATCCCCAAGTCTGTGACACCAGCTCGTATTGCTGAGAACTTTAAGGTTTGAGCTGAGCAGCAAGGACATGACCATTCTACTCAGCTGCAACAGGAACTGGAGGGTGTGCACCTTGGTGAGCTGTGCCAAACACAAGGATGACCCCTTCCATGCAGAAGTCTGAAGCTGTGGCAGATCCCTGTTCCTCCCTAAGTGATGTGCACCTGCTCTTTCTGCCTCCTCTGCTCTTGCAAGTGTCCTGTGTCCTGTGTCCCTCTGCACTGGGTGGCACATTCCAGACCAGATGGTGAGAGTTTGTTAGTTTGACATAGAATCTGGAGGGCAGTACCAGTAGCTGAGGTATTTCTTCCAGCCTTTCTTGGTCTTTCTTCTTACCTACCTGGAGGACTTTAACACGAGTACCCTTTCCAACCAAGAGAAGCAAGATTTATAGCCCAAGTTGTGCCACTAACACTTAAGTCTGAGTGCTTAGAACTGTAATGCTTTGGGTCAGACTTCTCTTTGCCTCAAATAAAAACTGCTTTTGTGAAAAAAATTCAGAAAGTGGGCCAGCAAGATAGCTCACCAAGGAAAAATGCTTGCCACCAAGCCTGAGAACCTGAGTTAGCTCTCCGGGACCCACATGGTAGAAGGACAGAACCAAATTCTGCAAAAACAAAAACTCAATTAATCTTTCAAGTAAGATAATGCCAAGCTTTTATGTCCTTTAAGGAACTAACCTTAATGCTTCTTAAACTAGTCCATAAAATAGAAAGGGAAGGAATGCTACCATAATCTCAAAGTCATCATTACTCTCATACTAAAATCAGATAAAGGCACAAGAAAGAAAGAAAGAAAATTATAGAACAATCTCTGGTGACCACAGATGCAAAAATATTTTTTTTCAGTAAAATACGTGCAAACAGAATCCAAGAATACATCAAAATGATCATTCACAATGACCAAGTTCACTTTGTTCCAGAGATACAGTGATGGTTTAACATATGGCAATTAATAAATATAATATGTCGCATAAGTAGACCCAACGATGGAACTCATATGATGCATCTCAGTATATGCAGAAAAGGCTTTTTTGACCAAGTTCAACATCCATTTATGATTTTTTTCAAAGCCCAGGAGAAACTAGGAATAGAAGGCACATCGGCATGTAATAATAACAAGTACATAATAAAAGCTCATGTGAAAAAAATCATTTTCACTTTCTCCACTCTTATTCAATGGCCTTAAAGTTTTAACTGGAACAATAAGAGTAGAAAGAAACAAAAGAGGCACTTGTGGCACACACCTTTATTCCCAGCACTCAGGAAGTAGAGGCAGAATGATCTCTGAGTTCCAGGATAGCCAGAAAGAGCTACACAGAGAAACCCTGTCTGGAAGGAAAAAACAAAAAACAACAACAAAAAAAAAAAAAAACAAAAACCAAAAACCAGAAACAAAGGGAATATGAAGTAGGATGAGAAGAAATCAGTGTATCCTTATTTGCAAATGATGTGATTCTACTTGTAAGAGACACTAAAAACTCTTAGACTTGATAAACACTCTTACCATAGTTACAGGATACAAAATTACCATATAATACAAAATTCAGAAGGCTGCTCCTATACTAGTAGCAAGCATGCTGAGAACAAAAATATCAAGAAAGCAATCTCCTCCACAATTGCCTAGAAATTTTTTACCTGGGAATAAAGCTAACCAAAGAAATGAAAAATTGCTACAAAGACAACTTTAACACTGAAGAAAGAAACTGCAGACTGTACAGGATGAAAATACCTCCCCCACTCATGAACTGGCAAAATTAATGCTGTGAAAACGGCTATGCTACCAAAGCAATCTACAGAGTCAATGCAATCCCTGTCAGAATCCTCACGTTGCTGTTCTTTGCAGAAAGAGAAAAAAAAATCCTAAAATTCACATGGTAGCACAAAAGACTCCAGATAGATAAAGTAGCCTTAATCAAAAAGCACAGTGGTGGAGAATTACCAGATGTGAATCCAGTTAATACCACAGAACCACAGGAACAAAATAGAATTGTGATGCCACAAAACAGACACATTGATCAGTAGAATAGAATAGAGGATCCAAATATAAGCCTGCATGGCTACAGCCATCTGAGTCTTGACAAAGACAGGAAGAATACACTCTGAAAAAAGACAGCTTCCAACAAATGATGGGGAATAATTGAACATCTACAAATAGAGGCATAAAACTAAGTCTCTAGTGTTTATCCTGTACAAAAATCAACTCAAAATGAGTCTGATATATTAATATAAGACCTGAAGCTCTGAGGCTATTAGAGAAAAAAGTAGGGAATACACTGTGTGATATATGCAAAGGTAAGGAACTCCTGAAAAGGATCCCAGTTGCTTATATGGCAATAATACCAAGTAACTGAAAAGTTGATAAAATTAAAATGTTTCTATACAATGAAGGAAGTAATTATGAGTAAAGAGAGCCTACATAATGGGTTGTCTCTCTCTCCCTCTCTCTCTTTCTCTCTCTCTCTATATATATAATATTTCTCTCCCATCTCTGTGTGTGTATATATATATATATATATATATATATATATATATATATGAATGAGACAGGGGATTAGTATATAGATTATACAAAAAACTAAAAACAAACAAAAGAACAAAATCAAAAACCCTAAATAACAAGATATCAAACAACCCAGTCAACAAATGAACTGGTCATTCTCAAAAGACAGTCCTGGGGCTCAGCAGTAAAAAGCACTTGTTCTTCTGGAGGAGTCAGAACCATCTGTCAGTTCTAGAGGATCTTCCACTGTTTTCTGGCCTCAACAGGCACCAGATATGTGTGTGATGCACATATATGCAGCTAAAAGACCCATGCGCATAAAATATTTTTTAAAAAGATATACTACAAGTGAACAATAAACATTAAAGATATACCAATTGTCTTCAAACAGATTTATTGAATTATCAAAATAATTATGAAAATCCTGAAGGGACGACAAGGCTCAGGCAACATTACAGAAGAGGAGGCAGAATTGCTGAGATGGAGATGTGCATTGAAAAGATGTCCTCTGGACATGACATAGTCATTAAACTCACAAACTCACTGCAGCTGTTGTTGGATATCTGTACAAGAGTGGCACAAGACTGGGACCCTCACCATTCATCTTGGATGATGGACTATTGACAATTAAGGTTGTGGGGGAAGGGAGTTTAATTTATTTCAGTGGTATAGTCACAGATGGTTTGTTCTTGTTTTGGTTTGGTTGGATTGTTTTTGAGACAGCATCTGACTATGTAGCTCTGGTTGTCCTGGAACCACTGTACAGACCAGACTGGCATTGACCTGAGATCTGCCTATTAAGTGCTGGAATTTAAGTCATGCACCACAACATCAGACTCAGATGAGTTGGTCTTGCTGCACTATATAAGCTCTTACCTACACTGAGGCAAGTAACTCTTAGTAAACTTGGTGGGCTACAGGGAAGGGGATAAGAAATCCACAGGAAGACCATCAGAGTCACACTAACCAGGACCCTTGGGGCTCTCAGAGTCTTAATCATCAACCAAAGAGCATGCATAGGCTGGACCTAGACCTCCCCACATATATGTAGCAGATGTGCAGCTTGGTCTTTATGTGGATCCCCAACAACTGGAATGGAGGCAATTCCAAAAGCTCTTACCTGTGTATAGGATATGTTCTACTAGCTGGGCTGCCTTATCTGGCCTCAGTGGGAGAGGAAGCACCTAGCCTTGCAGAGACTTGAAGTGTCAGTGGGGGAATACCCAGGTAAGGCCTCCACTCTGTCAGAGGAGAAGGGGAGGGGGGAAGGATTGTGGGAGGGGGTGGCCAGGAGGGGGCTGCAATCAGGATGTAAAGTGAATAAAACAAAACAAAGCTTAGTGGGCTACAAAGAAACAAAAAGAAAGAAGACATGAAAGTAGGAGGAATCTTGGTGAGAAAGGTCCCAGTGGGAAGGGGAGGAGAATGAGGGGGACAAAGGTGACTAAATTATATAAATTATGAAAATGTAAAAATAAACTGACAAGCTGATGTTAATAGCTCTTTGGGCACATAAAGAATAACCTACATAATCACAGAAAAAGAACAAAACTTGGAGGAGGTAGGGATGCACTAGTGGCTTTCTCTTTTATTCCCTGAATAGAGCTATTAATTCTATTCAGATTCTCAGCTGGTAGGATGGTGCCACACATATTCCAGGAAGATCTTCTCCAGTCAATAAATCACACATCCTGCATCTGTAGGTGTGTATGCTAATCTCCTAAACACTTCTCAATCCCATCTAAATTGAAAATCGAGTTAACCACAACATGACTTCTATTTTCGTGATTTGAGAGTGAGGTACACATGCTTGTGTTCACATGCATGCATGCACACACACACACACACACACACACAAACACATACAGCTTTTTTCTTTATTTAAAAGAATTATTTATTTTATTTATATGACTATACTGTTATTGTCTTCAGAACCATGAGAAGAGGGCATCGGATCCCATTATAGATGTTTGTGAGACAACATGTGGTTGCTGGGAGTTGAATTCAGAAACTCTGGAAGAGCAGTCAGTGCTCTTAACCACTGAGCCATCTCTCCAGCCCCACATATAGATCTTTTATACAACATTAATTTTGGTTCATTAGTTCACATTTATTGTTCCCATTGGCTAGGTATACTATGAAGATTTTATAATATATATTTGCCTTATAAATATGATACAGATTGCAGCATCTAGGGGAGCCATCTTGGGTTCCCAGATTCTGCCAAGACTGGTCTGCACAGGTGAGAGTGTGGACTGCAGAGGCTAACAGCTTCTGGGACAGGCTGAAACCACAGAGCTTCTGGGACAGACAGTGTTTCGGGCTCCAGACATCTGGGCAACTTCCCTGCCAGAGGAGAGGTGTCTGCCCCGCCCTGGAAGGCTTTGCCACAGCATCTGGGGGGGGGGCATCTTGGGTTCCCAGATTCTGCCGAGACTGGTCTGCACAAGTGAGAGTGTGGACTGCAGAGGCTAACAGCTTCTGGAACAGGCAGAAGCCACAGAGCTTCTGAGGCAGACCACGTTTCAGGCTCCAGACATCAGGGCAACTTCCCTGCCAGAGGAGAGGTGTCCACCCCGCCTCTGAGGGCTTTGCCACAGCATCTGGGGGAGACATTTGGTTCCCGGAACCCGCTGAGACTACTCTGCTAAGGTGAGAGTATGGACTACAGAAGCTACACACATTCTGGGACAAGCCCTGTTTTGGGCCTTCATCTTCTGCCAGGAGGCAGGTCCAAATGCCAGATATCTGTCCACCTTCCCTGCAAAAGGAGAGCTGGCCTTCAGAGAGTACTCTAACCACTGAAACTCAGAAGAGATCTAGTCTTCCAGGTCTGCTGATAGAGGCTAACAGAATCACGAGAGGAACAAGCTCTAATCAGAGACAACTATAAGGACTAACTCCAGAGATTACCAGATGGTGAAAGGCAAATGTAAGAATTTTACTAACAGAAACCAAGGCCACTCACCATCTTCAGAACCCGGCACTCCCTCCTCAGCCAGACCTGGGTAACCCAACACACCCAAAAAGCTAGACCCGGATTTAAAATCATAACTCCTGATACTGGTAGAGGACTTTTAGAAAGGCATTAATAACTCACTTAAAGAAATACAGGAGAACACTGCTAAAGAGGTAAAAGTCCTTAAAGAATTAAGGAAAACACAACCAAACAGGTGATGGAATTGAACAAAACCATCCAAGACATAAAAAGGGAAGTAGAAACAATAAAGAAAACCCAAAGTGAGACAACGCTGGAGATAGAAACCCTAGGAAAGAAATCTGGAACATCAGCAACAGAATACAAGAGATGGAAGAGAGAATCTCAGGTGCAGAAGATTCCATAGAGAACATGGGCACAACAATCAAAGAAAATGCAAAAATATCCTAACTCAAAACATCCAGGAAATCCAGGACACAATGAGAAGACCAAACCTATGGATAATAGGAGTAGATGAGGATGAAGATTTTCACCTTAAAGGGCCAGCAAATATCTTCAACAAAATTATAGAAGAAAACTTCCCAAACGTAAAGAAAGAGATGCTCATGAACATACAAGAAGCCTACAGAACTCCAAATAGACTGGCCCAGAAAAGAAATTCCTCCCGACACATAATAATCAGCACAACAAATGCATTAAATAAAGATGGAATATTAGAAGCGTAAGGGGAAAAGGTCAAGTAACGTATAAAGGCAGTCCTATTAGAATTACACCAGACTTCTCACCAGAGACTATGAAAGCCAGAAGATCCTGGACAAATGTTATATAGACACTAAGAGAACACAAATGCCAGCCCAGGCTACCATACCCAGCAAAACTCTCAATTACCATAGATGGAGAAACCAAAGTGTTCCATGACAAAACCAAATTCACACATTATCTTTCCACAAATCCAGCCCTGCAAAGGATAATAACAGAAGAAAAAAAAAACAATACAAGGACAGAAACCACATCCTAGAAAAACCAAGATAGTAATCCTTCAACAAACCTAAAAGAAGACAGCCACAAGAACAGAATGCCAACTCTAACAACAAAAATAATAGGAAGCAACAATTACTTTTCTTTAATATCTGTTAATATGAGTGGACTCAATTCCCCAATAAAAAGACATAGACTAACAGGCTGGCTACACAAACAGGACCCAACATTTTGCTGCTTACATGAAACCCATCTCAGGGGAAAAGACAGACACTACCTCAGAATGAAAGGCTGGAAAACAATTTTCTAAGAAAATGGTCTGAAGAAACAAGCTGGAGTAGCCATTCTAATAGGGAATAAAATCAACTTCCAACCCAAAGTTATCAAAAAAGACAAGGAGGGACACTTCATACACATCAAAGATAAAATCCTCCAAGAGGAACTCTCAATTTTGAATATCTATGCTCCAAATGCAAGGACAGCCACTCATTAAAGAAACTTTAGTAAAGCTCAAACCACACATTGAACCTCAGACAATAATAGTGGGAGACTTCAACACACCACTCTCATCAATGGACAGATCATGGAAACAAACTAAACAGGGACACAGTGAAACTAACAGAAGTTATGAAACAAATGGATTTATCAGATATCTACAGAACATTTTATCCTAAAACAAAAGGATATACCTTCTTCTCAGCACCTCATGGTACCTTCTCCAAAATTGAGCATAGAATTGGTCACAAAACAGGCCTCAACAGATACAAAAATATTGAAATTGTCCCATGCATCCTGTACTGGCTAGTTCTGTGTCAACTTGACACAGCTGGGGTTATCACAGAGAAAGGAGCTTCAGTTGAGGAAATGCCTCCATGAGATCCAACTCTAAGGCATTTTCTCAATTAGTGATCAAGGGGGAAAGGCCCCTTGTGGGTGGGACCATCTCTGGGCTGGTAGTCTTGAGTTCTATAAGAGAGCAGGCTGAGCAAGCCAGGGGAAGCAAGCCAGTAAAGAACATCCCTCCATGGCCTCTGTATCAGCTCCTGCTTCCTGACCTGTTTGAGTTCCAGTCCTGACTTCCTTTGGTGATAAACAGCAGCATGGAAGTGTAAGCCGAATAAACCCTTTCCTCCCCAACTTGCATCTTGGTCATGATGTTTGTGCAGGAATAGAAACACTGACTAAGACAAATTGGTACCAGCAGAGTGGGGTATTCCTGTGACAACCTGACCATGTTTTGGGGAGGTCTGTGGAAGGACTTTGGAACTTTGGTCTTGAAGATCCATTTGTTGTTAAGAGCTCTGTGGGATGTTGTGTAGGAGCTTGGAAGATAATGTTGAGAACAGTGCAGAAGATTGAGGCCTGGCTTGTGAAATTTCAGAGGGAAAATTAAAGACTCTTTTCAGGGCCATTGCTGTTTTGATTGTGAAGATTCTGTAGTTCTGGTTAGCTGGGGCTGAAGAATCAGCTGTGATTAATAAGATACCAGAACTACCAAAGCAAAAACTTTGCATTACTGGGACTATTGATGCTGGTTAGCTGGAGCTAAGAAATTAGCGGTGATTAAGAAGAGACCAGCATCATTGAGGTGACATCTTCTGGGAAGTGTTTTCTGAAAGCACAAACAGGCTGTGTTCCAGAGATGGCCAAGGTTGTACTCCTGCTGCAGTGGGACTTGGTAATATGTAAGGGTCACCCAGGTGGTACTGGTTTTGAAGGCATGAAGGAGTTGAGCAGAGCAGCTGAGGCTTGGCACTGTGAGAGGCCATGGAAGGCCATTGGTGAAAGTGCAGCCTCAGTTGCAATTGATGGCCCAGGACTGAAGGGGTCATGCAGTGTTTTGGAGATGCCAGTACCATGAGATGACCACCAAGAACAGCAGCAGCAGTGGAGTACAGGCATCTGGAGCCTAGAGGATGACGCGTGTGCTACAAAGGGCATGGCTGGAGAAGTGACCCAAGCCCTTGGAGGAGCCCAGAAGATCATAAGTTGGATCCCAGACATTGGATGGTTGGAGATTGACTTTTGCTTTTGATTGTGACTGTGCCCTGATATTTTCCCTCTTGAAGGAAGAAACTGTTTTAGTGGAGCCCACAGTTAAGAGACTTTTAATTGTAAAAAGACTTTGTATTTTAAAAGAGATGGATATTTTAAAGAGATTGAAATTTTAAGAATATGTAAAGACTGTGGGACTTTTAAAGTTATTTAGATCTTGGGGATGAATAAGAATGTAAGGGTTGAGGCTTACTAGTGATGTGTTTGTGTGTCAAGTTGACAAGGGGTCAATTGTACTGGCTAGTTCTGTGTCAACTTGACACAGCTGGGGTTATCACAGAGAAAGGAGCTTCAGTTGAGGAAATGTCTCCATGAGATCCAACTCTAAGGCATTTTCTCAATTAGTGATCAAGGGGGAAAGGCCCCTTGTGGGTGGGACCATCTCTGGGCTGGTAGTCTTGAGTTCTATAAGAGAGCAGGCTGAGCAAGCCAGGGGAAGCAAGCCAGTAAAGAACATCCCTCCATGGCCTCTGTATCAGCTCCTGCTTCCTGACCTGTTTGAGTTCCAGTCCTGACTTCCTTTGGTGATAAACAGCAGCATGGAAGTGTAAGCCGAATTAAACCCTTTCCTCCCCAACTTGCATCTTGGTCATGATGTTTGTGCAGGAATAGAAACCCTGACTAAGACACATCCTATCAGATCACCATGGACTAAGGCTGATCTTCAATAACAACATAAATAATAGAAAGCCAACATTCACAGGGAAACTGAAAACACACTTCTCAATGATACATTGGTCAAGGAAAGGATAAAGAAAGAAATTAAAGACTTTTGAGAGTTTAATGAAAATGAAGCCACAAAGTACCCAAACTTATGGGACACAATGAAGGCATTTCTAAGAAGAAAACTCATAGCTCTGAATGCCTCCAAATAGAAACTAGAGAGAGCACACACTAGCAGCTTGACAACACACCTAAAAGCTCTAGAAAAAAGGTAGCAAATTCACCCAAGAGGAGTAGATGGCAGGAAATGATCAAACTCAGGGGCGAAATCAACCAAGTGGAAATAAGAAGAACTATTCAAAGAATCAAACAAATGAGGAGCTTGTTCTTTGAGAAAATCAACAAGATAGATAAACCCTTAGCCAGACTCACTAGAAGTCACAGGGACAGCTTCCTAATTAACAAAATCAGGAATGAAAAGGGAGACATAACAACAGATCCTGAAGAAATCCAGAACACCATCAGATCCTTCTACAAAAGGCTATACTCAACAAAACTGGAGAACCTGGATGAAATGGAAAAATTTCTAGACAGATACCAGGTAGCAAAGTTAAATCAGGATCAGGTTAATGATCTAAACAGTCCTATATCCCCTAAAGAAATAGAAGCAGTCATTAATAGTCTCCCAACAACAACAACAAAAAAAGCCCAAACTAGATGGGTTCAGTGCAGAGTTCTATCAGACCTTCAAAGAAGATCTAATCCCAGTTCTTCACAAACTATTCCACAAAATAGAAGCAGAAGGTACTTTATCCAATTCCTTTTATGAAGCCATAATTACTCTGATACCTAAACCACAGAAAGACCTAACAAAGATAGAGAACTTCAGACCAATTTCCCTTATGAATATCAATGCAAAAATACTCAATAAAATTCTCGATAAACGAGTCCAAGAACACATCAAAACAATCATCCATCCTGACCAAGTAGGTTTGATTCCAGGGATGCAGGGATGTTTAATATACATAATCCATTATAGAAACAAACTCAAAGACAAAAACCACATGATCATCTCGTTAGATGCTGAGAAAGCATTTGAAAAAATCCAACACCCATTCATGATAAAAGTCTTGGAAAGATCAGGAATTCAAGGCCCATACATAAACATGATAAAAGCAATCTACAGCAAACCAGTAGCCAACATCAAAGTAAATGGTGAGAAGCTGGAAGCAATCCCACTAAAATCAGGGATTAGACAACTTCACATGCTTTTTCTGCTTTTTAATGATTGGCCATTAATTTGGGTTTTTATATGGTTTTTAAAATGTAATATGTTTTGCCTGCATATAGGTTCACCACATGCACATAGTTCCCTTGGAGGTCAGAAAAGGGCATTGGATCCCCTTGAACTGGTGAACCAATATGTGGATCCTGGAAACAGAACCCAGGTCCTTGGCAAGAACAAGTACTCTTTTGATGGGCCCCAAGACTTTTCTATATCTTAGCTATTATAGTGTTACGATAATGTCTAGTGTGCTGACCTAATTTGTTTTGGATATTGTCTTAGGATTTCTATTGCTGTGAAGAGACAACATTTCACAGCCATTCTTATAAGGAAAACATTTCATTGGAGTTGGCTTACAGTTTTCAGAGGTTTAGTCCATTATCATCATGGCAGGACATGGCAGTGTGCGGGCAAACATGGTGCTGGAGAAGGAGCTGAAAGTTTTGCATCTTGATACACGGGCAGCAGGAGAAGACTGTGAAACACTGGGCTTGGCTTGAGCATAGGAGACCTCAAAGCCCATACCCACAGTGACACACTTCCTCCAGAAATGCCACAGGTACTCCACGAAGGCCACACCTCTAATAGTGTCACTCCCTATAGGCCTATAGGAGCCAATTATATTCAAACTACTACAGATATATACCCCAAATTGGGATAAAATAGATTATAAAATAGATGTATTTTTAGTCTTTTGTAGAAACTCAATACGATTCTTTATAATGGCTATATGGTATTAGTTTATATTCTTTCCAATAGTGTATAAATTCTGCTTTCTCCACATCTTTGCCAGAATATATGATTAAAGAAAAAAAGATGACAAGGGCTGGATAGATGGCTCAGTGATTAAGAGCACTGGCTGAACTTGTAATAAGGACACATGCTCCACTATTGTCATAGCAGCCTTATTCATTTATAATAGCCAGAAGCTGGAAAGAACCCAGGTGTCCCTCAACAGAGGAATAGATACAGAAAATGTGGTACATTTACACAATGGAGTAATACTCAGCTATTAAAAAATGAATTTATGAAATTCTTGGGCAAATGGATGTATCTGGAGGATATCATCCTGAGTAAGGTAACCCAATCACAAAAGAAGTCACTTGATATGCACTCACTGACAAGTGGATATTAGCCCAGAAACTTAGAATACCCAAGATACAATTTCGAAAATACACAAAAATCAAGAAGGAAGACCAATGTGTGGATACTTCATTCTTCCTTAGAATAGGGAACAAAGTATGCATGGAAGGAGTTACAGAGACAAAGTTTGGAGCTAAGACGAAAAGATGGACCATCCAGAGACTACCCCACCCAGGGATCCATCCCATAATCAACCACCAAACCCAGACACTATTGCATATGCCAGCAAGGTTTTGCTGAAAGGACCCTGATCATAGCTGTCTTGTGTGAGGCTATGCCAGTGCCTGACAAATACAAAAGTGGATGCTCACAGTCATCTACTGGATGGAACACAGGGCCCCCAATGGAGGAGCTAGAGAAAGTACTCAAGGAGCTGAAGGGATCTGCAACCCTATAGGAGGAACAACAATATGAACTAACCACTACCCCCGGAGCTCGTGTCTCTAGCTGCATATGTAGCAGAAGATGACCTAGTTGATCATCATTGGGAAGAGAGGCCCCTTGGACTTGCAAACTTTATATGCCCCAGTACATGGGAACACCTGGGTCAAGAAGTGGGAGTGGGTGGATAGGGGAGCAGGGCAGGGGGAGGGTATAGGGAACTTTCAGGATAGCATTCGGAATGTAAATAAAGAAAATATCTAATAAATTTTTAAAATTTTTTTTAAAAAGCACTAGCTGTTCTTTCAGAGGTCCTGAGTTCAATTCCCAGCAACCACATGGCAGCTCACCACTGTCTGCAACTCCAACTCCATGGGTCCAACACACTCATACAGACATACATGCATGCAAAACACCAATGCACATAAAATAAAAATAAAACCACCCGGGCGGTAGTGGTGCACATCTTTAATCCCAGCACTTGAGAGGCAAAGCAGGCGGATTTCTGAGTTCGAGGCCAGCCTGGTCTACATAGTGAGTTCCAGAACAGCCAGGGCTACACAAAGAAACCCTGTCTCGAAAAAAAAAGAACCCCTCCTCCAAAAACCCCCCAAAATAAATAAAATAAAAGCAACACAACAAAAACAGTGAAGGTTCTAACTTACATGTGATAGTTTGGATTCACATTTCCCTGGTGACTAATGATGTTGAATTTTGTTAACCATTTATATTTTTTTTGGTAAGTATCTATTCAGATCATTTGTGGTTGAAGGAAGTAGGCTGATAAACACATTATTACAAGATGGGGGAGTATGCACAGTCCCAAACCAAATGGGGATCGCAAGCTGACCTACTTCCTATTCTTTCCTGCCTCAGAGTTTATAGGTTTTTCTATATGGAGAATTATGTCATCAGAATAAATGGACTGCCTTTCTTCCTATTTGTATACTTAATTTTTTTCTCTTGTTTCTTTGAATTAGCTAAAGTTTTAGTACTTATACTGAAAAAGACCACTAGGAGCAGACACCCTATCTTGTTCTTGACTCTATAGGAAATGCTTTGACATTGGCTAAAACCTTGTTTGTTGTTTTTGAGGTAAAAATCCTTCTACACCTAATTTTATTCAGGACATTATCATTAAAATATGTTGAAATTCATCAAATGTCTTTTCTGTATGAAATGGGATGTTTATATGATTTTTTTGTTTGCTTGGTTTTGGAGACAGGATTTCTCTGTGTGGCCCTGACTGTCCTGGAACTCACTCTATAGAGCAGGCTGGCCTCGAACTCAGAAATTCACCTGCCTGTGCCTCCTAAGTGCTGGGATTAAAGGCATGAGACACCACTGCTCAGCTGATCATGTGATTTTTATCCTGCTGATATGATGGATTGTGTTTATTGACTTGCACATAGTGAACTACTCTTGCATCCCCAAGATTAAACCCACTTGATCATGTGAGTGATACTTTGGATGTTCTACTAAACTCAATTTGCTAGTATTTTGTTGAGAATTTTTACATTCACCATAACTTCTTTTGGAGGCACCTGTAGATGTTACTGGATTGATAGAGTGTTTAGCTAGCATACAGAGTCCTGTGATTAAGACCCAGTACCTTATAAAGCCAAGCATGGTGACACATGCCTGTAAACCCAGCATTTGGGAAGTAGAGACAACATCAGAAGTTCAAAGTCTGGGCTACAGAAGGAATTTAAAAAAAAATTCCTTGTTTGTTATGTTTGTGAATTTTTGGCTGTGACACACTGTTGGCCTCATAGAAAGTATTCAGAGTGTCAATCTATCTCCCTAGCTTTAGATAGTGGAGAGAACAGGCATCAGTTTTTTCCTTTTTTAAAAAATCCAGCAGTGAAGCAATTTCTGAGCCTTTTTTGTTTGATACTTTGTTTATATTTTCACATGTGGGAAGGTGGCATATGTTTGTGAGTGTGTGTGTGTGTGTGTGTGTGTGTGTGCGTGACAGTGTGTGTGAGAGAGAGTGTGTGTGTGTGTGAGAGGGTGTGTGTGTGTATGAGAGTGTGTGTATATGTGTGTGAGAGTGTATGTAACAGGGTGTGTGAGTGTGTGTAAGAGAGTGTGTGAGAGTGAGTGTGTGTGAGAGTGTGTGTGAGTGTGTATGTGAGAGAGTGTGTGTGACACTGTGTGTGAGTGTGTGTGAGAGTGTGTGAGTGTGTGTGTGTGTGTGTGTGTGTGAGAGAGAGAGAGAGAGAGAGAGAGAGAGAGAGAGAGAGAGAGAGAGGGAATGTGTGTGTGTATGCGCGCACATTCATAGAAGCCAGAGGAGGACATCAGGTGTCCTGCTCCATCATTATAAGCCTTATTCCTCTGAGACTTTTGCCACCTAGAAACATCTGGAAATGTCTATAGAGATATTTTGTTTGTTTCAACTAGGACAAAGGTTAGTATTAGCATCTAGTGTGTAGGTAGCAAGAATGCTACCAAAATATCCTACAGTGCACCAGACAACAACTCATAAAAGTGAGTAACACTGAATAAATTGTCAATAATATTTATATTTAAAAATCTTGTTCTTTTCTTGTCATTCCAAAATATCTATCAAGAAACAATTTAATAAAGGATTTTTTTTCCTTTGGCTTATGAGTTTTGTTTGCTAATATTCAATTTCATATTATATGTGGATATTTTGTCTGCATATATGTGCACCACTTGTGTACCTGGCATTCATAGAAGCCAGAAGAGGCTTGATCCATGGAATTAGAGTTACAGACAGTTATGAGTCAGCATGTGGGTTCTGGGAATTGAAATGTGGACCTCTGGAAGAGGAAGAAGCCAATGAGATTAACTATTGAGCCATCTCCCCAGTTCCATTGGCTAACAGTTCAATGAGAGATGCAATCTGCCATGGTTTCTGGAGCATGGTAACAGGAGAGTGAGGCAGCTGGTCACATGTATCTGGCCTGAGGAAGCAGAGAGCTATAAAACAAGACTATAAAACTTCAAGGCCCATCTCTACTGACTCACTTCCTCTAGCAAACAAGTCATTATACTCTAAATGACATTGCAAAAGAGTACAACCACTTGGATATCTCCAACAGTACAAGCATATAAACTTATGGATGACATTTCCCATTCAAGCCTCAACTAAAATAAAGTCTGAAATATTAGTGAATAAAATGACATGTGTAGAGTTTCCTTTAAAGTAAGTATGGGAAATGACATGTGAGGTATAGATGGCAGAATCTAGGCTGTAAATTGATAATTATTAAAATTAGTTAATGAGTACATGAGAGACGAATTTTATTACTGCCTGTATTTTTGTTTATGCTTTAAAATAGGTGTGCTATAATCTTTAAAAACAACTATGATCAGTAGGCTCCAGGATTGTTACCCAATCCATCTTATGACATTCCCTTTTTTACTTGGTTTTAGTAACTCTTGATGATCACTCAAGAGTGGAAAACTTCGTTTCTAATTCTTTCCCTCTGCCTTCATTAATAAGTTAGAATTCTATTACTGCAAAGGTAGAATAAATATTTATCTACTAGCTTTCAAAATAAAAACTTAACATGGTAAGCAATGAAACTGGGCCTTCTTGTAATCATAAATTTACACAATTAGATTTATTCGATAGCTTTTAGTTTATTGGAATAATTCTTCTTCCTGCTATCAAATTGTCCCTAGACTGCTACTTGGATCAAAGTCTATTCTTATGGTTGTTAATTTTAGATTTTTTTGAAGTATTTGTTTCACACATAGCATCTTTTCCCCTTTTATTGAAAATAGATTTTTTTCTTATATATCTTGATTACTGCTTCCCTTCTCTCTACTCCTCTTAGTTCCTCCCCACCTCCCATGCCACTTGGATCCACCCCCTTTCTGTTTCTTATTAGAAAACAGTTTTCTAAGTGATAATAATATAATAAAATAAAATATGATAAAACAAAAACTGACACATCAGATTGAGCCAAGACAAACAAACAGAAGGAAAAGAGTCCTAAGCGAAGGCACAGGAAACAAAAACCCACTCATTTGCATGCTCAGGAATCCCATAAAAACACAAAACTGGAAGCCATAGTATATACACAGAGGACATGGTGCAGATCCATGCAGAGCCTGTGTATTTCTACCTCAGTCTCTGGGAGTTCATATGAGCTTTGATCATGTTGATTTAGAGGGCTTTGTTTTATTGGTGTCCTTCATCCTCTCTGGCTCTAATATTCTTTCTGCTTCCTCTTCCTTGGGGTTCTCTGCATTCTGAGGGATTTGATGGAGACATCCCATTTAGGGTTGAGTATTCCAGTGTCTCTCATTCTCTTTGTAATGTCTGACTGTGGGTCTCTAATATTTGTTCTCATTTGCTGAGAAGGAAACTTCTCTGATAATGGCTGAATAAGGTATTGATATAGAGTATAACAGAATATCATTACGAGTTGTTTTATTGCTATTTTTTGAACAGTAGTATTGAGTTTTACTCTAAGTCTCTGTGCTATTAAGTCTCTGGTTCTTGGTCACCTAAGCAGTGTTGGGTATGGTTTCCATCTTGTGGAGTGGACCTTAAGCTAAAATCAGACACAGATTGGTCACTACTACAAACTTTGTGACACCATTGCCCTAGCATATCTTGTAAGAGGAACAGATTGTAAGATCAAAGGTTTTGTTAGTTGTCTTTGTGTTTATGTTTCTCTTTTGGTATCATGTAGAATATCTTCCTGTACCAAAGACTCTAGAACACAGGAGTGAAGGGATCTTTTATCTGAATCATCACATGATTGAAGGGAATATCTGAATTCTTCTACTCCCATCCAAGTGGTGTTTTGCTATGCAGCCTATGTTGGCCAATGTGGTCTTCCTGCTTCAATATACTGACTGTTGGGATTACAAGTGTGTATAGCCATCCCCAGCTTTAAATTTTTTCTTTTTTTACTTTTTTTCTTGGTGGTGCTAGGTACCAGAATCAGGACTTTTCATATCCTAAACAAGTGTTCTACTATTCATATATATTTCCGTTGGAGGGTTTGGGATATATATATATGTGTGTGTGTGTGTGTGTGTGTGTGTATCCTCAGCTTTTCTAATCCTGTTTTATAAGAGCATGAGATCTCTGCCTGCCTAGTCACCCCCAAATACCCCTCTTATACTAAATCTACCATCTTAGAATTTGACAACCAAATTGCAGGCCCTCACCAGATTATCAAAGATCCTGATGCCTTGATCTCAGATTTCAGCAATGTGAGAAATAAATTTTTCTTTTCATAAACCAACTAGTTTATTGTTTGTTATATAGTTCAAGCAGACTAAGACATAAAATTGTTGCAAAGTTGAGCTGCTACTATAAAAAATATATTAAAATGCAAATGTGGTTTTGGAACTGTTTAATAAATAGAAGCTGGAAGAGTTTTGTGGTATAGGCTAGAAAATACTTGTATTGTTGTGAATGGACTAATTAGAGAGATTCCACAGAAGGCTCAAGAAAAAAATGAAGAGAACTAGAAAATACTATAATGTTCTTAGAGAACACCTAAGCAATGAATTTGGAACCCTAGCATTCACACAAAAGCCAGACATGGTATCTCCCATCTGTTCTGTTATCCCAGAACTGCATAAGGTAGAGGTGGCACTGGGCAAAACTGAGGGGTTGGAAGGCAGATACTAGGATCTTTCTGGCTGGCCAATCAGTGATACCCAGCGTCAATGAGAAGCCCTATCTCAAAAATAAGGAGGAGAACAATTTATAAAGACTCCCCATGTCAACCTCTGGCCTCAACATGCATGTACACACATATGTATTTGGTGCATTATATGTATACATATACATATAATATATATTATTATATACATGTACACAATATTGTATACATGTATACAATAATAAACATTGAGATTTGGTCTTGCTGTCTATTATAATGCTAAGTGTGGGCCCCTAAGACCTAGAGTCTACATGTAGACCCAAGTGATCCTGCCCCAAGTTATTTCTGATTGGTAAATAAAGATGCCAATAGCCAATAGCTGGGCAGAAGTGACATAGGTAATGTTTAGGATTCCCCAGCTTGAGTGTCAGAGGAGAACTATGAGAGAAGAAGAAGGTGGGGGAGGAAGGGAAGCTGCAATGGGTTAGGTGAGACATAAGAATGTGGCACCAAGGGTTGGCCAATTGGAGTTAAGAGCACCCCCATAGTAAGTAATAACTCAGGGTTATCGATAGGAGAGTAGATTCTAATAACAGAGAGGGTAGATATTGGCCCAGCTCTAGTGCTGACTAAGGCTTATTGTAAATATAAAGGTTGTGTGTGTCCTTTATCCAGGAACTAAATGGTCAAAGGTGGAATAGAAACCCCAGTTTGAGATTAAATAAGTTCTACAACATACACATATACATATATGTATATGTTGTGGAATACATATACATGTGTATACGTATATATATGTGTGTGTGTAATAAGTTCTACAACATACACACATACATATATATATATGTTGTGGAATATATATACATGTGTATATGTATATATATATATGTATGTGTAATATATATATTACACATGGATACCTAAATGGTCATAAACAGAATGTTGGTATTCACAAGTATGGCAGAGGATATTCTGATGAGGTATCGCATAGGAATTTAAAATATGTTTCCAGAAATTGGAAGAAATGTAACCTTTATTATGATGTGGGAGAAAATTGGTTGAATTAGAAGTAATCAGGAAAAGAAAAATCACACAAATGCAGGCATCACAGTAATTACGAAATACTGTACTAAGCCAGACTGGTCCGCACAGCACTGGCATACAAATGCATCAACCAATGGCGAGAATAGAGAACCCAGAAATAAACTCATGCAATTATGCTCAGTTGATTTTTAATAAAGCTGCCAAGAACACACAATAGAAAAAGGCCAGTCTTTTAGTAAGTGGTGCAGGAAAAACTGGAGATCAACATGCAGAAGAATAAAATTGCACCCCACAACGTATTTAATATTTAAATGTAAAACATGAAAGTATAAAATTGTTTCAAGATAGACAGCAATATGGCTTAGACAGTAAATACAGTTGCTGCCAAGCCTGACAGCCTGAGTTAGATCTCCATGTAATGGGTATCCTGGTGTTTGCTGAGTCTTTCCCACAGGACAGATAAAGAATTGACTGTCTGGGAAAGACAGCATTCTAAAATGCAGAGAGAGTGAAAGAAAAAATAAAAGCTTTTTTGAGGCAAGCTGAGGCTGCTTTTTGGAATGAGAGGGGGACCCAGAGTTAGGAATCTGCTGGGGCAGGGGCAGTGAGGGTGCTCTGGGTCAGGCATTTTATTAAACCATCCCATTTTTCTTATCCTCTCCCTCAGGTGTTTGTGCTTGAGCAGTTGTGCTTCCCCACTGCTGTTCTCATGAGACAGGAAGTAACCACTTTGGACTTTTAAAATACTGTTGAGACTATGAAAGACTATGAGGACTTTTGAAGCTGAACTAATTGTATTTTGCACTGTGATATAGCCATCAGCCTATGTGGGCCAGAGAGTGAAATGTGGTAGTTTGAATGAGAATATTCCCCAGAGGCTCAAATGTTAGAATACTTGGTCCTCAATTGGTGGTGGTGTTTGGTTAAGTTTAGGAAGTATGACCTTGCAGGAAGAACTTTATCACTAGAGGTAGGCTCTGAGTATTCGAAAGCCACATGCCATTTCAAGTTTGCTTTCTCCTTTCTGCTTGTGGTTCAAGATACGATTCCTCAGCAATTATCTTCCAGCTCCAGATGCCATGTCTGCCACCTGCTGCCATGCTGTTTTGGCCATAATGGACTCTAACCATTTAGAATCATAAGCCCAAATAAACTCTTCCTTCTGTAAGTTGCCTTGGCCATGGTGTTTTAGCACAGCTCTAGAAAAGGAACTAATAAATGTGGTAAGATCAGAAGTTAATTGCATTTCTAGTATATGCCAGCTGGATGGAATTTAAAATGATGCTTTCAAGCTTTTGAGCAAGATTATAGTAATTTTAGACAGAAAAGGAGCCAGCATCTACAGGAGCTAGACCCCTAGAGGGCCAGACCCCTATGAATGGCTAGTTTTTGTTTATTGAGATAGGAAATGGTCCTGAATGCCTGGTGAACATTCTTCAGCCATCAAAGAGTCCCTTTTAGGGGTCAGTAGGACTGATCCTTGGTCCCATTAGGGCAGTCCAGTTAAAAGTAAAGAGATTCTCTTGAAAGGGAGTTTGGGTTTGCTGGAGGGAGGGATTTTATAATGCTTCCAGCAATCTGTCAGATTGTCTCCTCATGTCTTGGTGTTAGATATGGTGATGAGAGAAGATTGTTTCTCCATTCCAGGTTTAGGGCCAGAGGGCCTGAAGAAGCAGTACTTCTCAGGTAGTGCTCAAGACCATTACAGC
Source organism: Mus musculus (assembly GCF_000001635.26). Classification (NCBI taxonomy): domain Eukaryota; kingdom Metazoa; phylum Chordata; class Mammalia; order Rodentia; family Muridae; genus Mus; species Mus musculus. The sequence continues at coordinate 151,676,280 of NC_000086.7, forward strand.
AAGAAGAATATAATCCAGAGAAGGACAACTGTTTGGCTGGGCAATGTCCAATGAGGGAGGCATAAATGGTGTATAGTCCTACTGGCAAGGTTATAGTGAGAAGAATGTCAAGAGCAAATAGCATATAGATATAGAAGGATGTTACTCATCTATATCTTAGGTGGTTATTTCTTGAAAAGTAGTCTGACTTCCCCTGGTGTCTCATAGGAGTAGGAGTTGGCTTTTGAAGAGGTATTGTTTGTGATTTCCTTAGGTGGTGACTGCATGGAGTACCACTTTCTGTCCACACCCACTACCTTGACAGCTGTAGGGATAAGTCAAATAACAGGATAAAGGACTTCCAATATGACTTCTAGAGAGAGAGAAAGAAACAAAATTTCATTTGATTTTCAGGTTAAAATAGTAGTAGGTCTGTGTCTCTTGAATGAGCCAAAGTCATGACGCTATATATATGGAATGCATTTTTTAATCAAGTAGAAAGGAGTTGGTGAGAAATAGTTGTTTAAATAATATCCTATATGGATTTATACCTAATGTGTAGGGGTTGAGAACCCTAAAACTGTTAAGAGTCATACCAATCATTTTAATCCTAAGCTGTACTTTACTGTTTGGTGTTTAAGACCATGCAGGTTGCTAAAGTTAATTGCCTTTTTTGTACTGTTAAGATGAATTAAGGATCTGCTCCTAGGGGTCAGCTAGGCTTGAGAAGAACCTTTGGCTCTTCTAGCCTTATTTCCACAAGTTGTTCCATCTATGTGAGTCTAAGCCAAAGTTTTTGCCTGACTGTGGCCTCCATTGTAAACATGTAGTGAATTTTTTCTTTTGTATTGACCCCCTTCTTTGAAGACTAGACACTAGTTAGAGTCTACCAGGTGGGGTCTCCATGGCCTCCATGAACAAGAGAACTTGTGACTTACTACAAAGAACATATTGACCCAAGTCCCATAGGCCCCTGAGACCTAGTTGAACTTGGACAGTGTACTGACTGGGTTTGTGTGTCAACTTGAACAAGCTGGAATTATCACAGAGAAAGGAGCTTCAGTTGAGGAAATGCCTCCATGAGATCCAGCTGTAAGGCATTTTCTCAATTAGAGATCAAGGGCAGGAGGGCCCATTGTGAGTGGTGCCATGCTCCAGGGTTGTATAAGAAAGCAAGCTGACATGATAAAAGTCTTGGAAAGATCAGGAATTCAAGGCCCATACCTAAACATGATAAAAAGCAATCTACAGCAAACCAGTAGCCAACATCAAAGTAAATGGTGAGAAGCTGGAAGCAATCCCACAAAAATCATGGACTAGACAAGGCTGCCGACGTTCTCCCTACCTATTCAACATTGTACTTGAAGTCCTAGCCAGAGCAATTCGACAACAAAAGGAGATCAGGGGGATACAAATTGGAAAAGAAGAAGTCAAAATATCACTTTTTGCAGATGATATGATAGTATATATAAGTTACCCTAAAAATTCCACCAGAGAACTCCTAAACTTGATAAACAACTTCGGTGAAGTAGCTGGATATAAAATTAACTCAAACAAATCAATGGCCTTTCTCTACACAAAGAATAAACAGGCTGAGAAAGAAATTAGGGAAACAACACCCTTCTCAATAATCGCAAATAATATAAAATACCTTGGCATGACTCTAACTAAGGAAGTGAAAGATCTCTATGATAAGAACTTCAAGTCTCTGAAGAAAGAAATTAAAGATCTCAGAAGATGGAAAGATCTCCCATGCTCATGGATTGGCAGGATCAACATTGTAAAAATGGCTATCTTGCCAAAAGCAGTCTACAGATTCAATGCAATCCCCATCAAAATTCCAACTCAATTCTTCAACGAATTAGAAAGAACAATCTGCAAATTCATCTGGAATAACAAAAAACCTAGGATAGCAAAAACTCTTCTCAAGGATAAAAGAACCTCTGGTGGAATCACCATGCCTGACCTAAAGTTTTACTACAGAGCAATTGTGATAAAAACGGCATGGTACTGGTATTATAACTACAGAAAAGTAGACCAATGGAATAGAATTGAAGACCCAGAAATGAACCCACACACCTATGGTCACTTGATCTTTGACAAGGGAGCTAAAACCATCCAGTGGAAAAAAGACAGCATTTTCAACAAATGGTGCTGGCACAAATGGTGGTTATCATGTAGAAGAATGGGAATTGATCCATTCCTATCTCCTTGTACTAAGGTCAAATCTAAGTGGATCAAGGAACTCCACATAAAACCAGAGACACTGAAACTTATAGAGGAGAAAGTGGGGAATAGCCTCGAAGATATGGGCACAGGGGAAAAATTCCTGAATAGAACAGCAATGGCTTGTGCTGTAAGATCGAGAATTGACAAATGGGACCTCATGAAACTGCAAAGCTTCTGCAAGGCAAAAGACACTGTCAATAAGACAAAAAGGCCACCAACAGATTGGGAAAGGATCTTTACCTATCCTAAGTCAGATAGAGGACTAATATCCAATATATATAAAGAACTCAAGAAGGTGGACTCCAGAAAATCAAATAACTCCATTAAAAAATGGGGCTCAGAGCTAAACAAAGAATTCTCACCTGAGGAATACCGAATGGCAGAGAAGCACCTGAAAAAATTCTCAGCATCCTTAATCATCAGAGAAATGCAAATCAAAACAACCCTGAGATTCCACTTCACACCAGTCAGAATGGCTAAGATCAAAAACTCAGGTGACAGCAGATGCTGGCGAGGATGTGGAGAAAGGGGAACACTCCTCCATTGTTGGTGGGATTGCAGGCTTGTACAACCACTCTGGAAATCAGTCTGGTGGTTCCTCAGAAAATTGGACATAGTACTACCAGAGGATCCTACAATACCTCTCCTGGGCATATATCCAGAAGATGTTCCAACTAGTAAGAAAGAAACATGCTCCACTATGTTCATAGCAGCCTTATTTATAATAGCCAGAAGCTAGAAAGAAACCAGATGCCCCTCAACAGAGGAATGGATACAGAAAATGTGGTACATTTTCACAACGGAGTACTACTCAGCTATTAAAAAGAATGAATTTATGAAATTCCTAGGCAAATGGTTGGACCTGGAAGGCATCATCCTGAGTGAGGTAACACAATCACAAAAGAACTCAAATGATATGTATTCACTGATAAGTGGATATTTGCCCAGAAACTTAGAATACCCAAGATATAAGTTACAATTTGCAAAACACATGAGTCTCAAGAAGAACAAAGACCAAAGTGTGGACACTTTGCCCCTTCTTAGAATTGGGAACAATCACCCATGGAAGGAGTTACAGAGACAAAGTTTGGAGCTGAGACAAAAGGATGGACCATCTAGAGACTGCCATATTCAGGGATCCATCCCATAATCAGCTTCCAAATGCTGACACCATTGCATACACTAGCAAGATTTTGCTGATAGGACCCTGATAAAGCTGTCTCTAGTGAGACTATGCTGGGGCCTAGCAAACACAGAACTGGATGCTCCACAGTCAGCTATTGGATGGATCACAGGGCCCCCAATGGAGAAGCTAGAGAAAATACCCAGGGAGCTAAAGGGATCTGCAACCCTATAGGTGGAACAACATTATGAACTAACCAGTACCCCGGAGCTCTTGACTCTAGCTGCATTATGTATCAAAAGATGGCCTAGTCGGCCATCTCTGGAAAGAGAGGCCCATTGGACTTGCAAACTTTATATGCTCTAGTACAGGGGAACACCAGAGCCAAAAAGGGGGAGTGGGCGGGTAGGGGAGTGGGGGTGGGTGGGTATGGGGGACTTTTGGTATAGCATTGGAAATGTAAATGAGCTAAATACCTAATAAAAAATGGAAAGAAAAAAAAAGAACTTCAAGTCTCTGAAGAAAGAAATTAAAGAAGATCTCAGAAGATGGAAAGATCTCCCATGCTCATGGATTGGCAGGATCAATATATTAAAAATGGCTATCTTGCCAAAAGCAGTCTACAGATTCAATGCAATCCCCATCAAAATTCCAACTCAATTCTTCAATGAATTAGAAAGGGCAATCTGCAAATTCATCTGGAATAACAAAAAACCTATGATAGCAAAAACTCTTCTCAAGGATAAAAGAACCTCTGGTGGAATCACCATGCCTGACCTAAAGCTGTACTACAGAGCCATTGTGATAAAAACTGCATGGCACTGGTATAGTGACAGACAAGTAGACCAATGGAATAGAATTGAAGACCCAGAAATGAACCCACACACCTATGGTCACTTGATCTTTGACAAGGGAGCTAAAAACCATCCAGTGGAAAAAAGACAGCATTTTCAACAAATGGTGCTGGCACACCTGGCAGTTATCATGTAGAAGAATGCGAATTGATCCACTTGCTTGTTGTCCAGAGAATTCCACCCCCAACCCCCGACTGAACTGTTAGCTACCATTACAGTCTGTTTTAAGGACCTCTTCCAAAAAAATCTACAAAAGCTGTGTCAACAGAGATCATATAGAAAGGGACCTTAGGAACACAATCCCTGGGACTGTCCTCTGCATCCCAAATGGCAGGAAGGATGCACACGTTACAAATGTTGCTCCTGGCACTACACTGTGGCCTGGCTGGCCTGATTGCCACAAAGGTGGCTTAACAGCAGATACTCTCAGATATCCCCATCTTTGAGAAAAAGCAAGGTATCATCATTAGTGAACTTCATATAGATGGGGCTCTAGGAATCACCAAGGGAAGGGTTGCATGGATGAAAAATCAACATGGAGAATAAATATATACATATATTTCTGGACACAGAGGGCAAAGCAACTTCAGATCTCCCAAAAGTGAGGCAAAATCCACTATCCAGGTCAGTTAGTATCATTATCCTACATCTCCATCAAGAACTCATTCCCTACTACATTTATTCCTTATTTATAAAATACCCAAGGTCAAAGTAGCAGATCAATCTGGTCTCACTGTTTGTGCCTTATTCTATTTCTTTCATTCCTTTCTCCATACCTTTTCATTTTTCTTTTGCCTCTTTCAAAGAACACAGGCTGCCCTGGATCATAGAGTCCCTGTGATTCAACCTCCTTAGAAATGTGACTTTTCTGTGTTATCTGAGTATGGTACTTTTACTTCTCTCTTAAAAACATATCTGTGTGTATATGATATATATATATGCATGTTTATTCTCTTGGAGATTTCCATAGTTGCACATGTTGACATAACTTGATTTTTTTTTCTGGGAGTTCAGAATAGCTGAGAGGACGGCTATTGGTGTCAGTCCTTGGGTCTCAGTCCTCTCCTTCCACCTTGTTTGAGACAGGGTCTCTGTTGTCACTGTTGTTCAAACCTGTGTATACCACAAGCTTTAGGGAATCCTGTTTCTGTGGCCCATCTTCCCATCTTCCAGATGTTATGTGTGTTCTACAGATTTGAACGTGGGTCCTCATGCTTGCACATCATGTGCTTTACCCAATGAGCTGTCACTCTAGCCCTTCAGTCTTTAACCAAAATTTCTACATCGTTCCTTTTTCTTGTTCTAATTCCTATCTTGCAGCTTAATACCCACTGTCTTGTTGTTTTATTGCTGAGAAAAAACTCTACAACCAAGGCAACTCTTATAAAGGCAAACATTTAATTGGGGCTGGCTTACAGATTCAGATGTTCAGTCCACTATCATCATGGTGGAAAGCATGACAGCATGCAGGCAGACATGGTGCTGGAGGAGCCAAGAGTTCTACATCTTAATCTGAAGGCAATCAGAAGGAGATAGGCTTCTGCAGGCCACCAGGAGGAGGCTCTCATCCACACTATGTGTAGTTTGAGAACTAGGAGACCTCAAAGCCTACCCCTACAGTGACACACTTCCTTTAACAGGGCAACACCAACTCCAACATTGCAATAAATCCAAATAGTGGTACTCCCTATGGGCCAAGCATATTCAAACCACCACACCTATTAATCTCTAGTTCTCCGTAACTTCTTTCTTCTTTTACTTTTCTGTTCCTTCCCACTCATAACAACACCTGATATAATGTATACAGTATTATTAGTGTCCGTTAACTCCATAAAACAATTGAGGAGTAAGAAGTGAGTGTTTTCATTAAAGCAATCATCCATCCTGACCAAGTAGGTTTTATTCCAGGGATGCAGGGATGGTTTAATATACGGAAATCCATCAACGTAATCCATTATATAAACAAACTCGAAGACAAAAACCACATGATCATCTCGTTAGATGCGGAGAAAGCATTTGACAAGATCCAACACCCATTCATGATAAAAGTCTTGGAAAGATCAGGAATTCAAGGCCCATACCTAAACATGATAAAAGCAATCTACAGCAAACCAGTAGCCAACATCAAAGTAAATGGTGAGAAGCTGGAAGCAATCCCACTAAAATCAGGGACTAGACAAGGCTGTCCACTTTCTCCCTACCTATTCAACATTGTACTTGAAGTCCTAGCCAGAGCAATTCGACAACAAAAGGAGATCAAGGGGATACAAATTGGAAAAGATGAAGTCAAAATATCACTCTTTGCAGATGATATGATACTATATATAACTGACCCTAAAAATTCCACCAGAGAACTCCTAAACCTGATAAACAGCTTCGGTGAAGTAGCTGGATATAAAATTAACTCAAACAAATCAATGGCCTTTCTCTACACAAAGAATAAACAGGCTGAGAAAGAAATTAGGGAAACAACACCCTTCTCAATAGTCACAAATAATATAAAATATCTTGGCATGACTCTAACTAAGGAAGTGAAAGATCTCTATGATAAGAACTTCAAGTCTCTGAAGAAAGAAATTAAAGAAGATCTCAGAAGATGGAAAGATCTCCCATGCTCATGGATTGGCAGGATCAATATACTAAAAATGGCTATCTTGCCAAAAGCAGTCTACAGATTCAATGCAATCCCCATCAAAATTCCAACTCAATTCTTCAATGAATTAGAAAGGGCAATCTGCAAATTCATCTGGAATAACAAAAAAACCTAGGATAGCAAAAACTCTTCTCAAGGATAAAAGAACCTCTGGTGGAATCACCATGCCTGACCTAAAGTTTTACTACAGAGCAATTGTGATAAAAACTGCATAGTACTGGTATATCGACAGACAAGTAGACCAATGGAATAGAATTGAAGACCCAGAAATGAACCCACACACCTATGGTCACTTGATCTTCGACAAGGGAGCTAAAACTATCAAGTGGAAGAAAGACAGCATTTTCAACAAATGGTGCTGGCACAACTGGTTGTTAACATGCAGAAGAATGGGAATCGATCCATTCCTATCACCTTGTACTAAGGTCAAATCTAAGTGGATCAAGGAACTCCACATAAAACCAGAAACACTAAAACTTATAGAGGAGAAAGTGGGGAAAAGCCTTGAAGATATGGGCACAGGGAAAAATTCCTGAATAGAACAGCAATGGCTTGTGCTGTAAGATTGACAAATGGGACCTCAAAAAACTGCAAAGCTTCTGTAAGGCAAAGACACCGTCAATAAGACAAAAAGGCCACCAACAGATTGGGAAAGGATCTTTACCTATCCTAAATCAGATAGGGGACTAATATCCAACATATATAAAGAACTCAAGAAGGTGGACTTCAGAAAATCAAATAACCCCATTAAAAAATGGGCCTCAGAGCTAAGCAAAGAATTCTCACCTGAGGAATACCGAATGGCTGAGAAGCACCTGAAAAAATTCTCAGCATCCTTAATCATCAGAGAAATGCAAATCAAATCAAAACAACCCTGAGATTCCATCTCACACCAGTCAGAATGGCTAAGATCAAAAACTCAGGTGACAGCAGATGCTGGCGAGGATGTGGAGAAAGGGGAACACTCCTCCATTGTTGGTGGGATTGCAAGCTTGTACAACCACTCTGGAAGTCAGTCTGGCGGTTCCTCAGAAAATTGGACATAGTACTACCAGAGGATCCCGCAATACCTCTCCTGGGCATATATCCAGAAGATGTTCCAACCAGTAAGAAGGACACATGCTCCACTATGTTCATAGCAGCCTTATTTATAATAGCCAGAAGCTGGAAAGAACCCAGATGCCCCTCAACAGAGGAATGGATACAAAAAATGTGGTACATTTACACAATGGAGTACTACTCAGCTATTAAAAAGAATGAATTTATGAAATTCCTAGCAAATGGATGGACCTGGAGGGCATCATCCTGAGTGAGGTAACACAATCACAAAAGAACTCAAATGAAATGTACTCACTGATAAGTGGATATTAGCCCAGAAACTTAGTATACCCGAGATATAAGATACAATTTGCAAAACACATGAAACTGAAGAAGAACGAAGACCAAAGTGTGGACACTTTGCCCCTTCTTAGAATTGGAAACAATCACCCATGGAAGGAGTTACAGAGACAAAGTTTGGAGCTGAGACAAAAGGATGGACCATCTAGAGACTGCCATATCCAGAAATCCATCCCACAATTAGCCTCCAAACGCTGACACCATTGCATACACTAGCAAGATTTTGCTGAAAGGACCTTGATATAGCTGTCTCTTGTGAGACTAGGCCGAAGCCTAGCAAACACATAAGTAGATGCTCACAGTCAGCTATTGGATGGAGCACAGGGCCCCCAATGGAGGAGCTAGAGAAAGTATCCAAGGAGCTAAAGGGATCTGCAACCCTGTAGGTGCAACAACATTATGAACTAACCAGTACCACAGAGCTCTTGACTCTAGCTGCATATGTATCAAAAGATGGCCTAGTCGGCCATCACTGGAAAGAGAGTCCCATTGGACACGCAAACTTTATATGCCCCAGTACAGGGGAATTTCAGGGCCAAAAAATAGGAATGGGTGGGTAGGGAAGTGGGGGGGGAGGGTATGGGGGACTTTTGGGATAGCATTCTAAATGTAATTGAGGAAAATACGTAATAATAAAAAATATTTAAAAAAAGAAGTGAGTCTTTTATATTCAACTGCTACACTAATATTGTGGAGGGTTTACAGCTAGATGGTGACTGTTATTGAAGACAATGCTTATATCTCTGGGAGAGAACAGGTGTAGAGTGTAGTGACCTGAATATCAAGTATTCCAGAAGAAAGTATAACCTCAATTCTAATATAGCCTTGTCTCTCTTGGAGCCATTTCACTAACAGAAGAAATATCCCTGAATTAAAACGATAATAAATTAATCACTGATACAACTTCAAATGAGCAAGTCTCAATACAGAAAAAAATTAACATGAAAAACCAAGGCAACATGTCTCCTCCAAAAAATAATTATTGAACTCCAATTAACAATTATAAATATGTTCAAATGATCGATTCAAAGAACAAATGAATCAACTCCAAAAGAACACAAACATTTGAATAAAATAAGGAAATCAATTCAGAACCTGAAAAGTCAATAAAAGGATAGAGATGCTGAAGAAGAACAGAAAGAACAATTTAATAAGTCAAGTAAAAAGTTAAGTGTAAAGTCTTATAAGAATGGATTATGTGGACCACAGAATATCAGAACTTAAAGGAAAGGTAGAAGAATTCAATCATTCAATAAAAGAAGTTGATAAATTAAATAAATTTAAAAGTGAACAAATTGATATTTCTCAAAAAGAAAATATTAAAATGGCCAGTGGACATTGATCCCCACAGAGACAGTCAGAGCTAGATGGGCACTGAGCAACTCTGGGACTTGCTGAGGAAAAATATCTAAATATGAATAAAGGACACTCCAAAACTTAATATAAACCTTATGTACTCATTAAAGCATGATACTGTCGTTAAAATATATTACCCAATGGAACAGAATAGACAAGCCAAAAATAAACCCACACCAAGAACATTCAATGGGAAAAGGAAATTCTAATCTAAAAGCAAAGTTTTCTCATGTGTGTTCTCTATGCAAACCTTTCAAGAGAAACACAAGAAACACTGAGATGGTTCAGTCAGTTCCTCTAAGCTTCTAAATCATCAAAGTTGTAGAAAACCATGTTTTCTGAAGAGAAAGGAGAATGGGAAGGCATGGCAAATCAGACCAGGACCATTATGAAAGAAAAAAGAGAGAAGTCCAGGGATCCCAATGCACCCAAGTGTTGAGGTTTGGTCTGTTGCTATGATTGTAATGTTAAATGCTGGCCCTGATTGCCTCATGTACACCAAGTGATGCTATGTAACGTTGCCCCCCAAGTTATCCCTGATTGGTCAATAAAGATGCCTACAGCCTATAGCTGGACAGAAGAGGTAGATTGGGCTTTAGTTCCCAGGTTTTGGGTATGAGCAGAGACGACAAAGGAGAGCAAGGAGGTAAAGACAGAGAAGACGCCATGGGTTAGGTGAATCATAAGAGCCTGACCATGACCACTGGCCAATCTGAATAAGATCAACACAGGAAGAACATGGCAAGTTATATCTCAGGTTTACTAACAGGGAAATAGACAAAATATCATATAGGGTTGATATCTGCATAGCTCTAGTGCTTTAAGGCAAATTATAAATATAAAGGTTCTGTGTCTTTTAGCTGGGAACTGAATGATCCAAGGTAGGGTAGAAACCCCCTGAATAATTTTTACTATATCACCCAATAGGCTTTTGATAGTTTTAAATATCAACTTGCCCAACTTAGACTTGCTTGGAAAGACACTCTGAATTGAGTAGTTGTTCTGTGGGCATGTGTACCAGAGAAATGTCTTCATTATTAATTGATGTAGGAAAACCCACCTTTGAATGTAGATGGCATTATTTCATGAGCTGGACACAGCCTGTGCAAGAGTGAAGAAACCTAGCTGAACATAATCACCAAACTAGCAAACAAGCAAAGATGTATCCATTTTCCTTCTGCTCTTGACTGAGGATGTGATGTGACTAGCTGTCTGAGTTCCTGACTTGACTTCCCTGAAATTATTTGAGCCAAATAAACGTATTTATCCCCAGCATTATTTTGTGGAAGGGTGTTTGCCATAGTAACAGAAATGAAACTAGAACAGGCCTTCTTCAACTTCCTCTTGTACTAGTCTGAATATTACCCCAAATCAAAGGAGAACTCCCAGCTTCATCCTTGGAGCTATTATGAAAAAAAATACCACTTCAGATGGCAAAGGAAAAACACAAAAGGGATACTGCTCCCTACTGAGCTAAAGAAAACCTGAAGCATCCAAAGGGGAGGTGGTTGTCAAGGCTAAAGAGAGTAAAACAAGAAGACAAAGGAGAGGAGGATAACAAAGAAGATAAAAAGGATGAAGAGACAAAAGATACTGGTGCTGAATAAATTGGTTCTAGTGAAATTTTTTTTTTGTCTTTACAGCATTTAACATCCGCTAGTCACCCCTTTTAAAGAAAATAACATGGAACATAGGACTTGTAAGACTTGATTTTTCTTGAACAGTGTCCCCATTTCTTTAGTTAATTGACACAAGACTGAAAATTTCTCTGGAAATCCATGTTCTTGAATTGGTACAATTTGGAGGAGGGATTCAGACTGACTGGGAAAGTTAAAGCAAGTTGTTAGTACACAGCACTGATGAGTCATATATGGTGTGGTAGTTTCTTGAACTTCAGTTGTCACTAATAAAACTCGTGCAAGTTAATTGCTCTACTAACTAAATAATACTCTGTAGTTGCAAAAAATCTGTGGATTTATTGACATTCTGAATATTTCTAAGAAAATACAATTTTCATTAACATTGTTTTTTTTTTTAACTAACATACATAGGAAGCCATCAACATTACCAGTCATCAGGGAAATATAAATTTAAGTCACAATGAGTTCTTACTCACCTATACGCTTGTCAGAATGTTTATTATCAAAAACATTAGGTAAGCTTTAGTGAGTATATGATGAGAAGAGAACCCTTGTACACTGTTGGTAATAATGTAAGTTAGTTCAGTTGTTATAGAAAAGAGCACAGGAGTTTGTCAAAAATTAAGGATAGAATTATCACATGATCCAGTGATTCTACAACCAAATAGTATTACTCTCAACAACTAACAAATAGACTAGACCTAAATGTTTATGAACAGATGAAAGGATCAAGAAAAAGTGGTTCATGTATGTAATACTATATGTTAATGTTTAAAAAGGAAGGAAATCCTATTATCCATGATAACACAGATGATTCTGGAAGACATTATGCTAAGTGAGATATTGCAGGCACAGAAAATCAAGAACTGTGCAGTTTCTCTCAGATATAATGTCTAAAATTATTTTTTAATTAGGTATTTTCTTCATTTACCTTTCCAGTGCTACCCAAAAGTCCCCCATACCCCCCCACTCCCCTAGCCACCCACTCCCACTTCTTGGCCCTGGCATTTCCCTGTACTGAGGCATATAAAGTTTGCACGACCAATGGGCCTCTTTTTCCACTGATGGCCGACTAGGCCATCTTCTGATACATATGCAGCTAGAGACACGAGCTTTGGGGGGTACTGGGTAGTTCATAATGTTGTTCCACCTATAGGGTTGCAGATCCCTTTAGCTCCTTGGGTACTTTCTCTAGCTCCTCCATTGGGGGTCCTGTGATCCATCCAATAACTGTGAGCAACCACTCCTGTGTTTGCTAGGCCTCAACATAGTCTCATAAGAGACAGCTATATCAGGGTCCTTTCAGCAAAATCTTGATTTTTGTGCTTCCTCTTTTAGGTCTTCTACCTGTTTAGCAGTGTTCTCCTGTATTTCTTTAAGTGAGTTATTAAAGTCCTTCTTGATGTCCTCTACCATCATCATGATTTATGCTTTTAAATCACGGACTATCTTTTCGGGTGTGTTGGGGTGCCCAGGACTGGGTGGGGTGGGAGTGCTGCATGCTGATGATGGTGAGTGGTCCTGGTTTCCGTTAGTAAGGTTCTTATGTTTGCCTTTTGCCATCTGGTAATCTCTGGAGTCAGCTGTTGTAGTTCTCTGGTTAGAGCTTGTTCCTCAGGTGATTATGTTAGCCTCTATCAGCAGACCTGGGAGACCAGCTCTCTCCTGAGTTTCAGTGTTCAGAGTACTCTCTGCAGGCAAGCTCTCCTCTTGCAGGGAAGGTGCCCAGATATCTGGTGTTCGAACCTGCCTCCTGGCAGAAGTTGTGATCCACTCACCAGAGGTTTTAAGATCCCGTGGAGGGTCCTGTGGGTACCTTGCGGGTGTCCGCAGACTCTGCGCCCAAGGTTTCCCAGTGCTGGTGTGGACCGGAAGGCGCAAGCAGAGATTTTTAAAGAGGAAACAATGAAATCCCTTAAAGACATACAGCAAAATACAATTAAACAGGTGAAGGAAATGAATGAAACTGTGCAAGACCTGAAAGTAGAAATAGAAGCAATAAAGAAAACACAAACTGTGGGGATCCTGGAGATTAAAAACCTAGGGAAGAAAACAAGAACAAGATGCTAGCATCACCAACAAAATATAGGAGATGGTAGAGAGAATCTCAGTTGTAGGAGATACAATAGAAGAAACTGATACATCAGTCAAAGAAAATATTAAATCTAGGGCTGGTGAGATGGCTCAGCAGGTAAGAGCACCAACTGATCTTCCGAAGGTCCTGAGTTCAAATCCCAGCAACCACATGGTGGCTCACAACCATCCATAACGAGATCTGATGCCCTCTTCTGGAGTGTCTGAAGACAGCTACAGTATACTTACATATACTAAATAAATAAATCTTAAAAAAAAAGAAAATTATAAATCTAAAAAATTCTTGCACAAAACATCCCAGAAATCTGGGATACCATGAAAAGACCTAACCTAAGAATAATAGTAATAGAAGAAATTGAAGAGTCCCAGATCCAAGGCCCAGAAAAATATTCTCAACAAAATCATAGAAGAAAACTTTCCCAACCTAAGAAAAGAGATGCCTATAAACATTCAAGAAGCTTTTAGAACACCAATTAGACTGAACCAGAAAAGAAACTCCTCCCACCATATAATAATTGATATGAAATCTATAGAACAAAGAAAAATATTAAAAGCAGCAAGAGAAAAAGCCAAATTCTCAACAGAGACTCTAAAAACTAGAAAGGCCTGGACAGATATCTTGCAACCACTAAAAACCACAGGGGCCAACCTGAGTATTATACCCAGAAAAACTCTCAATCACCATAGATGGAGAAAACAAGATATTTCAAGACAAATCCAAATTCAAACAATATCTATCCACAAATTCAGAAAATAGTAAAAGGAAAACTCCAACCTAAGGAGGATAACTACATGCAAGAAAACACAGGAAATACGTAATTCCATACCAGCAAAACCAAGGAAAGCACACACACACCACCACCACCACCACCATCAAAATAATAGGAAATAATCACTGGTCATTAATATCTCTCAACATCAATAGACTCAATTCCCCAATTAAAAAAAACCCCACAGGCTAACAGAATGGATTAAAAAACATTTTTCTGCTGCATACAAGGAACACACCTTGGTAATAAAGATAGGTATTACCTCATAGTTAAGGACTGGAAAAAAGCTTTCCAAATAAATGGACCCAAGAAGCAAGATGAAATAGCCATTCTAATAGCTAATAAAATAGACTTTTAACCAAAGTTAATCAAAAGACACAGGGAAGGACACTTCATACTCAGCAAAAGAAAAATCTACCAAGATGATATCTCAATTCTGAACATCTATAACCCCAAAAGATACCCATGTTTGTAAAAGAAACAGTGCTAAAGCTTACATCACACATTGAACCTTACACATTAATAGTGGGAGACTTCAACATCCCACTCTCACCAATTGACCAGCCATTCAGACAAAACCAAACAGAAATAATGAAACTAACTGACATTATGAATCAAATGGGCCTAACAGACATCTAAAGAATATTTCACCCAGCCACAAAAGAGTATACCTTCTTCTCAGCACCTCATGAATCCTTCTCCAAAATTGACCATAGTTAGTCACAAAGCAAGCCTCAACAGACACAAGTGAATTGAAATAATGCCTTGTATATTATCAGATCACCATGGGCTAAAGCTGGACTACAAGCACAACAGAAAACCCAGAAAGCCTACACACTCATGGAAATTGAACAACTCTTTATCCAATGATGTCTGGGTCAGGGAATATATAAAGAAAGAAAGTAAAGACTTTCTAGAATTCAATGAAAATGATAGCAAAACATATCCAAATTTATGGGACACAATGGAAGCAGTACTAAAGAGGAAGGTTCATACCACTAAGTGCCTCCATAAAGAAATTAGAAAGTTCTCATACCAACAATTTAAAAGTACATCTGAAAGCTCTAGAGGGAAAAAAAGAAGCAAACACATCAAAGAGGAGTAGAAGGCAGGAAACAATAAAAATTAGGGCTGAAATAAATCAGTTAGAAACAAAGAAAGGAGGGGATAGGAGATTTTTCAGAGGGGAAACTAGGAAAGGGGATAACATTTGAAATGCAAATAAAGAAAATATCTAATTAAAAAAATAAATAAAGAAAACAATACAAAAAAATCAATGAACACAAGACCTGGTTCTTTGAGAAATCAACAAACTAGACAGACCCTCAGCCAAACTAAACAAAAAACAGAGAAACAGTATCCAAATAAACAAAATCAGAAATGAAAAGGGAGATATAACAACAGAAACTGAGGAAATTCTAAGAATCATTAGGTCTTACTTCAAAATACTGTTCTCCACAAAATTGGAAAATCTTAATGAAATCAGTGATTTTCTAGACAGATACCACTTACCAAAGTTAATCAAGGTCGGGTCAAATACTTACACAGCCCTATAACCCCTAAAGAAATAGAAGCAGTCATTAAAAGTCTCCCAACTAAAAAAAGCCCAGGGTTAGATGGTTTTACTGCAGAATTCTACCAGACATTCTGAGAAGAGTTAATACAAATAATCTTCAAAATAGTCCACAAAATAGAAACAGAAGGAATACTGTCAAATTCATTTTACGAGGCCATAGTCACCCTGATATCTAAACCACACAAAGACTCAACAAAAAAGAGAACTTCAGACTGGTTTCTCTTATGAACATTGATGCAAAAATACTCAATAAAATACCCACAAAACAAATCCAGGAGCACATCAAAGACATCATCAATCAAAATCAAGTAGGCTTCATCCCAGGGGTGCAGGGATGGTTCAATATGCAAAAATTCATCAATGTGATAGAAACAAACTGAAAGAAAAAAATCACATGATTATCTCATTAGATGCTAAAAAAAAAAGTCTTTGATAAAATCCAACACCCCTTCATGTTAAAGGCATTAGAGAATTCAGAGATACAGGGCACATATCTAAACATAATCAAAGCAATATACAGCAAGCCAATGGCCAACATCGAGCTAAAGGGAGAGAAACTTAAAGCAATCCACTAAAATCAGGGACAAGACTGCCCACTCTCTCCCTGTCTATTCAGTATAGTACTTGAAATTCTAGCTAGAAAAGTAAGAAAACTGAAGGAGATCAAGAGGATACAAATTGGAAAGGAAGAAGTCAAAGAATTGTTATTTGGGGATGATATGATAATATGCATAAATGACCCCCCAAATTCAGAGAAGTTCTTTTTTTATTATTGAATATTTTCTTTATTTACATTTCAAATGTTATCCCCTTTCTTAGTTTCCCCTCCAAAACCTCCTATCTCATGCCCCTCCCCCTGATCACCAACCCATCCATTCCCACTTCCTGGTCCTGGCATTCCCCTATACTGGGGCATAGAACATTCACAGGACCAAGGGCCTCTCCTCCCATTGATGACCAACTAGGCCATCCTCTGCTACATATGCAGCTAGAGCCATGAGTCCCACCATGTGTTTTCTTTGATTGGTGGTTTAGTCTCAGGGAACTCTGGAGGTACTGGTTAGTTCATATTGTTGTTCCTCCTATGGGGCTGCAAACCCCTTCAGCTCCTTGGGTATTTTCTCTAGCTCCTTCATTGGGGATCCTGTGCTCCATCCAATGGATGGCTGTGAGCATTCACTTCTGTATTTGTCAGGCAGTGGTAGAGCTTCTCAGAAGACAGCTATATCAGGCTCCTGTCAACAAGCTCTTGTTGGCATCCACAATAGAGTCTGGTTTGGGTGGTTGTTTATGGGATGGATCCCCAGGTGAGGCAGTTTCTGGATGGTCATTCCTTCAGTCTCTGCTTCACACTTTGTCTCTGTAACTCCTTCCATGGGTATTTTGTTCCCCCTTCTAAGAAGGATCTAAGTATCCACACTCTGGTCTTCCTTCTTGAGTTTCATGTGTTTTGCAAATTGTATCTTGGATATTCTGAGCTTCTGAGCTAATATCCACTTATCAGTGAGTGCATATCATGTGTGGTTTTTTTGTGATTGGGTTAGCTCACTCAGGATGATATCCTCCAGGTCCATCCATTTGCCTAAGAATTTCATGAATTCATTGTTTTTAATAGCTGAGTAGTACTCCATTGTGTAAATGTGACACATTTTCTGTATCCATTCCTCTGTTGCTGGACATCTGGGTTCTTTCCAGCTTCTGGCTATTATAAATAAGGCTGCTATGAACATAGTGGGGCATGTGTTCTTATTACTTGTTGGAGCATCTTTTGGGTATGTGTCCAGGAGTGGTATTGCTGGATCCTCCGGTAGTACTATGTCCAATTTTCTGGGAAAGAGCAAAACTGATTTCCAGAGTGGTTGTATCAGCTTGAAATCCCACCAACAATGGAGGAGTGTCCCTCTTTATCAGATAACTTCTACAGCTGAAAAACAACTTCAACAAAGTGGCTGGATACAAAATTAACTCGCAAAAATCAGTAGCCCTCCTTTATACAAATGATAAACAGGTTGAGAAAGAAATCAGGCAATCAACACCCTTTACATTAACCACGAATAATATAAAATATCTTGGTGTAATTCTAACCAAGCAAGTGAAAGATCTGTATGGCAAGAACTTCACTTCTCTGAAGAAAGAAATTAAAAAGATATCAGAAAATGAAAAGGTCTCCCATGCTCGTGGATAGGTAGGCTTAACATATTGAAAATGGCTATCTTACCCAAAACAATCTACAGATTCAATGCAATCCCCTTCAAAATTCCAACACAATTCTTTACAGACATGGAAAGAGCAATTCTCTACTTTATAAGGAAAAACAAAAAACCCAGGATAGTGAAAACAATCCTGAACAATAAAAGAACTTTACTCCCAGCACTTGGGAGGCAGAGGCAGGTGGATTTCTGAGTTCGAGGCCAGCCTGGTCTAAAAAGTGAGTTCCAGGACAGCCAGGGCTAAACAGAGAAACCCTATCTCGAAAAAAATAAATAAATAAAAGAACTTTAGGAGGACTCATCATCCTTGACCTCAAGCTGTACTACAAAGCAATAGTGATAAAACCTGCATGGTACTGGTACAGAAACAGACAGGTTCATCAATGGAATTGAATTGAAGACCCAGAAATGAACCCACATACCTATGAACAGTTGATTTTTGATAAATAAACCAAAACCATACAAGGAAAAAAAGAAATTATCTTCAACAAATGATGCTAGTTTAACTGGATGTCTACATGTAGAAGAATGAATATAGATCCATGTTTGTCACCATGCACAAAACTCAAGTCCAAGTGGATGAAGCAACTGAACGTAATACTGGATACTCTAAACCTCATAGAAGAGAAAGTTGGAAATTCCCTTGGATGCATTGGTACCAGAGACAATTTCCTGAATAGAACACCAGCAATGGCTCAGGCTCTAAGATCAACAATTGATAAATGGGACCTCATGAAACTGCAAAGCTTCTGTAAGGCAAAGGACACTGTCAATAGAACAAAGTGTCAGCCAACAGACTGGGAAAGGATCTTTACCAACCCTACATCTGACAGAGGGCTAATATCCAAAATTTACACAGAACTCAAAAAGTTAGACACCAACAATCTAAATAACCCAATTTTAAAAATAGGGAACAGAGCAAAACAAAATATTCTAGACAGAAGAATTGCAAATGGCCTAGAAGCACCTAAAGAAATGTTCAAAGTCCTTAGTCATCAGGGAAATGAAAATCAAAACAACTCTCAGATTCCATTTTATACCCTTCATTGTGGCTAAGATCAAAACTTAAGAGATAGCACATGATGGTGAGGATGTGGCGCAAGGGGAACACTTCTTCATTGCTGGTAGGAATGCAAACTTGTTCAATCACTTTGGAAATTAATATGGTGGTTTCTCAGAAAATTAGGAATAGTTATACATCAAAATCCAGCTATACCATTCCTAGGCATATGTCTTAGTCAGGGTTTCTATTCCTGCACAAACATCATGACCAAGAAGCAAGTTGGAGAGGAAAGGGTTTGTTCAGCTTACATTTCCACATTGCTGTTCATCACTAAAGGAAGTCAGGACTGGAACTCAAGCAGGTCAGAAAGCAGGAGCTGATGCAAAGGCCATGGAGGAATGTTTTTTACTGGCTTGCTTCCCCTGGCTTGCTCAACCTGCTTTCTTATAGAACCAAGACTACCAGCCCAGAGATGGCACCACCCACAAGGGGACCTCCCCACTTGGTCACTAATTGAGAAAATGCCTTACAGCTGGATCTCATGGAGGCATTTCCCCAACTGAAGCTCCTTTCTCTGTGATTACTCCAGCTTGTGTCAAGTTGACACATAACTAGCCAGTACAGCATATACCCAAAGTATGTTCCAACATCCCACAAAGACACTTGCTCAGCTATGTTGATAGCAGCCTTATTTATAATACCAAAAAACTGGAAACAATCTAGATGTCCCTCAACTGAGGAATGGATAAAGAAAATGTGGTACATCTACACAGTGGAATACTATTCAGCTATTAAAAACAAAGGCATCATGAATTTTGCAGACAAATGGATGAAACTTGAGAATATCTTCCTGATTGAGGTAACCCAGTCCCAAAAGGACATGTATGATATACACTCCCTCATGGTATGTATGTGGATACTAGCCATAAAATACAGGTACCATGCTACACCCCACAGACCCAAAGAAACTAAACAAGAAGAAAGGCACAGGCAAGGATGCTTAAATCTTACTTAGAAGGGATAATAAAATCGTCATAAGAGGCAGACGGAGGGAGGAGAAATGGGGAGGGGAATGGAGGTATTCAGGATCAGGTGTGGTTAAGAACAGAAATCTTAGATGACCATGAAAATGAATGGAAATCTGCAACTGACAGGGGCGAGGAGGTGGGGAGCATCTCCAGAACAATGCAAAGACCCAAGAATCAATGGGGGTAACCTTAGCTGTGACTCTCAACATTCTGGATATGGAACCTGAAGAGGCCACCTCCTAAAGCCAGGTAGGATCCTCAGTGGAGCTATAGAGATACCAAACCACCCACACAACTTTCAACCCAAAATCTATCCTGTCTATGAGAAATACAGGGCGGGGAATGGAACAGAGACAAAGAAAATGATCATCCAATAACCGGCCCAACCTAAGACCCCTCCCATGCGCAAGCACCAATCCCTGACACTATTAGTTATACTCTGTTATGTTTATAGACAGGAGCATATTGTCTGTTAAGTGCCTCCACCCAGCAGCTGACTCAAACAGATACAGACACCCACAGCCAAATAGTGGTTTGAGCTTAGATACTCTTACAGAAGAATAGCAGGAAGGGTTGTGGGCTCAAAGGGAATAGAAACTCCACAGAAAGACCAAAAGAGTCAACTAACCTATACCCTTGGGGCTCTTAGAGTCTGAACCACCAACCAAAGAACACACACTGGCTAGACCTGGGCATCTCTGCACACATGTACCAGAAGTTTGGTCTTTGTGTGAGTCCTGAACAACTGGAGTGGGGCTATCCCAAAAGCTGTTGCCTGTAAATTAATGCAATAAATGACTGGAGAGTAAGGATGGGATTAGAGGTCACTAGGTTAAAGAAAAACTAAGCAAGAGAATCCAACAATAGAAGAATACTACAGGACCAAAACTCCCAGAAAAAAAAAATCCTGTATTTGTTGTTAGAGAAAGCTTGATTGCATTCCTTCCAAGAAAATTATCACTGAGTCTATGCCAATAACTAGTCTATGAAAATGAACAGACAATGCACCAAGGCTGGGGACAGAATGCTTTAAAGAAGAGATGAAAGATGAATTTCTTCTCTGTAGCCAATCTAGATTACTAGGATGAAAAGGAAGGCCTGCCTGCAGCTTGTCAATGTGGTATGCTCTAGAAAGTGGATTCTGCTAATTACCCCAAGATAGCAATCTCTGAAGGCTGACTATTTTGAAGATTGTCGCCCTTGGCAGATATGTTCAGCATGAATAAAGTACATGGTGCTTCATTGGGAATGAAAAGCTGTTAGATAGCAGAGTGGATAGTAAGAACAAGAAATGTCACAAATAGAAGGGTTGGATAGACTGGTAAAGGAAGTTGTTGACTAGATTAGTTCCTATTCATCTTTGCATCTCTCCTATCTCACTATCAGGTTCCCCTCAGCATGTTCTCATAATGGTGGCAGGGGTCCAACTAAGAGAGAAACTGTGATGAATAGCTTTGTCACTTGACAGAACCTGTAATCTCCTAGGAAGAGAGTCTCATTGAGAGACATCAACATTGGGTTGTCCTACAGGCTTGTGTATGGGGCTTGTATTAACTAAGTGAATCAATGTGAGAATGTTCAGTCCACTGTGGGTGGCACCATTCCCTAGGCAGGGGTTTTTGAAATAAAGTAAAGAAATAAACAAACCAGCAAGTAAGCAATATATATATATATATATATATATATATATATATATATATATATATATATATATATTAGAAAATAGTGAAACCTATCCATATAGGGGAAATCAGAATGCTTGGTTACATACAAGTGTCAACACATGATAGTCTTCTTTCTTAAGTAGATGATGTGGATAAGCCCCATTACAAGAGTATACAGGTATTGTTCATGAATACAATGTTTAGAGGAAACCTGAAGATACTTACGTTCCTGGAGAATAATATTCTGGAAGGTAGATTTTATTATCTATAGTTTGGCCTTTTCCAGAATATTATATAATTAGAGTCCTTTGAGAAGGTCTGTGCTGATTAGTTGTTAATTTAATATAATCCTAGATATGTCACACAAAAGGAATTTCTTTTTTTTTAAGATTTATTTATTTATTATATGTAAGTACACTGTAGCTATCCTCAGATACTCCAGAAGAGGGCATCAGATTTCGTTACGGATGGTTGTGAGCCACCATGTGGTTGCTGGGATTTGAACTCGGGACCTTTGGAAGAGCAGTCGGCACTCTTAACCACTGAGCCATCTCGCCAGCCCCACAAAAGGAATTTCAATTTAGAAAATTATTCCATCAGATTGGCCTGTGTTGCCCCATATATCTATGAGGTATTTTCTTAGAAGTGCTGTGGGCGGTGCTATACTTGGGCAGGGGGTCTTGAGAGATAAAAGAAAGACAGCTGAAAAAGAGCTTGGGAGCAAACCCACTGAACAAGGTTCTCCATGTTCTCTGCTTTAGTTCCTGCCTTTAGCTCCTGCCACGACTCCCCTGAATGATGGACTGACTGCAAGCTGTGAGCCCTTGCCTCTCCAGTTGCTTTTGGCCATGTTTATCACAGCAACAGAAAGCAAACTAGGATAATGCCTTTTCCTCTTTTATTAGTCTTGAATCCCTTTTATGTTGCATGCTCTCACCCCACCCCACCCCACCCCCACCCCTCCAAGTGCCTGGTGATTAATGACTACTGTCTGGTATTTTTTTTCAGAAAATTTTTTATTAGGTATTTTCTTCATTTACATTTCCAATGCTATCCCAAAAGTCCCCCCATACCCTTCCCCCCACTCCCTCCCCCCTCCCACTTCTTGGCCCTGGCGTTCCCCTATACTGAGGCATATAAAGTTTGCAAGACCAATGGGCCTCTCTTTCCAATGATGGTCGACTAGGCCATCTTCTGATACATATGCAGCTAGAAACACGAGCTCTGGGGGGGGGGAGGGGGGTAATGGGTAGTTCATATTGTTGTTCCACCTATAGGGTTGCAGATCCCTTTAGCTCCTCCATGGGGGCCCTGAGATCCATCCAATAGCTGACTGTGAGCATCCACTTCTGTGTTTGCTAGGCCCTGGCATAGCCTCACAAGAGACAGCTATATCTGGGTCCTTTCAGCAAAATCTTGCTAGTGTATGCAATGGTGTCAGCTTTTGGAGGCTGATTATGGAATGGATCCCCAGGTATGGCAGTCTCTAGATGGTCCATCCTTTTATCTCAGCTCCAAACTTTGTCTCTGTAACTCCTTCCATGGGTGTTTTTTTCCCAATTCTAAGAAGGGGCAAAGTGTCCACATTCGGGTGTGTTGGGGTACTCAGGTCTGGCTGAGGTAGGAGTGCTGGGTTCTGATCATGGCGAGTGGTCTTGGTTTCTTTTAGTAAGATTCTTGCCTTTGCCTTTCGCCATCTGTTAATCTCTGGAGTTAGTTGTTATAGTTGTCTCTGGTTAGAGCTTGTTCCTCTCGTGATTCTGTTAGCCGCTATCAGCAGACCTGGAAGACTAGCTCTTCCTGAGTTTCAGTGGTTAGAGCACTCTCTGCAGGCAAGCTCTCCTCTTACAGGAAAGGTGCACAGATATCTGGCGTTCAGACCTGCCTCCTGGCAGAAGATAAGGCCCGAAACAGGACCTGTCCCAGAAGCTGTGTTGCTTTGACCTGTCACAGAAGCTGTTAGCTTCTGTAGTCCACACTCTCACCTGTGCAGACTTGTCTCAGAGGGATCCGGGAACCAAGATGGCTCCCCCAGGTGCTCCAGCAAAGCCCCCCCACCCTGGGCAGGGCGGACACCTCTCCTCTGGCAGGGAAGGTACCCGGATGTCTGGAGCCCAAAACTCTGTCTAAGAAGCTGTCCTCTAGGGACCTTGGGGGTGTCTGCCAACTCCACACCCAAAGTGACCCAGTGCTGGTGCCAACTGGAAGGGACTTGTGACCCTGGTCAGGCCGGGTTTCCTGCTTCCCTGATGCTGTCTCAGGTCCCGCGTGATTGGAATGGAACAGAAGTTGTGTTCCACTCACCGGTGGTCCTAAGATCACGTGGAGAGTCCTCTAGGGGACCTTGGGGGTGTCTGCTGACTCCAAGCCCAAGGTGACCCGGTGCTGGCGCCGACTGGAAGGGACTTCCTGTCTGGTATTTAATCCCAGTTCATTGCTGAGGATGGAACCACATCTTCAATGTGCTCGGCAAACAGTATACTACTGAGGAACACCCCAAATCCCTTAACTGAATCCCTTAATTTTTAGACGCAGCAATCAGGGGCAAGGGAAGTGCTGCTTCACACATACATTATACCTACAGGAACAGCTGAAGCCATGGTAACCTGCAGGTGTCTGAGAGAAGTACCAGCAAAGGAACTACAACCTTCCCTTCATTACAGACTAGAACCCCAAGAACACTGAAGCTGCAGAGACCAATGGCTCCCACTCATCCTTCCTGTAAACAGCATCACATGACCCTAGAGAGCCAGGGGCAATCTAAAATTTCCAACTTTCAGCTCATTGTAGCTGTACCAGCAATTCATTCCATAAGTACTCTGATATTCTATACTTTCCATTCATCCATATGTGTCACATAATGATTTTGCCTTGATTTGTGTATTGTTCAGTTAGGTATTAGGACTCGCCACCCAGTTTACTATAACACATCTTTTTGTATATTCTTCAGCCATACTTCATACACTACTACTCTCATTCCCATCCTTTCCTCTTTCTCTCATCCTTTTCCATCCTCTTTTTACCTCTGAAACTGTAAGCAAGCCATAATTAAATGTTTTCTTTTATAAGAGTTGCTGTTGTCATGATGTCTCTTCACAACACTAAGACACCTTTCATAGCTTTAATAATCTAGAAAATCTGTGGACCCTAACCATATCCTAACTTTCCCCTCATATTTTTTATTATTATAATTTTTAAAGTTGATGTAATACTTAATCATTGGGCTGGTGAGATGGCTCAGTGGTTAAGAGCACTGACTGCTTTTCTGAAGGTCCTGAGTTCAAATCCCAGCAACCACATGGTGGCTCACAACCATCCTTAATGAGATCTGACACCCTCTTCTGGAGTGTCTGAAAACAGCTACAGGGTAGTTACATATAATAAATAAATACATCTTTAAAAAATACTTAATCATTATTTTTTATCCATTCTACTTCCCCATCTCCTCCTAATATTATTAGTGATGTTTATCTTGGATGTTTATCCTCAATTTTACTGAAGTCAAAGGGACCACTGTCATTAGTTGGTTAACATGACAGTTTCATAGGGGTAATGACAAGGAGCTATTGTTCTCAGAGTTAATATCTTACTCAAGGAATAATATAAATTTTATACCAGGCATTTTGACCTGCTATATTGAGGAACTATGTTTTAATATATATATTTATATTTATTATAATATATTATATAATATATATTATATGTTTATACTATATATAATGTCATATACACATACACAAGCATAGTTCTTTTAAAACTACACACACACACACATATATATATATATATGCACTTATATGCATTCACATATAGTGTTGGGCTGCCACATGTATGCATGTATGAAAGTGGGCTCAGAAGTCAAAATAAGGTGTCAGATCTGGAGTTGGAGTGATAGATGAGTGTGAGTAGCCTGATATGGGGGCTGGGGACATAATTCAGGCCTTCTGGAAGAGGAGTAAGTGTTCTTATCTGCTGAGTTATATCCTAGCCCAGAACTATTATTTTATTTTTCATTTTACTCATTGAAAATTTCATACACTTGGACAATTAAATACTTTTATATTCACACCCATTTGCACCATGCAACACCCTCTATTACTCTCCAACATTTCCTTTCCCAACCTCATGTCTTCCTTTTGGTATAGGGTTATCCTGGCTAGTCTTATGTCAACTTGAAATAACCTAGACTTACCTGAAAGGAAGGAACCACAACTGTGAAAATGCCTCCATATAATTGAACTGTAGGCAAGACTGTAGGGCATTTACTTAATTAGTGGTTGATGCAGGAAGACCCAGCCCATTGTTGATGGTGCCATCCTTGGGCTGGTGTCCTGGGTTCTAAAAGAAATCAGGCTGATTACTTATAATACCCAGAAGCTGGAAAGAACCCAGATGTCCCTCAATAGAGGAATGGATACAGGAAATGTAGTACATTTACACAATGGAGTACTACTCAGCTATTAAAGACAATGAGTTTATGAAATTCTTAGACAAATGGTTGTATTTGGAGGATATCATCCTGAGTGAGGTAACCGAATCACAAAAAAAAACCAAAAAAACCACACATGATATGCCCTCACTGATAAGTGGATATTAGCTCAGAAGCTCAGAATATCCAAGATACAATTTGCAAAACACATGAAACTCAAGAAGAAGGAAGACCAGAGTGTGGCTACTTCAATCCTTCTTAGAAGGGGGAACAAAATAACAATGGAAGGAGTTAGAGACAAAGTGTGAAGCAGAGACTGAAAGAATGACCATCCAGAAACTGCCTCACCTGGGGATCCATCCCATAAACAACCACCCAAACCAGACTCTATTGTGGATGCCAACAAGAGCTTGCTGACAGAAGCCTGATATAGCTGTCTCCTGAAAAGCTTTGCCATTGCCTGACAAATACAGAAGTGTATACTCACAGCCATTCATTGGATGGAGCATAGGATCCCCAATGAAGGAGCTAGAGAAAATACCCAAGGAGCTGAAGGGGTTTGCAGCCCCATAGGAGGAACAACAATATGAACTAACCAATACCTCCAGAGTTCCCTGGGACTAAACCACTAACTAAAGAAAACACATGGTGGGACTCATGGCTCTAGCTGCATATGTAGCAGAGGATGGCCTAGTTGGTCATCAGTGGGAGGAGAGGCCCTTGGTCCTATAAAAGTTCTATGCCCCAGTATAGGGGAATGAAAGGGCCAGGAAGCGGGAGTGGATGGGTTGGTGATCAGGGGGAGTGGGAAGGGGATAGGAGGGTTTTGGAGAGAAACTAGGAAAGGGAATAAAATTTGAAATGTACATAAAGAAAATATCTAATAAAATAATAATAAAAAGAAAAACAAAACAAAACAGGCAGAGCAAGCCATGATGAGCAAGCCAGTAAGCCGCACCCCTTCATGTCCTCTGCATCAGTCCCTGTCCCCAGGTCCCTGCCCTGTTTCAGTTACTGTACTGACTTCCTTCAGTGATAAATAATGATGTAGTGATGAGAAAGTATAAGCCAAGTAAGTCCCTTCCTCTCCAAATTTCTTTGGTCATGGTGTTTCATAACAGTTATAGTAACCCTAGCTAAGAGAGTGGATAACCCACTTAGTTCAATGCTCCCTCTAAGAGCCAAAAACTCCACCACCCGTCCGTCTTTTGAGTCATTGATCAGAATTATCCAAGAGCCTCCCAAAACATCATAAGCGATTGCTGTTTCTCTTGATTGTCCCCCAGAAGTGGAAGTTAAGTCCCTATTGCTGAAGACACTGTGTATCTCAGGCACAGAGCCCTGTTGTATGACAAGATTTTTTCCTGGGAAGATATAACACACACTTCTATTAACCCCAGATAGGAGCACATGACAGACAAAAGTACAGATGCCACAAAATTTCAAAGTTTTATTGGGACTACTTACAGGAATATGGATAAGTGTCGCTGGTCTAGAGGTAGTAGGACCTGGGAGTATGGAGATTATAAATGAGGCAGACTAAAGTCTCATGTAATAGCCAACTTTATTCAGAGAATCAATCAATTTATACTCTGAGAGTTAAGAGAAATCACATGAGTAAAGTTCTCATGAGTTGAAGCTGTAGACAATCACAAGGGCAAGCCGAATGGCAAAAACATGCCGTTCCATGGAGACATATAAAAATTTTAATTGAATAACAACAGCCATCAATAATGAGTAATCTGACATATACTCACTTCTATCCATTATACCTAGGAGGATCACAAAAATACATCCCAAGATTACTTCTGTGTTTTGAAAAAACTAAGGTCAGAAGACTCTTGGTTTCTTGGAGTATTCTTGAAAGTTTTCAGAATTCTCACGTGACTCCATTCTTGGCAAATTTGCCAACAGGTGAGGAGTTACAGGAGCAGAAATAACTCATTACCAAAGCCCGGCCCAGAACAGGTGGCAACTCAAAAAAGGTGAGAACACCGCACACCCTGAAGGCAGCTCAGTGGGTTTAAGAATGTCCTTTGCACGTGAGTTATTTGGTAGAAACCTCTTTCAGTCAGCTTGGCTGTCTTCTGCTTTATCCAGGCAGCTATCTAGCAGGTCTCAGTGTTTTCTTTGCAACTTGGCTTGTCTAAGAGTAACTCTCAACAGGCTTTATATTTACTCTGGGAGGAAGGGACTTAGTGAATCTAGTTAGTTTCAGAAACTTCCTGAAGCTATTTTGAGATCTTTATCTTTTGGTTTAAAGAACAGAATTCTCCACAGGATGGAATGTTTAAATGTCCAGGGAAATACTACACAACAGATCCACTGGGCTGATGAGCTGAAACTGAACTGACCTGAAAATCGTCTCCCTGAGGACAAACTTTTATGGTATCAAAAGGTGTTATGAATCTTCCAAAGGAACGAAGCAACCAATAATCCTACCCAGTTATAAGTACCCTTGCACAATAACCCTAAGGATGCAGTAGTGGAATAAATACTTTGGCAGTAACCAACGGCTCTCTTATTGAACTTAAGGCTAAATCGACAAAAGGGAAAATGTCTGGTTCTGGAAACCTAGCTTGAAACCTCTAGAAACCCAAGGTTACTGAAGTTATGGATCTTGGGAGAGAACCTACAACCACCACTTTACTAAACTAGTATAATCCCTAACTACATTCTAACTATTTGTTTTTATACCCACAGGTAAATTTAGTCCTCACCCGTCAACAAGGAAATGTCTCTTTGCAACAGAGACTATTGCAGAAAACCATAGCCAACTAAAATGCAGAGTTGTAGAGCTCAGTCCTAATGGATATATCTAAAAAAAACAAAAAACAAAAAACAAAAAACCTCCTGCACTTAAGGGTCAGAGAAAGCAGATGTGGAAAGATTGTAGGAGGCAAAGAACCATGGAGTTTGCTGTGATAGTGCATCTCCTAGGAATGTCAAAATTTATACTCATAAAGTCTTTCCAATATGACTGCCTAGACAAGAGCTAAGCAAGGACAAGAGCATTAGACATGCTAAAGTAGATGGGGAAGGCCCATGAGGCCTTGACCATACATAAACAACTACAGACAACTAGGAATGCTGAGAATGGGAGAAATAGTTTTACCCAGGAAAGAAGATATAAACTAGTCAGTCCTAAAAACAGACATACAAATAGCATTATATACACTAAGCAAACTACTTAGGAATATATATGTACACATACACACATGCATATATATATATATATATATATATATATATGTAATAATAATGGGAAAAGGCCATGAATTTGAAAAAGAGCAAGGAGTAGTGTATGGAGGGTTTGGAAGGAGAAAGGGGGAGGGGTAAATGATGTAATTATAATCTCAAAAAATTAAAAGAAAGAATTTATAAAAATATATTGTATGAAATTCCCAAAGAATTAATTAAAAATATATTAACATAAAAATGTAATAGGAAAAACTCCAAGAATTAGGAAGAGAGATCCATATATAAGAGGCATTTAGGATGTCAAACAGATAGGACTAGGAAAGAATCACTCCTCATAGTTTAACGAAGATGCAAAATACACAGAACAAAGAAAGTATGTTGAATACAAGACAGCAAAAAAGAAACACTAAGCTACTTATAAAGGCAGGCCCATCCGAATAACAGCAGATTACTCAACTGAAAACTTTAAGAGGCAGAAGGCCTTGGGATTATGTATTTCAAACTATTATACCTAGCAAAACTAACTGTCAAGATTTAAACAAAAACTAAATCTGTGACTACTAAACTGCGTCTACAGGAAATGCTCAAAGGAATTCTTTCAACTGAAGAGGAAAACAAAAATCAAAACAAACAACAAACAAACTCAAGTCTACCCACAAGGCCATATTGTGCTTCAATATGAATTTTTGAATTCCTATATTTCTCAAAAAAATCATTACTAGAATTTTGATTGGGATAATATTGAATCATAGATTACTTTTGGTAGGATGACAATTTTCGCATTCATTTTGATCATGAGCATAGGGGCGCTTTCCATTTTCTAGTGTCTTTTCTCGGCTTCTTTACTGTTTTAAGGTTTTTATTATAGAGATATTTCACTTCCTTGTTATGTTTCTTCCCAGGTATTGTGTGTGTGTGTGTGTGCCTGTGTGTCTGTCTACTGTGAATATCATTGTTTCTTTAATTTCTTTTTCAGTATGTTTGTAACCGGTATACAGAAAAGCTACTGATTTTGGTGTATTAATTTCATGTCATGCCATTTTGTTACAAGAGTTTATCAGCTATAGAAATTTTCTGGTGGAGTCTTCTCTTATACATGTAGAATTGTATCAACTGCAAATGAAGATACTTTGACTTCTTCCTTTCCTATTTATATCCCTTTTTAATTTCACCACTTTCTTTTTTAATTAATATTTACTTATGTACATCCCAAACACTGCCCTCCCTCCCAGAGCCCCTCACAGACACCCACCCCCTCCATTCCCCATCCCCTTCTCCTCTGATGGCTTTAACTACAACTTTAAGCACTATATCAAATAGGAATGCTAGGTTCTTTAGAAGAGTTAGAAGCATTCCTTCTTTTGTCTTGTTTTGAGTTCACTCTAGTTATTAAGATATTTACTATAAATTTGTCTACATAGCTTTTAATGATGTTTCCCTGTCTTTAGTGTTCTGGGATCTTAAGGTTCTTCTTAAGATTTATGTATTTTATTTTATACAGATGTATATTTTGCCTTTGCGTCTGTATGTTTACCATCTACATACTTGGTACCCATAGAGATCAGAAGAGAGTATAAAAATCCCATGAAATTGGAGTTATAGATTATTGTGAGATACCATATAAGTTCTGGGGACTGAACTCAGGTTCTCTGTAAAAGCAACAAGTGCTTTTAAGTACCAAGCAACATCTCCAGCCTGTTTTGGGGTCTTTTATCATGAATGGAGTGGATTTTGTCAAAGGAATGTTCTTATCTACTGAGATGATCATGAGATTTCTCTTATAGTCAAGTTATATGGTTAAATATATCTATTGACATGTATATATTGAACCATTTCAGCATGTATGGAATGAAGCCAATTTGATCATGATGAATGATGCTTTAATGTATTCTTGAATTCAGTTTTCAAGTAATTTTTTTTGTTTAATATTGGGTCTCACTATATAGCTATGGCTAGCATGGAAATCGCTGTGTAGAGCAAGCTGGCCTCAAACTCTCAGAGATCCACCTGCTTCAGAGTCTACCTCCAGAAATCTAGAATTAAAGGCATTTGCCACTATGCCCAATGCATTTTTTTGAGGCAGAATATCACTAAATTATCTAGGCTGGCACTTGATCTTTCTATTTCAGCCTCCTGAGTAGCTGGGATTACAGACTTGTGTCGCTGTGCTCAGCTATATTTCTACCTTTTTAACTAAATGTTAGAGTCTAGAGATTTACCTGCCCGTAGCTTTATTTGGATATACAAACTATGTAGACCTACATTTGTGGACCATGGGCAAGACAAAATGCCTGGGTTTGGGAATCCTAGTTTGAATTTGAGTTTGAATTCCTCATATCCATGAACCTCAATCCTTACTGTAAATGTCTCAGGCAGCATATAGTCTCAGATGAGACAATACCTTCTACCTAATAGAAGTTTGGGGAAGATTTTCATAGACATTTCATATAAAGCATGCAACACCAGGCGTGTCAGACAGCAGGTGTCAAAAATAGGAGCAATCACTTCTTAATGGGGGCGAGTGGGAAATAAGATTGGAAGGATTTGAATCAGGTTTTCAGAGGACCCGGATTGCCAGGTCTTATTCTTGTGACACTGAGGAACCTTGGCAGGCCTGTCAGCAGGGGAGAGAATTGATCCTAAAGAATTTGTGGCACTGTTCCCTTAGTCTGGTCTGGGAAAGGAACAAGAAGCCCTTGGCCCAGCAGCTCTTGGGTTAAAATCTTTGCAGGCATCTGAGTTATTTGTAACTCGTTGTCATGGCAACACGTTTGGCAAGCGAGCCAGTGCTGCAAGCTCCTGACAGTGGGGTGGGGAGGGCAGTGGGAGACGACAGAAGATGTGGAAAAGGGTTCATCTGTGACCAGTGTCTTACTTTCCTCTGATTTGCCCAAAGCTTTTCAGCTGCAGAAGAGGGTGAGCATCCTCTGGGGAGAATCATTGGATATTGGGCCTCTCCTCCCCATCTCCTGATATCTCAGATGTGGAAATAGGCTGAGAGAGGTCCAGCAGCTGGCTCTAGGCCACAGACAAGTCAGGGACAGAGAGTGCAGCACCCTCCCCTGTTTTTATTACTTTGATTTTTTTTTTTTTTACAATCCAGTTGTTACCCTTCTGATCCACCCTCCCATAGTTCCTCATCCCATTCCTCCTCCCACTGTCTCCAAGAGGATGTTCCTACCCCTTGCCCCTGCCAGGCCTGCCTGGGGCCTCAAGTCTCTCTAGGGTTAGACACCTCTTCTCTCACTAAGGCAAAATCAGGCGTTCTTCTGCTGTATATGTATCTGGTGCCTCGGACTAGCCAGTGTATGCTGCCTGATTGGTGTCTCAGTGTCTGAGAGATCTCATAGGTCTGAGTTAGTTGAGACTGCTGGACTTCCTATGGGGTTGCCTTCCTCCTCAACTTCTTCCAGCCTTTCCATAATTTAACCACATGGGTCCCCAATTTCAGTCTATCAGTTGGGTGTAAATATCTGCATCTGTCCCTGTCAGCTGCTTAGTAGGCCTCTTGGAGGACAGCTATGCTAGACTCCTGTCTGTAAGCACACCATAGCATCAAATAGTGCCAGGTCTTGGAGTCTCTCCTTGAGATGGATCCCAAGTTGTGCAGTCTTTCCCTCAGTCTCTTCTCTATTTTTGTCCCTGCAGTTCTTTCAGACAGGAACAATTCTGGGTCAGAGTTTTTGACTGTGGGATGGCAACCCCATCCCTCTACTTGATGCCCTGTCTTTCTACTGGATGTGGACTCTACAAGTTCCCTCTCCCCACTGTAGGGCATTTCATCTAAGGTCCCTGCTTTTGAGTCCTGATAGTCTCTCATCTCCCAAGTCTCTGGTACTTTCTAGAGGGCTCCCCCACCTCCCACTTCCTAAGGTTCCCTGTTTCTATTCTTTCTGCTGCTCCTCAGGGCTTCTTTCCTGTTCCCCCCACCTCCCATACTTGATCATATTCCCCCTTTCCCCCTTCTCCTCCCCTCTCCCACCCAGGTCCCTTCCTCCCTCCCTCTGCCTCCTGTGATTACTTTCTTTTCCCTGCCAAGTGGGATTGAAGCAGCCTTACTTGGGCCCTTCAGCTTGCTAACCTCCTTGAGTTTTGTGGATTGTATCCTAGATATTCTGTACTTTTTTTGGCTAATATCCACTGATTAGTAAGTACATACAATGTATGCACTTTGGGGTCTGAGTTACCTCACTTAGGATGATATTTTCTAATTCTATCCATTTACCAGCAAAACTCGTGATGTCCATGTTCTTAATAGCTGAATAGTATTCCATTGTGTAAATAAACCACATTTTCTGTATCTATTGTCTGTTGTGGGGCATTTGGGTTGTTTCTACCTTCTGGCTATAACAGATGAGGATGCTATGAACATAGTGGAACACATGCCCCTGTGGTATGGTGATGCATCTTTTGAGTATATGCCCAAGAATGGTATAGCTGGGTCTTCAGGTAGATCTATTTCCAGTTGTCTGAGGAACGTCCAGATTGATTTCCAGAGTGGCTTGTACCTGCTTGCAATCCTACCAGGAATGGAGGAGTGTTGCTCTTTTTCCACATCCTCACCAGCATCTGCTGTCACCTGAGTTTTTCATCTTAGCCATTCTGACTGGTGTGAGGTGAAATCTCAGGGTTGTTTTGATTTGCATTTCCCTGATTGCTAAGGATTTTGAACATTTCTTTAGGTGTTTATGAGCCCTTCAAGTTTCCTCAGCTGAGAATTCTCTGTTTAGCTATGTTCAACCTTTTTTAATAGGGTTATTTGGTTCTCTGGAACTTCTTGAGTTCTTTGTATATATTGGATATTAGATGTAGGATTGGTAAAGATCTTTTCCCAATCTGATGGTTGCTGTTTTGTCCTATTGACAGTGTTCTTTGCCTTACAGAAGCTTAGCAATTTTATGAGGTCCCATTTGTCAATTCTTGATCTTAGGGCATAAGCCATTGGTGTTCTGTTCAGGAAAATTTCCCCTGTGCCCATGTGTTTGAGACTTTTCCCAACTTTCCCTTCTATTAGATTCAGTGTATCTGGCTTTATATGGAGGTCCTTGACCCACTTGGACTTGAGCTTTGTACAGGAAGATAAGAATGGATTAATTTGCATTCTTCTACAGGTTGACTGTCAGGTGAACCAGCACCATTTGTTGAAAATGTTTTCTTTTTTCTACTGGATGGCTTTAGCTCCTTTGTCAAAGATCAAGTGACCATAGGTGTGTGGGTTCATTTCTGGGACTTCAGTTATATTCCATTGATCTACCTTCCTGTCACTTTTCTAGTACTGTGGAATTTTTATCACTATGGCTCTGCAGTACAGCTTGAGGTCTGGGATGCTAATTTCCCCGGAAGTTCTTTTATTGTTGAGAACAGTTTTCGCTATCCTGGGTTTTTTTTTTTTTTTTTTTTTTTGTTATTCCAAATGAATTTGAGAATTGCTCTTTCTTACTCTATGAATAATTGAGTTGGAATTTTGATGGGAATTGCATTGAATCTGTAGACTGCTTTCAGCAATATGGCCATTTTTACTATATTAATCCTGCCAATCCATGAGCATGGGAGATCTTTCCATCTTCTGAGGTCTTCTTCGATTTCTTTCTTCAGAGACTCGAAGTTCTTGTCATACAGATCTTTCACTTGTTTGGTTAGAGTCACGCCAAGATACTTTATATCTTGTGAAGGGTGTAATTTCCCTAATTTCTTTCTCAGCCTGTTTATCCTTGGCTACTGATTTGTTTGAGTTAATTTTATATCCAGCCACTTTGCTGAAGTTGTAGGAGTTCTCTGGTAGAGTTTGGGGGTCACTTAAGTATACTATTATATGATCTGTAAATAGTGATATTTTGAATTACTATATTGAATAGATAGGGAGAGAGAAGGCAGCCTTGTCTACTCCCTGATTTTAGTGAGATTGCTTCAAGTTTCTCTCCATTTAGTTTGATGTTGGCTACTGGTTTGCTGTAGATTGCTTTTATCATGTTTAGGTATGGGCCTTGAATTCCTGATCTTTACAAGACTTTTATCATGAATGGGTGTTGGATTTTGTCAAGTACTTTTTTTAAATTAGGTATTTTCCTTATTTACATTTCCAATGATATCCCAAAAGTCCCCCATACCCCCCCCCCACTTTCCTACCCACCCACTCCCACTTTTTGGCCCTGGCATTCCCCTGTTTGTCAAGTGCTTTTTCAGCGACTAATGAAATGATCATGTGGGGTTTTTTTCCTTTGAGTTTGTTTATGTAGTCGATTAGGTTGATGGATTTCCGTGTATTGAACCATCCCTGAATCCCTGGGATGAAGCCTACATGATCGTGGTGAATGACCATTTTGATGTGTTCTTAGATTCGATTGGCAAGAATTTTATTGAGTATTTTTGCATAGATATTCATAAGGGAAATTGGTCTGAAGTTCTCTTTCTTTGTTGGGCCTTTGTGTGGTTTTGGAACCAGCGTAATTGTGGATTCATAGAACTAATTGAGTAGAGTTCCTTCTGTTTCTATTTTGTAGAGTAGTTTGAAGAGTATTGGTATTAGGTCTTCTTTGAAGGTCTAATAGAATTCTGCACTAAAGCCACCTGGTCCTGGGCTTTTTTTTGGTTGGGAGACTTTTGATGACTGCTTCTATTTCTTTAGGGGTTGTGGGACTATTTATATGATTTATCTGTTCCTGATTTAACTTTGGCATTTGGTATCTGTCTAGAAAATTGTCCCTTTCACCCTGATTTTCCAGTTGTGTTGAGTATAGCCTTTTGTAGTAGGATCTGATGATTTGTTTTAATTTCCCCAGTTTCTGTTGTTATGTCTCCCTTTTCATTTCTGATTTTGTTAATTTGGATACTGTCTTTGTGCCCTCTGGTTATTCTAGCTAAATCTTGTTGATTTTCTCAAAGAACCAGCTCCTGGTTTTGTTGATTCCTTGTATAGTTCTTTTAGTTTCTACTTGGTTGATTTCAGCTCTGAGTTTGATTATTTCCTGCCATCTACTCCTCTTAGGTATATTTGCTTCTTTTTGTTCTAAAGCTTTCAGGTGTGCTGTTAAACTGCTAGAGTATGCTCTCTCCAGTTTCTTTTTGGAGGAACTCAGAGCTACAAGTTTCCCTCTTAGGACTGCTTTCATTGTGTCCCATAAGTTTGGGTATGTTGTACCTTCATTTTCATTAAATTCTAAAAAATTCTTTAATTTCTTTATTTCTTCCTTGACCAAGTTATCATTGATCAGAGTGTTGTTCAGCTTCCATGTGTATGTGGGCTTTCTGTTCTTTTTGTTGCTATTGAAGACCAGCATTAATCCATAGTGTTCTAATAGGATGCATGGGATAATTTCAGTCTTCTTGTATCTCTTGAGGCCTGTTTTGTGACCAATTATATGGTCAATTTTGGAGAAATGAGGTGCTGAGAAGAAGGTATATTCTTTTGCTTTAGGATGAAATGTTCTATAGATATCTGTTAAATCCATTTGGTCCATAACTTCTGTTAGTTTCACTGTGTCTCTGTTTAGTTTGTGTTTCCCCAATCTGTCCACTGATGAGAGTGGGGTGCTGAAGTCCCCCACTATTATTGTGTGAGGTGCAATGTGTGATTTGAGCTTTAGTAAAGTTTCTCTTATGAATGTGGGTGCCCTTGCATTTGGAGCATAGATGTTCAGAATTGAGAGTTCTTCTTGGTAGATTTTTCCTTTGATGAGTATAAAGTGTCCTTCCTTATCTTTTTTGATGACTTTTGGTTGAAAGTCAATTTTATTCTATATTAGAATGGCTAGTACAGCTTGTTTCTTGGGACCATTTGTTTGGAAAATTGTTTCCCAGCCCTTTACTCTGAGATAGTGTCTTTCTTTGACACTGAGGTGCATTTTCTGTATGCAGCAAAATGCTGGGTCCTGCTTACGTATCCAGTCTGTTAGTCTATGTCTTTTTAGGAGAACTGAGTCCATTGATATTAGGAGATATTAAGGAAAAGTGATTGTTACTTCCTGTTGTTTTTATGTTTGTGTGGTTATCATCATTCGGGTTTGTTGAAAGATTACTTACTTTCTTTCTTTTTCTAAGGTGTAGTTTCCCTCCTTATGTTGATGTTTTCCATCCATTATCCTTTATAGGGCTGAACTTGTGGAAACATACTGTATAAATTTGGTTTTGTCATGGAGTAACTTGGTTTCTCCATCTATGGTAATTGAGAGTTTTGTTGGGTATAGTAGTATTCTGGGCTGGCATTTGTGTTCTCTTAGGATCTGTATGAGATCTGCCTAGGATCTTCTAGATTTCTGTCTTCTCCTGTGAGAAGTCTGGTGTAATTCTGATAGGTCTGCCTTTATATGTTACTTGATCTTTTTGCCTTACTGCTTTTAATATTCTTTCCTTGTTTTGTGCATTTGGTGTTTTGACTATTATGTGATGGGAGTAATTTCTTTTCTGGTCCAATCTATTTGGTGTTCTTTTGACTTCTTGTACATTTATGGCGACCTCTTTCTTTAGGATGGGGATATTTTACTTCTATGATTTTGTTGAAGATGTTTTCTGGTTCTTTGAGCTGGAAATCTTTGCTCACTTCTCTTCCTATTATTCTTAGGTTTGGTCTTTTCATTGTGTCCTAGATTTCCTGGGTGTTTTGGGTTGGGATTTTTTTTTTATGTTTTGAATTTTCTTTGACTGTTGTGTCTATATCTTTTAAGGTATTTTCTACACCTGAGATTCTCTCTTCTATCTTTTGTATTCTGTTATTGATGCTTGCATCTATATCTCCTGACCTCCTTCCTAGTTTTTCCATTTCCAGAGTTGCCTCCATTTGTGTTTTCGTTATTGTTTTTACTTCCATTTTTAGGTATTGGACTACTTTGGTCAATTTTTTTAACCTGTTTTATTGTGTCTTCCTGTATTTTTAAAAAGGGATTTGTTTCGGGCTGGTGAGATGGCTCAGTGGGTAAGAGCACCCGACTGCTCTTCCGAAGGTCAGGAGTTCAAATCCCAGCAACCACATGGTGGCTCACAACCATCTGTAAGGAGATCTGACTCTCTCTTCTGGAGTGACTGAAGACAGCTACAGTGTACTTACATATAATAAATAAGTAAATCTTTAAAAAAAAGGGATTTGTTTCCTTTTTAAGGGCTTCTACATGTTAACCTGTATTGTTTTTCTTTTTAAAAAAAAAAAAAGATTTATTTATTATATGTAAGTACACTGTAGCTATCTTCAGATACACCAGAAGAGGGTGTCAGATCTCGTTACAGATGGTTATGAGCCAACATATGGTTGCTGGAATTTGAACTCAGGACCTTTGGAGGAGCAGTCAGTGCTCTTAACCGTTGAGCCATCTCACCAGCCCCAATGTGAATTTTCTTGTATTTCTTTCAGTGAGTTATTTATATCCTCCTTGAAGGACTCTATTATCTTCATGAGATAGGATTTTAGGTCAGCATCCTGGTTTTCAGGTGTGTTTGGTTATCTATGTCTTGCTGTGGTGGGAGAACTGGGTTCTGATGGTGCCAACGTATATTGACTTCTGTTGCTTATGGTCTTGCTCTTGCCTCTCACCATCTGATCATCTTTGGTGTTAACTGGTCTGGGTGTTCTGTCTGGAGCCTGCCTCCTGTGTCCCTGGGTTGCTGCAGGTCTCCTGGGAGTCCTTGGCCCTGCCTGTAGCAGATCTCCTGAGAGGCTTTCAGACTGTGGGGTCTTCAGAGAGGCATGCACGCTGACAATCTGTTGCCCTGGGTGCAGCAGTTCTCCTGGGAGGCCTTTAGACTGTGCAGTCTATTGCCCTGGAATCATCAGATCTGATTGACCTTCAGAATGTAGGTCTTTCAGAGGGACAGACAAGCTGATGATCTGCCCCTGCAGAAGGCACAGGCTGGAAGGGATGTCATGTAGGGTTTAAGCAGAAAGGATGGGTCCCAAGTCTGCTGGGCTCCTCTGGGCACCCCTACCCCCTTTTTAAAGCACTTTGTGAGATGGAACTGAAGCACCCGGACTAAGTGAGCCCTTGAGAGCAATTTGTCCATTTCCCTCACAATACACACCCGCCTTTTTGTTGTTGTTCCTATGGAAAACCAGGACCCAGAGTGGTTTACAACTGACTAGGCATCACACAGCAGTTCTGAGATTGAAACTGTAGATCTCTTAAACCTCTGTGCTTAGTGCCAAGATAGAGCCTCCCCTGGCAATATTACTTCAAATGCCTTGGCCTTTGATGCCCTTCAAAAGCACGCATGTTCTGGTCACATACCCCCTTCTCTGTAACCCCTTCAGTCACATGCAGGGATGTCTGTATTAGCCACTTTTCTCATTACTGTGGCAAAATACCCAACAAAAGCAACTTAAGATGAGAGAATTTATTCTGGCTCACAGTGTGAAGGGACAGGGAAGGCGTGGTGGCAAAAGAATGAGGTGGTGGCTCACATTGCACCCACAGTCATGACCCAGGAGAGATAATGCTGATATTCCAGCTGCTGTACTCTTTTCTCCCTTTACCTATAGGGTAAAAAGAGAGACAAAAGACATATAAATAAAACAAAAACAAAAGATAAAGTAATAATATAAGAAAGTGTTTTCAAACAAGGAAGAACTCTAACACAACAAGGAACCTCTAAAGCTGACAGTGAGTTAGTTTTCTGTTGGCCATCTCCTGCTGGGCATGTAGCCTACCCTTAAATGTAGTGTGATTCCCCTGCTGAGAGCCCAGTGAAAAAACTCAATTTACATTTGCAAGTGGTTATCAGTTGATTATTGCTCCTGGGTTAGGGATGCCAGTGGGGAGGGGGGAGGGGCGAGGCGGCATGTATCCACTTTTTTCAGCTCTAGTACCACATCTGCTGCAGACCCCTGTAGGCCCTGTGTTTGCTGCCTATGACTCTGTGAGTTCCTATATGCATTGATCTTGTCGATTTAGATAGAGGGCTTTGTTTTGTCAGCATCCTCCGTCCCTTCTGGCTCTTTCTGCCTCTCCTCTTCTGTGGAAATCCTTTAAGCCTGAGGGAAGGGATTTGATGGAGATACCTCATTTAGGGCTGAGTATTCCAAGGCCTCCTACTCTCTGTATAATATCTGCCTGTGGGTCTCTGTATTTGTTCCCATCTGCTGCAGGAGGAAGCTTCTCTAATGACAACTGAGCAAGACAGAGACCAATGAAGTTGGTTAAATGACCAAGCCCGCTCAGTCAACTGGTTCTCCAGCACGGGAGTGAGGATTAAAAGGAAAAAAGACAATTAGACAACATTGTAACATGACCCCAGTCAATTCTGAGACTGAAAGAAAATTTTTATTTTCCAATCCATTTTTATACCATTTTAATTACATGCAAGTATTTTGGGCAAGCGATACAATAAGGAACAACAAAGCAGCAAGCGACAGTTGTTTAAAAGGGCTTGTCATAAAGACCGAGATCCTTGAGCCCACTTCCTCGTCCAAGCCCAAAATCTTGCCTGAAGCCTAGTTCTTCTGTTCCACCCTAAAACTAAAATTCTTGCCTTACCTTACTTCTCTATTACAGCCTAAAGTTAGATTCTTACTGAAACTTACTTCCTTATTATGCCCTAATGTCAGATTCCTGCCTGAGTTTACTTCCAATGTCAGATTCCTGTCTGAAGCCCACTTCTTTGTCCTTAGCCAATGTCAGACTCCTGCCAAGCAGTACCCCAAAAGGCTTTCCACAGTTAAACAAGTGTCTCTCTGGTAGAACAAAGTGATCTCTGGGTATATGCCCAAGAGTGGGATAGCTAAATCTTGAGGTAAATCGATTCCCATCTTCTTGAGAATCCACCACACTTACTTCCATAGTGGCTGTACAAATTTGCACTCCCACAAGCAATGGATTAGTGTTCCCTTATTCCACATCCTCACCAGCATGAGCTGTTACTTGTGTAGTTGATCTTAGCCATTGTGACAAACATAAGATGAAATCTCAAAGTAGTTTTGATTTTCATTTCCCTGTTGGCTAAGGATGTTGAAAATTTCTTTATCTCTTGGCCATTTGAGTTTCCTTTTTGAGATTTTCCTTTTTAGACTTTTACCCCATTTTTAATTAGGTTATTTATTTTCACTGATTTGTTAATCTATCTATTTATTTTCACTGAAAATAGAAAATAGAGAGCTGGAGAGATGGCTCAGTGGTTAAGAGCACTGACTGCTCTTCCAGAGGTCCTGAGTTCAATTCCCAGCAACCACATAGTGGCTCACAACCATCTGTAATAGGATCTGATGTCCTCTTCTTGTGTGTCTGAAGACAGTGACAGAGTACTCAAAATAAATCTTTAAAAAATAAAGAAAATAGAAAATGGAACCTCTCCTCCCACAATACACCTCAACCATAGTTTCCCCTTCCTCCATTCCTCATAGTTCCCTTTAACCTCCTCTGTCTCCAGATATATGCCCCTCCAGTTCCTCTTTAGAAAAGAGCAGGCCTCCAAGATAAGACAGTCAAATAGGACAAAACAAGATACAATAAGACAAGGTGAAAGCCCTTATATTGGCAACCCAATAGGAGGAAAAGAGTCTCAACAGCAGGCAAAAGAGTAATAAACACACTCGCTTGCACTGTTAGGAGTCCTACAAAAACACCAAACTCACAGCCACAACTTTTTTTATGTAGAGAACCTGATTCAACCCATGTGGGCCATGCTTAGAGATTCAGTCTCTGTGAGCCCAGGCGAGCCCTGCTTATTGGGTGGGCAACATTCTCCTGGTGCTCTCCATTCCTTCTGACTCCTAGTCTTTCCTCCCCCTCTTCCACGGGGTTCCCCAATATCCAAGGGGAGGAACCCCATGGAGACTCGAATTT
The DNA here is from genome assembly GCF_000001635.26 of Mus musculus. Classification (NCBI taxonomy): domain Eukaryota; kingdom Metazoa; phylum Chordata; class Mammalia; order Rodentia; family Muridae; genus Mus; species Mus musculus. The sequence continues at coordinate 151,718,248 of NC_000086.7, forward strand.
AGACTCTCTCTGCATATGTCTGGCTGTGGGTCTCTATACCCACTCCCATCTGCTGCCAGAGGCAGCCTCTGTGATGACAGGACACAGCATCAATCTATGAGTATAGCAGAATAAATATCTTTAGGAATTATCGCATTAATTCTTTTGCCAGTTGTATTTTGTTCTACACCAGGTCTCTGGGACATCCAGTCTTCAGTTCCTGACCATCCAGGAGGTATAGGGCATGGGCTTCAAGTTATAGCAAACATTGGCTGGCCACTCCCACAAGATCTGTGCCACCATTGCCCCAGCAAATTTTGCCTGCAGGACAGATTGTAGGTTGCAGGTTTTTTGGCTGGGCTAGTGTCCAAGATTCTATTTCCAAAGCCTGCAGAGTACCTTCTTGCATCAAAAAGGCTAGAACATAGGAGTGAAGGCTCAAAGCCTCCACCACCTCATCCTCTCTACTTTCAATGAACTGTGTGGAAGTTGTCCTTGGAAATCAGACCCTGCTATCCGTTTTCAGAGACCTTCTGACCTAGCATCAGCCTGGGTGGCTATGGATCTCCTACCTCAGGACCTCCTTGGCCAACAGCTCATCCAAATGTAACCCAGTCCTATCAATAGAGGCCTTGCCTGACTACAAATGGCCAATTTCAGATTCCAGGCCCTTCATTACTAGGGGTCCTCACTAGGGTTATCCTCATAGTTTCCAGGAACTTTCCACTGCACTAGGTTTTCACACATCATCACCTAAATGCTGCCCAGTTCCAGCTGTTTGTTCTCACAACATGATCCTTCCAACTCCTGCTCCCACCTGCCCCATGTCCACCTGTAGAATCTGTTCTATTTCCCCTTCCTATAGAGACCCATACTCCCCTACTTGCCATAGCCCTTCTCTTTACCTAGTCTCTCTGGGTGTCTGGATGATTGCTTGATTATCATTTACTTTAGAGCTAATATCCAATTATAAGTAAATACATACCATATTTGTCTTTCTGGTTATAATTTACCTCACTCGGGATAATTTTTTTTTCTACTTGCATCAGTTTGCCTACAAATGTCATGTGGTAATTTTTTTTAAGCTGCAGAATAATACTCCGTTGTATCAATACATCACATTTTCTTTATCCATTCTTCAATTGCAGAACATCTGGGTTGTTCTCAATAACTGGCTATTATGAATGAAGCTGCTATGACTGTAGTTTAAAGTGTCCATGTGGTAGGATGGAGCATCATTAGAGTATATGCCTAAGAGTGGTATAGCTAGATCTTGAAGTAGATCAATTCCCAATTTTCTTTTCTTTTTTTTTTAAGAATTATTTATTTACTTTACTTATGAGTACACTGTAGCTGTCTTCAGAAACACCAGAAGAGGGCGTCAGATCCCATTACAGATGGTTATAAGCCATCATGTGGTTGCTGGGAATTGAACTCAGGACCTCTAGGAAGAGCAGTCAGTGCTCTTAACCATTGAGCCATCTCTCCAGCCCCAAATTCTCCATTTTCTAAGGAACCATCACACTGATTTCCATAGCAACTGTACATGTTTGCATTCCCATCAGCAATGGAAGAGTGTTCCCCTTGCTCCACATCCTCACCAGCATGGGCTGTCACTTGTGTTATTGATCTTAGCCATTCTGACAGGTGTTAAGTGGAGTCTCAAAGTAGGTTGAGAACATTATTTTTAAGTGATTCTCAGCCATTAGAGATTCTTTGTTGAGAATTTTCTATTTAGATCTACATCCCATTTTAAAACTGGGTTTTAAACACCTAGTTTCTTGAGGTTTTATATATTTAGGGTATTATTCCTCTTTTGGATATGGAGTTGGTGAAAATCTTTTCCTATTCTGTACACTGCCACTTTGTCTGAATGATGGTATCCTTTGCTTTTCAGAAGCTTTTTAGTTTCATGAGGTCACATTTGTTAATTTTTGATCTTAATGCCTGTGCTATTGGTGTTTCATTCAGGAATTTATCTCCCATGAGTTCAAGGCTACTCCCCAATTTTTCTTCTATCATGGCCAATGTGTCTAGTTTTATGTTGAGATCTTTGACCCATTTGGACTTGAGTTTTGTGCAGGGTGATAAGTATGGAACTATTTGCATTCTTCTACATGCAGACATCCAGTTAGACGAGCATCACTTGTTGAAGAAGCTCTTATGAAGTTGAAATTTTCCTTTCAACATCAGTGAAGAATTGTGTTGGAATTTTGATGGGGATTGTGTTGAGTTTGTAGATTGCTTTTGGTAGGATGGTCATCTTTTATTAGTTAATTCTACCAATACATGGGCATGGAAGATCTTTCCATCTTCTGAGATCTTCCTCAATTTATTTTTCAAAGACTTGAAGTTACATCATGCAAGTCTTTCACTTGCTTTGTTAGAGTTACCCAAAAATATCTTATCTTATTTGAAGCTATTGTGAAGGGTGTTGTTTCCCTGATTTCTTTCTTAGTCCATTTATCATTTGTATATAGGAAGGTTACTGATTTTTTAAAAGTTAATCTTGTATCCAGCCACTTTGTTGAAAGTGTCTATCACCTGTAAGAGTTCCCTATTAGAAGTTTTAGGCTCACTAATGAATATTATCATATTATACCAAATTGCAGATAACAATACTTTGACTTTTTCCTTTTCAATTTGTATCCTCTTGAGCTCCTTCAGTCATCTTATTGCTCTAGCTAAAACTTCAAGTACTATATTGAATAGATATAGAAATAGTGGGTTTGAAATGTAAATGAAGAAAATATCTAATAAAAAAATGAAATAGTGGGTTTTAGTGGAATTGCTTTGGGTTTCTTTCTATTTAACTTGATGCTGGCTACAGGGTTGCTGTAGATTCTTTTTATTATATTTAGGAATGTCCATTGTATCCTTAATTCTTTTAGGACTTTTATCATGAAGCGTTGTTGTATTTTGTCAAAGACTTTTTTGGGATCTAATGATATGATCATATGGTTTGTTTCTTTCAGTGTGTTTATGTTGCAGATAACAATACTTTGACTTTTTACATTACATTTACTTTTACATTACATTTAGTGATTTTCATATGTTAAGCAATCCCTACATCTTTGTAATAGAGCCTATTATTGCTGTGAATGATCTTTTTCATGTGTTCTTGAATTTGCTGTACAGTATTTTATTATTTTTGCATCTGTGTTTATAAAGAAAATTGGTCTGTAATTCAAATGGTTGAGTATTTTTATGTGATTTGGGTATCAGGGTAACTGTGGCCTCAAAAAATGAGTTGGGCAATATTCCTTATGTTTCTATCTTGTGAAATAATTTGAGGAGTGTTGGCATTAATTCTTTGAAAGTCTGGTAGAATTTTTGCAATAAAACCATCCAGCACTGGGCTTTTGTTTTTGTTGTTGTTGTTGGGAGACTTTTAATGACTGCTTAGGTGTTGTAAGTCTATTTAAATTGTTTACCTGATCTTGATTTGACTTTGGTAAATGGTATCTAACAAGAAAATTGTCCATTTCATTTAGATTTTCCAATTTTGTAGAGTACAGGCTTTTGAAGTGAGACCTAATGATCTTTTGGATTTCCTCAGTGTATGTTTTCTTTAAGAAGAGATTAAATGCATTTATTAATGGTTATTTTTAAAATATGATATAAGGTGAATAATGCATGCTAAAATGAGAATAAAATGACAGAAAAGATCTAGATATTTGCTATCATTAACTTTTAAAAGAATGTCTTTGTAAATGCCACAGTGATGTAGTAACTCCCTGCATTGCTTTACTCTGCAAAGGCTGAGGAAGGCAGGATAATATTTAACATCCCATAAGAAATTTATAAAAATGAGAATTTTGCCTAATTATCTGAGCAGAGAGACCAGCATGCACAGCCTGCAAAGCAGGAGGTAGTACTGTATATACTCGTTGCAATTCTTTTTTATCACTAATTCACTTTACATTCTGCTCATCTTCCTCCCAGACCCTCCTCCCACAATCCTTCCCCAACTCCCTCCCCTTCTTCAGTGTCTGTTGTTATATCTCCCTTTTTATTTCTAGTTGTGTTGATTTTGGTATTATCTCTGTGCCCTTTAGTTAGTTTGGCTAAGGATTTATCTATCTTATTGATTTTCTCAAAGACTCAGCTCTTAGTTTTGTTGATTCTTTGTATTGTTCTCTTTGTTTCTAATTAGTTGATTTGGTTCTGGAGTTTGACTGTTTCCTATAGTCTATTCCTCTTGGGTGTGTTTGCTTCCTTTTCTCTAGAGCTTTCAGGTGTGTTTCAAGTTGCTAGTGTATGCTCGCTCCAATTTCTTTATGAAGGCACTTAGTGCTATCAACTCTCCTCTTACAACCATTTTAATCATCTTCCATAAATTTGGGGATTTTGTGCCTTCATTTTCTTTTTTTATTTTGCCTTTTTTATTAGCTATTTATTTCATTTACATTTCCAATGCTATACAAAATATCCCCTACCTACTCCACCACCCACCCATTCCCACTTCTTGGTCCTGGCATTCCCCTGTACTGAGGCAGATAAAGTTTGCACAACCAATGGGCCTCTCTTTCCACCGATGGCCGACTAAGACATCTTCTGATACATATGCAGCTAGAGGCACGAGCTCTGGGGGGGTACTGGGTAGTACATAATGTTGTTCCACCTATAGGGTTGCAGATCCCTTTAGATCCTTCAGTACTTTCTCTAGCTCCTCCATTGGGGGTCTTGTGATCCATACAATAGCTGACTGTGAGCAACCACTCCTGTGTTTGCTAGGCCTCAACATAGTCTCATAAGAGACAGCTATATCAGGGTCCTTATAGCAAAATCTTGCTAGTGTATGCAATGGTGTCAGCATTTGGAGGCTGACTATGGGATGGATCCCCGGATATGGCAGTCTCTAGATGGTCCATCCTTTTGTCTCAGCTCCAAACTTTGTCTCTGTAACTCCTTCCATGGGTGTTTTGTTCCCAATTCTAAGAAGGGGCAAAGTGTCCACACTTTGGTCTTCGTTCTTCTTGAGTTTCATATGTTTAGCAAACTGTATCTTATATCTTGGGTATTCTAAGTTTCTGGGCTAATATCCACTTATCAGTGAGTACATATTGTGTGATTGGGTTACCTCACTCAGGATGATGCCCTCCAGGTCCATCCATTTGTCTAGGAATTTCATAAATTCATTAATTTTAATAACTGAGTAGTACTCCATTGTGTAAATGTACCATATTTTTTGTATCCATTCCTCTGTTGAGGGGCATCTGGGTTCTTTCCAGCTTCTGGCCATTATAAATAAGGCTTCTATGAAAATAGTGGAGCATGCGTCCTACTTACCGGTTGGAATATATTCTAGATAAATGCCCAGGAGAGGTATTGCAGGATCCTCCAGTAGTACTATGTCCAATTTTCTGAGGAACCACCAGACTGATTTCCAGACTGGTTGTACAAGCTTGCAATTCCACCAACCATGGAGGAGTGTTCATCTTTCTCCACATCCTCGCCAGCATCTGCTGTCACCTGAATTTTTGATCTTAGCCATTCTGACAGGTGAGAGGTGGAATCTCAGGGTTGTATTGATTTGCATTTCCCTGATGATTAAGGATGTTGAACATTTTTTCAGCTTGCTTCTCTGCCTTTCGGTATTACTCAGGTGAGAATTCTCTGTTTAGTTCTGAACCCCATTTTTTAATGGGGTTATTTGATTTTCTGGAGTCCACCTTCTTGAGTTCTTTATATATGTTGGATATTAGTCCCCTATCTGATTTATGATAGGTAAAGATCCTTTCCTAATCTGTTGGTGGCCTTTTTGTCTTAATGATGGTGTCTTTTGCCTTGCAGAAACTTTGCAATTTTATGACATCCCATTTGTCGATTCTCTATCTTACAGCACAAGCCATTGCTGTTCTGTTCAGGAATTTTCCCCTGTGCCCATATCTTCAAGGCTTTTCCCCACTTTCTCCTCTATAAGTTTCAATATCTCTAGTTTTATGTGGAGTTCCTTAATCTATTTAGATTTGACCTTAGTACAACGAGACAGGAAAGGATCAATTCGAATTCTTCTACATGAAAACCGCCAGTTGTGCCAGCACCATTTGTTGAAAATGCTGTCTGTTTTCCACTGGATGGTTTTTGCTCCCTTGTCAAAGATCAAGTGACCATAGGTGTGTGGGTTCATTTCTGGGTCTTCAATTCTATTCCATTGGTCTAATTGCCTGTCGCTATACCAGTACCATGCAGTTTTTATCACAATGGCTCTGTAGTAAAGCTTTAGGTCAGGCATGGTGATTCCACCAGAGGTTCTTTTATCCTTGAGAAGAGTTTTTGCTATCCTAGGTTTTTTGTTATTCCAGATGAATTTGCAGATTGCCCTTTCTAATTCGTTGAAGAATTGAGTTAGAATTTTGATGGGGATTGCATTGAATCTGTAGATTGCTTTTGGCAAGATAGCCATTTTTACTATATTGATCCTGCCAATCCATGAGCATGGGAGATCTTTCCATCTTCTGAGATATTCTTTAATTTCTTTCTTAAGAGAATTGAAGTTCTTATCATACAGATCTTTCACTTCCTTAGTTAGAGTCATGCCAAGGAATTTTATATTATTTGTGACTATTGAGAAGGGTGTTGTTTCCATAATTTCTTTCTCAGCCTGTTTATCCTTTGTGTACAGAAAGGCCATTGACTTGTGTGAGTTAATTTTATATCCAGCTACTTCATTGAAGCTGTTTATCAGGCTTAGGAGTTCTCTGGTGGAATTTTTGGAGTCAAGTGATATTTTGACTTCTTCCTTTCCAATTTGTATCCCCTTGATCTCCTTTTGTTGTCAAATTGCTCTGGCTAGGACTTCAAGTACAATGTTGAATAGGTAGGGAGAAAGTGGGCAGCCTTGTCTAGTCCCTGATTTTAGTGGGATTGCTTCCAGCTTCTCACCATTTACTTTGATGTTGGCTACTGGTTTGCTGTAGGTTGCTTTTATCATGTTTAGGTATGGGCCTTGAATTCCTGATCTTTCCAAGACTTTTATCATGAATGGGTGTTGGATTTTTTCAAATGCTTTCTCAGCATCTAACGAGATGATCATGTGGTTTTTGTCTTTGAGTTTGTTTATATCGTGGATTACGTTTATGGATTTCCGTATATTGAACCATCCCTGCATCCCTGGGATGAAAAGTACTGGGTCAGGATGGATGATTGTTTTGATGTGTTCTTGGATTCGGTTAGCAAGAACTTTATTGAGGATTTTTGCATCGATATTCATAAGGCAAATTGGTCTGAAGTTCCCTATCTTTGTTGGGTCTTTTTGTGGTTTAGGTATCAGAGTAACTGTGGCTTCATAGAATGAGTTGGGTAGAGTACCTTCTGCTTCTATTTTGTGGAATAGTTTGTAAAGAACTGGCATTAGATCTTCTTTGAAGGTCTGATAGAACTCTGCACTAAACCCATCTGGACCTGGGCTATTTTTGGTTGGGAGACTATTAATGACTGCTTCTATTTCTTTAGGGGATATAGGACTGTTTAGATCATTAACCTGATCCTGATTTAACTTTGGCTCCGGGTATCTGTCTAGAAATTTGTCCATTTCATCCAGGTTCTCCAGTTTTGTTGAGTATAGCCTTTTGTAAAAGGATCTGATGGTGTTTGGGGTTTCTTCAGGATCTGTTGTTATGTCTCCCTTTTCATTTCTGATTTTGTTAATTGGGATGCTGTCCCTGTGCCCTCTAGTGAGTCTGGCTAAGGGTTTATCTATCTTGTTGATTTTCTCAAAGAACCAGCTCCTCATTTGGTTGATTCTTTGAATAGTTCTTTTTGTTTCCACTTGGTTGATTTTGCCCCTGAGTTTGATTATTTCCTGCAGTCTACTCCTCTTGGGTGAATTTGCTTCCTATTGTTCTAGAGCTTTTAGGTGTGTTGTCAAGCTGCTAGTGTGTGCTCTCTCTAGTTTCTTTTTGGAGGCACTCAGAGCTATGAGTTTTCCTCTTAGAAATATTTTCATTGTGTCCCATAAGTTTGGGTATGTTGTGGCTTCATTTTCATTAAATTCTATGAAGTCTTTACTTTCTTTCTTTATTTCTTGCTTGACCAAAGTATCATTGAGAAGAGTGTTGTTCAGTTACCACGTGAATGTTGGCTTTCTATTATTTATGTTGTTATTGAAGATCAACCTTAATCCATGGTGATCTGATAGGATGCATGGGACAATTTCAATATTTTTTTTTATCTGTTGAGGCTTGTTTTGTGACCAATTATGTGGTCAGTTTTGGAGACGGTACCATGAGGTGCTGTGAAGAAGGTATATCCTTTTGTTTTAGGATAAAATGTTCTGTAGATATCTGTTAGATCCATTTGTTTAATAACTTCTGTTAGTTTCACTGTGTCCCTGTTTAGTTTCTGTTTCCATGATCTGTCCATTGGTGAAAGTGGTGTGTTGAAGTCTCCCACTATTATTGTGTGAGGTGCAATGTGTGCTTTGAGCTTTACTAAAGTTTCGTTAATGAATGTGGCTGCCCTTGTATTTGGAGCATAGATATTCAGAATTGAGAGTTCCTCTTGGAAGGTTTTACCTTTGATGAGTATGAAGTGTCCCTCCTTGTCTTTTTTGATGACTTTGGGTTGGATGTCAATCTTATTAGATATTAGAATGGCTATTCCAGCCATTTTCTTGGAAAATTGTTTTCCAGCCTTTCATTCTGAGGTAGTGTCTGTCTATTTCCTTGAGATGGCTTTCCTATAAGCAGCAAAATGTTGGGTCCTGTTTGTGTAGCCAGTCTGTTAGTCTATGTCTTTTTATTGGGGAATTGAGTCCATTGATATTAAGAGATATTAAGGAAAAGTAATTGTTGCTTCCTGTTATTTTGTTGTTAAAGTTGGCATTCTGTTCTTGTGGCTGTCTTCTTTTAGGTTTGTTGAGGGATTACCTTCTTTTTTTTTCTAGGGCGTGGTTTCAGTCCTTATATTGGTTTTTGTTGTTGTTATTATCCTTTGAAGGGCTGGATTAGTGGAAAGATAATGTGTGAATTTGGTTTTGTCGTGGAATACTTTGGTTTCTCCATCTACAGTAATTGAAAGTTTGGCTGGGTATAATAGCCTGGTCTGGCATTTGTGTTCTCTTGGCTTCTTGTATGTTCATGGGCATCTTTCTTTAGGTTTGGGAAGTTTTCTTCTATAATTTTGTTGAAGATATTTGCTGGCCCTTTGAGTTGAAAATCTTCATTCTCATCTACTCCTATTATCCGTAAGTTTGGTCTTCTCATTGTGTCCTGGATTTCCTGGATGTTTTGAGTTAGGATCTTTTTGCATTTTATATTTTCTTTGATTGTTGTGCTGATGTTCTCTATGGAATCTTCTGCACCTGAGATTCTCTCTTCCATCTCCTGTATTCTGGTGCTGATGCTTGCATCTATGGTTCCAGATTTCTTTCCTAGGTTTTCTATCTCCAGTGTTGCCTCACTTTGGGTTTTCTTTATTGTGTCTACTTCCCTTTTTAGGTCTAGTATGGTTTTGTTCATTTCCATCATTTGTTTGGATGTGTTTTTCTGTTTTTCTATAAGGACTTGCAACTCTTTAGCAGTGTTCTCCTGTATTTCTTTAAGTGAGTTATTAAAGACCTTCTTGATGTCTTCTACCATCATCATGAAATATGCCTTTAAATCCAGGTCTAGGGTTTTGGGTGTGTTGGGGTGCCCTGGACTGGCTAAGGTGGGAGTACTGGGTTCTGATGATGGTGAGTGGTCTTGGTTTTTGTTAGTAAGATTCTTACTTCTGCCTTTTGCCATCTGGTAAACTCTGGAGTCAGTTGTTATAGTTTTCTCTGGTTAGAGCTTGTTCCTCTTGTGATTCTGTTATTCTCTACCAGCAGACCGGGGAGACTAGCTCTCTCCTGAGTTTCAGTGGTCAGAGCACTCTTTGCAGGCAGGCTCTCCTCTTTCAGGGAAGGTGCACAGATATCTGGCATTCAGACTTGCCTCCTGGCAGAAGATGAAGGCCCGAAACCGGACCTGTCCCAGAAGCTGTTAGCTTCTGTATTCCACACTTTCACCTGTGCAGACTAGTCTTGGTGGAGTCCAGAATCCAAGATGTCTCCCGCAGATGCTCAGGCAAAGCCCTCCCGGGCCGGGCAGACACCTATCCTCTGGCAGGGAAGGTGCCCAGATGTCTGGAGCCCGAAAAGGGATCTGCCTCAGATGCTCTGTGGCTCCCACCTGTCCCAGAAGCTGTCCACACTCTCATCTGGCAGAGTAGTCTCAGTGGAGTCCGGGATCCAAGATGTCTCCCGCAGATGCTCAGGCAAAGCCCTCGCCTTCATTTTCATTGAATCCTAGAAAATATTTTATTTCCTTCTTTATTTTTTCTTTGACACAGTTGTCATTGAGTAAAGAGTTGGTCAGTTTCCATGGGTGTGTATGCTTTCTGTTGTTTCTGTTGATATCCATGGTGGTCTGATAGTATTCAGGGAGCTATTTCAATTTATCTTTTGAAATTTGCTTTGTGACCCAATATGTGGTCAATTTTGGAGAAAGCTCTGTGAAGTGCTAAGAAAAAGGTATATTCTTTTGTGTTCAGGCAGAGTATTCAGCAAATATCTGTTAGGTTCATTTGGTTTATAATCTTAGTTAACTCCATAATTTTTGTTGATATCTAGTTTCTTGAGTTCTTTATATATTTTGGATATTGCCTTAACATAATTTGCAGGCAGGAGAGATTGTAGGTCAAAGTTTTTGCAGCTGGGTTGCTGTCTACATTTCTCTTTCATAGCCTGCAGAGTACTTTCCTGCACCAAACAGACTAGAATGTAGAGGCAAAGGTTCCATGTAGGCACAAGCTTGATATCTTCATATAAAATTAGTTATGTGGGTGTTTTCCTTAGCGATGGGGCCCCATTGTTAGTTTGCAGAGAACAACCTTTTGTCTTAGCAACAACCTAGGAAGTTTGGGGAGTTCCATGGGACCCCCTTGCACAACATCTCAGTTGATTGCAACCCAGTTCTGCCACTAAAAGTCTCATCTGACAACAAGAGATGGCCAGTTGACACTATATCCCCCATAACTAGAAGTCCTCATTAGAATCACCTTCATAGCTTCCAGGAAGTTTCCACTTATTAACTCCAGCTTTCTGTCCCCACTCTCTCCTTCTACCCCATCCCCTCTGCCTGATCCCCCAGATCCCATCCCCAATAGTCCCCTAGTCCACCTGTAAAATCTATTCCATTTACCCCTCCCAGGGAAATACATGCATCCCATATAGACCCTTCTACTTATCTAACCTCTCTGGGTCTCTGGATTTTAGCTTGATTATCATTTACTTAATAGCTAATATCTACTTATAAGTGAATACATACTATATTTGCCTTTTGGGGTCCGGGTTACCTCACACAGGATGATATTTTTTTCTAGTCCCATCCATTTGCCTGGAAATTTCATGTTGACATTTTTTAAAAATGCAGAGTGATACTCAATTGTGTAAATATACCACATTTTTGGTTCAGTCTTCTTTTGAGGGGCATCCAGGTTGATTCCAATAATTGGCTATTATGAATAAAGCTACAATGAACATAGTTGAGCATGTGTCCTTGTGATAGGATGGAACATTCTTTGGATACACCCAAGAGTGGTATAGCTGATCTTGAGGTAGCTTGATTCCCAACTTTCTGGGCAACTGCCATGCTGATTTCCAAAATGGCTGCACAATTTGCATCCCCACCAGCAGTGGAGGAGTGTTCCCCTTACTCCACATCATCACAAGCGTGAGCTGTCACTTGTGTTATAGATCTTAGCCATTCTGACAGGTGTAAGATAGAATCTTGAAGTAGGTTTGATTTGCATTTCCCTAATGACTAAGGATATTGAACATTTCTTTAAATGTTTCACACCCATTTGAGTTTTCTCTATTGAGCATTCTGTTTAGATCTATAATCCATTTTAAAAGTTGGGTTATTTGGGGTTTTTAAAACTTTTTATTGATTCTTTATGATTTTCTCATCATGCATCCCTGTTCTAGTCATCTCCCCATTCCCTCATATTCGTCTTTCACCTTTGCAACACCCCCAAATAAAATACGTGTGCACACACAAAAACAAACAGTAACAACAAAAAGCATTTTTAAAAATCTCGTCTTGGAAGCTGTAGTATATCACAGAGTGTCCTACAGTATATCCCTCTGTTCACACATCTTCACTTGCAAATGCTCATTGCTATATTGGTCTGGTTCAAGATCTCTTGCTCTGTGACACCATCAATATTGGAACCTTACTGGGATTCCTCCCAGTTTTCTTGTTGTTGCCCTGTGTCATGGAGATCCTGCAGCTTTGGAATAGCAGAGCCTGCTCTTTTCACAGATTGCATAGATTTTAGAGTGGGCCAATTCAGAGCCCTGGAGCTGACCCTGTGTGGTAGCTGAGCTGTTCAACCCACCAGCTTTCCCTTATCTGTGCCACCAGGATGAGTTCTCCAAGCACTGCTTGCCAGGAGCACAAAGTCCACAAAGATCTGCTGTACAAGTGGGTCAGAAAATCTAAGCACAGATGCATTAAGAGGCTAAGGAAATGATACCACTTTATTAACCTCACTCAACCTATTGTAGAATAGGTCAAAAGATGACAGACCTTTTGATAATGCAATTCCTCTCTGTGATAAGAATAAAATGAGCCAAAATGCATGGCATCTCCAGTTTTCAAGATGCTGTTCAAGATGATCACTGCTTTATTGTATTATTATATTATTAGTGCAATAATGCATCTAAGAGATTAGAACTTGCTGAAAGCAAGATAAAGAGGCCATAAACCCTAAATACCTTTACTAATGTCTTGGGTTCCTTGAGAAAGTAAAACCTTGAGCTTTCTGGAATAGCTTACCTTCAGATAACTCCTGATAACCCAGGGATATCTCAAATGTTCTTCATGCATCAGTCCTCCTGGGTCGGATTTCATGTACTCCATGGATGGCAAAGCTATCTCACACAGCCAGGTCAGCTCCGTAGGATTTGGAGAAAGCACACAAACTTGAGCATTTAAGGGTACCATGCTATGGCTGTATGTGGGAGTTAAGAATCTGTTGAGAAACAGTACAGGTGTCCACAATCTAGAAAAAGCATACAGACTTGAAAATTACCTTCCTATAGGAACCAATCAGCATGAGACAGCATATCTAAAGTAAAGATCAGAAAGATTTTAGGAATTCCTAGTTAGACTGACTGGTGAAGTTGTTTCCCTCCCAAATCCAATCAGTAAAGCCTAGAGGATTTGGTTGCTTTGGAAATGAAAACAGCAGACAGGACTTGAAGGAACAGTAAACATCAAGGAAACATGAATTCACCAACAGATCATAGTAATAGTACTCTAACATCAATTAGGTTGAAATTTAATCTGTAAGGAATTAAAAATCATTGTTCATCAAACATCAAGTTCTAACAGAAAGCAGAGAAGTAACTCAATAATAGCAAAAAAGAAAAGTGACCAATCAACATGAAAAGATCAATAAAGAAAGCACTAGGTTTTAAGGATAAGACAAAAATTCTGGACAGAAAGAATACACATAATGGGGGTTGGGGATTTAGCTCAGTGGTAGAGCGCTTGCTTAGCAAGTGCAAGGCCCTGGGTTTGGTCCTCAGCTATAGAAAAACAAAACAAAACAAAACAGAATATATATAATGAATGAGACATAAAATGCAACAGAGAGGCGAGGACGTTGGCTGTGTTGGTTGGTTTTTTATTAACTTGACACAAATCCAGTCATATCTGGAAACAGGGATTCTTACCTGAAAAAAAAAAAAGAAAACAACTCCGTGAGAGTAGCCTATGGGAAGTCTATGGATCATGTCTTGATTAATGATTGATGGAGGAGTGTCCAGCTCACTGTGAACAATGCCATTCCTGGGCAAGTGGTCCTGTGTTGTATAAGAATGTAAGTTAAGCAAGCCAGTAAGCAGCATTCTTCTATGGTTTCTGCTTCAGTTTTGGCCTCCAGATTCCTGTCTTGACTTCTTTTGATGATGAACTGTGATGTGGAAGTGGAAACCAAATAAATCCTTTCCTCCTCAAATGGCTTTTGGTCATGTTTTGTTTTGTTTTGTTTTGTTTTGTTTTTCTTTCCAGAGCAATAGAAACCCTAAGACAGAAATTGGTACTAGGTTCGTGGGATACTGCTGTAGCAGATAATTGTTTTGTTTTGGGGGAGAACTGTCAAAGTTGTGGAAAAGCCATTGTGCTCAGAGCTTCATGGGATGTTCTGTGGGATCTTTTTTTAAAAAATTTTATTCATTTTTATTATTTTTAATAAGGCATTTTATTAGATATTTTTTCATTTAGATTTCAAATGCTATCCCCAAAGCACCCTATACCCTCCCCCGCCCTGCTCCCCAACCCACCCACTCCTGCTTCCTGGCCCTGGCATTCCCCTGTACTGAGGCATATAAAGTTTGCAAGACCTAGGGGCCTCTCTTCCCAATGATGGCCAACTAGGCCATCTTCTGCTATATATGCAGCTAGAGACACGAGCTCCAGGGGTACTGGTTAGTTCATATTGTTGTTCCACCTATAGGGTTGCAGACCCCTTTAGCTCCTTGGGTACTTTCTCTAGTTCCTACATTGGGGGTGCTGTGTTCCATCCAAGAGCTGACTGTGAGCATCCACTTCTGTATTTGCCAGGCACTGACATAGCCTCACAAGAGATAGCTATATCAGGGTCCTGCCAGCAAAATCTTTCTGGCATATGCAATAGTGTCTGGGTTTAGTGGTTGTATATGGGATGGATCCCGGGTGGAGCAGTCTCTGGATGGTCTTTCCTTCCATCTCAGCTCTGAACTTTGTCTCTGTAACTCCTTCCATGGGTATTTTGTTCCCCACTCTAAGAAGGAGCGAAGTATCCACACTGGTCTTCCTTATTCTTGAGTTTCATGTGTTTTGCAAATTGTATCTTGGAAATTCTAAGTTTCTGTGCTAATAGCCACTTATCAGTGAGTGCATATCAAGTGACTTCTTTTGTGATTGGGTTACCTCACTCACAATGATATCCTCCAGATGCAACCATTTGCCTAAGAATTTCATAAATTAATTGTTTTTAATTGCTGAGTAGTACTCCAGTGTGTAAATGTACCACATTTCCTGTATCCATTACTCTGTTGAGGAACATCTGGGTTCTTTCCAGCTTCTAGCTATTATAAATAAGGCTGCTATGAACATAGTGGAGCATGTGTCCTTATAGTAACTTGGAACACCTTCTGGGTATATGCCCAGGAGAGGTATTGCTGGATCTTCTGGTAGTACTATGTCTACTTTTCTGAGGAACCGCCAGACTGATTTCCAGAGTGGTTGTACCAACTTGCAATCCCACCAACAATGGAAGTGTCCCTCTTTCTCCACATCCTCACCAGCATCTGCTGTCACCTAAATTTTTGATCTTAGCCATTCTGACTGGTGTGAGGTGGGATCTCAGGGTTGTTTTGATTTGCATTTCCCTGATGATTAAGGATGTTGAACATTTTTTCAGTTGCTTCTCAGCCATTCGGTATTCCCCAGTTGAGAATTCTGTGTTTAGCTCTGTACCACCCACCCTTTTTTTTTTTTTTTTGGTTTTTCGAGACAGGGTATTTCTGTGTAGCCCTGGCTGTCCTGAGGACCAGGCTGGCCTCGAACTCAGAAATCCTCCTGCCTCTGCCTCCCAAGTGCTGGGATTAAAGGCATGTGCCACCACTGCCCAGCTTGTACCCCCTTTTTTTAATGGAGTTATTTGATTTTCTGGAGTCCATCTTCTTGAGTTCTTTATGTATATTGGATATTAGTCCTCTATCTGATTTAGGATTGGTAAAGATCCTTTCCCAATCTGTTGGTGGCCTTTTTGTTTTATTGACAGTGTCTTTTGAATTACAGAAGCTTTGCAATTTTATGACATCCCATTTGTCGATTCTCGATCTTACAGCACAAGCCCTTGCTATTCTGTTCAGAAATTTTTCCCCAGTGCCCATATCTTCGAGGTTTTCCCCACTTTCTCCTCTATAAGTTGCAGTGTCACTGGTTTTATGTGGAGTTCCTTGATCCACTTAGAGTTGACCTTCGGAGATAAGAATGGATCAATTCACATTCTTCTACGTGATAACCGCCAGTTGTGCCAGCACCATTTGTTGAAAATGCTGTCTTTTTTCCACTGGATGGTGTTAGCTCCCTTGTCAAAGATCAAGTGACCATAGGTGTGTAGTTTCATTTCTGGGTCTTCAATTCTATTCCATTGGTCTACCTGTCTGTTGCTATACCAGTACCATGCAGTTTTTATCACAGCTGCTCTATAATACAGCTTTAGGTCAGGCATGGTGATTCCACAAGAGGTTCTTTTATCATTGAGAAGAGCTTTTGTTATCCTAGGTTTTTTGTTATTCCAGATGAATTTGCAGATTGATCTTTCTAATTTGTTGAAGAATTGAGTTGGACTTTTGATGGGGATTGCACTGAATCTGTAGATTGCTATTGGCAAGATAGTCATTTTTACTATATTGATCCTGCCAATCCATGAGCATGGGAGATCTTTCCATCTTCTGAGATCTTCTTTGATTTCTTTCTTCAGAGGCTTGAAGTCCTTATCATACCAATCTTTCACTTCCTTAGTTAGAGTCACACCAAGGTATTTTATGTTTTTTGTAACTATTGTGAAGGGTGTTGTTTCCCTAATTTCTTTTTCAGCCTGTTTATCCTTTGTGTAGAGAAAGGCGACTGATTTAATTTTATATCTAGCTACTTCACTGAAGCTGTTTATCAGGTTTAGGAGTTCTCTGTTGGATCTTTAGGATCACTTTATATATACTATCATATCATCTGAAAATAGTAATATTTTGACTTCTTCCTTTCCAATTTGTATCCCCTTGACCTCCTTTTGTTGTCTAATTGCTCTGGCTAGGATTTCAAGTACTATATTGAACAGGTAGGGAGAAAGTGGGCAGCCTTGTCTAGTCCCCGATTTTAGTGGGATTTCCTCCAGCTTCTCTCCATTAGTTTGATGTTGGCTACCGGGCCCGCCTATATTGCTTTTATTATGTTTAGGTATGGGCCTTGAATTCCAGATCTTTGCGAGACTTTTATCATGAATGGGTGTTAGGTTTTGTCAAATGCTTTCTCAGCATCTAACGAGATGATCATGTGGTTTTTGTCTTTTGAGTTTTTTTATATCATGGATTAAGTTGATGAATTTCCATTTATTAAACCATCCCTGCACCCGTGGAATGAGGCCTACTTGATCATGATGGATGATTGTTTTGATGTGTTCTTGGATTCAGTTAGCAAGAATTTTATTGAGTATTTTTTCATCGATATTCATAAGGCAAATTGGTCTGAAATTCTCTATCTTTGTTGGGTCTTTTTGTGGTTTAGGTATCAGAGTAATTGTGGCTTCATAAAATGAGTTGGGTAGAGGACCTTCTATTTCTATTTTGTGGAATAGTTTGAAGAGAATTGAAATTAGGTCTTCTTCGAAGGTCTGATAGAATCCTGCACTAAACCTATCTGGTCCTGGGCTTTTTGTTTGTTTGTTTGTTTGTTTGTTTGGGAGACTATTAATGACTGCTTCTATTTCTTTACGGGATATGGGACTGTTTCGGTCATTAAGCTGATCCTGATTTAACTTTGGTGCCTGGTATCTGTTTAGAAATTTGTCCATTTCATCCAGGTTTTCCAGTTTTGTTGAGTATAGCCTTTTGTAGTAGGATCTGATGATGTTTCGGATTTCCTCGGGTTCTGTTATGTCTCCTTTTCATTTCTGATTTTTTTTAATTAGGATACTGGCCCTGTGCCATCTAGTTAGCAAGACTAACTAGAGGGTTTATCTATCTTGTTGATTTTCTCAAAGAACCAGCTCCTGGTTTGGTTGATTCTTTGAATAGTTCTTGTTTCCACTTGGTTGACTTCAGCCCTGAGTTTGATTATTTCCTTCCATCTACTCCTCTTGGGTGAATTTGCTTTGAGGTGTGCTGTCAAGCTGCTAGTGTATGCTCTCTCTAGTTTCTTTTTGGAGGCACTCAGAGCTATGAGTTTTCCTCTTAGAAATGCTTTCATAAGCTTGTCCCATAAGCTTGGGTGTGTTGTGGCTTCATTTTCATTAAACTCTAAAAAGTCTTTAATTTCTTTCTTTCTTTCTTCCTTCACCAAGGTATCATTGAGTAGAGTGTTGTTCAACTTCCACGTGTATGTGGGCTTTCTATTATTTATATTGTTATTGAAGATCAGCCTTAGTCTGTGGTGATCTGATAGGATGCATGGGATAATTTCAATATTTTTGTATCTGTTGAGGCTTGTTTTGTGACCAATTATATGGTTGATTTTGTAGAAGGTGCCATGAGGTGCTGAGAAGGTATATCCTTTTGTTTTAGGATAAAATGTTCTGTAGATATCTGCTAAAACCATTTCTTTCATGACTTCTGTTAGTTTTACTGTGTCTCTGTTTAATTTCTGTTTCCAGGATCTGTCCATTGATGAGAGTGGGGTGTTGAAGTCTCCCACTATTATTGTGTGAGGTGCAATATGTGCTTTGAGCTTTATTATAGTTTCTTTAATGAATGTGGATGCCCTTGTATTTGGCGCATAGATATTCAGAATTGAGAGTTCATCTTGGAAGATTTTACCTTTGATGAGTATCTTTTTTTGATAACTTTGGGTTGGAAGTTGATTTTATTCAATATTAGAATGGCTACTCCAGCTTGTTTCTTCAGACCATTTGCTTGGAAAATTGTTTTCCAGCCTTTTACCCTGATGTAGTATCTGTCTTTTTCCCTGAGGTGGGTTTCCTGTAAGCAGCAAAAAGTTGGGTCTTGTTTATGTAGCCAGTCTGTTAGTCTATGTCTTTTTATTTGTGAATTGAATCCATTGATATTAAGAAATATTAAGGAAAAGTAATTGTTGCTTCCTGTTAATTTTTTATTAGAGTTGGGATTCTGTTCTTGCAGCTGTCTTCTTTTAGGTTTGTTGAAGGATTACTTTCTTGCTTTTTCTAGGGTGTAATTTCCATCCTTGTGTTGGTGGTTTCCCTTTATTATCCTTTGAAGGGCTGGATTCATGGAAAGATATTGTGTGAATTTGGTTTTGTCATGGAGTACTTTGGTTTCTCCATCTATGGTAATTGAGAGTTTTGTTAGGTATAGTAGCCTGGGCTGGCATTTGTATTCTCTTAGGGTCTGCATAACATCTGTCCAGGATCTTCTGGCTTTCATAGTCTCTGGTGAAAAGTCTGGTATAATTCTGATAGGTCTGCCTTTATATATTACTTGATGTTTTTCCCTTACTGCTTTTAATATTCTATCTTTATTTAGTGCATTTGTTGTTCTGATTATTATGTGTCAGGAGGAATTTCTTTTCTGGTCCAGTCTATTTGGAGTTCTGTAGGCTTCTTGTATGTTCATGGGCATCTCTTTCTTTAGGTTAGGGAAGTTTTCTTCTATAATTTTGTTGAAGATATTTACTGGCCTTTTAAGTTGAAAATCTTCATTTTCATCTATACCTATTATCCTAAGGTTTGGCCTTCTCATTGTGTCCTGGATTTCCTGGATGTTTTGGGTTAGGATATTTTTGCATTTTTCATTTTGCATTTTCTTTGATTGTTGTGCTGATGTTCTCTATGGAATCTTCTGCACCTGAGATTCTCTCTTCCATCTCTTGTATTCTGTTGCTGATGCTTGCATCTATGGTTCCTGATTTCTTTCCTAGGGTTTCTTTTCTTTTCCTTTTTTTTGGGGGGGGGGTGGTGTTTGTTTTTTTTGAGACAGGGTTTCTCTGTGTAGCCCTGGCTGTCCTGGCACTCACTTGGTAGACCAGGCTGGCCTTGAACTCAGAAATCTGCCTGCCTCTGCCTCCCAAGTGCTAGGATTAAAGGCGTGTGCCACCACTGCTCAGCTTTCCTAGGGTTTCTATCTCCAGAATTGTCTCTCTTTGGGTTTTCTTCATTGTTTCTACTTCCATTTTTAGATCTTGGATGGTTTTGTTCAATTCCAGCACCTGTTTGGTTGTGTTTTCCTGTAATTCTTTAAGGGATTTTTGTGATTCCTCTTTCAGGGCTTCTACCTGTTTAGCAGTGTTCTCCTGTATTTCTTTAATTCAGTTATTAATGTCTTTCTTAAAATCCTCTACCAGCATCATGAGATATGATTTTAAATCCAAATCTTACTTTTTGGGTGTGTTGGGGTATCCAGGACTCGCTGTGGTGGGCATACTGGGTTCTGATGATGCCCGGTGGTCTTTGTTTCTGTTAGTAAGACTCTTTCATTTGAGTTTTGCCGTCTGTTAATCTCTGGTGTTAGATGTTCTAGCTGTCTGTCTGGAGCTTGTTCCTCCTGTGATTCTTTAGCCTCTGTCAGCACTCCTGGGAGACCAACTCTCTTCTGAGTCCCAGGGGTCAGAGCATTCTCTGCAGGCAAGCTCTCCTCTTGCAGGGAAGATGCACAGAAGTCTGGAGCTCAGATCCACCTCCTGAGTCCAGGGGTCAGAGTCCTCCCTGGAGGCCGACTTTCCTCTGGCAGGGAAGGTGCCCAGGGGTCTGGGTCTCAGCTCTGTCTCCTGGCTGAGGATGAAGTCCCAAAGGGACCCTGTCCAAGAGACTCTGTTGCTTCTGCCGCCCATGTGCTCTCCTGCGTAGACTGGTCTCAGTGATCCCAAGATTCTGGATGTGCTAGGGCTTGCCTTTGTTCTTTGTCCCTGTTCCTGCTAGCACAAGACACTCTGGGTTTTTTGGAACTGATGTTGCGTTCCATTCACCAGTGATCCTAAGATCCTGGGTGTGCTAGGGTGTCTGCAGCGTGGAGAGTCCTCCGTTCTGTGGGATCTTGTAAGATAATGCTGAGAGCAACTCAGACAATGGATGCCTGGCTTACGACATTTCCAAGGGATGCAAAGACTCTACTGAGGCTGTTCTAATAATATGTCAAATTAAAGAACTGTGGTCAGCTTGGGCTAAATACTCAGCCATGATTAACAAGTGACCAGTAGCATTGAAGTCAAACCTGTGCTTTACTAGGATGTTTGATGTTGATGCTCACTAGCTGGAGTTGAGAAATTGGTGGTGATTAAAAAGAGGCCACCATCACTGAGGATAGTAGGTCTAGGAGTATTTCCTCGGGGTCAGCACATAGAAGCTGTGGTCCAGAAGGGGACTGTACTGTACCTCATGGTGGCAGCCAAACTTGGCAATGTGATGTTTCTTTCCCACATGGTACTAGTTTTGAAGGCATGAAGAGGTCATAGAGACTGGCTAAGGTTTGGCACCATGAGAGACCAATAGTGAAGGTTTAGCCTCAGGGCTGTGATGTGGAAGTGTAAGCCAAACAAACCCTTTTTTCCCCAACTTGCTTTTGGTCATGGTGTTTTGTCACAGCAATAGAAACCCTAAGATATTGGCTTAATTGGTAAAGTATTTGACATCTTTAAGATGAAGGTCCTGATTCCAGATCCTAACTAATCACTCATGTTAAAAAAATAATTAAAAAGCTAGGCTTGGTGGCACATCTCTGTAATCCCAGCATGGAGTCTGGGGGTATATTTGCTGGACAGCTAATATTGTCAAATTTGTGAGTTCCAGATTCATTGAGTGTCATAGTTTACTTCTCTGTTGTTGTGATAAATGTCATAACCAAAAAAGCAGATTGGGAAGGAAACAGTTTATTTCATCTTACAGCTTCGAGTCATGTCAGACTTTAAGTCAGGACCTCAAGGCAGGAGTCTGGAGGCAGGAACTGAAGGAGAGACCAAAGAGGAATTCTGCTTACTAGCTCACTTTTCCTGGCTTTCTCGGGTTGCTTTTATGTACAACCTAGGACAACCTTCCTGGATAGCACTGCCCACAGTGGACTAGATCCCTCCACATTAATCATTAATTAAAAACAAAATGCCCCAAAGAGTAAATAAATGCAAGGAAAAGAATTTCTAGACAAAAACTGAAGGAATTCTTCCTGCCTACCTTATAAAAATGCTAAAGATGGGGGGTGTGGGCATGACACTTTTAATCCCAGCACTTGGGAGGCAGAGGTAGGTGGATCTCTTGGATCTAGGCCCAAGTTGGTCTACAGAGCGAGTTCCAGGACAGTCAAAACTACACAGAGAAACCTTGTCTCAAAAAAAAAGAAAAGAAAGGAAAAAGGGAAGAAAGAAAAGAAAAGAAAAAAATGCTAAAGGGAATGCCTCAAGCTAAATGGTGCTAAATAGTATGAGCATACAAAATATTTAAAATACAGAACAGTGGTACTAGTAAGTTCATTGACCAGTTAAAAATGTTCAAATATTATAATGGGACATATAAAGAAATATCTTTTATATAAAGACTAAAACTATTTAGGATAATACTAGCTATCATAATTTTAAGAGAAATACAGTATAAAATATGTACATTTTTCTTTTCTTTTTTAAATATGTAAATTTTAATGCCAAAACGTATGTGGGGGAAATGAAATAAAAAAGGTTTTCATGCAACTGAAATTACAAGATTAAACTTTCTTGTTACAACTTGCATTTTGGAAGATGTCTTCTTTTTATTGTTCTAATAATATATAGGTGTGTGTGTGTGCATGTAGGTATGACCATGTGAGTGTAGGAGACTGTAGAAGCCAGAGGCACCAGACCCTCTGCAGTTATGGTTTCAGAGCTACCTGATGTGGGTGCTTGGAACTAGAAGAACAATAAAAGTTCTTAATCTCTGAGCCATCTTTCTAGTCCCTTATTAGATACTTTATATAAACCTCAAAATTACAAATCAAGTATTTATAACAGATACCAAAAAAGTAAGGTATTAAAACATATTACTAAGGAAAAAAACAGTCAAAAAAGGAAAAGAAAGAAAAGAACAATCTACGAAGCAAACAGAAAATTAAGTTTTAAAATGGCAGTAATGAGGTTTATCTGTCTTAAACTATCTATTATGGGAAAAAGAGACAAAGAAAGTCATTATGAAATAAGGGTATTGGGGCTGGAGAGATGGCTCAGTGGTAAAGAGTACTGACTGGTCTTCCAAAGGTCCTGAGTTCAATTCCCAGCAACCACATGGTGGTTCACAACCATCTGTAATGGGATCTGATGGCCTCTTCTGGTGTGTCTAAAGACAGCTACAGTGTTCTCATATAAATAAAATAAATAAAATCTCTTTAAAAAAAAGAAAGGTGTTGAGGAGAGACATACAAAGATGTATAAAAATATCAGGGGGCTAGAGAAGTTTGAGTAGTGAGTTGGAAGCTATATCTGTGAGAGTGGATGAAAAGAAAGTTAAGACAGAAAAATAATAGCTCCTGTTTCGAAAGAGAATGTATGATGATGCATTATTCTGAAAATAGTGCTTGCATTCTAGGAGTCTGGAACTCTTGCTGGACCTCACCGCCAAAGTTAATAATACATCTTGAGGTCACTTATGACTGCTATCTTACTGTGTACTCATCTTGTTTGTTTAATGTGCCTTTAAGAGAACAATGTAACAACCAACTTGCTTGTCTTGGCTTTCCATGTAATCAACTTTTACAATCTAAGCTAATGCTTAGCTGTAATCTTAAGATATGTACCCTTCCATGCTCCTGACCCAGAACAATTTATGTGTATCATTTGCTAAAAGAAGCAGATACAGAGATTGAAAGCAACCTCCTAAAAATCTACCATAAAGGTTGAAAGCATCCAAAATGAAGATAATTCACCAGGAGGAATAAAACAACAATAAATAAATAAAACAACAATAAATAAATAAATGGGAAAGAAAAGAAGATTTGAAAAAACTGGAGGAAATCTTCATCCCAACAGATGCTCAAAACACAACAAAGAAACAAAACTATGAGACATTGACCCACTACAACACCTAGACAGTTCCTAAAAGGCTAGAAACCAAAAACAATGAGATAGATGCGGTGCCAGAAAAAAAATCAATGACCATATAGAAGAGTCCAACAAACAGATGAATAAAAGAAGAAAGTCAATTCAGGATGCGAAAAAGAAAGTTATCAAAATGAATGAAGTGCTCCATAATTTATAGGAGAAATCTTCAAACACAGAGGAAAATATCAAAAATGAAATTGAGACTCTGAAAATGAAGTGATTAGAAATACTAGAAACAAGAGTCAACCAATTTAATAAAACTGCAGTGGCAAGAAAGATCAACAGACAAAACTAAGCAGAAGAATGAATTTGGGCTAGAAGATAAGGTCTAGACAATAATACATTATTAAAATATAAATAAAGGAAAATTAACAAACATGACAAAAATAAATAAATACTTACAGGAGTGCCAGGAAGTTTTTGAGAGATCAAATGTAATATTGTGTAGAGACAAGAGACAAGATAATAAAAATTTAACAAAAAAATTCACAAACCTAGAGGGGAAAATGGGCATCCAAACACAAGATGTAGCCACCTGCAGCCACACTAACTGGGTTCCTGAGTGGGAGGCCGGAGCTGTATGGAAAGAAATGGCGAGAGAAATAATGGAGGCCAAGGCACGTTTCTGTTCAAGGCCTCTGAAGTTTACTGAGAGTCCGTGCTTATAAAGAGGGTAGGCGGGAGGCGGCCTCAGCCTCAGCAGCAGCAGTCGCCATCTTGGTTCCGGGACTCAGCAGAACTTAGGAAATTAGTCTGAACAGGTTAGAGGGTGCGCCAGAGAACCTGACAGCTTCTGGGACGGGCAGAAGCACAGAGCCGCTGAGGCAGCAGCCTGGGCGGGCCGCAGACAACCGGCCACCATCCGGACCAGAGGACAGGTGTCCGCCTGGCTTGGGAGGCGACCTCAGCCTCAGCAGCAGCGGTCGCCATCTGGGTTCCGGGACTCCGCGGGACCTAGGAAATTAGTCTGAACAGGTTAGAGGGTGCACCAGAGAACCGGACAGCTTCTGGGACGGGCGGAAGCACAGAGCCGCTGAGGCAGCAGCCTGGGCGGGCCGCAGATAACCGGCCACCATCCGGACCAGAGGACAGGTGTCCGCCTGGCTTGGGAGGCGACCTCAGCCTCAGCAGCAGCGGTCGCCATCTGGGTTCCGGGACTCCGCGGGACCTAGGAAATTAGTCTGAACAGGTTAGAGGGTGCACCAGAGAACTGGACAGCTTCTGGGACGGGCGGAAGCACAGAGCCGCTGAGGCAGCAGCCTGGGCGGGCCGCAGATAACCGGCCACCATCCGGACCAGAGGACAGGTGTCCGCCTGGCTTGGGAGGCGACCTCAGCCTCAGCAGCAGCGGTCGCCATCTGGGTTCCGGGACTCCGCGGGACCTAGGAAATTAGTCTGAACAGGTTAGAGGGTGCACCAGAGAACCGGACAGCTTCTGGGACGGGCGGAAGCACAGAGCCGCTGAGGCAGCAGCCTGGGCGGGCCGCAGATAACCGGCCACCATCCGGACCAGAGGACAGGTGTCCGCCTGGCTTGGGAGGCGGCCTCAGCCTCAGCAGCAGCAGTCGCCATCTTGGTTCCGGGACTCAGCAGAACTTAGGAAATTAGTCTGAACAGGTTAGAGGGTGCGCCAGAGAACCTGACAGCTTCTGGGACGGGCAGAAGCACAGAGCCGCTGAGGCAGCAGCCTGGGCGGGCCGCAGACAACCGGCCACCATCCGGACCAGAGGACAGGTGTCCGCCTGGCTTGGGAGGCGACCTCAGCCTCAGCAGCAGCGGTCGCCATCTGGGTTCCGGGACTCCGCGGGACCTAGGAAATTAGTCTGAACAGGTTAGAGGGTGCACCAGAGAACCGGACAGCTTCTGGGACGGGCGGAAGCACAGAGCCGCTGAGGCAGCAGCCTGGGCGGGCCGCAGATAACCGGCCACCATCCGGACCAGAGGACAGGTGTCCGCCTGGCTCGGGAGACGGCCTCGGCCTCAGGAGCAGCGGTCACCATCTTGGTTCCAGGACTCCCTGGAACTTAGGATTTTAGTCTGCACAGGTGAGAGTCTGCACCACAGAAGCTGACAGCTTCTGGGAACTGCCAAAGCAACACAGCTTCTGAGAGAGGCCCTGTTTTGGGCCTTCTTCTTCGACCAGGAGGAGGTCCAAAAACAAGATATCTGCACACCTTCCCTGTAAGAGAGCTTGCCAGCAGAGAGTGCTCTGAGCACTGAAACTCAGAGGAGAGAATCTGTCTCCCAGGTCTGCTGAGAGACGGTAACAGAATCACCAGAAGAACAATCTCTAAACAGAGTCAACTATAACTACTAACTCCAGAGATTACCAGATGGCGAAAGGTAAACGGAGGAATCCTACTAACAGGAACCAAGACCACTCACCATCATCAGAACCCAGTACTCCCACTTCGCCCAGTCCAGGGCACCCCAACACACCCGAAAACCTAGACCTAGATTTAAAAGCATATCTCATGATGATGGTAGAGGACATCAAGAAGGACTTTAATAAATCACTTAAAGAAATACAGGAGAACACTGCTAAAGAGTTACAAGTCCTTAAAGAAAAACAGGAAAACACAATCAAACAGGTAGAAGTCCTTACAGAAAAAGAGGAAAAAACATACAAACAGGTGATGGAAATGAACAAAACCATACTAGACCTAAAAAGGGAAGTAGAAACAATAAAGAAAACTCAAAGTGAGGCAACACTGGAGATAGAAACCCTAGGAAAGAAATCTGGAACCATAGATTTGAGCATCAGCAACAGAATACAAGAGATGGAAGAGAGAATCTCAGGTGCAGAAGATTCCATAGAGAACATCGGCACAACAATCAAAGAAAATGGAAAATGCAAAAAGATCCTAACTCAAAATATCCAGGAAATCCAGGACACAATGAGAAGACCAAACCTACGGATAATAGGAGTGGATGAGAATGAAGATTTTCAACTTAAAGGGCCAGCAAACATCTTCAACAAAATTATTGAAGAAAACTTCCCAAATATAAAGAAAGAGATACCTATGAACATACAAGAAGCCTACAGAACTCCAAATAGACTGGACCAGAAAAGAAATTCCTCCCGACACATAATAATCAGAACAACAAATGCACTAAATAAAGATAGAATACTAAAAGCGGTAAGGGAAAAAGGTCAAGTAACATACAAAGGCAAGCCTATCAGAATTACACCAGATTTTTCACCAGAGACTATGAAAGCCAGAAGAGCCTGGACAGATGTTATACAGACACTAAAAGAACACAAATTCCAGCCCAGGCTACTATACCCTGCCAAACTCTCAATTACCATAGATGGAGAAACCAAAGTATTCCACGACAAAACCAAATTCTCACATTATCTCTCCACGAATCCAGCCCTTCAAAGGGTAATAACAGAAAAAAACCAATACAAGAACGGGAACAATGCCCTAGAAAAAACAAGAAGGTAATCCCTCAACAAACCTAAAAGAAGACAGCCACAAGAACAGAATGCCAACTTTAACAACAAAAATAACAGGAAGCAACAATTACTTTTCCTTAATATCTCTTAACATCAATGGTCTCAACTCCCCAATAAAAAGACATAGACTAACAAACTGGCTACACAAACAAGACCCAACATTTTGCTGTTTACAGGAGACACATCTCAGAGAAAAAGATAGACACTACCTCAGAATAAAAGGCTGGAAAACAATTTTCCAAGCAAATGGTATGAAGAAACAAGCTGGAGTAGCCATCCTAATATCTGATAAGATTGACTTCCAACCCAAAGTCATCAAAAAAGACAAGGAGGGGCACTTTGTTCTCATCAAAGGTAAAATCCTCCAAGAGGAACTCTCAATTCTGAATATCTATGCGCCAAATACAAGGGCAGCCACATTCATTAAAGAAACTTTAGTAAAGCTCAAAGCACACATTGCACCTCACACAATAATAGTGGGAGACTTCAACACACCACTTTCACCAATGGACAGATCATGGAAACAGAAACTAAACAGGGACACACTGAAACTAACAGAAGTGATGAAACAAATGGATCTGACAGATATCTACAGAACATTTTATCCTAAAACAAAAGGATATACCTTCTTCTCAGCACCTCATGGTACCTTCTCCAAAATTGACCACATAATAGGCCACAAAACAGGCCTCAACAGATTCAAAAATATTGAAATTGTCCCATGTATCCTATCAGATCACCATGCACTAAGGCTGATCTTCAATAACAAAAAAAATAACAGAAAGCCAACACTCACGTGGAAACTGAACAACACTCTTCTCAATGATACCTTGGTCAAGGAAGGAATAAAGAAAGAAATTAAAGACTTTTTAGAGTTTAATGAAAATGAAGCCACAACGTACCCAAACCTTTGGGACACAATGAAAGCATTTCTAAGAGGGAAACTCATAGCTCTGAGTGCCTCCATGAAGAAACGGGAGAGAGCACATACTAGCAGCTTGACAACACATCTAAAAGCTCTAGAAAAAAAGGAAGCAAATTCACCCAAGAGGAGTAGACGGCAGGAAATAATCAAACTCAGGGGTGAAATCAACCAAGTGGAAACAAGAAGAACTATTCAAAGAATTAACCAAACGAGGAGTTGGTTCTTTGAGAAAATCAACAAGATAGATAAACCCTTAGCTAGACTCACTAGAGGGCACAGAGACAAAATCCTAATTAACAAAATCAGAACTGAAAAGGGAGACATAACAACAGATCCTGAAGAAATCCAAAACACCATCAGATCCTTCTACAAAAGGCTATACTCAACAAAACTGGAAAACCTGGACGAAATGGACAAATTTCTGGACAGATACCAGGTACCAAAGTTGAATCAGGATCAAGTTGACCTTCTAAACAGTCCCATATCCCCTAAAGAAATAGAAGCAGTTATAAATAGTCTCCCAGCCAAAAAAAGCCCAGGACCAGACGGGTTTAGTGCAGAGTTCTATCAGACCTTCAAAGAAGATCTAATTCCAGTTCTGCACAAACTTTTTCACAAGATAGAAGTAGAAAGTACTCTACCCAACTCATTTTATGAAGCCACTATTACTCTGATACCTAAACCACAGAAAGATCCAACAAAGATAGAGAACTTCAGACCAATTTCTCTTATGAATATCGATGCAAAAATCCTCAATAAAATTCTCGCTAACCGAATCCAAGATCACATTAAAGCAATCATCCATCCTGACCAAGTAGGTTTTATTCCAGGAATGCAGGGATGGTTTAATATACGAAAATCCATCAATGTAATCCACTATATAAACAAACTCAAAGACAAAAACCACATGATCATCTCGTTGGATGCAGAAAAAGCATTTGACAAGATCCAACACCCATTCATGATAAAAGTTCTGGAAAGATCAGGAATTCAAGGCCCATACCTAAACATGATAAAAGCAATCTACAGCAAACCAGTAGCCAACATCAAAGTAAATGGAGAGAAGCTGGAAGCAATCCCACTAAAATCAGGGACTAGACAAGGCTGCCCACTTTCTCCCTACCTTTTCAACATAGTACTTGAAGTATTAGCCAGAGCAATTCGACAACAAAAGGAGATCAAGGGGATACAAATTGGAAAAGAGGAAGTCAAAATATCACTTTTTGCAGATGATATGATAGTATATATAAGTGACCCTAAAAATTCCACCAGAGAACTCCTAAACCTGATAAACAGCTTCGGTGAAGTAGCTGGATATAAAATTAACTCAAACAAGTCAATGGCCTTTCTCTACACAAAGAATAAACAGGCTGAGAAAGAAATTAGGGAAACAACACCCTTCTCAATAGTCACAAATAATATAAAATATCTCGGCGTGACTCTAACTAAGGAAGTGAAAGATCTGTATGATAAAAACTTCAAGTCTCTGAAGAAAGAAATTAAAGAAGATCTCAGAAGATGGAAAGATCTCCCATGCTCATGGATTGGCAGGATCAATATTGTAAAAATGGCTATCTTGCCAAAAGCAATCTACAGATTCAATGCAATCCCCATCAAAATTCCAACTCAATTCTTCAATGAATTAGAAGGAGCAATTTGCAAATTCATCTGGAATAACAAAAAACCTAGGATAGCAAAAACTCTTCTCAAGGATAAAAGAACCTCTGGTGGAATCACCATGCCGGACCTAAAGCTTTACTACAGAGCAATTGTGGTAAAAACTGCATGGTACTGGTATAGAGACAGACAAGTAGACCAATGGAATAGAATTGAAGACCCAGAAATGAACCCACACACCTATGGTCACTTGATCTTCGACAAGGGAGCTAAAACCATCCAGTGGAAGAAAGACAGCATTTTCAACAAATGGTGCTGGCACAACTGGTTGTTATCATGTAGAAGAATGCGAATCGATCCATACTTATCTCCTTGTACTAAGGTCAAATCTAAATGGATCAAAGAACTTCACATAAAACCAGAGACACTGAAACTTATAGAGGAGAAAGTGGGGAAAAGCCTTGAAGATATGGGCACAGGGGAAAAATTCCTGAACAGAACAGCAATGGCTTGTGCTGTAAGATCGAGAATTGACAAATGGGACCTAATGAAACTCCAAAGTTTCTGCAAGGCAAAAGACACCGTCAATAAGACAAAGAGACCACCAACAGATTGGGAAAGGATCTTTACCTATCCTAAATCAGATAGGGGACTAATATCCAACATATATAAAGAACTCAAGAAGGTGGACTTCAGAAAATCAAACAACCCCATTAAAAAATGGGGCTCAGAACTGAACAAAGAATTCTCACCTGAGGAATACAGAATGGCAGAGAAGCACCTGAAAAAATGTTCAACATCCTTAATCATCAGGGAAATGCAAATCAAAACAACCCTAAGATTCCACCTCACACCAGTCAGAATGTCTAAGATCAAAAATTCAGGTGACAGCAGATGCTGGCGTGGATGTGGAGAAAGAGGAACACTCCTCCATTGTTGGTGGGATTGCAGGCTTGTACAACCACTCTGGAAATCCGTCTGGCGGTTCCTCAGAAAATTGGACATAGTACTACCGGAGGATCCAGCAATACCTCTCTTGGGCATATATCCAGAAGATGCCCCAACTGGTAAGAAGGACACATGCTCCACTATGTTCATAGCAGCATTATTTATAATAGCCAGAAGCTGGAAAGAACCCAGATGCCCCTCAACAGAGGAATGGATACAGAAAATGTGGTACATCTACACAATGGAGTACTACTCAGCTATTAAAAAGAATGAATTTATGAAATTCCTAGCCAAATGGATGGACCTGGAGGGCATCATCCTGAGTGAGGTAACACATTCACAAAGGAACTCACACAATATGTACTCACTGATAAGTGGATATTAGCCCAAAACCTAGGATACCCAAGATATAAGATACAATTTCCTAAACACATGAAACTCAAGAAAAATGAAGACTGAAGTGTAGACACTATGCCCCTCCTTAGAAGTGGGAACAAAACACCCTTGGAAGGAGTTACAGAGACAAAGTTTGGAGCTGAGATTAAAGGGTGGACCATGTAGAGACTGCCTTATCCAGGGATCCACCCCATAATCAGCATCCAAACGCTGACACCATTGCATACACTAGCAAGATTTTATCGAAAGGACCCAGATGTAGCTGTCTCTTGTGAGACTATGCCGGGGCCTAGCAAACACAGAAGTGGATGCCCACAGTCAGCTAATGGACGGATCACAGGGCTCCCAATGGAGGAGCTAGAGAAAGTACCCAAGGAGCTAAAGGGATCTGCAACCCTATAGGTGGATCAACATTATGAACTAACCAGTACCCCGGAGCTCTTGACTCTAGCTGCATATGTATCAAAAGATGACCTAGTCGGCCATCACTGGAAAGAGAGGCCCATTGGACACACAAACTTTATATGCCCCAGAACAGGGGAACGCCAGGGCCAAAAAGGGGGAGTGGGCGGGTAGGGGAGTGGGGGTGGGTGGGTATGGGGGGGACTTTTGGTATAGCATTGGAAATGTAAATGAGCTAAATACCTAATAAAAAATGGAAAGAAAAAAAAAAAAAAAAAAAAAAAAAAGAAAAACAATGATAAGAACAGAAAAAAAAAAAAAAAAAAAAAAAAAAAAAATAAAGAGGGTAGGCCCACCCCCCCCCCATACCCCCGCCAGCCAATTCTTGGTGTCTGGAGCCAGTCCGTAGGAGATCGACAGGGTGTGTCTCTGGAACGTCTCAAGACCTTTCAGCAGGAATCAGAGTCTTGGAGAAGAGCAAATAGAGCCATCGAGGTCAGAAGGCTCTACCCTAGGTAATCTCCTTCTTAGTGGCAGCAAGGTCCAAGTCTGGATCAGCCTGCTTCAGGGCTGAGAGAGGCTACAAGACACTTTAGAGTTCCAAGTAGACAAGGCAAGATTCAAGCCCTTTCCACAACACATCATAGTCAAAATTCCAAAAATACACGCCAAGAAACTATATTAAAACTTGTAAGAGCAATATGTCAAATCACATGTTAGTCAGAAAAATCAGTGTAACATCACTTTGCTCATATGCAATCTAAAAACCAGGGAAGCTTTCGAATATAGCCCAGGCTTTGCAAGCTACTTGAGCTGTCAACAAAGATTGTTGTACTCAGCAAAATTATTTCTTAAAAATTAATG
Source organism: Mus musculus (assembly GCF_000001635.26). Classification (NCBI taxonomy): domain Eukaryota; kingdom Metazoa; phylum Chordata; class Mammalia; order Rodentia; family Muridae; genus Mus; species Mus musculus. Next base: position 151,750,601 of record NC_000086.7, read on the forward strand.
GATATCTAAGAACATTTCAAGAATGACACTTTTTTAATCCCAGCACTCAGGAGGCAAAGGCAGGAGGATCTCTGTGAGTTCAAGGCCAGTCTGGTCTGCTACATAGCAAGCTCTAGGACAAGGACTACATAGAGATACCCTGTCAAAGAGATTACAAATTTCACAGATAAATGGATGGGGCTGAAGACAATCGTTCAGAATGAGGTAATCCAGACCCAGAAAGACAAATTCTGCATGCTTTCTCTTACTTAGAAAAGTTAGATTTGGATCTTCAGACATGTGTATTTTATTTGGAATACCCATAGAGGTCAGGCAGTTCATTAAGGGGTCATGGGCTTTTAAGGAGGTTGGGAAGGGGAATAAAATGCAGTGGTATAAAGGGTTAAAGGAAAATAATGAAACAAGAAAGGTTAAATTGTAATGGGGGATGGGAAGATAGAATAGATGAGAGATAACTAACACAAAAGCCTTTAGAAAAAGTAATGCCCACCCTTGGAAGGCTAATTCATAGCACCTTCCAGCACCATGAATGATAGCCAGCAGGGAGGACGCTTCCTGGTTAGTTCTAGGTTGATTTTTCTATATCCTTTAGTCAAAGTATTCAACAATAAGGTCTTGGGCTGGTGAGATGGCTCAGTGGGTAAGAGCACCCGACTGCTCTTCCAAAGGTCTGGAGTTCAAATCCCAGCAACCACATGGTGGCTCACAACCATCCATAACGAGATCTGATGCCCTCTTCTGGTGTGTCTGAAGACAGCTACAGTGTACTTACATATAATAAATAAATAAATCTTAAAAAAAAAACAATAAGGTCTTACTATCTAGTTATGGTGGATAACGAAGAGCATCGTGCAATATCCTGTGCTGATGTAGGTGCGCAACTCCTAAGAAAGTACACCATGCCTGGCACTGAAGCTTTGCTTTTTAATAACCCATGTTTTCTGGGAGCAGCATTGTCTCCCCATGCAGGGTTCCTGTGTTTAATCTCCATTAAGTTTTTTAAATTTATATTTTAAATTCGCTTGCAAAGTAGTGTCTTCCATAAAAAAAAATCATAAAGCCTTAGTTTTCATTGACTAGTCCCTTACCTCTTCCTCTCCCTCATTGCCTGCCCCCCTCCCCTATCAAACCTTTTAAAGCTCCCTGTGCTAGTGATGTGTTGTTGTTGTTGTTGTTGTTGTTGTTGTTGTTGTTTTATTCTGTCAACTTGACACAACATTTCAGAAGAGAAAACCTTGATTGAGAAGATGTTTCCATCAGACTGAGCTATAAGGAAGCTACAGGGTGTTTTCTTGATTGGTGGCTAATGTGGGCTTGATGAGTTATACTAAAGGTAGCTAAGAAAGCAATGGAGAGCAAGCCTCTATAGCCTCTGCTTCAGTTTCTGCCTCTAGGTTCCTACTTGAGGTCCTGCCCCGACTCCCCCAACGATGAACTGTGAGGCAGAAGTATAAACTAAATAAACCCCTTTCTTCCCAAGTTTGCTTTTGCTTATGGTCTTGACCACAGTGATAGAAACTAAAGTAAGACACTCCCTGAATTCCCATTTGTACTTTAATATTGCCTGTGTTCTACCATCTCCATCCTTTATGAAGGATTCTTCCCCTCCCCCATCACGTGGGCCCTTTCTATCAGGCACTCCAAATCAAATATAAAAATCAATAGTTTAGAAGCTAGAATCCCATGTGGCATTTGTCTTTCTGGGTCTGGGTTATCTCACTTTGTATGATATTTTCCAGTTCCATCCATTTTCCTGAAACTTTCATTTTAAAGTAGTGGTGAACATAGATATGCAAATGCTTCTTTGGTAGAATATGAATCCCATTGAGTATATTCTGGTTAGTGGGGTCACAATTTTTTAACTCTATGAGAAACCTCTACACTGATTTCATAAATAGTGGCTGCATTAATTTGCACTCCAACCAACAATGGATAATAACTGCCGGTTCCCCCTCAGCATTTGTTTTTATTTGATTTCTTGATGATAGCCATTCAGATTGTAATGAGGTGGAATCTTTAATTAGTTTCAATTTGCATTTCCCTGATTGCTAATGATGTTGAACACTTTAAAATATCTGTTATCCATTTGCATTTCTTTCTTTGAGAATTCTGTTCAGTTTCTTAGTCCATATTTTGACAGGGTTGTTTTCTTTTTATTTATTTATTTTTTCTGAGACAGGGTTTCTCTGTGTAGTCCTAGCTGTCCTGGAACTCACTCTGTAGACCAGGCTGGCCTCGAACTCAGAAATCTGCCTACCTCTGCCTCCCAAGTGCTGTGATTAAAGGCGTGTGCCACCATGCCCAGCTCAGGGTTGTTTTCTTGATGACTAGTTTCTTGAGTTCTTTTATATTCTAGATATTAATCTGTTGGATGTATAACTAGTGATGATTTTCCATTTTCTTTATTCTATTGATAATTTCCAGTGAAGTCTCACTCAGAAAGTCCTTACATATGCCTGCATCTTGAAGTGTACCTCATATTTTTTCCTCTAAGAGTTTCAGAGTTTTCAGTCTTGTGTTGATATCCCTGATTTAATATCAGTCTTGTGTTAACTATCCTTGTTAATATCACTGATTGTGTTGAATTTTGTGCCAAGTGAGGGACACAGGTTAATTTTCATTCTTCTGCATGTGGACATTTACTTTTCATAACCCTATTTGTTGAAGATGCTGTATTTTCTTCAATGTGGAGTTTTGGGCATCTTTATCAAAAATTAGCAGCTGTGTATATATGGCCTTATATCTGGCTCATCTTTTCTTTTCCATCAATCTACATTAATGCTCCTTGAATATGTTTTTGCTATATTATATTGTCTTATAAATAAGGTCACCTTGCCTTTAGGAGAATATGTTTCTGCATACTATCTTTAGATGTATGTTACACTGTAAGTTCATATATAAAGCCCTCACCAAAGTGTTTAACTTAGTTTGATTTATAAGTAAGCACTCAGGAAAATTTAGTTCAAGTTCCTTTAAGTTCCTATTTCTTAAATCATTTCATATTTAGGTACTTTTAAAATGTCTGAAATATTTAGAATTTACCTTTAATATAGTGTTGAAAATGGTAGGAATCATAATGATGTCAGCTTTAGAAACCTGCAAAACAATAGAGCTTTGTCCTCCAAGAAAAGGGGGACAATATTAAGTCTAATAGATTACTATGTTACTATTGACATTAAAATCTTTAGCTGGAATTAAAGGTGTACACCACCACGCCTGACTCAGGGTTGTTTTCTTAAGTACAGTTCTCACTTAACATGTGCCAGGACCCAGAACTTGGATACCAAGACTGAAATAAATGTGAAGAGAACAAATTACTGGATGTAATGGACAATTGGATATAACTACCTGTATTTCCTGTCATAACAAATGGACAATTGGATATAACTACCTGTATTTCCTGTCATAACACAGCCTGTTTTGATGCCCATCTACCTAATAATTGTGGCTAGATTACCAACAACATGAGACTTAGCCATAACTTTTAACCTCATACACTCCAGTTTGAAGGATTAATTTGCTAGTCTCGAATTCCAGATGGGTAAATACTGCCATCTTATTTGGAAAGATCAAGACATCTGCCTACCTCAGAGTATCTTTGATATATGTAGGAATAGGAGTTCCCACCTCAATTTTTCTTTTTTTAGGATGGATTTATTTATTATGTACACAGTATTCTGCCTGCATATATGCCTGCATGCCAGAAGAAGGTCCTAGACTTCATTATAGATGGCTGTGAGCCACCATGTGGTTGCTGGGAATTGAATTCAGGACCTCTGGAAATGCTGTCAGTGCTCTTAACCTTTGAGCTATCTTCCAGCTGCCCTCTGCCTCTATTTTTCATGCTGAAATTTTGTCAGGCTTGAGCTTGAACAGGTTTTGTGCAAGCTGTCTCAACTGCTGTGAATCTGCCCAGTTGTATCCAGTAAACACTGTTTTCTTATAGTTGTCTCATTCCTCTGGATCTCATGATCTTTCTACTTCTCCACAGTGATCCTTGGGCCTTGGGTGGAGAGGATGTGATGTAAATATCTCATTTAATGGCTAAGATTTCCCTGTCTCTTGTTCTCTACACCCTGATTGGTTGTGGGTATTTATATTAATCATTGACTACAAGAAAACGTTTCTTTGATGAGGGTTGACAGATGCACTAATCTAGGAGTTTAATGATGTATCATTAGGAATCAGTTTAATAGTGTGTCCATTTAGAGGAATAATAGTAGTAGGTTCTCATCTATAGCATATGACCTGTCTAGCCACAGGTTCCAGGCCTTAAATATAGCCAGAAAGTTCTTGGTTACTGCCATAATTCTGGGCCATTATGGCACCAGTGAACATGTCTTTTCAGAATGATGATTTGTTATCTCAAAAGTTTCACATTTGGGCAAAGTTTGGGATTCTTTTCTACTCTAGGAAATTATACAACAGCTTTCAGTACTATGAAAACTAGCTAATAGGAATGAAACTTCCTGTAGAGTAGCATCTTGATTTTTTCATGTCCTATGAGTCAAGTGATGTCTTTAGCAATAGGGCCTTGTTGACAAACTCAGAAATGTAATCAACTCCATTGACAGTAGCTTGTATCATTTGAGTAACTATAGGACTTCACTGGCTAACAACTCCAAAAGGGATAGCCCATTCCTGGCACTAGGCTTTTGATTTGTTATCCTTTTGATAACTTTTGATAGGATAATTGTCAACCTGTTACATGATGACTACATTTGAATTCTTTTTCACATGTGTGTATATAAATGTTTTCAGAAGCTCCTACAGTAGTAGGTTTCCATACAATCTCTTTCAAAAAAAATTTTAATGTTAGTTATCCCTCCCTTATGCCCTCCTCTACTCTGCCCTCTAATCTTCCTCCACATTCAACACTAATAATCCTATTATTCTCCTTTTACCCTTTGTTTTAGTGGTGGTTTTATTGCTGTGGTGAGATACCATGACCATAGCAACTCTTATGAAGGGAAACATTTAATTGTAGGTAGATTACAATTCACAGGTTTTTGTCCATTACCGTCATGGTGGGAATCATGGTGGCAACTCAGGCAGACATGGTACTAGAGAGGTAGCTGGAAGGTTCTACATCTTCATCAACAGGCAGCAGGAACAGCAGGTGAGTCACTGTGCCTAGATTGAACTTCTAAAACATCAAAGCCCAGTGACACACTTCTTCCAACAAGGCTACACCTACTCCAAGAAAGCCACAGCCACTAATAGTGCCACTTTCTATGAGCCTATGAGGGCTATTTTCATTCAAACCATCACATTCTACTCCCTGGACCCCATTGGATTATAGCCATATCATAATACAAAATGCATTTAGTCGAACTTGAAAAGCCACAGTAGTCTATCACAGTGTCAACTCTTCACAGTTCAATCTCTGATATTCATGGAAATATTCTAACTATAATCCCTTGTAAAATCAAAATAAAAAACCAGGCCACATACTTCCAATATACAATGGCACAGAATATACATTGCCATTCCAAACAGGAAGGAAGGGGATATAGGGAGGAAATATTTGGACTAAAGCATGACTGAAAACCTGCTGGGCAAACTCTAAACTCTGCATCTCCATGTCAATGTCAAAACTCTCTTCAGATCTTCAATTTATTTTAGCTTTGTTGACCTCAAAATACTTCATTCTCTTGGGCTGTTTCTACTCTCTGTCAGCAACTCTCCTCAACAGGTATTCCATGACTCTGGCATCTCTATCATTTTGGGGTCTTGAAAGCAATCCAGGCTTAACCTTCACAGCTTCATACAATAGCCTCTGTAGGCCTCAATGCAGGGTCACTGGCTTCAGTGGCTTTTCTTAGTTGTATAGATTCCATAACCCCTTTTTTTTTACTCAAAACCAGAATCACATGACCAAAGCTGCCAAGTTTTTTTGTTTGCTGACAAGGAACATGGCCTGCCGCAGACCCTCTGGGTCCCTATGTCTGCGTGGAACGGGTCTCTAGTCGCAGGTGGGCAAAGCGTTGGATGAGATGACAGACAGATGCACACAGGAGAGGTTGTGTAGAATCAGAATGTATTTGTCAGGTCGAGCATCAAACTTTTTATAGTACAGAAAATACAAGGGTTGGAAGTCACAGCAGACAAGGTACATTGAAGTTACCAGGTACAAAACAAAGGAATGACTTCAAAAGGATTTACAGGAACCAGGTAAATGTTTACAGTAAAGATAAAGCAGTCCTGCCTAGGATCAGCTTAGTGACAGGCAAGGGTTTCACACTCCAGTGTTATACCTTTGAACCTTGTGAAGGCTAGCACCAGGGGGTTCTGCTCTTGTCAGGCCTCATAAATAATGCAATATCACAACCCTCCCCCCTAATTCCTAGGCCTTGCTAAATTCTTATATGAGTGTAACTATTAAGTAACTGAAGAATCTCCATTTGTCAGAAGAATTTACCAACTAACTTGCTTCTAATATGCAATGTAGCCTGTACTGAAGATTTCTATCTCAGTGAGATTCCCTGGCTCTTTCTGCAGACCAGTTGAGCCACTGGCTCTGTCTATTGTAATGCTTAATTAGTAACTGAATAGGTTTACTTCCTTACTGCCTTCTCACAGGATTCTAAGCTCAGTGGCTTCTGGGATCTTGGAACACTGGGGAGACTAACTTTAACAGAATTTAATCTTAAAAGGCATTTATAATAAAATATTAAAAGAGAGCTCGTAGATCCATACACCAGACTAACTCGGGAATAGAGTATGAGTATATGGATAAACTCCAGGAGGTGAGCTTCCTTGAAACTCTCTGCCTTATGAGTGGCTTTTAGGCTTCACAGCCTGTCAAGCTGACTCGACCGGAGTGCGTAGCAATGGCCCCCTCGTTCAAATACATTTTCATGAACTTTTTGTTTTTGGTAATGTCCTTCACTGCCCAAACTTGGCTGTCCTGAAACTTGATCTGTATGCTAGGCTTGCCTTGAACCCAGAGAGCTGCCTGCTTCTGCCGCCTGACTGCTAGGAGTAAAGGTGTGCACCACCACATCCAGCCCTAAACTTTTCTTTAATTCTTTTTCACAAGTTGGCTGCTTAGCTGGGTGAGGTCTTTCCCAGAGGTCACCACTCTCTTTATTCCCTTTAGTATCCGTTTTTTTTAAATTCTGATGTTCCTTTTCTCCTCTAACTATACATTTTGTATTTTTCCTTGCTCAGCTTGATCCTTTTCATTTTAGATCTACATAAGTGTGACAACTAATAACCAAGCAACACTAATACTAAGCTGTTTTGAAATTTTCTGTGCCAGAGCTATTAATCCATGACCCTTCAATTTAGCCTCTGGCAGATTTTTTTCCAGGTTCATAATTTATTGTACAAATTGAGTATTACATGATGAGTTCACATCAGCTTCTTCAGGCATGGGACTTAACAGGGGAGGTCAGACATTTCAAAATCCATTTATGTTGCTTTCAGAGCTGGAGTTTTCTTAGGCCTTAACTTGAAGTATAAGACCAGCAAAGCAATGCCTCCGTATGTGGCCAGGACACAATTCAATCTACCTGTGAGGGTATAAGAGTTGAAATATTTTTTAATACCAGTGAACTGGAATTGGCCATCATTTTCTGCACCAGCCATGACTTCAATCTTCGTCGAACCCCAAACTCCGCAGCCGATGTCCTTTCTGGCAGATTTTTTGGACAAGAGCAAAAAGTAGCCACATTGTTTGCCAAAATAGCACAAGAACAGTGTCTAGGCCACATAATAATGTTCTTCTCCTCTGAAATCTCTTGAGCAAGGCCCCACAGTTCAAATCACCCCCTAGCTCCATTGTATTCTACTAGTACAACCCACTAAGGTGCACTTAAAGCATTCAACTACTTATCTAATCCTCCACATTCTTCCAAACAAAGCCCATTTGTTGTGTCCGGCCAGCAGACCACAACCTGGGTTCTAGCCTGGAAAGGCATTTTGGAAACCTGGAAGAGAAGAGGGGCTAGGTGGCGAGAGAAAAGGATGTAGCCAAGACAGTTACTCTGATCAAGGCTCAAATTTTATTGTTGCGACACTAGTTATGAAGGAAGGGGGAGGGGACCCGATTCCCGCCGAATAATCTCTGGTCCAGTAGAAAGGTGCACGTGTGTGGCTCCGCAGGTTCCAGCAGTGGGCGTGGCAGAACGAATGAGCAGGAAGCTCCACCCCTGAGCAAGCAGGTTTCAGGCTAGGGGAGGGGAGACTACACCCATTCAGGCTTATCACAGCAATAGCCAACCCCTGGTACCAACTTCTCTTAGTTAGGGTTTCTATTGCTTCAAGACACCATGACCATGCAACTCTTATAAAGGAAAACATTTAATTGGAGCTGGCTTACAGTTAAGAGGTTCTTAGTCTATTATCATCATGGCAGGAGGCATGGTGTAATGATGCAGACATGGTTCTGGAGAAATAACTGGGAGTTCTACATCAGGATTTGCAAAAGCAGGAGGAACAATATAATCAAAATATATTGCACACAAAAATAAAGACTTTCAGTACTATGTTGAACAAAAGAGGAGAGAGAACACATCCTCAACTTGTTCTTATTTTAGTAGAAATGATTTTCATTTATCTCTATTTAGCATGATGTTGGTTTGAGGGTTGCTACATAATTGCCTTCATTAGGTTGAGCTATGTCCCTTGTATTCTCAAATTCTCTAGGACTTTTATCATGAAGTGATATTGATTTTGTCAAAAGTCTTTTCAACATCCAGTGAGATAGTCATATGGTTTGTGTCTTTGAGTCTTTTTATGTGGTAAATTATATTTATTAATGCCCATATGTTGAACCATTCCTGCAACTCTGGGATGAAGCTGAAGTGATCATGGTAAATACTCTTTTAAATGTGTTCTTGAGCTTGGTTTGCAAGTATTTTACTCAGAATTTTTGTGTTCATCAGAGATACTAGCTGATATTGTTATTTTTGTGGCTTTGTCTGGGTTTTGTGTCAGCATTTGGACACTTTGGAACTTTCCTATTTTGTGAAATAATTTGAGGAGTAGTTGTGTTAGTTATTTGAGGGTTTGATAAAATTCTGAACTGGATCCTTCTGGTTCTGTGCTTTTAAGTTGAGAGATTTTCAGTTACTACTTCTATATCGTTCAATGTTAGGAGTCTATTTCAACTGTTTATTTAATTTTGGTTTAGCTTTAGTAGGCCATGCATATCTAGAAATTCATTCATTACTTTTAGATTTAGATTCCATCCAGTTTAATGGAATATAGATTATTAAAGCATGTTCATATAAATCTCTGAATTTCCTCAGTGTCTATTGAAAGGTTTCTCTTTTATTGCCCGTTTTAACTCACTTGAATTCTCTCTTTTGGTTATTTGGGGAAGGGTTTGTTAATCTTTTTTTTAATTAGATATTTTCTTCATTTACATTTCAAATGCTATCCTGAAAGTCCCCTATACCCTCCCCCTGCCCTGCTCCCCTACCCACCCACTCCCACTTCTTGGCCCTGGCATTCCCCTGTACTGGGGCATATAAAGTTTGCAATACCAAGGGGCCTCTCTTCCCAATGATGGCCAACTAGGCCATCTTCTGCTATATATGCAGCTAGAGACACGAGCTCTGGGCATACTGGTTAGTTCATATTGTTGTTCCACCTATAGGGTTGCAGACCCCTTCAGCAACTTGGGTAATTTCTCTAGCTCCTCCATTGGGGGCCCTGTGATCCATCCAATAGCTGACTGTGAGCATCCACTTCTGTATTTTCCAGGCACTGGCATAGCCTCACAGGAGACAGCTATATCAGTTTGTTAATCTTATTAAACCATTTAAAGAACCAACTTTCTGTTTCATTGATTCTTGTATGGTTTGTTTATATTTCATTATGTTTGGTACTGATTTTGATTATCTCTTCCAAGCTTCTGTTTTGTGATGTTATTTGCTCTTCTTTTTCCAAGGTTTTCTCTTTTTTTAATTAGGTATTTTCTTCATTTACATTTCCAATGCTATCCCAAAAGTCCCACCATACCCTCCCCCCCACCCACTCCCCCACCCACCCACTCCCACTTCTTGGCCCTGGCGTTCCCCTGTACTGAGGCATATAAAGTTTGCAAGACCAATGGGCCTCTCTTTCCAATGATGGCCGACTAGGCCATCTTCTGAGACATATGCAGCTAGAAACATGAGCTCTGGGGGGATACTGGTTAGTTCATATTGTTGTTCCACCTATAGGGTTGCAGACCCCTTTAGCTCCTTGGGTACTTTCTCTAGCTCCTCCATTGGGGGCCCTGGGATCCATCCAATAGCTGACTGTGAGCATCCACTTCTGTGTTTGCTAGGCCCCGGCATAGCCTCCCAAGAGACAGCTATATCTGGGTCCTTTCAGCAAAATCTTGCTAGTGTATGCAATATCCATCCTTAATTTATTACTTTGAAATCGCTCAAAAAATCTTTGCTGTAGGTACTTGGTGTTATAAACTTTCCTCTTACGACCACCTTCACTGTGTACTACCAATTTTATTGTGGTGTATTTTCATTTTCATTCCATTCTAAGAATTTTTTAATTTACTTCTTGTTTCTTCCTTCAGTGGGTTATCACTTAATAGTACTTTCTTTAGTTTCCAGTAGTTTGTATACTTTTGTATTTTCTATTGCTGTTTAAATATCCATCTTTATTCCACTGTAGTCAGATACAGTGCCAGGATGTTATTTTATGTTCTATATTTGTTGAATCTTGTTTTGTATTTTTTAAAAGATTTATTTATTTTATGTATATGAGTACACTGTAGCTGTCTTCAGACACACCAGAAGAGGACATCAGATCCCATTACAAATGGTTGTGAGCCACCATGTGGTTGCTGGGATTTGAACTCAGGACTTCTGGAAGAGCAGTCAGTGCTCTTAACCACTGAGCCAACTCTCCAGCCCCATTGTTTTGTATTTTAACATGTAGTTAGTTTTGGAGAAAGTTCTATAGGCTGCTGAGAAGAATGTCTATTATTTAATGTTTGGGTAGAATGTTCTGAAGAAATCCATAAGGTCCATTTGATTTATGATGTAATTTAATCCCAGAGTTTTTCTGTTTAGTTTGTTTCCTGGTGACCTATCTATTCAGATTGGAGTGTTGAAATCACTATCACTGTGTTGAGGGTCAATCTATTGTTTTAGATATAATAGTATTTCTTTCGTGAAATTAGAGTAGTAATTATCACCATTACCACCACCACCACCCCTTTTTGCTGTTTCAAAAAGCTTTAGTTTTACTTTGTCCAAGACTTTGAAGAAGCTCCAGGGTGGTTACAAAGCTACCTAATGGCTTGAGATGTTCATTCACGTGGAGGTCCTGAGGCGGGCTGGTGAAGAGAAGAGGGAGCCCCTTGGAAGGCAGAGACCTCCTAGTTATGCTTGAGAGTGAGGCACTCAGAGATATTCACCCATAGATGCCTGGGGCATGCCAGTCTACGCTGGCTGTGGCCTTGCCAGCCTATGGAGGTTGTTGAGGTGGTTGCCCATCTTGATAAGCTTCACCTCCTTATCCAGGAAGTGACTTTCCAAGAAGTCACAGAGATGAGGGTCTGTGCGGGCAGAACCCAGGGCATGCAGATCCAAGAGGGCCTGGTTCAGGTTCTTCTCCAGGGCCAAGGCAGCTTCCATGGCCTCCTGGGTTTTACCCCCATTCATCTTGAAATGGCTTCTGCACATCCTGGAAGAGTGCACGGCCTCCGTGATCGTTCTGCAACTTGAGGAGACACACGGTGCCCTTGGTCTTTTCCTTGGCCAATTCGCTGAAGAAGTGGCCTACGCCCCCCAAAGCCACATCATCCCGATCAAAAAAGCCCAGAGAAAGGTAGGTGTAGGAGGCCCGCAGGTGCAAGTTGAGCCGGTGGTTCACCACAGCTTCCACGTTGGTGGAATAGTTCCAACGAATATGAGAAGTCATGGCTAATCCCGAGTGTGGGGCTAACCACGAAGACGGTGCTGGCTGGTCCTAGAAGCCGAAGGCATTGGGCGAGGAGATGGTCCTGGAAGCTGTGACTAGAAAGATTTATAAGGCGGCTGGAAGCTAATAAAGTGGGAGTCCTTGGGTCTGTTCCGTTCAAACACTATTGAAGCAAGGCACAGATCCACGGGACCTCCAAGTTGCTGCTCTCACCATATCTGCCTTTAACATCTTGTTTGGCCTTTGCAGAAGACAGGTGGGTTGTGAAAAATGACAATGGAAATTTAATCAAGGCATGACTGTGCCAAATGTGGTGTCCTTCTTACTCAAACAGATTAACATATCTCCTGGCACGTGGTATGCAGCTATGGATCTAGCAAATTCCTTTTTCTTAGTACCTGTCCTTAAGGACCAGAAGCAAATTGATTTCAGCTAACAAGGCTAGCAGTACACTTTCACAGTTTTACCACAAGTGTATATTAACCCTCCAGCCTTCTGCCGTATCTTAGTTCTAAGGAAACTTTATCATCGGTCTCTTACATAAAATATCACACTGGTCCACTACATTAGTGACATTATGCTTATTATGAAATGAGCAGAAGATAGTAACCACTTTAGACTGGTTGGTAATCCATATTAGGATGAGAAATAAAATCCAACCAAAATTCAAGGGCCTTCTACCTAAGTGAAACTTCTAAGAGTTCAGTGGTGTGGGGCATGCAGAGATATTCCTTCTAAAGTAAAGGATAAATTATTGCACCTGACCCCTCCCACCACCAAGAAAGTAGTACTATGCTTACTGGGCCCATTTAGATTCTGGAGGCGGCACATTCCTCACTTGGGTGTGCTACTCTGGCCCATATACCAAATGACTCATAAAGTTGCTTGCTCTGTGTGGGGCCTGGAATGAAAAAGGCTCTTCAACAGGCCCAGGCGGTTATGAAAACTGTTCTATCAGTTAGAACCATATGATCCAAAGATACTTGAGGTGTCAATGGCAAAGAAAGACACTCTTTGGAGCCTTTGGCAAGCCACTATAGGTGAATCACAGAGACCTTTGGGATTTTGGAGCAATGCATCTGCAGACAACTGTCCTCCCTTTGAGAGATAGCTCTTGACCTACTATTGGGCCTTAGGGAAATTTGAAAATTTGACAATGAGTCACCAAGTTACTATGTGACCTGAGCTGTCCATCATGAGCAGGGTATTTCTTGATTCATCAAACCATACTGCAGTAATCCATTATCAAATGGAAGTGGCCCCCTCAACTGAAGAATGGATAAATATGTGGTACGTTTATACAATGGATACTATTCAGCTATTAAAAACAAAGACAACATGAATTTTGCAGGCAAATGGACGGTAGTTCAGAATATCATCCTGAGTGAGATAACCCAGCCCCAAAAGGATAGGTATGGTATGTACTCATAAGTGTATATTAGCTATGCTATACTCCACTGACCCAAAAAAGCCAAACAAGAAGGAAGTCCCAAGCAAGGATACTTAAATCTCATTTAGAAGGGGGAATAAAATAGTCATAAGAGGCAAATGGAGGAAGGGAGAAGGAATAGGAAGGAGAATTGGGGTGGGGCGGGGGGATCAGGTGAGGAGAGGAACAGGAGAGATGACCAGATGGCCATGAAAATGAGTGGAAATCTGCAACTGACAGGGAGGTGGGTAGGGAGTATCTCCAGAAAGAGACAGAGGCCTGAGATAAGGGAGGCATCCAAGAATCAATGGGAGTGACCTTAGCTGTGACTTACAGCATTGGGGATATGGAACCTGAAAATGCCACCTCCTATAGCCAGGCTGGAACCCCAGTGGAGCTGTAGGGACACCAACCCACCCACACAACTCTCAACACAAAATTTATCCTGTCTACAAGCAATGCAGTCATGGGGGATGGAGCAGAGACTGAGGAGATGGCCAACCAATAACCGACCCAACTTGAGACCCGTCCCTGGGCAAGTACCAATCCCTGACACTATTAATAATACTCTGTTATGTTTGCAGACAGGAATCTAGCATGACTGTCCTCTGAGAGGCTCCATACAGCAGCTGACTCAGATGCAGATGCCCACAGACAAACAGTGGATGGAGCTTGGGGACTCTTTAAGGAAGAATAGGAGGAAGGATTGCAGGGCCCCTAAGGGGATAGGAACTCCACAGGAAGGCCAACAGAGTCAACTAACCTGGACCCTTAGAGCTCTCAGAGATGGAACCACCAACCAAAGAACATACATGGGCTAGAAATAGGCCTCCCTGCACATATGTAGCAGATGTACAGCTTGGTCTTCATATGGGTCCCAAACAACTGGAGTGGGGGCTATCCCAAAAGTTGTTACCTGTATGTGGTATATGTACTTCTAGCTGGACTGCCTTGTTTGGCCTCAGTGGGAGAGAATATGCCTAGCCATGCAGAGACTTGATGTGCTAGGGTGGGGGGATACCCAGGGCTCCTGGGAGAAGGGAAGAGGGTGTGGGGGAATGATTGTGGGCAGGGGTGACCAGGAGGGAGGCAGTGAGCCCCAGATCACCATGGAGAAATTGGACTGCTTCTCCACAATGGAAGCAAAAAGAAAAAAAAAATAAGATGATTTATGTCTGAAGTGCAGGAGATCGTTTAGAATATCTCTTGGTGCTACTATGTCCTGTGATTAAACGTGCTAATTAAGGCAGGATGACAAAGGGCACAGACTCTTCAGGAATGAAGGTATGGGCACTCCTAAAGAAAAAGAGCCTAGACTTGCTAAGGATGGAGAAAATATAGAATGGATAGTAGAGGAAGGTAGTTAATTATAAATAGCAGCTAAGGCCATATAACCAGTTGCAAAAATTACATTGTTTGTACATATATTAAGTAGATATTTGTGTTTTCTTTCCTCTATTTCTTTATTGTACTATAATAATTTATCTGAGGCAAGATCAGTGGTCTTATGTTATGAGATGCTAAAAGACTAAGCATTCCTCAAGGGATATTGCCACCATCTAAAATATGTAATTTATAGTTCTATGTGTGATAGTTATATCATAGCAGAATTATGACCTGGCTATTGTTTTTATTTGGAAATAAGTATAACATAAGATGTGATTGTATGTCAAGTTGACAATGGGTTGACTTATGATGACCAACATTTGTTGTCAATTTTACGACAACTGGAATCAAATAAAACCCAAGCAGCTGGGTATGTCTGTGTTGGCATGCTTGTGAGATAATTTCTTGATTGGATCATATGCAGTTGGAAGATCTACCCAAAATCTGGGACCCACCTTCTGGTGGAAGCCCACATAAAAGGACATGGAAGTTGCCCTTTTATGAAAGAGGGGAGCTTTTGCTTTTTGCCTGCTTGCCTTCAGTCTTGGTGGCAAGTCCAACTGTCTTGTTGCTGAGGCATTCCTTCTCTAGCATTAAAATCTACTTCAAGATTCCAACTTAGGCTAAAGACAAATAGCTTAGCTCTCTAGGAATTCACCACCACTCCAGTATCAGATTGGGGCTGTGAAGACATCCAGCCTATGAACTTAAAGAACTGGCGAACTCTTGACCTTTCCTCTGGGAAACAGGCATTGTTGGTCAAGCTGGATCACATCCTGTAAGCAATTCTATTAAATCTCACATATACGCATATGGACAAATCTCCTTGATGAAGATACATGCAAAATTCTCAACAAAATAGTTGGACAGTGAATTAAAGAACAAATCAAATCAGTTGAAAAAGGTGCCTGCTGCCAAGAGGGGAGACACAAACAATATTAAGAATGAAGTATCCTCAATCATCACCCCAGAGGTCAGCTATAATAGTACATGTACAATTTTAGTGCCAAATATAACATAATACTGGAAATCAGTGTGGGGAAGTCTCAAAAAGCTAAAAGTAGGTCTACAATGTGACCTAGATATGTCACTCCTTGGCATACATCCAAATGATTCACTGTCCTCCTACACAATTACTTGTTCAGTCATGGTCATCTAGTAATAATAGCCAGAAGATGAAAACAACTTAAATGTCTTCATCTGACAAATGAACAATCATGAAATTTACATCTAAATAGATGGACATAGGAAATATAACGACTAAAGTAACCTGGTTCCATAAAAACAAATGCCATGTGTTCTCTGTCATCTGTAGTTCTTAGATACAAATCTTCAGATACAACATGAATAGCCACATAGAAGAGGAAAGCATAAAGGAGCAATAGTAGGGGTTGAAGCAGGAAGTTTCAAAAGGGAATACAGGTGATATGAAGTAGAAATTGAAAAATGGAGAAAGGGTTCCAGCTAGGGAGGGGGGATTTCAATAAAGAAGGAACAGAGACAAGGGGAGACAATGACAAATCCTCGAGGAATCCTACTATTTAATATTTACGCTGGACTTAATACATAGATCAAAGGATCATTGGGAGCCCATCCCCAATAAATATTTCTACATCATAGCTCCTGCATCTATGGCTCAATGTAAATTGAGGGGGCAGAAGTATTGTAAGGGATAGAATAACAGGAAGACAGCTGTGAAGTAGTCTCTCCTAAAAATAAGCTGCACTACTGTATTTCTTTGAGTTCAAGGCCAGCATGGACTACATAGTGAATTCCAGGAAAAACAGGGCTACGTAGAGAGACTTTGTTTCAAACAAAACAAAACAAAAGAGAAATGGCTGGATAAATAAGATTGGAACAATAGCAATATCAATCAATAGATATGCTAAAAACTAAGAGGGAAAAATTGTACAGGGAGAGGGTGTCCCACCCCTAGACAAAGAACTATAGGCAACTAATGACTGCTGGAAGAGGGATAATTAACCTCTCCTAGGGATGAGCCCCCTAATTGGTTATCTAATGTAAAGTGGTCAGCCCTGAAATCAGATATATACAAACAACAAAAACAGGTTTAGCAGGTTATATTTATATGTTTGTGCATGAGTGTGTGTGTGTTGGGGGGGTCAGATATGGGTTCCATCTCATGGAGTGGGCCTTAGATCAAACCAGACACTGTTTGGCTACTCTTACATGTTCTGTGTCACCAATAAACTTCTGATCCTGACTTCAGTTCCTGTACTGGGATCCAACTCACAGCTTCATACAAGCTAGGAAAAAAAAATCTATAAACTGAGCTATAGCTGCAGCCACTACCATAGAAGATAAATTCTAAAACAAACAAACAAAAAAAGGTATCTGATATGGTTTAGATATCACCACCAAAACTCATGGTGAGATTAAACTCTGTTATAAAGTAAGATGAGGGTGTTTTTTCCTAATTTGATTTGATTGATTTTTTTTTAAGACGGGGTTTCTCTATGTAGCCCTGGCTGTCCTGGAACTCATTCTGCAGACCAAACTGGCCTCGAGTTCAGAGGTCTGCATGCTTCTGCCTCCTGAGTACTGAGATTAAAGAAATGTACCACCACACCCAGGTAAGAAGATGGAAATTTAATGCAGGTTTAAACTTAGTATAATTACAGTACTTGAAAGTGGGTCCTTTAACATGTAACTAAGGTTAAGCGAGCCAATGTGTGGGAGTCCCTGACTCAATGGGTCTATGGCTTTATAAGACAAGAAGGAAAGGCCTGAGCTGGATGTTCAGTTGCCCCCCCTGATGTGACTTATCTTGCCACCAGGCTCTGTAGACTCTCTTCCTACTGGCAAGAAGGGCAAGAAGGACCTTATGACATCTGGCTGCCCAGTCTTGAACTTCCTAACTCTCAAAACCATGATGCAAGCACATCTCTTTTTCTAGGTCATGAATTTGAGAGGGAAGACATGGAAGGGGGCGGGGAGAGGAAAGGGAAATGATATAACTAACAGTTAAATGAAAAGAAAAATATTAAGAAAAGATACCTCTTTCCTAACAAATTGATCAGTCTGTGGTATTCATTTATAGCAACAGAAGATAGATTAAGACATTAGACTCAAAGAGAACCAATACAAAATGTTAAAAGGTTCGATTCACAAAGAAGATAGATAATTCTAAACTTGTTTGCTTCTAGTAACATTAGTTTCAAAATATATAAAACAAAAAACTAGCAAACCTGGAAAAAGCAAAACCAATAAATGTACAATCATAATGGAATGATGATGGGTGGTATGATTTATTGGTACTATGAGTTGAGCCTAGGAATACAGGCAAGAAAGGAGTAAGAAATGCAAAACTGAACATTACAGTGAATGCTGACTGTAATGAGTACAGACAGAGCTTTGCACTTGACCACTGGGAAAAAAAATATACATTATTTTCAACCTCACATGAATCATTTAATACTTGGCCCAACATTATACTATGAAGCCAATGCTAGCAAAACTTAAAGGATTCCCAGCACTCGGAAGGCAGAGGCAGGCGGATTTCTGAGTTCAAGGCCAGCCTGGTCTACAGAGTGAGTTCCAGGACAGCCAGGGCTACACAGAGAAACCCTGTCTCGAAAAAACAAAAAACAAAACAAAACAAAACAAAAACTTAAAGGATTTTATCATGCAAATAACTTTCCTTGCTACTATTCAGTTTAGTTAGGAATCAGAAATGTAAATGAAGAAAATATCTAATAAAAAATTGAAAAAAAAATTAGAAAAAGCTTGCATATTGGAAATATTTATTTATTTATTTATTTATTTATTTATTTATTATTTCTTGAGACAGGGTTTTTCTGTCTAGCCCTGGCTTTACTGGAACTCACTCTGTAGAAAAGGCTAACCTAGAACTCACAAAGATCCACCTGCCTCTGCTTCTCATGTGCTGAGATTAAAGGCATAGAACACTGTGCCCATCTTTCTTTCATTTCTGTCATGCTAATGAGTGAACTCAGGACCTTGACCATAATACTAAAGTGATCTGCCATTGAGCTACATTCCCAGATCTACAAATAGATTATGTTTTGTTTTGTTTTGTTTTGCTTGTTTTTCTTGAGACAGGGTCTTACTATGTATTCCTAGCTGTTCTGGAACTTGCTATGTAGATAGACCAGACTGGCCTCAAACTAACAGAGATCCATGTGCCTCTGCTTACTGAATGCTGGGATTAAAAGTATGCAACACCACACTGGCAATATGAAGTTTTAAAATTACATCATGGAATAATTTATAGGTCAAAGAAGCTATGATGAATATTACAATTTTTTTCTTTTCCATATTGTTCATTGAGCCCAGTGCCTTGGACTTACCATGTTCTCCACTGCGGAGCTACATGCCCAGTCCTCATTTTGTTTGTCTGTCTGTTTGTTTCATTTTGAGACAACATCTAACTTACTTAGGCAGGTCTTGAGCAAGATCTTCCTTCCTCAGTCTCACAAGTAGCTGAAATAGACTACTTCACCAAGTAAAGGCTTTTTCTTATTTTGTACTATAGTGTATTGAACCTAGAGCTTTGTTTATGACTACTGAGCTACATCCTCACCCAGAAAATACTTACCTTTTATAGTAATAAAATGGTCATGCATTGAAAATATGTGAACTGTCATTCCAAAAGATTGAGCTTTGTCATTGAAACCTACATTAGAGTTAAAAGGCTAAAAATTAAATTAAAAAAAAAACAAAGAAAAAATAAAATAAGAAATTTGGAGACAATATGAAAGAATTTATAACACAAAGACCCAGTTGAGAGGACTAAAAACCACCAATACTGATCATCTGAGAGGACAGAGTGTACAATCTTCTCACATAATTCATCAAGAGAGAAGACACGTGGGCTGGAACAATGGGGTCATACATAAGAGCACTTGCTGTTATTCCAGAAAACACACATTAATTCTATGCAGTCGATTCTTTCATAAGCACCTGTAACTCCAGTTCCAAAGGATTTGAAACTTTTTTATGGCTCAGGAAGGCAGGCAGGCGGGCACAGCATACATGGGCACAGACTCACATTATCTACATATAAGCAAAAAAATCTTTAAAAATTCATTTTAAAAATTAAAGGGTAAACACTGAGAATATTAAAAAATAAAGAGTCCTCACCCATTGTATCCCAGATGCCAGCTACAACAATACATGATCAATTTCAAGGCCAAATATAGTATGATGTAAAAATCAGTGTGAAGAAGTCTCAAAAAGTTAAAAGTAGAGCTACCATACAACAGTTACTTGCTCAGCTATATTTACTGCTTCTTAGTAAAGACAGCTAACAAATAGTAACAATAAAATGTCCTTTGACTGACAACTAGATAAAGAAAACGTGGTACATATACACACAACAGAATTCTATTCAGATGTGAAGAAAAATGAAGTCTTCATGGAGCTGGAAAATATTCTAAGTGAGATAACCCAGGTCCAGAAGACAAATGCCATATGTTCTCCTTGCTTGTGGATTCCAGCTCAAAATTTTTAGCTGTCAATATGTAACCTCAAGTAGCCAAAGAAGCCAGGAAAGAAGGGGACCATAGAGTTGGGGTGGGGGGAATGAGCTCTGGGAAAGGGAATAGTAGGAGACAGGTACTATAAGGTTAGTAATGAGAATAGGGGAGGAATTGTAACTGAAGAGGACTGAGTAAGTGAGAGAAGGAAGAAAGAGAAATAAATAAAATTAAGGTTATTTGATAAAGCCATAGGGAAACATGATACTTTGCAAGCTTACTTAAAATGCATATAATGTATGCATATATATAAATTATATTTACATAAGTTTAAATGATATTAAGCTATTCGGGAGAATAATACTCAACCAGAAAAGCCATTGACTATCTAAAGAAAACCTCGGTGCAAAACATGCATCTCCCTTTGACTTATTGGTCACAGGAGTCCAAGAAATCCTCAAAACACTACAGCTATTGCTATTGCCCTTAATTTGCCACTTAGAACTTGAAGGTAAGACCCTCTTGATGAAGATACTATGGACAGTTGTTCTCTGAAATTTCATGAACCAAATCATCCTCATTTCTTCTAGTCTTCCAAATTTACAGCAGAACAACCTACTAAGTTCTGATTACAGCATTCCAGAACTTCTTGAACTCGACTCCAAATTCCCACATTCTTCCTACAAATTTATGAGATGCAATGAAAGCAGGCCTTAGAGGGAAGCTCCTAGCTCCCTCTATTTCTTTATTAAAAATTCAGAAATATCTAAAAGTAATGACTTGATGATGGATTTTTAGGACCTTGGAAAATAAGCCACACCCTTAACTCAGTAAATGTAAAAGAATAAAAGTCACAACAACAAATAAAAAATTATAGATCAATGTCTATGAACATAGACCCAAATCTTCTCAAAAAATACCTGTAAACAATGCTAGGCTCAGTGGTGCACATCTTACTCCCAGCACTCATGAGGCAGAGGTAGGCAGATCTCAAAGAAACAGTTCTCAATCCAGAGATTCTTTGGATTGTTTTGTTTCTATTAATTAATTCCAGTTCTGCTTTTTTTAAAAAAAAATATTTTTTACCATCAACTGGATTTGGGTTTGGTTTGTTCTTGTTCTTCCAAATTCTTGGTTTCATGAAGTCATTTATTTGTGCTCTTTCTGTAGGCTCTTCAGGCTATAAATTTCCCTCATAAGACTGCTTTCAATGTGTCCCAGATGTGTGTGTGTGTGTTCATTTAGTTCCAGAAAGTTTTTCTTGGTTTCTTCTTTGACCCATTCATCATTCAGTAATGAGTTGTTTAAATCTCCATGAGTTTGCATATTTACTATATTTTTTTGCACAGTCAATTTTAAATTTTATTGCATCATCATCAGATAAGATTTCAGTCTTTTTGAATTTGTGAGGATTTGTTTTGTGTCCCAGGATGTGATCTGTTTTGGAAAAGCTTGCTTGTACTGATGAGTAGAATGTGTCTGTAGATATCTGCTAAGCCCATTTGATGGATGGTTTCATTTAATTATGGTGTTTCTGTTTATTTTTTTGTACATATAATGTTGGAGATATTTTGTACATATCTATTGGAGAAAGTAGGATATTTACTTTTCTTTCCAAGACAGGGTTTCTCTGTGTAGGTAGCTCTGGCTGTCCTGGAACTTATTCTGTAGACCTGACTGACCTCAAACTCAGAGATCCTCTAAAGTGCTAAGATTAAAGGGATGCACTATCATCACCTGGCCCAAAAAGATTAAAGGTATGCACTATCATCACCTACTATTAATGGGCTAATATTAATCTTTGTCTTTAATTCCAGTGTACTCTTTTTATGAATTGGGTATACCAAAATTTGTTACACATATATTTAAAATAGTAATATCCTCTTGATTAATTTTTCCCTTGATTAGAATGAAATGCCTCTCTTATCTCTTCTGATTAGTTTTAGTTTGATCAGCCATTAGGTATGTGATGCCTACTTGATTTCTGGTCTCATTTATTAGGAATATTTCTTTCGGGCTGATGAGATGGCTCAGCAGTTAAGAGTACTGGCTGCTCTTCCAGAATTCTTGAGCTCAATTCCCAGCAACCACATGGTGGCTTACAACCATCTATAAGGGGATCTGATGTCCTTTTCTGGCATTCGGATGTATATGTAGCAGAACACTCATACATTACTCAAATAAATTTTAAAAAATAATTCTTTCCATTCTTTCACTTTAAGGTGGTGCTAACCATTAAACTTGACATAAGTTTCTTGTAGACAAAAGAAACATGGATTTTGTTTCTTAATCCATTTTGTCAGCCTGTGTCTTTTATTTGTAGAATTGAGGCCATTATATTTAAAGTTATTATTGAAAGGTATGTGTTGGTTGCTGTCATTGTGCTGTTGTTGATTTTGTTGTCTCAGTCAGATCTTGTATTTCAGTAATTATACATTCATTTGTTGTTGTTTTTTTTTGTACCGTCTCTTAGCTATGTTTATTCCTTTGTCTAGCCTAACATACTGCTTTTGTCGTCTGTTTAGGGTTGATATACTAAACAGGAATTATCTTTGTCCTTCTACTACAGCAGATAGTTTTGCTAGGTACAATAGTCTAAGTTGGCAGTAATGGGCTTTTAGAAATTAAAGTGCAATATTCCAGGCCCTTCTGGCTTTTAGAGTTTCCAATGAGAAATCAGCTGTTATTCTGATGGGTTTTTCTTATATGCGACTTGTGTTTTCTCTTATAGCTTTCAATATGCTTTCTGTGTTATGTATACTTGGTGTTTTAACTATCTTATGTATGGTGGTTTGGATAAGAATGGCCCCATAGGGCTGGAGAGATGGCTCAGCGGTTAAGAGCACTGGCTGCTCTACTGAAGGTCCTGAGTTCAAATCCCAGCAACCACATGGTGGCTCACAACCATCCGCAGTGAGATCTGACACCCTATTCTGGGGCATCTAAAGCTACAATGTACTTAGATACGATAATAAATAAACCTTTAAAAAAAGAATGACACTCATAGGCTCATATATTTGAATGTTTCCTTCCTAATTGGTGGACTCCTTAGGAAGGATTAGGAGGTGTGGCCTTTTGGAAGAGCTGGGTCACTGAGGGTGGGCTTTGAGGTTTCAAAAGTCCATACCAGGCCAAGTCTCTCTGCCTCTTTCTCTGTCTCTCTGTTTGTATCTATTTCTCTGTCTGTCTCTGTATCTCTGCTTTCTTTGTGTGTGTGCCTGTCTGTCTATCTGTCCCTCCCCACAACCACTGCTGCTTGCATATTAGTTTGTAAGCTCTTAGCTGCTGCTCCAGCACTGTGCCTGCCTGCCTGCTGCCATGTTTCTTCTTGCTGTGGTGGTCATGAATTTACCCTACGAAACCGTAAACAATCCCACCAATTAAATGCTTTCTTCTATAAGTAGCCTTGGTCATGGTGCCTTTAATCCCAGCACTTGAGAGGCAGAAGCAAGTGAATTTCTGAGTTCAAGGCCAGCCTGGTCTACAGAGTGAGTTCCAGGACAGCCAGAGCTATACAGTACAGAGAAACCCTGTCTTGAAAAACAAACAAACAAAAACCCCATCATTCATATATATACACATATATATATATACACACACACAACAATAAGCTAGGTGTGGTGGTGCATACCTTTACTTTTATTTTATTTTTCATTTATTAAAAATAGATTGTTTTCATACAATATATTCTGATCACACTTTCCCTTCTGTAACGTTGGAGCATTTATCTTCAGCTTTCTGGCCCAAAACATCTGACAGACCTTAAATGAAGCAGAAATTATGAAGGTCTAACTTTGCCCTGTCTTTGCAGAGCTTAGCAGTCAACTATCTTGTATTTGTTTGTCCTTTCTGGACAGCATTTTGTCTGCAAATAAAATTAGGGCATTTTTTTTTGTCCAGTGGCTATCTTGCTCAATTGAAGTAACTCCATGTGTAGGTTATTTGTGCTCATCATCTTTTTTTGAAGTGGAATTGGAGTACTTTTAACAGCAAATCTGTCTCAATGTCAAGATCTTAAATTAATAAAACAATTTTAAATGCCATACTTTATGGATCTCAGATGCTTTTGAAGACCATCTATCTATTTATAGCATATCTGAACAAGCAAACACTGCCTGTCTCCAGCTATCTATTATCTGTTACAATGTTATAAGGAATATTGGGGACTGTCTAGGCAATAAGCTATCTCTGTCATTTCTATGGTTTTTGAAAGCTGCGTTCCTTTGCTTCTTGCATACTCAAATAATATTTATTCCTCCTCAAATCTCTCATGGGATTGAAGACTACATAGTTATAATCTCCAATTAAATTTAAGTTGTTTAGGATTTTAGAAGATGATTTTCGGATGGTGTCTTAGTCATTGTTTCTATTCCTGCACAAACATCATGACCAAGAAGCAAGTTGGGGAGGAAAAAGTTTATTCAGCTTACATGTCCACACTGCTGTTCATCACTAAAGGAAAGCAGAACTGGAACTCAAGCAGGTCAGGAAGCAGGAGCTGATAGAGAGGCCGTGGAAGGATGTTACTTACTGGCTTGCTTCCCCTGGCTTGCTCAGCTTGCTCTCTTATAGAACCAAGACTACCAGCCCAGAGATATTAATTAATTGATCATTAATTGAAAAAATGCCTTACAGCTGGATCTCACGGAGGCATTTCCTCAACAGAGGCTCCTTTCTCTGTGATAACTCCAGCTTGTGTCAAGTTGACACAAAACCAGCCAGTGCAGATGATAATACAAGTAAAGATAAATAATTTAGATACAAAATTCTAACTCACCAAAATAAGATAGATAATAAAATACTTTATCTAAATTGCCAAACATAATGCCAAAATGTAGGTTAAAATAAATAGATATCTTTAGTTATAATCTAGTTAGAGTCTAGCTATTATGGCCAAAGTATTTGTGAATATAATTTGAGTCTGTGTCTTATGTCTGGGAGCATGGGGCTGGGAGGCAGAATTAGAATTTAACTTCAACACCCCTCCCCCAACATATTCCAGTTCTTCTCCAACCCCCTCCCATCTAGATCAAATAGGCTTTCTGTCTTTCCTTAGAAAACAAATGAGAATGAATTCTTTAGAAGGAGTAATAATAAAATATATAAGACACAATAAGATAAAAACAAAAACCAAACAAATCAGAGTAGTAGAAAACAACCAAACAAGAAAAAGAGCCAAAGAAAAAGCACAGAAAATGTACATAGACATGGAGACACATGTTTGCACACACAGGAATCCCATAAAAACACAAACTCAGAAATAATATGTATGCAAAGTACCTGTAAGGTTAAAAAAAATTCCCTGGCTTAACATTATGAGACAACCTCCAAAAATACTGTTGAGTTCATTTTGTATTGACCATCTATTGTCAGGCATGTGGCCTTTCCTTAAGAATGGTTTGTTTGCCCAGTGAGACTCTATAGTGGCTATTTCTGGTTGTCAACTTAACCCTCTTGTACACAACTCACTCCTTTTAAAGAAAAAAAATTGAAATGTAAGACTGTGTAAGATTTGTTTTAAAACTGTACAGTCTTTTTTTTTTTTTATAGTTAACACATTACCAAATGTGTCTTTAGATAGCCCTGTCTTGGTGGTATTTTCAGTAACCACTAACCTTGCCTGGTACGGTCTAGGTGTTATAAATTGGCATGGAAATTTAAAGCAGATTCTTGTTGGTGCACAACACCAATTAGTTATATATGGGGACAGGATTTTTTTCTCTCTTTTTGGTTTTAGGGTTTTTGTTTGTTTTTCATCTTCAATTACCACTGATGCAGGTTATACAAAGATAACTGTTGTTCTGTTAGCTGAATACCACTCTGTAATTGCAAAAAAGATGTGGCTGTTTTGGTGATATGCTTCTAAGAAAATACAATTTTTTATTAGTATTGTTAAAAAAATAATTTTTATTTTCTCCATATTTTCTTTTATAGAACATAGATTATTTTCTCATACAATATATTCTGATTATAGTTACCCTTCTTCTCTGTAGACTAGGCTGGCCTCTAACTCAGAGATCTACCTATCTTTGCCTCCCAAATGCTGGGATTAAAGATGTGGTGAGATGGCTCAGTGAGTAAGAGCACCCGACTGCTCTTCCAAAGGTCCGGAGTTCAAATCCCAGCAACCACATGGTGGCTCACAACCATCTGTAACAAGATCTGACTCCCTCTTCTGGAGTTTCTGAAGACAGCTACAGTGTTACTTACATGTAATAAATAAATAAATCTTAATTTAAAAAAAAAAAGATGTGTGCCACCACCCAAGTTTCCTCTTCTTCTACTTCCCCAAGTTCCTCCCTCCCTTCCCTATGGAATCACTCCCTTTCTGTCTCTCACTAGAAAAGAAGACTTTTGCTGGGTGTGGTGGCGCACGCCTTTGTCCCAACACTTGGGAGGCAAAGGCAGGCGGATTTTCTGTGTATGAGGCCAGCCTGGTCTACATCTACAAAGTGAGTTCCAGGACAGCCAGGGCTACACAGAGAAACCCTGTCTCAAAACAAACAAACAAACAAACAAAAAAAACCAAAAAAAAGAAAGAAAGAAAAAGAAAAGAAGACTTTTAAGAGATAACAACCAAACATAACAAAATAAAATATGATAAGGTGAAGCCTATATGAAACCCTCACCTATGTTCAAAATCATTTTTTATTTTATTTTTTTAAACATATCTGTATCTCATGCCATGGTGATCACTCTTTTTTTTAAGGTTCATTTATTTATTTCATGTATATGAACACACCGTAGCTGTCTTCAGACACAAAAGAAGAGGGCATTGGATCCCGTTACAGATGGTTGTGAGCCACCATATGGTTGCTGGGAATTGAACTCAGGACCCTAGGAAGCACAGTCCGTGCTCTTAACCACTGAGCCATCTCTCCAGCCCCAAAATCATTTTTTAAAGAAAACATTGGTCTATGGCCATACCACCCTGAACGCACTCGATCCAGTCTGATCTCGGAAGCTAAGCAGGGTCAGTTCTGGTTAGTACTTGGATGGGAGACCACCTGGGAATACCAGGTGCTATAGGCAAAGAAAAGAAAAGAAAAGAAAAGAAAAGAAAAGAAAAGAAAAGAAAAGAAAAGAAAAGAAAAGAAAAGAAAAGAAAAGAAAAGAAAAGAAAATGTTGGTCTAGCTGAGCATGGTAGTGCATGCCTCTAATCCCAGCACTCAGAAGGAAGGCAGAGACAGATGGATCTCTGTGAGCTTGAGGCCAGCCTGCTCTACATAGTAAGTTCCAGGAGGGCCAGGTCTAGTCGAGAGACCATGTCTCAAAAACAAAACAAAAGTAAATCTAAAAACAGGTATAGTAACACCAACCCACCTATAATACCAAGCCTTTGAAGGAAAACAGACAGGAGAATTACAAGTTTTAAATCAGACTGGACTACATATAAAGAATCTTCAAATGAAGGGAAATCTAACTATGGTTTAAATATTATTTCCTCGTATATTAATAATTTCTTTTGAGACTCTTCTGACTCTCAAATTTGTGTTTTTCAAATTAAGGTTTATGTTATTCTGGAAATTTAAAAACATTTATGGGACAGGAGAGGTGACTCAACAGCTAAGAGCACTGCCTGCTCTTGTAGAGGACCCAGGTTCAATTTCCAGTACCTCTATGGTAGCTCAAGACCATCTGTAACTCCAGTCCCTCAGGAAGATTGTGAGTTCAAATCCAGTCTGAGCTATAAATCAAGATTGTCATAAAACAAACAACAAAAGGTATCCTCAATTCTCCATAAATTCATCAGAACATTTTTAATTTTGATGATAATCTAAATATAGTAATCATATACATGTTCTATATTTGGGTGACTAAAATGCAGTACAGCAATATAATTTCAACAACCACATCACTATTGATTTTTATAGTAAGATTTGCTGTAAGACCTAACATTTCAGTTGTTAGGGGTCTAAAATACTGACACACCGCAATCTTTGTTTCAAAATGTAGATATGGGAGCTTCTCTCTGATACCAGTAGATATTTAGGGTTGCCTGGAAGTGACTCTTCAGGTTCTATGTCTATTGTATTAGATAGATGATGTATTGAAAGTTTTGAAGCAGAAAGTATATTGGCTCCATTTGTGGAGCAAAGGGGTTGTCAAAGGTAAGGTTCTGGCATATAAGCAGGACAATTGTTCTTTCATACATTAACAGACACTCCTATGACAAGTTCTAAGACACAAATAAGGCGATGTTCCCATTCATGAACTAAATGAACTTGAGATTTCTCCTTTTCTGTGGTGCTAAATTTAGTTCTCTGGTCCAAATTAATGTTTCTCATGTCACTACTCCTCATGATGCATTATCCTGGAAGTTCTCAGGCCACTGAACAGATGTGCTACTATATGCAGTATCTAGTCTCTGTGATCTTCAGGGACCAGTAAATATTCTCGAATTTTTTCCAGTCTTTGCAAGTACTTAAGAGCTTCTTCCCACAATGTGTATGTCACAATTTGAACTCTCATAATGTACTAGAATACTATGTACATACACACACTTCACTCACTTAAAGAGAAAGAAGAAAAGAAATCGGTCATCTTTTAGAAATGAAAAAAAAAACTTGTATGTTTTAGGAATCAGTGTCAAATGGTATCATTAAAGGCATAGGGGCTTTTCTCCTCCTCCTCTTCTTCTTCCTTCTCCTCTTCCTCTTCTTTTTCTTCTTTCTTCCCTGATTTTCTCTACTGACAGCATTCTGGTTGCAAGGTAGCTATAACAGTGCCAGCATAAGGGAAGTTTCTTCCTGTACATTTCTTTTTCTTATTCAGAAAGGTCTTTACCAGAAGTTCCCCCAGAAGACTTCTCAGATCTTAAGACTAAATCACACATGCATGCCTAAGTTAACCACTAGCAAGTAGAATGAGTCTATTCATACTTCTGATTGACTATTCAAATCCCACCATCACCTAATATAAGCCTGAGATAGGACCCTTTCACTCTAGTTAATACATAACAGCACTCAGCCCCCAACTTTATTACTACTCTTGCCTTTTCTTTATTTTGTTGAGAATCAGCATCTGCTAGCCAGTAGGACTCAAGAGTAGTAGAATACTTAGTGAGGGCCAATGAGATGACTCAATATGTAAAGACATTTTCCTCCAAGCCTGATGACCAGAGTTCTATCTCTGGAACTCACACAGTATAGAGAAACAACTCCCATGTGTTGTCCTCTGACTTCTATGTGTATGTAGTGGCATGTCCACATCTGCAAATCCCCCCCCCACACACACAAATAGATGCAATCATTTTTAAAGGATATGGAGTAAAATTCCTGTAGACTTGGTAGAAATTATGTAGTGGTGCCTGAATTTGTCTCTGTTATGTTCATGATCAAAGGCAATAACCTGGTGAGAAGAAAGCACTCCTAAAATGTCTTTCCTCCACATAAGCACTATTCATTTGTCCACAGATTTCCCCCCCCCCAAGTCATTATGTCGTCTCTAGCCTGTGTTCAAACATCACCAATAGCTTTATCTGGCTTATACAGGACCAGTATAGCTTCCCAGATCTTTAGACATTAATAGTTTCCTCCAATCTTACAGCAAAGAGTTAAGGCATGGGGGAAAAATAGAACTTCTGTTTCTTTTTTATCACTTTCCTCAACTCTGATTCAGTCTATTCTGCCTTCCTCTGTTCTCCATGAGTTAACAATGAAGAATTTAGTACCACATGACACAAAATAGCCTGTGCAAAGGTCATGTGCTATTCATTTCATTTCTGGGTGTTCACTTAAATCTATTTCCTCTGGTTGGGGACTTTCCCATCATGATTCTTGGAAGGTGGCAGAACCCATCTCTCCTTTTAGACAAAAGTGTCTCATTCAATTTCCTTCCAAGGTAGCGTTCTGGGGCATAACCTAGTCCAGTCATTCTAGACTTTGTTTTAGGAGTTAGAGGCAAAGAATTGAGGAAAGAGCTAAAGTTAGTCTTTCTCTCTCTGTTTCAGAGCCACCAAAGTGCTTACAGTGGGCTCCTTACCAGACCAGTCCTGCATCATTCTTTGAGTGTTGTTCCTGGCTGCAAACCTGCCTCTTTAGCCTGCCTACTGGATCTGGAAGGTACTTAGCATCTTTTTAATGAATTATTTTGCTGCTTAAATCACAAAGAGTCCAATTCTATTGCTTGTACTTGAAGATCTACACTACTAGCTGCCTATATTTCCTTTAAAGGTTTGTCTTACTTCTGAGAACACCAAAGGGACCAAATTTCCAGGGATAGTTTCTATTGAAGGAAAATCTTTGTAGATATATGTTTTGTGTGAATAGTAAAATTAAGTACTATAAGTCTACCCACTGTCATCCCACATCATCTAATTTAGTGTCTTTGACTGCATGTGTTCAGCAATTCAAGAAAACCCCATTCAAAGAGCTTTTGCTCTGGTAAAAGACTTTATACTTCTGAAATAAATAGGTTCATGATGTTCTTTACATAGTAAACCTGATCTCAGTGAACAGATTATTTTCAACGATGATTTTAATTGTGTGGGAATAGACTATTCAAGTGTAATGAATTTAATTAAGTGTTCCTGTTGAGCCGGGCGTGGTGGTGCACGCCTTTAATCCCAGCACTTGGGAGGCAGAGGCAGGCGGATTTCTGAGTTCAAGGCCAGCCTGGTCTACAAAGTAAGTTCCAGGACAGCCAGGGCTACACAGAGAAACCCTGTCTCGAAAAACCAAAAAAAAAAAAAAAAAAAAAAAGTGTTCCTATTGGCATGATGCAGTAACTGCCTGATATTATGCTTCCTGCTTCAATGTGTAATGCCAAGGGGGTTCCAAAGTTGGTCTTGTTACAGTTGGAATCTGGGTAGCATCTCTTTAGAGGTTCAGTTTCCAAATATAGCCACATTTTGAGGTACTAGAGATGGGGTTTTAACAATATAAAGCTTAGACAAACAATAGTCAACAAGGGAAACCATAGTTCCTCTAATACTTCTCAAACTCCTTTAAAAAAAATCCTGACCTAATAAGTTTAATAAGTAAACTATTGGTACTTCAGCAATGTAGCTCTCTGTATTAAGAGCAGATGAGAGTTCAACAAGGCAGTTCATGTTCTACCTCCATGAGACCATTCTCCCAATACAAACCCTATCCCTGGTTCTGTTTGTTTGTTTAGTTGGTTGGTTGGCTGGTTGGTTGGTTTGTTTTGTTTTCAAGACAGGGTTTCTCTACATGGCTGGGGCTATCCTGGAACTCACTAAGTAGATAAGGCTGACCTTGAATTTACAGTGATATACCCACCTCTGCCTCCTTTGCTGGGCTTAAAGTCATATATCACCATGCCCAACTACTGTTCTTCTTAGGACCAACACTGAGTATTCTGTTTTGCCTCCAGAAGTTCTGACTCACAATAGAACATTAGCTAAATAAACTCCAAATTTCTTTCTGTATCTTAGACTACAGAGTTTATTTTTCACCTTCCCCATTCTAAATTGTGTGAAGCCCTGTTGTCCAAAGGAGCTAAAAGGTAGCTGCAGTCAGATCAAATTATAGCAGAAATATGTCTCAAGTAATAAATGAATGTCCAGAGCAATATGATATCTCCCCACTTGTGGAGTTTTCAAAAACAATTTAAGTTCCAATCCTTTCCTTCTCAATTTCTTTTGGAATTGAGTCTCAGTTAAAGGGGCTTGTTCTGAGATGAAGGCAGAAAATACATCCTGACTGTTGTCTACTGGAATTAGTGACATTTCTGCAGGACCTCTGAGACAGAATTAATCCATCAGTAAAATTCTTATATGTTCCAATTTCTAATAATTGCAAAAGTAAATTGGGCTCATAGAACTTTCTCAGGACCCATGTATAAAATTTAGAAGAAACTGAAACGAAGAGGCAACCAAAGAAATGCAGTAAGTAGAACATCCCCCAGAAAGATTAGCTTGATACCGTTGGTAAATCAGAATCCTTAAAAGTGCTGGTTAGGTTAGATCAAAAGAGATGTTAAAGGACATAACAATCATATGAAATGAATGTTCTGGACTGATTACTGATTTGGATAAAATTGTGAGGGGTATTTTTAGATCATTCAGAAAAATATGAATAGAAGTTAGGTATTAGACTATTGACAATGTATGGAATTAGCAAAATGGAAGGTAGTGACTTAGAAAAGGCTGAAAAACAGTAGGTGTGGTATGCTTTCCACTTGGTAGAAAAATAAAAGCATGCAGAGAAGCCAGATGCGGCGGCTCAGACTTGAGAAGGTTGAGGCTAGAGTACTGGCAGGAGTTCAAGGTCATCCTGAGCTACACCATAATATCCAGGTCAGCTTGGAATACAGAGACCAGAATAAAGTCCAAACTGTTTCAAAGCTTAGGATCTTACTGTCTCTGTCTCTGGAGTGTAGTCATTACAGTATCTCCATACCCAGGCAGAAACCACGCTTTCTGTTCACTCTTAGGGCTGCCCTTCTTCTTTGAAGTAGACCAAGCTTCCTCTTTCCTGTTAATTATGAGAAACGTAAAAATTTTAGAAAAGTTGATGGTGGGGGTAGACTGTTACTAGGGAGGGCCCTAAGGGGAGCTGGAAGTAGAAAATGTTGTGTGGAAATAACTAAAACACATTGTATGCATATGCATACAGTTCTTAAGGAATAAATAAATAAATAAAGGTGCACGCCTTTAAGCCCAGCAGAGACAGGCAGATTTCTGAGTTCAAGGCTAGCCTGGTCTACAGAGTGAGTTCCAGGACAGCCAGGGCTGCACAGAGAAACCCTGTCTCAAAAAAAAAAAAAAAAAAAAAAAAAGAAAAGAAAACATGGAGTTTCCTTTGGCCACATGTATATGAATCTACAAGAAAGGTGATATTATAAACATCAGGAAAATGTATACTGTTCAAAAAGGAACTGCCCCATCAATATCACTATGGCAAAATAGGAGCTGTTCACAATGTCACTTAGCATGCTGTTACCACTACTGTAAACAAACAATTGAAGGGAAGGATTCTTGCCAAGAAAATTAATATGCATATTGAGCATATTAAATACTCTAAGAGTGAAGACAGCTTCCTGAAATGGATGAAGAAAAAGGGTCAAAAAAAAAAAAGAAGCCAAAGAGAGAGGCACTTGGGTTCAACTGAGGTACCAGCCTGCTCCACCAAGAGGAGCATACTTTGTAAGGGCTAACAGAAAGGGGCCTGAGCTGCTCCAGCCAAGTTCGTGCCTTAATGTACAAAAAGAGATTAAAGACTGTTTAACACTTGAATAATATTCCATTATGTAAATGTACCACATTTTCATGATTCATTTGTCAGTTGAAGAACATCTAGGGTATTGCCATTTCCTAACTATTGTCAATAGATCAGCAATAAACATGTATGAGCAGGTATCACAAGCCATACCCAATCCCAACATGGAGAGGGAGGGAGGGAGGGGAGGTGAACATGAAGTCCCACTCTTAACTAAAGAGCTATTGACAAATGATAACTGCTGGGAGAAGTAGAAATGGTTATCTTTAATGTTTTGTCCCCTAGTGGTTTGATTATTCTCCAGTGAATGGCACACATCCAAGAGTATTTGGGCAGAACAAACTGGATTTGATGGGTAAAAAAAAAAAAAAAGGACACTCAGGAGGCAAAGGTAGACAGATCTCTGTGAGTTTGATGCTGGCCTGGTCTACAAAGCAAATTCCAAGACATCCAGGGCTGTTACACAAAGAAAATCTGTCTGAAAAACAAAACAAAGACAAACAAACAAAGAGGACTCAGTGGATTGGAAAAAGGGGATAGATCTGAAAGGAGTAGAGGGAAGAGTAAATATGATCCAAATACATTGTAGGAAATTCTTTTTATTTTATTTTATTTTATTTTATTTTATTAAAGATTTATTTATTATTATATGTAAGTACTCCGTAGCTGACTTCAGATGCACCAGAAGAGGACGTCAGATCTCATTACTGGTGGTCGTGAGCCACCATGTGGTTGCTGGGATTTGAGCTCAGGACCTCTGGAAGAACAGTCAGTGCTCTTACCCACTGAGCCATCTCGCCAGCCCACAGCTTTTTTTTTTCCCCCGAGACAGGGTTTCTCTGTGTAGCCCTGGCTGTCCTGGAACTCTGTAGACCAGGCTGGCCTTGAACTCAGAAATCTGCCTGCCTCTGCCTCCCAAGTGCTGGGATTAAAGGCGTGCGCCACCACCACCCAACAATTCTTTTTAAAAAAGGAAAAATAGTAATAAAATAAAACACCTATTAAAAGACACATAAGAAATGTTTAAGGAAATAATATGAATATGGATGGTCTCAATAATATTAGTAGCTTGCATTAGCATATTTTTACTAGAATATTATTATTTATGTTTTAGGTATAATGAAGGCTTTATATTCCTTTCCAGATACACATTGAACTATTTAGGGATGATGGATTCAATTCACTTTCAGATGGTACTAAAAAATAATAGTATAGATTTGGTATTCCTTTTCATTTTCTAGCAGACAATTCCTAAATTCCTTGGAAACCCTGGTGATAGTGTCTTTTGTCTGCTAATGAGTTAACCAATGACTGGAAGTGTCTGGGTCACTTCAGGAGAGACTGCTCCTCACTAGAAATACCAAAGCATTATTATAGCATTGTAAACTTTCATCCCCATCTCTCAGCCTCTAGGGAAAAGAGAGTGACTCAAGGTTAAGTTGATCACCAATAACCAATGATTTAATCAATTACACCTAAGTAATGAAGCCACAATAAAATACCCAAAAGACAGGGTTCTATCCAGATAGCTGAACATCAGGAGGTTCCTAAAGATTTGTATGTCGCCGGGCATGCCTTTAATCCTAGCACTTGGGAGGCAGAGACAGGAGGATTTCTCAGTTCGAGGCCAGTCTGGTCTACAGAGTGAGTTCCAGGACAGCCAGGACTACACAGAGAAACAGTGTCTCAAAAAACCAAAAAAGAAAAAAAAAAAAGATTTGTATGTCTAGAGAGGTTCTGAAAAGCTCCCTGCCCATTCTCTAATATTTTGACCCAAACATCTCTACATGCATATCTTTTATGACATCCCTGACAGTAGATCAACAAGCTTAAGCAAAATCTCTGGATTTTCTGACCTACCTGAGCAAACTGAAATGAGAGGGAAAAATGCTGATTTATAGCTGGCTTATTAGAGGCACTGGTAAAAACAACCTGGGGCTGATGGCTAGCATCTAAAAGGAAAGGCAAGCTTGAGGACTATGCCCTCAAACTAAGCGGTCTTTCCAGACAGACAATGTCAAAATTGAACTTGAAAACATCAGGCTACTGTCCTTTGTCGTGGAACTGCTTGCTAATGGAAAGAAATGCTCATACCTTTAGGGTCACAGGAGTCTGCTGGTTGTGGTGAGAGAGTACAAGAAAATCATTATTTTTTTCCACAAAGATCAAGCAAATGCTACATAATGGTTTTGTTGTTGTTGTTGTTGTTTTGTTTTTGAGACAAAAAGATATCTGTGAATATCCTTAAGAAAGTTTGTAGCAGTTTTATGGTGTCTGGAACCCACAGGCATATAACTGATTGGGACTACTTACAGGAATCAGTGCGCCACCACGCCCGCTACATAAAGTTAATAGTTGTTAAAACGGAGTGTTGGCATAACGACCTTTATCTTACTCATTTGAACTTTTCTAGATGCTTGAGATTTTTCACAATAAGAAGTTGGGAACTGCCGGGCGTGGTGGCACACACCTTTAATCCCAGCGCTCCGGAGGCAGAGGAAGGCAGATTTCTGAGTTCAAGGCCAGCCTGGTCTACAGAGTGAGTTCCAGGACAGCCAGGGCTATACAGAGAAACCCTGTCTTGAAAAAACAAACAAACAAAAAACAAAACAAAAAGAAGTTAGGAACATTGTATACTTGATCTATATGTATTTAAATTGGGCTGAGGGAATATTTCAGTAAGTGATCAAATATCATGTTGAGCCAGAATTTCAACTACATTTTAAACATTTTAATTTATTAGGTTCATCTACTTGCCTTCTGTCATATGTGCATGGCTAGAATTGTCAAGATGCAGTTGTAGTTTCTTATAACAGCAATTCAAATTAATAGTGACTAAAAACATACTCATTTCCTCATGTGTAACAACAAAAAAAGGAGTATAGGCCAAGTGAAGTAATGTAATAATATAAATATTTAATATAGAATATAGAATATGATATGTTGAAATATAACTTGTATTAAATATATTCTATGTTAATATATTAATATAATAGACATGTATAATATACTATATAATAATACATGATGATATATTTCATGTAGTTCTATTGATTCAACTGTACTGTGAAAAACAGGACAGTTATACAGATATTCACTGCTAACATTATCAGGTGGAAGCAGACTAGACCTAGAAAATATTGGAAGTATTGAAGTAAAATTAATTTCCTGGATGATGAGAATGCTGTAGCTAGAAGGCCATTATTTCTTTCTTCTTGTTTTTTGTTTATTTGTTTGTTTTTAAGACAGGGTTTCTCTGTATAGCTCTGGCTGTCCTGGAACTCACTCTGTAGACCAGACTGGCCTCGAACTCAGAAATCCACCTGCCTCTGCCTCCCAAGTGCTGGGATTAAAGGTGTGTGCCACCACTGCCCGGCTAACCATTTTCTTTATTGTGTACTTTCTTAGGGTTTCAATTATAACTTCTCTCTTTGTCTCACCTTTTTTACTTCTTTATTCCTCTGATTTGATCAGTGTGTCATCAAAACTCATTGCAGCTTTGATGCCAAAAAGTTCAGGAACATACCACAGTGTGCAGCACATATGGAGCTCAGAAGACAACTCTGTGGAGTTGGTTCTCTCCTTCCAGAACATGGGTTCTAGGGTTCTAACGTGGATTGTCAGGATCAACAGCAGGCACCTTTACCCACAGGCCATCTTGCTAGCACAGAAAAAGTCATTTTTTTGTTTGTTGTTTGTTGTTGTTGTTGTTTTTAGAGAATCTATCTATCTAGCCTACCTACCTATCTGTTTATTTTATCTGTGCATTGGTGTTTTGCCTCCATGTATGTCTGTGTGAGGGTGTCGGATCCCCCTGGAACTGGAGTTACAGACAGTTGTAAGCCACCAAGTGGGTTCTGGAAACTGAACCTGGGTCCCTTGGAAGAGCAGCCAGAGCTCTTAACCACTGAGCTATCTCTCCAACCCCCAAGGTTCACTTATCCTTTGGGACAGTTGAAATAATCAACCATGAAAGTTCTCACTCATACACAATAGCCATGCCTGGCTTGCCCTCTTTATTCTGACCATTTTTTTTTCAATTTCATCTCAAGAGAAAACACCTTCCATGAAAGGAGAGAGACAGAGACAGAGAGACAGAGAGAGAGAGACAGACAGAGATAGAGACAAAGACAGAGAGAGTCATGAAGGTGTTTATTTGTATGCTAATAAAAATTTTTAAAGAATTACAAAAGAATCGTCTTCCTCTTTTCAACAAGAGCAGGAAACTCATATCAAACCCTCAGTTTGAAAATCAAAATTCAAAATTCAGGAGTAGCTGGATAATAAAGTACTTGCCTTTTGTGTGCAAGGTCCTGGGCTCAGTCTTCAGCAGTGCACACACAAAAATGTAAAATTCAAAGTGTGGCTTTAACCAGGCATGAATATTGCGTTTGTATCATCATAAATTTAAGCAGTCCTAAATCAAACTATCATAAGTCAGGGACTTATGTCTGCACTTTGAGAGAAGGCGAAAACAGATATTGGAAGATAATTAGCAGAATCTGACATGATAACTACTACTTTTTGAATCAC
Organism: Mus musculus; assembly: GCF_000001635.26. Lineage (NCBI taxonomy): Eukaryota > Metazoa > Chordata > Mammalia > Rodentia > Muridae > Mus > Mus musculus. Next base: position 151,788,476 of record NC_000086.7, read on the forward strand.
AATGTATGAATTTCTTTCCTGCCCCTCCTTTTCCTTCCTTTGCCTGTTCCCCTTATCCCTTGAGAATTGATTCTAGGGCTTTTACATGTTTAACACGTGCTTTATCAATGAAGTATACCCCTAACCCTCTCTTCTCTTTCTTTAACTTTGCTTTCAGACCCAGCCGTTCAATTCCCTGGCAAACCCCTCTATATTTTGTGGGATTAATCTTAGTGAAATTTACACAACCAAGGCATTCCAGTTCTTGACAATTCCTCTGTTGCTCAACATTCTTATTGACCTTATTCTTATTTCACCTAGGCAATACTGGATAAATTCACCAATAGATAAGTCTCCTACTAAATTCAGTATCAATTCCTCAATTCCAGGCTTAATGCAATCTATTACTGGTTTGCATACCCCCTACCACCCCACCCCACCCCACCCCACCCCTCCCCTGCCAAATAGGTCTCTTCTTTCCCTTAGTCATAATGTCATAGTGTCCTGAGTATGTGCTCACAAAAACATGCTACACTTGCTTTCCAGCCCCTAATTGGGTTGCCTTGAAAACTGTATAAAATATATGACATAATTTATTATTAGCTTCTAGTCTTACAGAATTAGCTTCTTAGTCTTCCCTTAAATGTCTTCAAATTTTATGTACCTACACAATACAATGTTACATAGTTTTAGTTTCTTCTTCTTCTTCTTCTTCTTCTTCTTATTATTATTATTATTATTATTACAAATCAATACAAATTTAGAAACTTAAAATATGAATGTGCTTTTCCAGGTTTGTTTAGAGTTAGATTTCCACTATTAAGATATCAGCCATCTGGCCTTTTATTGGGAGACTCTAGGATTTGCTTTCATGTTTCTTTGGATTGTTGTCCAAAACCAAACTCTTTCATTGGTAAGACTAAGGACTGTTTCACTCTTGGCTGTCAGCTCAGGACCACAGTTAGCTCCTAGAGACAGGCTCTCTGTCATCTTTACAGGTATCCTCTATGCTATGTTTAGTATCTCTCTGACTTCCCTTCTGCCATCTCTTCTTCTCTGCAGCCTTTTTCTTTTTCTTCCTCTTTACCTTTAAGGGCTCAGGCTATCGTGAAATTGGGCCTACCTGGATAATCTAGCACCATCTCCCTATCTTGCTGTCCATGCCCTTAATAATACCTGAGATATCTCTTTAGTCATATAAATATGTATGCAGTATTCACAGGGTCTAAGGATTAAGCTATGAACACCTTGAGGGAGTGTTTTGCCTATGATGTTTTTCAGTAATCTCATTGGTAGAGTAATTCCAGGTGTCTTTTTAAAAATCTCTCTATTTCCCCCTGGTCTCATTGAGACCTCGACACCCCTAAAAACTAGTAACAATTAGAATAGCTTCCTGTTTTGGGATAAAACTTTAAGACCTTCAGAACTTGAGTATAATCTTACTTACCCTTTATATCTGTTTAGCTTTTGTTTAAGATCACATTTTCATATGAAAACTCCTCTGGCTCTCTAACTTAATATATCTTCCTGGATCTCCCCCCCCCATTTTCCCACTGTTCCTCTTTTGACACTAAGAACAAAGCTGGTTTTGAGCTTTTATTATATTATGGGAAAGTTCAAATGTACATAAAATTAGGGAGGCTTATACTGCTACGAGTAGTAGAATGAATCAATCATTCAACTTCAATAAGGCTTTGATAATTATCAACATTTTTGCTAAGGTCAATGTTTGGTTGGAGTCCCTGGCTTGCCCCCTCCCCGACATGGTCCAGCAAATTCCATTCCTACTTCTTTCTTCAACCCTGCTCACAAACCTACAAACAGATAATGTGACAAAAAGCCCAATCAGAATTCCTAACATTCCTGACAATTGTCAAACCCCTCACCTGAAGTCACCAATCACCCAAGCATGACCAACCAACGCCTTCCCGCACAAGCCCAGCATGTGCTAGACACATAACTTTCCTTTGTCTACAGTCCATAAAAACTTCCACACCATAACTGCCTGCAACTTTTTCTGGTCTTGTCCCCTGAGACTGGTTAGCTCTCTTGGGAACCCATTCCCAAGTAAAGCTGCCTTTTTAACTTTTATTTTGGTTGAGTTGGCTTATTTCTTCAGCAGATAAAACCTATCCGTTTTATAAAATAATATCTATCCATGCCTTTTCATTTGGAGAATTTAACATAAACCCCAGGCATCTTGATTTTATGAGCAAACCACTTTCCTAGACAAGGTAGGTTTTGTTTTTTAAGATTAATTCATTTATTATATGTAAGTACACTGTAGCTGTCCTCAAATACTCCAGAAGAGGGCATCAGATTTCATTACGGATGGTTGTGAGCCACCATGTGGTTGCTGGGATTTGAACTTGGGACCTTTGGAAGAGCAGTTGGCGCTCTTAACCACTGAGCCATATCGCCAGCCCCGACAAGGTAGTTTTTAATGTTTTTTTTTTTTTAATTTAGACTTTTTAAAGTTAATAATTTTACATGTTTTTACAACATAGTTCTCTACCTCATTCCAAAAATTTAGTATATCCCTTATATGGTAAGTATTCTAATTTCATTATTTGTCCTTAAAGGAAAATCACTGTCTTAGTCAGGGTTTCTATTCCTGCACAAACATCATGACCAAGAAGCAAGTTGGGGAGGAAGGGGTTTATTCGGCTTACATTTCCATACTGCTGTTGATCACCAAAGGATGCAGGACTGGAACTCAAGCAGGTCAGAAAGCAGGAGCTGATGCAGAGGCCATGGAGGGATTGCCTCCCCTGGCTTGCTCAGCCTGCTCTCTTATAGAACCCAAGACTACCAGCCCAGAGATGGCCCCACCCACAAGGGGCCTTTCCCCCTTGATCACTAATTAAGAAAATGCCTTACAGCTGGATCTCATGGAGGCATTTCCTCAACTGAAGCTCCTTTCTCTGTGATAACCCCAGCTGTGTCAAGTCGACACATAACTAGCCAGTACAATCACCTACCCTTTTCTTGTTGTTGATTGGTTGGTTGGGTTTGTTTGTTTCTCTGTTTTTTCAATACAGGGCTTTTCTATGTAGCCCTGGCTGTATTGGAACTCACTCAGTAGACCTTGATAGCCTTGAGCTCTGTCTGCCTTTGCCTCCCTAAGTGATGGAATTAGAGGCACCACTTCCCTTCTTTTAAGACCACAGTCTGAGTCTTTAACATTACAAAGTCACTATTATGGTTTCTGTAATTAAGAAATATAGAGCTTGACACCATGCAGAGAGAATGGCAGGGGAGAGATTCTAGGAGTCTGTAGATGTGCCACAAAGATTCAGAGAAACAGGCCCTTCACAGTTGTTGGGTTTCCTTCCTTCCTTCCTTCCTTCCTTCCTTCCTTCCTTCCTTCCTTTCCTCCTTTTTGTTCTTCATAAATGGACTGGACTAGAGTTGTAGCTCAGTAGTAGAACTTGTCCTAACATGTACAAGGCTCTTAATTCTATCCCTAGCATTGAAAAAAAAAGTGTTACAATTCAGAGCAAGGTAGAGAAGCAGCAGTGAGAGAATTCACCTATGAAAATATACAAGATATAATCTCACTCCTTACTATTCTGTGGTTCACAAGTACTATTTTTCTTTTCAGTTCAAAGTTGTAGTCCTGCCTAAAAAAAATGGGGAAAGTGGGGCTGAAGGTGGAACGCTGTGGGGGTTCTGTCCTCTGATGATCAAAAGGCCTGATTAGGAAAGCTTGGCTTTGAGGTGAACCAACACTAAACCATTCTTTCCCCATACTCTAATCCCTGCTTCAATCACAAAAGCATTCACTGTCTGTCCTTAAACTGCTTTTAGACATCAGCCATACATACTATAAAGTCAAAAGCACCAGGCGACTATGTTTCTTTTTTGTTTTGTTTTTTTGTTCGGTTTTTTTTTTTTTTTTTTTTTTTTTTGAGACAGGGTTTCTCTATATAGCCCTGGCTGTCCTGGAACTCACTCTGTAGACCAGGCTGGCCTTGAACTCAGAAATCCACCTGCCTCTGCCTCCCAAGTGCTGGGATTAAAGGCATGCACCACCACTGCCCCGCTGGTGACTGTGTTTTTGAAGTCCTCTATGAAAGGCAGTTTTTATCCAGAGGGTCTAAGTCAGGGGGATCACTTGAGGCCATGAGTTTGAGGCCAGCCTAGGCAATGGAATACGACCCCTGTTTCAAATGTTAAAATCAGTTATATGCCTGTGGGTTCCAGACCCCATAAAACTGCTACAAACTTTCTTAAGGATATTCACAGATAGCACTTTTTAATGATAACACTGGTGAATGCCAGCCACCACACTGCCACAAAGACAATTGTTTACTACTCTGGGTGTGGCATCAAATGCTTGTAATACCACTACTCTAAACAGGGCTAAACCGAGAAAATCAGGAATTTGAGGTTAGCCTGGGTAACATAAGAGTTCAAAGACAGTGTGAACATACCAAGAGCCCATCTAAACAAAACAAAACATCTATCGAGATGGCTTAGATGGTAAAGGCACTTGTCAAGCCTCACAGCTTGAGTTCAATCCAGACCTGGAAAGGAGGGTGCTGACTCCCAACAGCTACTCTGACTTTGACTTGCCACTTTGTAGTGTTAAAGATTCAGATTGTGATCTTAAAAGAAGGGACTTGGAAGCTGGTTAGAGATGGCCAAAGCCAGTAAATTCCAGCAGTAGGGAACCTGATTGCTTTGAATGTCCATCTGAGAGGAAGAAAGCTTTGAAGCTAATTTAAGCCCAGTTAGTGATGGTTTGGTGGTGTTGTTTTGTTTGTTTGTTATTGGCCCCTAATAGTAGAGGACAAAAGAATAGAAGTGGTTTAAACAGATCTTGCACACCTGTAGCTTGCTGAAGCCATCCAATCTACAGATGTGTTTTTAGTTGGTCCATAATTTTGTTTCAAAAATATTTTTAAATTGTCAGAAAATACAAATTGGTATGCTCCATATAAAAACACAGATTTTATAGTTTCTCTAGAAAAGTTCAGAGATTCTGACTATGTGAATGTGCCCTTCTGAGTGACAGAATGAGCTGGATGGAGCAGACACTGCTTCTTCTAGGAAGGAGTGTAGTCCCCTACGGAGGCTTCCATGTAAGCAGCTAGGACCTGCCTGCAATTTGAGTTCATGGTCTCTGGGTTTGACTAGTGCTAGAAAGTATTTGCAATTTGGAAGGAATGCAAACCGTGCATTTATGAGGATTTAATCATGTCAAATAAAGTATTTGGTGATGTGAAGAGTTACTAGTTAGATACTAGTTAAAATGTAAGAAATTAGAAAAGCAGATAACTAACAGAAAAATGAGTTTATGTGTTATAAACACAAATAAGAAAAACAGAAGCACAGCCCCTTATTGTATACTAAGTTTTCCTTTGCAGTTTGGCTCCTTTCTGACCCACTGTGTCACAACCTGACAGGCGATCTCAGCCCCAGGAGCACATGTAGTTTAATGCTCATATGCTCGTATGCAAGGAGATATATGCCAGGAATCTGACCATTCGGTGTAGAGAAGGAGGAATAAGGACCCATCCATCTATGTAACAAGGATGAAGAAACTTATGAAAAGCACGAGAAAACAGGCTCCAGTGCAAATTGCAGAGATCATCTAGGCTGAAGCAGGTGACTACCAGAGTTAATTACAGCTAAATGTGTTGCTAGGGCAACTCAGACTCCCTTGTATAACCCAAAAGACCTCTGGCATTCACATGACTAAAGCAACTGATTTAGATGCCAGAGTTCTGAGGTCAGGAAGGCTGATGAAGGAAAAGATAAGATTGTGGAAGCATTGTCCTGGGTTGGATTTCATGGGACTACCACATCCCACACAAAGGCTACTGATGCCTTCTTGAAATACCTCTGGAATTGGAGATCATTATGTCTTACTCCTTAACACAGTGTTTTCAAAATAGGTCATAAAGTATGTATAGGCTATGAAACTATCTTATTAAGATGAAATATTTTTTGTTTTTTGTTTTTTTGAGACAGAGTTTCTCTGTGTAGCCCTGGCTGTCTTGGAAGTCATTCTGTAGACCAGGCTGGTCTACCTAGATCTGTCTGCATCTTCCCCCTGAGTGCTGTGATTAAAGACCAGTACCACCACTGCTAGGCTAATTTTCTTCAGTGAATAGAAAAGAATAAGGGAAAAAAAAGAGTGATGCTACAGTACCAAAATAAGTTAGGCATAATCATAAAACATTTTAGTGAGGTACATTTATTTTTTTTTGTTGTTTTTTTGTTTTTGTTTGTTTGTTTGTTTGTTTGAGACAGAGTTTGTCGAGCCCTGGCTGTCCTGGAACTCACTTTGTAGACCAGGCTGGCCTCGAACTCAGAAATCTGCCGGCCTCTGCCTCCCGAGTTCTGGGATTAAAGGTGTGCACCACCACACCCAGAGTGAGGTACATTTATATAATAAAAGTAAGTACTTTTCTATGAAACCATTGGTTACAGATACATGTATGTGTACATGTGTACATATACGTGTACTGAACTGTGATGTTTCTTTTTTGGTGAAATAAGGTTTCAGAATGGAGCCATTGCTACAGGCCATAGAGCAGCCAATTGACTAGATGTGCCTAACTTCACCTCCTTGGCTAGGTTAGTTCCTACAGACTTTTTCTTTGAGGTTGTTCTGGATATAAGCATGTCCACGATCTCCTTTTCAGCATGTTTTTATGTTGACATTCAGAAAGACTACTGACTTCTGTAAGATGATTTTGTATCCTGCCACTTTGCTGAAATTGTTGATTGTGTGGATTTTTTTTAATCTTTTATGTATAATATCATGTTATCTGCGAATAGGGATAATTGGAATTCTTTTTGTATTTGCATCCTTTTGATTTCCTTCTCTTGTCTTATTGCTCTGGCTAGTAGTTCAAGCAAAATGTTGAAAAGGAGTGGGGATAGTGGACAGCCCTGTCTTGTCCAGATTTCAGTGGGATTTCTTCAAGTTACTCTCCATTTAGGATGACGTCCCATTTAGGGCTGAGTGTTCAAAGTCTCTCTGCCTCTTCTGTCTCTCTATCTCTGTCTCCATATCTGTGTGTGTCTGTCTCTGTCTCTCTGTCTCTCTGTCTGTCTGTCACTGTCTCTGTCTGTCTCTCTGTCTCTGTCTCTCTCTCTCTAATGTTTTTAAAACAGCTAAGTCTCCAGCCCATTAATGAGTAATATTGGGGTTTTCTACAGGAGTATTTGTAAGGAGCAAGAATGACTCAAAGATTGCTCGAAGAAAGGCCATCACATCATGGGTGACATGAAAGCTGGAAACCTGGAGTTCACTGAACAACTTGCAGGCAACTTGAGGTCTTTTTGACCTCAGACTGTCTGAGCCTCTTCCAGGCAACTCAGTTTATGCGATAGTGTCTCCAAGTAGTCCTTACTACGTATATAAATTTGAGGAGGGAGAAGACTAGTGCTTCTGGTCAATTTCAGGGACTTCCTGAAGCTTTTGAATTCTTACTCTTCGAGTTTTAATGAGTTTCCAGGTGGATGGACTATGTCACTCCCTTTTGAACATAGTTTGAACAAGTTTCCCTGCAGGATAGTGTTTCACCTCTCTGTAAAACAGTGGTTCTCAGCCTGTGGGTCACAAGCCCTTTTGCAAATCTCTACCTCCAAAATATTTATATTATAATTCATAACAGTAGCAAAAATTACAGTTATGAAGTAGCAATGAAAATAATTTTGTGGTTGTGGGTCACCACAACATGAAGAACTATATTAAAGGGTCACAGCATTAGGAAGGTTGAGAACTACTGTTCTAGAATGTCTGATGTCTTTTTTTTTTTTTTTTTTTTTTGGTTTTTCGAGACATGGTTTCTCTGTGTAGTCCTGGCTGTCCTGGAACTCACCTTGTAGACCAAGCTGGCCTCGAACTCAGAAATCTGCCGGCCTCTGCCTCCCGAGTTCTGGGATTAAAGGCATGCACCACTACGCTTGGCTAAATGTCTGGTGTTTTAACTTCATCTTGGAGGAAATTGTTTCATGATAGTAACAGACTCCTTTATCTGACAGAAGAAAATTTAAATTATCCCCCACATCCTTGCATTAAATGGGCATTAAATGGGTTTACAGTAAGAATCATACACAAAACACAGAGAAGAATGACCTTAATTTTTTGCAGTTGACTCGGAAAAGAAGCACAGGTAAAGTTGACCTTAGAAAGTGGCAACTGAAGACATCAAGACAATTTACAAAGAAGCCAGAAACTGAGATTACACACTTGTAATCGCAGCACCTAGAGAGCTGAGGCAAGAGGATCGCAAGTTCAAGTAAAGCCTGAGCTACATAGTGAGACCCTGTGTCAATGGTCAAAATCAAGCCCCAAGCAGAAAGAAGTGACGAAATGAAAATGATGACACAGAGAAATGAAAAAGATGCCTTAATGGTTTGTTAGAAATTGGGCAGATCAAGAATGTAAAGGTTTTAATCCATTTGAAAGACTTTACTGTTTTTCCAAGTATGTCGAGTGCAAAAGTTACAGGGTTATAGAGGTATCTATTCACACATTCCACCCAGAAGGCCTAGGGGACCAAGCAATGTGTAGCAGGGTCAAAATCTCTGTAGGTAACCCCTGAGAAGACTAAGTGGGAAACTGAGAGTGAAGCCAAAAGGAGATGAAGATCCCAGGAATTAAGAAATGCCAGGATTGTAGCCTTTCTGCTAAGGAAAGCTGTGGGTGGGAAGCAAAATAATAATAATCCAAGAGTACAGTCATATAGGGGTAGTACAAACATGTAGGGGCAAGGCTCACAAAGCTCATTGGAACTCATATGGTGCCAGATCTCAAACATGGATCTGTAGGGTTTAATGCTTTCTTTCAGTCTTGGTTTGGTTCCATTCCCATCTCCCCCTTCTTAGGACTGGAGATGTATATTCTGTATCATTGTTTCTAGAAATACATAGTTTGTAGTTTTATTTGTGTTTGATAGCTAAGAATTTGCCTTGAGTCTCAGAAAAAAAAAACTTTGAGCTTAAATTTTGAACAACATTTAGACTGTTAAGATTATATAGGAACTCTTGGAGAAGAACTAAATGCATTTTTCATTATAAAATGAACATGGTCCTTTGTGGGGGTTCAGGGGTAGAATTTGTTATACAAAGTGATGTGTTTGGGTTTTACATGGAAAAAAGCTGGGCTTGCGATGGTTACTTCTGATTTTTAACTTGATCAGACTGAGAAGTGCCTAAGAGATCAATAAAAGTACACTTCTTGTGGTGTCTGTGAGGGAATTTCCAGAAAGGAGTAAACTAGGGGGAAACATCTGTTCTGAAACTGGACTATATCATTCTATCACACACTGATGGAGAATTACAAAAGCACCCTAGAGAAGTCTATTTCTCTCTCTTCCTCCCTCCATCCCATCCCTCTTTCTCTCTTTCCTTTCCTTTCCCCCTTAGTCTCTCAATGTCAATTTCTTTCTCACTATATCTCCTAATCTGCCACCATAAGACTACCTCCCTCTAGTTATTCCTTTCTAGAAACATGCTCACAAATTCTCACAGAAGTATACTTCACGAATTTTCTAGAAGCATGCTTCTGAATCCAATCAAGTTGACAATCAAGATTAACCATGACAACTGCAGAGAATGTTTTGTAATTATGCATTTACATGTATTTAGGAAAGAATTTTTAAAATAAAAGGGAAGGGGGAAGCTAGGTTATCTCTTCACACATTGAGTGATGAAATCCTTCTTCATGTTATCATAACAATGGTAGAGACAGGAGAGTGGGCTGGTCTACTGAGATAGCTAGCAGGGTCCTCCCTCCACTATTCAAGCAGTGAAGTAGTGATGAGGTGGGAACAAGGCGTCTAATTCAATTCTCTGCTTTTCTGCTCATAGCATGAAGTGATAGTGTAGCAATCTGACATCAAGTGAGACCCAGAGGCTAGAATAAGTGAAATTTGAGAGAAACCTGGGATTCTGGTCACCTTAGAGGATCATGGCAGGAAGAGGAAAATGGGTCACTCACATTGGGACATCACTACTGATCAACAACTTTAATGTCTAAACAACAACAACAACAATAACAAAACCAATAAACAAAGCAAAACAACCCCCCCACAATGATTGGAACTTTTTAAATGTCTACAGAATGTGTGAGCAAACCAAGCAAAAATATTGTTCAGTGTCAAACTGTCCACAGGGTCCCCAGCAATCAAATAGTCAAGCATTTCTCTAACCACCATGAGCTGACCTGGAAGGATTTGATAGTGAGGAACATTAAGAGATACAAGAATCTTTAAAAAGAAGGGAATCCTCTGGAAGAGAAAGGTAGGAATGGACAATATCTATATCTAGATTTTTCTCAGTCACCTATTTGCTGTTCCCAAATTCACTCTCTTCATAGATGGGCTCAGGAAGTACCCACTCTGCATCTGGACCAGGAATCTTTGTGCAATGCTGGAGAAACAGTCATCTTCCTTAGCAAGAAATTCTCAGAGATTAAAAAGTGGTGATGACACAGCAAGCTATCCTTGTTTTATTGCAGTTCATGAAAGACATGTATGTGACCTCACTATACATCACTTGTATGTTATTCATTAGTAGGCTTTTGGTGTCCACATATAGGTGGCTATGCTGTATAAGCTGGATTTTGCTAGTTTCCCACAGAGAAATATACTCAGAGCACTAGTATGCTGGGCGTGCTCTCTTGTCTTACCAGTGAGGGTGCCCAGAAGTATAGGGAGGGTTACAACCACAGGATCAAGTGGAATAACAAGCAACGTACTCCTCTATCTAGAGAGTATCTTTGGCAAATAAGTAACAAGCAAGCTGTTTGATGAGATCCAGTGCATCAGTGTGCTATTCCTCATGGAGGTGTGCCTGTGATGAACAATGGTAAGCATTACTTTGACTGCAAAGGCTACCACATCACCATAGGTGATAAACTGAAGTCCTTTCTGATAGAAAATATGAGGATGGATGGCTCAAGACCTTCAGGCACATTTCAAGCTTGGAAACCCAATGTTCTGCACTACCAAAGATTGCATCTTTAAGTACAACAAGATGAATGACTCTCTTGAAATTCTGGTCCTCAATAAGAAGATTTCAGGCTGTAAATGGAGTGAGTTCTCCTGCTCCCACCCCATCCAGGGGTCCTCTCCTTTAAGAAAGTTCTTGCCAGTTATGAAATTCTATAAGACAAGGAGCTGGCCCAGGGTGACAGGGGTCTACTGAGAAATCAGAAGCCAACCAAGAACTCAGAAGTTGCAAGACAAGCTATTTGGGTCCAAATGGATGTCAGCTACTCAAGAAACTTAGGGAGATCCATCCTTATGATCTGAAAGTGGCTGCTGTTGGAAATAAAAGTCCCTGGACCACTTCTCAGATGCTATTTTATCAAGCAAAGATACATAGCTGTCTGATCAGTTACTGCTCAAAGTTGAGATGCTTGTCCTGATTATCTTGTAGCCCTTTTGGAAGCCAAGGCCATGGATGGATGGCACAGAACCATGGCTGCTCCTTTCCAATGTTTGCTATGATAAAAACCAAGTCTGTTTTTAAAAATAATAATAAGACCTAAACATAGGACATTAGTTAAATAATCAGCCTTACAATGGAGTAACACTCATTCACGAAATACACCTTTGTTAAGAATATACAATGAGACTACCTCAAAGGGCCCTCTGTGCATCTTCTTAGGTTGTACAGAAAACTGCACATGGAGGGAGGGAGTGGTTCCATTAAGCAGATTCCCAATTCAGGGTTTGAACCACCATTCTGTAACGTGGAATGAATGTCTCAAGGGTTCTTTCACTAACATCTTTTCATTTTTGTTTTGAAAATCAAATTAATTCATTTGTTAAAATTCAAACCTTATTGAAGCATTCAGAGTTGCAAATCAATGCCCTTTCCCCCATCCTTTTACTCTCCAATTTCATTCTCTATCCCAGACAAATACCAATTAATAGGGTCATTTCCCACCAGGTCATTTTTATTTCTATACATTTACAAATGTATCTACAGTTTATGGAGTCCTCCAATCATAGTACCACCCCACCTAATACAAAGGAGAAATGTTTGAGGGAGGACTATGTGCCTTTGTAGATTTGCACGGTGCTTCTCATCCTTTATTCTGGCCCTCCACAATGTGTGTCATCTTGCCCTCTTATACTCCCCGTTCCTTAATTTTTAAAATGCATATCAAGTTTTATCCCTTCAGGGATTTTCATTGTAGAGCAATCAAATTCCAGTTCCTTAGTGATCCTACTATCCTCTATGGTGGCATTTATTGGACCATGAGTAGCTCCAGCAAGGTCTCCCTTAGGTGAGTAAAATATACCACCAAGGGAGCAGGAGCGCCCTCTCAAGGGACAGAGGCGGGGCTAATCGCGTGGTAGGAGGAGCCTTATATCCAGTGTGAGCTGTGCAGCCGTGGGGGTGGGGGGGGCTTTGTAAGCCGAGGGCGAGGGAGGGGGCTGGGGGGGGGGGACAAGATTGCTACTGGCCTCAGACCCTGCACACTGTTGCAGGCCTCGCCAAGCCCCTGCGGCGGAGGTGAGCTTAGTTCCCCCCTCCCCTCTTCCGGGACCTGGGGGGACGGGGCGGTTTTAGACTCCTCGAGGTAGGGGGCAGTTCCCACGGGATCTGGCTCTGAGGCTCGGAGGTAGCCGCTTTGGAGAGCCTTTGGGAAAGGCTGCTGAAGGGCCAGACTGGCGGTAGCAGCAGCCTTCCTCGAACCCCTCCTCCTCTCCCCTCCCCCAGTCCTCTGCGGCCTCCAGCAGAGAGCTAGCTGCATCTTTGGGGACAGCAGGACAGCGGGGAAGCAGCGAACAGCGCGCAAGAGAGCGGCCAACAGTGGGGATGCGAGGTACCGGCATTGGCCCTGGCCTAGTGGCCCTAGAAAAGAAGTAAAGGCCCAGCCTTCAGTTTTTCTCTTAAGGGTTGGAGGAAGGCGGCTTCAAGAGGAAAAGGAAGGTGAGGGGCGAGCAGGCAAGCTTCATGGTCACTACTAGGCGCGCGCGCGTGCGCGTGCATGTGTCCTGATATGTATGTGTGTGTGTGTGTGTGTGTGTGTGTGTTCTGATATGTATGGTGCTGCAGGACACACATTCATTTTGTTTCATTGCATTAATTTTTAAAACTATTTTATGTATCTTAGTATATCACAGCATTCAATTGTGTCCCATTTTTACATAGCTATATTGTATGCTTGGACTACAGTTTATTTAACCGTTTCCTGATTGTTGTACACTAGCTTGTTTTCTTTGGGGGAGAGGGGGCTATTGCAAGTAATGAATGGGCTTGTGTATGTTTCGTGCACATGTACGAAGGTATTCCTGTAGGAGAAATTCTTCGAGAAGTAATAGCAGAATCAAAACGTGTATGTATTTCAAATCTTGATAGATTTATCTAAATCTCCTTCCCCAAAGGCCATAATAATTTACACTCTCCAACGTAGTACGATATTGCCTATTTTTCCATAGCTATGCCAACATGAATTGTTACTTATCTTTATATCTTTTCAGTTATACAGTAAAAAATCACATGTCGTTGCTTTCATTTTACTGCTGTTTGAGCATATTTTCATTTTTCTAATTACAAAAGTCAGTAGTTAAATATGAACAGTCTTGTATATAAGCAATAAACATTTTGAAATTTTAATACCAACCCCCCCACTCTAAATTTCAAGAAAAATAAAAATATCTGGAAGTAAACTATAAAACTTTCAGGAATACAATGGAAGAACGTTTGCATAAATGGAGAAGGAATATCAGGCTTCTGCATAGGAAGCCTCTATTCTGTAACGATATTCATTTTTCTATATTGATTCAAGCAGTTGATGCAATTCCAATAAATATACTAAGTTTTTGGAACTTGACGATTCTAAAGTTTATGAGGGGGGGATGGCTAAGAATAACCAAGAAAATGTTTTTAAAGATGGGGGTGCTTGTACAATTAAACTGTACTCTGAAGGAAGCATGTTTAAATTAGAATAGACAGAACAATGGATTAGAATGGAAAAGCTCACAAACGGGCCAGACTGGATCCCGATTTATTGGAGAAACATTGTTGGTTAGACATGCAAAAACTGCCATATTAAAATCTCCAAGCGCCTTTCTCCCCACCCCAAGCTTGAATTTGCTTTTGAGGGCAGACGCCTTTGTTTGGAGAAAACCACTTTATTGGGTCTTTTTTGTTATAAGGTAAGGAAAGCCTCAATATTTAAAACTGGTGACTCCGGAGGTAGAACTAATGATATGAGCTTTTAGTGAAAAGATGGATTCAGGTTAGCCTGCAGTGCGGCGAAGGAAGAAGTATGGATATTAGAGGTCTTTAGATTTTTCCCCCCATGTTTTGAGCACAAAAACTGGTGTGTCATTGTTTCCATTTGCATTTGTGTGTTTATTGTAAATTGAACATCTTTTATGCGTTAGTTAAGACTAGCACGTTATTCCTCGAGGCAGGTAACAATGGGAACCCATTCTTTTCGCTTTCGGAATGGAGTTTGGCTAATTGGTACAGCCCTGCTGGAAGCGTGAGAATAAACAGGTTGACTTTTTAAGCACTAGGCAGGCTCCAGACACCTAAATCGGGGGCGGAGGTAGTTTTCAAGACATGGCCGAGATTTGGCGCTGAGCTGTGTCATCGCGAGGTTTGGTAGCAAGCTCCGCAGTGGGTCGGAAACCTCGTGGTAAGCGAGATCCCTAAAGGACGAGAGCTTCCTCCCTTTCCCCGAAAAAACTCCCAGTCATTTTCACGAAGCTCCGCCTTTCTCCTTTTTAGGAGCGTGCACCTGGTCTCGCGAGATCTCATGTTTCCTAAAGGCGAGGCGCGGGCGGTCTCCTGCGGTGAATTACGAAGGTCTCGGCGAGGCTGAACGTAATATCGCGATAGTTCCTACGGCGCATGCGGGAGCCGGCGGCGGCATGCTGGCTCCGCCCCGTAGTGCTCCGTGAGGTTGTGCGTCATTTGCTTTTCGCTTCGCGTGGGGTGAGAGCGGAGCGGTGGCGATTTGGGGTTTGGTGGCAAGCGAGGGTTGGGACGGGCTGGGCTCAGTTTTTCCTGGTCCGGTGGAGGTTCTCCTGGGATCACGCGAAGGCGGCGGCCGAGGTTGGCTACTGAGTGCAGGAGCTGCGGAGGCGCGAGCAGCGTCTTCTGGTGCTGCCGTTCTTAGCCGGTGAGTTCTCGCGGGAGCAGGGTTACGTCCTCGTGGGGATTCGCCGGCGGTGGCGGAGATACCTTGGGGGTGGGGGGGCAGTGACTAGGGTCGGGCCGCCTGTTAAGATGGCGGCGGCGGCGGCTGCCTGTCTTGCTCTTACACGGTACCAAGGGGTTAGCTATCCGCGTTTGTGACGCTTCTCAGGTACCAGACGTTAAGGAGATGACGAATGGCGAAACGTCGTGGTGCCGGTAAATCCTTCCTGAGCTGAAGACCATCCTGTTTCTTACCGGTTAAAGCGACACCATTTCCCCCGGCCTCTGCCTCGTGTGGGCCTGCCTTTGCCCCACCAATCGCTCTTCGCCTCTGTTTTCGTCGTCGCAGTGGGCGGGTTGGGAAGTGCGGGAGGGAGTCCATAGTTCATTGGGTAGTGGGCTGGGGATTAGATTAAAAAGTGGGAGAGAGGGACGCACCTAAGATTGTTCTCATAATTATTGCGCGCTTGCTGCTTCTCAGCCCTTGCAGCGACCCATATGAAACCCCTAGTTTTTCTTGATCCGAGGTGGGCTCTGCTTCCCTGCTCCCGCGGCTTTCGGGCTAAGGTTTGAGAGGTCAATCTGTAGAGTCATTAGAGTACCTTCCCTTTCCCAAATTCTGTCTCCCTGTCAAATCGCTCAGCTACGTGAATATCGGGATGCATTATTAAGGGGAGAAGTTAAAAAAAATCCTATCACTCCTCCTCTGTAGTCCTAATTTAGAGCCTAGCCTGAATCATCTACCCTGTCCCATGTCCTTCCGTGGTGCTTTTGGCGCAGATGTTAAAAGAGCTTATCTTATTCCCTGCATTTACTCCATCTTTGTGGATGGATCAGCAGTAACCTTCCATTTTCCTAGGTCCTCTTGCTTGTTTATCCCTGACGCGGGGACAGCGTACTGATTTCTTCAACTTTGAATGTTTTGAGACCATACTTGGGCAGAACAATAAACGGGTCAGTGGTCGGATAATTGCAGTCTTAGTGGTCTCCTTCGTGCCCCCACTAGGTGAAACTTTGCCTTTCCAACCCCTTCCACGCTACAAGCTCTGGGACCCGCCCCCTTTCCCGCCTATGTTTCTGTAGTCTGCTGGTCTGTATATCTTTTTGTTTTGTTACAGCTAACCAACATTTAAGAACTAAGTCTCACTTCTTAATCCTTATATTTCTCTCTTAACTGCTCTTCCTCCCACCCCCAGGAGCTGAATCCCCTAGCAAGGTGTCGACCCCCAGTACCTTTTCCTTCCTCCAGGAGTTTTACCCCTAAAACAGTCACGCTCCTTTTAAATTTAAATTTACTTCCTTTCTCCTCAAATCACTTCTATTATAGACAATTAATTCCCTATCACGTGTTTCCTTTGTAGATAACATGATTTGAATTACTTTTTATTTAGCACCAGTGTTGCATAGATTGAGGAGATGCTGCCAACATTTCCAATTCATAGGAAGCAGCCTGATTTAGAAAGTTAGTGTTTGCTTCCAGTTCACATTGAACTCATGACCTTGGGCAAATTACTTTTCAGATTTTGTTTGTTTATATAATGAGGGTAGTAATGCTTACCTTGTAGAAAATTTGCCTCAGAAAGTTTGGGTGCCTTTTTAATGTGAAACTGTATTGGTAGATAAATGTTTTTGTGCCATATTCTACCTTTATAGCCTGGTAAGGTTTTTAAAAATTGTTATTTCTTCAGCTGTATTTTTCTATGTTTAGGAATAATACCTATTCGCTCCTGTCTGCTTTTAATTTTTTCCTCATAAGCCACTTTGTATGATCAGTGGTTCATGTTTGAATATGTTCTCACTATTTGAAGCTTCTACTGGTGTAAGACTTTTGAATGCAAAATCATTCTCTTGGAATGACCACCAGCTATGTTTCGGTCATGAACCACACCCAAGTGTTCTACCTTTTGGAAGGGAGTGCCTCATCCCTTGCCTACTCATTTTTGCCACTCCTTCAAATACAGTCTGTCCTGTCCTTCACCTCACAAAAGTCTTGAAATTTCATGCCATTGCCAGTTTGCAGTGTTAAAGAGAACTTAAGCTTCAAGTGTTTTTATTTCTTTCTCTTTACCTCATTTATTTCTCTTTACCTCTATCATTTTTAGACAAACTTTGTCTAAGTTGGGTCAGTATGGGGGGCATATTTGGCAGTCTTTTTATTTAAGTAGGATAATACCTATATGCAAGACATTAGGAAGGTTGATCTAATTAAATACCATCATTTCCCCCTCAAAGGCAACCACAGATGACTCTTTGATAACTACCTCCTGTTGTGCTTTTGCCATTTTATATTTTCTAACATTTTACTCGGAAGTAGTTTTTCTTACTACTATATTTTTATTAGATCAACACTAGAGTGGTTTTTTTCCTTAATTATGTTGGTTGGGTGATGGGGTTCAAGTAGGAATATAGTTGCAAGAAGTATACTATCATTGACATTTTAGTGGGTAACATCTGATAATTAACTATTTGTGGATTTCCGTTTTGAGCTTCAGGGTTTGAGTTGGAAGTGCTTTAGGAAAATGAATTTCCTCTTTCATTGAAAGACAGGTCACTTTATTTTGAGACTCTTGTCTTGATTCCTTTTACAGTGGGTTAAGCAATAATCACTAACTCTTGTCCTTTAGAATTATACTAAATCTGGGAATGATGATCAAGGCATGACCTAAAAGGTTTAATTTATTCTAGGTAGATCTCTGAGAAGAGAGGAAGGAGTGGCAGTACCAAATAAAAACTTTGTCTAAGGTTCAGTGACAAAGTTCAACCTGAATTTCCAGGATGTTTATCGTTTGTCTCCCAGTATGGCCAAAAAGCACTTATGAAGGTGAAAAATAATTTTAATGTGTACAGCTTTTTCTTTTCATAAAATATGTTTTCCTTAGTGTCAGTTTGTTAAACATGCTATCATTTTGTTTGAGTTGAAAACAGTTTTCAGGGGTATTGTCTAAGTGTCACTAGAAACACTATACAGTTCTTTTTCAGAGTGTTTAGTTACTGCTCAAAGCAGGTTCTAAAAATGCAAGTTGGCATTTAAGGGCTATTGCTTCAAAAATAACTGATTGTGTCTATTGATACAGTGGTTAACTACCCAATTCTAATGAATAATATACTTCTTTTCCACAATCTTTTTTTGTAGGTCCTTCAGTAGCCTGACCTGAGTGTTAGTGCTTCAGAGGAACAAACCAGTAGACCAGAACTTGGTCAGGAAGTTTCAGGAAGCTATTGGAGCAGTGTTGGGATTTCCCACCAGGATGACTATGATTGGCTGTGATTTTAGGTTAGTTTTTTTTTTGTTTTTGTTTTTTTTAAGATCTTTGCGGTTGGTATTTGTATTTTACATCTTGAAATGGAGATGGGGCTGGAATTTACATTTTTTGCTTGTGCTGCTTTGGTTCCATTATATGGGTCAGGTTTGTTTTATTTTTTTTTTTAAATAATTTTATTGGATGGAGCTCATTAGACAATTAAAAGGAATTGTTTTAAATGTATATTGTCAGTGCATGATTTTCACAAAATTTGAAACATAACTGAGTAGTATGTTGTCTACTCCCCCAGGTATTTTTAACATTTATCAACTTTAGCCTTTTTAGTTTTACCCTATGGCACCCCCCTTTCCCATAGAATTATTTTGAAATAAACCTCTCTTGATGTGTTATTTTTATCCATACCAAAAATTGTATAGATATTGAGAGAGTTCTTGACAGTATAACCCAGAATTCATTTTCAGTTGAAGAAATTGAAAATTTAAAGGTAGAAAATGGGCTCATTTTAAAATTTCCGTGATATTTTAAGTTTGACTCATGATCCAGAGAAAAGTCCATTTATGAAATAGTTTATGTAGACTTTAAGTCTGTTTTATTCTTCAGGTTATATTTCTCTTGTTTTTTTTTCTCCAATTTATTTGTTAAGTCCTTTTTGCATTTCCTCACATTTGAAAATTACAGTCTATAGTGATGTCTAGCTCATTCTTGTTAAAGACCATAGGTAATCTATTATAATGAAACAATAATGGTAGTAATCTCTTATGTGATCTCTTAGGTGATACTGCTGGCTTAGTTGGTATACTAAAATAGCTAGTCATGGGTTCCTTTTTCTGTGGCCCTCTGATTTGATACCTGATTTTAGTTTTCCATATGAAATATAGGCCTTCTGGAAGAAAAAGTTTTTTTTAATGTGTATTTGTAATATCCTTAGGTTGTTTTGTTGTTTTTATGCTCTGTTATCCTAGATTCTCTGATTCAGAGCTTAGATATTAAGAACTGGTTGATGAATTATTTTGCTTGTGCAGTGTTAGCCATTCTGGGTCTGTACTATGGTCAAAACCAGAAAATGAGAGTTGAACACATATCCTTCAGCCTCCAGCCAGCCTTTAGCTCATACACAAATGTGGACAGAGCAACGGTTTTTGTTCCTATCTTTAAAATAGTAAGAACTGCAAGTTAAAGGAACAGAAAGTAGAAAAGTCATGAATGAAAAATTTTGAATTATTTAGATAAATACGATTATGAATCACTGGTCAGGTGTTCAGGTATTTCAGCTGTGTTCATCATTGGAGAAAATACGATTATGAATCACTGGTCAGGTGTTCAGGTATTTCAGCTGTGTTCATCATTGGAGAAATAAGTCCCTGTTTGAAAATTGATTAAATATTAAAGGAATTTTGGGGAGATTCCAGCAAGCTCATGCTTTCAACAGGGAAAAAAAAAACGAGCATGTTAGATATAGTGATTAAATATTAACACTTAAGTTCTTATAGTTTAAGCAAAACCACTTAGACCCAAATCCTATTTTATGAAACTAGGATGACTGGTACAGAATTGTGCACAGTAGACATTCCAATATTTGAATCACCCCCTTCTTAACACTGGAAGTTCACAATGGAAACAGTGTTGGCTTTTTAATTCTCCTTTTGTTGTGTGTTTTTAGCCACCAGTTCAAAGTATCATTGAAATGCCAACTTGGTTGCTTTGAAAATATTTGCCCTTCACATTCCACATTGCCTCTCATGGAATAAGATTAAGTTTCTAAGTCTGTTGTGTAGCTGTGACCATGTTGGACTGCTTTGCAGTGGATCACACGGCCAGACAGGTCACAGGTGCTTGTACTCTTAGGATTTTCTTGTATTTTTTTTTTGACCCCTTCAATGACTGGTTACCAAATGTTTATATATGTTAATGTCAGGGATAATTCAGCTCTTAAGATTCTCTGGAAGCTTCTTAGTTGATGTGTCATAGAGGTTGAGTCGGTAAAACTTGATGTACTTGTTGACCATCTTGGTTTTCTGGTTATAGAAATGCTTTTAATGAAGGAGTGGCACTCTGAGGAAAACAAGTTTGAGGTGTTAACCTAATAGTTTCCAACTTTGAGTTTCTTAAAAAAGTAGTTCAACGGTTGTCTTTTAAAAATCATAATGGTGACATGGAAAGTGATTTTACAGAATGTTGGAATTTGTGCTTTTATGAAGTACTATAAAATGCAAGTTGTATTATAAATCTGATTCAGCTGATTGAACTAGGTATATATTCATCTTAGAGACTTTGTTCACATAATCTTAAGAGTTGAAAGAAAGCAGTTTTACTTTTTTAATAGTGATAAGTAGGGCTGGACAGATGGCTCAGTGGCTAGGAAATGCCCTTCCAGAGATCCTGAGTTCAATTCCCAGCAATCACATGGTTGCTCACAACCATCTGTAATGGGTGTATCTTCTGATGTGTCTGAAGAAAGCAACAGAGTACTCAAAATAAATAAATCTTTTTTTTAAAAAGGGGGCGGGGTGGTGGTGTTGGAGATGTCTCAGTGGTTAAGAAAACTGATTGCTCTTCCAGAGGTCTTGAGTTCAATTCCTATCAACCACATGGTTGCTATCAACCATCTGTAGTGGGATCTATGCCCTCTTCTGGAGTGTCTGAAGACAGTGGCAGTTTACTCACATACATGGAATAAATAAAATCTTTTTTTAAAAAATAGTGGTAAATAAAAGGAACTAAAAGTAAAAACTAGAGGGAGAACTTAAATTTTTTTTGTAATTTAAAATTAAAAAGATTAGGGCCTAGAGAGATAGCTTACCAGTTAAGACACAGGTTTGGTTTCTAGCACTCACATGGCAGCTCACAACCATATGAAATTGCAGCTCCAGGGGATCTCATACCTTCTACTGACCTCTTAGTGCACCAGATACACACATAGTGCACATATACATGCATGAAGTCAAATAAAATATTCATGCAAATAAATAATTTTTAAAAACCTAGAAGGTTGCTAAGTGCAGATGGACTACAATGAATCACCTTAAGCAACTCAGGTTTTAAGTTCTTAAAATTAAGCATATTGTATTTGGTAGGTGCTTACATTTTGGAACAGTTTTTAGAGAAAGTTTTTCTATGGTTGTTATTTGCTAAATTTATTTATTTGCCTATTTTTTAATTGAAGTATATACTAGTCTTTGCTAGTGTTTTTCCATACACTTCTCTTTTCCTCACCCCAAGTTGGTTTTATATGTTTGTGCACAGATATTGGTGATTTAGCTTTAGCTTTGAGTAGCTGAAACTACAGGTATTTGCCACTGCAGGAAGCTCTCCTTTCACTGTTACAGCATTCTAGGAATTGAGTTTTTATTGGTGGAAAGACTTCTTTCTATACAATGATAAAGAGTATTCCCTCAGTTCAAGTTCTGATCCAATTTCTTTGTTTGTTTTTGTTTTTCGAGACAGGGTTTCTCTGTACAGCCCTGGCTGTCCTGGGACGCACTTTGTAGACCAGGCTGGCCTCAGAAATCTACCTGCCTCTGCCTCCCAAGTGCTGGGATTAAAGGCGTGCACCACCGCTGCCCTGCTCTGATCCAATTTCTTATCTGCTGTGTCATCTCGTACAAATTGACCTCTTTATGCTATAGTGAAGTTGTTCCTTTATAAAGTAATGATTGAGGCCCTTTGGGATTGCAAACTTTATATGCCCCAGTACAAGGGAATGCCAGGGCCAAGAAGCGGGAGGTGGGGGGGACAGGGGGAGAGGGGGTGGGTATAGGGAACTTTCAGGATAGCATTTGAAATGTATATAAAGAAAATATCTAATTAAAAAAATTAAAATCTGGAGTGTAAAATAATGATTGTTACCTATCATCACATAGGATTTTGGATAAGTTGAACTAAGTACATGAATCATTAATAGTAAATAGTGGCTTTAAAACTTTAGGGAACATCAGATCACCTAGAAGGTTTATTAAACCAGATTGCTGTATCACTAATTTTTGATTCCATAATTTGATGGGGAATAGATTTTGCATTTGTGGGTTTCCAGGTGATAGTGGTGCTATCATATAATTGTAGTTGGTGCAGAATTTTATCTACTTCTGTTTCTGGACTGATTTCTCAGAGAGTGAAACACTTTACTCTTTAGTCTTATTTACTGTCACCTTCAGCTAAAGTAAATACATTCTTTGAGAATTTTACATGTGTATACAATGCATTTTGGTCATTAACTAACCACCCAGTTCCTGTCCCAGTTTCATGTTTAAAAAGTGATTATTGTTCTTAATGTGCATAATGTGGATCATGTGTAACTTACCAATGTCCACTTTTCCCAAAGAAAAATGACTTTCCCTCTACAATGGCCGTTGGCTGCCAGTGGCTCCTCAAACTAGGGTGTAGGTCTTGCGTGTCCTTCCCCTATCCATGCTAGAATTTTGATTAGCTTGATCTTATACAGACAGGTAATCACAGCTACTGTGAGTTTACAAGTGCAATGGAAATATCGTATCCAGAAGACATTATTTTAAGGCATTTTCCCCTGTCCTCTGGCATTAATGTTCTTTCTGCCTCTTCCTATTTCCTGAGCCTTGCAGGTTTTTTTTTCCAATTTCCTTTAATAGGGTTCAAACCTCTTCTAGCCCACCACCCACCAGAGGTAGTAGAAGAGAAAAGTTATTACAACATGGGGGAATTGGATCTCTTTAGAAGTAGTTGTTTGGGGGTGAGTCCAATCTTTGTTGTCTGGATACCAGCCGTTCAGTCCAGTAGGGAAGACCAAATATAAATCAGCAGCTGCGGTCTAGTCTACTTGGCAGTCTCCATACAGGAACCAGCAAGGGGAGTTCAATCCAGAAGAAAGCACAAAGCTTGGCAACAGGAAGGTCTCTGCAAAAGCACCAAGAAGCTGCAGGAAACCTCCTCGTGGGAAGTTCTTTGCGGGGAAGGCGGTGGCTGCTGCTGCTGCTGCTGCTGCTGCTGCTGCTGCTGCTGCTGCTGCTGCTGCTGCTGCTGCTTCTTCTTCTTCTTCGTTTTTTGAGACAGGGTTTCTCTGTATATCCCTGGCTGTCCTGGCACTCACTTTGTAAAGGCATGCGCCACCACCGCCCGGAGAAGTTCTTTGGAGAGCTTCTTTTTGGTATGGAGTTCAACAATACAATGTAAAGCAGAGCAAAGCAAGCCAATGCTTGAGCTCCTACTGTTGGCTCCTATTTATATTCTTTCTGAACATCATGTGTCCTTTCATGCATTTGCTATAGCAATACATCCTTTAATCTCTGTTTTCTTTAGCAAAACATCCTTTCACCTGTGTTCCCCAGCAAACCATAACTGACTTTCCAAAGAAGCCAGAAGTTTCCACTTCATGGTTAATATAGATTTCCCATTTTAGGCCTGAGCACTTAGTCACTTAGTCTTCCTGCATTAACTAGTCACTGCAAAAAAGAAGTTTCTCTAAGATTGAGAGCAGTTTATTTAGTATTGCCTTCAGCTAAAAGCAGTTTTGAAATCCTTACTTTCTTGCACAATGGCAACTGGGTCCAGAGGTGTGATAAATTCAGGTTCGTTCCCTTTGGTAAACATAGGGTATATGTTCATTCATGACATCGTGTTTTAATGATGTGAATCTTTTTAATTCATTAAATCATTGAGGACAGTGAATTGATGTTTCAATAACAACATTTTGCTTTTTCCTAATATTTTATTTCCCCTTATTTCTTATTTGGTTACTCAAATACATAGTTGATGTAGAACAGACAGAATGAACACTCAGTTTTTGTACCCTAAAAATAAAATGGTATGTGCATGTGTTTTGTATGTGTGTGCATGTGTAAGCTAGCCATAGACTAGCATTAGGTATCATCATTCCTTTGCTGTCCACCCACATTTACTTATTGTAAGTTTTGAAATAGGATCTTCTATGCCTTCTCAATGCTGAGATTATATGAACACCCAGTTGGTTTGGTTTTGTTTTAAATGTGGGTTCTGAAACTTGGGTCCTTGTACTTGCAAGTAAGCATATTACTGATTATCTTCTTAGTTCCTTCTCTTTTTAGGTCTGGCCTGGAATTCACTATGTAGCCCAGCTTGGCTTTAAGCTCACAGTTTTATCCTCCTGCTTTTGTTTTCTGAGTGCTGGGATTAAGGTATGATCTACACTCAGCTTTTTTCTTTCTAAACATAGCTTTATTTTAAAAAAATGCCTAATGCCTTTATGCAGTGTACATGTGCTTTAGTGTATGCAATGTACATGTGCCCATGGAGGCCAGAAAAGGGTATTGGATCCTTTGGAGCTGTAGTTACAGACCACTGTGGTTCTTGTAACCAAACTCCAGTTCTTGAAGAGCAGGTTGCTCTCTTAATAATTGAGCTGTCTCTAGCCTCTAAATACAGCCTTTGATATGATGTTTTGGTTCCCTGCTAGATTCAGAAGGTTATGTAAATGTGTATACCTAGGTACTCATGGATATAAACATTCTGAGGCTAATGTTTTAAATTCAAAGTGTCCATTCTTCTAACTAGGAAAATTCTATAATATAAAGTTGCGTTTTGATTTTTCTTGGTATAAACCCTAGTAGTCTTGGGTAGTTTCCTTACTATTAGTATGTCAGGTTATTTTAGGATTATTATAGATTTCTTCCCTAGAGCTGGAATCAACTAATGTGATAAGACAAAATGTGAGATTGAAGGAAATTTTCTCTTTGCCATGGTAAGAGCTTTGTACCCAGTCTCTATTTTCCTTTTCCACTTCACCTTCCCAGGTTGTTTCATTATTGGTCCTACATTTTTTTCCTTTAGTAAAAAAATTTTTGCTAGAATTTAAGGGGAAAGGTTTGTAAAATCTTGATAAAAGTAGAAGGCATAGAGTGCAGGCAGTTCTAGATTTGGGACTTTCCAAATTACAGTTTGGCTCAGTCAACTTCTTGTTTCGTCTTTGGAAATACCTTCATTTGTTATTGGAATCAGTTTTGTGGTTTTAATGTACTGCATTGTTTGCCATGATCTTCCCCTTTTACATGGTTCTTTACTGTTAATTGTCTTTCTATTCAATGTTCTGCCACAACCTTATTAATCTGTGGTGAGAGTCCTTGCAACAGTTACCAGTTTCATCACCATGTTAGAAAAGAGTTATTCAATATTAACTTCTTTAAAACCATTTATTTTATGTAGTATCTAAATTACCATGTATGGTTCTGTAAGTGGAAACTGTTCTTGTTTTTGTTTCTTGACTATTTGGTACTGGCTGGCCTTGAGCATGTGATTCTCCTGCCTCATCCTTCAGAATGCTAAGATTCCAGGTGTGCATTAGCACACCTAGCTCTGTTCATTTTTAAGTAATTTAAGGTTTTCGTTTTCATTCTTGTATCTTGCCTCTCTTCCTTTAGTTGAATAGACATAGGTTTTCTAATTCTCGTGTGCTTCCTCAGCCTCTAAGACTGTTATGTTGAGAAACCCTGCAATTGTCTTCTATGAGTACAGGGTAATAATAACAAGTGTTTGGGCCAAGGTGAGAGTTCACAGTGATACATTCAATTGCTATTACTGTGCTAGTTTAGTCTTTGGATAAACCTGTATCTGGTCTTGAGGCCTGTGTCCTGTCTTTTTTAGCTGCCTGCTTCCAACTTTTTCCCTCTTTCCTTCTGCTGGCCCTAAAATGCATGTACATAATAGTGAGAAACAGTATGCAAATTAATATTTGAATGGGTCTAGGCTATTTTACTAAATTTATATTACTTATAAGATGCTTATCAAAATCCTACACTTACATGTTTGTGTATGTACAGGTATATATAAAACTTAAAATGTACTTTATAGGTTGCACTGAGCCTTTAATATCATGATATGTAATAAAATTATGTAATAAAAAATTAATAATATTTTAAGGTACTGCAATTATAGAGTACTCTGTAAAGATGAGGCCATTATAGTTTATGTAATGGCTATGTCACTTAGGGCAAATTGAGTTAGTTTCCTCACCCTTTAAATGAGGGCAATAATATTTATGCAACACCTTTTTTCTAAGGATGTACTCATTGGTGCC
Organism: Mus musculus; assembly: GCF_000001635.26. Classification (NCBI taxonomy): domain Eukaryota; kingdom Metazoa; phylum Chordata; class Mammalia; order Rodentia; family Muridae; genus Mus; species Mus musculus. The sequence continues at coordinate 151,814,867 of NC_000086.7, forward strand.
ACATAGTGGAGATACAAAAGATGAGCAATCCGGTGCTGGTAAGATGGTTCAACAGTTTAAAGGCAACTGTTAGCAAGTTTGATTTCTATCTTAGGAATCCACATAGTGGAAGGAGAGAACTAACGTCTGGCATTTGTTCTCTGACATTCATATATGCACCGTGGCATACTCACCCACATTCCTATGTAGACCATACAAAATGTAGTTTACAAAGATAAGCAACAGAAATGGAACTTGCCGGGAGATTTATAAATCACACTGAAATGCTAGTATGAACAGTGGGAGGAATGAGCAAAATGTTACAGCAGTTTATAGGGAAGGTGGAGGGATGGACTGAGACGAGGGAGGGAAATCTGCAGTTGAATGTAATATATGAGAGAAAAATACAATGAATAAAAAAAATTTAAAATAATCCCATTACTATGAAAAAAAGTAAAGACTAGCTTCATGGGCAGCATAGATCTGTCTACCTTTAGAAGACAAATTATAGTCATGTGCTGTCTAACAATATAGTTTCTGCTTGTGGTTTGTTTTGAGAAGATACCTTATGTAGCCCAGAAACTCCCTGTATAGTTGTCAGGAATGTATTCTGTAGTGGAAGGTGACATTAAGATTTCTGTAATTGAAACATTCATTGTGCAAGACTAGTTTATTGTTGCTGGTGGTAGAGATCAGTAATGAATTACAGATACAGAAATTTATATTGCCTATTGATGGTGAAAGATTGTATTAATGACATTTGTAGACATTTATTTTAGGATGTTTCCACAATAATGAAGTTTCCCTAATAGTGCATTTCTTATATTTCTGTTAAGGGATTCATTCACCAGCAGCTTTTAAATAGTAAAATCTTCTTTATATTCCACCAGAAAAGTTGGAACAGAGAACTTATTATACATATCAGACTCATTTTGTGGGCCCAGATTTAAGGGTAATAACTGGCTATAGTTATTATATAGTCATGTATAGTATATAGTATAGTGGTGGAGTTAGGCACCAAGTTAGGCACAAGTTAAACAGCCCAGTACTGTGCCACTATGCTGTAGGTTTCCTTTAAGCAACTTGCTTTTATTTCTAAATGTGTTACCAGGTGTCATCTATGAAAGTACAGAAGTTTCCTCACTGGGGGAAATTTGACAAAAAAAAAAAAAAAAAAAACTTAAGTAAAAGGCAGGACTCCAAAGAAAGCCCCCCACCTATAAACACACCTTTGACCTACATTCCAGTATGAGTCCAATTTGTAGCCTTTTAAAAACATTTCTATTCTTTGAGAATTTCATACAGTGTATTTTGAACATTTCCACTGTCATCCTCTTATGGGTTAGCCTAATTTGGCAGGTTTTTAAGGGTGTTTTTGTTGTTGGTTTGTTTTTAGAAGGAATTTTTGTTTTGATAGTCTCATTTTAGCCCAGGCTGACCTGGCACTATGTAGCTGAGGCTAGCCTCAAACCTGTGCCAATCCTGCTGCCTTAAAGTCCCTAATGTTTGAATTTCAAATAAGAGCCATTATAGTTAACTCTTTTAAAGACTTTTTAAAATTTATTTTATGTATATGAGTGTACTGTCACTATCCTCAGACACATCCGAAGAGGGCATCAGATCCCATTACAGATGTTGCTGGGAATTGAACTCAGGACCTCTGGAAGAGCAGCCAGTGCCCTTAACCACTGAGCCATCTCTCCAGATCCCACAGCTAACTCTTGTCTCTGTTTTCACACATATGTGTGGACACTGTATGTCAATAAGTGGGAATGAATGTCGATCCATAAAACTTAAGTGTTTTCTGAACTGGGAATGTAGTTCATTAGTGGAGCACTTCTTTTGCCCCAAGTCCTGGATTTGGTGTGAGCACTGAAAAAGAAAATGTTTTCAAAGCCCATTTATTTCTCAACTTTTAAATTGTGAAGTGGTATATTTGCTATTTAGAAAAAAATGCATATATCAGATGAACTTTGTTTTTACAGGCTTTTTTGACCATTTGCTTTTCTTTTGTTCATTTGACCATTTGGATATTAATCTTTATCAGATAAATAGCAGGCAAAGAGTTTTCTTCCATTCTTTTAGTGTTTTATTCTAAGTTCTGTTTGCTGTGTAGAAACTTATGATTTCCCATTTGTCAATTCTTATTACATCCAGAGTTTTGGTTGACTAGTAATGTACTATAATCATACTCAGTTGTTGATTCCTACCTAGTTGACCCTGAATCAGAGGGTAGTATCAACTGAAAATTTTGGTTTTGCATTTTTGTGTATGTAAGTAAAAGCATGCATTTTAAATATGTGGATGTTTTGTCTGCAAGTGTATTTGTGACTTGTTTGTGCCTGGTGTCTGTGGAGACCAGAAAAGACATTGGATAATCTGGTTCTGAGCTCTAATGTAGATGCTGAAAATGCTCTAACAGTCATCCTGAGTTCAGTTCCCAGCAACCATATGGTGGCCCACAACCATCTGTAATGGGATCTGATGCCCTCTTCTGCTGTGTCTGAAAAGAGCTACAGTGTAGTCATATACATAAAATAAATAAATAAATCTTAAAAAAAAAAAAAAACCAGATATGGTACAGACCCAATCATTCAGAACTTCTGAGGGAAGTGTCAGGTAAATGGTATGTGGATTGAGGGTAAAATTTTACCTTGAGAGAGGTGTCATAGTGAGGAGGTAACATTTAAGCTCAACTTTTAGGGATATTCAGGAGTCAACTTTTCAAAAGTCTTGAGTGCTAGGGAATGTGAAACTTAACAAGACCAAAGCATGAGAAGAATACTATATAATGCCATTTTGCCATTAAGAGAGAGAGATGCAGGTCTTGGGTGCTGCTTTAGTACTTATAGTTAGTTTTAGGAATATTGCTTTGGTAATAATGTGATGATGGGATTAGAGATCTGGCAGGATAGAGCCTTAATTTAGCATACTTTTAATATATAGAGATGGTACAATGATAACCTATGTACCTGCCACCCAGCTACTAACAGTTAAAACAGCATGCGGATGTGGTTTTATTTATTTATACCCTACTCCCTCTTTCAGTTATTTTGAAACAGGTTTCTAAGTCATTCATGGATTGGCACAGCTCTCACGGCTGATCTGTGTAGCCAAATCTGTTTATACAGCTTAAAAAAATGTATGACAGTCTCCACCCCAGAACCGAGTTTGGTATTTGTGTAACTAGGTATTTTCAGTTTCTAAAAAGAGTTTCAGGGGAACTGAGTGACTTGATTTCTGCCAGATTAAAATACTTTCCTGAACTCATTGATTTATCTGTAATGAAATTTGCTTGTTAGGTATGGACTGGATTTTTTCCCAATTTTTTTATTAGGTATTTTCTTCATTTACATTTCAAATGCTATCCCGAAAGTCCTCTATACCCTCCCCCCTGCTCCCCTACCCACCCACTCCCACTTGTTTTTTTGTAGACAAGTTTCTGAAATTTTATAAAGAATAGTAGTTTAAAGGACAATTTCTTAATTTTCTTTTGGAAGTGGACAATGGTGAAGAAAGCACTTATAATCTTAGAAACTGGATGTGATGAATCATCTTTTTGCCAGGCATTGGTGGCGCACGCCTTTAATCCCAACACTTGGGAGGCAGAGGCAGGATTTCTGAGTTCGAGGCCAGCCTGGTCTACAGAGTGAGTTCCAGGATAGCTAGGGCTATACAGAGAAACCCTGTCTGGAAAAACAAAACAGAAAAAAAAGAGTCTTTTTTTAAAGATTTGTTTTATTTATATGACTACACTGTAGGTGTTTCCAGACACACCAGAAGAGGGCATTAGATCCTTTACAGATGGTTGTAAGCCACCATGTGGTTGTTGGGAATTGAAATCAGGACCTCTGGAAAGAGCAGTCAGTGCTCCTAACCACTGAGCTATCTCTCCAGTCCGATAGGTAGTTTTGTTTGTTTGTTTGTTTGTTTGTTTTTGTAGAGAAACATACATGCTTTTTTTTCCCTTTTGGTTTTTTGAGACAGTCTTTCTCAGTTTAGCCCTGGATGTCATGGAACTTGCTCTATTGGTCAATCTGACCTCCAACCCATAGAGAACCACCTGTTCCTGCCTCCTAAGTGGTGGGATTAAAGGCGCCTGGGGGGAGCATACACATTTTATCTTGAGATTTTAGTATATTCAGATTTTGTATGAGACTTCCAAGCAATGTCTGCAAATGAGTTTCCAGATTTTGGGGGGGGGGTGAGTAAAGGCTGCTTGTTTTGTTATTTCATTTTACTGCCAGGTCATAGATTTAGCTGAGCAATCCTCCCATGCCATTTTATGTAGCTAAGGATAGGGATACTGGTGCCTGTAGTGAGGGGCGGTGGGAGTGGTTGGTAGTTTGAATTTGCATTCTTATCCCTGCCTATAGACATTTTTTGACCTTAGTAAATTGGTCACAGTCTTCATTTCTCAAGCTGTCATGAGGGTTAGATATTAATGTGTGATAGGTAAAGTCTTGGCTGTATATTAATTGGAACTTAGGTCAGATAGAGAAAGGCTTAAAAATTATGCTTAGTCCTCCTTCAGGCAATCAGTGATGTCTATAACTCTGTAATCAATAGTGAATAGGCTGGGGTTTTGTTGTGTTTTTGTTTGTTTAGTTTGGTCAGGAATTCTAAAAGTGATTTTTCTTTTAAATTTTTTGAGACTATGTCTACAAAATTTCTTCCTTCCCCTTTGTACCTCCAAACCTTTCAGATACCTTCCCTCTTCTTTAAATTCATACTCTTTTCCTTTTATTAAAAATTCTTTTACTTATTTTATGTATGAGTACTTTTGTCTTCAGACACACCAGAAGAGAGGGCATCTGATCCTGTTACAAATGGTTGTGAGCCACCATGTGGTTGCTAGGAATTGAACTCAGGACCTCTGAAAGAACAGTTGGTGCTCTTAACCACTGAGCCGTCTCTCCAGCCCCATACAGTCTCTTTTCATTAATTTTTTTTTGTTTGTTTGTTTTTGTTTTGGTTTGGTTTTTGGTTTTTCAAGACAGGGTTTCTCTGTAGCTCTGGCTGTCCTGGAACTCACTGTGTAGACCAGGCTGGCCTTGAACTCAGAAATCCGCCTTCCTCTGCCTCCCAAGTGCTGGGATCAAAGGCGTGCGCCACCACTGCCCAGCCATTCATTGTATTTTTTTTTTTTATTTCAAGGTGCATCTTATTGCTTTCTGACATGGTCAGTGCTGTTCCTACCTAAATTTTCTGGTTAGAGAAGGGCAAGAGGCAAAAAGTATTAAGTATATTCTTTTATGGGAATTTGAGTTTAGTGTTCTAGTTTTGTTTGTTTAAATGTTACCACAGTTTCAGTTGAAATTAATTAATTTTGTGTACTACTTTGCCTGTCTGTCTGTGTCTGTTTATGGAACCTTTCACATACCAATAGAAAATTCAGTACTATATGTCAAGGTTTGGACACACAAAACAACTAATCTAAGGCATTTGTAATACTGCTTTAAATTTGGCCCATGTTATTTGGCTCAGGAACCACTAATCTTCTGTAATGAAAATAATTACAAGCGATGAAGGTTTGTTATAAGTGAATGTATGACTTACAGAAAAATGGAAGGATTTGAAAAACATAAAGCATAAATAAAAGTATGTATTTTTTCTACCATCTAGAGGCAAGTTTTAATTTTTCGAGACAAGGTTAATTTAAACAGCCTTGGCTGTTCTGGAACTTTCTGTTGCAGATTGGCCTCAAACTCACAGAACTGCCTGCTTCTGCCCCCTGAATACTGGGCTTAAAGGCATACATGTACGTCACCACCACCTAGTTAGAGGCAAATTCTAATATTGTAAAAATTTTTTTATTCCTTGATAGTTTTATACAATGCCATTTTATCATATTCTTGTACTCCTTCCTGATCCACCCTCACCTTCCTCCCCACTCAACTTGAAATGTTTCTTTTAACACTCATTGAGTCTAATTTGTGTTACCCAGCTACTTTTGGGAGTGGGGCCTATCCTGGAGTGTTGTCAACCTCTACCCACCCACCATAAAAGAAACCTGACTCTCCTAGCAGCTATCAAATGCCAATAGCATCTCAGTTAGTTGGTAGAGTTTCATGTCTACCTCCTACTATTCATTTTGGTATTTTGTCTGATAGGAGCTTGCGCATGTCTTGTGCGTACTATCTTAATAACTGAATCCCTGTGTGCAACTGTTCTGTTCGGTGGGTTTTTTGATATTGTTTTGTTTGTTTTTCAATGTACTCACCCTGTGGTAGATATTTTCTCATTAATTGTCAAGGGAAGTGGAAATTTCCTAGTAAAGATTTAAGAGTTTAGGTAGAATATGATCCTAGTATTTGTGCTATTCAAAACTCATGGAAGTACTCATTATTATGTGAATATAATGAGAAGCTTAATTGTTTTGTACCCACAACTGTCACAGGTACTATGGGGACTCTTTCAGTTATGTTAGCTTTTTCAGTGAGTTTTGCTATGTCATGCAGACTGGCCTCCAAGTCAAGCCAAGATCCTTCTGTCTTGGTGCTGCATTTTCTTTCTTTAATTCTTTTCTTTTCTTTTTTTTTTTTTTTTTAAAGATCAGGTTTCTTTTTATGGCCTTGAACTCACAGAGATATGCCTGCATCTGCTTGCTAAGATTAAGGTCTATGCCACTATGCCAGTCTTGTCCTTGTGCTTCTTAAAATTTAATATAGAAACCATCTAAGGATCTTAACTAAAATACAGATTCTGGTTTTTCACTTACAAGTGGGTCCAGAAATTCATCAGTGCTGCTTATCCTTGGACCATGCTGAGTAGAAATGCTATCTACCCATGCACGCAAGTTCTATTGAGTCCTATTTGAGAACTACAGGTGTCCTCGGTGTCATATTCTCTCTCTGTGTGTGTGTGTGTGTGTGTGAGAGAGAGAGAGAGAACGAGAACGTGTGTACGTGTGTGTGTACGTGTGTGTGTGTGTGTGTGTGTGTGTACGTGTGTGTGTGTGTGTGTTTGTGTGTATGTCAGAGGACAACTTCCAGGAATCTGTTATCTTCCACTTAAGTAGTAGGCAATTCTTATTCTGTCTCTCACTGAACAGAACTGCTAGGATTATAAAAACAATACTGCACCTAGCTTTTTGTGGGTTCAGGGATATGAACTCAGGCTATCAGACTTCTGTAACAAGCACTTTTATTCACTGAGCCATCTCTCCAGCTCCTTACTCCATGTACTTTAGCTGTATACACTTGTTCTGGATGTAAACGAAATTTAAACTTCAAAGGTAAATTAAGGTTGGGAGAATGATGAAGTGGAAAAAATAGATGATTAAATAAAAGTATTTAAGTAGTAGCATTGGTGGTGGTTAATAATAATTCTTCTATTTTCTTTTTTTTTGGTTTTGGGGTTTTTTTGTTTGTTTGTTTGTTTGTTTGTTTTGTTCTTTGGTTTTTCGAGACAGGGTTTCTCTGTGTACCCCTGGCTGTCCTGGAACTTACTTTGTAGACCAGGCTGGCTTCGAACTCAGAAATCCGCCTGCCTCTGCCTCCCAAGTGCTGGATTTAAAGGCGTGCGCCACCACACCCCAATTCTTCCATTTTCTTAATAGTTCTATCTTCTCAAGCAAAATTTAAGAAGAACCACTTGAACAAGTTTGATACTTATAAGCAAAACATTTCCAGAATTTTGTTTTTAAAAACTATCTTCTTTTTGTTGGGAATTTCTATGTAATGGAGTTTTTATTTGTTTGGCCTCTAAGATAGAATCCATTCCCCAATCACTATTCTCTTTATTTGTGACACTGTATACTAGTTAAAATTTAGTCTCTCAAGATTCGCTAACCAAACAAGGTGCTGATTTTCCTGTGGGCCTTTTTTTCCTGGAAATAGGGACAAATTGGGCTGAAAGAATATTTGTGTATGAAGTAATAATACATCAAGTCTCTAACTGACATGTTTCAAAGTATATTCTTTAGAATGCTTGAATTGTTAGATACCAAATAAGCACTACTTGAAAACACTGTTGTGTGCCTTCCTTAAATAAAGTTGTTTTTAGAATCATTAAGTATGTCTGTCAGCCTGGCAGGGTACTTAAATGCTCATAACATTTATTTTAAATACAGGATATTGTTTGGCTTATGATGAACACTAAGTAAATATTCTCCTTCCTGTTATAATAGTAGGTTTGAACTGAGAACAGAACTTCAGAATTTTAATTGATATCTCAAGGACATACTATCTTTCATTTCTTTTTTTAACTGTTAGTATTTCTTGCACTTGAGTGATAGAAAACAGACTAGCTGTTCACTGGTTATAGGGAGCATTTATTTGTTTTGGCTCCTCATGTGTGTTGGTGAGCAGCATATATCAGATGCTCATACTTGGAATTTGGGACCTGAGATGATTTACAGGTCTTTCTGCTTCGACCAGCATCTAAAGTCTGGTATTGGCAGCAGAAGCACCCCAACTAAACTGCTTTTGTGTCCCTCCCTTGGATATGGTTACCTGGCTTCCCTTAAATTCTACCATTTTCCGAATGTAGATGTAGGCTCCTTCCAGTTCTCTGAGCTACTAGATACTCTTTCAATAAATTGCTTTCCCGCATTACCTGGCTTTTATGTTGTCCTTGACACTTGAATAATATAGTATCTATAGTCAAAACAGTTTTAATTAGAGCCAGATGCTTATTTCTGGGAATATTTTACCAGTGATCTCATCTACAGTTTTTGGTAAATAACAGCAAAGTGGTCATATATTTATTTTATTTAGTGGGTAAGGTACTTGGTACTTTGTTCTTTGGAAGATTTTTTTAAGTGGTTAATTCACATAGAAATTGAACAGTATTGGCATGTATCTTTAGTTTCAGCACTTGGGTGGTATGTGGATCTGAGTTCCAGGATAGTTAGGGCCATGTAGAAAAACATTTGTCTCAAAGAATTTGTATGTCCCCACTGTAAATGATTCCACATTATCAGCATTCCTTTACTAGAATGGCATATTTGTTACAGTTAATGAATCATCCAAAGATTATCTATAGTTTACATTTGAATTTACCCTTGGCATTAGGAATTTGGGGGGTCTTGACTATATTTAAAATAGCATGTATTTAACCTATCGTATGGAATGACTTCACTGTATTAAAAAATCTTATGTACTCTATTAACTAACTCCTGGCAATCAGTAGTCTCAATATTTTCCCAGAATACCATATAATTAGAGTAGTCTGTTTTGTTTGGTTTGTTTTAAAATCAGGTTGACATTTCGATTGTTCATTTTCTCTGGAGATCCATCTGCTTCTGTACTGAGATTAAAGGCTCTATATCTGGCCTTTCAGATTGACTTCTTTTGTTCAGTAACCAGAGATTTTTCCACATCTATTTCTTGATAGCTCATTTAGTACTAAATATTCCTTTGTCTGATATACACCAAAGTTTGACAGTTACAATGCAAATAATATCTTATATTTTATGAATATGCTTAGTTCTCTAAAGCCATTTTAGCCATCTTCCAGGCAATCTAAGGGACTTCTTATTCTACATCCTTGCTAACATTCTGATGTCAGTGTTCTGGGTTTGGTTATTGTAATAGGCATAGTGAAATCTCAGTGCTGATTATCACAGTCTCTTGTTGTGTAGCATCTTTTCATTAGTTAATTTTCTATCTGTATATCCTCTCTGGTAAGGTATCCATTAAAATTTTTATTGGTTTATTTTTGTTGACTTTCTCTATTCTTTGTGTTTTTTGGTTTTTTTGGAGACAGGGTTTCTCTTGTGTAGCCCTGGCTGTCCTGGAACTCACTCTGTAGACCAGGCTGGCCTCGAACTCAGAAATCTGCCTGTCTCTACCTCCCAAGTGCTGGGATTAAAGGTGTGCGCCACCAACGCCTGGCTTTCTTTGTGTATTTTTATATTTTTAATAATTGTTTTCTATGTCTTTACTCTGTCTTTTGCTACTTTGGATTAAACCAAGCACTTCATCGTGAGCCATGTCCTAGTTACCTTGATGCCTTTTTTAGCAAATATTTTCTCCATGCTAGCTAGCTTTTTTTTTATTCATTTAAAAGAGAATGCATTAATATTTTTTTCTTGGATGGATACCCTTGTTTATAATTTGAAACATCGTCACCAAAACCTGTATCATCTAACTCTTTTTGGAGATGTATTATTTTACATTTTGTAGATAGGTCTATGATCCATTTTGAATTGCCTTTTCTGAAAAATGTGGAATTTTATTGTTTTGTCGTTTTTATGATGCATGTGGGTGCACAGCTATTCCAGTACCTTTTAAAAAAAATCTCTCATGCATATATTGACTTTGATTCTTTGTCAGAGTTGACCAATTTATATGGGGCTATTTTAGGGCTTCATTTTCTGTTCCATTGATTTGTTCTTCCCCCCACCCCCATTGGCTAGTACCGCATTAATGATCTGTAGTTTTCCTCCTAGATCTGAACATATTTAAGTATTCTTAAGCTGCTTATATAAATGGTATTCATTTCAAATCCAGTTGTTCATGGTAGCATATGTAAGAGTAATTGATACATTAACCTTGTATTCTGGAGGTTTCAGGAGGGAGTTTTTCTTTGTGGCTATTGGGTGTATTTTTTGGATTTTCTACATAGATGAAATGATAAGACACATTCCAATCTATGTGTCTTTTACTTACCTTTATTTTGGACCTCCCATAAACAAGTATTTTAAAAATACTTAAAAATAAATTAATAGAAAAAAGTGAGAGATCTCAATCTTTTGAAGCACATCAAGGTTTCAAAAATCTGCCAATCCAAAAACCAATAAATGGCAAGGAATAAAGATTAGGGAAGAGATTAATGGAATAAGCTGAAAGAACAATACACAAAAATCCTATCCTTCACCTTGCACATTAATCAGCTAGAAATTGATCAAAGACTTTAATCCTCCAAACTCAGTCAGAAACATAGGGAATACCCTTCTAGGCACTGGGGGTAAATAGCAAGTTTGGAACAGAATTTTAAGAGCAGAGTAACTGAACCAAGTATCAGCAAACTAAATATGTAATTACAGAGTTGCTACACAGCAAATAAAATTATAAAGAAAGCACATTGACAGCCCACAGAGTGGGAAAAAGTCTTTACAAGGTATACTTCAGATAAAAGGTTTATATTCAGATTTACTGAGAATTACGTAAACACTAAGCAAATACAACTTGCAGTCAACATCTGAATGATGAGATTGAGTACGCAGTTTTCAGAAGAAACACAATTTTGTAAGTAGATTTTTAAGCGATGTCTTTACCTTATTCTATGTGTACGACTGTTTGCTTGTATGTGTGTATGTGCACCATGCACACCCAGTGCCCTTGAAGGCCAGAAGTGAGCCAAGTCCCCCGGAGTTACAACTGTGAGCTGCCATGTGGGTGCTGGGAACTGAATCCAGGTCCTCTGCAAGAGCAGCCAGTGTTCTTAACCTCTGAGCCGTTTCTCCAGTGTTGAAACACAATTTTAAAGTATTCACATCCCAGCCATCAAGGAAATACAAATAAAACTACTTTGACATACCATTTCACTCAATGAGGATAGCTACCTATCCAGATGTTTGAGGGAAAGGAAATAGGGAAAGAAGAATGAAATAGGGTACTTCATTCCCAAGTACCAGAAGATAGAGTAAAAATACACAAAACAATTATCCAATTATTCATTGCTGGTTAGCGTGCAAATTAATACAACTAATATGGGAACCAGTGTGGGAGTGCTTCAAAAAATTAAAAAAACACTACCGGATGACCCATCGTTCCACTCTTGAACATATACTCATAACTCCATATCCTACCGTAGAGATATTTCCACTCCCATGTTTATTGCTGCTCTATTTATTATTCCAAGGAAATGGAATCAACTTATATGTCCATCATGATGGATTGATGGATAAATGGATAATGAAAATCTGGTACATATGTAAAATGGACTATTTAGTACAAAACCATAAGATTTGCTGGAAATGGTTGGACATTGAATGTTCTGTCTGACTGAGCTTGGGGGATTAAATTAAGGTCTTTGATCAATTTCTGACTGATTAATGTATAAAGAGAAAGATAGGAATCTAATTTTATTTGATTGTTTTTTTTTTTTTTAAATAAATCTTTGTTTTTTTTTTTTTAAGATTTATTTTATTGATTATATGTAAGTACACTGTAGCTGTCTTCAGACACTTCAGAAGAGGGAGTCAGATCTCATTACGGATGGTTGTGAGCCACCATGTGGTTGCTGGGATTTGAACTCCGGACCTTCGGAAGAGCAGTCGGGTGCTCTTACCCATTGAGCCATCTCACCAGCCCTGATTGTTTTTTTTAATGTATTGTTCTTTCAGTTTATTTTATTAATCTCTTCCCCAGTCTTCATTATTCCTTGCCATTTACTGGCTTTTGAATTGCAGTTTTTTAGAAAGCCTTAATGTGCTTTGTTAGATTATTTATTTGAGATTTCTCACTTTTTATTTTCCATTCATTTATTAATTCATTCACCTTACATCCTGATCATAGTCCCCTGTCCCCATTTCCCCTCTCATAGTCCTGCCTCACACATACCTCATTCCCCTTCACCTCTGAGAAGGGGGAGGTCCCCCTCTGGGTACTAACCCACCCTGGCACCTCAAGTCACTGCAGGACTAGGTGCATCCTCTTCGACTGAGGCCAGATAAGACAGGGGAATAGGATCCCCAAGCAGGCAGCAGGCAGGGTTACCCACATCAAGTGTTGGGGGACCCTATGAAGACTAAGCTATACATCTGCTAAATATGGGGGGGGGACTTAGGTCCAGCCTTTGTATGCTTTTTGTTTGGTGGTTCAGTCTCTGGGAGCCCCCAAGGGCCCAAGTTAGTTGACTCTGTTGGTCTTCCTATGGAATTTCTATCCCTTCTGGGTCCTTTAGCCCTTCCCACAACTCTTCTACAAGACTCCCCTAGTTTCATCCAGTGTTTGGCTCTGGGTCTGCATCTTTTTCTGTTAGCTAGGTGGAGCCTCTCAGAAGACAGTTATGATAGGCTCCTGTCTGCAAGCATAACAGAGTATTAATAGTGACAGGGATTGTTGCTTGCCCGTGGCATGAGTCTCAAGTTGACCCAGTCATTGGCTGGCCATTCCCTGCATTACTTGTAGGCAGGATAAATTTTGGGTTGAAAGTTTTGTGGGTGGTTTAGTGACTCTATTGCTCCACTGAGAGTCTTGCCTGGCTACAGGAGGTGGCCACTTCAGGCTCCATATTCCCCACTGCTCTCCTTCACTGGATCTCCCTCCACCCCCACATCTCTCACTTTCTAATATGAGTACTATAAATTTTCCTCTTAGGACTGCCTAGGTTGTGTCTCAGAAGGGAGGTTCTAGTAGGTTGTTCTCATTTTGTTGGTGTCTAGGAATTTTAAATTTCCCTTTGAATTTCCTGGATAGCACACTGTTACTTCAAAATGTATCACTTAGTCCCCAAATATTTTTGTAGTTTCTCTTGTAGAATTCTTTCTGCTTTTATTCTTTTATGCTCTGATAGGACACAAGGAATTAGTGTGGTTTCTTTTTATTTTGTATTTGTTGGGACTTTTTGTTCTATGATACCAATTTTGGAGGTTCCATGTACTGCTGAGAAAAATGCATATTCTCTGTTAGGTAGAATATTTTTAATGTATCTGTTAAGTTGATTCCATCTGAAGTTCCTTTGCCCATTTTCATTTCAGAACACCTATAGAAATGAGTGGTATATTGAAGTTTCTCACTATTATTGTACTTGGACCTATGTGTTTTTTATGCCTTTTGCTGTTTCTTTTATGAAATTCGAGGCTCCAATTATAAATGGTTGATTCTTTTCCCAGCCTACTTAATTCACCCATTTTTTCATAGATTGTGCACTTTCGTGTACAATCTTATAAAGGAGTCTATCGTCCACCTTATATAATATTTCTTTTTTTTTTAATTAGGTATTTTCCTCGTTTACATTTTCAATGCTATCCCAAAGGTCCCCCATACCCACCCCCCCAATCCCCTACCCACCCACTCCCCCTTTTTGGCCCTGGTGTTCCCCTGTACTGGGGCATATAAAGTTTGCAAGTCCAATGGGCCTCTCTTTGCAGTGATGGCCGACTAGGCCATCTTTTGATACATATGCAGCTAAAGACAAGAGCTCCCGGGTACTGGTTAGTTCATATTGTTGTTCCACCTATAGGGTATAATATTTCATTAGGAATTTTTCAAAGTGCTAGCTTGGTTGTTATTGATTGCCATAATTTGTGTTTGTCTTGAACTATCCTTATTTCTTCATCATTTTGAAAGATAAACTTTGCTAGCTAACATTCTTGGCTCCCAGTTACTTCAGAGTTTGATAAGACATTACTTCCTTTGTGTTGGTTTCTGTTTGATGATGAAAAGTCTGGGCTATGTCTGATATTTCTTTGGCCTTTGTACGTAAGTTGATATTTTCCTCATGTTACTTCTAGTATATTTATTTACTTTGTATTTTTGACATCCTGACTAATGTATCATGGAGTTTCTTCTCTGGTCATGTCTATGTGGAGTTCTTTCTATATGTCTTTATGTGTGTAGTTTTATCTACTTGTACTATAATGCCAATAAATAGCCTGTGTTTCTACTGATTTTATCTGTTCCTTCTTTCTACACCATGAATTCTTACATTTCACCTCTTGATTGTATCCCAGAATTTTTAGAAATACCATTCATACTCATTCTCGTGTGTGTGTGTGTGTGTGTGTGTGTGTGTGTGTGTGTGTCAGAGACAGATAGACAGGCAGACAGACACACACACACCAACCGACTGACCACTGGAACCTCAGTCAAAACCTGGATCATTGCCCTTTAAGACCACTGGAGTCAAAGCTTTAGTCTCTCAGGGATCCTTGGGTGCCACTGGGGCTGGAGACCTATCTAATCATAGTCTTCTTAGTCCCTTTGGAGTCAGAGGCCTGAACTTGTGGTTATTCCTAAGCATGGCTCCTGTTGTGCCCCTGGGGATTCCCAGTTAATAGACCCCTGGGGCACCCAGCCTCTGGGCTAGCCCAGGATACCAGATAAGCACTCCACTAACAGGAAGCCAAGGGGAGGTAGGTCACTTGGTGGAGTTTCCAAAGCAGTCTGCTACAAGAAAATGGAGTAGAGTCCTGGGCCAGAGGCTAACAGGATACCAAGTTGAAGTACAGCCTCAAGGTGACTGGAGAGGCAAGCAGGCTTGAGAGTTCTTTATATATTCTAAGTACTATACATGATTTGTAATTATTTTCTCCCAATAGGATTTTATATACCTTTTGTTTAATTCTGGGACATTTTGAGTTAATTTTTAAAAATTAATTATCTGAATATATACATGTGTGTTACTGTGTATGTGAGTGCAGGTTCTTGTGGAGTCCAAAAGAGAACTTGGATCCCTTTTGGCTGGAGTTATATGTGGTTATGAGCTATATGAAGTGGGTGCTTGGAATCGAACTTGGGTCTTCTGCAAGAGCAGCACAATTTGCTGATCTATCTCTCTAGTTCTTTGAATTAATTTATATGAGCTGTGACACTTGGGCCATAGATTATCACTTTGTATATGGATTTATTCTTGTTCTGACAACTTTTATTGACAATGCTTCCTTGATGTCACTTGGGTGTATTTGTATATTGGGGTTTTTAATCTATCTTAATGATATACATGTCTCTCAGTCAGTACTACTCTGTGTGTGTGTGTGTGTGTGTGTGTGTGTGTGTATACATGTATAGTGTCTTAATGTATAAAATGGTATAGAGTGGTAGTAATAGTATTTGCTAGGGGTTTGGAAAATACTGTCCAAAGAATACAAGATTTCAGTTTAGGAGGAATGAATTCTAGGAACATTATACACCATGATGACAATAGTTAATGGACATATGAAAATTGTTGAGAGTCGACTTTTAGGTGTTTTTCTCCATACCCCCAAAATTTATATGAGGCAGTACCTCATTAACTATTTTAGCAATTCTACAATTTGTGCATAGTTCAAAATATGTTGGAGACCATAAATGAATGGTTTGTATCTCTTAGCTTAAAGTTTAATATAAAAAATAGTGACTGGCCAGAAGTAGTGCTTGGGAGGAGAAATAGGTCGATCTCTGAATTCGAGGACAGTCTGGTCTACCTAGAAGAATTCTAGGACACCCAGGGATAAACAGAAACCGTGTTTGAAAAAGCCAGAAAAGTTAGTAGCTGATATTTAATGGTGGTACATGCCTTTAAGCTTATCATTCAAGAAACAGGCAAGTGGGTCTTCAGAGTTCAAGGCCAGCTTGGTATACATAGTGAGTTTCAGGACAGCCAGAGCAGGTCTTTATTCTCGTTTAAAACAACAAAAATTAAAATCCCTCAAACCCAAACAAAAAACTGAGAACCAGCCTCACAACCTGAATCTAACCCCTCAACCCTACATGGTGAAAGGAAAGAAACTAGCGCTTGCCAAGTTGTTTTCTGACCTCCACATGCATATATGCATAACACAGGTGCATGTGAACACACAAGCAATTTAAAATTTCTGAGGTATGGCTGAGATAAAAAGCTGTTTGACCCTACCCCTCAAGAGGGTTAGGTTGAGCCTTGCATGCTTGTTATCCTATCACTACAGGGGGACTAACTGACCCTACATAGCAATACTCTGTCTCCAAAAATAGTGTTTAACCCATGAGACAAGACAAACACCTCCCCACCCCCACCTACTCCTGTCTGTTGGGAAGATAAGGATTGTTGGGGGTGGCATGTCATTTTATGCAATAGTCTAACAATTGTTGAATTGTTCTTGCTTCAGCAAATAACCTCCTATCAATGCTTTTTAATTTCAACTCAGTGGGGCACACACAAAGAGAAATAGTGAAAGTAGGAGTGGTCTTGCTGGGAAGAAGGGGTTCCAGCAGGAATGGGAAAGAGCAGATTGACATGGAGTGGGGCTTACAAACTAAATTTTTTATGTAAACATGTGAATTGTCAAAAATAGTGATTTGACATTTTTATTTTTCCAAGTTGTTTCTGCTATTGTTATTCCTTTGCTTTCCCATACACATTTTGGAATAGTTTAGGTTTACTCAAGAGTCTTACTGGGATTGGAGTAGGAATAGTGTTGTGTATTGTCTATCAATTTTAGGAGATTTGACATCTACCATGTTGAATCTTCAGGATGTTATGAGTGCTCGTGTATAGTATTTGTCAGTGCATATGTATGTAGAAGCAGAGTTCAACTTTGAGTGTGTCACTCTATTGTTCTCTATCATATTTTTTAATACTGAGTCTCTGAACCTGAGGTTTTCTACTTCTGGTAGACTGACTGACCAGTGAGTCCCCAGGATCTGTTTTCTTCTCACCTGCCCCAAACACTGTAGTTACAGACTTTTACCTGGGTTCTGGTGAACTGTATTCATGTTCTTGTGCTTATACTGCAAGTACTTTTATCACTACTAAATCTGCTTGGCCATTCTGCGAGGTGTTTTATAAATATGGGATTTTTTAAAAAAAATGTAGATAAAACTTGTCTAGAAATAGGGAAAGTTGTGTTCTTTTCTGGTCTGTGTGCTCGTTACTGTCTAGTGTTGTACTATTAAGGGCAAGAACTTCCAACATTGTCTTTGAATAAAGTGATGAGTACACTCTGAGTTCAGTTCCTCATTCATTCTAAAGGGAAAACATGCACCATTATATACTTGAGTTGTACAATGTTGGGGCAGATTGCTACTTCTCATATCAGAAGCAATTTAATTGCTTCTCTACATATACCTGTATCTCCAATAATGGGATCTAGTGTTAGCTGTAAAATCTTTTGTAAGAACAACAACAAAAAAGCCTGGTAGTTAAGTGTACAAATTGTTCAGTATATGGTTTCTACTCCATGGTTAAGATTGTTGTCAGGATCTAGTTGGCCTCATTTTAGGTATTTTGAAGTTGTTGATAGGAGTTAATCTTGTCCTTTGTGTTAGATGATGAGGTAATTTTACAAGGGAATTTGTAGTTACATATTCCTAAATATTAATTATAGGAGAACGTTGTTTAATGTTCAAATACTGTATAAACCAAATGTTTTGGGTGATAAATATTTGAAAATATATTAACTTTGATTTATATGTATGTCAAAAATGACATGGCCTCAAATGTTAATATTTAAACATAATATTTAATGTGCCTATCATTAAAATAAAATACTGTGGAACATTCTTAATCTTTTAACCATCTCTTCCTTAATACTCATTGATTGAGTAGATGTAAGCAAAACAGATAATTAGGACAGAAGCTACCTGGGATGTGTATGTATTCATGACTGGTTACCTTAAATAGCACCAGATCTTTCTGAAGAGCCTGAAATCTACCTCTACCACTGTGCATGTGTCCTTTTTGATAGTAGGAGAAATGTTGATTTCTTACTACAATTTGGTCAGTGTATCTTCAAGGACTTATCTGTTATTAAATGTTACAGGCATTACATGGGTCTGATTAGGCTGTTACCTATTTTGGGGCCTTCTAAATTACTTGGTCTTACCAAAGTGATTGTGTTAAACTGTCAGAACAGTTTTAGTAGTGTCTTACACATTGTTTCTTAGTATTTTTAAAAAAGAATTCTCTGATTTTTTTTTTCAATTTTTATTTGTTTGTTTGTTTGTTTGTTTGTTTGTTTTTTCGAGACAGGGTTTCTCTGTGTAGCCCTGGCTGTCCTGGAACTTACTTTGTAGACCAGGCTGGCCCCAAACTCAGAAATCCGCCTGCCTCTGCCTCCCAAGTGCTGGATTTAAAGGCGTGTGCCACCACCACCCAGCTAAGAATTGTCTTTGTTAAGACTTCTCTTTCCCGAAGGTCCTGAGTTCAAACCCCACCAACCACACGTAAAGAGATCTGATACCCTCTTCTGGTGTGTCTGAAGTCAGCTACAGTGTACTACATATAATGATAAAAATCTTTGGGCTGGAGCAAGTGGAGTTGACCAGAGTGAGCAGGGCTGACCAGAGCAAGGAGAGGTCCTAAAATTCAATTCCCAAGAACCACATGAAGGCTCACAACCATCTCTACAGCTACAGTATACTCACTCACATACATACATACATACATACATACATACATACATACATACATACAAAAAGACATAATTTATCTTCCTGTTAAAAGGCACATTGCCAAAACCATCACATGGCTTAGCCTTAATCCTTGTGTTTAGCTGTGAGTTAACATTACAGTGGGGCGGGGGCGTTATTTGGCTTATGCGTCCACATTATACAGTCTATTGTTAAAAGGAGTCAGGGAAGAAACCCAAACAGGAATCTAAAGTCGTGAACTGAACCAGACATAGGCCATGGAGAGGGAGAGAATTTACTGGCTTGTTCTTTCTGCCCTGCTCAGCCTTCTTGTATACTCCAGGACCACCAGGGATGTCACTATTCACATCCCTGTAGTAGGCTGGACCTTCCTACACCAATCATTAATTAAGAAAATGTCCTATAGACTTTAGGCAGTCTGATAGAGACATTATTAAGTGATATTTTCATTTCCTTTCTCGAGTATTTTCTTTAGACCTAAATTAATATTTAGTTGCTTTTTTATTATCTGTTGCCCAGCCTAGCCATGAATTCCCATTGATCCTTCTTCTGCTCCAGTCTGGAGTTACAGGTGTGAATCATGATGTCTGATTCAGTAGATCTATATTTCATGTTATAACTTTTACTTAATCACAAACTTCTGTTATGTAATTGTCTGCAGTATTTTCTAGCAGTTATATAGTCAATTCAAAAACCAATTCTAGAGCTGAAGAGAAAACAGTTAAGATCACTTTTTCCTGGTACCTGTATGGTAGCTCACAACCATCCTTATACTTTCAATATATCTAATGGCTTCTGGGCCCCACGCCTCTATGATGTACATACATACATGTGAACGAAACACACACATAAAGTAATTTGATTTAAATAACAACTTTAAACATCTTAATTGGGGCTTTTGGTACTTTCTGATTTTTCACTTTTGTACCTACTCATGCAATATAGATTAATAATGTTAAATGTTTGTGTACATCTTTAAAATTTTGCCTAAATTCCCAGACCCCCCCCCCCCATAACTAGAGGCTTATAGTGAGTTTTCCACCCCAAGTTATCGAAAAACCTTGCATACTTAACTGTGTCAATAAAGAGTTTGAAATCTTTATAATAGGAGAAGAAAAAAAGCTTTTTTGTTTTGGCTTAGTTTGGTTTGGGGTTTATTGTAACGGGGAATGTTGGTTAGTTTTATCTAAAGATACTCTGCCATTTTCTGTCTAATAACCATATCATCGAATTAACATAACTCCAGTGTTACACTAGGTATCTTGCATACTCTTCATCTAATATTTGTATTTCTAAGACTGTAGAGCTGTAGAATATCTGTAACTTTATTTTCTCATTACTTTGGGGTTTTTGTTTTTTGGTTTTTTTTTTTTGCAGATCTTAAATCAGAAAACTGAAAACATGAAAGTAGACAGGACTAAACTGAAAAAGACACCTACTGAAGCTGTGAGTATCCAAATTTGCTTTGTGCATTTTCTTTATTTCAGGAAAAAAATCATTGTGACCAGTTCAGCAGTTCTGATCTTCCAAATAAGTATGTCCAGTTAATACAAAGTGTTAACTATAGTAACTTGTGAAACTAGGAGGAATATCTCTGTTTGTCTAGCATGCATGAGGCCTTGGGTTGCATCCTGAACACTACCAGAAAAAATAATACTACCTTGCCATTTTAACTTACTTTGATTAAAAATTAGTAGCCAAGTGACCAGTGGAAAAAGGAATAGTGAATAATACTTTAGGTATTTGTTCCCTGAAAGGGACTCTCAGGCTACAATATAAGCATTGAAAGACAGTATGACAATGGAAAAGAGATGTAGAATTAAAATTGACTATAGCTAATAGAACTTAAGAGTTTTTTGTTTTGTTTTGAAGACAAAAATGGTAAGTTCATTGACTTTTTTATTAGCCTTTTATTTTGTATTTTGACATTGGAATATCAGTGTTTTTACTAAATGCCATATATTGAGCATATTAATATTGTTTCTGTAAGTTTTCATTTGATTCTGTTTTTGATGTGTTTTGGTATTTATAAGTTTTGATGACTATTATATTTAAAAGTGAAGAATAAAAAAGTCTTAAGGAATTAAGATTTTTAAAAACAAGACAGTGCCATCAGCGTAATAATATATTTATACGAGAGTTGAAAATCAGGACAACTTAGCATACATAAGAACTTAATAGAGGGATTATATATTGTGGGAAAGAACAGTATTAGTCAATAAAATGTGCCAAGACAATTACATTTGATTTGGGTGGGATGGTGCGGGGGACTGTTTTACTGAAGTAAATTGTAGATAAGTCATCAAAAGTCAGATATTTTTAAAAGAAATTATAGGAGAAGTAGAACATACAGGTGAATGTTTACCTTGTCTTAGGTGGGGATTGCCCTTCCAAGCATTAAGGCAAAGGACAAAATACCAAAATGGAAATGTAAAATACCATATCCAAAATAAAAGGACACATGACAATAGCCATTCTAACAGGTATGAGGTAATATCTCATTATGATTTTGATTTGCATTTCCCTGATTATTAGTGATGTTGAGTACCTTTGTATGTGCCATTTGGCCATTGTCTTTGGAGAAAAGTCTTTTCAAATTCCTTTGCCCACTTTAAAATTGGGTTATTTGGGGGTTTTTCATTATGAAGTTGAAGAATTTCTTATATTTTTAAAATTAACTCCCCCCAGAAGAATGAAAAGTGAAATAAGTTAATTACAGAGGAACAAATACTGCATGATTCCTCTACTATGGGGCATCTAAAATAGTCAAAAGGTATGTAAGTAGGCAACAGAATGAATGATGTTTATCAGGGGAGGGAATGGGGAATTGTTCTATGGCTATGTATAATTTAGTAAAACAAGTGAGTACAAAGTGAATAAAAAGTTGGGTATGGTGGCTCCTGTCTAAGGAGACTGAGGCAAAAGAGCCACAAGTTCAGGGCTACATAGTGTTACCCTATTTGAAAAGAAAAAGGATAAGTTTCAGAACTTACAGTTACTGGTAAATTGCTGTGTACTTTAAGAATTTCGTTGAGGATAAACTTCATGTTAAGTGTTTTTAATACACACAAATACACAAAGGGCCACAAGGAAACTTAGAGGTGATATATTTTTCACCTGAAATGTGGTGATGGTAAAATGAGTGTATGGATCCATATAAACTCACCAAATTATGTTAATTATGTGCTGTTTTTGTATGTTCACAATTAAGCTCAGTTGTGTGGGGGAGTCATGGGACATGACAAGCTGGAGAAAATATTTGTAACCCAAAATAGTTAATATCTTTTGTACCATGTCAGTAGAAGAAATGAATATCCCAATGACAAAATGGGCATAAAACCTTTCAGAGAAGGACCAAAGCCAGTAAACTAGAAAGAGTCTCTCTTACAGGTGATCAGAGAAATGCAAATTTTATTTTTTATGCTAAGTGAATTATAAGGCTCTTACAGTCACACTTATGTAAATTTCCTAGCTTCTATCAGATTATTTAAGAATATAAAATCACTGACTAGGTGTGTTTTAAGGCTTGGGTTGCCTTATTTACTCAAGCAACATAGAAGATTGCCCAGTTTCTCATACTGGTGTTAGTACTCGGTTTTATTAAGAAATGTTTTGTTTTTCATTGATTTTACTGGTGTCAGTACTAGGTTCAGTTTTTAAGATTTTTTTTTCATTGATCATACTGGTATCAGTACTAGGTTTTATTTTTAAGAAACATTTTTGGTCTTTCATTGATCACTTAGAATATTGGCAGTATTTCAAAGGATTTCCCCCATAGGTTTGATAATGGAAACAAATTCAGGTAAATCCTGGTAGCAGCTTTGAACTGACAGATGGCTTGCCTTTTCCTGTGAGTCGGGACAGTCCCACTTGGTTTGCATTTATGTACAGAGAAATAGGAAAAATACTGTAAAGAGAAGTAAACCTTATAATTAGAAAACACGAGCACCTTAGATTTAAATGTGTGTAATAGATGAACCCTGTGAAAAGTTGGGTTGGAGGTGGGCCTATACCAAATCCCATGAGATGGTTCACCAGGTAAAAGTCTTCTTACAATTTAATCTCAATGAGCTCAGCCCCTAGAACATAAGGTGAAGAAAACCAACTCTGCATGATTGTCCCTGTCTTATGACATCTGCACATATTTACTCTCTCTCCCTTCTTTCCTCCTTCCCTATTTCCTCCTCCCTGTCCCCTAATCCTTCCCTCTTTCCCCTCTCAGCAATAACAAGTCTCTCACTCACAAGTTTAAAGGATTTCTTTGAAAATAAGAGAGACAAGAAAGGTTGGGTATGATGGTGCAAACTTTTTAAATCCTAGCACCGGGGATGCAGAGGCAGGTAGATATCTGAGTTCCAAGACCAACGAGGGATACATAGGGAGACCCTGTCTCAAAACAAGAAAGAATTTAAGCAAGAAAGAGAAGGAGACAATTGTTTATAATTTTTTCATATACCACAAAGATAGAGAAATTTAATACTTGAGTTTGGGAAGTAGCATTTAAGTATCCTATTTTGGTCTAGTCCTTGGTAACCTCTAAAGCATTCAGTGGCCATTAGTGAGGTTGAGTTCTAGGAAAGATGGTAAAAGGTCCAGGCAAGCTGCCTTTGTGCCTTGTATGGCTTGTCCAGTTAGACTCAGATATCTCATAACTGTTCATGATGCCAAGCAGAGTCTTTGGCAAGGCCATAGTATCCTTTGCTAACAATATTGCATTCAAGCAAGATCTGGCTTGGGTACCAGGTTTGTGAGATATTAAATGCCACGTAATGGTAGACATACCAAGTTTTTACAGGACTCAGATGTTAACAACAAAATGGGTATTACCTAACCCACAGAATCATAACAATGAATTAGCCTATCTTTGTCATTAGAAATTTAAATACATGCATTTGATACTAAATCCAAGTAAATGAAAAAGGGACAGATGAACTGTGTTAACAGGTGTCTCAAATTCTCCATGTTTTCTGTTATTTATTCTTCTTTACTGTTTTTCCTACAATCTATACATAAAAGGGTGTGAGGCTGAGGTCAAGCCTGGTTTATAGAAGAATTTGGTGTTAGGTGTTTTTCATACATATCATCACCAAAATTTGAGGTAGATCCTAGCAAAGTTGAGAATTTGGCTTAAAGAAAATCATAGTTTTAAATATCTTATAGGAGATGGGAATCTTTAGGGTTTCCTCTAGTTTTAGATTTCACAACAGCATTGTTGGATATATAGGTGGTATCTAACTATTCATCTCTTTCTTGATGAGGATACTGAGATTCAAAGTAAGAATGACTTTAAATCTAAATCTCATGTTCTTTGTTTCGTTTTTAAAATTTTTCTCTTGTGTGTACTTACTAAGTGGCAGGTACTTGAATATACTCTTCAAGCTAGCTTGTTAGATTGTGTTTTCCTGGTAAGTAATGGATAGTAAGTAGGATTCATCATAGTAGTCATAAAACCAAAATCAGAACATAGATTTGTTTGTTTCCAAAGCTAGTTTATTCCCATGACACCATTTATAGAATTAAGTAAAAAAAATCACTTTCCCACCTGTTGTCCATTAATAGAATGTTTCCCAGTCTCAGTCCCTATCCCATTTTCCTTACCACTTTCAGAACCTTTATTATAAATTCTCAATCCACTCCTTGATACCTGATAATGGTCCTGTTCATCAATACAAGATATCAGGAATGTATGGAAATGGGAATACCAAGTAAGAATAGAGTCTTAGTTTTACAAAGTTCAGAAGCTCTATGATCTTTTCTAATTCAAGGTTTAATATTATAGAAAAATAAATCATTGCTAGCCTTTTCCTTTCAGGCTGGTTGGCGTTCTCTTCTCTCTTCTCTCTTCTCTCTTCTCTCTTCTCTCTTCCATCCCCTCATTTTCCCTCCTTCTAACATTCTGGTTACCTTTTAAGCTATGTTGCAAATTATTTATTTTTGCTTTTAGTGCTGCTTAGTTTATTTCCTTTGTTTCTATTGTCCGTATACTTCAAGTAGTTTGCATATACAGGTTTATTCAGATTTAAACAAATGCATAGTGGATTGTTGGGATTAAAGTGTTTCCTCACAGGCTTCTATTGTAATCTAAACTATTTAGTTTTATATAAGCAAAAGTTGAATTTCTTTGTGGGTTTAAGGGTCCCTTTTCCCATTCTCTTTGTTTCTTCCTCATTCCTAAACACCTTTTATGAATACTTGTTTGTTTTTCTTAGCCTGCAGACTGCAGAGCCTTAATAGACAAACTCAAAGTTTGTAATGATGAGCAACTCCTCTTGGAACTGCAGCAAATCAAAACATGGAACATTGGCAAGGTATGTAAAATCCATGATAACAGAGGATAGGGAACATGCTATTAGTACATCATTTTGTGTGCTTTGATGATGAACAAGAGAACTGTAATGGAATAGCCTTATTCTATAGTTACTTAAGTATCTAGTATATGTGTCACAGCTCTTGGCTACTGGTATTTAGCCTGAATTGTTGCCAAGAATTATTTTTTAAAGATAAACCAATGTGCTGAGCCAGAGAGAGAGAGTTCAGAAAGTAAAAGCATTTATTTCCAAGTCTGGTGACTTGAGAGATCAAGTCTAATCCCCGCATCCTTCATAATGGATGGAAGGAATCAATTCTTCTCCTCCCCCCACCAAATTTTTTTCTGACTTCTACATGTATTCTCTGGTGTGCACATACCCACATAAATACATTGATGTTTGAAGAAGTGAAAACAAAGCTAAGTGTTAATAAAACTCTACTTCAAAGAACCATTTAGTGTTAAAAGAACCATTATTATTTTGATGATGGGCCTCACTGTGTGGCCTAGGCTCCTTGGACTATATATCCTTCTACCTTAGCCTCCTCAATACTGAGATTACTAGAGCATACCACTAAGCCACTTTTATCATAATTTTATATCCTCTTTATCCTTCTTTCTAGTGTGAGTTATATCACTGGGTGGATCTGTTGGACCGCTTTGATGGAATTCTGGCAGATGCTGGACAAACAGTGGAGAATATGTCATGGATGCTTGTATGTGATAGGCCAGAAAAAGAACAGCTGAAAATGCTTCTATTGGCTGTATTGAACTTCACAGCCTTGCTCATTGAGTACAGCTTTTCTCGGCATCTGTACAGTTCCATAGAGGTAAGAGAATATAAGGCTATGTGGTCTGTTTTTAACTTAATCGTGTGTATGCACAAACAAGGGAATTTCTGTTTCTGATGGTTGTTTGCTTTCCTTTTCATTATGGATTTCTTAAGATAGTAAGTAGTAGTAAGTGGTGGGGATTTAGCTCAGTTGTAGTATACTTGCCTAATGGGTATAGGCCCCTGGGTTTAATCCTCAGAACCACAAGGGGAAAGAGATAATAGTATGGCATTTCTTAGGCATAAGTATTACCTGTCTTAGGATTGATGTGAAAGTTTCTCTGTTTCATACTTCAAGGCATAAAGAATATAGTACCTGTATTGAAGCATTTTATGGACTATTTAGTAATCTTTGTCAAAGATTATTTAGAGGTATTCCAAGTTATTCTTAAACTATTAAAAATAGTTTGATTTTCTTATTAATGTGCTTATAATTTTCGATGTCTTTTGCCAAAACACATACACTCCTCCCATCATACCTGTGGGGGGGGGGTGAGTTTAAGCACCCGTTCCTTATTCAGAATGGTATATTTGCATGTAACCTACATATATCTTTGTAAATACTTAAACTCACCTCAAGATTATTTGTAATACCCATCACAATTATATCACTTTTGTTCCTATGACCAAATTGCTGACAAGAACAAGGGAGGAATGTTTTTGAGGAAACAGATTTCATTCTTCAAGGATGGTGGTAGTCAGCTTCATCTCATGGCAGTTACATACTACTTTTTTTGAACCAAAAAAAGCTATAATGCCCAAGGCTTAAACCCTAGTGCCCTAATTCTAAAAGTTCTACAACCTTGTAAAACTGACTAGTGGCTAACTAAGGGTTCAGAAACAAGCTTATAGAGGGGCATTTTACACTCAAATTGTAGCAGTGTATGTGCAGTGTTTATAGTTAACTTTGTCTTAGGAATACTGACCAAACTCTGTATGGGAATGTACCTCAAAAATATATGTCTATCCATGGTAAGTTGAATGGATGAATGATATGGGTGGGACTTATAAGAGCCTATTGTATTCTTTGTACCCATAAAGACTGAGGTAATCAATCCATGGTCAAAAGGGCACTGAAAAGGGTTTAACAGTTGATTACTTCTAGCGTAGAACTCAGGTTTGAATTCCTACCATGTAAGCATGGAAGGCTTACAACTATATGTAACTCCACTTCCAGTGGATCTTATTCCCTCTACTTGATGTTTGCGGCTACATGGTTCACAGACATACATTCAGACAAAACACATTAAAGAAATCTTAAATTTAGTGGTCATAAATAGAAGTTATTTTCCTTTAGCCAAACTTGATGACCTTGATACCACCCTGTTGTTTTTGTTTTATTTTCTGAATGATTTTGGACAAGTAGTAGAATGGTTGAACATCAAGTGGGAATGGATAAACAGTCAGTCTTGATAAAGAAATAGATGTGCTGCCCAAGGAAGTCCATATAAAGTAAACAAATAAAATACTTTTGTTAATTTCTAACTCAATTACATAGTGATTTTAGTTTTATCCAGTTATGTGCTGCAACATATTGGTGAATGTTCTCTGTTTGGAAAAAAAAGAGGTTACTCCCAAGCTTGTCGTACTTTAATAGTTTTGAGTAATTGCACACAGCTGTTGTTGATAGTTTTAGTTTCTATGTGTCCTTTATATATTTGTTATAAAGGAAATAATAGCATACACTTAGATTCATTTCACAATGCTTAGAAATATAAATTTTTAGTCCTACATATGTATTATAGCATGTTTCTATCTTGAAATTCTTCCTTATGAGATACAGATATAATATCGAGCTGCAATTTTCAGTGTTTACAGTTATTGAACTTTCTAGTCAGCTGTTCCTTGGATGCAGGATTATATATTGTAAGAGATTGACTTATTTTTGTGTATTGTGGCTCAATAACTTGATAGCTTTTAATGTTGACACACATTATTACATTAAAAGAATTTCTTTTGAAGTTTTTAGTGCCAAGTACTTGATCCACTAAACTTTGTCCCTTTTTTGTTTCTATAGCATTTGACAACTTTATTGGCTTCCTCTGATATGCAAGTGGTGCTGGCAGTCCTTAACCTTCTATATGTATTTAGCAAAAGATCAAACTATATCACACGTCTTGGATCTGACAAGAGGACTCCGCTACTGACACGGCTGCAGCATTTGGCAGAGGTGAGTCTTTGGGGAAGATATCAGCATATGGTTAAACAGGCATTTCTTGTTTTGCCAAAGTGGATTAGAATCCTTTTGTTAACTTTCTGAGGTTTACAAGTATTTGTGACAGTGTAACAAAGTTTCAAAAAGCACGAGTATTCTCAACTATTAATTAAATTTGAAATATTTCATCAACTCTGCTCAAGAAACAAAATTCTTGTTTCAAAACTGATAGTGCTGCTTTGGAGAAATTCAGAATAAGGATTCTATGTGAAAAAGAAGCATACCGAGAGAAAAAGGTTAGATTCGAATCTTTAATTCTGATAACCAGTTTTCTCATTTCGGAATTTAAATAAGAATTGTTTAGAATAATCGGAGAACATTTAGTGCTATTTTTTCCAAATTGGATATTTTCTTTATTTACATTTATGATGTTGTTCTCCCTTCCTCCCCCCAAAAAAAACCCGATGTTGTCCCCTTTCCCGGTTTTTCTCTCCAGAAACCCCCTGTCCCCTTCCCCCCTCGACCTGCTTCTATGAGGGTGTTCCCCCCACTCACCTACCCACTCCCATCTCCCTGCCCTGGCATTCTTCTACACTCGGACATTGAACCTTTACAGGGCCAAGAGCCTCTCCTCCCTTTGATGCCTGACAAGGCCATCCTCTGTTGCATATGCATCTGGAGTCATGGCTTGCTCCATGTGTACGCTTTGGTTGGTGCTTTAGTCCCTGTGAGTTCTGGGGGGGTCTGCTTGGTTGATATTGTTGTTCTTCCTATGGGGTTGCAAACCCCTTCAGCTCCTTCAGTCCTTTCAGTTAGTGCTATTTTCTAATGGTGGTATTGTATTGGAGTCAAGATTTCCTACAGGAAAATTTAACTCTATCCAAAGATTGTGGTATTCCTAGAGGTTAACTGATTGATAACACACAGTTTGCTATGAAGTTGTCTTAGAATTTTTTTTCAGGGTCTTTATCTTAGTTACTATTGTCCTATTGTTGTGAGGACACATGATGACCAAGGTAACTTTAGAAGAAAACATTTGAGAGTTTTTTACAGTTCATAACCATCATGGCAGAGGAATACGGTCATAGGTAGTCATCCATTTGGCATTGGAACAGTGGCTGAGAGCTTAACATCCTGATTTGCAAGCAAGAGGCAGAGTAGAGACTGGCCCTGTCATGAGCTTTCTAAAACATCAGTAGCACACCCCTGACATGGCCACAACTATTCACAAGGCCACACCTCCTAATTCTTCCAAAATAGTCTACTAACTGGGGACTAAGCCTTCAAACATGTAATTATATGGGGCCCATTCTCAATCAACCACACTTGCGATAGTCTGAAGTCTACCCTCATGATCCCATCTAGTGCTAATATTACAGGCATGTATTACCACACCTGATTGGAGGCTTGTTTGTTTTAATAGTCAATTTAATGGTTACCTTGGGGTTGACTCACTTTTCAGGCTATTTTAGTTTCTTTATTCACAAGTTTAATAAATTTTATGACTTATCAGTGCTAGGGATAAAACATGGCTTTGCTCATGCTAGACAATACTACCACTAAACTGTACCTCTTGCCATCAAACCTGCTTTCTAAATATATTTTGAGTGTTTCCTCATTGTAAGAAATGTAAGACAGTTCAATATGGGATCTAGAGTTCAAAAGAAAAAGTTTAATCTTTGATAATTAACATAATGTTTGCAAACAACTTCAGTTAAATTAAGTGGTCCATACACAAAGGCATGAAAGTAGGAGGTCTTGTTGGGAAGAAGAGTTGGTTGGGGGGAGGAACGGAAGGATAATTATGGATAATAGGAGCTGGGGGGAGCCTTGAATCTCAATATTCATGAGGGGAGGCAAAGACAAGTAGAGAGCTCTGTGAGTTTCCGGCTAGCCTGATATACATAGTTCCAGGACAGCCAGATACATAATAAATTTCTATTCATCACGTTAATCAAACATTAGGGTTCAGCAGGTGCTTACCACCAAGCTTAACAGTAATGACCAGAGTTTGATCCAGACACTATATAATAAGAGAATGACTTCTAAAAGTTTCCTTCTGACCTCTACATGCATACTATAGAATGCAGGTGTGCATGCCACATGCTTATTAAATAAGTCAGTAAAAATGTAGTAAGAACTTAAAAAAATAGACATTAAGTACATAAACTCAGGAAGCTCAGAAGTTTTAAATTTGTAAATAATTAACCTGTGGTCCTAATGGATGAAGAAAATTTAAAAATGAGCAAAATGCCAAGTAATTCTTTGTCTTTTAATTTGTAGTAGAGCAATCTGTAGAGAGGATTTCAGCAGTTTGGAGCGTACTCTTGTGGAGGGCTGGAGCTCAATTCCCAATGTACACACAGCGCCTCATGGTTGATCAGGAGCATTTGACAAGTCTGATCTCTTTGGGCACCAGAACTCATGGACAAATTATTCAACACACACAATTAAGGACTTAACTGTGTAATGAAAGAAATGATTTGCAATAATTATTTTAAAAGTGTTTGTTGCAGACAGTGGGGTTTTCTTTTGGTTTCCTAGGGAGATGATACAAAATTGTTAGAACTGGCCAGTATGTGGAAACATACATCTTCAAAATCCAGCACTTAGAAGGAATAACTATTATCCAGTGGGCTACTTGAGTTCAAGGACAGCCTGGTCTATATAGAGAATTCCAAGCCATCCAGGCCTACATAGAAAGATCCTGTCTCAAAAAATTGTTAAAATTCAGTGTGATAGCTAAGCAATAAATCATCACATGGGAGTAGCACTTAATATATATATGACACCGATCTGAGGGTAAAGTTAGAAAATAATCTTAACATTAATTAAAGTTTCATCCTTAAAAACCTCAAGTCTTTTTTTTTTTCTCACGTCTGAATACTTTAGGATCTCATCTTGTAAGGTGGTGCTTTAAGCATGCTCTAAGCATGACTGATATATACTAGTTATTTTTTAGATATATACCAACTTAATTACCAGGGTCATATGATAATCCCCACTGGGTAGGTGAGTACATACAGCAAGGCTAATAAATTAATGAGTATTATTTTGGGGGGAAATGTATATGGGCTTAGTTCCTAGAAAAGTTATGAGATGCAAAATGTAATGTTCTTAGGTGTTTGGAATTGCTGGAGAATTGTTATTTCATACCTGGGGTCTCTTTAAAGCCTGTAAACTAGTTCCTGAGTCATTTCCACTTGGTACCATTAAAGAACTTTATACCCAACCCTTCCTGGATGAAACACTGTCTTTGACAAATTCATTTATAACTGAGAAAACAGTACAAAAACATAAGATTAAAAAAAAGATAATGGACTAGTGCTGTTTTAATAGTCCTGTTTAGTGTCTCCTAAAAATTATAAACATTTGTTTTGGTGACAAAGCAGATTTTGCTTCCTAGTATTAAAATACAAATACAAAATAAGGAAATTGGTTGTGGTCAGTTTGATAAATTTTCTCAATATGTATATTAGCACTTATGGCATATATAATTTTTTTTGTTGTTTTTGGTTTTTTTGAGACAGGGTTTTTCTGTATAGCCCTGGCTGTCCTGGAACTCACTTTGTAGACCAGGCTGGCCTGGAACTCAGAAATCCACCTGCCTCTGCCTCTGGAGTGCTGGGATTAAAGGCATGCGCCACCACACCTGGCAAGAAACTATTTCTTGCTCGTTGTTCAGGATCTATTTCACAAAGAATTATTCTAAGACTAGGTCAAGGTTCATTTACTATTATCTTTCAAAACTCTGAGGAGTTCTGACTCAACCAGGATTACTAATCCGAGTGCTGGGATTAAAGGCGTGCACCACCATGCCCGGCGGCATATATACTTTTATATCATGCTTTATTAGTGTACTAGCTAAGTGTTTTTCAGTGTTATCTATTACTTGGGGAAACAGAAGGAAAAAAATGATTGTGTCAAGCTTCTGCCTTGTATCTTTATATTTGTGGTTTTTTTCTTACCTGTTTCTTTTGTGTAGCCTGTAGACTTTGTATATTCCTATCCATATGGTTTTCAACAAATTTCTTCCGTGGAATTCCTGAAAATAGCCAAAAGAATACTAGAAACATAGTGAGGAAGTACTTAAACTGTTTTATAAAGGTATAGTAATTAGAATAATGTACTCAACTGATGGTTCAGTAGGTTCCAAAATCATATACAGCAAACATGTAAGAAATTAAGTTATAGCAATGGTAGTGCATGCCTTTAATCTTGGGGTTGGTGTGGTTTGTGCTGGAGTGGGCAGATCATTTCTTGAGTACCAGGACTATACAGAGAAACCCTGTTGAGAGAGAGTGGGGAGAACACATAATTTATGCTAAAGATGACTGTAACCGAAGATGAATGGATTGTTATGATTCAGTGTTACTATTCAGGAAACAATTTGGTAAAAAGCAAAGTTAAGATAAAGAACTGAATGCTTAAAAATACAAATTTTTGGCTAAAGATGTAGTTTCACTGCTTGTCTAACATGCATAAACTGAGTGTGGTAGTGTAAATGTGTATTCCTAGCACTCAGGAAGATAAGAAATTGAAGGTAAGTCCTTGCCTATGTAGCAATTTCAAGACCAATCTAGGATACATGAGGCTCTGCCTTAAACAAAAACATGACTCTATAAAATAATTGAAGGGTAATAGCCAGGCATGGCATACCACTTAAGTCCAGCATTTGGGCAACAGAAGCAGGAGGATGTTTAGTTGTTGGTAAGCCTGAGCTGTACAGCAAAACTGCATTTCACAGAGAGGTTGGAAAGAAAAGAGAAAACAACACAGCGGTAAAAAGTCTTTTTCCGTGAAGGAAGAAATCAGTTCTTTCTCCAATTGAGAAAGCGTAACCTTTTATGTGAAAAATTTGAATACAGTCAAATTATGGCATCTATCGTTGTCTCAGTTTCCTTTCTATTTGGGTAATTTGCATTTTTCCTATTGTCATAGTAAATTCTTTTTGTTCATTAATATTTTCCTCTTTATTTCTGTTTCTTTCCTTTCTGTTTTTATTGCTGTTCCCTTTACAAACTACATTTTTATACATAGTATGTTCATCATCATAAACATAATTTTTGGCTTCTGTCAAAGAACTTAGATAGTTCTGCCCTAATACCTTTGCTGACTGCAATATAATTCTTAATTTTGGTTTGGTTCTACTTCCTGTATGTCACAAACCTGGCTTCAGGGGCTCTTATTTAGCCAATTAGAATGATTATACAACACTGTTTCTCCTGTATCCTTCATAATTTTAAAGTCAGAACCACATAGTTGATACCGTCAACTTTAGCTGCCTTCTTGGAATGGAGCCTGCTCCTCCCTTTAAATTATATTTGCATAAGAGTTGATCTGATACTCCTTTTTAGGAACAGAAAATCCCTTAAGCATTTCCTTTCATAAATTGTAGGACTAACTGGGTGTGGGGGTCTTAGCCCAAGGGTATTATTACTCTATTCCATTTTGTGTCTGGCCTTATCTCTTTATCTCTTTCAGCACAAGCCATGGCACCAACATTTAATTTTCTGCTGTTCCTTTTCTCTTTAAATTGTATATTTCATATTTCTTTTTTGTCTTGCTTGGCCTTTTCCTTTGTAGGCCTGAATAAAGGTGATTATTACTAATCTCAAAAAAGAATCAATAATAGGATGTCTTGGATTCTCTATGTTTCAAAATAGTCCAAAAATTTTCAGTTTAGCTCCAGGGAGATTTTTCGGACCAGGACAAAGACAGCCACATTGTTTACCAAAATATCAGGAGTTAGGATCTTTATTTGCTAATGCTGTTTTCTGAAACCTCTTGAGCTATGCCTCCATAGTTCACTTTGTTCTCAGCACTGCTGTCTTCAAAACTCCTGGTAGGATGGCCTAATAAGCCTAGCTTACAGTTTTCAACCACTTTGCTACTTCTAAAGTCTTCTACATTCTTTTCAAATAATAGTATGGTCAGTCCTGTCACAGCAGTAGCCTACTTTCTGGTACCACCTTTTGTCAGTAACTTTTAAATTGTTGTGATAAGAGACAGTATGGTGAAAGTAGTTTTTAGACACACACACACACAAACATTTAATTTGGTGCTAAGAGATAAGAGTTCATGGCCATCATGGTGAGGAGCATAGCAGCAAGTGGGCATAGTGTTGGAGAGCAGTAGGTGAGAACTTAGACCTTGACCCACAGGAATGAGGCGGAGAGAAAACTAAACTGGGTTTTGAAATTGTTAGCATCATTTGACCCCTCTTTTCTGTATCCTGTGCTTTTGGGTTAATAAAGACTTACAAAAAGCTTACTTTTCTGGGATTAGGCAAATTTTGTTTTGTCTACTAGTAGGGTTTTGTAATAGAGATCTTTGAATGACAGCTTCAGTGATACACATTGTGTTATAGATTTATCAAAAACATGCTGACGTGATTATATTTCTAAAGAAGGAAATGATAACCTTTCCTAGTAGAAAAACAGCCAAATAGTGGTTGGGACACATACTGGATTAGTGAGAATTGTATGAAGGCGTTTGTGTTTGAGCTGGGCCAGGCATGACTTACCTTAAGGCAAGAGTAAAAGTAGCTTATTAAAGTTCGTAGTTGTAGCTGAGATGACTAGCAATTACTTAAACAAAAACAATGCTATTCTTGCCAGATGTGGTGGCATGGATCTTTTAATACCAACAACACCAGGAGGCAGAGGCAAGTGGATCTTTAGAAGTTCAAGGCTAGCCTGGTCTATATTTTCTAGTCCATCCAGGGATATACAATTAGACCTTGTCTCAAAAAGTATATATATATTGCTAATAAAATTTTGGCTATTTCAAAGGTCAAAGATGCAGACTAGTCCATAAGCAAAAATAATATGGTTTGAATTTGGGATATGGAAGTTACCAGGAACTGTGCTACTCATTACCACAGGCACTTGTTTGAAAGCTTTTATACTTAGGTTAGCAAAACATCTTAGTCATGTTCTTTTGCTGTGATGAGATACCATAACCACAGCAACTCTTATTAAGGAAAGTACTTAGTTGGGGCTTGCTATATAGGTTCAGGGGCTTCGTACAGGATCAGCATGCTAGGAAGCATGGTGGCATGCAAGTAGACATGGTGCTGAGAGGGATCTTGCGAGCTCTACATCTGGACCAGAAGGCAGAGGAAACACTGGGGCCTGACTAGGGCATTTGAAACCTTAAAGCCTATCCCTGGTTACACACTTCCTCCAAAAAGGCCACACTTCTAATGCAACTCCCTAAGCATTTGAAAATATGAGTCTATAAAGGCCATTCTTATTCAAACCAACATGCAAATAATATAGAATCTTAGAGAGCTCTTGGTTTATGTCAAGAAAACATGGTTCCACCATGGTGAAGGAAAGGGTTAAAAAACCTAGAATGGTGAGAAAGGCCAGCTATAACTAAATTCCAGCAAGTATGAATTTATACATATGGAATGTAGTAGCTGGCTAGCATTGCTGCTTTGTACTCTTATCTTGAGCAGCTCCATAGAACCATAAAATAGATTGCATTGTTTGTTTTTTCATTAAACACTTTATAAACTTATGACCATAAGCGTGGTGTTAACTCTTTTTTTTTTTTTTTCTTTACCAAGAGCTGGGGTGGAAAGGAGAATGGCTTTGGACTTGCAGAATGTTGCAGAGACTTGCAAATGTTGGTGAGTTAACTATTTGGGATATGATAAAGTCTTGTTCTAAGCCTCACTTAACAATGAATGTATGATATATAAATTGACACTTGACATTAGGACTTTTGTAGAACTTGAAAAATTAGTGCATAATATCTTTAGGAAATTTGAGCTATTATTGTTCCTGTTATAGATAAAAAAGTCTCAGTAGTGTGTGTTCATATAACCAGTTCTGAAATAAGTTGAATTTATTTAATCAAATCCCAGAAAGCTGGGAAGAGTAGTACTTCCACATCTGTATTTGGGATATGGCACGAGGAAGAGCACGACTTCAAGACCAGCTTTGACTACATTTACTTATGTACTCACACAAGTATCAGAACTCTGAGCAGTGTTCAGGAATGACTGATAGGAAATTTTTTTTTTAAGAATTATTTATTACAGGGATCTGTAGACAAATCAAGAGTAGTTGACCTACATTTTATTTCCAGCACCCTGTGGCAACTAAAAACATTTGTAACTCCAGTGCCAAGCCCTATGATTAGCCTCTTCTAGCCTCTATAGGCACCAGGCACTTACTTGGCACAGCAGATATGCATGCAGGTAAAACACTGATACAAATAACATTCTAAAAATAGTTTTTTAAAAACTTAGGTATACTCTTACCTTGTCACCAATTCTCTTAAGGATTTAGGCTATCCTCCCTTCTGCTTTCTGTGCTTCAAGTAGAGCCTAGATTGTCATATTCATCATTAAGTAGATATGATCAAATCTAACTAATTTATCTTCTGGAAATGTTTATCCCTTAGTAGGATGGTTCTTATTTTTAGTTGCAGAAATCTACATATTAAAGCAGGTTACTTTCTTACCTTAGCTGATAGATGATCTTCAGTAAGTAGCTGTGAATGGATGTTGGTAATAAGGGAAATATGTCTTAAATCTTACTCAGTTTGGAGTTTCAATTTTGAGAACATATTTTAATGAAGAATTCTGAAGCTCATTCTGCATGTTAAGACTTTCTGGGTTTGTGCCATGACTGTTTTCCTGTTTTAGTCCTTGGCTTTATCAAGGTTGAGATTTGGCATGTTAACAGTTTGAAATTCTTATACTTTAAAATGGTACATGTACACGTTGAACTAAATTTTAAAATGATAGTACCCTGTCCATTACAACATTCCCTAGAAAGAAAACATGAGGCTATCATTGTTTACCTTGTATTACTTTTGTAGAGTTATATAAAAAGATGTGCTTTGAGGGTGTAGATTTTTTTTTTGGTTTGGTGTGTATCAATGCAGAAAGCCATGAAAAATGTTCTAGAAAGGTATAGAAAGGAGTGTTTGAAGTAATAGAAAAAGTGTCCATAAGGAGGCTGTTAAGATATTTTTACAAGAATGCCCTTTTTCATTCTTTAACTGATGCCAAGATTTTGACCCTGTTCACTATTATTTATTAAAGTTGTATGCATTGTTACTTGGCAGACTTGACCCCACCACAAGAATAACTATAGTCAAAATTTATGTATTAAAAGAAAGAGTAACAGTTAATCTAGATGTTGAAAACAGATTTGTATCTCTAAACTTGAGCCTTCTGATTCTGCTTCTACCAAATATCTGATTAAAGACACTATTGATATATAATCTACTACTGTCACAATGTGTTTGAGGAAAGTGTTGGAGATGTCTAAAATCAGTTTAAGCTCGATATGTTACTCTGTTTTATACACAGAAATATCCACCCAGTGCAACCACACTACACTTTGAATTTTATGCAGATCCTGGAGCTGAGGTCAAAATTGAGAAGAGGGTGAGTCAGGTTATTTTGTTGTTATTTATAGACTCTCTTAGTTTAAATGAGGGGATGTTTTGTTCTCTATCACTGCCCTTTGAAGCTAGATATACCTAGAAGCTCTTTAGGAAAAATTAATCATATGCCTACTTCTCACATCATTAATTTTTTAAAATTATTTATCTACATTCCATTCCACCTTACCTTTCCAGTTCCCTCTCCCAGAGTTCCTCATCCCATTCCTCCTCCCCCTTGCCTCTAAGAGGGTGCTCTCCTCTCCCACCCCACCCCCATCATTAGGTTTTATGCTGGGACCTGCCAAAAGTTACAACTCCTTTTATTGGGCATTACCATATTTGTGTGTTTGCTCAGAGTCTCTGGAATGTATCCTAATAGTCTTAGTTGGATTTCAGTTTCTGTATTTATCTCAGTCTATTAAAAAGAGCTCTGGTTTGCATGTAAAATGTTACTTAAATGATGTTCTAAATTCCTGGATGATCTGCTATGACTTGGTTTGGCATGGAAACTCCCCAATGATTTTTCTTCCACTTTCATTGTTAAATTTTTTTTTCCAGAATAAAATTGTCTTCAAAACATGAGAAAGTATTCTCATGTATTCTGTCTTTGGTATGAATACTAAAATTGTGGAGATAGTTAGACAAGGGTTAAAAAGGAACACAAAATATGAAACATGCCTGGCTAACAGAATTATAGTTAAATACTACCAGTTTGAAAGAAGCATCTTGTGACTGTTATATGTGGGAAATGGATGCTTTTAATGACTATGAAATTACCTTGATTCTCAGTGTTTCTTACAGGGTATTTAGTGAATCCCTAACAGGTATTTCAACTTTTTAATTTCAGACAACTAGTAATACACTACATTATATTCACATAGAACAACTTGACAAGGTAAGAGAATTCTTTGACAACTGGTTAGTTCATTTTTGTTTGTAGCCTTGTTCTTAACTAATTTTTTTCTAATACAGATTTCAGAAAGTCCTTCTGAAATAATGGAATCTCTTACCAAAATGTACAGCATTCCTAAGGATAAGCAGGTAAAATACATCTGAAAAATATCTTGCATATTGTGGATTTCCAAATATACTAATAAGTTGGGCAAACAGAAGCCATAGCAAAATTGATATACATTTGGAGTCTGACCATAGCAGATTCGCTACCTAGATTTGTTTCCTCTTCTTGAGGACAATAACTTCTAGCACCTTATGATAGATTGGAAACATAAACTTGTAAGCTGATTCAAAATGATTATCTAGTAGTGGTGATAACTTTCTCAACAT
Source organism: Mus musculus (assembly GCF_000001635.26). NCBI lineage: Eukaryota > Metazoa > Chordata > Mammalia > Rodentia > Muridae > Mus > Mus musculus. The sequence goes on from NC_000086.7 coordinate 151,853,836, forward strand.
TTTGGATACATTTAGGAGAATTCTATTGTGTTAGCTTGTTCTGTTCTTTTTGGCAGTGGTCGGATATTTATTGAAAATTTGAATTATTATCTATTAATGTGTATTGACAATTTTTGAAATAGTAGTATATTGAGAGATCCCTGTTTTGCCACTCTAGTTCTGTCATCTAATCTCAGAGTAAATAATACTAGTTCAGTTTGATACTCTAGCAACAAAACTATTTTACCAAGCAGCATAAAAGTACACAACAGCTCAAGAACCTATCCTTTGTAGTGATTTACTAATATAAGTCTTACATCTCTACAGATGCTGTTATTTACACATATACGACTGGCCCATGGCTTTTCTAATCACAGGAAGCGGTTACAAGCTGTTCAGGCCAGACTGCATGCAATATCTATATTAGGTAAGAAAACACTAATTAACTGGTCCTAAGTAGGCACTTTGAATTTGATTTCTGATGAGTGCCATCTATCTTTAATGCTACGAGGCTTTATTATGGCAACCTAAATTATAAATGTATTTGCTCATCCCAGTTACTACTGTAGTCATTCATCATCTTGAGCTCCTTTATGTACTAGATAAAAGGAAACTTTTATTGCCCAGTTACATGGGCTTGGTTGTCATCATCTTGTCCCTGTTATTCTTGATAATCCCTTGTCCAGTTCTCCCATCTTTTCAGAGGTATAATTTTGAAGTCTGAAAATAATTAAATGGTTAATACTCTATACTTTTACTTTGCTATAGGAGAATATATAGGAGGTTTTGTTTTTAATTATGCAGAATTCTAACAGGCCATTTTCATGTAAGCATATAATGCACTTTGAGTGTGTAATACCTACTATAGCTCATTTCTCTCCTTTTTGGCCAATTTTACCTCATATTTGTTCCCCAGATAATTTTATTTCTATTATTATGTCATCAGCACATAACTGATTATGTGTGTAAAGAGTGTGACATACAAATGAGAGATATGTTACTTGTCCATTTTGCATGAAGTTGCATCTGTTTTTCTACAAATGACATAACTTCATCTTTATGTGGAAGTCACATGTTTTTGAGGCTCCCACCATGGTTCTGAGAATTGTATACCTACACACTGTATTCCCTCAGGCAACTTCAAGTACGTTATATTTGGACAGTATTTATAAGCTATTTTAAGAAATGAAAGAAAATCCTGGAAATTGTCCTGTCACATGCTAGGCACATTACAAGGCAAAAAAGGACAAGTATCACTATTACTACCTACTTTCATTTAGTTTCTGCCTACATACTCTTAGAACTGACTACATTGCTATGTTTGTGTTCATACCTAGTACAATTTCTGGCATTATAATGATTATCCAAAAAGTTAATGAATGTACTCACGTCTCGGCCATATTTTACTTCAGAGTGTATGCCACTATTACCTCAGTGTGTGATTCAGCAAAAAAAAAAAAATATGCATTTTCTTGAGCCAGGGTCTCACTATATATAGCTCTGTCTATCTTAGAACTCATGGTATAAGCCAGGCTATCCTTGAACTCACAGAGATCTACCTGCCTCTGTCTCCCAAATCCTGGGATTTAAGATATAGGTAGGCTACTATGCCTTCTCGATATTACAAAGTCTTTTTTGGGGGTGGGGGGTGGGGTTGTTTTTGTTCCTTTTTGGGTTTTTTGTTTGTTCGTTTGTTTTTTGGGTTTGGTTTTGTTTTTTGGTTTGGTTTGGTTTGGTTTGGTTTGGTTTGGTTTTTGGTTTTCCGAGACAAGGTTTCTCTGTATAGCCCTGGCTGTCCTGGAACTCACTCTGTAGACCAGGCTGGCCTCAAACTCAGAAATCCCCTTGCCTCTGCCTCCAGAGTGCTGGGATCAAAGGAGTGCGCTACCATGCCCAGCGATTATGCACATTCTTAACTTTTAGTAGTGCCACATGAATTTGACAGTGTACAATAGTCTATAAATTTTCTTTGTTTTAATAAGGATTTGTGTTATAAGCAAAGAAAGAAGCCAAGTCTATACCTTTATCCAAAGCATAGTTACAGTTCAATCAAGTAGTGAAGTTAAGAAAATGAACTCTTTGCTCCCTTTTCCTACAAAACTTCCCCCAAATTCCTTCTGATAATTTTAGTAGAAAAATATGTGGTTATTCAGATTTTACCACAATCATATAATGTAGTGATTTTACCCTTTTGTGCTGATTGGAATGTGTGTTATACAGTGGTGGCTTAATAACTGCATTTCTACCAAAGTCTTTGCTTTTCTTTTGCAGTCTATTCTAATGCCTTGCAAGAGTCAGCAAACAGTATCTTGTATAATGGGTTGATAGAGGAGTTGGTAGATGTCCTTCAAATAACAGATAAGCAGCTCATGGTAAGTATCTATTAATATGTACCTATCAAGTTTTATATTGCATATGCCTTCTGTTTTTCTTAAGAAGTCCAAAAGTATCCTAGAAGTGGAGCCTGAACCTTTTACTTTTTTCTTTTTGGATATTAAACTGTGAAATTACTGAATACCAAATACACATTGTTATTCTCTACTGACCCCATTTTCCTCAAACAGTTTTAATAAAATTACTGAAAATTTGATTTTGAGATATTAGCACCTTCGTTCAGTTGTCCATTTGTTTTTGACACTGTTTACTTTGTCCTCATAGGAAATTAAAGCTGCTTCTTTACGAACGTTAACATCAATTGTTCATTTGGAGAGAACTCCCAAGCTCAGCAGTATTATTGACTGTACTGGAACTGCCTCCTACCATGGATTTTTGCCTGTACTTGTGCGGAACTGCATTCAGGCCATGATTGGTAGGTTTGCATGGTAATTATTTACCTAGGAACATTTCATCGTTTAACATTGTGCTAGGTAAGTAACTGAGGAAATCCCAACTTTCTTTGTAGATCCTTCCATGGACCCATACCCCCATCAGTTTGCCACAGCTCTTTTCTCCTTTTTGTACCATCTGGCTAGCTACGATGCTGGTGGTGAAGCCTTGGTCTCCTGTGGAATGATGGAAGCCTTACTAAAGGTACTCTGCTTTTGCTTTCTAATATAATTGTGTGAAAATCAAATAAGAGAGGGCAGATTTTTAATGTTTTACAGTGAGTAAATAGCACAGAAAGTTTATCCTAAAAGAGTTATAGTTTATGTTCTAGTTGCCACATGTATCTATTGTCAATATTGGGACTTTTTGTAATCCAGCGTAATTTGGTAGACTGGAGGCCCTGGGTCTAGACAGTACTACATGCATAGTAGTGTGACATTATGCATGGCCCTAAGAAAAATGTATGTAAGAGTCCTTGTAAAGTTTTAGTTTAATTATAACAGGATTTAGATTAGTTGGTTGATTGGCAGTAGGTATTTTGAGGCAATGGGTCTTGGCCTCTCTGGCTTGCAATAAAATAAGCTGTATATATTTAATCATCTTTATGAATTGTTATGCATGTGGCCTCAGGAGGTTGAATATAGTCCTTGAATTCATAACTTTATTATTTGACAAAACATTCAGCATATGTCTTTATCTTCTCTCCAGTTTCATACTATGCTGACTCAAGGGGACACCAATACTATATTTTCGAAAAGCAATATTAATTTTTATAGCTCTGTTTTTAAATTATTATGTTTACCCCTCCCTTCCTTGCAGGTCATAAAGTTTCTTGGTGATGAACAAGACCAGATAACATTTGTAACCAGAGCTGTCAGAGTGGTTGACCTTATCACCAACCTGGACATGGCAGCTTTTCAGTCTCATAGTGGTCTTTCTATCTTCATCTATAGACTTGAGGTATTATTTTCTTAAGACAATTTGCATAGACTTTATTGGATCCCAGTGAGTGCTGAGTCTAGGAAAATTTCCACCTATCATAAGCAACCATCTTACCTCTCTTAAATTTCTAGAAACTGAGTTTATAATTTGCTTGTTATTCTTCATTATAATTTTTTAATCCCAAAAATGTATAGGAGTTTCTTAATATTTTTCCCTTGATTGTAGCACGAAGTAGATTTGTGTCGTAAAGAATGCCCTTTCGTGATCAAGCCAAAGATCCAGAGACCCAGTACCACTCAAGAAGGAGAAGAAATGGAAACTGATATGGATGGTAATTAACAAGTTATTAAGCCAATGATATTTCCATGTATGTGATTTTTCTATTATCCTATCCAAATTCTAATTCTTACTCATAAATTAAAAGGCACACAGGTTTCCAGGTATATCTTTCAACACTTTTTATATAAATGATATATAAATTGTTAGGGATAGACCTGGGAGGTAAAGCTACAGTAGACCACTAAAGTCACTCTACACATTTTTTTAGTTTATTATCTTATTTACACTACTAAAACCTAATAAGCACCGTGTAGTCAAAATACTGTCTTTTTTTTTTTTTTTTTACCTGATAAATTACCTGGAGACTATAAACTCATAAATGAGACCTTGGAAAACTATCTTAAGATCAGAGATTTTAATTGGTTATTGTTTAGGGATCTTTTAAGTGACAAAATTACAATTGCAAAACCAGATCATTTTAGTTTTCATGTGTGTTATATGGGTTTTTTTTAACACTTTCATCTCTTTCCTAATAGAATAAAAATTCATAATAGAATAAAAAATACTGCCCCAAGCAGATTTCTTATAATTTGCAATAGTCTTAATGACAGAGATTATTATTGTGTATCTTACTATGTTTATGATAAAAGTACTACAAATGTAACGCGCCGTTTTGTTAATAGTAAATAGTATGTTGTTCCTTTTTCTGACTTTGTTTTTGGGCACCATTATCTGTGCATGTTGCAGTCCACAGAAATCCTTTTGCTCAGTTTCTGTTTCTGTTTTATTGGGAACAAGCTGACATTTAAGTTCACAGGTGAGATTCCAAGTGTTGAATAAAATGTGTTTATTAACTGCTGATAAATAATTGTTGACTATCCATTGTAAATCAGCAATTGTCAGAATTTAATAAGCAGAACAATAAGTGCTTGGTAGATTCTGGCGCCATCTGAAATGCTTGATTCAGTAAATTTGCAACTGAAGACCAGGAAACAAGTATTTAAAACTAATCCAAACGATTGCATTGAATTCTCAAAGAAATTACATACTCAATACAAAGAAAGTTACACAGCTGTTCGTCCTTACTACTTGTGTAAGTAGGTGCATGCATTAAAATAACTTTAAAATGTTACATTTATAAAATTAATAAGATCCCCTTTAAAGTTTACATAACTGAAACATTGTAGATAGTAAATATTTGCTTTTCAAATCTAAAAGTAAATGTTAATGCTCAGTCTTAACCCTCTGCCATTAGCTGTTAATTTGATGTGACTCAATACAACTTTATTTCCTTTTCATTTTCACATCTACAAGTATATAGTTTTTAGAACAGAGAGAGAGGAGAGCACAAACACATTCTGCTTTTATTGTTCATTCTATGTATCATAGCCATCCTTCCCTATGAACATCAGTGCTTTTTATATTTGTTAATTAACCTCTGTTAGTAGTCTTGACTTACTACCTCCCTCTTAGCAGTAACATACAAAGTTGCATGTTTTACATCTCACTCAGTGGACGAAGTTTTCTCAGAAATCTTTCTTTTCTTAGTACCTTTTATTCTAATTAGTTTCTTTATCATAACTTGTACTTTAGTTGCAGATGTAACTATGGAAAGCAGTCCAGGCTCGTCCATATCTATGGAGCACCGGCTGGATGTTGAATTAAGGGCATCAAGTTCCAACAGCAGCACTAGCATCTCTGGCCCTGGCCCGGGTCCTGGCCCTGGTCCGGGTCCTGGCCCTGGTCCTGGCCCTGGTCCTGGTCCTGGCCCTGGCCCTGGCCCTGGCCCCGGCCCTGGCCCTGGTCCTGGCCCTGGACCCCGTCCTGGTGCGTAGACACATAGATACACAGTCTTTTACAGTGACTGACTTATTAAACTAGTGAAGAAGAGAACATTACACGGCACTTATTGGTACATTTGAGGATAATCTTATAAGAACATGTCTTGCAACATTTTATGGTCTTCTGTTAGTTCACACAGTATCAAAACAGACATTTCGGAGGGCAGATAATATCCAAAAGTGAAGTTTGAAGTTGAATCTTTTTACTCTACAGTATTTCTGTTTTTATCTTTTTCTTTTTGTTCCTCTGTCTGTCTGATTTTAATACCGGTCATATGCTATCTTTGGTGATTTAATTTCAGCTTTCAGAATACTCTCTCTCATGTCCAGAGATCTCACTTTAAATGTCTGCTAGTTTTGCTTTAGTGGATATAGACGGGTCTCTTAGTACATGTTTTGTGTGCCTCTTCACTGTGATTTAATAATGAGCACAATATGATACTTTTTTCTTTCTCCCATGTTAGGAGTTCAGTGTATTCCACAACGAGCAGCACTTCTCAAGTCCATGTTGAATTTCCTCAAGAAGGCCATTCAAGACCCTGCTTTCTCAGATGGCATACGACATGGTATTTTGATTCTGTATACTGTTTTCTAAGACCACTTGGTTATCCAGATTGTTCTTTTTCATGTTTTCTTGATGTTTTTCTAAAGCATACTTAGTAAACTGATAGCTTTTTGTTACTTAATATGTTTCTTAGACATGAGGGTTACTTACACAACTCCACTTCCCAGCTTTGGATTCTGATCTCTTCTATCCTACTGCCACCTCTCATAGTCTCCATGTCTGTTCTTATTTTGACCCTCTATTCAAGCTAACTGCATGAATAAACTAAGGCGTTATATGAAACAGAGGCCATAGACTTGATCATTTATTTACTACAGTATAACATATTGCTACCCATCACCCTTGATCTTCGTGCCTCACCCAGACTTATCATATGTGGTCTTTGTTCATATTTCTTTTAGTGATGGATGGTTCTTTACCTACCTCTCTGAAACACATCATCAGCAATGCAGAATACTATGGTCCATCACTCTTCCTCCTAGGTGAGTAGAATTGAAGTTCGGGCTAGGTTGAATGTTCTGGCATACATTTATAAAGTACCTGGAGGCAAAAGGCAGTCAGTTCTCTTGAGTTCAATGCCAGCTTGCTGCATGTGTGTGCACGCAAGCTTTTAGAACTTTTTTTTAATTTCTTTTTTTATGAGATATTTTTTCATTTACAACTCAAATGCTATCCCAAAAGTCCTTTATACCACTCCCTACCCTGGACCCTGCTTTCCAACCCACCTACTCCCACTTCCTGGTAAATGCTACAAAGCCCATTGTTTTATCCCACTACGCACTTTGGCATCACAAATGCAAGTTGGAACTCCATTTAAAATTCTATAAAGCAATTTAGGGGGAGATGTAGAAATTGCAATTTCTTTGAACATAGTGGAGTGTACATTGTACAAATACATTATGGGCAGTCTAGAGATTTGTATTTATTATGACTTTACCTTTTTGCTAATGAAACAGTTTATGAATCTGTATTTCTATCTTGTGATCTTGCAGAATTTACTAGTTTGGTTTTCCCTGTTAATGAACCAAAATGTTTCCATTTACTCCAAGGATGGCAATATGACCCAGTATTTCCTTTTTTTAGTGAAACTTCATGAAGCAGGTATACTTTGTAGTTGGATCTATGATATTCCAGTTACTAAATATGAGTACAGGTCAGGTCCTGTAAAGGAGTTGGAGTTGTGACAAAGGAAAATCAGCCTAAGGTAGATTGAAAGAGTTCCTACTGGGAAAATTTGTATCATAGCAGACAGACAGTTAAAAATAGCCTTAACAAAGGATGTTGCACATGCTTTTAGTTAAGTATCTGGGAATAATACTCATAAATGGAAAGTTAACGAGGAAGTATGTGGCAAGGTTACAGTGATCTGTAGTAACTACACACTGAAACTCAACAAATAAGGAATTTGACATTTCTTTTTTTTTTTAAAGATTTATTTATTTATTATATGTAAGTACACTGTAGTTGTCTTCAGACACACCAGAAGGTTAGTATGGTAGAAATATAGTTTTTTTTAAAAAGGCTTGTTAGTGTTGGTTGATATCCCTGGGAGGCCTGCTCTTTTCTGAAAGGAAATGGAGGACGAGTGGATCTGGGGTAAAAGGGTGGTGGAGATGGGGTTGGGAGGAGTGAAGAGAGGGAATCTGTTTACTGATATGTGATGTATGAGAGAAAAATACATAAAAAGGAATGATAACACATAAAACTCTTAATGTTTATTGGACTACTCTTGGTATTCTGCTGGAAAATTGTTTTCATAATAAGCACACAAGTTTAAATTATTAAATATTTAGTGTATGTGTTTTAAGATTTTGTGACGGGCAGTGTTGTTGCATGCCTTTAATCCCAGCACTTGGGAGGCAGAGGAAAGTGGATTTCTGAGTTCAAGTCCTGCCTGGTCTACAGAGTGTGTTCCACGACAGCCAGGGCTACACAAAGAAACTCTGTCTTGAAAAAAAAAACAGATTTTATTTACTTTTAATACCTATGGAGAGTCTCAGTTTCCCATAATTTTTCTTATTTCTTCTTAGCTACTGAAGTGGTGACTGTGTTTGTATTTCAAGAGCCATCACTGCTGTCCTCACTCCAGGACAATGGACTGACAGATGTCATGCTGCATGCACTGCTCATCAAAGATGTGAGTTCATTCTACCACTTTATAAAAAAGACTACTCCGTTTATTTCCTGTTTTCTCAGATACATCTTCCACATGCTTTAGAAGCAAGTTTGAAATGTTATTGTGTGAAAAAATTTATGTATGTATTGTTGAATTTATTTTATACCTGTTTAACAAATTCCTCAGTGTGGTAACCCTAACTATATTTTCTTTGCATTTGTATATGACATTTTTTGAGTTGCATTCAAATCCTTTTCGTCTTGACTAGGTTCCTGCTACAAGGGAAGTCCTCGGTTCCCTCCCAAATGTATTCAGTGCACTTTGCTTGAATGCCCGAGGTCTTCAGTCTTTTGTACAATGTCAGCCATTTGAACGTCTCTTCAAAGTTCTTCTGTCTCCTGATTACCTCCCAGCCATGCGGAGGAGGAGGAGTTCTGATCCCCTTGGTGAGTTGTGCTACTATTTATTTTAAAATAGAAAGTTGGTTTTGGCAAGGAAAGTTTTCCTTGACTACACATCGTTTCTCTGGTTAGGTATGCTCAGCTTAACGGGAATTATCACCATGTATTCTAATATTACAGGTAGGAAGGAATACGTCATCCTTAGCCTCTCTCTTCATAGTATTTCCATGCTTCTGAATAGTTCACTTTACTGATGTTGGTAACAAACAGGTATAGGGAATGGTGATTTCTTTTCTCCTCTCCTCTCCTCTCCTCTCCTCTCCTCTCCTCTCCTCTCCTCTCCTCTCCTCTCCTCTCCTCTCCTCTCCTCTCCTCTTCTCTTTTTTCCCCAGTGGTTTATTTTCAAGTCTACCATCTAATATACAAATTTTTCTGTTGTGAACAGATTTCTCATTTTTTTCTAAAACAGTTATAAATAATTATATTTTCTTCTCAGTGTATTTTGAGTGTATATTGCTAAGGCAAAAGAGAGAAAAATACTGTAGTTTGTAAAAGTGTACCTGTATATTACCTAGGCTGAGTCTGGGCATTTGAATTCAGCCTGGGCAATATAGTGAGGGGACAACACAACAGCATTCACCCCCTACCCCTCACCCCCTTTTCATGAATAAATGTATTCTGTACTTCCATTCACCACTGTATCATTCTAGCAGTCTTCATGGAGACATCCCAAGGGTCAGGGTATAGGGGACTTTGGGGATAGCATTTGAAATGTAAATGGAGGAACTATCTAATTTTTTAAAAATGCCATAAGAAAGTATTTCTTCTTTTCTACTCCTTTGTCTATAATAGAGTAGCTCAGACCTTGACAGTGGCGTTTGCTAAACTGATCTCTTTCCTCCTCTTCCTCCTCAACCACCACCACCACCACCATCACCATGATTTGGTGGATTGAAGCTTATGTGAATTCATTCAAGCTTATGTGTTGGTAGATAGTCACAAGAAGCAGTTCAGTTTTTTTCTTTCTGTCTTAAATTGGCACAAAAATTTTTGGAATCAGTAAAAAAAATTTTTTTTTTTGCCTTAAGGGGATACTGCATCCAACCTGGGGAGTGCTGTTGATGAGCTCATGAGACACCAGCCTACCCTCAAAACAGATGCAACAACTGCCATCATCAAGGTAGGGATTGATAATGGTTAGGAATTTGATCTTTTACAAAGTGTCCTAGCTTAACTGGGAAGGGTATTTTATCTGCCTAATTTCTAAGCCTTGCTTTTTTGGACTGTTCTTTGCAAAACCAAAAGTTATAACCAGTAGTCTTTACAAGAGTGGACTTTATGTTGATTCCATCCTTTTTATTTATACTGAATCATTTTCTGAATTAACACAGTTCCTTTGTTTAGTGTAAATCTGTTTGTATTGCTTTCTTATGAGATTAACAAATATGCAGGGGCTTCAGTTTGTATGAGCATCCTTGCTAGCTTCTTTTCTTGAATTTTTCCCTTCCTCATTTCTCCTTCCTCCATCAGGAGTGGATTATTTGATTCTGCATATAAGATAATGATGATTTTTAAATTAGGACTGGCATGTGACCTTGTGTGATTTTTTTTTTTTTTTTTTTTTTTTTTTTTACTTTTTACACTTAAATTTTTTCTTTTTAAAAAATGGATGTAATGGTTATGCTTCAGGAGTGTTGTGTATATTACACATAGAAAACTCTCACAAAATGTCATTCCTTCATTATAAATAAGTAATGTTTTCCTCTTTGACTTTTAGTTACTTGAAGAAATCTGTAATCTTGGAAGAGATCCTAAATACATTTGTCAGAAGCCATCTATTCAGAAAGCGGATGGTACTGCTACTGCTCCTCCTCCAAGGTCTAATCATGCTGCAGAAGAGGCTTCCAGTGAAGATGAGGAGGAAGAGGAAGTACAGGCCATGCAGAGCTTTAATTCTGCCCAGCAGAATGAAACTGAGCCTAATCAGCAGTAAGTGTTAATAGGTCAGATTCTCTTTCCTTATGATACTACTTAGTATCATAATAGTTTATGGTGATGGTTGTGGTGGCACTTCTAATTCTACTATGGCCCATCTCTGAGTTTGGAGGCCAGCCAGGGCTATAGAGAGAGACACTGGCTGGAGAGATTGGGGTTGTGGGCTCAATTTTTTTTTTTTATGATCAGCAGGATGGAACTCAAGCAAAGCAACTCCATACCCTTTATGTCACTTCAGTCTATAAAAAAGTAAAAAATACATCAGATCATTTTAAAGTTCTTTCTGGCCTTTTAGGTGTTTTGTTCCTTCCTCTGTAGTGTCAGAGTTCTGTGTTGTAGTAGCATTGGTTGCCTTTGAAAATTGCTATTCTTAAAATTTTAGTTCATGATGTTAAATCAGAATTCAGTATTCCAAGTAATATATGAAACTTTTATTTCAAATGTGGAAGCAATGTCTCTAGACAGGGGTCAATATTTCAGCTGTGAGTAAGAATAGTTTTGATCTGGTACTAAACTGGCATATTGGAGGTAGGAAAATAGTCTAGTAGAGTATGAATAAAGCCCAGGAATAGCAGAAGTAAAAAGAGTTACTGGAACTCAGCAGTGCACTTGGTGGTGTCAGTAATTTTGGAGGGGAGTCATTACTTAATCTCCATTTGCCTGAGACAGCAGGCATAAATCTCTAGTGTTGTCCTCAATCTACCATTAAGATCATGTTTCTAAAAGAGGGAGACATTCTGACATTCTGAAATTATGGCATTTCTCAATACAGTATAAAGAAGTTACAGTATTTATTCCCAATCTCCAATTGCCAGTAACCCTGCAGAGCTGATTTGCTTTTCCTGTTCACAAATGAAAAAAAGATTTGTTGAATGTAGAATGTTGTTGGTGGTGATTACAAATCAAGTTGTGTGTATCTGCATATATTAGATCTTAGATCTAATATATTCCAAATTCAAGCTGCTGTTAAAGTAAATTAACATCTTCTGAATATTACTCATTTTTCATACTATTTTCCTTACTTGAGATATTGTATATCATTATCCACATTTGTTCCTCATTCCAGAACATCTTCCAATTGGGAAACCAAGCTTATATTTTCCCATATGCTGATTCTTTTCTGTATTAATCTGTTTCAGTGACTCCTATCTCTATTTAATAGAATTATCAAAGAACTTTAGATCAAGTGCCTGTCAACTTTCTCTTATCTGCCCTCTTTCCAGTTCACATTACCCCCCCCCCCCCGGCCCTGGCCCTGCTCGCTCCAGGCCATAGGTTTTTTTTTTTTTAATTTGTTTCTCATTATGAGATGACTGTGAGCCACCATGTGGTTGCTGGGAATTGAACTCATGACTTCTGGAAGAGAGTCAGTGCTCTTAAAGCTGAGCCATCTCACCAGCCCCCCAGTTTACATTCTCAATTGGACCTACAAATTCCTGTTTCTTTGCCTCTATCCTTCTTCAAATGCCATAGGTATATATCCAAATGTAATTTTTATATGTATGTTCAAATATTTCTCCATCCAAAAATGGAGCTACTGATCTTACTTCTATTATACATGAAATAATTTTGTATATTCAAAAATACCCTATAAATACAATGATAATACAAATGTGCATCTAATGCATAGTTTCTTTAATTTGGTTTTACTTACTGTGTTTTGGGAATTTATCCATATTAGTAACATGTCTCTGTAGTCTTGAGTGCGTTGTATAACTATGGTTACATTTATTTAGTTTTCCTCTTAATGAACTTGGTTTTTATTTTCCTGAGGCTAATTCCTTTTTATTCTTACTTTTTAAAGTCATGATGGCTTATGAATGATAGTGAAATAATAGTTTTTGTTGGATGTGTAGAATAAGAACGCTTAGGTAGTTTAGGTCTAAATTCTTAGGTTTCTAATGTGCTATTCACAAACTAAGGTCTTGCTTTGCAGGTAAGAGTAGCTGGGAATTCATTGTACAGTGTCCTCAAACTCAGTCTTCCCTCTTCAGCCTTCTTTTTTTTTTAAACGTATTTTCCTCAATGACATTTCCAATGCTATCCCAAAATTCCCCTCCACCCCCCACCCCCACTTCCCTACCCACCCATTCCCATTTTTTGGCCCTGGCGTTCTCCTGTACAGGGGCATATAAAGTTTGCCTGTCCAATGGGCCTCTCTTTCCAGTGATGGCCGACTAGGCCATCTTTTGATACATACGCAGCTAGAGTCAAGAGCTCCGGGGTACTGGTTAGTTCATATTGTTGTTCCACCTATAGGGTTGCAGTTCCCTTCAGCTCCTTGGATACTTTCTCTAGCTCCTCCATTGGGCACCCTGTGATCCATCCAATAAGTGCTGAGGATTATGACTCTGTTTCTGGCCACTCTATGGTCTCTGAAACAAGCCTTTCAAGTCCTACAAAGAGGCTTTTTGATTCTTGCTGCTTTTCAGGGCATAGTGTGGCATTCTCCTACATGACTTAGGTTGATAATAAACACCATAGTTTAAGTTTTTCCTGGTCCTAAACTGTGAGGAGAAGAGGGGCTGGACCTGGTTATCCAACCAAGGCCTGTGTTCCCTAACAGTCCCTGCAAGTGCCTGTCAGTCAGTTCTTCATTCTAAATGATGGGCTGGGATATGGGGAATGTAGCCTGATACCTCCAGGCTGTTGCAAATTTTCAAGCAGCACTCAAAATTTTAAAGTACAGGCTCATGATCCTTGATATTAAGGAACTTTTAAATAATATGCATAAGTCTGTGGTCTGTGCAGCTCTGTAGCATTTGTTTGAGAGAATAGAGATTGGGCAGAGGAGAATTGGACAATTATAACTCATTTACAAAAACAGACTTTTGTTGCTCAGGGATGTGACTGCTTCAAATTAGGTTAAACCTAGGCTTGTAGGTAGAGTTCCTTAGGAGATAACTGATCATTTTTATTTTTAAATGATGTAGTAGGAAAGAACAATAGATACATATATGAATGAGTCTGTTCCTGGAGTTATATTAAGAACAATACTGTTGGTTTGTCTTTTTTTTTTTCTACAGCTTCCTTTTTAGCAATGAAAGGCACACCTGGGATTCATTTCGTTGCATTAACCTGTGCTCTTTACTAGATCATATTTGACATATACAAAGAGGCAAGAATTCCATTGGAGTGGTATCTGTACTTGTAGTTTTAGAGGTGGATCTTTAGGTTCTTTCTAGGGAGGTGAGGCTTAGTTGAAAAGGATAATTAATTGATTAATAAAATGCTGCAGTTGTGCATTATCTAGGAAATGTTCTTTTCAATCCTGGCTTAAAGATTTCCTTTCTTTGAAGGGTCTTAGTCCTTTGAAGGACTTAACTTTCTCAGAGTGGTATGAATACTTAAGCTGATACTGAAAATCACACAGCACAGTGCCTGATAAATTGTGGGGAAAGGACTATACTAGTTTACTATTATTTCTTGTGCCTTTTGTTGTCAACAAAGGGTAGTTCAGAGACCCAGAAAGACCTAAGATAAACTTTGCAATGTAAGGATTAAAACAGCCTCTCAGATTTCACCATCATCTCATTATCTAATTTGGTAATGTGGCCATTTGAAGTTCCTCACAAGGCCAGCACTGCCACCCTGCTTTGTACTCTGTCCAGAAGGCTCTAATGAAGTCCTCTTCCTGATTTGAACAGCACTTTCTGTAGGTACAAAGGGCCATTTCCTTTAGTGTCTCTACTGCGATTTTTAATAATATACAAAGCAGGGAAAATGAAGTGGAATCCAATAAAATCCTTTTATTAATAAAGATCAAACAAAACAAACAAAAAGATTTCCACTTTTTGTACAAAGGTCTTTGCCCATGGGACTAGAAAAAAAAGCTGGATTTGCCGCTCTTAATGAAGACAGGACACAGTATTCATTGAGTTAGGCGGCTTACAACCACTTGTATCTCCAGTTAGCCTGCACTCACGTGTATACTCACATGTAACATAAAGTAAATTTTAACAAGATTCTTTTGCAAGTCCCCTCCCCCAATTTTCTTCATTTAGTGTATATGTGTATAATCTCATACACACATGTGAAAGGTCAGAGGACAACATTCATGAGTTGATTCTCTGCTTCCCTGGATGCTGAGGACTGAACTCAAATTGTAAGGCTTGTATGGTGAGTACTTACCTGCTGTGCTATCTCTTCAGCCCTTTTAAAAGTTGAGGATCTTTATAAAATCCTTAACCCTGGGCTGGTGAGATGGCTCAAGCGGGTAAGAGCTCTGACTGCTCTTCCAAACTCTTCATGAGTTCAAATCCCAGCAACCACATGGTAGCTCAGAATCACCCATAATGAGATCTGACTCCCTCTTCTGGTGTGTTTGAAGACAGCTACAGTGTACTTATTATACATAATAATAAATAAACCTTTTTTAAAAGCCTTGGATGTTTCATTACTGAAGCTATTCTTAAAGCTTCTTTGTTCTTTTTCACTTTTCTGCTAAATGTTTTCATGGTTGTCAATTTTTATAATTTGTCAGATATGAGAACTATTAGCATTTTATCTTGCTTGTCTCTTTTACTATCTTTTCTCTCAACACCACTATCTCTGTTCCTCCATTGCCACCTCTTACTCAGATCCCAAGGATACATATAGCATCATCATATGTTGTTTCCTACTTAAGTTTTCTTCTTTTCTGTCTTTATGAGTTACATTTTCTTTTCATCTCAGTACAGTATATATGGTTGTTTCCCCCTCTCATTTTCTTGCAAAAGACAATTTAATCTAAAGATACCTTTTGCCGGGCGGTGGTGGTGCACTCCTTTAATCTTAGCACTTGGGAGGCAGAGGCAGGTGGATTTCTGAGTTCAAGGCCAGCCTGGTCTACAGAGTGAGTTCCAGGACAGCCAGGGATATACAGAGAAACCCTGTCCCAAAAAAACAAAAAAGAAAAAAATATTAAGATACCTTTATAAATCTATAACCTAATTAGCATCCAGTATTGAAGAATTTGAAAAAGCTAAAAAACATGATAAATTGTTTCATAATTCAGGAACTGTCATCCTGCAATTACAAATTAGCAGTAAAAGGAGGCCTTCGAAAATGACTTTAGCTTTGACTGTTCATAAGTATTTGTCAGTCTTAAGCATTTTTGATTTTTTGAGATAAGGTTTCTTTGTGTAACAGCCCCTGATTTTTCTGGAACCGACTTTGTACACTAGCCTGGCCCTGAAAGCTCCTCCTGCCCATGCCTCTGCCTCTTTAAGTACGAGGATTAAAAGCATATGCCACTACTCCTGGCTCATAGTAAAGATATTTGAACAAAACCAAAAATCCACTTCTTTCTCAGCTCTTAATCTAACATAAGATTATGACTGTTTTATGTTTGCTTCATTGCCTGGTCCTTCCCTGTAAGCACATGTTTGGTCTTTTAATTCAGTTTATTTTCAGTATTTTTATAATGTTGAATTTTTTTCTAACAGTAATTTCTCTTAGAAAGGATGTGTCATTTGTGGTAAGTATAAAATTGCTATATTTTTATGGCCTGTTTATTTTATACTCTGAACTCTACCTTCATTATTGATTTCAGCTCTTTTTCTTCATGTCTTAGTTTTAAGGTTCATATACTAAAAGAGTATATACTCTAGGAGCATGACTTATTAAAAGGGCTTCACTTTTTTTCCCTTACGCTGGTGCTATGAATTTCTGTGTAACTGATTCTTTTCTCTTTAACAGGGTCGTTGGTACCGAGGAACGTATACCTATACCCCTCATGGATTACATCCTTAATGTGGTAAGATTCATTGTAGAGCTAAAGATGTGTGCTTTTCAGGAAAATACATCAGGTTGTCATCAGAGCAAGTTACTTTTTCTCCCCTAATGCCTTTAGTTAGTAATTATCATTTTATTTTCTCAACTTGAAAGTACCTTATGTGATAACATTGTATAGCATTTAATGTTTATTTTCTCTAGAGCTATTAAAGTACAGAGGAAAAGGTGTGCAAAATTGGAAATATTTGTTCTTGCCCCATTTTCAGTAAATGAACCAGTATTCTCAGCCTTTTTATATTTTCAACTGTCTGTTCACTGTTATTATTGTACATTTGAATTTTAACGAGATTTAGTGTGTTAAACCAATATTCTGTCAGAATTTACCCAACATGTTTTTCCCCCATTTTACCCCTTCCCCTGCCCCTCTCTGAAGTGTATGGACGTTCCCTGTATCATTAAGAAAATGTGAAGAGCACTAAAATTTTCCCAGAATTTAATATCCACTTAGCATTTATTCTAGACTATTAAGCAGATAATTTTTCTTGTGCTTTTGTGTACATTAATACATTTTTTCTATCCCTCAAAGATCCCTATTGTTTTGATTCAAATCCTGATTCCTGGAGTTCATTTTATTTATATTATAAGGATGCGTGGGAACTGTCCTAACAAATGGAGTGTATATACAGTTAAGACATAGACCTGTTTCTGCCACTAATTCAGAATGTTGCTCTGAACAAGGCATTTAGCTTCTCTTTGCTTTCAAATTGACTTCTGGAGTGGTTAAAAAGGTAGAATGGGAAGGGTTCCTTATTTTCTGGATGAGTATGTGCTAATTATTTGTCCCTGTTAATTGAAGTGGTATTACAGAAAATAACTGATGTCTTGCAAATACGTTGTCCCTATCCTGATCCTGATGAAGTAAAACTGACCTTTTACTTCCAAGTGTTAGCCTCTAACTTGTTTTTAAAAAACTTTCATCACCTAGATGAAATTTGTGGAATCTATTTTGAGCAACAATACAACAGATGACCACTGTCAAGAATTTGTAAACCAGAAAGGACTCTTACCTTTGGTTACCATTTTGGGTCTTCCCAATCTGCCCATTGACTTTCCCACATCTGCTGCCTGTCAGGCTGTTGCAGGTGTCTGCAAATCCATATTGGTAAGAAACATCTAGCGAAATATTTTACATCTCTGTATGTATTTTCATTGTGTTCTCGCTTAAGGACCTCTAGTTAAAAATTGATAAATTTGTGTGTTTTATATTTTATACTATTTCCCATAGTAAAATTATTTATTTTCTTTGTTTTTGCATTTGCGTGTAGTTTTGCCATTTGAATTCATATGCGTCTAAATTATTTCCAGGAAAGCTTTCTAGCTTTCTTCATGTTGTTATGGTACTGTTTTTTTGTTTTAATATGCGCATTCACTTTGCAGTGTTCGTTCCTTTTCCCCAAGCTTTATTAGTCATAAATTGATATGTAATTTATTGCTTAAAATTTGCCAAAAACAGTTTCTTTATTTCTACAACACCTTTGATTTTTGCAAGTTACTTGTTCACCCCTAATGCCTTCAGTTAGTAATTATCATTCTATTTACTCAACTTGAAAGTACCTTATGTAATAGCATTGTATAGCATTTAAGAGTGTTACAGTGACACTAAATATTTATTAATTTTGTCAGTTTCCTTTTTAAAGCTAAATGATAAAAAAAAACACAAGAAAAGCTAAATGATATTTTATGAAATACACTCTAGATCATTTTGTCCGTTCCTCTGTTACTGGACACTGAGGTTGCTTTTATTTTAGCCCCTGATGAATACTGTTATAAACTTGAGTGTATAAATAGCACTTCAAGATTTGCCTTTTGAATCTTTTGGATATATACTTTGAAGTGACATAACTTAATCAAATGATAATTCTATTTGTGTGTGTGTGTGCTTGCATGAAACCTTCAAAGTACTTTTCCAAGATTATTTTCCATTCCTAGTTAGCGCCACATAAGGATTGTAATTTCACCATTTCCATGCCAGATCGGTCGGTCGGTCGGTCGGTCTGTCTTTCTTTCTTTCTTTCTTTCTTTCTTTCTTTCTTTCTTTCTTTCTTTCTTTCTTTCCTTCTTTCCTTCCTTCCTTCCTTCCTTCCTTCCTTCCTTCCTTCCTTCTTTCTTTCTTTCTTTCTTTCTTTCTTTCTTTCTTTCTTTCTTTCTTTCTGTTTTCTTAAATAATAGCCATCCTTGAAGATAAAGTAGTGCTTCGTTTTCATTTTGACTTGCATTTCCTAAATAATTGGTGGTATTGATCATAACGTTTGATTTGTGTACTTGAGTTATTGTCTATGTGTGCATCCTTTGCTAAACGAATACTTGTGTTCTTTATTTTATATTTAATCAAATTAAGATGTTTTTCTGTTCATTATCGAATATCTCTGTATATATTGAACACCAGCCTCTTTTTTTCAGATACATCACTTGCAAATATCCTCATTTTGTCAGTTGCCTGTTTGTTACCATTGACATACTAAAGGTTTTGATGCTGACCAGGCCCATTTTGTCTTTTGTTATCGTTGTCATTTTTGTTTTTTGTGCTTTTGGTGCTGATCCAAGAAATTTCAGACAGTTTAATTCCTATACTTTAATCTAGATATTATGAGTTTTTAATTCTTAGGTCTTGATACATTTGGAGTAGAGACCGAAAAGGTTCCACTTTATTTATTTCATTTGTTTATTTTATATTTCCCCCAATATCATTCATTGAAAAGACTGTACTTTTATTAAACCATCTCCTATCAACACATCTCTTCAAACACAATTTAACTAAAAAATTTGGAGTTTTCTTTCTCAGCCCAATTCTTTTCCATTGATTGTCCAGTAGCACAATTTTGATTAATCAATTATAACTAATCAAAATCAAATTGGAAATCAGGAAGTGTGAGACCTCCAAATTGAGTTGTGTTCTCATACCCCAGAAATATTTTGTTTTTTTTTTTGGGGGGGGGGGTTCTTTGAAAAGTTGTAAATGAATTATGAGGGAAATTTTATATCTGCCTCCAACCCAGAAAAAAAAAGATTGGGGGAATTTTGATAGTAATTACAATAAAGCTCCTTTGTTGGCTGTTTTGTGCAGTGATAAATAATTTTGAGAAACTGCAATTTAATGTTTTATTTTGTTTCACTCTTTGCAGGTGTAAAGTGCTTTCATAAGAGAACATGGGGAAAGGACTGATCTAACTACCCCACCTCTAAGATGCTCTGTGAGGAGGGATAGATTTATTTCAAGCCATAGGAAGGCAAATAATTTCTAGCTTTGCATAACAAGTGGTAATCTTTAATTGCCAGATTTTTCTTCCTTAACTTGAAAAGAAATGTAATATTTGGGTTTGTCTATTAAAATAATTTGCCTTCCTGATGCCAATCTCAGAGTCACCACTCTTATTTTGGAAAGAAGACAACTTTATAGCTCTGAAAGTACTTCTTGATAGTTTGACTAGCCTCAGTAGCTTTTATAATAGTTGCTTTCTCCCTTATTTCCTTCTGCACCATTTGTACTGCTAGATATAGATACAGCTGCTTAATTTATGTAACATTGTATGAGGTTGAGTTTCACATGCCCTCTCAGCCTCCTCCCTCAACAATATTTAATACAATACTTACTTTATTCAATTATTGATTTACTCATTAGAAATAAATAGAAAACACCATTGTAATGTAGCTCATTTTTAAGATTTGGAACTTTGCCTAACATTGCTCCTTTCTAAGCAAAATTTGAAACTAACCTCTTACACAGCAGTACAACAAACAGTCTTGTTTGACATTTTCATGTTATGATTGGCTCATCAAGCTTAAAAATAATATGCTATTACACAAAGTAGTGAAATATATCATTCCTGGCTTCATATTTTGGTACTGCCATTTATAAATTGAGAAATGTAACTGACTGAAATTTCGGAGAGTTAAGTAATAGTCACTATTACTGTAAATGTTAAGAACATAATGTATGTATTTCATTACGTGGAGACACATTCATAATTCTTGTTTCAGACCCTGTCACATGAACCCAAAGTTCTTCAAGAAGGTCTCCTTCAATTAGACTTGATCCTTTCCTCCTTGGAGCCTTTACATCGGCCGATTGAATCCCCTGGGGGCTCAGTGTTACTGAGAGAATTGGCATGTGCAGGCAATGTTGCTGATGCTACCCTCTCAGCTCAGGCCACGCCTCTGTTGCATGCACTCACTGCAGCCCATGCTTACATCATGATGTTTGTTCACACTTGCAGAGTTGGACAGGTAAGAATAATCATGGGGCTATGGTTTCAGCTTAAAGCCAATAAAATGGCAAGGACCTATATCCATCTGCTAGATTACTGGCTTGGGAACAAATATACCTGGAGTCATAGCTGAAAGAAATGCATTATTTTTATTTAGTACTGTTTTTTTTTTCTGAACAATATATCTGGTGGTGGTTGTGGGTTTATATTTTAAATTGCCATGGAGCTTCATTCTCTTATTTTTTATTAGCTGTTGTGTAGGCATATACATTTATCATATGAATAGAACTTTAAGAAAAACCATAATTATTATTTTTTATTACTATCTATAACAAATGACTGTTTTTGCAGGCAAAAATTATTTGAGTGGCCATTGCATCTTACCGCTATCTTTTTAAAATAGCAAATATGAAACTCATTTCATTGCATTTATTTAACTTTTGTTTACTTTTGTGTGGGCCTGATAACTTGATGGGTTTTGAGCATACCATATGGGATTTGGGGAGGCCAGAGGACAACTTTTTGAAGTCCATTCTTTTATGCTTTTATGTAGATTCTAAGTATCAAGCTCAGGTTATTGGGCTTCCCTGGTACCTATATTTATCCCTAATCCTTCTCAAAAAAATTATTATTTCCTAATCTCTATATAAGTACATATAGATCCAACAGTGGAATGGCAAAAAAAATTTTTTTTACCACAAAGCGTTTAGTTAGCAGACAGCAACAAGAAGAAAATGTGTCAAATGCTATGTCTGCATTCTGTGGTCTTGTTCATAAAGAAAACTGCTGTGGAGACAGGGAAGCTTCCTCAGTTTCAAAATAACTGCTGTGTAAATCTGAAGACTTGAGTTTTCTTCTTTTTTTTATGTTTTTTTTTTTAATTTTTTTTCAGACAGGTTTTATCTGTGTAGTCCCAACTGTCCTTAAATTCAATCTGTAGAACAGGCTGGCCTCAAACTCAGAGATCTGCCTGCCTCTGCCTCCCGAGTGGTAGCTAGGATTAAAAGGTTGTACCCCCATGTCCAGCAAAGACCTGGGTTTCAATCCTCAGAAATTCTGTATAAATGCCTGACAACTTTGCACATGCTTATAATCCCAACACTGTAAAAAATAGGTGCATTTCTGGGGCTTTTGGGCTAGCCAAAAATTGTCTCAAAAACTTAAGGTGGTCAGCACCTGAGGAACAGGTTGTTTTCTAGCCTCCATACGCCTAGATACTCGTACATGTGGTAACAGAAGTACATCTCCTGGCTCTGTGTTTGTGTATTCACTATTTTTACCATGTTTATGTCTCAGTAATTTATTACAAAAAGTTGTTCAACAGTTCCAAAACTGGGTAAGAGTACGTTTTCTACCAGCTACACTATAATGTAGCCCAGACATTGCTCGCACTCAGTATTTCTTGCCTCCAAAAATGCTGGGATTATAGGCAGATGATATCGAACCAAACAGTAAAGGTTGATATTTTAAAAATATAGTATTTTTAAAGTATAATTGTTTGTAGACAGTCTCAAATACTTATCCTTTGGTTGCAGAGTGAAATTCGTTCTATCTCAGTAAACCAGTGGGGTTCACAATTGGGTTTGAGTGTTCTGAGCAAGCTAAGCCAGTTATACTGTTCTCTGGTGTGGGAAAGCACTGTCCTCCTCTCTCTATGTACCCCCAACAGGTAAGAGAATGCTCATTTCTCTTAACATCTCTCTTTGTTTTTCTAATAGACAAAGTTTGAACAGGGTGGATGAGTTTGATTAAAAAGGTCCAGTTTTTTATCCTTCCTACCTTCTAGCCTATGGATTTAACTGACAAATTATAACATCCTCTGAATGTTTAATATGATTTCCTGGAGATAGTTGTGTTAGCACAATGCAAACAAATCTTGTTTGTTGCTTCTTCAAGAATCAAAATTTTTTTTTATTGCACTTAGGATAGCTTAGGTGCTCTTAGAGGTACTGCCCAAGCAGTATATAAGTATATATGCAGAATATAAATTGTAATAGCACTTAATTCTGTTTGTTTTGGTTTTTTGTTTGTTTGATTATTTCCCTTGTTGTAGCCTACCATCTGGATGTGAATTTGGTCAAGCGGACATGCAGAAACTAGTTCCAAAGGATGAGAAGGCAGGTACGACCCAGGGCGGAAAAAGATCAGGTAACTGTAAGAAAAATAAAATGTAATGACTGTTACTTCTAAGTTATGTCCCTGTGACTTCCACAGGTCATGTGCTTACTGTGAGACTTAGCTCTCCATCATCCTTAGTCTTCAAGTTGATTTTTTTTATTAAATTTAGTTTTTGTTGTTTCTTCTGTAAAAACATACACATATTATAAAAAAATACTGGGGTAACAACATATTTTGCCACCAAACATTTGAGAGTTATCTGCCTGATACTTTTCCTTAGTATATTTAAGAGTCTCTTAGATATATATATCTTTGTTTTGTAAATGCCAAGAGTTGACTATTCCCAGCTTATGTGCTACTTAGGAAAGTAAAAGTCTTTCATGTAGTTTTTTATAAATACAAGATAGTGTCCTGACAATTATGATACCTAAAGGTATGGTAATATTTTAATTTCATTTATGACTTCTCAACTTTTAGTATAAATTCTCTGTAACCTGTTGGGAAAATAATTTTTCTCATTTTTCTGAATAATAATATTGATCATACTGGATTAAATGATTTGTTAATGGAAAACTTCCACCTATTTTTACTTTTTAAAATGGATACTCAAAGTTGTATGTATGGCTTACATTCTGTTTCTTTTAGACAGTAGTGCTTTGGAATTATCTTTTTTTTTAATTGCATTGCAAGTTCCATAATAGTATAATCAGAAATCACATAAAATTCTCTGATCTTGATGTAGCAAATGTGAAGGTGATAAAAAAAATTTCCAGAGATTTTAAAGACCCAAGTACCTAAAACTGAAAAATAACGATGACGATTCTATGTATAAAGCTGTCAGATATTCTTTAAAATGAATTGAAATTACTGAGAAGGAAACCTAAGCAACCAAAATCAAAATGGATATATCTTAAAAATAAGAGCTTACAGCAGCTGTTTGTTAGGAGTCAGAATAAGTATACACAGACTTCTGAGGTTAATTTTGAAGAAAATGTATATTTCAAATTTTAGTCCATTTCAAATACAACTCAATAAAATTTATTAAGAACTAGGAATGAAATTAAAATCCTGAAAGAATTGTTTCTCCCAATAGTTTACACTCTTGTTTGGGGGCGTGGGTAGCCTTGGTCAGTCTTCACATTTTTACCACCTCGTTTCTAGCAATTTGGTTAACACTCAAGTCACAATTCCTTAAAACTATTAAAGAGGAATTCTGAGGTTTAGAAATACATAGTCAAAGTCCGGTAATCCTTACCATTGTGGCTTAAAGGCAAGGAGGATTAGCACCTCTGACTTCATACTGAGTGTGGAACCAGTTTGAGAACTTGCCTCTAAAGGGGGTGGGGCTTTGGTTGGAGAGATGTCTCTTTAAGAACACTTTGCTACACTGTCATGAGAATCCAAGTTTGTCTTTCAGTACACATACATAATTACAATAATTAAATGCTGGGAAATACTGTCAGAATACTGTCCAGAATACTGTCCAGCAGTATTCTATAATGTTCAATTTTAATTTGAAAAAACTATAAGATTCTACCAGGACTTCTTCAGTGATAGCTTCAAATATGATACCGGTGTTAAGATGCTTCATATCCTTTCATTTGGAGATGCCAGCAAGTATTTACTTATTAGAGCTCCAGACATAAAAGCATATTGGTGTCATTCTTATTGTTGTTGTGCTTTGGATGTGGAAGATTGGTTTGGTTTGAGCTTCTTAAGAACTAATTGAAATTTAAATAGGGATAAGCACCATAGATAACTATTTTTTGAGACCCTTCAAAAATGGATCCTGGTAAGTACTAGCTCTGCATTATCTTATTACCCCCTTTTACTTCTAAAGATGGAGAACAGGATGGAACTGCTGGAAGCATGGATGCATCTGCCCAGGGTTTATTAGAAGGAATTGAACTAGATGGTGACACACTGGCACCCATGGAGACAGATGAACCTTCTTCTTCAGATTCTAAGGGCAAATCTAAAATCACACCTGCCATGGCTGCAAGAATTAAACAAATCAAGCCGTTGCTGTCAGGTCAGTGACTCTCCATTTTTAGAACTCCCTCTTTGGGCTTCAGAGCTCTAGTATTCCTCAAACAAGTTAAATTGGAAAAACCATATTTTAAATAAGTCAATGTTGTAGAAATGTTGTGACTCTCACATGTACTTTGTTGAATCCCTATTGTGTCTCATGCTCTAAATTGGTTGCTAAAGATATAAAAGGAGATAACTTCTTCCTGATCTTTATCTACTCTTCCTTTTAAATTTTACTTGTTTGTTCTTCAGTTATTGCAAATGGCATCTCCTATTATTCTGCTGGAATGTCTCCCAGGGTACCTTACTGCTGAGTCTACCAGATACTTTTTTTTAAAAATAACTCTTAGCTTTTTATATGACCAAGCAATCACAATTTTCACCAGTCTCATTTTGCTTTGATTATCCAGAAACATAGTTTCTTGTGTTTTATTAAAGTTACTTTGGCAGCTTTCAAGGAGCCTGCATTAAAGATGTAAAATGATTGTGTTTGCCACCTTTTGCCCCTTTATATGATACCATCATTCAGAGGACCTATTTTGTATATTTATTAATAGTTACCATTTAGGATATAAGAAGAAAGCCGGGCAGTGGTTGTGCACACCTTTAATCCCAGCACTTGGGAAGCAGAGGCAGGCAGATTTCTGAGTTCCAGGACAGCCAGGGCTGCACAGAGAAACCCTGTCTTGGGGGAGGAAAAAAATATATATATACACATACATACATACATCCATATACATACATACACACACATATGAAAGTGAAAATCTAACTCCCAAAAGCAGAGAATGACCTTCAAATCCTAAAGATTTTATCGTTGTGCTTGTTTTGATATGAATTTTACTAATTATCCCTGAATTGAAGTAAAGTTAGATGATGTTTGTTGGTATTGTCTTAGAACATTCTAAGGTTTGTGGTAGATCAGAACCATGTTTTGTCTGTTTCCTTGCTGATCAGGCATTTTGTTTTCTTACCTTTGATAGATTTTTGAGCTGTTTTGCTATCTGTTCATATGTGAGTAATACTGAGAAACAGGGCTTGGTTGCATTTTCCTTTTGACTTAAATTCATTTAAGTTTTTAGATTCTGAGTATGCCAAAACTTCCACCTAGGCAGTAGCCTGTTCCATAATTAATATTATACAATATAAAATTATGTAGAATAGAAGATGAATAACTTTTCTGTATAGATGCATAATCTTACTGTTTTAAGCGTGATCTTTAAGAATAAAAAGGTTCTATTATTTAGTAATTTACATAATTTGTATTTTTTATTTATAACAGTGTTCTGTGTGTGTGTGTGTTTGTAAATTTAAATATAGAAAAGGTCTAGTGAAATGACTAAAGTGACTACAGTGTAAATGAGAGTTTAGGTCTTTAACACCCAGATGGAAAGTCAGGTGTGACAACATATTTCCTGTAATCCCAGAGCTCATGTAAAGGTACAAGGAGAGAACAGACTTCTTAATGGTGTCCTCTGACCTACAGACTTACTATAAAAATGATAATTATTTTTAAAGTATGAGGAGCATAGGTGTGATACTGTAAATTGTGTGAATACTTTATAGAATTATACTACCTTCTGGGTTTCAGCTTCTTCCAGATTAGGCCGAGCACTTGCTGAGCTCTTTGGACTCCTTGTTAAGCTTTGTGTGGGTTCTCCTGTCCGCCAAAGGAGGAGCCATCATGCTGCCAGTACCACCACTGCACCAACACCTGCTGCTAGATCAACAGCTTCAGCCCTCACTAAGCTACTCACAAAAGGCTTATCATGGCAGCCCCCACCATATACACCCACTCCCCGCTTCAGGTGAGTTCCTGTTTTAGGTACAGGAAGTAGAAAGTGGCAATAAAAATGATGTATGTTTCTTCCTATTCTACTGAGGAAAAGTTTAGAAGTCTCTTGCTTTCTCTTTATATATATTCCATATGAAGTATTTTTATTGTACTTAGTATAGAGCATGGAAATTTCTAAAGGGTTTATTGTTAAACAGTATTTAAGTAACCTTCTAATTCTTAATTGGGTGGCAGATATCACAGGAGTGCCAAACTAATCTTTCACCTAAATACTTTGCTAGCCTTTCCTTTAGATTTTTTTTTTCACTTAATTTCCTGTTGCTTTTTTGTGTGTATCTTAAAGATGTTTGTCTTTTCTTTGTTTTATTTTTTAGGCTGACGTTCTTCATCTGTTCAGTTGGATTCACCTCTCCAATGCTCTTTGATGAGAGAAAGTATCCTTACCACCTTATGCTGCAGAAATTTCTCTGCTCTGGTGGTCACAATGCTCTTTTTGAGTAAGGATCATTTGCTTCACAAAGAATAGTTTCTTGAACTTTGATCTTTCCTATGTGGCTTACCTGCTCACAGCTTTCTAAGTCATTTATCCTGTGATGCTAGGATATATAAAGAGAGCTATTAGTTGTATCATTTTGTGTTTTATGAGCAAGCCATGTATTTCCTCTGAAGAAAGTCTGCATTTCAGCTAGAGAGGTGGTTGAGCAGAGAAGAGGACGCTGCAGCTTTTTCCTGGGACCCATGTTCTATCTCCAATACCTATTTGGCATCTTACTACTGCCTGTAACTCATTCTAGGGTATATGATTACCTCTTCCTTGGCAATAAACACACACATGTCAACAAACACTCATAAAAGTTTTTTAAAAAAAGTACGTGCATGAGTGTATATAGGATCTCTTGTTTTTATATTTGGCTTTCTATTCCTACTACTACACATTTTTTTCTTTGAGTACAGTAAATTTGGTTTTTGTCTGTTTTACTTTACTTGGCCAAAACATTTTAAGATGAACTTAAGCAGTTTGAGTGGATTTTTTAAAGTCTTTAAAGCATATGTAAATGGCATGTTAAAAGTAATAAGAACTTCACATGAGCCTAACTTAATACATAAAGTATTGACCTTTGTCAAGAAAGGTTTCTTCTGCAGTAAGAAAGACAATTTCAGAAAACCACATCCACTCAAAATGCTGAGTTATGGAGCCTAGTTCTATTGGATACATATACAAAATAACTCTGTACCTAAAGCTCAGGGAAGATTGTAGAACAAGGGGTAGGAAAATTGTAAGAGCCGGGTATCGGGGACTGTGACCATAAAGTTTCCCCAGTGTTTCAGCCTATACATGAATTGAACAGAGAAAACAACAGTAGATGTTCCAAAGTGTGGGGAGAAGGCCACAAGGACTCAAACCTATACAAAGGTCTATACAGGCTATTAAGGAATGCTCAGAGTGTGAGTTTTCCCTAGGGAAGAGCGTAAATGGTCAGCCCTGAAAAATTTGCATACAATTAACATTATACAGATTGAACATGTTATATTTATCAATATATGAGTATACATGTATATGCATTTATAGCAACAAAGAAAGAGGCCATGAATTTGAAAGAGTGAGTAGTAGTATATGGGTGTAGTATTGGAGTGAGGGGGAGGGAAGGAGAAAGTGATACAATTATAACCTAAAAAACAAAATGTGTACGAAGAGGATAAAAGATAAGGTACAAGTGTATTAGTGATCTTTCAATGTAAAATACTAGTTAATACTCTATTTACATGTTTTGTCTTATTTGAATTTAGAACTTTCAACTGGGCTCTATCCATGGGAGGAAAAGTTCCTGTTTCTGAGGGATTGGAACATTCAGATCTACCTGATGGTACAGGAGAATTCCTAGATGCCTGGCTTATGCTTGTAGAAAAGATGGTAAATCCCACCACGGTGCTTGAATCTCCACATTCGTTGCCTGCTAAATTGCCTGGAGGAGTCCAGAGCTTTCCACAATTTAGTGCCCTTCGCTTCCTTGTAGTAACTCAAAAAGTGAGTATTCTACATTTTAAAACCAAAGGGGGAAAAAAACTCTTCATGCTAGGTAGTTATCACTACACTCTGTCCATATTAAAATGTGAATTTTGAAAAACAAATGGACTTGGTTTTCAGATTAGCTTTTTTTTTTAACAAAAAACTTGAAGTACATGCTTCTGATTGGTTCTTCTTGTTGACTTAAATGTTCCCACCCTATCATACCCACCATCTACATGCCAGTCTAACTCTTTGTTGTTGTTGTAACTGACTCATTGTGGAAGGGGCATGTCTGTGAGTCTTATTTTCCTTCTGAGGATTTGAATTGATGGGGAAAGTCATCATACACTTTTCAAATGGCTTACAGGCAGCCTTTACTTGTATCAAGAACCTGTGGAACCGGAAACCCCTTAAAGTATATGGGGGAAGAATGGCTGAGTCTATGCTGGCCATTTTGTGCCACATTCTCCGAGGGGAACCTGTGATTCGAGAAAGACTGAGCAAAGAGAAGGAAGGATCTCGAGGAGAAGAAGAAGCAGGCCAGGAAGAAGGTGGCTCACGCAGAGAACCTCAAGTCAACCAGCAACAGCTACAACAGGTAGAGTGCTCAGATTCTACACTTTCACCTTATATATAGACTCTAATGCTCAAAAATTTTTGATTTTTAACCTCGTCTCACTGTAGGCAAGACTGACTTCAAATTCTGAGAGTTATTTGCCACTCAACTTGCTTGTAAATTTTCTAAGCTTTCATACCACTGCTTTCCTTGGTTCTTAGTTTCTCAAAGCATTTTTTTCCTAGTGAGGAAAGGTAAAAGGTATGGTCCCAGTACTTTGTGCAGAAAACATATCTATATTTTCATAAACATATTAATTACATTGTTTTCAGGAACCTGCAAAAATTTTTTTGGTAGTACTGTCAACTACTTTCTGGTTAAACGATAAGGCAAACTATTATAGCTAAATATATTCTCCAGTAAAAGACTTTTGAAAAACTATTCACTAAACCTGTATGACGTTAAAATAATAACATTTTGAAAAATAAAGACCAAAAAGGGGAAGTTTCAAAGAGCATTTTAACATTATTTTTCTTACTTTTCTTACTCTTTGAGAATTTTACACATGTATTTTAATCATATAGCCACCCCTCCAACCTCCTTCCCTAGTTTCCCCAACCCATTTCCCTCCTACCTTCGTGTTCTATTTTTCTTTTTTTTTAAATAACCCACTGAGTCCCGTTAATGCTGACCGCATGTATGTAGGTATATGGCCAGCCACTGGAACATAGAAAGCTTAACAGTTGCCAGACCCTGAATTACTCTCTCTTCCCCAGCAGCCACAAACTATCAATAGCTCCTCAGCTAGAGGTGGGGCTTTGTGAACCCCTCACCATCCTTAGTTGAATGTTCATTGGCTTCATCATGTTTCAGGTAACTACAACTCTTGTGAGTTCATGAGTGCAAGGGCCATGCATGTCCAGAAAGCAGCATTTGAGAAGCATTCCATTTCATTTCCCATCTTAAGATCTTTCTGACCCCCTTCCCACCATACTCCCCAAGCAAGCCTTTGGAGGGTGGGTTTAATATGGACTGAGCACTTGAAGTTGCTTATTCTCAATACTTGGAGTAAAAGTCTCTGCATTAACTATTGCCTACAACAAAAAGAAACTTCTTTTAAAGGCTGAATGCAACACTAATCTATAGGTATAAATATTGAAAAGTTAGCTTAAGTACATGACTTTCTCAGCCATGGGCTTTTGACCAGGTATATATATTGGTCCCTCCTGTGGACCAATCCTCAAATCCAATGAGGAAGCAGTTAGTTACCTCCATAATAATCATGCCACCATTGCATGGGGTCTGTATTGTAGCATGCCTGGATTCACAGCCGGGTAAGTCTGTTAATTACTTTTCTCCCCAAGTGACCTACATAGCAGTTTCTGGCACTGTGAAAGCTAGCCAGCATCGAAACATAATCTAGCTCCATTATAATTTGATTTCTCTGTGTCCTGTAACCAAAGTGTGTTGCATCTTCAGTGATGGGGTCTGAACAACCTAGCTAATCATTGGCAACCAAAAACAAAGGTAATATCCTGTGCTGTTTAAAGGGACACTGAGGCTTCTTGAATTATAATACTTAGTAACATATTCCATGCCTGGCACTAAGATTTTTATTTAATATGATCCATGTCTTCTGGGAGCAATGTTTTCTACTCGTGCTAGGTACTTCCTCAAATTTTTAAGTATGAAGTTTCTTTTATTCAAATCTGTCTTATATATATATATATGCCTTGCTATGTCTTATTATAAAAATAAGTTCTTGTTTAGGAATTTTGAGACTTTATACTAATATATAATAGTATATATAATTGTATTCTTATTCAGGAAATTAGTCTATTTTAGTTGGATGCTATGGTATAGTTTTTTTTTTAATATACAAACTCTTATAGGTATATCTTATTTCACAATCACTTTGTGATCATTGAAATCCTTGATCAGTTTTGTAGATAGATTTTCTGTTGTTACAAGTTTCTAATTCAGAATACAGGTGCCAATTTATACTTCAGTGTATCTCAAGTTATAGTAACCATCTACCCTGGCCTCCATTTTGAGATGATGAAATTGAGACATATTGGTTCTTTTCATCAATAAGCAACTTTAATGTTTGGATATTATATAACTACCAAAATGAAAAGAACATTGATGATAAATTACTGTTCTGACTTATAAGTACTGTTAGTTCACATAAACAAGTTGTTACTTATTTTTTTTTCTGTTTTTGTTTGTTTGTTCGTTTGTTTGTTTTATTTCTCTGTTAATGTGGCTCTGGGCTCTTGGTTTTTTTGTTTTGTTTGTTTTGTTTTTAATATAGCTCATGGACATGGGTTTCACAAGAGAACATGCCATGGAGGCACTGTTGAATACCAGTACGATGGAACAAGCAACAGAGTACCTTTTAACCCACCCTCCTCCAATCATAGGAGGAGTTGTTCGGGTGAGTTGACACAGAAACATCTTAACATTTTACTGTATTACTTTAGCTGCTGAGCCTTTTTTACCCACGTCCTTTGCCTATGCTTTATGTACTAATTCTGAAAGCTTCAGAAGCTGCTAGGATCTTCTATTCCCTGGCCATGCTGCATTTTTTTTTTTTTTTAGTGCTTTGTTTGCAGAATTCTTTCTTACTTAATTTTCATTGTAAATTTCCCCATTGTCCCTGTAGTGGTTGGAACCCACATAAGCCTTATTTTGGTTTAATTAGAGAGAGTAATATTCCAGTCTCATTCCCTTTCCTTATGAGAGTTTGTTTTAATTTAGGTTTTATTATTAGGGGATTTGTATATTTATTGGATTCTCTGTTGTTACTTTGTAGGATCTTAGCATGTCAGAAGAGGACCAGATGATGAGAGCAATTGCTATGTCTCTGGGACAGGATATTCCAATGGATCAAAGGGCAGAGTCACCTGAGGTAACTAAAGTCTAACATTCAAAAGTATGTTTTCCCATTAATCTGTGTATTTCTGTGAATACTATTTTTTGTATTCTGTAATCACTATACAATGGTAGGAAAAGTTGGGGGAGTGAATACTTATTCATCTCAACGTTTTGATATACTCAGCTAACTTTTATCAACCAAAATGAAGCTGTCGATGATTCAAATGAAGTATTAGTCTTTGTTGTCAATAAAACCCAAAATGGAACTAGTAGTAACCAGTCGTCCAAACTTAGCTATATGATGTTACTTAAATTTACCACACTGGAAGGAAACATTGGATAGGATCTAAAAATGAGTTTTCTTGAGAATAGTACATACGATGTTATAAATTTCAACTGACAAAGTTTTTGGGTGCTCTTAGTCTGTTTTTCCTATATTGCATTAACCTCTTTAGCTATTATGTTACATTCGTTGCCATGTCCTTTTGAAATATTCAACTTTTTAACAATGTAGATGATATTCAAAGACTGAATCAGGTACTTAATTTTTTATTCTTTACCTCTGGCATATATTATCCCACTTCCTTTTCTACCTCCAGGAAGTTGCTTGCCGGAAGGAGGAAGAAGAGCGTAAAGCTCGAGAAAAACAAGAAGAGGAAGAAGCTAAATGTCTAGAGAAGTTTCAAGATGCTGACCCCTTGGAACAAGATGAGCTCCACACTTTCACAGATACAATGTTACCAGGCTGCTTCCATCTTCTTGATGAGTTGCCTGATACAGTGTACCGTGTTTGTGATCTGATCATGACAGCTATCAAACGTAATGGAGCTGACTATCGTGATATGATTCTAAAGCAAGTTGTCAACCAGGTAAGTTCTCAAAATACCGGATTTGGTAGTAAAGTTGTTTTACTGTTATCTGTCAACTTCATTTCTGAAAAAGTCTTGCATTCTACACCATATGTTTATATTCTGGATTTGAATTCTTTTGTTTGCAATCTAACTCTACTTGGTTGTCTTCCTCAATTTATTTATTTCACACGAAAAATAGTCTTCAGAAGGTAAAAGCAGAGTTACGTAGAATAAAAGTCTTATGTTTGAGGTAAATTACATTTCATATTAAGAAAATACTCATTTTTTTTTCCCGTTGTATGACTTTCTGATGGATATTCAACCCAGTTTTGTTACTATTTTTAGTGTTTGTTTCCTCTCTGTTCTAATTATTGGGTTGGGATAAGAAACAAAGTATCCCCAATCTACACTTCGAGAAATATCCCTGTAGCATTTATTTGTATATCTTTATAAATTTGTATCACTATATGTATTTAAGTCTTTAAGATTTTGTTTTATAAAATCTTTTCTTGGGTATCATTTAAAAGAAGAAATCTGTGGAGACAATGAAAACATAAGGATTGTTTGTTAGCTTTAAAAAAAAAACAAATGGAACCAATGTGGTAGGTGTATCACAGGAATATGTGTGAGGGGTTACTTACAGGAGCAGAAAGAGCTGAATGACAGTTATATCACTAAAGCTTACCATGGATGATACCTCACAAAAATTGGGAACCTGGAACACAGTGTACTACACTAGGCTCAAAATTATCTTTTCTAAGTCAAGCATCTGTTTTTTTCTAGACAGCTGGCCAAAGCATAAATTTTTAATAAATAGAAAGATAATCATAAGGAAAACTAGATACACAATCTTTTAGTGAAATGTGTGGTTACACAAATTAAATTAGTTTGAGGGAGGTTAAATTTTAATAAAGATCAGTGATATCCCTATACTAATTTTAAGGAATTGAAAATTTAATAATTAAAACTATGCTTCTATTCTAACATTTTAGTAGTTATTTGAAGTAAAGATTGGCAGAATCTTTTGGAAGTTTACTATGTATACCAGAAAAGTTTTTTTTACATTCATGCTGGTTTAGAATTCAGGCTTTCTGTAATAAAATTTAAGAATAGCTGGTTTAGCAAAGTGTAAAAGTAATTACCTGCCAAGAACCCACATGGTACACACAAAAAGGAAATTAAAAAAAGGTGTTTAGAATGATTGTTAATGATTATGTCTTCTTTTGAAACATTCACTATCATAAATAGGTTGTTATTTCTACTTTTCTGCAAATATATTGAGGTTGGAGGGAATATGTTTAATATTTTCACAGACTGGGTTACTCTATATGTACATGACTTGGCTGCTTATTTTGTGTTTGTGTGTGTGTGTGTGTTGCCTTTTTTAGGTGTGGGAAGCTGCTGATGTATTGATCAAAGCTGCTCTTCCTCTAACAACAAGTGACACAAAAACAGTTTCAGAGTGGATCAGTCAGATGGCTACCCTGCCACAGGCCTCCAATTTGGCTACTAGAATCTTGCTTTTAACACTACTTTTTGAGGTAACAGATCTTTTGCCCTGTGTAATCCACTTATTAAAGAATTACCCAGCACTTAGCAATACATTGAATTGGAGAGAAGTACAAAATATGGTCCTTGTATTTCATGTGTACCAATAGACTAAAAATGTACATCATGAGGTTAGGGGTAGAAGGTTCTGTGTTGGGAAAGTTTATATATATCACTTATGAATATAATGCGAGAAGAACTTTTTAGAACAAGTGTTAAGTCAAAAGATGATGGTCAGTTTCTGTCATTGTAGTTGAGTATGTACATGTGTAAAAGCCATATACACACCAGTCAGATACCATTATAGAAGGGGATTTCTTCGTATAGCATTGCCTGTCTAGGAATTAGCCCTGTAGACCAGGCTGGCCTTGAACTCAAAGAAATCCACCTGCCTCTGCCTTCCAAGCACTGGGCTTAAAGATATGTGTCACCACTGCCCGAAAGTAAAGAACTGCATGTTTATGATCCTCTGTAGCATTGTAATATTTTAAAAAAAAGGTGATTCATAGGATCTCGTTTAAAAAAATTACTAATTTTTCCTTTCTAGTCTTTTTCATTTAAATAATCATGATTGTTTCCCTATATCATATATATACATGTTATTTTTTCTAAATAACCATCTATTGTTACTTATAATAGTTTTCTGTTAAAAAGCAAAACACTTTAATAGTACTGCTAAGAATCATTATTTATTATCTTAGTTTTCTTGGAATATTTTAATGCTTCCTTAAAAATCAAAAACAATTTAAATGTTAAGGCTGCATAGTCACTACTGAGTGGTAGTGGTGATGGGAGGCAGAGGCAGGCAGATCTCTTGAGTTTGAGGACAGCCCAGTTAGTCTACAGGGCTATATAGAGAAACCCTGGCTTACTAAAAAATAAAAAAAACAAACCAAAAGAGTGTGTAGCCTAGGTGACTATTATGCCTGATGCTATGTTTAATCATTACAATGACTGAGGAAGTAGATATAACTTCTCTTAACTCATGAGGAAACCAAAATGTAGAACACTCTGAAGTTACTAATCTGAGTCCACATAGCTCAGCTCATAGGTAATAAGGAATAGAATTTGCATTTAATTAGTTGTATAAATGTTAACCTTTGTTTGATTGTCTTTTTTAATCAGGAGTTGAAGTTACCTTGTGCCTGGGTGGTTGAATCAAGTGGCATTCTTAATGTCCTAATCAAACTCTTAGAAGTGGTTCAACCCTGCCTACAGGCTGCCAAAGAGCAAAAGGAAGTCCAGACCCCAAAGTGAGTGGCTCTTTATCTATCCTGGTTTAACTTCTGTTTCTCTGAGACTTGGCCCTTGAGTTTAGGGTCTGAATCACTTTTCTGAAGCATATGTGAAATCCTGAGATCTTTATTTAGACAACTATAAAATACCTGACATTTTCCGAATTTGTGTAGTTTTCTGCCTTACACTAAATAAATAATTTCTTCTTAGGTGGATCACCCCAGTGTTGCTCCTTATTGATTTTTATGAAAAGACAGCCATCTCATCAAAGAGAAGAGCCCAAATGACTAAGGTATGTGAAGCACTATGTCTTTGTTTTACATGGCCATTTCATTTCTTGTGGCAGTAGTAGACAGGAAAAAGTAAAGATCAGAAGTGAAAACTGTAAAATCATCCCACAAAAATACAACTCTTGAGGGATTTCATTAGTTAAGTTTCTCTTTTAAATGAACAGTTCAAGTTGTTGTTGTTGTTGTTGTTGTTGTTGTTGTTGTTAGCAGTAGCAGCAGCACCATTGTCAGTATTTTTGGAACCATTTGGTAAAGGCCTCAAGATCTTACTATGGGAATTAGTATGCTCTTTGGCTACTTGAAAAAAACTGCAGTCTCTCTAGAAATATTTTCCTGAAACAAAGATTGTAGTATTCCATAATATCTCAGTAAGTTCTTAGCAGCATTTGTTCCTTATATCTCTCATGATCATAATTCTTTTATCAAAGATAATTTAAAACAAAAGGAAGAATAGGTTGTCAAGATAGGAAATTGTCATGGGTTTTTGGCTTGGAAAAAGACCAAGAAATGAAGAAAGGCCTCTTGAAAGTATATTAAATGCCCAGTACATTTTTTTCCTGCATTAGTTTTAAGCAGCTGTCTACTGATAGCTGCTGATTATTTTGACAATAAAAGTTGCAGGAAATATGAAGATACTTTATGCATTTGCATTTTATTTAGTACCTACAGTCCAACAGCAACAACTGGCGCTGGTTTGATGACCGCTCTGGGCGTTGGTGTAGTTACAGTGCTAGCAACAACAGCACCATTGATTCTGCCTGGAAATCTGGAGAAACAAGTGTAAGATTCACTGCTGGCCGACGAAGATACACTGTCCAGTTCA
Organism: Mus musculus; assembly: GCF_000001635.26. Classification (NCBI taxonomy): domain Eukaryota; kingdom Metazoa; phylum Chordata; class Mammalia; order Rodentia; family Muridae; genus Mus; species Mus musculus. The sequence continues at coordinate 151,890,893 of NC_000086.7, forward strand.
CTACAATGGTGCAGGTACATGCTCAACTTATAATGTAAACTTTATTGAAAAGGGGATAGTCCTCTCAGGCTAAGGAGTAGGACTTTGTTTTTTAAGGACAGCTTTGTTTTGTCTGAATTCTTAGGTTAATGAAGAAACAGGAAACCGACGCCCTGTGATGCTGACTCTCCTCAGGGTGCCACGACTGAGTAAGAACTCAAAAAGCAGCAATGGACAGGAACTAGAGAAGACACTGGAAGAAAGCAAGGAGACCGATATCAAACATAAAGAAAATAAAGGCAATGGTATGTGCCTTACATTTTGCATTTGTTTTTCCTTCCAAGTAAGTGGTTGCTCTTGCTGGATATATAGCTCAAGCTAGTCTCATTCAAAATCCTTCTACCTCAACCACCCAAGTAGTTGGAATTAGAGGTGTGCACTTTTTGTACCATGCATTTATTTTTAATCCTTTTTTTTGTTTTAACTCTGAAAGAATGGATTTGTTTAATTGTATTTAGTACCTTTGGAGGCCAGAAGATTATATCAAGTCCCCTTTAAGCCGGACTTAGAGATAGTCATGAGCTGCCCCACAGTAGAGCTGGGAACTGAACTCAGTCTTCTGTACATGATCTTATTCACAGAGCCATATCTCCAGCCCCCTCATTATGAGTTATATTAACATGATTTAAGGTAGTATGGCTTATTATCTGAAACTCAAAGAGACAGAGAGATGGTCTTTTCCTAAGACCTTTACATCTGGTCTTAGAATTAGGTGTGTTTTTCAGCTCAAGTGATGGCTGATTATTTTGGAAGGAGAGAGATCGAGTGAAATGTCAAATTGAAAACACTTTTTTTTTCCAATTTGTAGATATCCCCTTAGCTCTAGAGAGCACAAACACTGAAAAAGAGGCAAGCCTGGATGAAACAAAAATTGGGGAGATCCTAATCCAGGGCCTGACAGAAGATATGGTGACTGTTCTAATCCGTGCCTGTGTGAGCATGCTGGGAGTCCCTGTGGACCCAGACACTTTGCATGCCACCCTTCGTCTCTGTTTAAGGCTCACCCGAGACCACAAATATGCCATGATGTTTGCAGAACTGAAGAGTACACGAATGATCTTGAATTTGACCCAGAGCTCAGGTTTCAATGGGTTTACCCCCTTAGTCACCCTTCTCTTAAGGCACATCATTGAGGATCCTTGTACTCTTCGTCATACTATGGAAAAGGTCAGTATTTTTGAAGTCTTGTGCCTGTCTGTATATTTGTTTTTTTTTTTTTTCTTTAATGTTCCTGGTATGTTGTGCACTGATGGGCCTTTAACCATTGTAAAAATTAGAAAATAGGTTCTTATATTTTAGAACTAAATGAATATATCAGTGGAAGAAATGAAAAAAATTATAAAAATATTTACATTAAGTATAATTAAGAGATAAATATCTTAATCAGCAAATCTTTGTACCTCCTAAAGACTTTTGCTGAATTCTTATTCTTCTTACTAAATCATTTTCAGTAATCATATAAATATTAGTAGGTTTCACCCTCTTTCTTGGAACATTAGAATTTTTTATTCTTCCTTCAAGATGGTTTTGCATCACGTGTCCAAAATCACGAGACTTAGAGCTGTTTAAGGCAGCATATTTGAGGTCAGTGGGGGAAGAAATAGTTACATATAGACAGAATTTGGGCTTTAAAAAACCCAAATGTTTAAAATGCTAAGGTGATGTATATACAGAACATGATTGAATGAAGAGAATCTTTGAAAGACTTAAGTATTAAATTGAAGCAGACTACAACAGGAACAAAAGAAGATAAGTAGCAAAAGGCATTATTGGTAAGGCTACATCATTGTAGGACAGTTTCATGGTGCAGAGTAAGAGAACCTTCTAGAAATTTTTTTTTAAACTTACTTTCTTGGTGGCACATGCCTTTAATCCCAGCACTCAGGAGGCAGAGGCAGGCAGATTTCTGAGTTCAAGGCCAGCCTGGTCTACAAAGTGATTTCCAGGACAGCCAGAGCTATACAGAGAAACCCTGTCTCAAAAAATCAAAAACAAACAAAAAAAACCTGTGTCTCCACATGATATAGTCTAGGTTTAAGACCAGTTTAGCTGTTTAAGCTGTTGCAGTAGTTTGGCTAAATTACACTGCAAGGAAGCAACTGCACCAAATCTGAAAATTTGTTGGTATGTATGTACAAAAAAGTACAGTGCCCTCAAAGTCCAGTAGATCTCCTGGAGCTGGAGTTATAGCCTGTTATAACCTGTTCATCTTGGGTTCTGGCAACTGAATTTAGTGTCTCTGCAACTGTACACACTCTTTCCATTACACATCTACATAATCTATAGCTAAAGATTTGCCTCATGATAAATATTGGTTATACAAAAATACATAGAATATAATATCAAGAAAATACAAGTCTAATATCAAGGAGTAGACAACTGTATAAAGTATAAATCATGGCTTTACATATAAAGCAAAACTTCTGTATTTTAAATTAAGAAATATAACTGGCTAGATAAGCCAGATCTTCTAACAATTACAATATGCTATACTAGATAACATGAGTAGTTTGTTAAAATACAATATCCCCAAAAGATTATATATTTCTAAAAGTTTTTAATCGCAGGATACTATACATAAATTTGATAGCTCTTTTAGCTGTCATCTCAAAGTGATGATTGACTAAATAAAGCATGAAGAAATTGTTCTATTATGTTAAATATAATTGAACTATTATAGCTTAAAATCACAGCATTTGCGGAGTCTTAGAGCCTACACTTAAATGTGGAAGCTATATAGCATGTGTAATCAGATGCACCTCAATAACATTCATGTAAGAATTTAGTTTTGAAAACCTTTATGACTTGTATATGAGACTTATTTTAATTGTAAAGAGTCTTGAAGAACAAGCGTATCTTTCATTACTTAAATTGACAATGCTTTTTACTAGGTTGTTCGCTCGGCAGCCACAAGTGGAGCTGGTAGTACTACATCTGGTGTTGTATCTGGCAGCCTCGGTTCTCGGGAGATCAACTATATCCTTAGAGTCCTAGGACCAGCTGCCTGCCGCAATCCAGACATATTCACAGAAGTAGCCAATTGCTGTATCCGCATTGCCCTTCCAGCCCCTCGAGGCTCAGGAACTGGTCAGTTTCATTTGCTACTATTCTTTCAGAAAATTCTCTTTAGGCAGATATTGAGACATTGGTTGAGCATTTGACTTAGTAAATTCTGTATGTAATTCTCAGTAATTTCTCTTGGCCTCTTAATACAACTCCCAAGGATTCACTCTAGTCTTTACCTACAAAGTGTTCATTTTGATGTGACAATAGAAGTTAAATTAACTGCAGTTGGTTTCTGTATAGTGCGATCATTGAAAAACAATTGTTTGTTTGGGTGACAGAATCCAATGAAAAGTTTACAGTGCTACCTGTATTCTTACCAAAAAGTTAATGCCTGTATTTCATTGAGGAAGTAATTACATTTATATCAAATTATGGAAATATTTTACTGAACAGCTAGCCTAAACCCATGGTAAACACGAATTGAAAGGAAAAATTGAAGTATCTCAGCAGATGAGAACGGTCACTTCTACTTGGATTGGATTCTGGATCCATTTCTAGGAGACTTGTAGGATATATGAAGTTTCTCAGAAGTTCATACAGACATTTAAAAAATTGTGAGATTGTTTATTGAAATATAAAAACATTTCACCGGGCAGTGGTGGCGCATGCCTTTAATCCCAGCACTTGGGGAGGCAGAGTCAGGTGAATTTCTGAGTTCAAGGCCAGCCTGGCCTACAGAGTTAGTTTCAGGACAGCCAGAGCTACACAGAGAAACCCTGTCTTGAAAAACTTAAAAAAACAAAACAAAATTTGTTTATAGTTTATAAAAGGTAGATTTCTTTACTATAAGACTTGAACTTAATTTTTAAAGAATTATTTCTCCTGCTTTTTATGTACTACACAATCCTTGTTCTGGGTACTTTCTTGTTGATAGTGAATACCAGTGTTCTATTGTCTGACTTTACTGTTTAATTTTGGCCTAGCTTCAGATGATGAATTTGAGAATCTTAGAATTAAAGGTCCTAATGCTGTACAGCTGGTAAAGACAACACCTTTGAAGCCCTCATCTCTGCCTGTCATTCCTGATACTATTAAGGAAGTTATCTATGATATGCTGAATGCTTTGGCTGCATACCATGCTCCAGAGGAAGGTATGTATCTGCAATTGGTGTTCTGAAGGCTATATTATCTCGCATGAATCATTTCAGCTAGCACATGGCTTAGTAAGCATTATACCCACAGTCCTGGAATCAAAAGGTGAATATGATAGGGATGACATAAATGGCCCAGAAGGTAAGAACACCTGCCACTCTTGTAGAAAACCAGGATTCAATTTCCCAGCATTCACATCAGCCAACCTCAACCACTTGTGACTCTAGATTCAGAGGATCCAATACCCTGGGCACTGCAGTCACCTGCACACAGATGTGCATGCACAAACACACATACATAAAATTAAATCATTAAAAAACAATTATGACAAATAATACACACCTGAAGAGACTTACTTACTATAAAATACAAGAGGTGTGAGAATAATGGTGAGTCCTTAAGATAATGTGTGTAAATCTGTTCTGATAATGGTTCTTGAATGATATTGATGAAGAGTTTACAGAGTGTCTGTTGTTTGAGAAAATAATATACCATAAACAGAAAGCTGTGAACAAAAAGTTCTTGGTATTTGTTCACACAGCATTGTGTGATCAAATACCAAAAATTTTTTTAAAGATATATTTTTATTATATATGTAAGTACACTGTGGCTGTCTTCAAACACTCCAGAAGAGGGTGTCAGATCTCATTATGGATGGGTGTGAGCCACCATGTGGTTGCTGGGAATTGAACTCAGGACCTCTGGAAGAGCAGTCAGTGCTCTTAACCACTGAACCATCTCTCCGGCTTCCCAAATTTTTTTTTATTCTTTTATACCCAAAAGCAAAAAGTATATTATTAGTGTGACATGGCTTCCTTTTCAGACCTCCATCCTAATCCTCCTTTACATGTGAATGATTGGAAAATTATGTTTGATTTGCTTCAAACCCAAGGTTCTAATCCAGCCATGCTTTTAAGTTTTATTCAGGCTATAAATAGTGAAATGAGCAGTGATCATAATAACTGTAGAACAATGTGAGACTTTCATTTGGTTTTATTCATCTTTACAATATTCTGATCCTTTCCTCCTATCCCCATATCATTACTCCATCTACAATGATTTAGCTCTAATTGATGTACCTATTGACTGGCCTCATATTATACAAGCCTTTTGCACTAAATATGTTCGTTGGGGGCTTGATAGTGACAGTTTAAAAATGTAAGACTAATGAACTGCTTTGGTCATAAGACTAATTAATGTTGGAATAACAACCATGCTCTGTCAGTAATGATAGGCATACATTTTGAGAAATGCATTAACTGATGTGTAAACATAAAGGTCATTTGCTCAAAACTAACTTGGTGGTATACCGTGCTATAAACATAGGTTATATTGTATATACCAATAGTTTTGTTGGTTCTACAACATAATTATTGCACTAGTACTCTTAAATGCAGCCCTATGAACATTGTGCTAATATTGCACAATTAAAGGACCATATTTTAATTTAGATGTTTGTTTATATTTTTCTAGCAGACAAATCTGATCCTAAACCTGGGGGAACGACCCAAGAGGTTGGCCAGCTCCTGCAAGACATGGGTGACGATGTATACCAGCAGTACCGGTCACTTACTCGTCAGAGCAGTGACTTTGATACACAGTCAGGTTTTTCCTTAAATGTAAGTCAATTTCAGCTGTCCTATATTTTCCTTCTCTTTCCACTGCTCCTACTTTCTCAGTATCTTGGGTTATCCAAAGGAAGCTTTAAAAGTATAAGTTTTGTCAGTATGATGGTTCGCACCTTTAATTGATCCCAGCATTCAGGAGACAGACGTAAGCAGGTTTTTATGAATTCAAAACCACCTTGGATTACATACTGAGACCCTGTTTTTAGAAAAAGTATTAATTTTAATATATGTGTAAATTATTTATTGCAGAAAAGTAAGGTATATTAGGCATTTTTACTTTTGATTTTGTTTTTTGTTTTTGTTTTTTCTTTTGAACTTGACTAGTCTGAAAACTGTGATAGCTTCCTATAGATTATAGGGAGAATGTGGTTGAAAGATCAACTAAGAAGAATCTGTAGCATTCTCAGACATTACTTGTAAAAGGAGTCATAACACTTGTATTCATCACAGCTCACATGTATTCTTTCAGAGTCAGGTTTTTGCTGCAGATGGTGCCCCTGCTGAAACTTCCACAACTGGAACCTCCCAAGGAGAGGGTAATAATTTGCCTTTCTTTATTATTTGCTGCAAAGAACACTTAAAGAAACTGGTTGTCTCTGCACTAGAGTAGAATAATAGGTGTCAGTGTCATATTTACATTTGTTTACTCATCTAAGTGATTTCTAAGGGCTGTGTCTGATCTTCTGCAGGTATAGGCTGCTGAAGTTAATAGAACTGTAATTTGCATTAACTTGCTAATGTTGCTATAATGATGTCCTTTGGTTGTATTATTTGTACTAGTCCATATGTCCTTTTGTTCGATTCCCATGAGCTGGCTTGCATAGTGTTTGTGCCATTGACATGATTATAGCAATACACTTTTTGTAGTTGATTCCTTTAATAGAGCTTTAAAAATAAAATTTAGGAGACACTTCGGTTAATATACTAGTTCCAAGAGATTAAAAGGTGAGAAAGTAAGCTATCTTACCTTCCACAGGACCTGAGTTCAGTTCTTAAAAGCCACATGTCACTTACAATCAACCAGTCATTGAAATAATGGCTTCCTCAGAAGCTTGGATTGTAATGATTAAGAGCTCTAACCCATATTTGTTCTTGCAGAGTACCCGAATTCTTTTCCCAACACTATTTCTGGTGGCTCATAGCTTTTTGGGGCATCTTTGCTCATACACATATCCACATACAATTAAAAATAACATCAATAGGATAATTGCTAAGTTATTTTACTGGCCTTACTAACAGCATATTAGTCAAAGAAAACTGTCTTTGCCCTTAGTATGTGGCATGCTATATTGGATGCCTACCTACAGCTTAAGAATTTTGTCAAATGAGGGAGACGGCAACAATTGTAACTAATGGAATGAACACATACTTCCATGAGATATAGAGAGACCAATATTTCCATATGTATCTAGATGGCACTTGAGTTGAATTGCATAGTGTGTAGTAGGCAAAAGAAAGGAGATGGATATTTAAAGAATTACTACTAATTCATTATTTCTAGGACATGAAATTGCATAAACATCAGGAAATAGTGGGTGCCTGGATGTTTGGTCCAAGCCTTCCTACTATGTCTTATGCATATTCATCATCTTTGTCATTTAACTACAGTGGTAATTAGTGATTTGTACAAGTGGCCTAAAATGAAGAAATACTGTCTTCATTCTACCTGTGGCTTGGTTTTTAATGTTATTCCAGTGTAAAATTGAGTGTTTACCTGTTTTCTCAGGAGCTTCAACTCCAGAGGAGACTCGAGAAGGGAAGAAAGATAAAGAAGGGGACCGTACATCTGAGGAAGGCAAGCAGAAAAGCAAGGGCAGCAAACCTTTAATGCCTACCTCTACTATCCTTCGTCTTCTGGCAGAGTTGGTGAGGTCCTATGTTGGTATTGCTACCCTGATTGCAAACTACAGCTATACCGTGGGCCAGTCTGAGCTGATCAAAGAGGTAATATTTACAGTTTTTTCTTTCTTTGATATTTTGGTTATATCCTAGACTGTGTTGGAAACTATAATACTCATTGAAAGGAAAGCTAGTCTTTTCACCATGATGTGAAGCAATCAGAGTAACTGCAAGGAAACAGTTGATGAAATCTTTTGTATCTTGTTTGGCTTGACAAATTTTTAGATTCTTCTTTATTTGAGTCATTTTTCTGTTTGTCACTAACACTGTAGTATTGCTATGTAAATTATACAGATGCATATCTCTTTGGTGATGTAGGCTTAAGAATATTATTGCTGAGCTCTAGAACATGAATTTATATAGCTTTAACAGATGCTACCTGAAGTTTACCAGGGTGTATATTCTAGTAGTTTATGAGAGTTCTGATTGTCTCACCTTATGCCATCACATATTTCATTTTATTTGTTCCAGTTGGTTTGTTAGTAGTTTTGTGGTTAGGATTTGCATTTTCTTATTGGCCATATTTTAATGTTTTTTGGTTATTGAAAAAGGGTTGGTTGGTTAGTGGTGAGACTCTTTTGTTGGCCTTAAATTCCTGGGCCCAATCTTACCATCCTGAGCCACTCTCAAGAATAGCTGGAACTATGCTTGAATGCCAGTTAACACTTGGCTTCAAGTGTTTCATTAGATTCCTTATACATTGTATATGTGAGCCCTTTTTGTCATACATACATTCAACGTGTATATACTTGGTTTCATATCAAAGTTTATATTCATATGTTTTATTCCTAATTTATGGAACAAAACATTTAACTATAAATGTATTCGGTATCCTGCTTATAACTTACCCAAACATATTATAGGTGTGGCAAGGTGGTTTATAAATAACATTGATATGACAACTCCACTTTAGAGTTATTAGTAGAAGTATCTCCTTAGAGTTAAGAGATAAGATTCAGAGATACAAGTGAGGGCACACTGTATAGGGCCAGAATGAAAATTGAAACCCTTGTCTTTGATTCTAAGCTAAGTGCTTGTTGTGTGGTTACATTGAAATTCTTTTCATATTGTACTATATGACATTACTAAGATTCAAGAAGTTTTAGCTTTGTATTTCATTGAGGTTGAGTTTGTCCAGTTCTCCAATCTCTAGAGTCCTGAAGTATACCCTACTTATTGATATAAATTTGACATAAAATCATTATTAAAAAGTGTGAGTTGAGTGACATTTAAAGTGTTACACAGCTATTACTTCTTACTCCCAAAATCTACCTGAAAAATAGAACCTAATTCTTTTCCTAAAAATCAGAGCAGAAATTATAGAGTAAAAGAAGGGTCCGTCTTCCTTGTTAGACCCTTTTGCAATTTTTAGGTGATTCTATATTTCATTCCGCTCCCAGTTTTCAGTACAGGGTCTCAGGCACATTGCAAGTGTTAAAAGGAATTATAGAATACAAAAATGGATGTTTGAATCCTCTACCCTTGACTAAATTCTTAGTGCAAGCTACTTTTCTTTAGGTCTCAGATTATTCTCCTCTCAAATGGAGAAAATGCTTGATTTACTTCAGTCTATTTTATTGGCTTGTTATAATCAACTCCATTAAAGTCACTCAAATACATGGGCTGGAAAGATAGCTCAGTGGTTAAGAGCACTAGCTGCTCTTTTAGAGGTTCTGAGAGGTCAATTCTCAGCAACCACATGGTGGCTCACAACCATCTGTATTGAGATCCCAATGCCTCCTCTGGTGTGTCTGAAGACAGCAACAGTGCGCTCACATAAATAAAATAAATATTTTTTTGTTGTTGTTACGAATACAATGGTGTTAGCTGTCTCCCGGAATCCCAGTACTCTAGAAAGTCTACCAAGCTAGCCTAGGCTAGGCTATATGATTCCCAGCCTCAGATTTTTTATTATTAAGATATATCAAGTATTGTTACCTGTGGTGGTGTGGTGGCACATCTTTAATCCTAGCACTAGGGAGACTTAGTGGCCACAGTCGTCTATATAACAAGTTCCAAGACGAGCTAAACTGTGTGAGAGGCCACATCTCAAAGATAAAAAGTAGAAAGCAACATGATAATTCCATGACTGTCTGTGCCATGTGGTAAGAAATAGATGGAATCTGGAAGCTTTATACAGCCTCTTAAAGATTTCTAATTGGTTCACTACTTACCTAGCTTGTACCTTGGATGACTTGAAAGAAAAAGTTTCTACTTTGCTATTATAGGTATGGTGTGGATTAATTGCACTTTTGAGTAAATGTCATAATTAATGACTTTTCAGGACTGCAGTGTGCTAGCTTTTGTCCTGGACCACCTCCTCCCACACACCCAGAATGCAGAAGACAAGGATACACCTGCCCTGGCACGTCTATTCCTTGCAAGTCTGGCTGCTGCGGGGAGTGGCACAGATGCTCAAGTGGCCCTAGTGAATGAAGTGAAAGCAGCCCTGGGACGGGCGCTTGCTATGGCTGAGAGTACAGAGAAGCACGCCAGGTAAAAGCCCATGTCTGGCCTAGTACTGATAAACAAGAACATCTTTTACTCCATGGTCTAAGGAGTTCCTTGAACTTGAACAAGAGTTGTGTTCACACCAACAATGTACATAGAATGTCTGGTACCCATGGTCAATTGAAGTAGATATTGCAACTTAGAAAAATCGAAGGGATATTTTTCGCTATATTCAGACACAAAATTGAGATTTTAAATTTTCTGTAGTAAACAAAGTCTACTAACTAGAAAGGTAATTCTCTTTGTAGATATTATTTCCAGAAGAAAATGCAAAAGGCATAAGAGAATTATCTAAGGCATTATATATAGTAAAGACATCTTTTACAAATGGGCTGTATTCACTTGACAGAGGTATCAAACTTCTCTCCCAGACTTCAGGCAGTGATGTGTATCATCAGTACTATCATGGAATCCTGCCCCTCCACCTCCAGCTTCTACAGTAGTGCTACAGCCAAGACTCAGCATAATGGCATGAACAACATCATTCGACTGTTCCTAAAGAAGGGACTAGTCAATGACCTGGCCAGAGTTCCTCACAGCCTAGACCTGTCCAGGTAAAGTAATATCCTGTGGTTGGTAAGGAATCAGCTGCTCTCGTAAGAAAGCATCAGATGTAGGTGAAAATTATGATGTCTGTACTAAAAGTGGATAGATTTTAGTTGGTTTTAATGTTATTCTTGATACTTTCTGAAATGATGACTGCTTTTCTACAAAAGTCTTGCCTTCTAGATTTGGTGGAGTTGCTGCCTTGCAGTGTAATTTAGCCAAACTACTGCAACAACTTATACCTGTCTTAAACCCAGACTATATCATGTGGAAACACAGGGTTGGTTTTTTGTTTTTTGGAGACAGGGTTTCTCTGTATAGCCCAGGCTGGCCTCAAACTCAGAAATCTGCCTGCCTCTGCCTCCTGAGTGCTTGGATTAAAGGCATGTGCCACCACACCCGGCCACGGGGCTTGTTTGTTTTTTTTTTTTTTTCCACCTACCATTAGTAATCCTTGTTAAGACTGACTACTAAGCTGGAACCTACAATCTCAGCAGTTGTTTTGTCTCAGCCTTCCCACCAAGTACTAAAATTTCATGTATACACATATCATGCACAGCTAACATTAAATTTTTTTAATTGTCTAAATTCTTCAAACTCAGGTTAAGCTCAATAATAACACTTATTAACAGCACTCCCTAACACTACCATTTTTTTAAGCTTCCAAACTCAAGTCATTTAATGGTATAAGTCTATAGTTACATCTTGGTAACACTTTTGTTCCATATGTGTTTTGATTTTCTGGAGCTCAGTTCTTAGAAATTAATTTTTTAAAACATACTATTTAACTCCAAATACTAAGCAATTATTCCTAAAGATGAAACATTTATATCCTAAAAGCTTGCTATATGATGCTTAATAATCATATTCTCTCTGATCTATATTCATATGTTCCCAGTTATTTTAATTGTCCCTTCAACAGCCTTGGGAGTGTGTTTTGATCCAGGATCCAAATGAAGATCATGTATGACATTTTGTTGTCAAAAAGCCTAGGCAGCACTATATCTTCATTTGTAGATTTGATCCCCAATGTTGCATAAATCAAGGTTGGTGGCAAATAGCTATAACTCTAGCACACAGAAGGCAGAAGAAAAGGGACCAAGAATTCAAGGCCCACCTGGAGCTGCATAAAACAGTCTCAAACAAAAAAAACTATTGCTTTTCTTTGCACTTTTGACAATGCTGAAGAATTCAGGGTAAATGTGTTACAGATGATTGCCTGAGTCTATATGTGATTTCCCCATTATGTAAATAATACAAGTTAAACATTTTAAGAAAAAAAAAACAATAATAATATGATATGTGGGTCAACTAGCCTTCAATGATTAAACAATCCTTTTATATCCTTATCACCATAAGTTCATTCATCACTCTCTCATCAGTATTCTTGTTACTTAAACAGTTCATATTCCTTTTATTTTTTTGAAAACTTTCTGATATAATGATATCCCAACCTCATTTGTGATGTCCATGAGCTTTGGTTCACTTTAGTGTTAGTTGGTATCAGAGATTGTGGCCAGATCTACAGGATCCACATGACCTCTCTAGTTTCAGTGGTGCCCAACTTAGCCTCATGTTACATCTCTACCTGCAAATACTATGATATTTTCACTGAACTCTATAAATCCTACATTTTGTAGACTTAAAAGTGGTCATTGTGTTTTTAAAGACTAAAATAGGTGTGTGGTAGCATATATCTATAATCCCAGTACTTGGAATTTGTAAGGAGAATCAGAAGTTCACTGTCTTCATAGAGACTTTGACTAGCCTGAGCTGTAACTACATGAGGCTGTCCCAAAAAAAACGATTAAAGACAAAATAAAGGAGTTTGGAGATGTTTTTGTTTGGTTAATTAGTTGGAATGGGTCTGGGTTTTTTTTTCCTTGATAATCTAAGAAGTATTGATATTTGTAGTCATCCAGAATTTATTCTGGCTTCTACTCAAGGATTTCTCATGTGCTTGTCATAGCTTCATGAAATATGACATCGACTTAACTTTTGCTTTACTGGGTTTTATTCTTAAACTTAATGGAAAGTTGAAAATTCTAGACTTTGCGCCCTTTTCTCTCTTAGCTTCCATTATAAGAACCTGTATGCTTATGAGATTGGCACCTATTATTTCTATCCTTAGTTCTTGTATCTTTCTTTATCTCAGTCCCAATATGGCCAACACAGTCAATGCTGCTCTAAAACCCTTGGAAACACTTTCCCGGATTGTAAATCAACCCAGTAGCCTTTTTGGCAGCAAGAGTGCTTCTAGCAAGAACAAGTCTGAGCAGGATGCTCAAGGAGCTTCTCAGGACTCCAGCAGCCATCAGCAAGATCCAGGTAGGGAATCAGAATGAATGGACTGCAAAAACTGGATGGGTGGGAGTTGTTGCTTGTGGAATTAAACTGTTCTAGCTTATTGTTGTTTACCCGGGAACTTGCTGGTCTTGCAGATATCTGTCATAATGGTGTGGAAATCTGTCCCACAAGGAATTTCTTCACATTACAGCTTTGTTTGGCTATCCTCACATGAAGCCAAGTCTTTTTCTTCATCACACATTCATTTATATTTATACTCTGAGAATTTGTAAATTTGCCTAAAGACAAATCACTGTGTTCATGCTTGCCTCATGATGCCCAGCATATAAACACCTTTTGATTATTTATTGTGCTGGTTGGTTGATTGTTTCAGGCGAGCCTGGGGAGGCAGAAGTGCAGGAGGAGGATCATGATGTCACTCAGACAGAGGTGGCAGATGGGGATATCATGGATGGGGAGGCTGAAACCGACTCAGTGGTGATTGCCGGGCAGCCTGAGGTGCTCAGTTCACAAGAGATGCAGGTAGGGAGGCAGATCATTCCAACATTCTTCTGTTGCGGTGCTGAACCAAACTCCCAAGTGTTGTGGGTGGGTGAGTACTTTAGATCTTGCCTCAATGTGGTCTTCAGAGGAGCACAGAATGCTTAACATGTGTTTAAATTGTTTTAGTTAAAATGGGGCTGGGGACAGAGCCCTTTGGGTATGGTTTCTTTGATTTACTTGGCTCTGATCATTATTGAAAGTTACTTAGCGCTATCTTATGCCATGCCACCAGATCTCACTGGAGTATTTAAATACCAGTCTTCTAAGGATTTTAAAGAAAGCATGGTAATTTGGTAGCAGTGGGTAAGAAATTGTTCCTGTATATAGCAGAGGATGGCCAAGTAGGCCATTTATGGGAGGAGAGGCCCTTGGTCTCGCAAAGATTATATGCCCCAATACAGGGGAATGCCAGGGCCAGGAAGTGGGAGTAGGTGGGTTGGGGAGCAGGGCGGGGGGAGGGTGGGTATAGGGGACTTTCAGAGAGGAAACTAGGAAAGGGGATAGCATTTGAAATGTAAATGGAAAAAAATCTAATAAATTGTGCCTGTGAACCTTAGCTGCTGGCTCTAATGTGATCTGCATGTATTCCTAGACAGTGTTAAAACACTAACCTGGTATTTGTTGACCAGGATACAGACAGTGTGAGTGTGGATTTATTGGAAGCATGTGGTAGGCTCTGTGTTAATAGCACCAATTATGTGGTTTCTGTGTAACATCCTATCACATATTATAGAAACATATGCTCCCTTGCTGGCTTTATAAAAGGGTTTCCGTGCTAGCACAATGATAGACTTGTTGTGTGCATCCATATGTATGTTCTCTTTCTCTCCAGGTTGAAAATGAACTGGAGGACCTGATAGATGAGTTGCTTGAGAGGGATGGCGGATCTGGGAACAGTACAATTATAGGTGAGAGCCCCAGAACTGAGTAAAGCCTCTTCCTTTGTCTCAGTCTCTCTTGGGAGGACCATTTTTCTCATCATCTGCTTGCTCAGCTCTGCCTAAGGGCTCATAGCCAGCCTAGATTGCTGCTTGTCTTGATGTTGATGATCTTAACAGAAAAGAAATTAACAAGTTGTTTATAGGCCTGTAACAGGTCTGAAGTGTTGTGTATGTCGGGTGGCGGTGAGGGTAACAATCAGTATAGATGATAACATCAGGCACACCAAAAGTGTTTATTCATGGAGGCCTAGAAGAGGCTGTAGGATGAGAAAATGCTTTTCTTTCAGTTCTTCAATGAAATCCAGGGGCTTTTTGCCTTTGTGTCTTAAAATGTAAAAAAGAGTGGTCATTCCTTAAGGATGGCCCCTTTTAAGTCTCAAATGGAAAATGACAAAGGTAAACAAACCAGCTGCCACCTCACTGTGAAGGTGTTTATATTTTTATTTTACTGGTCAAGAAAACCAAAGGATTAATGGAACTAGGCATGTATTCTTAAAAGATACAAAGCTTTTTCACATCCATCGTACTCTGTGATTGCACAATTAGTGGGATTGGCAAGACAGATGTGATCGTTCCATTTTACAGATGAGGAAACTGAGACTCAGACAGGTAAAGTGACTGGCCAAGCTCATCTAGATAGTTGACAGCAGAGAATCGAGGTATTCTCCCTCATCGGAAAAAGAAAAAGGAGAAAAATCAAACGTGGATATCTATTAGGTGTACATAGCTACTTAGACGCACCCAGTCTGGAAAGGGAAGTCCTCTGTTGTTCAGTGAAGGCTCTGCTCTGTAACCTTCAGTGAGCAGAAGTGGAGAGGATGAATCACAAGAGGACGTGCTGATGGATGAAGCTCCTTCCAACCTCAGCCAAGCTTCCACCTTGCAGGCCAACCGAGAAGGTGAGAGTGCCGAGGCCAAAAAGGCCTCCCTTCTTGCCCTGCACGTCTGACAGACACTACACTAGGGTTTTCCTGGAGGCAGCTGCCCACATGTGCAGAATAAGGAAGCATCTGTCTGCATGCGCTGACATACACCATCCACTTTATCCTCAGCCAGTTTTTCAAATAACGTTTTACTACTGCTTGCCCAAAGTTTGTCACTTCTTACTTGGTTCGCTTTCTTCTCACCCACCTGCTGTCATCGCTCCAGATTCCCTCTTATCAACAGGATGCAGTCACTAGCAAAATAGGACTGGAAAGGCAAGGGGACACCAACAGACTTGGTCAAGCCCTACATCGTGGCTCCTCAAGCACCTCCCTGGAGCCAGCTTCCACATTTCAGCAACCCTGCTCAGCGTGTCGATGCATTAATTGGCACTCTCAGGAAATTTGGGCTGGCTCACTAAGTCTGTACACCACCCTAGATCTGATTCTTCCTCTCTTAGAGTCAGATACCCCATCGCCTTCCCACTCAGTCTGCCGGCCTGCACAGTGGCCTGTTTTCTAGCTACTCAGTATAGTCCTCCAATGTGCTCCCTTTGTTTTAGATTCCATGAATATCCTGGACCCTGAGGATGAGGAGGAACATACTCAGGAAGAGGACAGCAGTGGCAGTAACGAGGATGAGGATGATAGTCAGGATGAAGAGGAGGAGGAGGAGGAAGATGAGGAAGATGATCAGGTGAGGGGGGACTGTGTTTGGGTTGGTTCAGATGACCTCTTCCATGGGAGCACAGAACTACAGAAAAACGGACAATCTGGGTTACTAGCTAGCCTCGTCGCCTCCCTCCCTCATGTGCTCATGTGGCCATGACACCAAGCTTCAGAAAACACTTACCTCCAGCAATTCTCCATCTCGTATTTTCCCTTAAGGAGGATGATGAAGGTGAAGAAGGAGATGAAGATGATGACGACGATGGTTCTGAGATGGAATTGGATGAGGATTACCCTGATATGAACGCTTCTCCCTTGGTCCGATTTGAGCGCTTTGACCGGGAGGATGATCTCATCATTGAGTTTGACAACATGTTCTCCAGTGCTAGTAAGATACAGGGGCTCAGCTGGGTTTTTACCTATTGATTCTTATACCCTTCTCTAGGGTAAACCAAGCAGAACTAAAGCAGCCATCAATCTGATAGAGGACACCACTTCTTTTACTGTCTTGACATCCCAGGTCAAGGGATGTCTGAATCCATCTCTCTGGATAGCATACATATCCTTGCAAGAAGGAATCGGAGGAGGCTGCTCTTACTATCTCCACCTCAGTAAACAGGGAGCTCTTAGAGCCTGGACAACTTGATGTTTTGCTTGATTGAGAAAATGAGACCAAGTCTGACTACATGAGGCACCTGAATCACACTGCAGTGACAGGGCAATCAATAATCTTTTATTTGTAACGCTGGATCTCAAAGGTTTGGATGGACATCGCTGAGCCTGGCATTAGGGAGTGGATTTTATATATTCACTGTTCATCATGGATGGAACTGATCCGGAGAGAAAATGAATCTCTCCACTCCTTTTCTATCAACATCAACGTTCCTTTGTAGCGACGAGTTCTTAGCCTCAAGCTGTCTTCATGGGACAGGTCTTACCTCAAATCACAAGCATAATATAGCTGAAAACACTTTTAACAGTTTTGGTCTGTTGTCTTGGCCATAATCTTTTACCTCTGAGCCTCAGTTTGTCACCTGTAAATGAAAAGCATGAAGAGAAAAACAAAATGAGCAGTAGATAATTTTCAAGATATCTTCTATGATACTCTTAGAATTTTTGCGGTTTTCGTCAACCTTCCTTTTATTTGAGCCTTTGTCCATTCAACAAAATGAATGAATATCTGAGATGTGCCTACCAGTCCTTGGTACTGGGGATAAGGTGGTAAAGAAAAACAGGAGTTTTTACCCTCTATAGGAACTTATGGTCTGTAAGGAATTATAAGTAAGAAGACACCACATTTAGTATGCTAATGCACAGAGTAAAGGTATATCTAACCTGACCTGTTAGACTTTAGAAGTAACATCTTGGACTGAGAACAAAAGAACAGGTGAGGAAGGGAAGCAGAGTCTTCTAGGCCAAGGGGCCAGCATCTGAAGTGCCTAGAGACATCACTGTTGTCTTGAAAGTGGGCTGGGAAAAGGTAGGATTACATTGAGGTGGTGGCATAACCTATGGTTGTATCAGATCCTGAATTAGGTGTGAGAATGAGGGAGAAAGGAAAAAGATCACATTTCCATGTGAGCAAAGCCCAGGAGACATGGTTCTACACATGAACAGCCATGGAAGAAATTTATTTTTGGCACTGACCCCTTTTGCATATTTTCCTTGCAGCAGACATTCCCCCATCCCCAGGAAATATCCCTACCACCCACCCATTGATGGTACGTCATGCAGATCACAGTTCCCTGACACTGGGCAGTGGTTCTTCCACAACTCGTCTTACCCAGGGCATCGGTCGCAGTCAAAGGACCCTCAGACAGCTCACTGCCAATACAGGCCATACCATTCATGTTCACTACCCTGGGAATCGCCAGCCTAACCCTCCTCTTATACTCCAGAGGTGAGTTTGTGTTGAAGCAGAATCAATGAGAAGTTGGATTCAATGAAGCTCTTAAGAATTATAACTGAACTTCAACATTGTCTTGACCATAAGGATAAACAGTCCCTCATAAATAAGGTTGTGTGACCCATAGTAAGTGAAACAATTTTAAAATGAAAGAGTGAATATAAGTGCCTTATAAAGGTGTACAACAAAGGCATTAATACCTAACATGGTACCTAGCATATCAAAGCTTCCTAGTGTTCAAGGAACTAACTAAAGAATAATATGCAGTTCAATCTCGAAGTTATCAAACTGACATGCTAATAAGAATGGTAGTAAAGGTTTAGGTTCAGTATGATTAAAATCTACCCATAATCCTATAAGTTTACTAGATGTACATGCTCGATCTCATGGTTAACAGACTTCTGTGGACTTGAAAGTGAAAGTGGTACCTTACCATTACCCTACAGGTTGCTTGGTCCCTCTGCAGCTGCTGACATTCTTCAGCTGAGCAGCAGCCTTCCATTACAAAGCCGAGGCCGGGCCCGCCTCCTAGTGGGCAATGATGACGTCCATATCATCGCCAGGTCTGATGACGAGCTGCTGGATGACTTTTTTCATGACCAGAGTACAGCCACTAGCCAAGCAGGCAAGTTTATTCAGTAAGAGGGAGGATAGAGTTCTTTGATTCTTCTTCAGTCCTAAGAAGAAGAGTAGTCTCTTTCTTGGAGAAACTACATTTTATAGGAGCCAAAACCACTTGGTGACTTAGCCAAGGACAACAACTCTGTTGCCTCTGGGTACCTGTTATGTAGCAAAACTTGTGGCAGACCATGGGTTCTTTTAGGAAAATAATGCAGTTTTTAGGTCAATCAACACTTCATAAAGCCAAGAATTTCACTTTATTTTGTTCTCTTATAGGAACCCTGTCCAGCATCCCAACAGCTCTAACCCGATGGACAGAGGAATGCAAAGTTCTTGATGCTGAGAGTATGCATGACTGTGTTTCAGGTCTGTGACAACTTGAATATCAGGGTAGTAATGAGCCTTCCGGCTAGAATGAGTATGCAGAGAGTTGTTTTTGATTCTCTGGCTATTAACTCTGCCTCTCTACTTCTCAACCTTTCCAAAGTAGCCTCTGATTTTTACCTTTTTCTTGTAGTGGTTAAAGTGCCCATTGTCAATCACCTGGAATTCTTGAGAGATGAGGAGCTAGAAGAGAGAAGGGAGAAACGCAGGAAACAATTGGCTGAGGAAGAAACAAAAATAATAGACAAAGGCAAAGAAGACAAGGAGAACAGAGATCAGAGTGCACAGGTGAGGTGACTCCAAAAGACTTAAGAGATGCAGCATTTTGTATTTATTATGATTTTGCCCTGCTCATAGTACTAAACTACTAGAAAATTCTAGAACATTACGTTGAACATGAAAGATTGTTCATTTCCAGATTGACTATTTACTCATCTGGTTTTTAGGCAAAAAGAAAAAAAAGTCAAACCCAGAGGTAAATTATTTCTCCACTACCTTACTGGGGAAATGTGAACCTTATACAATAGTCCTACTTTGTAAACTCTTTCTGAGGCCTAAAGGTAGACTCTCACTCAGCTCACATTCTTGGTTCTCACTTCCATTTCACAGTGGACTTCCAGAAAATTTTCCCACCTGAACTCTATTACCAAACAACTAATGTATATACATAAAAGCTAATAGAAACACAAAAAAGAATGAAGGCTGTAGTATGTCCCACTCATTCATCTATTAGGATATTGGGTAATTTTTTTCTTTATTTGCATACCAATCAAAGCTTCCCCTCCCTCCTCTCCTCGCAGTCCCTCCCTCTTCTCTTATCCCTTTCTCCTCAGAAAACAGGAGGCTGCCAATGGATATCAACCCACCTTGCTATATCAAATTGCTGTAGGACTAGATGCATCTTCTGTTGAGGCTAGATAAGGCAGCCAAAGGCAGACAACAGAGTAAGGAACAGCCCCTGCTTCTCCCACAAGACCAAGCTGTATATCTGTTAGATATGTGGAGGGACCTAGTTTCAGCCCCTCTGGGCCCAGGTTATTTGATTCTGTAGGTTTTCTTGTGGTATCTTTGACCTATCTGGCTCCTTATTGGGTAAATTAAAAATAAAGACATGAGGGGCTAGAGATAACCACAGTTTCATTCCCACCAATGTAACAGCTTAAAACTAACTTCAATCCAGGTGTGGTGGTGCATGCCTTTAATCCCAGCACTTGGGAGGCAGAGGCAGGCCTGGTCTCCAGAGTGAGTTACAGGACAACCAGGGCTATACAGAGAAACCCTGTCTCGTTAAAAAAACCTAACTCCAGTTCCCTGGAGTTTCTTTGTTTTCAGCCTAAACAAAACAAAACAAAACAAAAAATCGCCACAAATACCAGGTTCAGTTCAGAGAGCTCTTACCCCAAAATAATAAGGCAAAAAAAAAAAAAAAAAAACTAAAATGTACTGGGATTGAATCAGTGGTAATGTGCTTGCTCTATATAAGCCAAACCCACTTACTTATATGTAGGCACATACTGCTACACATGCAAAGAAATGGGGGGGTGCATTAATATTGAGGGTATAGCTTAGTGATAGGGCACTCTTCCAGTCTGTACAAGGTCCAGGTTTGATTCCTAACATGCTAAAATTAGTGCAGACACATTGAGGTATTTGTTTATAATAACAGGCTTGCTCTAACAAATACTTTTATTTATATAAAACTTTGCCTTAAAACCAGCAACATTGTATATGACTAAAAACTAAAATGGACATTGGATTATAGCTCAGTGGCATGTGCATGGTTTGATCCAAAGCAATACCCCAAAACAAAGCTAGAGTGGAAAAAATAATAAACCCAAAGAAGGGAAATAGGTGGAGCTAAGAGTTTCCTGTCTCACAATTGTGCTTATTTCTAATGTGTTCTTTTTTTATTCTTTCATTGTTCATTTCCTGCTCACTCCCATACTTTTGTCTTTATGTAACCTAGTGCATTCTTTCTAGTGTGTTGCTAGAGATAAAAAACTAGGACCTCACACATGGTAAACTTTTGAACTCTCCAGCTGGCCTGTATTCCCCAAGTCCTCTCCAAAGCTGTTGAACATTAGTATAGTGTATGTAAAGGAATTGGATAATATTTTGTATTCTGAAATGCCCACATGGCCAGGCCACTGAATTCCTTGATAGTCTAGGTAAGAAATAATGACTCTCATATTTGACCTTTCTTGTGTGCTTGTCTCCCATTACTCTCTCTTCTCTTTGCAGTGTACTGTAACTAAGACAAATGACTCCACTGAACAGAATGTCTCAGGTAACCCTCCCTCCCTTCCACTCTTGCTAATTAATCAGTGGATTCTTTCTAAATAGCTGGCCACATGGGCTGAAGACAGACACTGGTGCTCTGTGGGATGAGGTAGTAGATTGTATAGTTTTAGGGTCATACCCCATCTTGGAGATAACTATACAGTCTACTGTCTTTCCCACGGTGGTACACTTCCCATCCAACTAGCCCTGTTCAAGTTCCTGTTACGGTTATGCTGTGTTTCGGTCTGATATGTACACAAGCTATTTATCTTGTTCTTTTCCCCCACACACTCGGTATATACATCTTTGAGGTACATACTTTTGTATGGCACTTCATTAGAACACCTGGTGGCAGTGGTTCTCAGTTGCCAGTCCTCAATGAAAATTAACACAGGGAAGTCTAATATGTGTTTTAGAGCTAGATTTGTTCCATTCAAAAGTCTTTTATATTTAGAAGTTATATTCTCCTAGATCTTGGATAACAAACTATTGTTACTAAATTATTGGGGGTTTTTTCTTACAAAACCAAAAGTAATGCCTAGTTTAGTCCTTTTCATTCTTAATCTAAAATCTTAGTGGTCTATGGAATTTAAAAGTTTTAAGAACATTGTCTTTTAAAAGTGGGGTTTTGGGGATCATAGCTTTGTGGGATATATATATACACACACATACATACATACATACATTACATACATATACTTCTCATTCCTTCTAATCATCTTAACAATGGTCAGTAACCATTTTTGTCATTGGTCAATGTGGTCTCATGCTTGCCTCATATCTATTCAGAACTTTCTTCTGCCCTTGAATTGGGAGACTTGTTTTACCAAAGCCTACATAATATTTTAAAAGCACTGAAGAGAATAGCTGTCCCAGCGCTCTTAATATCTAGCAAAAGTATATGAAAGAAAGAATCTATGCTACAAGGTAAAGTGGCCTTTTGCCTACTGCCCTTACTAGACACATCTGCACATGCTGGGGTGAGGTAGTAAGTTGTATTGTTGTGGGGTAGGGATTTTAGGCCCCAGTAAGAAGATAACTATACAACTTACTACTTTCCTTGGTGTGTGGCATATTCACATTAAGTCTTGGCAGTATTGACTCCATTAGAGAAAAGTTGTAAATGTTTATTCAGTAAACAGGAATATAATAAAGGAAGGTGGAAGGGAACAGATGATAGAGTGAGGCAAATAATGTTAAATGACTTGCCCATATATTAGAACATTATTATGTTTATTTTACCATTGAGTATAAACTGGACATTCTTCTACTCTTTGATTCTATGATAACTTCATTTAGAATATGAATATGAAGAATATGAATGGAAACTGTAGGAATTTTTTTAATAAGAAGCAAGGCATGTTGGTTCATACTTTTGCAGTTCTAAAACTTTATAGGCAGAGGCAAGAAAAGCAAACATTCGAGGACAGCCTTGGCTTTAGCGTGAGCTCAGTGTTAGCCTAGGCTGCATGAGACCCTGTCTGTAAACAACAGCAGGAATGTAGAATTATGAATAAATTCTGACCATTTCTTGTTCCAAGTAGATCAGGAAATGTAAGGATCTATAAGCTTTTAGGAGGTTTTTTTTTTTTTCTGAGTAGCCTTGACCTATCTATGGTATGCAACTGTTCCCTTCTACCTGGAACATAGAAAGGATTGTACTCTCTAGATCATTAGAGTCATATCTCTGGTGTTGAGATACAGATAGTATTGTTATTTAGCCCTCATTATTATGATATGCCATCCAAGAACTGTTTCTGGGAACAGATTGATTTGAGAAAGATTTTCATGACTTTTATTTGAATGGGTCCTTACCAGGCTGCATGTGCTGATTGGATTCTTCCCATGGTCATTCGCTAAGTTCCCCTTAACCTCGAATATCATTCTTTCCAATAAAGATGGGACTCCTATGCCTGACAGCTATCCAACAACCCCCTCTTCAACGGATGCACCTACATCTGAGTCCAAGGAAACACTTGGTACCCTACAACCCTCCCAGCAACAGCCAGCACTTCCACCCCCACCATCCTTAGGAGAGATTCCTCAGGAACTACAGTCCCCTGCTGAAGAAGTGGCAAACTCTACACAGCTATTGATGCCTATAGAGTTGGAGGAATTGGGTCCCACAAGACCAAGTGGAGAAGCAGAAACAACTCAAATGGAATTGTCTCCAGCTCCCACCATAAGTGAGTAGAATGTCATCTTTAAAAGGGCATAAAAAAGAAAAGAATTGCAATCTTTGTAACTTTTCTCTGCTTTCTTACTTTAAAGAATTAGGAGCTCAGAATCCTCAGTTTACACTCCAGCTTTCTTAGTAGAAGCTCAGATTTCTTCTTTGTGTCCTCAGTTAATTATTGTTGTATATCTTAATGATAAGTACTAAGCATGCCATAATTTATCTAGGCAATACTCATTTCTGAACTAACTATCATGTCAGGTTTGTTATTTAACTTCTTTGAAAATAATGTTTCAGAGTTGGTGGTGCCTTCATTCATAAACTGAAATTCTATATCATTCAGTTTTCCTATCATTTACATACCTACTGCTCACTTATTTAAAATAGTGCATCAAAATTTTCAACAAAATACTTTTTTTTAACAAGGCAAACTGAAACTGACTTCACTATACCATAATTTCTATGCTGTGGACTGGAGAGATTTTTTTTAAAGATGCCAGTTTTGTTTGTTTTTGTCAGGGACTGTCACAATTTCTTTTCCTGTTGCTGTGATAAAATAATCTGACATAATTTTAAGGGAAGAAGGGTTTATTTTACTCACACTTTGAGGTTATATTCTATCATAGCGGGAAGAGTCACAGCAGAAACTTCAGGGAGCTGGTCACATATCATTATTCATAAAACAATACATGCATGCTTCTCAGTGCCCCTTCTCCAGTTAAACAGCCCAGGGTCCCTGGGAGTGCTAATTCCCAAATGATGTTTTTTCAAAGGCCCATGTCCTAGGCAATATTAGATTTGGTCAAGTTGATGATCACAACATAACCATCACAAGACAGTAACCATTACAAGAGCCTTTTTTTTTTTAGATAACTGAGACCACTAGCATGTTTGTGTAACTGGTACCTGCAGGAAACATTAGAGTAACAAAATCCCTACTTCAGATATCTAGGGACATTGTAGACGTGTGTAGAACAAACGTGTGGTACATAGAAAAGTCTTAAGGAACTTAAGGGCAGTTGAGATGGAAGAGTGGGCAATAGATAATCAAGTGGTAGATGAGTCTGTATTAACTGTTGCAAAAGGAAACAACCCTACCAAAGACTTTGCCTGTCATAACCTTGATTCAAAGTAGCCATCTAATTTCTCACTCTTAACTTCCTTCTAGCCTCTCTTTCCCCAGAGAGAGCTGAAGATTCAGACGCGTTAACAGCTGTCAGCAGTCAGCTGGAAGGTTCTCCCATGGACACCAGCAGCCTGGCTTCCTGTACGTTAGAAGAGGCTGTGGGTGACACTCCAGCAGCTGGCAGTTCTGAGCAGCCCACAGCAGGTAGTTCCACTCCTGGGGATGCGCCATCAGTTGTGGCAGAAGTGCAAGGCAGACCTGATGTATCAAGAGAATCCAACCAGCCACCTGAGGACAGGTAAGTACTATATAGCCAAGAGGAGATTAGGAATGCATTAGAAGTTATTTCAAGCTAAACACTATCAGGCATGCTTGTTGCACTGTGATTGATGTGTTCTATCTGAGATGGGTATTAGGAATGTTTTTGTTGTTTGGTTTGTGTTTGCTTTTTATGGGGAAACTGTATAAAGAAGGATGATTTCTTTCCCTAGCTCCCCCCCTGCATCCTCGGAGAGTTCTTCCACTAGAGATTCTGCCGTGGCCATCTCTGGAGCAGATTCTCGTGGAATTCTAGAAGAGCCACTACCTTCAACAAGCAGTGAAGAAGAAGATCCCCTTGCTGGTAAGTTTCTGTTTCCAAAAAAATCATTGCTTGGACAGACATAACCCTCCAAACACTTTCCTCCAGGTCGGTGTGTGAGTCGGGGGTGGGGGTTGTTGAAGATAGACTAGCAATAAGAGGATGCAGGTGTTGCGCGTAATGGAATGAGTTCAGGCTTAGAAGTCAGGTTAGCCTTAGCTCACTCATTCTCTACTTTTATAAAATAGGACCATTATTTAATATCTCTAATCCTCATTGACAAACACTATGTTAGTCAGTTTTCCATTGCTGAATCAAATGTCTGAAATAGCCAACTTTTAAAAGAAACGATAAGCTTAGCTCACAGTTACAGAGTTTTCAGTCTTTGGTCAGTTGTTTCTTGGTCTCTGTAGTAAGAGACTACTATATAATGGTGGCCACACACAATCTACATGAAAGTCTTTATAAAGGTTGACTTGACAGTGTATACCACTAATGAACTTTTTAAATTTATTTGAGCTGTTGAACTATTTGAAGCTTAGGAAGATGGGTTATGGCTCTTCTCTATATCTTTGCAAGCAGTGGAAACACAAATGGCTGATTTTCCTCAACCCATGATTTGTGTTTCTTTTCTCTGAGTATACCTTTGAACATCCATGAAGATGTAAGTTCCTTTACATCTTACAATCTCTTTAGGTATCAGTCTCCCTGAAGGTGTGGATCCCTCCTTTCTGGCTGCTCTCCCTGATGATATCCGTCGGGAAGTCCTACAGAACCAGCTGGGCATACGTCCACCAACCCGAAGTGCTCCCTCCTCAAATAGCTCAGCTCCTGCAGTAGTGGGGAACCCTGGTGTAACTGAAGTGAGCCCTGAGTTCCTGGCTGCCCTACCTCCAGCTATTCAAGAGGAAGTATGTAAGCGGGAACATGGTGAGAACAGTTTTAGCTTGAAAAGAGCTATACTCTTACTGATTTCTTTTCTTCTATAGGTGCTAGCACAGCAGAGAGCTGAACAGCAGCGACGGGAACTGGCTCAGAATGCGAGCTCAGACACCCCCATGGACCCTGTGACTTTCATTCAGACTTTGCCCTCAGATCTGCGCCGTAGTGTCCTAGAGGATATGGAAGACAGTGTGTTAGCTGTGATGCCACCTGACATTGCAGCTGAGGCTCAAGCTCTAAGACGAGAACAAGAAGCCCGACAGCGGCAGCTCATGCATGAGCGTCTTTTTGGACACAGTAGTACTTCTGCACTCTCTGCCATTCTCCGAAGCCCGGGTACACAGGGAGGCAAGTGGGAGGGCTCTGGAATATCTTGCTTGGCCTTGTTTTTTAATTAGCCTCCTTTACTACCTGTTAGTTGTTTGAACCCAGTTTCTCCTCAGTTCACCAAATTCAGTTTCCTTTTTCTTTTCTTGTAGCTTTTACCAGTCGCCTGAGTGGCAACCGTGGGGTCCAGTATACTCGCCTTGCTGTACAGAGGGGTGGCACCTTCCAGATGGGGGGTAGCAGCAGCCATAATAGGTACCCTTGTCTTTTTTTTTTTAAACCTCACTATACTACCTTCTGAGTCCCTTAATTTTGTAAGTAGAGAAGCTAAAAGATTTTGTGGCGGCCAGGATGACCATTCTGGGCTATTTTCCTTGAAATGAGTAGACAAGCAAAATCTGTTTAAATTCCAAGTGCCACAGCTCAAAAAGGCAGGCTAGCAGCAGATACTAGTTATGGTTTTAACAAAATAGTGGAGGCCTGTTTGGCCTTAGGACTGCAACAGATATGCTACAGAAATAGGGGAGGAGTTACTTACGACTAACTAGGATGAAGCACAGTAGATTTAACATTCTAAAACAATTATAGAAAAGATCAGTCCTTATAAAAGAATGGCAGCTCCTTAATCTAGAAAAGGCAAAAAGCAAGCTGTGGCTCATAGACCTTAGATTTTCATCACTTAGTAAATGATAAAAATATGAATCTCTGCTCTCTTCATAGTCATGTAATAAAGAGCAAATTATCTGATTTGTTTGAGCTTTTTTCACTCACAGTCTCAATAATGCTGTACAACATCCTTCAGGGAAAGAAGTTGTAAAGTACCTGGTATATGATAGATACACAATAGACTTGTTGCTGTGGATTGTTTTGTCTTCTTTTACAGTCTTCCTGGGATTATCCCACTCGTTCTTCTCTCATGTACCTCATATACTGATCCTAGTGCTTTAGCTAGTGTTACCCAGAAACCATGCTCTGTTTCCAGGCCTTCTGGCAGTAATGTGGACACACTACTCCGCCTCCGAGGACGACTCCTTCTAGACCATGAAGCCCTGTCTTGCCTCTTGGTCCTACTTTTTGTGGATGAGCCAAAGCTCAATACTAGCCGTCTACACCGAGTACTGAGAAATCTCTGCTATCATGCCCAGACCCGCCACTGGGTCATCCGCAGCCTCCTGTCCATTTTGCAGCGCAGCAGTGAAAGTGAGTTATGCATTGAGACACCTAAGCTCTCCACAAGTGAAGAAAGGGGCAAGAAATCAAGCAAGAGCTGTGCATCAAGCAGTCATGAGAACCGTCCCCTGGATCTGCTCCACAAGATGGAGTCCAAAAGTTCCAATCAGCTCTCCTGGCTCTCAGTATCAATGGATGCTGCTTTAGGCTGTAGGACTAACATATTCCAGATTCAACGTTCTGGAGGGCGTAAACATACAGAGAAGCATGCAAGCAGTGGTTCCACTGTCCACATCCACCCCCAGGCTGCTCCTGTTGTTTGCAGACATGTTTTGGATACACTCATTCAGTTGGCCAAGGTGAGGAGCTTGAAGGAATCCTTGACCCCAGGGTTTTTTGGGCATCAACACCTTGGGTGAGATCTGGACAGTAAAGGGCTAACAGATCTCTTTGTTGATTTATTTTATATTGTGCCATTTGCTGTTTCTGAGAAATTGTCCAATAAATAACTTCATGGAGTTTTATCTCTGTTCTTTACAATTTTTAATGTACTATCTCAGTCATCGAAACAACTGTTTACACTCTATATGATTCTTGTTTTACAGATAAAGAAGCTGAGATTCAGAGCACTTTAGTGGCTTTGTCGTTTGACTAGAAAGTGACAAGCTCAGTATTTTTTGAATAATAAACAGTGCTACTATGTATTGGGGGCCCACCTGTACTAGGCACCAGGCAAAATGCATCACCTCATTTAATACTTTGTGTCGTTCTCCTTGTTTCATTAAGTGCAGAGAGACAAAAGATTTAGAAAGATTTTTAATTTTGTCTTGCTTCAAAGTCCTTATTTTTTTAGGCTGCTTCACCATCTACTGGATAGAAGTCATATAATCCATCTGTCTTGTATTAGCAGAGCTGGAAAAGGAATAGTCTGAGAAGCAATTGTCTTTTCCTGTCAGGCTTATCCTTTACAGAGACTCCTTAGATCGAACCTATTCTTTTCCCTGCAGGTGTTTCCCAGCCACTTTACACAGCAGCGGACCAAAGAAACAAACTGTGAGAGTGATCGGGAACGGGGCAGTAAGCAGGCCTGCAGCCCATGCTCCTCACAGTCCTCCAGCAGTGGCATCTGTACAGACTTCTGGGACTTATTGGTAAAACTGGACAACATGAATGTTAGCCGAAAAGGCAAGAACTCCGTGAAGTCAGTACCAGTGAGCTCTGGTGGTGAAGGGGAAACTTCCCCACACAGCCTTGAAGCCTCTCCACTGGGGCAGCTCATGAACATGTTGTCACATCCAGTCATCCGCCGGAGTTCTCTCTTAACTGAGAAACTCCTGAGACTCCTCTCTCTCATCTCAATTGCTCTCCCAGAAAACAAAGTATCAGAAGTGCAAACTAACTCCAGCAACAGTGGTTCCTCCACTGCTGCCACCTCAAACACATCTACTACTACCACCACCACCACTACTGCCACTGCCCCCACGCCCACACCCCCAGCTGCAACTACCCCTGTCACTTCTGCTCCAGCTCTGGTTGCTGCCACAGCTATTTCCACCATTACTGTAGCTGCTTCTACCACAGTGACTACCCCCACAACTGCTACCACTACTGTTTCAAGTAAGTGTTTAAAGTCAGAGCTATGGGGTATGGGCTCCCATCTTACTCTCACTTCCCAATCCAGATAATATTCTCTAAATCATAATTATTGTGAGAACAGGATGTGTTCATTCTTAGCCTGTTTTCTCTTCATTCCCCTCCCCACACCACCATCTTCCATGTGTATGGTGTATGCACCTGTACATTTGTATAAAGCCAAACCTCTGGCTCTACCAAAAGTGGTGGAGTTAAATCCTAAGATTTCCAGACTATACAATAATAGACTGAATGAATGCAGTGTGCTTTAAGATAACAGACATCTCAGGAAGAAGAGAAAATAAGCCAGGTAGCAGAGGATTCTCGGCAGGTATAGGTTGGTTAGTTAGTTTGGGGGTTTGGAGTTTTTTGTTTGTTGGTTTGGTTTGGTTTTTTTGTTTTTGTTTGTTTGTTTGTTTGTTTTATTTTTTTGAGTAAGGGTTTCTCTGTGTAGTCCTGGCTGTCCTGGAACTCACTCTGTAGACCAGGCTGGCCTCGAACTCAGAAATCCGCCTGCCTCTGCCTCCCAAGTGCTGGGATTAAAGACATGCGCCACCACTGCCCGGTGCCTGTATAGGTTTTAAAGGATAAATTGTGGGATATGATAGAGAAATACTTAGGATTTTTGGTAACCTTACAAGGCATAGTTAAGAATATAGCTCAGTGGTAGAATGCTTCCATGGTATGTATAACATCCTAAGTTCAATTCTCAGCACACCAAAAAGATTTGGCCTTGATAGGTAGGTTGTCATTTTCTCTGCTTTGCCATTTTGAAGCCCTGTACAGTGCAGCACTTCCAGGTTTATGACAGTCACAGAGCTTTAATGTGTTCTGTTTCCTTGAAGCTTCTACTACTAAAGGCAGCAAATCTCCAGCAAAGGTTGGTGAAGGAGGCAGTGGTATAGACTTCAAAATGGTGTCCTCTGGCCTCACTGAAAACCAGCTACAGCTCTCTGTAGAGGTGAGTCTAAGCTCTTTATACCTTCTGAAATAGAAGGAAAGGGGTAGACATTTCAGTTCTCAGGTTAGGGCTTTTATTACCTCTCCTATATTTTACCTAGGTGTTGACATCCCACTCTTGTTCTGAAGAAGGCTTGGAAGATGCGGCCAATGTGTTACTGCAGCTCTCTCGTGGGGACTCTGGTACCCGGGACACTGTTCTTAAGCTGCTACTAAATGGAGCCCGCCATCTGGGTTATACCCTCTGTAAACAGATAGGTAATAATATTATTCTATTCTGTCTTCTTATAAGACACACACAGAGACACACACTGAATTAGACCATGCTCCTAAAGCTCAGTTCTTGTTTTCATCTGTGGATTGTTTGAGAACAAGGTTGTCTGACTTTCTCATCACCAGCAACTGCTATATAGCTGGTCATCTGTGCTTAGTGAAGGAGTAGGGGAATATTATTCATGAGAACAAAAAGACCTACTTTTTTTTCTCCCTAATTATTAGTATCTACAAGAGCCCCATGATAAAGTTGCAATAACGGCTTTTTTTCATCTTCAAAGATATACGTAAACTATGATAAGGTTCAGGAGTTATACTCACAATAATGGCCTCCTTTGTATAGTTTTGATGATGCAAAAGTTCTAGCACTTGAAAATTGTCCACGGGTGATACATGATTATCTCATTGTTCTATAGATAGCATCCTTTGAGGGAGAATAAGAATACCACAAAAACCTGAGTAGGTTTTTTTTGGTTTTGTTTTGTTTTTGTTGTTTTTCTGTGTAAACCGGGGCTGTCCTGCAACTCACTTTGAAGACCAGGCTGGCCTCGAACTCGGAAATCTGCCCACCTCTGCCTCCCAAGTGCTGGGATTAAAGGCATGCGCCACCACGCCCGGCCACCTGAGTAGGTTTAAGAGCTATATAGATAGAACATAGATCATGATATGTCTCCAGAAAAGGCCCTTTTTATTCTCTATACCAAACTGCTTTTTGTGTAGATTCAGTAAGACAGTCCAATGAATTGGTAGTCCCCCAAGTGGTTGGTCCATAGAAAAAACAATAAACCAAATGGTAAAAATTTCTGTTCACTTATATTTCCTGCAACAATGTCCTGGTAAAGTTCAGCTTTCTGCTTTAAGGAAATTTCTGACCACATGAATCCTCTGCCTACCCCAGGTACCCTACTCGCTGAACTACGGGAATATAATCTGGAGCAGCAGCGGCGAGCCCAATGCGAGACCCTCTCTCCTGATGGCCTACCTGAGGAGCAACCACAGACCACCAAACTGAAAGGCAAAATGCAGAGCAGGTGGGTGTGGGCTAGAATCTGAAACATTTGAAAAGTGGCTTTGGCTGGTTTTTCTCTTCTGTGTTTTTTCTATTTGTTCTATAACATACTTGACCTGGTGTTTTTAAAAACTTCTCCAATGGCTAATACTATTTTTAAGGTTATTTTTTCTAGTTAATACCAGAATCCCTCCTTGCTCTGAGTATTTATACTTTGATGTCAATATACATAAGCCACCTCTACACTGTACAGGTTTGACATGGCTGAAAATGTGGTAATTGTGGCATCTCAGAAGCGACCCTTGGGTGGCCGGGAGCTCCAGCTGCCTTCTATGTCCATGTTGACATCCAAGACATCTACCCAGAAGTTCTTCTTGAGGGTACTACAGGTCATCATCCAGCTGCGGGATGACACACGACGAGCTAACAAGAAAGCCAAGCAGACAGGCAGGCTAGGTATAAAGCTAGAGTGTCTAATTGAGGGTGGTGGTGGTGATGGTGATGCTGCTGCTACTGGGGCTGGGGGTGGGTCCAGAGTCCCTGGAGAAGCTGGGCTAAAATGTCCTGTTTTGTTTCTATTTGACCTTTCCAAAAAAGCACCACCACCCCCCTTTTTATCAAGTGTTGATGGCTGTATTGTATAACCCATTCAATCATTCACCTGAGAATGAATAGATCAAGTTACAGTTGAGGGGTAATTGAAATCTGGCAAAGAAATGGAAAGACCAGCATTTCTCTGAGAAAAACTTACAAATGTGCTTTCTGCCTCCTTAAACACTCCTAACTAAAATATTAGCCATGTTCTCATACATTGGCTTCTGTCCCATAGAACACTCTACATGTCACCATCCATTTGTCTGGCAATCCCCTGCTCTTCTCTACCCTGGGACTTGATTATGAGGATACAAAACTGCCTAAACTAAAACTCAAATTCAACAAGATTCCCTATGGCATCCATGAAAGAAGAAAAGAATTTTGGGCATTCCCACTTCCTACATTTTATATCATGCCTTTCCCCTTTTCCTCTTTCTCCCAGGTTCCTCCGGTTTAGGCTCAGCTAGCAGCATCCAGGCAGCTGTTCGGCAGCTGGAGGCTGAGGCTGATGCCATTATACAAATGGTACGTGAGGGTCAAAGGGCGCGGAGACAGCAACAAGCAGCAACGGTTAGCATGATGCCTGTGGCCCCTCATTCATTTCTCTACCCTCCTTCCTGCACCATGTCATCAGTGGGGGTTCATTGCCCATACCTTGTATGCTTTTGCATTACGTTTGCTAAATGAATGCCTCTAGACAACAAGGTTACTTTCTGTTGGTGTTTCTCTTGCTATTCATTGATTGTTTTACTGGTTTGTATTGATTGATATCTGGTTGAATATAAAGCTTGGCCATCATACCTCACTCCCAGCTATCCAGTTAGCAGTGTTTTGCAAATTGTCTTATGCTCCATGCCTGGGTTCTGAAGGGATATAGGGTTAAAAAAATTTAGTGTTGTGAAATAATGTAGAGACAACTCCAAAGTCCCCTGAGCTTGGTATACATTATCTATGGCCACTGTTCCACCCTATCCTTTAATCTCAGCACTTGGGACAGGGGCAAGGGGGATCTCTGTGAGTTCAAGGCCAATTTGGTCTACATAGTGAGTTCCAGGACCAGAGAAACCCTGTCTCAAAAAATATAGTATATTACTGATCACACTGGACATAGTACAGGATTTGGGGAATGACTCCAGCAGCAGTAAAAAGAGAAAATAAAGAGCTGCTATTCTTTTTTATCTGCCCAGTCTCATGTCCTACCTGATAAAGACATAGCTTAAATACCCCACTTATGGAAGATTATACTGAGTTCAGTTTGAACAAATAGAAATAGCAGGAAGCATACTTTCTGCCTACCTTACAAGTATGTATACAAACAGAACCTGGTCCAGAAAAACCTACAATTTTTGTCTATATTCAGAGCACCAGTGTAGGGGTAGAGTGGGATCTGAGAGGGAATTACATGGGAGCAGCTTATAGAGAATGCAGTCATCCGGGAGCTCTTGGTTCATAGTGAAAAAGAAGCATGCTTGTCATTCTTTTGACCTAGAGAGCTATATACTTTGATAACCAGATAGGAGAAAGTATCTTCTAAGCTCAAAGTGTGAGACTTTCAGGGGCCAACCTCTAATTCCAGAGAAAAGCAGAGTTGCACCTTTTATGTGACCTTTTCTCCTTTTATCCAGTCGGAGTCTTCTAACCAGTCAGAGACATCTGTCCGGAGAGAGGAATCGCCCATGGATGTGGACCAGCCATCTCCTAGTGCTCAAGATACTCAGTCCATTGGTCAGTACTACTTCTGCTTGTTTTAAAAATAAAAAAGTTTTAATGGATCTATAAATGTTCACAAGATTATAAATGTAGCATCAGCCAAGACAACATAGGAAGAACCTGTCTTTAAAGTAGCAGATTAGTGCCTGGCGAGATGAGTCAGTGAGTAAAGGGCATTTATACTTGTCACCAAGCCTTGACAACCTGAATTTGAGCCCCAGAACCCACATAGTCAAAGCAGAGTGACCACAAATTTTACTCCAACATGTACCCTATGTGTTTCTGCTAAATAAATAACATAAAGCTGAGGCAAGATTGAGCTGCTCATATACCAAGCCTACAGTTACATAGTGAAACTATCTCGAAAAGAAATGAATGAGCTGGCTTAGCAGGTAAGGGTACTTGCTACAGAGCCATTACCAAGTTTGACCCCCTGGTATCTTTTTTTTTTTTTTTTTTTTTTTTTTTTTGGTTTTTTTTTTGATTTTTGGTTTTTTGGAGACAGGGTTTCTCTGTATAGCCCTGGCTGTCCTGGAACTCACTTTGTAAACCAGGCTGGCCTCGAATTCAGAAATCCACCTGCCTCTGCCTCCCAAGTGCTGGGATTTTATAAAGGCGTGTGCCACCATGCCCAGCTATCCCTGGTACTTATATGGCAGGAGGAAAAAGAAATTAACTCCTTCACATTTGTCCTCTGGTTTCCACACATGTGAGGGCATACACACACCCATACGTATACACATAACAAGTTTTTTTTTAAATAAGTGGGGAAATGTTAATGTAAAAAGAAAAAAGGGAGCCATATATGGTGGCACATGTCTTTAATTCTAGTATTCTAGAGGCAAAAGTATGCATATCTAAGTTCAAGACTACTAGCCTGGGTCTACATAGGAAGTTTCTGGGCAGCCAGAGGTACATACTGAGACCCTGTCTCAAAAAAAAAGTGCAGTATATTTTGTGTGTGGGGTGGGGGCATGTTCAAGTCTTGGCTCCCTAGTATATTTTGTGTGTGGGGTGGGGGCATGTTCAAGTCTTGGCTCCCCCGTTTTCTAGCTCTGAGTTACAAGGCATAAGCAGTACTATTTGGGATGGGAAACAGCCCAGTGTCCACTGTAGGCAAAGTGCTTCCCATGGGGGATGATTTCAATCCTAGGTCATGAACACCCAACATGGTAACACACACTCTTATAATCCCAGTACTAAAGAAAGCCAAGATGGGCATATCTCTGGGCTTAGGTTTGAGGTTGCTGACCAACTGGCCTACCCTATTCAGTGAGCTCCAGGTTAGTGAAAGACAGGTAGATCCTAGAGCAGTACTCAGTCTATGGGTCAAGACCACTTTGAGGGTCAAATGACCCCTTTCATAGGGTTCTCCTAAGACCATCCAAAAACACAGATACTTATATTATGATTCATAACAGTAGCAAAATTACAATTGTAAAATAGCAACAAAATTTAAGGTTGGGGACACCGCAACATGAGGAACTATATTAGAGAGTTGCAGCATTAGGAAGGTTGAAAACCACTGATCTAGGGGAATAATATCTAAGATTGATCTTTGTGCACATATACACAATTTTAAAAATATTTTTAGTTAAAATAGGAATATGCACAGTTGTTAAAATTAAATAATTTAATATGTGTGTAATACTTAACCAAGTACCTGGCACATAGTAAATATGGCATTTTTCAATAAGTTGCATACAGAATATTTTTGGTGCCCTTTAAACATATTACTTTAAAATAGTGTTCTCATAGGACATCCAGTTTTGAAATGCTTTATTTAATTATCTGGACTTTGGGGGGGTAAATATTACTCCCATGTTCTGTATCCATCTTTTTTTACCCAAGGTCACACGATCTCCACGTGCAACAGCCAGAACTCAAACCTAGGGCTAACAGAGCCTTGAAGAATAGTTAGGATTTGGTTAGAGGACAAAAGTGAAGGTCAGGAAGAAGCCTAAGCAAAGCAGGGATCTTATGGGGTTCTGGTGTTGCTTCTCTATTACTTAGAAGATTCGACTAGACTTGCTACTTGGCTATTAAGCAGTTGTGAATAAACTTCCAGAGAGGATAGAAAAAAATAACAACCATGGAGAGGAGGGAGGTGTTCATCTTGCACTAAGGCTTCTTAAGGGCTTTAAGAGGCATGAGACTTTTATTTAAAATTATTGAGTCAAAATATCTATTTTGGCGCTGGGCATAGTGGCACATGCCTTTTAATTCCAACACTTGGGAGGCAGAGGCAGGCAGATTTCTGAGTTCGAGGCCAGCCTGATCTACAAAGTGAGTTCCAGGACAGCTAGGGCTATTCAGAGAAACCCTCTGTGTGTGTGTGTGTGTGTGTGTGTGTGTGTGTGTGTGTGTGTGTGTGTTACCCTAGCCTTATCTCTAGGGAAAAAAAAGAAATGGAGAAGGCAACCTGATTGATTACAAAGGCAGAATTTATCAGAATTTAATGAACATAATTTCTAAAACATAATTGTACTGGAAGACAATTTTCCAAAGTTCCATTGTAGCACATTGCCCTTACTTAACATAAGAGGTTCCTTCTCAGCTAAGGGGGCAATGACAAGACTATACAATATATGGCCTTTGAAAATTTGAAAAAGAGAGAAAGAATTGCCCTCTCTTAGTTAACTCTGGTACTTGTGATTTGTCTTTATAATTAATTGCCTGTTTTGCTTTTCTGACATCCTCTTTTTATTTGTATTATTTGAGGAGTCAAATTTGTTATTTAATTTACCTTCTAGATGTTGTTCAATGATTAATACTCATTGGCCAGTGAGCCCAGACTGTCTAGTGTCCTGTGCTTTTGTTCTGGGAAAAACTCTCAAGTAAGAGAGACACTCTGCAAGTTTTTGACTGTCCTTTGTGTATCTAGTAATCTCAGATGGAACACCACAGGGAGAGAAGGAGAAAGAGGAGAAACCACCTGAGTTACCCCTGCTCAGTGAGCAACTGAGCCTAGATGAACTGTGGGACATGCTAGGGGAATGTTTAAAAGAACTGGAGGAATCTCATGACCAGCATGCAGTATTAGGTGAGTTGCTCTCTGAGGTTACAGATTCCCAGCCCCTTGGTCTGCTCTTGGACACTCTCTGTCTGGTAATGGTGCTGGCGATTATCTTGCTTTTTCAGTCTAAGTTTGTTGAACTCCCTCTGTGTGTCTGTAACAAGAATTCAAAAGAACTGCCCTCTCTTAGTTAACTCTGGTACTTGTGATTTGTCTTTATAATTGATTGCCTGTTTTGCTTTTCTAACTTCCTCTTTTTATTTGTATTACCCTGCAAGTTTAAATTATTCTATGTTTTATATTTGTGATGTGTTTATGGGAAGGTTAAACTTTATAAAGTTTATGTTAAACTTTGTAAAGTGTCACTTTGCTGTCATTGCTATCCTCCAGTGCTACAGCCTGCTGTCGAGGCCTTCTTTTTGGTCCATGCCACAGAGCGGGAGAGCAAGCCTCCTGTCCGAGATACCCGTGAGAGCCAGCTGGCACACATCAAGGATGAACCTCCTCCACTCTCCCCCGCCCCCTTAACCCCAGCCACTCCATCCTCCCTTGACCCATTCTTCTCCAGGGAGCCCTCATCTATGCACATTTCCTCGAGCCTGCCCCCTGACACACAGAAGTTCCTTCGCTTTGCAGGTACATGGAACTCTTAGACCCATAGATTTTATCCCTATCTAATTAAGCAAAATGAGAGAGTTGGCAAACATGCTTGCATACTAACATCCAACACACACTTTGGAAAAAAAATAGACCTAGTTAATTACAGGAGAGTTCTGCTATAGAACTTCTTAGATTCCTTGCGTTCCAAAGGATTTGGGTTTTATTGTAAAGCTAGGTGTTATAAATGCCCATTCATCCCTTAGGAGTGTAGCCCTTGCCTTTAGCTATTTC
Organism: Mus musculus; assembly: GCF_000001635.26. NCBI lineage: Eukaryota > Metazoa > Chordata > Mammalia > Rodentia > Muridae > Mus > Mus musculus. The sequence continues at coordinate 151,928,654 of NC_000086.7, forward strand.
CTGATTTAGGCCCCTAAAACAAATAAAACCAAGTTGGTTGCTAGTAGACTGTTTTGTAGTTTCTTAGGACCTATAATATGCTGATTCCTGCTGTTATCTTTTCTCTCAGAGACTCACCGCACTGTGTTAAACCAGATACTACGGCAGTCTACCACCCATCTTGCTGATGGGCCTTTTGCTGTCTTGGTAGATTATATCCGTGTCCTCGACTTTGATGTCAAGCGCAAGTATGTACCCTGGGATATATTGGGGTGAAGGACTATATAAACGATACCTGTGTCACCTTCCAGGGGAAAAAAGCTATAGTTGTTCCTAGGGTTATAAGGGTTTCTTGGTGGTACTACATTTCTAAAGTCCCCTCTCAGCCTTTAGAGTCATAGCAGCAGTAATATAGTCAAAATGAGGTTCAAGACTCCTTCCTTGTCATCTCTACTCCTTCTTATACAGATAAATGTGCTTTCTTGATTGTTGCAGAAATCAAATTGGCTCTGTGATCTCTCATTCACTAGAAATAGGAAAATTTTGAATTCGTAATAAATGATCTAGCCCAGCTGCTATAGACTTTCCGGGTGTGGGGGGGTTAAAAGATCAAAGGGAACATGTCACTGTGAGTTTTCCTTCTGAACAGACAGATATAAGTTTGCTTTAATCACCCCCAATCCTACTTCCTTTCCTTTTCTACATCCTAAGATATTTCCGCCAAGAGCTGGAGCGTTTGGACGAAGGGCTCCGGAAAGAAGATATGGCAGTGCATGTCCGCCGTGACCATGTATTTGAAGACTCCTATCGTGAGCTGCATCGCAAATCTCCTGAAGAAATGAAGAATCGATTGTAAGAACTCAGGAGAGAAAACAGCTAAGATGATTCAGGGCCTATATGCTATATCGTAGCAGTGACCTAATGTGGCCTCAAGTTTAGGGGAAGTGGTCACAAAACTCCCAGTAGCATTCTGGCTTAGATAATGTTAATTGAGCTTCCTGCATTTGGACTTGGACTGCTGACTTAGTCACCAAGTTTTAGGCAGACAAGGATGTCTTTAATGCCTTTGCAGTGCAAGCTTAATATATTATTAGGCTAGGAATAGAAATTTGCCTGCAAAGCAGATTGGTAACCCTGGGTTTGGGAGGCACCATGTGCTTGAGTGCCACCCCCCACTCCACCCCCAGTCAGTAATTGTTCACTGGTGAAGCCACCTGGAAGAAATTGATAGCTTGTAGCCATAAGTATCACAGTAGCTAATGAGACAGATTAAAATCATGGTCTCTCCTGGTACTCTGTTTACTTCTTCATCTAACAGTGGACTCTCCAAAGTCAGATTCACAGAATCTTTCTCCCTTACATGATGCTACATGAATGGTCAGATCTGTCCTGGCTTTCTGCACAGCTCTCTTATTTCTGCTCTTATGCAGGTATATAGTGTTTGAAGGAGAAGAAGGGCAGGATGCTGGGGGGCTCCTGCGAGAGTGGTACATGATCATCTCTCGAGAGATGTTCAACCCTATGTATGCCTTGTTCCGTACCTCACCTGGTGACCGGGTCACCTACACCATCAATCCATCTTCCCACTGTAACCCCAACCACCTCAGCTACTTCAAGTTTGTTGGACGAATTGTAGCCAAAGCTGTATATGACAACCGCCTCCTGGAGTGCTACTTTACTAGGTCTTTCTACAAACACATCTTGGGCAAATCTGTCAGGTGAGATTATGGTAGCCTTTAGACTGCCTTTTTAGCCCTATGACTCTCTTATCTTTATCCCCCTTTTATTTCTGTTCCTCAAGCCATGACCCTATCTAATTGCATTTTTCTAGGTATACAGATATGGAGAGTGAAGATTACCACTTCTACCAGGGCCTAGTTTATCTGCTTGAAAATGATGTCTCTACATTAGGCTATGACCTCACCTTCAGCACTGAGGTAAGTTGGGGGATTACTTTGGAACTGACTCTCTGTATCAACAGTTCTGAGAAAGCACTTTGACTTCATCAAACAGGAAATAGAATTGGTAAAATAGTCCAAGCTGTCTCCTAGTTTCTCCTCAGTGGGTAAGAGCACATGTTTTGCAAGCCTTATGGCCTGAGTTCAGATCTGACACCCAGGTATGGTCATGATTGAGTGCTTGGAACTTTTGAATACACAGTGCTTGGGGAGTGCAACACAAAAGAGAGGATCACTGGAGATAGGCTGGCTGCCAGTTTAATTCTAGGGAGAGACCTTGTCTAGGGAATAATAGTGCAGAACACACAGACAACATCCTCTGGCTTTTTTACATGTGCATATTATCGCATAAACTTACATTCATACACACATGAAATAGTTTTATTTATGTATATGCCCATGTGTTCAGGTATATACAAACCAGAAGTGAGCATTGGGTCCCATGGAGTTACAGGGCTCTGAACCACCAAATGTGAGTGCTGAGAACCAAACTTGAGCCATCTGGAAAAGAGAGCAGCTTGCACTTTTAATACTGAACTATATCTTTCTAGCTTTAATTTTTTATTTTCAATAAAAGTTTCAGAGCCAGTAAGATAGTTCAGCAGGTAAGCCTGATACTTTGAGTTCAGTCCCAGGGCTCAGTGTGGTGGAAGGAGAGAACTGACTCCTGAAAATATCCTCTGATACACACACACTCACTCTCTCACTCTCTCTCTCTCTCTCTCTCTCTCTCTCTCTCTCTCTCTCTCTCTCTCTCTCTCTCTCAATGTAACATTGTAACATGCATCTGTAACTCAAGAGTTGGAGGTACAAAGACAGATGGAAAAAATCAGCCAAATCAGTTCATTGAGAAACACTCAAAGAAAGGTAGAACATGATAGGGGAAGACACTCTTTGAGCTCTGCCCATGCCCACACGTACACTGTTCCAGTGCATAATTCAGTCCCAAGGACAGTTCATCATAGAAACAAAATTAGAATTACCCTTTTCTAACTTGTTTTAGAGCCAAAGATTAATTTCCTTCATTCCATCCTTCAGCTTTTTCTCTCTGGAACATGGCAAGGAGTTAGGATGTGTTTTTGCACCTCTGTGTTACTTGTAGCCCAAACCAAACCTGATGTGTATGATTGGTATCTTGGATGTTCTAGGTTCAAGAATTTGGAGTATGTGAAGTTCGTGACCTCAAACCCAATGGAGCCAACATCTTGGTAACAGAGGAGAACAAGAAGGAATATGTACACCTGGTTTGCCAGATGAGAATGACAGGTAGGAGAAGTGTCCTTTAGATAGACCTCTGCTTGTTCAAGGAAAGAGGTCAGCCTTTTATTTATTTCACATTTTTTGTTCTTATTTCCTATGACATGGCCACAAATACCTTGCACAAAAGGAGTCAGAATACTTGACCAAAGTACTTAATTCCATCTACTATAATATAAGGGCCTAGAAACAGTGCTAGCTAAGGCAGGCAGATTTCTCAGTATAAGGTGTTGTCTTAGGGTTTCTATTCCTGCACAAACATGACCAAGAAGCAAGTTGGCGAACAAAGGGTTTATTCGGCTTACACTTCCATACTGCTGTTCATCACCAAGGAAGTCAGGACTGGAACTCAAGCAGATCAGGAAGCAGGAGCTGATGCAGAGGCCATAGAGGGATGTTCCTTATTGGCTTCCTTGCTCTGGCTTGCTCAGCTTGCTCTCTTATAGAACCCAAGACTACCAGCCCAGAGATGGTTGCACCCACAAGGGGCCTTTCCCCCTTGATCACTAATTGAGAAAATGCCTTACAGCTGGATCTCATGGAGGCATTTCCTCAACTGAAGCTCCTTTCTCTGTGATAACTCCAGCCTGTGTCAAGTTGACACAAAACTAGCCAGTACAGGTGTCAAACTGAGGCTGTATTAACTCTGTTCAGTTGTATGAGTTCTGATTCCATGTCACTTTTTTTTTTTTTTAAACCAGGAGCCATCCGCAAACAGCTGGCAGCCTTCTTGGAGGGCTTCTATGAAATCATTCCAAAGCGCCTCATATCCATCTTTACTGAGCAGGAATTAGAGCTGCTCATATCAGGGCTGCCTACCATCGACATTGATGATCTAAAATCTAACACTGAGTACCACAAGTACCAATCCAACTCTATTCAGGTGAGCGGAGGTATCCCCATACTCTTGAGAAGTATGAAACACTTATCAGTGCTGGTTTATGGATAACAGTATACCTATGCCTCTTTTTGTTCTTCTGGAGCTGATGTTCTCACCTATCCTGTGAAGGAACAAAATATTTCAAGTCCATTGCCATTTCCTTAAATTTCTTTACAAGCTCTCTTTGGCTTTTTGTGTGTCTCTTCTTACAGATCCAGTGGTTTTGGAGAGCATTGCGTTCCTTTGACCAAGCAGACCGTGCCAAGTTCCTCCAGTTTGTCACAGGTACTTCCAAGGTACCCCTACAAGGATTTGCTGCCCTTGAAGGTATGAATGGCATTCAGAAGTTTCAGATTCATCGAGATGACAGATCCACAGATCGCCTGCCTTCAGCTCACACATGGTAAGAAAACAACTTAAAAGTTTCTCCTTTTCAGTGATTTTATTGAGGTTGTAGACTTGATGACTTCTAGACACCTACCCAAGATTGGGAGCACAAGTATGGCCTAGTCTACAACTTTATAAAGCTCAGTTTGTTAGGTCTATGGAGGAAGTTGAGGTGAGCAGATAGGCTAAACACAAGAGTGATGGCTGGAAAGACATTTGCAAATAGCACTTAAGGGAATCATGATGTGTTCCAAAGCTTTGTCTGGCTGGGCAAGGGCTGGATATACATGGTTCAACTGGTTAAGAGCTCCTTCCTACTCACAGGAACAGAATTTAGTTCTCAGCACCTATGGAGGTCAGTTTGTGACCACTGTAACTCCCACCTGCAAGGTCAATAATGACCTCCTCCTCTTCTGGATTTTATAGGTACCTCCACTAACATGCATATACATCACTAGTGAACCAAGATACCTCCTTAAAGGCAATTATTTCTTAGGAAATGTAATGATTGGAAATGTGTGTAGTTCAGTTGGTTAAAAGGACTTTTCCAACACAATACCATGATTCCGTTCCTCATACCACATAAATTATCTAGGAGGTAGGACAATCAGAGTTTGAGACCAGCCTGGGGTACACAAGACCAGGTCTCAAAAATAATAGAAAAAGCTAAAAACTAGATGAGGGGCTGGATTAGCAGCTAAGATACATACTGCTTTTGCAGAAGATTCAGATTCAGTTCCCAGCACCCACATGATGGCTCACAACCATCTATAACTGCAGTTCTCAGTTCTCTGATGCCTTCTGGCATCAACAAACACACAGTAAGGTGCACATACAGACAGACAGGCAAAACACTTAATATACATGAAATAATCTTGTTTTAAAGTGAAGCCTTAAGGGATAGATTAAAATTTACCAACTCACTATATATGTGACTGCCAGCTATCTCTTCTCCAGTGCATTAAACTTTAACCTATAGGTTAAGGCCATGGTGTATAAGTTATAGTAAGAGCCAATTTATGTTGCTAGTATTGAGGCCAGATTAGCAAGTTGGAGAAAAAAATGGGAGAGTCAGCAAGAAGCAGTGAGTACATGAGCTCTGGCTCAGAAAGGAGCAGAAGGTTTCATTGTTCTTTTCTCATGAATTTAATCTTTATTCATTCTAGTTTTAATCAACTGGACCTGCCTGCCTATGAGAGCTTTGAGAAGCTCCGCCACATGCTACTATTGGCCATCCAGGAATGCTCTGAAGGCTTTGGGCTGGCCTAATAAATAAGGCCCTGCCTACTTCTGTGGGGTTTTTCTACCATTGTTGGACCTGGGGAGGGGGGTGGATTTAAAAGATCCAGAAAGAAAATGTCAAAATCCAATAAATGAAATTCACCAACTCACCATGTGTGTCCCAGCTGCCCATCTTCCCTAGTGCATACCTGTTCGCTTCTCATTCTCTTTTGTCTCCCCTTTCCTCGCCTCTCCCTTTTCCATGCCGTCCATGATCCCCACCCCATGTGTTAAGAAGGCAGTAGCCTTTACAGGGACCTGTTTGTCCCAAATGAACAGTGTGCTCCTCAGATTCTGTGTTCAGAAGGATTTGCTGCATTGAGACTTGAAACCTTTGGATAGGGGAAAAATTATATATATATATATTTTTTTGTTCTGTTTGCATTTCTTAATTTGTGCTTGGAATGTGTTGATGTGCACAGCTAATGATTCAATGCGAGACAAGATTGGCATCTGTGTTGTGGAGGTTTCAAATAAAGAGCACTCTTCATAACTCACTTTTCACAACGGAGTTTTTTTCAAACTGAAAAAGAAAACCCCATCTTATACACATACTAGACAAATGAACTTTCCAGAAAACCATTTCTGCCCTTCCTGATCACCCACCCACCTCCACTTCTGGTATAGAACTTCTTCCTTCAGTCAGTTTCCCCAGAGAAAAGACTGACAGACACCGGGAATTGGGGGGATTTTTGTTATTTAAAATGGGTATTTGGAACACACTGCAGCAGGTACTATCAAAACAGTTAACCCATGCAATGTTTCGTTTGGTAAGCATTTATGATAATCTCAAGTTTAATTTTCTTAAAAGTTTTGGTCCCTTTCTAGTAAATTTTAATAAGCAAAATATTTGACTAGCTCGCCACAAGACCACCTTTTTTGTCTGTCTTGTCATTTGTTTGCAAGTATTCACAGATTATCTAGTAGTCTCTTGTGGTTTTTACTCTATCCAGCACTTTATCAGACTTTGATGGTTCCAGCCTTGAACAAAAATTTAATAAAAAATTTAGTTAGAAAAACAATCCCAAGTAGTACTTTCTTTGTGTTGTTTTTCTTATTTATTGGGGCACTATGGCTTAAGTTATTTTCCTATTGACATCTCAGGTGTTGGAAAACAAGAGATATACTCACCTTGATCCTATGGGCATGATAAGTTGGCTGGCAGCCACTTTCTATTCAGTATTAGCTGTCTTGTATCTAACCTTGCTCTAACAACTAAGAAAACAGGTAGGTGCATTGTCCCTATCTCAGAACATTTGTCTGGGAGGAAGCAGTTACCTCTGACACATGCAGTGTCTCTGAGTAGACCAGGCAGCCTTGTAGATCTCTAATGGCCTTGAGTAGCAATCAAAAGTGGGTTAGGAGTTGCATTTAATGAGGAAAAGAGCCATCTAGGTTGAGCCAAGTGAGTACATCACATCTGCATTGAGCAAAAAGATAAAAACCTTATTTAAAGGGGGGCGGGGGGGTGCTGAACTTTAGAATGGAAGGAAAAATTGTTGGGTCCACAAGAGCTAGTTCTAGCTTTGTATGGTTGCTCACATCTATTATTGAAGGACTAAGAGCTGGGGCAGGAGGAATGCTGTAAACTAAAGGCCAACCTGAACAATAGAGTTGAGACTCTGTCTCATATAACTGTCTCAATATAGTCAGCTAATAAAGCTCAGTAGCATGCTTGCATAGGATATGGAAGACCCTAGATTTGGTGACCACCACATCACAGAAGAATTGAAAGGAGTGTATGGGTTTGAGGTTGAGAGGACTGTAGAATACCAGTAGAATCCTAGTGAAAGAAAGAGAATAGGTATATTTACTAAACTTTAAATCCAGCAAGAGGCCTAGTTATACTATTTGTATAAACATATCTAGAAGATGTGAAAGTTGGAATGTATTCATAAATTACATAAGTAGTACTAAAAATATCAGTTGTAATATGCAGCATGAAGTCACAATATGAGTTGTGTTGAAGTGTTAGATGTGGTATAACTAGTTCAGCTGCTTAGGGGACAGAGGCCAAAAGATTACTTGAGCCTGATAGTTTGAGCAGCCTGAGCTCAAAAAGTTGTAAAATAGGCCAACCATGATTGCATATGCTTGTAGTTAGTTCCAGCTCTTGGAGATCTACCCTGGATCAATGTAATAACCCTGTCTCAAAACAACATTACAAAATATTCCTATGCATAAAGGATCTGAAAGGCTACATAGGTGACAAAATTAATGTTCAAGAGTGAGGAAAATGAATAGAAACATGTAGCTAGGAAGAGGTATGTTTACACAATAGGCTTTAGTATCACTGGTGATATTTATTTATTATTTTTTTTCTGAGAGAGAGAGGGTTTCTCTGTAAAGCCCTGGCTGTCCTGGAACTCACTTTGTAGACCAGGCTGGCCTCGAACTCAGAAATCCGCCTGTCTCTGCCTCCCAAGTGCTGGGATTAAAGGCGTGCACTAGTACGCCGGCCTCTGGTGATATTTCTTAAACTAGGTATATAATATAAATTTTAACATCTATAGACATGAAAATAGAAGTGAGGACTATGAGATGAGAGGAGCAGACAATAAGTAATAGAATATGTCATGAAAGCAGAAAGGGGAGGGAGGAGGCCAAGAAGAGGGATAAAGTGAAGGTAGGGAAAGGCAGGAAGGAGGTGAATAAAGACAATAATTTATATGCATGGAAGTGCTCAAGGAAACCCATTTTATGCTAACCAAAAATAATCCACTGCTGCCAAGATGACTCAGTTGTTAAAAGCATCTTCCTGAGCACTCAAGTTCAAGTCACGGCACCCACATGGCAGTTCACAATCATCTATAACTTCAGTTCTAGGGGATCTAGAGCCATCTTTTGGCCTCTACAGGAACCAGACAGGCACAGACACACACACACCACAGAGCAAGAGAGGGAGAGGGACATACACTTATACACAAAGAATAAAAATCAATTATCCAGTGGGCAAAACATGTGGCCTATGAATGTCGGTTACTCTCTTTTATTCCAATATTTGCCCAGTGGGTACAGGGACAAAAATACTGTAATAACAGTGATGTAAATTGAACCAGGGCTTAACTACATAGGCTGTCCATTATCAGGATGACGTAGTTAATTGTATTACTAAGTGCCTATTCCTCATGGGATCCACCAGCTAGCCACCTGGTGGTAGACTGAGCATTATATTGAATTTCTAACATCATTAAAGGAAACAGATCTATTCTTGATAATTTTATCTTCCCTACCCATAGTACTTATGCCAGCACAAGTACCAGAATGTGTAAACTCTTCTGCACAGCATTGCTTCAAATCCACAAACTCGTCTCAGAGAAAAGTAAGTGCTGCAATGGGTTCATGACTAACTAGTTTTATCACGTACCAAAGGACCTGGTGTAGGCATAAATTTTTTGCAACCGACTTTAATAAGGGTTCAACCTCTCCTCTAGCCCACCACCCAGCAGAGGTAGTAAAAGAAAAGTTATTAGGATATGGGGGAACTGAACCTGTTCAGCAATAGTTCTTTGGGGGCAAGCTTGATCTTCTTGGGCAGCAGTTCAGTCCTATAGCAAATGCCAATTCAGCAGCTGCAGACCAATCCTCTAGGCAGGCAGATAACAGGCATGAACCAGCAGCTATAGTCCAGTCCTTTCAGCAAGCAGACACCAGGCAGCTGTAGTTCTTCAATCCTGAAGAAACTGCCAGGCTCCTCAACCATCCTGAGGTGAGACCAATGAAGTGGCAAGCTGCTGGAGGAACCTCACGAGCAGTTCTTGGGTGAGTTTCTCTCAGTGGCAGCATTATCACAAGTAGAGCTCAACAACACTATGTAAGGCAAACCAAACCAATGCTTAGTTCTCCTCTCCCACTGTTTGGGGGGTCATATTTATACTCCTTCATCAAGCGTCCTTTCAAGTTTGCTATGTCCAAACATCCTTTTCACCTGTGTGCCCCAGCAAAACATCATTTGGCATAACTAACTTTCCGAGGAACTAGAAGTTTCCACTTCAGACCTGGCCTAACTGACAAGTAGAATCACTTACTAGGTAGTCAAGTGTGATCCCAGTGGGGAACCATCTGAGAAAGATGGATTTGTTGTTGTCATTGTTGGTGGTGGTTTAGATGTAATATATACTTCAAACTAGAGAACATTATACAGTACTGTCTATTTTATAGCCAGAATAATCAGGTCCTAGAATTGAGATGTATAAATGGGAGTAGCTACTCCCAACATTATTAGTAATTAGTAAAAAACCCACTCACAATTTTTACTTCATGGCTCAGCAACTTTGAGCTCTAGGCAGTTTGGAAATCTTAATTCCAAAGGAACTAGATAGTCTCTACCAAAGGGTACAACAATGATTCCACCAAACACTTTAGACGTTTGGAGTTTCTTAATACCAATTGAAACTACAGGCAAAAGAAGAGAATTTGAAAATTAAATTCAGCCTGGCATGATGGCACATAGCTTTAATCCCAGCACTCAGGAGAAAGAGGCAGGAAGATTTCTGTGAGTTTGAAGCAATCCTGGACTACATAGCAAGTTCAGGGTAGCTGGGGCTGTATAGTAAAACCCTGTCTCAAAAAAATTATTTCACTAGTTTCAGTTGTTGATCCTAATTACCAAGTGGGAATTGAATAGTTGCTACACAGTGAAAACAGGGACCAGTTGTGCAACCCAGCAGCTTATTTTGTAGTACTTCTGTGCTCAGAGGTAAAGGTTAAGAAGTACAAGGGGGTAAAAAAAAAACGACAGAGTGATCTTCAGGTTCTGTGTGAAAGGAGGACAAATGCACAATGGATATTAGAGGAAAATATTAATTATAGATATTAATTATAACCTTGTGATCAATCACAAAACCGAGTGCCTTAGTAGCTTTGCTTGCTTTTTGCTTATTTGTGTATCTATTTTGATCTGCAAATTATTTTTCTTGCTCCTTAGTTTCGTTTTTATACAAGTAGTTGTCAGAAGCTGATTTTATAATTGAGTCTGTAGATAATGGGTGGTCAATACAACTGTAATTAAACTTGAGGAATACTTAAATAGGCAATGAGCCAAATGTAATTTTAAAAAAAACAACCATTTCTCATAGTACAGAAGAAAAGTTTCATTTCTATGTAATAAGATGTATCTAGCATGGTAGCAGGCTCTTGTAATCCCAACACTTGGGAGGCTGAAAAAGGAAAACTTTGAATTAGAGGCCAACTTGCACTGTGTCTAGCATGGTTTGGTCCTGGAAATCTAGCTGGGTTGATAGGTCTTCTGTTACAACAAGGCTTCACCCAAAGCCTCTCATAGGCTCTCTTCATGGTGCCAAACTTCAACTCCTTTGTATGACCCCTTCAGTCCTGGGACATCAACTGCAACTGAGGCTGCACTTTCACCAATGGCTTCCATGGCCTCTCACAGTACCAAGTCTCAGCTGCTCTGCATGATGCCTTTATGCCTTTAAAACCCAGTACTACCTGGGTGACTCTTACTACCAAGTATAGCTGCAGCATGAGGTACAACCTTGGCTAGCTCTGGAACACAGCTTTTTTGTGCTCTCAGAAATACTTCCCGAAGATACCATCTCAGTGATGTTGGTTAGCTCCAGCTAACCATCATCAATTTTCCCAGTAGTCCCTTCTATTTTTCACTCTAAAGCCAGAGCCACATAGCTGAAGCTGCCAAGTTCTGCTGCTTGCAGGAGCTGGAATATGCCCCCCTTATTCTATTTACATTATCATTAGCTTTCTGTTTGCTAATTCCTTTACTGTCTAAGCTTGGCTGTCCTGGATCTTTTTTTTTAATTGGGTATTTATTTCTTTTACATTTCCAATGCTACCCCAAAAGTCCCCCACCCACTCCCCCACCCACCCACTCCCACTTCTTGGCCCTGGCATTCCCCTGTACTGAGGCATATAAAGTTTGCAAGACCAATGGGCCTCTCTTTCCAATGATGGCCGACTAGGCCATCTTCTGATTCATATGCAGCTAGAGACACGAGCTCCGGGGGGGTATTGGTTAGTTCATATTGTTGTTCCACCTATAGGGTTGCAGATCCCTTCAGCTCCTTGGGTACTTTCTCTAGCTCCTCCATTGGGGCCCCTGTGATCCATCCAATAGCTGACTGTGAGCATCCACTGCTGTGTTTGCTAGGCCCCGGCATAGTCTCACAAGAGACAGCCATATCTGGGTCCTTTCAGCAAAATCTTGCTAGTATATGCAATGGTATCAGCATTTGTAAGCTGATTATGGGATGGATACCCGGATATGGCAGTCTCTAGATGGCCCATCCTTTCGTCAGCTCAAAACTGTAACTGGCTGTCCTGGATCTTGCTCTGTAGATTGACCTTGAACTCAAGAGATCTGCATGCCTGTCTCCTGGGATTAAAGGTGTGTATCACCATGCCTGGATCTAAATCTAGCTGGGTAGGATCTTGCCCCAAAGTCCCCTAATCTGTTATCTCCTAGAACATAGGATTCCATTCCATTTCGCTTCCTAATACCCCTTTAATACTTTAACCAAATATTTTATATTTATATTTTATTTTATTTTATTTTATTTTATTTTTGGTTTTTCAAGACAAGGTTTTTCTGTATAGCTCTGGCTGTCCTGGAACTCACTTTATAGACCAGGCTGGCCTCGAACTCAGAAATCCGCCTGCCTCTGCCTCCCGAGTGCCAGGATATATTTTTCATTTCTAAGCTTGCTACGCTTGTTCAAAATGTTTTTCATGATACTTAACCAGAGAACAAAGTCTCTGCTGGGCTTTTTTGAGATTTCCTTTGTCAGTACAATTAATCTGAGTCTCTTTACCTTAGTCTCAGGCAGACTCTTCAGATAAGGGCAAAAAGTAGCCACATTCTTCACCAAAATACCACAAAACAGTCTCTAAGTTACATATTAAAATTCTCCACTGAAACCTCTTGGGCCAGGTCCACACAATTCAAATCACTCTCAGTAACAAAGTCTTCCATATTCCTACTAGGATAGCCCATTAGGCCCAACTTAAAACATTCCTCTGCTTTCCAAATCCAAAGTCCAAAAATCCACATTTCTCCAAACAAAAGCATGGTCAGGCCTATCACAGCAATACCCCACCCCTGGTACCAACTTCTGTCTTAGGGTTTTACTGCTGTGAACAGACACCATGACCAAGGCAACTCTTATAAAGAAAAGATGTAATTGGGACTGGCTTACAGGTTCAGAGGTTCAGTCCATTATCAGCCAAGGGTACCCTAAGGCCCCCAGCCATGACCTTTGCCCATCCTGGATGTTCCTACCTTCAGTGCCCCAAAACTTGAATCATCCTAAGTAAAGCTGATCTGCCTACAGATAGCTTGGTCCCAGTGTGGTCATTCACAAAAACCTTCTCACAGAGCTTCCAAAATCCACCCTCCCAGCTCATCATCTCTGCCCCCACTGCCCTTGTGGAACATATTGGCCAATGATCCACATGTTCAGCCAAGGCAAGAACATGGCAGCATCCAGGCAGGCCTGGCACAGGAGGAGCTGAGAGTTTTTATATCTTCATCTGAAGGCTGCTAGCAGAATACTGACTTCTAGGCAGCTAGGATGAGGGTCTTAAAGCCCACACCCACAGTGACACACCTACTCCAACAAGGCCACACCTTCAAATAGTGCTACTCCCTGGGCCAAGCATATTTAAACCATGACAAGGAGGGAGAATTTTCACAACAAATGGTAAATGTATGTTTTTATGTCTCAAAGTATTAAGAAAGAAAATCAGGGGGCTGGAGAGATGGCTCAGTGGTTAAGAGCACTGGTTGCTCTTCCAGAGGTCCTGAGTTCAAATCCCAGCAACTACACGGTGGCTCACAACCATCTGTAATGAGATCCAATGCCATCTTCTGGGGTGTCTGAAGACAGCTAAAGTGTACTCATGTAAATAAATAAAAAGGAAAAAAGAAGGAGAGAGAGAGAGAAAGAGAGAGAGAGAGAGAGAGAGAGAGAGAGAGAGAGAAAATAAGTATATAAAAAAATGTTAGAACCATGTAAAATTTTAAATGGTTTTAGTAAAGAAGTGTTCATGTACAAAGATTAAAATGTCTAGAAGTTTCCAGAATGGAAAAGAAAGCATTATAAAGATCCAAGTAAGTTATTAAAGATATGTAAAAGATGAGACTTAGAGATGATGCATGACTGTGTTAGTTCTTTTTCTATTGTGATAAAGTACCATGGCCAAGGCAACTAACTAATAGAATGAAGGGATTATTTGGGTTTATGATTCTAGAGGGATAAGAGTCCATGATAGCAGAGCAAAGGCAGCAGGCTTAGCAGCCACAACAGTAGGCTGAGAGCTACGTCTTGAACTGCAAATAGGAAGTTGTGAGTCTCTTTGGTCATGTGGATCATTGGCCAATATGTTCCACAAGGGCAGTGGGGGCAGAGATGATGAGCTGGGAGGGTGGATTTTGGAAGCTCTGTGAGAAGGTTTTGTGAATAACCACACTGGGACCAGCTATCTGTAGGCAGATCAGCTTTACTTAGGATGATTCAAGTTTTGGGGCACTGAAGGTAGGAACATCCAGGATGGGCAAAGGTCATGGCTGGGGGCCTTAGGGTACCCAAAATGCCTTTAATATGAGGAAGCATTTCAGGAATCTTAGGTGCTAGCTTAACAGGTTTTATCAGGAGAAAAGAAATTGATCCTGCAATCTAATTGAGTCTATATGTCATTCCTCAGGTAGAGGCATGTGTAGAGGCTTAGAATTCCCCAGACAAGATCAGAGAAGGAGAAGGAGAGGCCATGCTACTGAAGGGATTCTGCCATATTAGCAGGGGCTATCTGGGCTAATTGACCTTAATTAGCAGAGTTTTCCCAAAGAAATGGAAGAGAGAAAGCTTGTGGTTTTTTAAAGCTCCAAGCCTGTCCCCAGTCATGTACTTGTTCTTCCAGCAAGGCCACACCTCCTAAATCTACTCAAACAGCACCACCAATGGGGGACCAACTATTCATATCTGAGCCTATGAGGGACATTCTCATTCAAACCACCACAATGATCTTAAAATGTATAATATGTCAAACCTCTGCTTAAATCAATAGAGCTATTGATTGGCTTTCAATAACAATGACAAGGACTGGCTTAAAGGACAAAAAGTGTGTATGTGCAACCAAAGTTTATTTAGAAGTGTTTGTGTTTTGCCCAAGCTTTTTCTAAATATTACATTACACAATAGTTAAAAGTGTCTGACTGGTGTCACTGATCTTCTGGATGTTCAATAACCATGTTTGGAAGCTATACTAATAGGATCAAAGGGATTAAAAAGGGAAATATTTTCCCTCTTTCCAGGCCAAGGTCAACTAGATCCCAGGGAATTGTGGGACAGCTTTCAACATCCATTATAACTGTGGA
The DNA here is from genome assembly GCF_000001635.26 of Mus musculus. Lineage (NCBI taxonomy): Eukaryota > Metazoa > Chordata > Mammalia > Rodentia > Muridae > Mus > Mus musculus. The sequence goes on from NC_000086.7 coordinate 151,943,745, forward strand.
AAGTCACCAGTTCTCTCATTCGGGGCCACCTTGGAGACCCTCACCTGATGGACTTTAACAAATGTCCAGTCTACAAAGATGAAGTCAACACAAGGATATTTTTCCTCTATGCTTTAGGGCAAAGGCATGGTCAAGCAAGTTCTTTGACTTATCTTCACATAGCTGGAACAGCTGGTAAAAGAAGGCCAAGTGACCTTTTGAGGGTCAGATCCTCCAGTGACCATGACATTTGAAACATGTGGTTTAAAATGTGGTCTTTAGAAAGTAAAACCAAACACTAAAACAATTGGTAGGCTTTAAAAACAGTTCAAGTGATCCCACTCCCCAAACAAGACTTGAATCCATATGGGATATTGTTTAAGACAACTATTTCTCACTGGTGATTTTCTGCTTCATAAGAAAAAAATGCTGCCCAGATATAAGATGTCAGACCTGGGCTCACTGCAGCACCTACCTACCAAAACAGATAGGCCCAGACTTGTTTTGACCTAAAATTAAAGAATTTGTTTTCTCTCCGAATGTACATTCTACATGCTGATTCTAACCTCTTTGACAGCTATCAAAAATGATGAAAGAAGGTGGTACTTTGATCACTGCTGAGTCTAGCCCTGGAGGCCAAAAGAAAAATGAAGAGGAGCTCAGTAGATAGATAGTCTTGTGAGCCCATGAAGACTTGGATTTGGATATTTCCTCTCCTGGCTTCTCCTGATTCTCCTGATTCTCTGCCTAGGCTGACTCTTGTCTTTACTTCACGTCTCTTTGCAGACACTTGTCAAGGGCTTCCTTTCCTACATTTGACAGGTAGAATCTTTTTTGTTTGTTTGTTTTTTCGGGACAGGGTTTCTCTGTGTAGCCTTGGCTGTCCTGGAACACACTTTGTAGACCAGGCTGGCCTCGAACTCAGAAATCCGCCTGCCTCTGCCTCCCAAGTGCTGGGATTAAAGGCATGCACCACTACGCCTGGCTCAGGTGGAATCTTTTAGTTTGGCCCTCTGAAGGGTTATCCCCCCCAAAAAATTACCACATCCAAAGCCCCAAATTAGACTGGAAGAAGTCAGATTGGTCACTGCCCAAATCCCCCCAGTGGCAGCTAGGGTTACCTCTTTAGAAGCAAGGGGGATGATAGGAACAGGACTAGGCAGTGTTGGGTAAAAAGACCCCAAAGAAGAGTAACCATGTTCTTTCTTGTGAAAAAGCCAATATATACATATACATATACATATACATATACATATACATATACATATACATATACATATACATATACATATACATATATATACATATATATATAAAATCTTGGTACACCTGGCAGTTCTTGACTAATCTGATTCCTAAACTCCACTAGGCTTCTCTTTTCAGACAGGATAATAGCAAACTAGCAGTAAGAGGGATGCAAAGTAAATAAAGTGATGAAAAACTAGCAACAAAGGCCGTTAGAACAAAACTCCTTCTGCTCAAGGAAATAGAATTGCCAACCAGGGTAAGAACCTCACATACCAGCTGAGTAAGGTGAATGGCTTGGCTATAGGACCATCTTAAAACATGCTTAAGTCTCTGCTCCTCCCTGTTCCAGAGACAGCCGCATCTTCTTGTGCAGTGCCAGCCTGTCCCGTAGACAAAATGGTGAAGGTCGGTGTGAACGGATTTGGCCGTATTGGGCGCCTGGTCACCAGGGCTGCCATCTGCTCTCCACATGGCAAAGTGGAGATTGTTGCCATCAAGACCCCTTCATTGACCTCAACTACATGGTCTACATGTTCCAGTATGACTCCACCCACGGCAAATTCAACGGCACAGTCAAGGCCGAGAATGGGAAGTTTGTCATCAACGGGAAGCCCATCACCATCTTCCAGGAGGAGACCCCGCTAACATGGGGTGAGGCCGGTGCTGAGTATGTCGTGGAGTATACTGGTGTCTTCACCACCATGGAGAAGGCCAGGGCCCACTTGAAGGGTGGGGCCAAAAGGGTCATCATCTCCGCCCCTTCTGCAGATGCCCCCATGTTTGTGATGGGTGTGAACCATGAGAAATATGACAACTCACTCAAGATTGTCAGCAATGCATCCTGCACCACCAACTGCTTAGCCCCCCTGGCCAAGGTCATCCATGACAACTTTGGCATTGTGGAAGGGCTCATGACCATGGTCCAATCCATCACTGCCACCCAGAAGACTGTGGATGGCCCCTCTGGAAAGCTGTGGCGTGATGGTCGTGGGGCTGCCCAGAACATATCCCTGCATCCACTGGTGCTGCCAAGGCTGTGGGCAAGGTCATCCCAGAGCTGAACAGGAAGCTCACTGGCATGGCCTTCCGTGTTCCTACCCCCAATGTGTCCGTCGTGGACATGACGTGCCGCCTGGAGAAACCTGCCAAGTATGATGACATCAAGAAGGTGGTGAAGCAGGCATCTGAGGGCCCACTGAAGGGCATCTTGGGCTACACTGAGGACCAGGTTGTCTCCTGCGACTTCAACAGCAACTCCCACTCTTCCACCTTCGATGCCGGGGCTGGCATTGCTCTCAATGACAACTTTGTCAAGCTCATTTCCTGGTATGAAAATGAATACGGCTACAGCAACAGGGTGGTGGACCTCATGGCCTGCATGGCCTCCAAGGAGTAAGAAACCCTGGACCACCCACCCCAGCAAGGACACTGAGAGCAAGAGAGAGGTCCTCGGTTGCTGAGGAGTCCCTGTCCCAACTCGGCCCCCAACACTGAGCATCTCCCTCACAATTTCCATCCCAGACCCCCATAATAACAGGAAGGGCCTAGGGAGCCCTCCCTACTCTCTTGAATACCATCAATAAAGTTCGCTGCACCCACAAAAAAAATGCTTAAGCTTTCTTTTCCATAACAATAGTTTATAGTTACTAGAGACTTCAAACAGCCAACATATGCTGGCTAAGGTTTTTTAAAAAAAATCTATATCAAAGAAGGGTGAATAGTGACAAACTTTAAAAAAAAATCAAAGTTACTTAGTCTGGCAAAGATTCCTATTTCCTGAACTTTCTCCTTTCTTTTTGTGCCAACTAGCCAATAACATCAGTTTGTGAAGTTAAACTCTCACCAATGGGAGGAGATGCAGTTACCACCTACTTCAGGGATAAAACATGGGATCCATGTTAGCCCATGTGTCAGTTGCCCCATTTGGGTTTGGGTACACCCTTTTTGATAAAAGAATTGTCTTGCCAAAGTCCTTATACGTTGTGTGTTTCTTTGTGCAACACTGAGACCATTCATTGTTTCTGACAACACAAATTCAGATGTGTGTAGAATGGTGTACAAGGAAGCTGGTCAGCCAAAGAGGTAGACTGTTGCCTGCCAACCTCCCCCCCCCTCTCCGGCTCAGGTTTCAAATTCAATCTTTTTTGTTTACTCTGTGAAAATGGATCTGATTGTTTTAAATATTTTTTCCTTTGCTGGGTGGCACTGATGCTTTACCAGTAGAGGGCAGTGGAAAGAAACTTGAAGGAGGAATTTGCTTTCTTGTGCACAATCTTAAAAGCAGAGCTGTGTAGCACTTGCAACTTTTCCAGTGCCTAGTTAAAAGGGGACAATTTCACACTGCCTGTTTAGAAGCTCTTGCCTGACCCTCCTGAGTTCAATTCAGGAAGGAAGAGAGGGGAGGAAGAGAAAGGGAAGGATGGGAGGGATATTTTCTCCAAAAGCGGGGCTAAGGAGCCAGGAGAGGTGACTCAGAAATTAAGAACACTTGCTACTCTTGCAGAGGATCTGAGCTCTATTCCAAGCACCCATATGGTGTCTTATATCCATCCAGTTCTAGGGCATTCAACACCCTCTTCTGAACTCCATGGGCACCAAGCAGGCACACAGTGCACATACATACATGCAGGCAAAACATTCATACATATAAAACAAATAAGCAAATCTAGAAATCATTTTTATAAAAGGGCTGGAGATGTTATCAGTGCCAGAGCACCCACTTAAGTATGTGCAATGAATGCTATGGTTCCAACCACTAGAGAAAAGGGGGAAAAAGGAGAGGTGAGGAAGAGAGGGAGAAAAAAAAAGGAAGGAAAGAGCCAGGGGTCCGACTATCACTGGCCATCCCTTCTGATGCATGGTTACCAGCAGCACCTAGTAGCCAACTGCTATTTGGAGTAGCTGTTGAATAATTTAGCAGTTTTCCTGAGTCCTAAAGCATTCCCAACTTTATTCCCCAGCTCTTGCACTGCATGGCTAGCAGTACTAGATGCCAGCAACTTTCCCTGGCACAGCAGTTGGAGGCAGAAAGCTGCCAGTTAGAGTCCTTCTGCTACGGTTTGAGTGTCCTCCAAAGACTCACATGTTGGGGGCTTAGTCTCCACCCAGGATGATGTTAGTATAGTGGAATATGCATATTATCTCAGCGCCCAGAAAGCCTAAGTTACATAGTGAGACCCTGTAAGCATACTGGCTGCTCTTCCAGAGGACCCTGGTTCAATTCCCAACACACACATGGTGGCTCACAACTGTCTGTAACTCTGGTCCCAAGAGATTCAATTCCCCTTTTCTGACCTTTTTGAGAACCAGACATTCACGTGGTACGCATATATACATACAGTCAAAATACCCATACATAGTGAAAAGAAAAAAATGGGAGGGGGTGTTTACTTCAGCAGTCCGGAGGCAAGCTTTCTGAAGTCAAGCCTGGTCTGGTCTACATAAGAATTTCCAGACCCATTAGAGCTACACTTTGAGAATCTGTCTCAAAGACAAAACAAAACAAAAAACAAAACGAAGTTGTGTTGTAAGAAATTCTAAGGTTTCTAGGCAGTGGTGGCGCATGCCTTTAATCCCAGCACTTGGGAGGCAGAGGCAGGTGGATTTCTGAGTTCGAGGCCAGCCTGGTCTACAGACTGAGTTCCAGGACAGCCAGGGCTACACAAAGAAACCCTGTCTCAAAAACAAAACAAAACAAAACAAAACAAAAACAAACAAAAAACCAAAACCAAAACCAAAACAAAACAAAAAAAAGAAGAAGAAATTCTAAGGTTAATTGATAAGGTGCCATTAGAAGGGCTAGGAAATCCTGCTCTCTTTTTTCTTATCTGGCAATGTGATGGCTTGCTCCCACACATTTTCACAATCACCATGAGGTGGATATCAACAAAGGGAATTCTTACTATAGTCTGTCCTATGTTGTCTGGGATTTCACATTCAAAAATGTGAGCTATATAAGCCTTAAAGGGGGCTTAATTATTCTTTATGTGTGTGTGTGCTTGCCTATATGTGTGTGCACCACATATATGCAGGTGCCTTTGGATTCAGAAGAAGGCATCAGTTCCCCTGGAAACAGAGTCACAAGCAGTAGTGAGCCACTTGGTGTGATTGCTAGGAACAGGACCCAGGTCCTCTGCAAGAGTGGAAAGTACTCATGACTGCTGAACCCTCTCTCCAGATGTTAAGCTTATTCTTTTTAACATTAGCCTACCTTAGGCAGGTCTTTACAGGAAAAAAAAACCTAACTAATAAACCTCCCTTGAATTGCCTTCTTTAGCATCTTAGAGAGCGACTTTCTGCAAAGTTTCTAAAAGCAGATTTCCAGCAAGTTCTACCGTTTGATATATACCACATTGCTTCCAGTAAAGCCTGGGTTTCAGCTATGAGTACAGGGTGGCAAAACCCTTGAGGGAACCACCAGTTCCTCTTGACTATTAGTCAGAGAGAGAGACAGAGACTGATAGAGACAGAGAAATAACAATTTTGATCGTGTTTGTACTTTTCAGTGCTTTCTTGAGTATATGACATACTTTGAGATAGGATTCTTACTATGTAGCCCAGGCCAGCCTGGAACTCTGAGATCTCTCTGCCTCTTAAGTGCTGGGACTAAAGGTATCTACCATCACTCCTGGTTATTACATATATTAATAATAGCATAATGTCCTTTTCTTCCTATTCTATCATCTATGTCATTTTCTTGGTTTACCAGATAGGTGCTTATCTTTTTCTCCGTCTTTGCATGCCTGAAAATTTTACTTTGCACTATAGTTTATCTTTCATTATTAATAATAACTATCATTATTTGTTGTTCTGAAAATTGGACCTATGGCCTTTATAAATTTTTTATTATAATAGTTATTTACCTGTGTGTGTGTGTGTGTGCCAAGAGTCAGTTCTCTCTTTCCACCATGTAGGCCCCAGAGATCAAACTCAAGTCATCTGACTTGGAACCAGGAGCCTCATCTGCTGAACCATCTACCAGGTGACCTTGCACATGCTGGGCAAATGCTCTGTCACTGAGCCTATACCCTAGCCATATGCCTGATAACTTTTGTTGGATAGCAGACATGAATACCACCTTTTTTGGTGCTGGATTTTTCATATTTAAATTTTGGTTTGGTTTTGATTTGGGACACTGATCCATGCATGGGGTGATTTTGTTTTGTTTTGTTGTTATGTTTTGTTTTGTTGTTTCTTTTCATTCAAACTAATGAAGATTATGCCTCTTGATTCTAACACCTAGTCTGTGAAATTTCCTCACCTGTGAATGCTCATCAAAATTCAACTGGAGACTTGAAAGCCACCCAGTAGAGGTCTCCCAGGCTTGCTTTGTCTGTGCAAGAATTGCCTCTGTGTTACTCTGTACTGTTGTGAGAGTCCTAGCTGCCATTATCTTCTAAACTCAGAGGGAACCACCAGTTCCTCTTGACTATTACTCAGAAATCTCCTAAGGAACAGGAGAGAGACAGAGACAGAGAGAGAATATTATCCATTACCTATATTATCATATTAGATTGGCAGCTGGCATGAACTAAATATATAGCCATAGTGTCAATCTCAGATTAGAAAAATCTCACTAGTTACTCAGTCGAGGAAACTGGAAGCCTTAAAACAGGTCAGACCAATAACACAGTTGAATCTTAAAGCTGCAGGCTTGCAAGATCACTGGAGGGTCACTGCTGCCAACTCCCCAATCCAAGGTTGAATGATTTGAGCCTGAGATCTATGGGAGGTGGTGGCAGCAACGATAAGATGTGTCCACTCAAGCAAGGTCAAGTTATGCATGCTTCCCCTTGCACTTTTCCTAAGTGTGTTGTTGTTATTAGTTACATTTAATCTTTGATAATATCTGAAATGTATACAATGCATTCTGATTACTCTCACCCTCCACTCTCTTCTCCATCCTATCCTTGTCAACCCTCCTCCTCACCACAATTCCCTTTCCTACATCCATGTCTCTCTTTTTCTCTTTTAATGTTTTGTGTATAACCACGGCCATCTGTGTGACCATGGGTGTGGAGCCTGGTGGGCTCATCAGTAAGTACACAACTGAAGACAATCACCCCACCCCCTGCAAGAGTCTGTCGGCTATGAGACAGGGTCTTATTATATGTACCATTTGACCTCAGGTCTCACTCTATAAACAAGCTGACCTCAAGCTTACAGTGATCCTCCTGCTTCCACCTCCCTAGTGCTAGGAGGGTTAAAGGTGTGTGCCACTGTGCCTACCCCCTCACTTTTGTTTGGATGGCACCACCCGCATTCAGGGCAGGTTTTCCTGACTCCGTTTCACTGACCCACATGCCAATGACTCAGCAAACAGCCAGAAGTATACTTTACCAATTTTCAAGGTGCCTCTCACTGCAGTGAGGTTGACATCCAGGATTAATCACCATGCCCTCTCTGCACCACTTCTGGAAACCCTCCAAACCATCATGATTCATTCTCCCCAGGAGCACAATATCACACTTCCTGTGGCCTCAGATCTGGAAACTTTTGTTTCACATATACTATCTGGGTTTTTTTTTTTTTTTTTTTTTTTTTTTTTTTGTTCAAGACAATAGAGTAATCTACTCCTTGTTACTTCCTCACGCAAAGAAACAAAATTTCTTCTTCTAATCTGCATTGTGAGATTTTGGCTTCTAGAACACAATGTTCACTCATTCATATAAACCATCTATATTCACAACATCTCTGAAAGTTGGGGGGGGGTCACTTTGCTGTCCTAATTGGAACATAGATGCTCTTTGTTTTTTGTTCTTTGTTTTTGACAATACTGCAGCTTTCTCAAACCATTGCTGTTCTTTTTCTCCCACCAGTAATTCTAAAATGATGAGACCTTCTGGTACTTCATGTATGATGCCCCCAACCACACATACCAGAACATGCTCCCTCCCTCCTAGGGAAATCCCACTGCTCTGCATGCAGTGCCCACAGAGTCATAAAAGGGTGGAAGCCAGAAAAGGGCTTTGGACTTAGTCTTGTGAGGTCACTGTGTGGGCATTGGTGATTGAAGTCAGGTCCTCTGGAAGAGAACTCTTAATTGCTGTGCTATCTCTCTAATGCCAGACAAGACCTCTTTTTTTAAAAAAATATTTTTTTCCATTTTTTATTAGGTATTTAGCTCATTTACATTTCCAATGCTATCCCAAAAGTCCCCCATACCCACCCACCCCCACTCCCCTACCCGCCCACTCCCCCTTTTTGGCCCTGGCGTTCCCCTGTTCTGGGGCATATTAAGTTTGCGTGTCCAATGGGCCTCTCTTTCCAGTGATGGCCGACTAGGCCATCTTTTGATACATATGCAGCTAGAGTCAAGAGCTCCGGGGTACTGGTTAGTTCATAATGTTGATCCACCTATAGGGTTGCAGATCCCTTTAGCTCCTTGGGTACTTTCTCTAGTTCCTCCATTGGGAGCCCTGTGATCCATCCATTAGCTGACTGTGAGCATCCACTTCTGTGTTTGCTAGGCCCCGGCATAGTCTCACAAGAGACAGCTACATCTGGGTCTTTTCGATAAAATCTTGCTAGTGTATGCAATGGTGTCAGCGTTTGGATGCTGATTATGGGGTGGATCCCTGGATATGGCAGTCTCTACATGGTCCATCCTTTCATCTCAGCTCCAAACTTTGTCTCTGTAACTCCTTCCAAGGGTGTTTTGTTCCCACTTCTAAGGAGGGGCATAGTGTCCACACTTCAGTCTTCATTTTTCTTGAGTTTCATGTGTTTAGGAAATTGTATCTTATATCTTGCGTATCCTAGGTTTTGGGCTAATATCCACTTATCAGTGAGTACATATTGTGTGAGTTCCATTGTGAATGTGTTACCTCACTCAGGATGATGCCCTCCAGGTCCATCCATTTGGCTAGGAATTTCATAAATTCATTCTTTTTAATAGCTGAGTAGTACTCCATTGTGTAGATGTACCACATTTTCTGTATCCATTCCTCTGTTGAGGGGCATCTGGGTTCTTTCCAGCTTCTGGCTATTATAAATAAGGCTGCTATGAACATAGTGGAGCATGTGTCCTTCTTACCAGTTGGGGCATCTTCTGGATATATGCCCAGGAGAGGTATTGCTGGATCCTCCGGTAGTACTATGTCCAATTTTCTGAGGAACCGCCAGACTGATTTCCTGAGTGGTTGTACAAGCCTGCAATCCCACCAACAATGGAGGAGTGTTCCTCTTTCTCCACATCCTCGCCAGCATCTGCTGTCACCTGAATTTTTGATCTTGGCCATTCTGACTGGTGTGAGGTGGAATCTCAGGGTTGTTTTGATTTGCATTTCCCTGATGATTAAGGATGTTGAACATTTTTTCAGGTGCTTCTCTGCCATTCGGTATTCCTCAGGTGAGAATTCTTTGTTTAGCTCGGAGCCCCATCTTTTAATGGGGTTATTTGATTTTCTGGAGTCCACCCTCTTGAGTTCTTTATATATGTTGGATATTAGTCCCATATCTGATTTAGGATAGGTAAAGATCCTTTCCCAATCTGTTGGTGGTCTTTTTGTCTTATTGACGGTGTCTTTTGCCTTGCAGAAACTTTGGAGTTTCATTAGGTCCCATTTGTCAATTCTCGATCTTACAGCACAAGCCATTGCTGTTCTGTTCAGGAATTTTCCCCTGTGCCCATATCTTCAAGGCTTTTCCCCACTTTCTCCTCTATAAGTTTCAGTGTCTCTGGTTTTATGTGAAGTTCTTTGATCCATTTAGATTTGACCTTAGTACAAGGAGATAAGTATGGATCGATTCGCATTCTTCTACATGATAACAACCAGTTGTGCCAGCACCAATTGTTGAAAATGATGTCTTTCTTCCACTGGATGGTTTTAGCTCCCTTGTCGAAGATCAAGTGACCATAGGTGTGTGGGTTCATTTCTGGGTCTTCAATTCTATTCCATTGGTCTACTTGTCTGTCTCTATACCAGTACCGTGCAGTTTTTACCACAATTGCTCTGTAGTAAAGCTTTAGGTCAGGCATGGTGATTCCACCAGAGGTTCTTTTATCCTTGAGAAGAGTTTTTGCTATCCTAGGTTTTTTGTTATTCCAGATGAATTTGCAAATTACTCCTTCTAATTCGTTGAAGAATTGAGTTGGAATTTTGATGGGGATTGCATTGAATCTGTAGATTGCTTTTGGCAAGATAGCCATTTTTACAATATTGATCCTGCCAATCCATGAGCATGGGAGATCTTTCCATCTTCTGAGATCTTCTTTAATTTCTTTCTTCAGAGACTTGAAGTTTTTATCATACAGATCTTTCACTTCCTTAGTTAGAGTCACGCCGAGATATTTTATATTATTTGTGACTATTGAGAAGGGTGTTGTTTCCCTAATTTCTTTCTCAGCCTGTTTATTCTTTGTGTAGAGAAAGGCCATTAACTTGTTTGAGTTAATTTTATATCCAGCTACTTCACCGAAGCTGTTTATCAGGTTTAGGAGTTCTCTGGTGGAATTTTTAGGGTCACTTATATATACTATCATATCATCTGCAAAAAGTGATATTTTGACTTCCTCCTTTCCAATTTGTATCCCCTTGATCTCCTTTTGTTGTCGAATTGCTCTGGCTAATACTTCAAGTACTATGTTGAAAAGGTAGGGAGAAAGTGGGCAGCCTTGTCTAGTCCCTGATTTTAGTGGGATTGCTTCCAGCTTCTCTCCATTTACTTTGATGTTGGCTTCTGGTTTGGTGTAGATTGCTTTTATCATCTTTAGGTATGGGCCTTGAATTCCTGATCTTTCCAGAACTTTTATCATGAATGGGTGTTGGATCTTGTCAAATGCTTTTTCTGCATCTAACGAGATGATCATGTGGTTTTTGTCTTTGAGATTGTTTATATAATGGATTACATTGATGGATTTTCGTATATTAAACCATCCCTGCATCCCTGGAATAAAACCTACTTGGTCAGGATGGACGATTGCTTTAATGTGTTCTTGGATTCGGTTAGCGAGAATTTTATTGAGGATTTTTGCATCAATATTCATAAGAGAAATTGGTCTGAAGTTCTCTATCTTTGTTGGCTCTTTCTGTGGTTTAGGTATCAGAGTAATAGTGGCTTCATAAAATGAGTTGGGTAGAGTACCTTCTACTTCTATCTTGTGAAAAAGTTTGTGCAGAACTGGAATTAGATCTTCTTTGAAGGTCTGATAGAACTCTGCACTAAACCCGTCTGGTCCTGGGCTTTTTTTGGCTGGGAGACTATTTATAACTGCTTCTATTTCTTTAGGGGATATGGGACTGTTTAGAAGGTCAACTTGATCCTGATTCAACTTTGGTACCTGGTATCTGTCCAGAAATTTGTCCATTTCGTCCAGGTTTTCCAGTTTTGTTGAGTATAGCCTTTTGTAGAAGGATCTGATGGTGTTTTGGATTTCTTCAGGATCTGTTGTTATGTCTCCCTTTTCAGTTCTGATTTTGTTAATTAGGATTTTGTCTCTGTGCCCTCTAGTGAGTCTAGCTAAGGGTTTATCTATCTTGTTGATTTTCTCAAAGAACCAACTCCTCGTTTGGTTAATTCTTTGAATAGTTCTTCTTGTTTCCACTTGGTTGATTTCACCCCTGAGTTTGATTATTTCCTGCCGTCTACTCCTCTTGGGTGAATTTGCTTCCTTTTTTTCTAGAGCTTTTAGATGTGTTGTCAAGCTGCTAGTATGTGCTCTCTCCCGTTTCTTCTTGGAGGCACTCAGAGCTATGAGTTTCCCTCTTAGAAATGCTTTCATTGTGTCCCAAAGGTTTGGGTACGTTGTGGCTTCATTTTCATTAAACTCTAAAAAGTCTTTAATTTCTTTCTTTATTCCTTCCTTGACCAAGGTATCATTGAGAAGAGTGTTGTTCAGTTTCCACGTGAGTGTTGGCTTTCTGTTATTTTTTTTGTTATTGAAGATCAGCCTTAGTGCATGGTGATCTGATAGGATACATGGGACAATTTCAATATTTTTGAATCTGTTGAGGCCTGTTTTGTGACCTATTATGTGGTCAATTTTGGAGAAGGTACCATGAGGTGCTGAGAAGAAGGTATATCCTTTTGTTTTAGGATAAAATGTTCTGTAGATATCTGTCAGATCCATTTGTTTCATCACTTCTGTTAGTTTCAGTGTGTCCCTGTTTAGTTTCTGTTTCCATGATCTGTCCATTGGTGAAAGTGGTGTGTTGAAGTCTCCCACTATTATTGTGTGAGGTGCAATGTGTGCTTTGAGCTTTACTAAAGTTTCTTTAATGAATGTGGCTGCCCTTGTATTTGGAGCATATATATTCAGAATTGAGAGTTCCTCTTGGAGGATTTTACCTTTGATGAGAAGGAAGTGCCCCTCCTTGTCTTTTTTGATGACTTTGGGTTGTAAGTCAATCTTATCAGATATTAGGATGGCTACTCCAGCTTGTTTCTTCATACCATTTGCTTGGAAAATTGTTTTCCAGCCTTTTATTCTGAGGTAGTGTCTATCTTTTTCTCTGAGATGTGTCTCCTGTAAGCAGCAAAATGTTGGGTCTTGTTTGTGTAGCCAGTTTGTTAGTCTATGTCTTTTTATTGGGGAGTTGAGACCATTGATGTTAAGAGATATTAAGGAAAAGTAATTGTTGCTTCCTGTTATTTTTGTTGTTAAAGTTGGCATTCTGTTCTTGTGGCTGTCTTCTTTTAGGTTTGTTGAGGAATTACCTTCTTGTTTTTTCTAGGGCGTTGTTCCCATTCTTGTATTGTTTTTTTTTCTGTTATTATCCTTTGAAGGGCTGGATTCGTGGAGAGATAATGTGTGAATTTGGTTTTGTCGTGGAATACTTTGGTTTCTCCATCTATGGTAATTGAGAGTTTCTCTTAGTGTCTGTATAACATCTGTTCAGGCTCTTCTGGCTTTCATAGTCTCTGGTGAAAAATCTGGTGTAATTCTGATAGGCCTGCCTTTGTATGTTACTTGACCTTTTTCCCTTACTGCTTTTAGTATTCTATCTTTATTTAGTGCATTTGTTGTTCTGATTATTATGTGTCGGGAGGAATTTCTTTTCTGGTCCAGTCTATTTGGAGTTCTGTAGGCTTCTTGTATGTTCATAGGTATCTCTTTCTTTATATTTGGGAAGTTTTCTTCAATAATTTTGTTGAAGATGTTTGCTGGTCCTTTGAGTTGAAAATCTTCATTCTCATCCACTCCTATTATGCGTAGGTTTGGTCTTCTCATTGTGTCCTGGATTTCCTGGATATTTTGAGTTAGGATCTTTTTGCATTTTCCATTTTCTTTGATTGTTGTGCCGATGTTCTCTATGGAATCTTCTGCACCTGAGATTCTCTCTTCCATCTCTTGTATTCTGTTGCTGATGCTCAAATCTATGGTTCCAGATTTCTTTCCTAGGATTTCTATCTCCAGTGTTGCCTCACTTTGAGTTTTCTTTATTGTGTCTACTTCCCTTTTTAGGTCTAGTATGGTTTTGTTCATTTCCATCACCTGTTTGTATGTTTTTTCCTCTTTTTCTGTAAGGACTTCTACCTGTTTGATTGTGTTTTCCTGTTTTTCTTTAAGGACTTGTAACTCTTTAGCAGTGTTCTCCTGTATTTCTTTAAGTGATTTATTAAAGTCCTTCTTGATGTCCTCTACCATCATCATGAGATATGCTTTTAAATCTAGGTCTAGGTTTTCGGGTGTGTTGGGGTGCCCTGGACTGGGCGAAGTGGGAGTGCTGGGTTCTGATGATGGTGAGTGGTCTTGGTTCCTGTTAGTAGGATTCCTATGTTTACCTTTCGCCATCTGGTAATCTCTGGAGTTAGTAGTTATAGTTGACTCTGTTTAGAGATTGTTCTTCTGGTGATTCTGTTACCGTCTATCAGCAGACCTGGGAGACAGATTCTCTCCTCTGAGTTTCAGTGCTCAGAGCACTCTCTACTGGCAAGCTCTCTTGCAGGAAAGGTGCGCAGATATCTTGTTTTTGGACCTCCTCCTGGTCGAAGAAGAAGGCCCAAAACAGGGCCTTTCTCAGAAGCTGTGTTGCTTTGGCAGTTCCCAGAAGCTGTCAGCTTCTGTGGTGCAGACTCTCACCTGTGCAGACTAAATTCCTAAGTTCCAGGGAGTCCTGGAACCAGGATGGCGACCGCTGCTGCTGAGGCTGAGGCCGCCTCCCGAGCCTGTCCTCTGGTCCGGACGGTGGCCGGCTGTCTGCGGCCCGCCAAGGGTGCTGCCTCAGCGGCTCTGTGCTTCCGCCTGTCCCAGAGGCTGTCCGGTTCTCTGGCGCACCCTCTCACCTGTTCAGACTAATTTCCTGACCTCTTTTTTTTTTAAGTATTTATTTATTTTATGTATGTGAGTACACTGTAGCTGTACAAATGGTTGTGAGCCTTCATGTGGTTGCTGAGAATTGAATTTTTAGGACCTCTGCTAACTCCGGTCAACTCTGCTCGCTCTGTCCCTCCTTGCTCCAGCCCAAAGACTTATTTATTATTATACATGAGGACACTGTTGCTGTCTTCAGATATACCAGAAGAGGGCGTCAGATCTCATTACAGATGGTTGTGAACCACCATGTGGTTGCTGGGTTTGAACTCAGGACCTCTGGAAGAGCAGTCAGTGCTCTTAACTGCTGAGCCATCTTTCCAGCCCCCAAAACCTCTTTTTTTTCTTTAAGATTTTTTTTTTAATGTAAGTACACTGTCATTGTCTCAAGACATACCAGAAGAGGGTGTCGGATTCCATTGTGGGCCACCATGTGGTTGCTGGGAATTGAACTTAGGATCTCTGGAAGAGCAGTCAGTGCTCTTAACCACTGAGCCATCTCTCCAGCTCCAGACAAAACCTCTTGATTACTCCTACCATTCAGACTCCTCCTTTTGAGTATTTTATTCTTGAGTTCCCATGTTCAGGCTTTTTTTAAAAAATGCATGTGCTCCTGTGTGTATATGTTTTCATGTGTGTGTGTGTGTGTGTGTGTGTGTGTGTGTGTGTGTGTGTGTGTTTATTGCATGTGTACACATAGAAAAAACACACATTGATATCAGGTGCTTGGTGAGATGGCTCAGTGGGTAAGAGCACCCGACTGCTCTTCCAAAGGTCCAGAGTTCAAATCCCAGCAACCACATGGTGGCTCACAACCATCTGTAATGAGATCTGATGCCCTCTTCTGGCGTGTCTGAAGACAGCTACAGTGTACTTACATATAATAAATAAATAAATCTTAAAAAAAAAAAAAGATAGGGCTGATATCAGGTGCTTTCCTTGATTGCTCTCCATCTTTTTGAGACAGGATCTCTCACTGGAACTGGAACTCACTGATTGGCTAGGATGACTGGCCAATCAGCTCCACAGATCCTCCTATCTTTATCTCTCAACCCCCAGCACTGGGCTCATGGAGGCCATGCTCAGCTTATAGTGAGAGCTAGGGGTCCAGACTCAGGTCCCCATGCTTCGGTGGCAGGTACTTTATCAAGAGAGCCATCTCTCCAGTCCCATTGTCCAGAGTGTTTGATGATTTAACTGATTATAGATTCAAAGTCCACATTCTAATTGTTTGCCTCTCTACTAATATTGTATTACTCTGCATCTGCCACAAATTCCCACAGTTATATTGTAGGCCTTATGATTAACAATATCATCAGCCCCTTCGTTTTATTCATTGAAGGTTACAACTCTCCTCCTCCTAGCTCAGCTCACCTTTTGTATTAACCAGAGTTCTCCAGACAAACAGAATGAATATAGGCATGTAAATACATACTTCCTAACTTACAGGGGTTACATCCTAGCAAATCCAGAATCACTTGAAAATATCATAGGTCAAGAGGCATTTAATGTACCTCACCTACTAAATGTCACAGCTTAGTATTACAGTAGCTTAGAACATTATTTCCCCTCACAATTACATGGCTGACTGGAAGCTACAGCTAACTCACTAATACCTAGCATGAGAAAGATTATACTGCATATTGCTAACCCAAAAAAAGGTCAAAATTTAAAATTCCAAGTAAAATTTCTACTGAGAGCATATTCCTTTCATATCATAGTGGAAAAGGAGTAAATTGGGACATCATAAATTTAGGGCCATTTGGGGAGGGAGAGAGAGAGAGAGAGAGAGAGAGAGAGAGAGAGAGAGAGAGAGACCCATGGAGACAGAGAATGGGAGAAAGGTTATAAGAAATTAGCTACCACAATTAATGGGAAGAAAGCCCTAAGAGAGTGAGTCAGAGAACTGGAAACTTACATTTGAAGGTCTGGGACCCCAGAGAACCATGGATGTAAGTCCTAGCCACAAAATGACAAGCTTGAGTTCTAGGAAGAGCTAATGTTTCAGTGTGAGTCCAAAGGCATGAAAAACAATGTCCCAATTGAAGTATTCAAGTATCCTGCATTTTGAGAAGGGATCATCTTTTTCTTCTAGTCAGACCTTCAACTGGTTGATCAAATGAGGTTCACCCATTAGGGATTGCAATGTGCTAAGTTAACCAGTATTCTCATCCCAGCACTCCATTTAATAGTGTCTATTACCATAACACTAAAAACAATGCTTGACCAATCAAGTTAATACACAAAGCTAACCAAACAAGCCTGTCTATTAACAACTTGACACCCATACACATCACCTTAAACCAGTATGTAATCTTCAAAAAAAATGAAGTTAATAACAATTAGTTGCACCAGATAGTAGCAGCACACAGGAGTCAGAAACAAGCAGATCTCTGTGAGTTTGAGACTAGCCTGGTCTACACACAGAGTTCTAAGACATCCAGGGTTACACAGCGAAACCTAATCTCAAAAAATAAAAAATAAAATAAAATGGGTGTGGTTGTGCACACCTGTAATCCTAGCACTTGGGAAACTAAAGCAGAAGAATAGAGTCTGAGACAAGTTTGTGCTACATAATAAGGCCATAATTTCTACTACCCACCAAAAAGGACAAGAACAGTAATGACCTAACCACTTGTGATGGCTAATCTTGATCATCTACCTGGGCAGAGAGAACCTCTATCAAAGTGATCTGTGGGGCATTCTCTTGATTGCTAATTGATATAGGAGGCCCAGATCCTGGGCTGTCTAATCAAGGTAGCTGAAGATGAGCAAAGGAGCAAGCCAGTAAGCAGTGTTCCTCCATGGCCTCTGCTTTAGTTCCTTCTTCTAGGTTCCTGCATGAAATCCTGCCCTGTCTTCCTTTTTCTTCCCAAGATGCTTTTGGTCAATATCTTTTATCATGTTGTAACTATTCTGTTATAAAAAGGGAAGGTTCTCAATTGTTTTCTCTTCTTTTTATAAAACATAGTTTAAATACATTTTATGTTCAGAAATGTTTTGCATGCGTGCATGTCTGTGCACCATGTGCATGAGGGGGTCAGATGCCCTGGCTTATAGATTTCAGTTGCCATGTGGTTGCTGGGAACTAAATCCAGGTCCTCTGGAAGAGCAGCCAGTGCTCTCTAATCACTGACCCATATCTCCAGCCCCTATTTTATATTCTTAAATCCAATAACAAATATTGATATAAAATTAATACAGCTAATGGTAATGATAAGGATAAGAGAGGGAAGAAAACAAAGATACTTGATGCATAGATAATAAATACACATCACAATAAGGAGGAAATAATGATTATAACTAAGTTCTTGGTTATATGTAGTATTCATAATTACCTTCCATTTTCTACTCATCCTTTCAACTGCCCACAGTTCTTTACCTTCATTTCTGAAGGGCGTGAGCCATTGGTAGTCCTGTCTGGATTAAGCTGTTGTAGTTTTCCATTGACCTTAGTCAAAGTTGTGGAAACACTCAGAAATTCTCTGAGTGATCCCCTGTATTCCAGAATACATTTCCTTATCTCCCTTTAGTGATCAGATCAGCCACTCCAGCACACACCATAATTTCTTTCCTTGCCTATTAACTCGAGCACAAGGAACCCAAAGTGGCTGGGTACCATTTTTCACTAGTAGGGCAATGGAATGCTCTGTCTCTGGTGGAAGAATTCATTCCTGTAAAGTAAGGTCTCGAGGTAGCAGGAATAGGGAGCACCTCTTATGATTAAGGCAAGCTGACACATGGAATTAGCATTTATAGCCTGCAATTTATATCGGAACCAACTGTTTTTCTCTGCTCATGCATTCTGATTACCTTCTCTCAATCCTCTCACTTCCCTCTCATTCCTATTATTCCCCTTCCCATCTCTGCCGGTCCTTTCCCCAGATTCATGACTTTGAATTTAGTTTAGTGACTCCTTTAGTTTAACCAGGACCATCTGTGTGGCCATTGGATTGAAACTGTCTTTTGGAGCCTGGTGGGGTCATCAGTGGATACACAACTGAATGGAGTGACTATCCCTCTCCCTGAATTTATCAACAAATAGGTCAGCAGTGTGAGATAATATTCCATCGAGTCTCTCCTCCATTCATGCCTACAGTCATCTGCAATTGCTGTGAACTTGTGATCTCAAATACCTGGGTCTTGCCCACAAGACGCCATTTTGTACTGCTTCTCTATATCTTCTGGCTCTTACATTTTTTTTCTGACTCCTCTTCTGCAATGTTCCCTATGCCACGAGTCTCTTTATTCACAGCCATTCACTGGGAAAAGGCTTCTGTGATTAAAACTCAGAGTAGCACTTACCTATGAATACAAACATATTTAGAATATAAAAATATTTAGAAGGCAGTTTTCTACTATGTCCATTTACCTAGAGAACAATATTAAGGTCCCTCTTATAGCCAGATCTCTACTCTATTTTTTAAGATTTTATTTTATTTATTTATTTAGGTTTTAAAACAAAACAAAACAGAGTTTATCTGTGTATCCCTTGTTGTCCTGGAACTAAGTCTGTAGAGCATACTGGCCTCTAAGTTGGATACCTGCCTGTCTCTGCCTCCTGAGTGCTGGGATTTAAGGTATGTGCCCCCACTTCCCAGCTATGGTTCACTTTATTTTTTATTATGTATATGTGTGTCTCCATGGATGTCCCTCTCCCTCTCCCTCCCCCGACTGTGTGTGTGTCTCTGTATATGTGTCTATACCTGTGTGTCTGTCTTTCTGCCTGCCTGCCTGTGTGTTTGTGTGTGTATGAGGTTCATGGGATCCTCCTGGAGCTTAAATTACACATAGTTGTGAACAGCCTGACATGAGTGCTGGGAACTTATATTCTCGACAAGAGTAGTACATGCTTCTAACCATCGAGCCAGGCATGGATTTCTGCCTACAGCGTAGATCTCAAATCTAATTTATAGCAGTAGTGCCACTATTGCACATGTGGGAGCATCTTGCCTGGCAGGTTGATATTAGTATGTAATGGCTCATAGCTGGGCAACACTGTCTCCCCAGCAACCTGCATAGCACCTTATGCCACCATAAAAGATAGCTGGCAGTGAGGAAGCTTCCAGCTTGGTGGGACCAACTATTTTGAAGATGTTTTAGGACTTTAATCATCTCCACATATTGAACTTAGATAAAATACTGACAACAGAAAAACAATAGATGGAAAGACCCTTCACCAAAGAATTTTTGTTTACTGTTTTACTTTTGAGACGGGATCTCACATAGCTCAGGCTGACAGTGATCTTGAACTCCCAATCCTATCACTCTAAAGTACTAGAATTACATATGCATGCTACCACAACACGTGACCTCTTCACCAAAGATCTCAACACTATAAGGAAAACAGTTTAGACTGAAGAACTGAACACAGAGTTCTCAGAAGAAACACAAAAGATCAATAGGTTTTTTTTTTTTAAGCGCTCAGTATCCGTAGTTATCAGGACAATACAAGTTAAAACTACTCTGAGACCCATTCTCACTCCAGTCAGAATGGCCAACACCAAGAAAACAAATGCTAGTGAGGGTGTGGGCATAGAGGAACCCACAACTATGCTGCCAACTTGTAAACTGGTAGAGCTATCAGGGAAACCAGCATGGAATTTTCTCCAAAAGCCAAAAAATAGACATTCTATATGACCCAGCTATACCACTTCTGGGCATGGACCCTAAGATACTTGCCCATCTATGCTTACCCCTGCTCTATTTATATTAATTAGCAAGAATATGGAGCCAACCAATGAAAATGAGGTATATATACATAATGGAATTTTTTTGAGGCATGGTCTTGCATAGCCCAGGTTGGTCTGAAACTCATTATGTCAATATGTAGTTAGGATGATCATGAACTTTTGACCCATCTACCTCTACCTCTCAAGTGCTGGGGTTACAGGCAAGTGTCATCACCCCTGGTTTTATGTGATGGTGGAGATCAAACCCAGAGCTTCATGCATGATAGGCAAGATCTTTATCAACTGAGCCACATCCCCAGCCCACAACATAATCTTATTGAACCATAAAGTAAAATGAAGTTTGGAGGAAAACAGATGGGAAAGATTATATTAAGTGAGGTAATTCAAGCTCAGAAAGACAAACACCACATGTTCTCTCTTATATGTAGATCCTAGCTTTTGACTTTGATACGTGCATTTATGTAGGAGTGGGTGTGTATAGAGCCCTGAAAACTGTAAAGGAGCCCATGAGTGGAGAAAAATATTCTCTAAGAGGGAGTAGTGGAACACATGTGATATGAAAGTGGAAAGCAAGGTACTGGGAGTGGGAAGGCTCAAGCAAGGGGGAGTGGGTAGAGTGGGGGGATGGTAATCAAAGCTAATGCTGTTTAAATCAACCACAAAGGAATCTCATACTTGATAAGCTAATTAAGAAATAAAAATGTTTAGAAAGAGTTTGAGCAGAAGTGCCCTTGTATGGGTGGATAAAGCTACTCCCCAAAGCTATAGAGTATTTAACAAAAATCCCAGTGCCAATGGTAGGCTCTTTCTTATGAGTTGTTAGGGAGGCTCCTGAGGCCTCCAAAACAACATAAATAATTGCTATTCTTGTTGGTTGTCCACCAGAACTAGATAGTAAGACCCTATTGCTGGGATTGGCTCCATAGGAAAGAATTCATGTCTAAGACTGAAAGCCTATTCAAAAGCCCATGGCTAGGGTGGGGGTGAGGGTCAAAGGCCCTAGTGTGGCAGAAGCTATTGCTGTTACTTTGCTAAATGAACATGATGTGCCTGCCAATCATCTTTTAAATAACTGTGTCTATGCCTGTAGATTAGTGATGCTGTCAGTTTTATCAGAGAAGTTTCTTTTTGCGCTGGTCAGTAGTGACTGCAGAGATTCATAACTAGTCAAAGTACTGAAAGTAAATGGCTCCTGGATGCCCAGCTATAAATGAGGTATCACCCTTTCTAAGACTCAGAGAAACATCAAAGGAGGAACAGTGTCCTGGCTAATTTTATGTCAACTTGACATAACCTAGAGTCATTTGGTAAAGGTGCTCTCAATTGAGAAAATGCTTCCATAAGATTGGACGGTAGGACATTTTCCTAATTTTAGTTATTGATATGGGATGACCTAGACCGTTGTAGGTGGTGCCACCCCTGGGCAGATAGTGTTGGGTTCTATAAAAAGCAGGCTGAGTAAACTATAGAAGCAAGTCACTAAGCAGCACCCCTCCACGGCCGCTGCTTCAGTTCCTGCCTCTAGGTTCCTGCCCTGTGTGAGTGCCTGTCCTGACTTCTCAGTGATGGAATGTAATGTGGACGTGTAGGCTGAAATACACTCTTTTCTTCCCAAGTTGCTTTTGGTCCTGGTGTTTTGCCACAGCAATAGAAATGCTAACTTAGACACAAAGAGTGTGAGAGCTGGAGAAACAGAAAGAAGTGTGGATTGCTGATTTCTAGGCATGATATGGCTGTTGGACGAACAGCACCTGTGGACATCTGTACAAGGTCTTCATAAGATTGGGCCTATCAACATTTGGTCACAGAAGGGGATAACATCCCACCCCTTATCCAAGGCTTTATATGTAGTTAATGGTAGATGGGGGAGGGAGAGACATTTTCTTAATGGTTTAGCTATTGGTAAGGTGCCCATACTCCTATAAGAAATTCATATCCATGCCCTAGTTTTAACAAACCAGTGAAACCTAGTGAAAGTCAGTGGGTCACCACCACCACCACCAAAAAAAGAAGAAGAAGAAGAAGAAGAAGAAGAAGAAGAAGGAGGAGGAGGAGGAGGAGGAGGAGGAGGAGGAGGAGGAAGAGAAGAAAAGAAAAAAACCCATGAAAGTAGAAAGAATGATTAAAAAGAGGAAGAAGACCAACAGGAGTGAATGGGGGTCAAGAAAAGGAAATGTATGAAAATGTCATAATGAAATACAGTTGTGATAGCTAATATTGAATGTCATCTTTAAATGACCTGGGGTCATCTAGAAAATGAGCCTCTGAGCATCCCTGTAAGGCTTGGTTAGAGTCTATGTATGTCTGTAAGGATTATCTAGATTAAGGTAATTGAGGTGTGAAGACCCACGCTAAATGTGAGTAATACCATTCTGTGGCCTGGGTTCTTGGACTGATGGGGCAGATCCTGGGCAATGGAGTAGCTTCTTTCCATTGAGATGACCTGAAGCTGGGAATTAGCAGGAATGAAAACAGAAAGCAAAGATGGAGAATGGTAATGTCTATCTCCAAATAGAGCTTTTATGAGGTAGCAAGAGCTATCTTAAGAGTACTGAGATAGCTCAGTACCATCTTAAAAAAAAAGAAAAAGATAATGATTGAAGACTTAATTCCCAAATTCACGCATTTTGAGGTGGGACCCTTAGGAGGTAATTCTAATTGGATGAAGTCATGAGAGAGTGGGTCCCCATGATGGCATTCATGGTTTTCTCAGAGGAGGAAGAGAGACCCAAACTAGCATATTGGTTTTTCTTGCCATGTGATATCCGTAGCCATGTCATGATATAGCAGGAAGGCCCTCACAGGGTGTTTAACAGATGCTGGTCTCATGCTCTTGAACTTCCTATATCCTAAAATCATGAGACAAATAAGCTATTCTTTGTAAATTACCCAGTTCTTGATAGCTTGTTACAGTAAGAGGAAATGGAGTGAGCCAGTCACTATATTATGAAATGCTCTCTCGTTTGCCTTTGAGACTTCACAACTTGGAATAAGGACTCTCAAAATGACTTACACATTTGCCACCCTTAAAAGAGACACTTAAAAATTAATTTGGAGGTTGGGGGGGGGGGGCTAAAGAAATGACTCAGCAATTAAGAGTGCTTCTCTTCTTCTAAAGGATCTGAGTTTGGTCCCCAGCACCCATATCAGGCAGCTCACAACTGTGACCCCAGCCTCATGTAATCTGATGCTGTGATGGTTGGTTCATGGAATTGATAGCCTAAAACAGAGAAAAAAAAATTCAGTGAGCTAACATCCTCTGACACAGGCTTCCAAACACTTAAGGACACTTATGGGTCAGCAACTCCCAAATATCTCACACTTCACTCTTTGAAAACATAAACCCAAAGTGATCAAGATTCTCATACTACTGAGAAGTAGAACACCAAACAATTCACAGACTTGCACAGCCCTTCCAATAGTCCTGAAATGTGACAAATGGCAATAGTTCCAGCTAATCAAGAATGAGAGGCAGTTGATTCCCCTGAGCCCAGATGCTCAAAGGCAACCTGGAAACACAGTGAGTCCCAAAGTCTTTTAAAAAAAGAGGTGGGGTGAAGTGGTGGTGGTGGAGGTAAGATGACTCAGGATTAAGGTGCTTGCCACCTGTTGTGTCCCGCCAGCAGATCACAGGTCTGGGTTCTAGCCTGGAAAGGCATTTTGGAAACCTGGAAGAGCAGAGGGGCTAGGCAGCGAGATAAAGACAGAACCAAGACAAGGCTCTGCTCAAGGTTCAATTTTACTTTTCCAACACTCCGTTATGAAGGAGTGGGAGGGGCCCGATTTCCACCAAATAATCTTGGAGTAAGGTTGCAGGTGAACACGTGATGGCTTCGGAACAGCAAAGTGGCAAGCTCCAGCAGTGGGCGTGGCAAAACGATTGAGCGGCAAGCTCCACTCCTGACCAAGCAGGTTTCAGACTGGGGGAGGGGAGACTACAGCCACCAAATCTGATCCACAGGACCACATGGTTGAAAGAGAGAATCATGTGCTGTCCTTTGACCACCACACACATGCCAAGGTATACATAAATCTGTAAACATAATACATAAATTAAAATTTTAAAAGAGACCCAAAGTCTTACATTTCCCCTTGTAATTCCAGCCTTCTGTCATGGATGGGGAATAGTCTAGGTGGTTTCTGTGACATGGTTGCTGTTTTCCCCCTCAAGCCAGAGAGTAGGCCTTCTCCAGACTTTGTGAATGTCTGGTGATATACTTATAAGTCCCTGTAGTGGTTTGGATGAGAATGATGCCCATGTGCTCAGATATTTGAACCCTTGGACCCCAGTTGGTAACACTGTTTGGAGAGGTTTGGGCGAGGCCTTGTTGGACGAAGTATATCATCAGAGGTAGACTTTGAGAGTTAAAAGCCCCAAGCCACTCCCAGGTCACTCTCTCTACTTCACTCTTGTAGTTGAGATTTGAGCACTTAGCTCCTTGTTCTTGTTACCATGCCTACTATTTGGTGCCATGTCTCCCTATTGTAATAGACTCTTATCTCTCTGGAACTTAATCACTACCACCACCACCCCCACACACACACACCACCACCACCACCAGAAAAACAAAACAAAACAAAACAAAACCAAAAACCAAAAACCAAACAAACAAAAAAACCCTCTTTTTTCTATAGGCTGCTTTGGTCATAGTGTTTTATATTTTTATATTAATTTATTTTATGTGTAGTAAGTGTTGTGCCTGCATGTATGTATATGCACAACATGTGTGCTTGATACCTACAGAGGTCAGAAAAAGGCACCAGATCTCCTGGAACTGGAGTTGCAGACAGTTGTAAGCCACCATGTGGGTGCTGGGGACTGGACTCAGATTCTCTGCATGTGCTTCTAATCTCTGACCTATCTGTCTAGGCCCTTGATCAACATATTTTATCACCACAACAGAAAAGCAACTAATACATTCCCCTTAACACCAGCCCCTACATGCCCTCCACTGTCTTCCTAGCCTGTCATCAGCCCCCCAAAATTCTTGTTCCTGTAACTGCATCTAGCATCCAATGGCTTCAGCCTCATTTAGGCAAATGCTCTGGTCTTGTATGTCCCCATAGTCCCTCCATATTTCATGACTCTTTCCTGTGATGTTTGACCTCAGATAGTTTATTCATGTTCTCATAAATTTCTTTGCTCATTTCTTTTTCTTTCTTTCTTTCTTTCTTTCTTTCTTTCTTTCTTTCTTTCTTTCTTTCTTTCTTTCTTTCTTCCTTCCTTCCTTTCTCTCTCTCTCCCCCTTCCTTCCTTCCTTCCTTCCCCCCCTCTCTCTTTTTCTTTCCTTTTTTTTGTGAAGAAGATAAGTTCATTTTCTTTAGTTCCTTACATATCTACATGGAAACCAGAAGTCTTTTCATATCTTCCTGATCTTCAAAACCATTCATTCTCTCTTTCATCTGATTCTTCAAGCACTGTCTGTGTGTTTACTGGTTTTTTTTTTAACTTGTTTTTTTTTTCTTCTTTTTTTTTGTTTACTGGTTTTTGTGTTCCATATAGTAAAGTCTGAATTTCTTAATGGATTTTTGTTATGTCTCTAGTGTTTGATATCCTTAGCTATCAGAGAAATGCATATTAAAACTACATTGATATTTTCTATTACCCCCCGTCAAAATGGCAGGCTAATAAAAGACAACAGATGCTCAGGAGTGTGTGGGTAATAGAATCCTTATACACTGTTGGTGGGAGTGCAAAATGATACATCTGCTATGGACATCAGTGTGGTGGTTCCCTGATAAAAAACTGGAAATAGATTGGCTATATGACCCAGCTCTACCACCCCTGGGCAGATGCCCAAAGGACTCTATTTCCTACCACAGAGACACATGCTCATCCCTGTTTTTAGCTAATCACACAGCTAAGCCATGGAAACAGTCTAATTGTCCACCACCTATGCAACACAGAGTTTTATTCAGCTGTAAAGAATAATTAAATTATGTATTTGCAGGTAAATTGATGGAACCGGAGAATAATCCAGATCCAGAAAGACAAACATTTTGGCCCAAAAATACAAAATAGCACACTGAGATTAATTTGGAGTACCTTTACAACCCAGGTACTCACTCTTCATGGATCATTCAGCTTGCTTTTTTAAACAACCCAGGAGTCCAGGGTTGGCACTGCCCACAGTAGAGCTGGCCTTCCAGATCAATCATTGTTCACCAGAACTTGATGATAAAACCCTATTGCTGAAGACACTACAAATTTTGGACAGAGGATATGAAGAACTCAGCTAGTACTGCCTCAGATGCTTCCTACCTAATGGCTTTCATATACTGAAAGGTGTTATGTAGGCTACTGGGGGCTGGGGAGTCATCAACAGTCATATCCAGCTGTGAACTCTGTGAACAACAATAATGACCAGTATGTCAAGGTATGCCTGTGAGTATAATGGCAGCACAGATATTTGAGGGTAGCCAGCAACTTTCTGGTTGGGTTTAAGGCCTAGTCCACAGAAGGAAATACATGTCTGGTACTATAAGTCTGTGCCTAAATCCATGACTGAGGAGGTCGTAGGCCCAGGGGATCAATCTACTACTATTATGTTGCTAGAGTGAACACAGCATCAAACTGCCTTCTAAATTCATATTTCTATATTCATAGATTAGTGTAGCTCTCAGAGGAGGTTTTTCTTTTGTTTTGTGCAATGGAGGCAGCTACACAGAAATTCACAACTGGTCAAAGTGCAAAGAGCAGGTGTCTGTGCTGTGTGGTTGTCAGCCACAAATTGGTCATCTGTATCACTCCACTTCCCTCCAAGGCTCAGGGACCATCACAGAATAGGAGGTAGAAAGATCGTAAGAGCCAGAGGTCAAGGAGGACTGAAGTAAAACAGTGTCTTCTGGCTATGACAGGACCACTGCACTCAACGTCACAGCAGGTGTGTCTGCCTACATAAGACCTGTTCAAGGTAAGTCACTGAACAGTCTTGTATGTAAGTGGGGAGAAGCTCATGAACACCCATCCTGAACTAAGGGGTTATTGAGAGTTAGTAACTTCTCGGGGAGGAAGAGTCAGAGTTTTGTAAGGGTGTGGCCCAAGGTAAGGCAAGCCAACCACTCCAGTGGATTGCCCCACCACCACCACCACAGGAGTATATGGGCAGCACAAACTGGATCTAGTAAGTTATTTTTTTAAAAGGAGGAGATGAAGTTAGGAGGAGACAGCGAGTTGGGGATGGATCTAGGAGGAGTTCAGGGAAGAAGTGGGGGTGAATCTGATAGAAATACATTGTGTGCATATATGAACTCAAAAAATTAAAGTATTTTATTCTTAGAAGAGCTGTCATAGCTTTATAGAAAGAAATAATGAATTAACATGAAAATAGTACCCAATTAAGTACTTCATCTATGAAGGCAGAGGACCAAAAATTGTGTTTTTCTTTTAAAAAAAAAGATTTATTTATTTATTTTTATGTATATGAGTATACTGTAGCTGTACAGATAGTTGTGAGCCATCATGTAGTTGCTGGGAATTGAACTCAGAACCTCTGCTCGGCCCCGCTTGCTCTGACCCAAGGATAGATTTATCTATCTATCTATCTATCTATCTATCTATCTATCTATCTATCTATCTATTATATGTAAGTACACTGAAGCTGTCTTTAGACACACCAGAAGAGGGCGTCGGATCTCATTATGGATGGTTGTGAGCCACCACGTGGTTGCTGGGTTTGAACTCAAAACTTTCGGAAGAGCAGTCAGTGCTCTTAACTGCTGAGCCATCTTTCCAGCCCAAATTGTGTTTTTCTAACAGACCACCTAGTCAGATATTTGAAGATAAGTATCAGGCTTTGTTGTGAAGTCGATCTTTCATCTGTATAAGATGGCCTTAAAATATCTTCAGAAACCCAAACCTTCTCACTGCCTTCTCTGTTCCAACAAGAATCTCTTCACTGGATGGTTCCACTGGATACCAATGAGGTTGTACGCTTCCACTGTGTTCTCCTTCACTGCCAATTCTCAGTAGAGGGGTGAGAAGAATAATTCTAAATATAAACCAAACCATGGTACTTCTCAAACCCTGCAAGATTCTCATCTCACTCACTGAGAAAAAAGACAAAAAGAGCCTTCTTGGAAAAAAAAAAACATGATAACATTTGTGAAAGAAATAGGGATTATCTAGTAATACTTATTTGTAGCTGCATAAAGAAGTCCTGGTTAGATATACATTGAACTGATGAGGGTGGTTGATGAAGAAAGCCCATACTCTGTGAGCTGCTTCATAAGCCCTTCTACAATAATGCCTTGGATAAAACTGCCTATTATTTTATATTAATTATTTTTCTATTGCTGTGACAAAGCACTACAACCTAGGCAAGTTATAGAAGACAGAATTTATTGGAGCTTATGGTCCCAGAGGAATGAGTCTGTCATGGTGGGGCACCATGGCAGCAAGCACCAGGCTGGAGCAGGATACTAAAGGCTCACATCTTGAATCACAGTGGAAGCAGAGAGAGGGAACTTGAAATGGCACTTGGCTTTGAAACCCCAAAGCATATCCCTAGGGTCATAGCTCACCCAACAAGACCACATCTCTTAAACCTACAGAAACAGTGCTACCACCTGGGGATCAAGTTTCCAAACATCAGAGACTATGAGGAACATTCTCTTTCAAATCACCACAATGATGATTAATGCAGTGCTTCTCAGCTTGTGAGTCCCATGGGAACCCCTTTGGGGATCAAATGACCCTTTCACAGG
This sequence comes from Mus musculus, assembly GCF_000001635.26. Lineage (NCBI taxonomy): Eukaryota > Metazoa > Chordata > Mammalia > Rodentia > Muridae > Mus > Mus musculus. The sequence continues at coordinate 151,972,626 of NC_000086.7, forward strand.
GGTTGAATATCAGATATCCTGCATATCAGATATTTACATTACTATTCATTTCAGTAACAAAATTACAGTTATGAAATAGCAACAAGGGGCTGGTGAGATGGCTCAGCAGGTAAGAGCACCCGACTGCTCTTCTGAAGGTCCTGAGTTCAAATCCCGACAACCACATGGTGGCTCACAACCATCCGTGACGAGATCTGACTCCCTCTTCTGGTGTGTCTGAAGACAGCTACAGTGTACTTACATATATATATATATAAAAAAAGAAATAGCAACAAAAATAATTTTATGTTTGGGGTCACCACAACATAAGAAACTGTACTGAAAGGTTACAGCATTAGGAAGGTTGAGAACCACTACTGAAGTTGTTCACACATTTAAGCCCTGAATTCAGGAGGCAGAAGCAGGCTGGTCCATATAGTGAGTTCTAGGCCAGCCAGGGCTACAAAGTAAGATCCTGCTTCAAACAAAGAAAGATTAATTTAATGGCTAGGGAAATGGCTCAGTGATACAGTGCATGAGGGCCTGAATCCAATCCCCAGCACCATGTAAAAGTTGAGTGCAATAATGGTGCACGCCGATAATCCCAGCACTGCGGAAGTAGAGACAGGAGGATTCCCAGGGTTTGCTGATTAGCTATTCTAGCAAACTCCAGGTTCAATAAGGGGTTTTGCTTAAAAGAAATTAGATGGGAGAGCTGATGAGGTGGCTCTTGCAGCCCAACCTAAAAACGAGATGGCTCAGCGGGTAAGAGCAATGACTGCTCTTCCAAAGGTGCTGAGTTCAAATCCCAGCAACCACATGGTAGCTCACAACACCCGTAATGAGATCTGATGCCCTCTTCTGGTGTGTCTGAAGACAGCTACAGTGTGCCTATGTATAATAATAAATAAATCTTTGGGCCAGAACAGGGCCAACCAGAGCGAGTGGGCAGGGTTGACTGGAGCAAGCAGAGGTCCTAATCCCAACAACCACATGAAGGCTCACCACCATTTATACAGCTACAGTGTAGTCACATACATAAAATAAATAAATCTTTAAAATAAGTAAATAAATAAAACCCAGAAAAAAAAAACCCTGAGTTTGATTCTACAAACACATGGTGGGAAGAAGAAATTGAGAACTGACTCCTAAAAGTTGCTTCTTGCCCCACAGGCATACACATTGCCACACAAAAAAACTAAATAAAATGCTAAGAATGGTATACATTCAAAACCCAAGGTGGAGAGTGATTGTGATTGAAGAACATGGCTATTGTTGATGTGACATCTATATGCAATGTGCAAAGACATGCACCACACACACACACACACACACACACACACACGCTCTCACAGCTAGATCTAGTCTCCCACTGGTTTTGCCATGGATTACATCTGCGAGTTATGATGATAAGCGGTTGTGTAGGTTGCTTTTCTGGAATTCAAGACACTTTGGCTGAAAACATTTACCCTTCACTTGATCCTACAAATGACTGCTGAGAAGGCTCAGCATCTCTGCTCATATTATTGCACCTGTACCTTTTTTTTTTTTTTTTTTGCCTTAATCTTTATGCCGGGTCCTATTCAGGTCTGTATATATACATGCCAACAATTTAAGAAATAATTTGCCAGAATTATATGGTTCACTAGACCTATACGTGGCTTAGTTTTTCTCCTTCCCTTCCAAGGCTAAAGACACTTTACCTACCAGTGACCACAATGAGAAACACCAGACTGCAAAAGGAGTGACAATAGGTAGGGCCCAGAAAAGCTATGTACATTCCCCTTTATTAGCTTATCTCTATCCTTCATTATTCCTGTATTTGGTTTTTGGTTTTTTGTTTGTTTGTTTTTTGTTTTGTTTTGTTTTTGTTTTTTTCGAGACAGGGTTTCTCTGTATCACCCTGGCTGTCTTGGAACTCACTTTGTAGACCAGGCTGGCCTCGAACTCAGAAATCCGACTGCCTCTGCCTCCCAAGTGCTGGGATTAAAGGCGTGCGCCACCACACCCGGCTTATTTCTGTATTTGTAACCCCTCAACTTGTTGCAGTTGAAAAATGCATTTGCTCCCACGTCTATGTTCTTGGTCTACTGAAATAAAGCCTTTCACAAGCAGTTCCCCGACACCCATGGGTGCCACACTTAGGTCACTGTGTTAATTGCCTGTATATTTGTCTGTGTCGTCCATTAGTATGGACTTCTTCCAGATAAGGATTGTAATTTTTTCCATACTGTCTTCCTTCCCAGCCACATAGGCCCCCCGCATAAAAAGAAGTACTTAGAATGTTTGCTGAGTTTTGTTACTCTGTAGGGTTTGCTGGCATTCATCAAGAAAACTTTCCTTCTCCCCTTTAAAGCCCTGATATCTGTGAACTACCCAAAGTAACTCCATTTTGTCCTAGTTTTAGCTAACTCACCCAGCGGCCCCTCAAACGCAGCCCACCTCCACCCCGCAGCTAACCACATCCTGCTGAGCAGAACATTCTCATTATGCAGCTTTGTTCTATGTCCATTGTTCTACAATATAAAATCAATTGTTTGAATCAACTGAAATGAAACTTTTGGAAACACCTCCCCCATCCCCAACCCCCCACAGTAGCCTGTCTCTGGTATGATGTAATTGAGGTTTTTAGTTTATAAATCCTACCCGGCCTCACTTGGGATCAATAGTCCTTTCTGGTGTGAGCTTGCTTTCCACCTCTGGCAAATAAAGAACTCTTAATGTGACCTTCATTGAGTGGCATTCTTCCCCGTGTCTCGCGTGGGTACAACAACTGAACACTACTGTCTAAGACTGGTGTGAACAGCACTAAAGAAACCGGATTATCACCTTCATTTTAGCTCATTTCTATCAGTAGACTGTAGGCTGAAGATCTCAATACCTTATTTATATCACATTCTCAAGGCAGTCTTGAAGGATTAAGATCTTATTAATGTTAACAAGCCAGTCTTTAAGTACTGCCCCCTCAGCTAATTCACTACCTAACAAATTGCTCAGCTTCACCAATGGTTTGCAACTCTGACTATACATTCAACTCAGTTGGAAAGCTTTTAAGCAACCTCTTACTCAGGCCTCCCTACAGAGTAGTCATATTAGACTCTCTGGGGCAGATACCAGGCATCAGTAGTTTGAAACTCCCCAGGCAATCCCATTGAGGGCCAGAGCTGAGAATGAGAATCCCTGGTAGTTTTTAAAGCACTCTCAGCTTGTTCTGCCTGCTTCTTCCCCACTCCCTTTGTCCACCCTCACCTCCAAGCTCCCTTCCTCTCCTTCCCACTTGCCTGCCTTCTGGTTCCTCGCCCCTGTTGTCTGATAATGTAGGGAGTCAGTAAGTCTGAGCTCTGTTACCTTGTGACCTTGGGGCAAGTCATACCACTCTCAGGTTCTTGGTTTCTTCTTCAATCCAGTCATAACACTTGTGGTCACAGGAAATAAGGAACCCTGAAGTCTCTTGGCTGCTGAAGAATACCACACAAATGTAAGAGATATTGTATACAGCCCTGGGTACCAACATATACTACGTTGAGGGATTAAAAAGCCACCTGCAGAAGGTGCCACAAATAGTTAACACAGGTCTAAAGTTTCACTCCAAGCAAACAAGACTATATTGTGACTAAAAGCTACTAGAAAACATTTCTGTATATATTCATAAAAAAATCAAAGGATAAATCTACAGGCGTAATAAACTCCACATTCAGGGTGAGAGTAACTGTGAAGGGTAGGGGAGTACACATGTACCTAGGAAATGGAGCAAATATATATTCAATGCTTTGTTTCAAAAAGATTAGTTTCATTTGTGCATGTATATGTGTTTCTTCTGATTTTTCCTTTTCTTTTCTTTTTTCTTTTCTTTTCTTTTCCTTTCCGTTCTCTTTTCTCTTCTCTTCTCTTCTCTTCTCTTCTCTTCTCTTCTCTTCTCTTCTCTTCTTTCTTTCTTTCTTTCTTTCTTTCTTTCTTTCCTTCTTTCTTTTGGTTGTTGTTATCTTTTATTCTGGTCTCTCTATTTTGCCTGATGGTTTTCTGTGCTGGCAAGTTTTATGTCAACTTGATACAAGCTAGAGTTATCTCAAAGGAGGTAAGCTTAATTGAGAAAATGTCTCCATAAAATCAGACAAGCCCATTTTCTTAAATTTGTGATTGATGGGGGAGGGCCCAGCCCACTGTGGATACCACCTTTGGGCTGGTGGTTCTGGGTTCTATAAGAAAGTAGGATAAGCAAGCCAGGAAGAAACATCCTTTCATGACTTTTGCTTCCAAGTTCCTGCACTGTTTGACTTCCTGGTCCCACTTCCAATGATGATGACCTGTGATGTGGAAGTGTAAGTCTAATAAACTCTTTCATCTACGACTTGCTTTTTGGACATGGTGTTTCATCGCAGTGAATGGAAACCCTAACTAAGACATTGTCTAAACACAGAGAGAAAGAAGGCATGGAGTTGGACGGATGAGGAGGTGGGGAGGATCTGGGAGGAGATGAGGGAGGGAAAACCATGATCAGAATATATTGTATGAAAAAAATTATTGGAGCTGGAGAGATGGCTCAGTGGTTAAGAGCACCGACTGTTCTTGCAGAGGTCCTGAGTTCAATTCCCAGCAACCACATGGTGGCTCACAACTATCTGTAATGAGATCTGATGCCCTCTTCTGATGTGTCTGAAGACATCAACAGTGTACTCATATATATAACATAAATAAATAAATCTTAAAAAATTATCTTCAATAGAAAGAAAAGAATGACAACCTGCTCTGTCCATATAGACACAGAACTAACAGGAGAAGTCCACATGCCCATATTCTCACTCCCCAAATTCATCAGACCTACAAAAAATGTTCATTAATGAGAATTACCTAGATAGACCACAGGATACATTTGTAGACCAATGGAACAAAATCAAAGACCCAAGCATGACTACAGGTAACTTCAACTATCTAATATTTGATGAAGATGCCAAAAACATCTAGTGGAGAAAATACCACATCTTCAACAAAAAACAAGGAGTCAAACACAAAACAAAACAAAAACAAATGACCAGTTCAAAAATAGACTTGGGATCTGAGCAGAGAGTTCTAAAAGACAAAATGAAAATGGCTGAGAAATATCTTTAAAAAATGTCCATGGTGCCTAAGAAAATGCAAATCAAAACAGCATTCTTCTTAGCACTGTCAGAATGGCGAAGATCAGTGAAACAACCAACAACAAATGCTGGAGAAGATGGAGGGAAAGGGGCACATTCATTCACTGTTGGAGGGATTGTAATTGGTTCATCCACTATGGAAAGTAGAATTTCTCCAAAACTAGAAATAGATCTACCATATGGACCAGCTAGACCACTTCTTGGCATATGTCCAAAAGGCTCGGCATCCTACCCCACAGATACTTGCTCAGTCATGTTCATTGCTGCTATATTCACAATAGTCAGGAAATGGAAATAACCTCAATGCCCTTCAACAGATGAATAGATATTGAAAATGTTGTGTTTATACATTATGAAATACTATTCTGCTGTAAAGAAAAAAAAATGAAACCTTGAATTTTGTAGGCAGACAAGAAAGTAGAAAAGACCGTATTGAGTGAGGTAACTCAGACCCAGAAAGACAGACACCTCACATTCTCTCTCATCTCCAAGTCTTCAATGTGCATACATAGCCTGTAGCAACCAAAGAAACCAGGAAAGTAAAAAGGGCCATGGAGGAAATTCAATAGAAAGAAAATAACAGGGTATAAGTGATTTAAGGGGAAAGTGGGAAAAGGGGAGGGGCTTTAGTTAGGTGTGAGGAGCGGGTGTGGCAGCAGTCCCAAGAAGGCGCCAGGGACTGCAGCTAATTCTTATGACTTGCACCTGACTTCCTCACCTGAATATAAGCCACAACCATCGTGAGAGCTGCGCAGGTGCACCAGGATACTGGCGAATCCATTTTGGTGGAGACATGCCCCTGCTGCCCTGATTAGCTGAAGCTGTGTACCTGGTAAGGTGACGTGACCTGCTATGAGTGGATGAGGGCTGAGAGTATATAAGAGTGAGAGGCCCGGGTTAGTGAGAGGATTATTATTAGTGGGAGATATAGATGAAGAGAAAGAAGAGAGATGAAGACTGAAGTTTGCTGAATAAACTGCTGTTAGAAGGACTGGTGGCCGTGTCGTTCTTGCTGGTTGAGAGAGGATGCAACAGTTAGGGAGAGGAGAAGAAGAAAAATACAGAAGAAGGAGGAAGGAAAGTAAAATAACAAGGATCTCTGAGAAAGTTGTTAAGACATGACACTGTTATCTATCTATAATTATATATGATACATACAAGTCTGTGTATACATATACTTATATAATTTAAATAACGCTCTCCCATATGGGCTGACCATACGCCCCACAAGAGCCATAGAGTATCTAACAAAAACTTCAACAACAGTTATGAGACGCTCTCTTTCAAGTTATTGGTCAGCATTGCTCAAAATACACCCAAAACATTATAGACTATTTCTGTAGCATGGCACAATAACCTAAGAGTATAATAGTAGAGCACACACCTTGGTAGTAACCAACAGCTCACTAATTGGACCTAAGGCCCACTCAAAAAGATGGCACCAGAATACTAGCCAATAGCCCAGAGCTAATAAAATCATACACCTTGGAGGGGAACCTATGGCTACAATTTTATTAAACAAGCATAATTCTAGCATAGCTACATTTTAAATATTTATTCTTATATTTACAGATAAGTGCAGTTCTCACTCCTCATCAAAGAAACTTCTCTTTGCAACAGCTGAAAGCCATTATTGAAAAGCACAACTGATCCAAACAAAGAAAACAAAACATTGTATGCCTACTCTTCCCAACTGATACATCTATAACACGACTCCTATACCTAAGGATCAGGGATGACTGTGGAAGAGAGGGCAGAAAGACTGTAAGAACCAGAGGATCAGGGAGTTAGCTGTGAGATTGTGTCTTCTAGAAATATCAAAGAAATTATACTCATGAAGTATCATCAATATGGCAGCCTAAACATGACCTGAACAACAATGCCATTAATGGACATGCTAACATGGAATAGGAAAAGATCTTGTGACCTCAACTCTAGATTAAAAAAAAAACCTCTGAGTATCTAGTGAATGCTAAAAGTGGGAAAAATGGTCTTCCCTGTGGATAGGGATATCGATAGGATATCCAATAAGTGGCCAGCTCTATGATCATATACATACAGGGTAACATTATACAGACTGAACAGATTGTATTTATATAATTGTGTTTATGCAACAACAATGAAAGAAAGAGGCTATGAACTTGAGAGACAGAGAGAGAGAGAGAGAGAGAGAGAGAACAAGGAGGCGCATGTAAGTGGTTGGAGGGGGAACGAGAAGAGAAATTATGTAACTATAATTTTTAAATTAAAAATTTATTACTAAAAACATAAATATGGTATAGAGAGATAGCTCAGTGGTTAAGAGTTCCTGTGGCTCCTACAGAGGACCTGGGTTCAGCACTCACATTGGGTGGCTCACAACTGTGCATAACTCTAGTTCCAGAGGATCTAGTGCCATTTTCTAGTCTCTGTAGGCAATATACAAATATGGTACGCCTATAAACAAGTACATACACATATACACAAATGAATACAAATTTTTAAAGATTTATTTTATGTATGTGAGTATACTGCCTCTCTCTTCAGAAGAGGGGCATAGGATTCCATTACAGATGGTTGTGAGCCACCATGTGGTGGCTGGGAATTGAACTCAGGACCTCTGGAAGTGCACTCAGTGCTCTTATCCTCTGAGCCATTTCTCCAGCACCTGAAATAAATAATTTTAAAATATAATTGTATAGTATGCCAAATATGGCCATGCACACCTTTAATCCCAGCACTGAGGAGGTAGAGGCAGGCTGACTTCTGAGTTCGAAGCCAGCCTGGCCTACAAAGTGAGTTCCAGGACAGCCAGGGCTACACAGAGAAACCCTGTCTCAAAACAACAACAACAACAACAACAACAACAACAACAACAACAACAACAAAACACTCTACAAGAGCTGGGCATGGTGGTGCATGCCTTGAATCCCAGCACTCGGGAGGCAGAGGCAGAGGCAGAGGCAGGCGGATTTCTGAGTTCCAGGACAGCCTGGTCTACAAAGTGAGTTCCAGGACAGCCAGGGCTATACAGAGAAATCCTGTCTCAAACAAACAAACAAACAAACAAACAAACAAACAAGTTTATTTACTCACTTAACATCCCAATATCAGCTCCCCCTCTCCTCTCAGTAGCCCCTCATGCTACTCCTCCTCCATAGTAATATTTTTAAAGGAAAATAATAGTCATTTCCTGTCATCTTGCCCTAGTTTATTTCTATTGCTCACTTAGTATAATGTCAGACACAGATAAATCTTGGAATTGATAGCTGCTTCAAATCATTTTTGTAAAATAGGATATACTAGCTCAAATTGTTTTTCTTTTTAAAAACTTGTCTGTTTCTTGTTTGTTTGCTTGCTTGCTCTTGTTTTGTTTGTTTATTTTTGACACATGGTCTCACCATATTCCTAGATGGGCTGGAATTCCCTATATAGAATGGCCCCAAACTTCCAGTGTTTTTCTAACTTCGGCCTCCCACTGCCAGAGTTACAGGCACGTACTACCACATCCAGCAGTTGGGAAGCATTTTTTAAAAAAGATTTAAAGTTTTTTAAATGTGTATTTGTGTGTCTGTATGTACAAGCATGTGTGTGGGTTCCTAAGGGCACAAACAGGATGGGGCATCTGAGTTGAAGATTCGGGTGTTTGTGGCCTCTGATGTAGGTCCTGAAAACTGATTTTGTCAGTTTTGGTCCATTTCTCCAGCTCTCTTGGAAGCATTTTGTTGACATTTGCGCTCACTGTACACAATAGTTCGTTCTGTAGGATGTTGTAAACATACTTTGATGATATTTTACTATGTATTATTGCTTTTCTCTATATGTTACTAGCACTCATTCAAAACTAAAACCATACCAGTTTACCATTTAAATTGGCAGCGTGAACCTGGAAGAGCAGGGCCCCAAAATGAGGCAGACAAAAGTCCCATGCGATAGCCAACTTTACTCAGCACATCAGACAACTTATAATCTGAGGGTTAAAAATCATATGAATAAAATGTCCAAACACAAGAATGAGCCACATATGATGGACAAAACGCACATGGTAAAACCAATGGTATTCTACAGAGGCTTATAAATAAATAAATAAATGGCCAGTTGTAACAAATAATTTGAAGTAAGCTCACTCCCATCCACTATACCTAGGAAGGGCATGAAAGCACATTCAAAGAACAAATCAGGTTTTTTGGAAGAAATTGAAGTCACAACTCTTATTTTCTGGGAGTTTTTTTTTCCACAAACACTCAGAAGTCCCCTTGAACTGCTTCATTCTTGGACCAAGTTCCTACAATAGCTATGGTAGATCATAGGTAGATCATTCTCTGGGCTGTACAAAGCGCAAAAAGAGATTTATGGTTTTTTTTCAGTCTTGTGCTTTTTGTAAGATTTACTTGGAAATTTACAAAGCTTCATAGTTTATCAGTATGTATCCAGGCAATATTAATTTATTACATTTTCCTATATGTACCTTGGATTCAGCTTTCTTTTATTAAGGCGGTGTTACAAATACTATCTTCTACACTTGATCTTAGCCAAAAGGCTGAGAAGCGATAAATACTATCTTCAAAATCAAACAATTGCCATCTTTTTTTGGGGGGGGGGTTTCAAGACAGGGTTAATTGCCATCTTTCTAAGACCAGCCGTGTCTGTTTATAAAAACCATCACAGCTCAGCTTGTTAATTGTTGATAAAGATTAAGGTGGCTGGACAGTTTTCCAAAATGAAAGACGACTGAAAAGCTTAAACAAGCTACAAAGGCCTGAGCAAGCCACATGTATGAGCAAGCAAAGGTATGTAAAAGATGAGACTGAGCTGGGCAGTGGTGGCACACGCCTTTAATCCTAGTACTCGGGAGGCAGAGGCAGGTGGATTTCTGAGTTCCAGAACAGCCTGGTCTACAGAGTGAGTTCCAGGACAGCCAGGGCTATACAGAGAAACCATATCTCTAAAAACCAAAAAAAAAAAAAAAAAAAAAAACTTTTTAAAAAAGTGTTTTTGAGTTTTGGCCCAACTCTAACTATTGCATAGTTGTTAAAAGTACCAGATGGATGTTACTGAGTTTCTGGATATTCAATACTTAAGGCTTATACTGATGTGGTCAGAAGGACTAAAAGGAGACAATGGTTTCCCTCTTGCCATACAAGGCCAACTAGATTCCCAGCTCTCAAACTTCCTGGTAACTGTAGAGAGCCACTCATTCCCTTCTTCAGGAAGGCCACAGAGTCCACTTGTATTTGTAGACAGAAAAGTGCAGGCTCCCTGGCCAGGCTGCCCCAGTGTGAAGTTTCGATTTACTTCTGAGTATCAGTATGACCTTGGAATGCTCTGCCACTGTTTCAGGATCTGGATAAAGGAGGTATTGTTAACCCTTATCACCCCGAGGAGTTCTAGAAGCTCCTAAAATCAGGATTTGTGGCTTCAATTACGAAAATATTTAGGACTAGCCAGTTTATGAAGTAGAGTTGGGGATTTTACTAATGATATTTAATATAGGCTCATGTATGAAGATTAGGAGAAAAAGATATACTCAATAGAAAGCAAAACATATCCAAATGTGGGTAAAGGCTCCTCAAGGAAGACATGCAACTCATTGATTTACTGTTGTGTGTGTATATATATATTCAATATACTATCATAAACACATATGTGGTGAGAGTTTTGGATTTTTGGTTTCTTTAAAAACACAGAAATATTACAGGAATGTACTTTTGTTTTAATCTCAGGTATAGGTGATAGGGGACTGCTTCAGACTGTCTGCAGCAGCTGACAATTGTTTGCCTTGTGCTCTAGCAGAAGCATGTTTTTGCCAGCTGCAGACAATTTCTGCAATTGTGTGACTTTTGGAATTCTGGGAACTTTTCAGTGGGTACATAAATGTTAGGGTCCCAAGCACTGTGGTAGGTAGTTGTTGGTTGTTCAGGAGGCTTGGCTGAGGCTTGTCAGTAGCCATGATCAAAGAAGAAACAAAAGGAAAAACATTAGATTCAGGGATTTTCCTAATTCTTCTCTCCCCTCTATCCCCGTTTCTTTCCTATCTAGTGTTAGGGGGTGAAACCAGTGTGGGGTGCGAGGGGAATAAAAGATGGGAAAAGAACCCATAAAGTAGCAAAGACCAGCTAAACTATATATACATATATGTGTGTGAGTATATATGATTTTGGTGTCATTTTGAAGTTACTTTCTTATCACTGAGTGGTTCTGATAGAACCTAGTGGGGAAACTCCCACTCAATTCCCGATGCGGCATGCACCCACAAAATCACGAAGGACCATCTTGATGTAATTACATGAGGTCGTTTAATTACGGAGCTCTGGACCGACATGCATCCCACACAGGAGATAACGGATGTCGGCCATGAGGCTCGAAAGCTAGGAGTTTTTATGGGGTAAGGGGCTTAGAGGTGTGGAATTCAGCATAGCAACACACTATTTGCTTATTCAAACATCAGCAGAAAAGTTACATGTACGTGCAGGGTGTCAGAGTTCTGTGAGTTGTTGACTCAGTTCAGATAGCCCTGTTCTGTCTTCACATTCCTCTTTATCTTATGGTCAAGCTGTTCCCAGGAATGTTTTAACTACGGGGCATACCCAGGTTTATTTTTCTTTTTTCTCAGCCCCAGGCAGCCTCTAGGCTCACAAACAACCAGCAATTTCTGAGTACTTTATATGACTTACAGGTCTTGAAATTTCATCTTTCTTTCAGTTCCTGGGGGGCACCTGATAAGATCACAGTCCATAGATAAAAATCTAGCTACAACACCTGAAGGTAGGATATATTTACTGTAAACAGTTTTGTTTGAAAATCTCAGGCAATGTTTGGGGAAAGGAATGATGGTCTACCTAAGGCCATATACATTCCGGCCTTAAGCCTGATCACTGCCATTTTAATATAAAATACCTATGAAATGGATTCAACTCTTATGTTGAAAGCATTTTATAGTAAGTGTTATTGACTGGGCTGGAATTCTTGCTTCTCAGTTGGGAAGAGGCTTTAATCAGATTCTGAGATAGTGGCCCCTTAATTTTCCTTTTTAACAATTATTTTTTCTTTATTTATGTGTGTGGGTATGTGTGCCACATGTGTTTGGGTGCCAACGGAAACCAGAAAAGGGCTTCCGACATCCTGGATCTGGAGTTGCAGGTAGTTATGAGCTGCCATGTGTGGGTGCTTAGAACTTAACCCAGGTTCTTTGGAAGAGCAGCAAGTGTTCTTAACCACTGAACCATCTCTCTAGCTCTCAATTATCTGACTTTCTATCTTGCCTTAGCTAGACTTTCCAGTAGTAACTTTATTTATTTGTACGATACCCATCTTATAGGGTATGGTCAGAGTTAATACATTCACTACAGAACCTCACATGTGCCATATGAGTCAAGTAGTATGACATGTCCTTAAAGAATCCAAGTTCATTATGATAGGAGCAAAATGATAGAGGCACAAACATAGGGTTACTGAATTAGATAGCCTATATTATAAGTACATATTTGTACTTCATTCTATAAGAAGGAATCTATAGACACTTAGGGTTAGTTTAGGTTAGCTTTTGATCTAGATGTCATGCAGACAACTGGCTATGGAAGACTCACTGGCCATCTATGGCCATGCCATCCTGAACCCAGCTGATCTCATCTGCTCTTTGAATCTAAGCAGGGTTGGGTCTGGTTAGTCCCTGCATGAGGAGACTCAGTGGCCTTGATGTTTGTGGTACCCTCTTCTGCTAAGAGAGGAGGCAATAAGGAGGAAACCACCAACACCATAAATCACAGAGACAAGACTCACCAGTCAACTAAGAATGGCAAAACAGAACTTTTGAATTATTGGCTGACTGCCCTCAAGTCTCTTCCCTATAAAATTCACCAGCTAAAGATGAGATGGAAGCCAGAACTCTAGTATATGAATCCACTGTCTTCTAGGACTGCTGGCTCTCTGAACAATATTCAGCTTAAAAATGGAGAGATGGCTCATTGGTTAAGAGTGTTCGCTGTTTTTTAGAGAACCAGAGTTTAGTTTCCAACCTCTACATTAGGCAGCTCATAACCACTTGTAAGTCCAGATCCAAGGAATCTGAAGGCCTTTTCTGGTCTCTGTGAGCACCTGCACACATGTGCACACACACACACACACACACACACACACACACACACACACACACACACAGGTACATTGAACACATGCATATACACACAAACACATAAAATGTTTAAAAAGGTTTAAAAACTAATAAAAATAAAATCAAATGGATATAGTAGTACTTGCTTGATATCCCAGCACTTGGGAGGTAAAGGCAGACAGAGAGAGTTCAAGGCCAGTCTGGTCTATCTAGCAAGCTACAGGCTAGTCAAGGTTACATAGTGAGACCCAATCTCAACAAAATAAAATAAGCCAGATGTGATAATTGTGCATGCATTTAATCCCAGCATAAGGGAAGCTGAGGCAGGTGGACATTTGTGAGTTCCAAACTAGTCTGGTCGACATAGCAAGTTCTAGGCCAGCCAGGCTACGCAGTGAGACCTTGTCTCAAAAAAAGGAATAAAAGATAAAAAAAATAGTGGAAACAACAGGCATACAGGAAAGTGGGGCCATTCACAAAAGGTCCTAGACATTATCTGGTAATATCCATTGGGTTTTGGATTGGTAGAAGCACCCTGACCCATCAACCCTTTTCTCTAGGAACTTTAGTTCCCACTACGAGAAACCATCATTTATGACCCAAGTACTTTGCAGACATGATCTTCTCAGATAGGGACATTTCAGGGCAAAACAAATTGAGGCTGGGAGACACTGAACTGATTTAGATCCCACAGCTATCCCTTTACTGGATGAACAATCAAGTCTTATTACAGAAATTGCCTTTGGAATAGTATAAAGCCTCTATAAAAATGCAGGTTGTAGGGAAGGAGAGAGAGGGGGGGGGAGAGCACAGAGTAGTTAAAAGCACTTGCTGCTCTTCCAGAAGACATTCTGGTTCCTAGCATCCACATTGGGCAGCTCACAGCTACCTGTTCAGACTCCAGATTCAGGGGATCTGACTCCATCTTCTAGCCACCTCAAGCACTCATTCACATGGCATGCATTCATATAGACATATACACATATAACTAAAACCTTACAATTTTAATGTAGGTTGGAACATTGGTCGCTTGCCTATTCTCACCCCTGGAGAGTGTCTCCCTCTCCAATGGTCTCCTTAGTCGTTGCCCTCTCTCATCCTTGAGACTACCTCACTTTACCTTATAATAAACTCCACTTATCTTACAATATGATTTTTTTCTCTATGGAGCTCATGGGGACCAGGGAACCAAGTTGAGACCAAATAGAGACTTCAGTGACATCTCTGTATGTCTCCACCTGGTTGTGATCAGATCTGTTTTATCTTTATCATGCTATCAAAGTCCCCTAGATTTCTGGCTGTGTTCATTACTTTTGAAAGGAGAATCATCATAGGAAACACCCACAAACTAAAAACCTTTAGAAAAGTGACACACATGTGACCTTAGGTATCTGTCTAAACAAGCAAATAAGGAAAAGTGTTCTGTCTGTTCCTCCCTCATTAAAAAACAGGTTTGTGATTCTATGCAGCCTTCTGTTTCTGAGTTCTTTGTTTTATCTGTCTATCTATCTATCTATCTATCTATCTATCTATCTATCTATCTATCTATCTATTTATTCATTTTTGTGTGCTTGGGTATGTGTGTGGGCACACAAATACAACAGCATGCATGTAGAAGTCAAAGGACAATTAGTGGGAGTTGGTTCTCTTCTTTCCCCATGTAGGCTCCAGAGACCAAACTGGGGTCATCAGGCTTGGCAGTATTTCTATCTGAACCATCTTGCTGCTCCTATTTTTGCCTCCTTATACTCATGATTAAAACTCTAGATCAGAGCTGGGTGGTGGAGGCAGTTCATGCCTTTTATCACAGCACTTGGGAGGTAGGTGGATCTCTGTGAGTTCAAGGCCAGCCTGGTCTACACAGCGATTTCTGGACAATCTTTTACCAAAAGGCCAAACCAAACCAAACCTCTAGATCAGGCTGGGCTCAGGAACTCTATGTGTGTGAAACTAACCCGGTCTACCTATAGATCACCATTTAATTTACCTATGTTGTGACATTGCTGGATCTGAAGTGTTTTCTACTGTCATTTCACCCTCAGATGGCCCAGAAGTATATTTGGTCCCCCTGATCATCCTCCTGCCTGAAAGTTAGCAAGAGTAGAAATTCTAAAGCAGTGATTCTCAACCTTCCTAATGCTGTAACCTTTTAATATAGTTCCTCATGTTGTGATGAGCCAACCATAAAATTATTCCATTGCTACTTCATAAATGTAATTTTGCTACTTTAATAAATCATGATGTACATATTTGTGAAAGGATCATTTGACCCCCAAAGGGCTTTCAAGCCACTCATTGAAACCCCCTTCTATCTATGTCTCCTTGCAGCTGAAAGTGGCCAGATAAAAAAGATGCCCATCTCCTAAATGATTTTGGAGCCCTAGTTCTTAAAGTGGGGTTGCTGGCTAGGCAGGCAGATAGTAACAGGCTTGAAGGTCACCTAGGAAGGACCTTTCTTTCCTAATCAGCATCTTGTAAAGCCAGAAACTGGAAGTGCAGGGCTGACTACTGGTCAAAAGAACAGGATTCTAGGGGCTCTGTAGATGGCTCAGCAGTTAAAGAGGACACATTGCTCTTGCAAAAGATTTCACGTCAGGGGGACCTGACATCCTGGCTTCTCTGTAGGTACCCGAATTCACATGCATACATGTGCATACACAGACACACACACACACACCACTGAGAGAATTAAAAACTAAAAGCAAAAGTATATCTTTTTAAATGGATGGGACCTGAGGGGCAGGTGAAATGTCTTAGCACTTTCCTCTTGCTACCAAGGCCAATGACTTGTGTTCAATTCCAGGAACCCATGTGGCCAAAGGAGACAACCACCTCTTTCAAGACGTTATCTGCTCTCCATATACCTGCCTACCCTCATGTACAATGTGCAGGATGTGCACACATAAATAAATAATTGTAATTTTAAAAAGAATAGGCTCTGAGTCATATTTCACACTGTGTGGTGACATGGCATTCTAAACTGTCTAGAGAGTCATAAAATCAGTATTTAGCTGTAGTTTCCTAGTGAAAAATAAAACCAGAGAGATACCATTGTTCCTTCTAAATTAATCCAAATGGGCCTGTCAATCACTTGGCTAGGAAAATACTCCCTAGGAAAGCTGTCTGTTCTAGAAAGTTTGAAAACAATGTAAAGCCTGCTTAAAAATATAAGTCAGCACCATAATCTTTCTGGAAGCTGTCCCCTTCTACACCTTTAGAATGTATCTTCCTTTGTAATATATTGGCCATTGTCTGCGCTCATCCTTGAGACTGCTATACCTGACCATGCAATAAACTGTATCTATGGTCTACACTAAAGAGAAAGGCTGAGGAGCAGGTGAGATGGCTCTGAGGGGTTAAAGGCACTTACTTGAGTTCAGTTCCCAGAGCCCCAGACCTCCTGTTTGAGGCACATGTCACTCCTTATACTCATGCCAGCTAGTTTCTCCTTTCTTACCTGTCCTTCCTACCCCTGCCACTTTCCTTTGGGCTCTTCCTGTCTCTTTCTCTTCTCCCGCCACTTTTCCCCTTGCTGGTTTGCTCACCTCCTTACGTCCTGGATGTGCTTGTCTCCCTCCTACTCCTTGATGCTCTAAACATACACACACACACACACACACACACACACACACACACACACACACAGAGAGAGAGAGAGAGAGAGAGAGAGAGAGAGAGAGAGAGCTGACGACTCCCAGCTTTCCAGACTGCCTACCTGGATAGATATGTAAAGCATCAAGTGATTCTTCCACAGCTATGAAGGGAAGGTGAGTTTTAGGTGGAATTTATTCTGATGGAGCATTTACTGAGTCCACCAGAACATGCAGGCTTATTGCAGTATCATTCGTATGTAGCTATTCACTGAGCAAACAATACCATTCTCTTATGCACTGAGCCATGTAGTATTGCTTAATAAGGATACAGAGGTCAGACTAGATCTCCAGCCTTTCAGGGGGCAAGTGTTGGCTCAGTAACAGGCATATGGAGCTGTAGGTGCCTGAGAAGGGGTATCTCACTATCTGGATAGAATTGTTAGATTTGGCAATAAAAAAATACAAGGTACACACGGATTTGCACCTTATGTTTATCTGGTAATATACAGAAGGAAAAGTGGGTTCAGTTCTATTATGGCCTGAAAAGGGTAAAGGAAAGCTAAATGTCAGGAAAGAGTTAAGCAGGAGTGTAGCCCTGACTGAGGAGAAAATATAGTACATTGTCTCTTGGAATTTTATTTGCTTGGTATGCCAAGAACCATATCCTAATTGCCTTGAGAAATAAAGAAGCAGAAAGCACCCAAATAATTGCCTTGAATTTTCTGTTTTTGCTTCTGTAAACATGCTTGCTGGCTTAAAAATGAAGTAAGGGGCTGGAGAGATGACCAAACGATTAAGAACACTGGTTGCCCTTCCAGAGGACCTGGCTTTGATTCCCAGCACCCACACGATGGCTCACAACTATCTGTAATTCCAGTTCTAGGAGATCCAGCATCCTCTTCTAGCCTCCGTAAGTACAGAATGAATGTAGTGTACAGACATTCATACAGGTAGAACATTGTACATATAAAATTAAAATAAAGTTTAATTAAAAAATAAAATTGAGAAAAGTAAACTTTCTTCTAGAGGTCTGTAACTACACAGGCTAAAATTTAAAGCCCAGTAATCAGGAAAATGCCAAAAAGAGATACTGCATTGCCAATAAAAACTATATGAGACAAAGGATTGGGATCCTATTACTTGAAGCAGTAACTCGAGTCTGTCCATTGACCAATAATAAAGCTGAGTTCTTCATCTCTCCAAGTACAGTTTGGGAGTCTCCTATAGTAACAGTTACACCACTGTACAGGGTTATAAAGTTACACACTATTACCAATGAGCATGGTGTTAAACTGGCTGAAGTTAGTCTACATCCAACAAACTATGGAGAACCTTAAAAGTGAGGGGGAGACTATGGGTCAGACAGGGATACATGGTGGTGGGGAATGCTGAAGGTATTTAAGCAAAGGTATTTTAAAAATTGGAATTTCGGAACAGGCTTTTGTTGGCTGTCTTCCTGGAGCATCTTTTTAAAGAGAGACAACAGTAGAGTCTGATCAGTTGAAATAGAATGGGAAAGAGCTTTTGGAGGGGAGGAGAAAGGAAGTGCCAAATCTAAGATGCATTTGGGGGTTCAGAAGTAGCACAGTGGCAAAGTACTTGCTTAGCATACAAGAGGCCCTGAGTTCAATCCCCAGCACCATCAAAACAAAACAAAAAACCAAAGAAGTGCTTAGGAATTAAATCAATGGGACTTGGCAATTGATTAAATGAGGTAATGAGAACCTAGGTCTGGCTTGATTATCTGGGAAGATGGTATTGGTACCTACTGAGATAAAGAAGGTTTAGAAGGCAATGCCTGAGTTCACTTTAGGACAAAATACTGGAAGCACTAAGGGGCATTTGGTATGGGGAGGGGGTCAGTGAATAGTTGGCTATATAAACCTGAAGTTCAGTGAAGATAGTAGGCTGGAAATAGAGTACAGGGGAATATTTAAAACCAAAAGGTAGATGAGATCTTCAAGGAAAAGGAACAACAACCACCCTAGGGAGGAGGGAGGCCCAAGAAGAAAGTGAAAGAATTCTAAAGAACCAAGAGAGGGAGGCATCATAGACAGCAGATGGGGGTTTCTAGGAGGAGAGAGCCATCAACCATGTCGAATGTAGTAAGAAAGCCCCAGTTACACAAAGGCTGATAAATGACCTTCAGTGTTTGGAGTGTAGCTCCCAGGTAGAACTGATGTTCTCTGTGTACAAGGCCTCTGGGTTCTACTCCCAGCACTAAAGGGAAAAGGAAAGTAGTCATTGGTCTGGGCAACAGTCAAGTCATTGTGACCCTAGGAAAGCATCATGCAGGTTCATTCAACCATCACTCCCATGTCCTCAAGGACAAACATTCTGCTAAGAGTGTATCTTAAACACACACTCTCTCAGAGCTCATCAGAGGTGTTCTCACATCTCCTCTCTCTTGCTGAGTTCAAGCCATTCACTTCAATTTGGTCTCATCTCATTTGGAAATGATAAGGCCACATTCGGATGCTTCTTGCATCCATCACTTGGGGGTCCTTTCTTTTTGCCAGTGTCAGCAGCAGACAAAGTCAATGCAACTCTGTTTTGCAGAGGTAACTGCAGGAATGCTCAGCAAGGTTAACTGCATTACCTTGTTATGGTTTCATCTCCCAGAAGTAAGGACTATCAGTTTTTCTCTATTTCCTGAGGATTGTGATGTAATGCTGGAATTTTTTTTTTGGTTCTATTGTTGTTCTTCCTATGTAGTAACCATTGGTCTTTTTCATCCCTATTTTTTAATGATCTTGGGAGGGAAATGCATACAATAAAGAGGGAGAATGCTTAATGGTACAGATCTTCAAGAAAGTGGAAAGGACTGGGACACAAAACCCAATTGGGGAGAGTGAGCATCTTCAAACATTCTCTTAACCCTAAGGAATGGATGGTGTACCTTGAGACAACTTTAGAAATAATAAGAAGCAGCATTGACTTAATGGTTTCCATTTGCTCTAAACAGTGCTTAAGCTTCAGTCCATTGGAGTCAGCA
The DNA here is from genome assembly GCF_000001635.26 of Mus musculus. NCBI lineage: Eukaryota > Metazoa > Chordata > Mammalia > Rodentia > Muridae > Mus > Mus musculus. The sequence goes on from NC_000086.7 coordinate 151,992,417, forward strand.
GAGAAAGTTTAAGGAGCCTGTGGACTTGTGTGGAAAAAACTTCCTATTTATTTTCACTAATAGATATGGACCATGTCTTTCTAGATAGTGTGAATAACAAACTACAGTAATATTAGTTCTTGTGGCTTTGTCACCAATTGAAATCAGGTTTTAGCTAGACATGGTGGCTCCCACCTTTAATTTCAACGTTCTGGAGGTAGAGGCAGGTAGATTTCTTTTGTTTGTTTGTTTGTTTGTTTTGTTTGGTTTTTCGAGACAGGGTTTCTCTGTATAGCTCTGACTGTCCTGGAACAGGTAGATTTCTATGAATTTGAATCCAGCCTGGATTCAACTCACTACATGGTGAGTTCCAGAACTCCATAGTGAAACTATATATATATATATATATATATATATATATATATATATATGGAGAGAGAGAATCAAGTTTAAAAAAATTGCATGTGATGTGATGTGATGTGATGTGATGTGATGCGTGTGTGTTTGAGGATGTTGAGGATGTGTGGAAATCAGATGAGGATGTCAAGTCTCCTCCTCTATCAACTCCCCATTTTATTTCTTTGAGGAAAGATCTCTCACTGAATCTGGAGCTTGCTAAGGTTTTTGTTTGTTTGTTTGGTTGGTTTTTTTTGTTTTTTGTTTGTTTTTTTTTGTTTGTTTGTTTTGTTTTGCTAGGCTGGTGGCCAGCAAGCTCCAAAGCCCTGTCTCTAGTACCCACACACCGTGCTAGTGCTGAGGTTACAGGCACATGTGGCTGTGCCTGATTTCTTTTTATGTGGGTGCTAGGTATCCAAACTCAGGTCCTAATGCTCGCATAGCACTCTATCCTACTGAGCCATTTCCCCACCCCAGAAACCAGATTTTTGGAATAAAATATTATATTACATATCTCTTCTCTCATCCAAGTACTAACCATGCCAGACCCTCCATAACAAGATCAGACAAGATCGGGCACATTCAGGGTATATGAATATCTCTTCTCAAAACCATATAATCCATTCAAAATTACAGTAGTCGCTAGTGCTGTTGGTAGAGCTTGCTCCCCCTTCTAATGTTCAAAAGCATTGAACAAAGGGCTTTGTGCATGCTAGCAAGCACTCTCCCGCTGATTTACATCCTCAGCCCATGCCTTTTATTTCATGTTCTAATAAAGAAGTATATATATATATATATATATATATATATATATATATATATATATATATATATATATATATATATATATATATATATAATTACTACTTTGTAGATGGGGGTTATTTTTGGTAATTGTATTTAAATATAATTTTTCCTTCATAATCTTATTTGTCTCAGAGAATGCATACATCTTCTTCTGATAAGGGGTTCTCTAGACTTTGCCAGGCTGCCAGAGGTGTTCACAGCATAGAAAAGACTAAGAAACACTGTTCCAAAGAGTAATGGTAGTAAACTCTACATAACACTTGCTACAGGCTAAGGGTTCTTTGAAGTTCTGTCTTTGTTCCTTGTATAGTTATTTGTTTCTGACTGCACTCTGTAACTCAGGCTGGCATCACCCTCATCATGTAGCCAACAATGGCCTTGAACTTTTTTTTTAATGACATTATATACTTTTTTATTTATTTATTTTTATTATATATAAGTACACTGTAGCTGCCTTCAGACACTCCAGAAGAGGGAGTCAGATCTCATTACAGATGGTTGTGAGCCACCATGTGGTTGCTGGGATTTGAACTTCGGACCTTCGGAAGAGCAGTTGGGTGCTCTTACCCACTGAGCCATCTCACCAGCCCGGCCTTGAACTTTTAATCATCTTCAGATTCCTGAGTACCTGGGGTTACAGTTGTGTACAATGCTCCTAGCTATAAGTACTTTTTGTTTATGGTTATGTAATATTCTGACAAAAATCATCTGTGATATTTATTACTAGGCAATACATCTCCCATGTTCAATTATTTATTGATCAGAGTTGACAAATTTTGTTTATCTTTATTTATAACTCTCATTGGCTTCATCCATGGCAAGCTATGTTCTTGGCACTGACTGATCAATAAGTAAATGAGCAGAAGATCCCTAAACTTACCTTCCAGAACATGGATTTTACCAATAAGGCCCTGTTGGATCAGAGTAAATAGTACAAAGCATCATGAGCCTTTGGGAACAGTTTTGCAATGCCCAAAGTTCTGAACCTGGGTTGCTTTCCATATTTTATAGCTCAAACTTACTAGGTGGCAAAAACATGACCAAGTATTATTTCTGTGAATTTCATACTTTTCATTTTAAAGGTTTTTTTTTTCTTCCACATTAGATGCTTTAATGTTTAACTACCATGTCCTAGGCCTTTTAAGAGAGCTATGTAGTATAGAATATAAGCAGTATAAAGAGTTAGGCCATATAGAATGTGCTTTCCCCTCAGGGTGTGGTGGTGCACACCTGTGATCCCACCACCTGGGAGGTGAACATAGGAGGTCAGGAGTTCAATATCATCTTCAGCTTCATAGTGATTTGGGGACTATCTTAGGATACACAGTTTCAAATTAAAAAAAAAATGTATGTGTGTGTGAAGAGGTTGGTGCTAGAGAGATGGTTCAGTGGCTAACAGTACCCGGGTTTGGATCCCAGCACCTACATGGTAGTTCACAAATATTTGTACCTCCAGTTCCAGAGGACCCGATTCCTTCTTTTTGCCTCTGAGGGCTCCCACATGAAAGTGGTGCACGTAAACTCATGCAAACAAGCATACATACATACATGTTTTTCAAGACACTGTTTCTCTGTGCATCTGGAACTCACTCTGTAGTATATCAGGCTGGCCTTGAACTCACAGATCTCCCTGAGTACTGGAATTAAAGGCATGCACCACCGCAGCTCTGCTTAGTTAATTAATTTTTAAAAGCTAGGTATAGTTGCTTGTACCTATAATTACAGCACTCAGCAGTCTGAGGTAGGAGGATTGAAGAGTACTGCAAAGTTTAGGCCAGCCTGGTTTATGTAGTGAGTTGCAGGACAGTCTGAACTACAGAGTGAGAGGACCTGTCTCAAAAACAAAACAGTACCTCCCTATTTGAAGGAAGTAGATGGATCTCTAAATGCTATGAAGGGAATTCAAGTACGCAGTAGTATAGTAGTGATGTGGCTATAACTTGTGTGGTCAGAAAGGGCTCCTCTGTGAGGTACTATTTTGCCCAATTCTGTATGCAAAGAAAGGAAGAAAGGAAGGAAGGAAGGAAAAAAGACAGACAGAAAAAAAGGAAGAAAGAGAAAAAAGAAGAAAAAAGCCATGCAGGAATAGGTAAAATGAAAAAAAAAAAAAAAACAAAGCCTGCAGAATGGGAAAATATTTTCTTTAACCCCACATCTAACAGAGGGCTAATTTCCAAAATATATAAAGAACTCAAGAAACTAGACATAAACAAACCAAATAACCCAATTAAAACATGGGATACAGATCAAAACAGAATTCTCAACAGAGGAATCACTAATGGCAAAGAAGCACTCGAAGAAATGTTCAGTATCCTTAGCTGTCAAGAAAATATGAATCCAAACAACCCTGAGATTCCACCTTACACCCATCAGAATGGCTAAGATCAAAACTTCAAGCTGCAGCAGATGCTGGCCAGGATATGGAGCAAGGGGAACACTCCTTCATTGTTGATGGGAGGGCAAACTGGTACAACCACTCTGGAAATCAGTCTGGTGGTTCCTCAGAATATTAGGAATTAATCTACCTCAAGACCCAGCTATACCACTCCTGGGCATATACCCAAAAGACACATGCTCAACTATGTACACAGCAGCTTTACTCATAATAGCCAGAAACTGCTAACAATCTAGATGTCTCTCAACCAAAGAATGGATAAAGAAAACATTTACACAATGACATCTTTTCCCAGTCTATAAGTTGCCATTTTTCCCTATTGACATTGTCCTTTGCCTTACAGAGGTTCCATTTGTCAATTGTTGATCTTAGAGCTTGAGCCATTGGTGTTTTGTTCAGGAAATTTTCCCTGTGCCAATGCACTCAGGTTATTTCTCACTTTCTCTTGTATTAGATTCAGTGTATCTGGTTTTATGTCCCCTTAATCCCCTTGGACTTGTGTATGAGTTGTCCACAGGTGTGTGGGTTTATTTCTGTGTCTTTAGTTCTATTCCATTGATCATCCTGTCTCTGTACCAATACCATGTGGGGTTTGTTGTTGTTGTTGTTGTTGTATTTAATCACTATTGCTCTTAAGGTCAGGGATGGTAATCCCACTAGAAGTTCTTTTATTGTTGAGAATTGTTTTGCTATCCTGGTTTTCTGTTTTTCCATATGAAGTTGAGAATTGCTCTTTCCATGTCTGTGATGAATGGGAAAAGATCTTCACTAACCCTACATCTGATAGAGGGCTAATATCCAAAACATATAAAGAACTCAAGAGGTTAGACTCCAAAAAAGCAAATTACCCGATTTAAAAATGGGGTACAGAGGAATCTTGAATGGCCAAGAAGCACTTAAAGAAATGTTCAACTTCTGTAACTTTAATTTTTTTCAAAGCCTACATTTAATGATGGTTCTTAAACACTTTAACCTCACTTCTAGCCCACCACCCACCAGAGATAGTGGAAAAGAAAGGATATAAGTGGAATGGACTTGTTTAGAAATGGTTCTTTGGAGCAAATCCTATCTGTATTGTCAGGAAGTCAGCAGTTCAGTTCATAGGACTCAGCAGTGGCAGCTCAATCCACTTGCAAACACTTCATGGATATACCAGCAGTCCAATTCAGTAGAGTCAGATAGCAAACATGAATCAGCAGCGGTGGCACTACCTAGCAGAGACAGCCAGGCTTCAGCCTCAGAGGGACCCAGAGGGATGCCAGGAGAAGTTCTTGGCTGTGCCTCTCTCAACAAATCAAAGATCAGTGAAGACTCAAAAATCAAATCAGTGAAGACTCGAGACCAACAAGCTGTACCAGCAAGCCAAGCTCCCAACTTCTATTACTGTCCATTGGGTTCTTATTATACTCCCTCCAAACATCACATTTCCTCTACAGGTCTTGCCTCAGAGTATGAGGCTGTCTTAGCTGAAATCACTCTGCCAATCAGCCCCTGTCCATGGAAGTGGTAAGAAACTGTAGCACACCACCATCATGAATTTTGTAGGCAAATGGATGGAACTAGAAAATATCATCCTGAGCAAGGTAACCCAGACCCAAAAGGACATGTATGGTATGTACTCACTGATAAGTGGATATTAGTCAAAAAGTATGGAATAGCCATGATACAACTCACAGACTGTATCAAGTTTAACATGAAGGAAGGCCCAAGTGGGGATGCTTCAAATCCCATTGAGAAGAGAGCAAAATAATCTCGGGAGGCAGAGGAAGGGAGGGACCTGGGTGAAGAGGGGAGAGGGTGGAGAAAAGGGAGGCAGGATGAGGTATGGGGGAGACAGGAGAGAAGTCCAGAGGGCCAAGAAGATGAATTAAAATATACAGCTGCAGGGGTTGGAGGGGCAGAGGGAACTTTTAGAAAATCCCAGAAATCTGGGAGGCTCCCAGGATTCAATGGGGATGACCTGAGCTGAAATGCTCAACAGTGGGGATACAGAACGTGAAGAGACCACCTCCAGCAGCAAGATGGGGCCACCAACACATCTTCAAAATTTTTGATGAAGAATTGTTCTTGTCTAAAGGAAATGAAGAGACACAGGGACTTAAAGAAAGGCCATCCAGTGACTGGCCCAACTTGGGATCCATCCCACGCGCAGGCACCAAACTCTGACACTATTACTGCTGTCATGTTGTGCCTGCAGACAGGAGCCTGGCATGGCTGTTTTTAGAGAGGCTCTACCAATAGCTGACTGACACATGTAGATACTTACAGCCAACTGTAAGTCAGAGGGACCCCTATGGAAGAGTTAGGGGAAAGATTGAAGGAGCTGAAGAGAATGGCGACCCCATAGGAAGAAAAATGGTATCAACTAACTGTACCAATAATGTCAACTAACCTGGACCCCTGGGAGCTCCCAGAGACCGAGCCACCAACCAAAGAGCATACATGGGCTGGTCTGTGGTCCCTGGCACATATGTAGCAGAGAGCTGCCTTGTTAGTCCTCAGTGGGAGAGGATGTGCCTAATCCTGTAGAGTGCCTCAGGGAAGGGGGATGCCTCAGGGAAGGGCAGGTGAGGTGTAGGGGTGGGGGTGGGAGAGTGGGGGAATACCCTCTCTAAGGCAAAGGGGAGGGGGAATAGGGTGAAGAACTCTGGGAGGAGGGACCAGGAAGGGGGCAACATTTGGAATGTAAATAAGTAAAACAATTATGCAGACAAATGGATGGAACTAGAAAAAAAAATCATCCTGAGAGAGGTAACCCAGACTCTGAAAGATAAACATTGTAGGTACTTACTTATAAGTGGATATTAACTACAAAGAAAAGGATAATTATGTTACAATCCACAGACCCAGAGAGGCTAAGTAACAAGAACTCAAGAGGGTAGCATGGTTCTATTTCCAGGGGAGGGAAGATAGAATAGATATTGCAGGTGGACTGGGGGATGGAAACAGGAGGGATCAGGTGGGGGGAGAATGGAGAGAGATAGTACTGGGAGAAACAACTAGAATTGGGGGGAGGGGGAATTTGGGGGCAAGCTAGAAACCTAGTGCAATGGAAACTTCCAGGAATCTATTAAGATGACCCTAGCTAAGACTTCTAGCAATGCAGGATAAGGAGCCAGAACTGGCCATCTCCTACAACCTGGCAAGACTTTCAGTGGAGGGTTTAGCACATCAACCCAGCTACAAAACAAACCTTCAACCTACAATTTGTCCTGCCAGCATGATGTTCTGGGGTAAAGGTGGTGCAGAAATTGTGGCAGTGGCTAACCAATGACTGGTCCTGCTTGAGACAATGAGAGGGAGGCCACCTGTGACACTGCCTGGAGGACCAGAAACCAGAGACCAGATAGCCCAGAGACCAAGGATAGAACCAATTGTGACTGGGAAAAAGTCATTGAAATGATGCTTAATGATATTTTGCCGTACTTTTAGATTGATGCCTAACCCAATTGTCATCAGAGAGGGAACAAGGGTTGTGGACCTGTTAAGAAATAGTTCTTTGGGGCAATTCCAATCTTCGTTGTCAGCAGTCCAGTCCACTAACAAAACACCAACACAAATCAGCACTGGCAGTCCAGTCTTCTCGGCTCATGAATTAGCAAAGGCAGCTGGATCCAAAAGAAATGGCAAGGCTATGCCAATTAGCCTGATTCTGCAGAAGCAGCAAGAAGCCACTTGTATACCATGAATTCTTTGGCGATTTACTCTCTATGAAGTCACAGCAAGCAAAGGTCAGCAAAGACTATAAGGCAGAGCAAGGCAAACCAAAGCCAGAGCTGCCTCCCACTGTCTGTAGGGTCATATTTCTATACTTTCTAAGCATCATGCATCCTTTCACGTGTCTGCTTCAGCAAAACATCCTTTCACCTGTGTGCCCTAACAAAACATCATATTACATAACTGAGTCTCCAAAGGAACCAGAAATTTCCACTTCATTGGTGGTTTTGTGGGACTCCTAATAGTGGGAGTGGGGGCTTTTTCTGATACTTTTGCCTGCGTTTGAGATCTCTGTCCTCCTACTGGGTTGCCTTGTCCAGCCTTAATATGCGGGGAGGTGCCTAGCCTTATTGCAACTTGACAGTCCATGCTTGGTTGCTGTCCCTGAGAGGCTTGCCCTTTTCTGAAGGGAAATGGAGGAGGAGTGGATGGGGAGGGAGGAGGTGGGGGAGATGGAAAAGGTGGGGGCAGAAGGAAGAAGGGGAAACTGTGGTCAGGATGTAATATATGAGAAAATAAAGTAATTTTTAAAATGTAAAAATGAACACAAAAGAGTTCACTATGTCTGTAGTAAGTGTATTAGGCCAGAGAAGAATGCTTTTTTTTTTCTTTTTCAATGCAGTCCCAGTGGAAGAACTGCCTCCCCCCCCCCCTCTTTGAGACAGGGTCTTGTCATGTAGTCTACTTCTGACTAGCCTAAGATTGGCTATGTAAACCAGCATGGCTTCAACATTTGCTATAGTTATCCTGCTTCTGCCTCCAGAACACAAGGGTCAAAGTTGCTGGGAACACTTCACATGACACTTGGATTGTGGTCTGGGACTGGTAGGATGTCTCAGTAGGTAAAGGTGTCATCACCAAGCCTAATGATCTGTTTGATTACCAAAACCCACACGATGGAAGGAGAGAATCAAATCCCATAGTTGCCCTTTTGACCCTACACAGTATACAAACACACACACACACACACACACACACACACACACACACACGAAGGAGGTGGTTAAAAAATAAAGACTTCTAATCTGGTGCTAAATCCTTTGATAAAGTAGTGACAATCAGTATACTTATACTGCTATCAGCAACCAAGAGTACTTGAGGGGTGTTTTCCTTGACAGGGAAGTAGATGGGAAAATACTTAACATAGAAAGGACATAATGCAGTTTTATAGGCAGAAAGTGTAGGCTCAGATTTGTGGACCTGAAGACTTTGAGACAAAATATGGATGGAAGACAGTTTAGATGTCCACCCTCAAGTTCCTAATTGACTGAAAGGTAGTCTAGGATAACCAGAGACCTGAGTTTTTAACAACATTTTCTAGATGAGGTCCAATCTACAATGTGTGATCTGGGCATTGAACATAGAAACGGAGCAAAGGATGAGCTGATTAGAGATGTCCTTGACTCTGAGTTTGCTTTCCAGAAGTACATGTTTCATAAGGCCCACTTCCTATCTCTAGTTCCTAGTGACATGCCCTGCCCCTGCATAAAAGTCTAATCCTGCCTGGCCGCTCTCTATCCTTGCTTCGACTTATTTATCTCTCTGTTGCCTGTCTGTATTTCAGAATCTTCTAGTCTTCTCAGCTATACATTCTGGAATCTGTACTTGGGCTGTTTGTAGCTCTATAGTAGAGTACTTGCTTAACCTCGGGGTTTGATTTCATCACTGAAAAAAAAAAAAAACAGCCTCTACGTCCCTTTAGTTGTCTATACTGTAATTTTATCTTTTCCTAAATGAACCGTGTCCTCTTTGGAAATATGGACCTTGTATTACACCCTGTGTATGCCCAGGACCTGGTACCACATAGGAATCGATTTCATTTACACTTGAAAGCTTTCCTGAGAAAGGGATTCAGTTTCTGAAGGGACTCAGTTTCTTCGCCCTGTCTTTCTCCGGTGGAGCTGTCTGTCTACCAAAAGATCTGCTAGAGAGCAGGATGAAGGAGTAATGATTTCAAGCTGGAGCCGCTAGGTTTTTCTACAAAGGATAGGTTCCTAACCCTGGGATCTAAACTTTTCCCTTTCCAAGGTCCGGGACAGCAGGCCACACCCCTATCTTCCCCACCCTCCTCTGCCGCAACTGCTCCCCGCCCCCGCGACAGCCGCTCCACCTAGTAGGCGGCTCTGCGTCGGCCAATCAGCGAGAGCATGTGCAAAAGGCACTAAAAGCCCTCCTCTGGTGGCGAGGCTTGTGCAAGATGGCTGCGGCAGTTCGGAGCGTGAAGGTAGACTGCTCTGTGCCTCTAACCTTTGTTTTTATGCAGGCTAGGACTGCGCGGGCAGGAACAAGAGAGGAGATATCGGTGCATGGAGAACGCGTGGTTTTGCGGTGGTTGGGCTCAATCGGTGAACAAGCAATGTTCAACTACATCTGTGTGTGAGGGGTCACAGAAAAAACATTCCTGGGATGAGACACGCCCCCGCCCCCCAAGTTTCGTCGCTGGGGGAGAGGAAGCACATTTAGGTCACTGACCGTCCCCGCTTCTTCTTCGCAGAACTCTAGAATTGGCAAATGAAAAGGTGGGGAGTGGTCTGGATAATAGCAGTTTACCTAGTACCTTTTCACAGGGCTTGGTCGCGGTAGTAACTGGAGGAGCCTCGGGCCTTGGCCTAGCTACGGCCAAAAGACTGGTGGGACAAGGGGCCACAGCTGTACTTCTGGATGTACCTGACTCAGAGGGTGAAGCCCAAGCCAAGAAGTTAGGAGAAAGCTGCATATTTGCCCCAGCAAATGTGAGTCGTGACTCTCCTCGTGCACGAGGAAACTTGGGGATTCCTTCCGTAAGAGTGGTATCTGGGGTCGGTCAGATGGCTTAGTGGTTAAAGGCACAGGATGCCATCCATGACACCCCCGTTTGATCCCTGGGAACCACATGGTATAAGGAAAGATCCAACTCTGACCTCCACACGTGTGCCCTGGCAGGAACATTCCTGCACACACACACACACACACACATAAACGGAAGGCGGGGGGGGGGGGGTGGGGGGTGGGGGGTGGGGTGGGGGGGAGCGGGGCGGGGCGGGACTCATTTCCTTTTAGCTTTGGACTGGAGTCTTGGATACTGTGAGAGCCCTGCAGTAAGAAAGCTAAAGCCGGGCTCAGCACTATGGGGATGAGAGGATTGGACACACCAGGATTTCCTGGAGAAGATATGTTCAGTTGGAATGCATATCTTGCCCAGACATTTTACATTTACAGAGTTAAAAAACTTCAACTCAGCAGGTAGGGATTTTTTTTTTCTTTTAATGCTAGGTCATGTTCCTGTTATTTTCAGAACTGATCGTATTGGAGTACAGCTTGGTGGCAGAGTTCTTGCCTAGCATGTGGGAGGCACCTGGGTTTAGTCATCAGTACTTGCAAGAGAAAAAAACCAGAAGTGTTTATAGTGCCCTGATCTGTATTAACTGAGAATAACCCGAGGCATATGAATCAAGAGAATACAGATTGGGAAATGTTTTGCAACACTCTTCTATAGTATCTACCATTTCCCCTTTCATCTTCATTTGTTTTATTACAACTCTTTCTTGCCCACCCCCCTTTGCTCACACAGTTCTGTTCCCACCCAAGATCTGGGTCTGTCTTCCTCTCCAGGTTTAGTGGTGTGTGTATGGTAGGAAAGAAATACCTCTCCTTCATCTCTTCCTGTCTAGGTGACCTCTGAGAAGGAGATACAAGCAGCTTTGACTCTAGCAAAAGAAAAGTTTGGCCGTATAGATGTGGCTGTCAACTGTGCAGGTATTGCAGTGGCCATTAAGACATACCACCAAAAGAAGAACAAGATCCATACTTTGGAGGACTTCCAGCGGGTTATCAATGTAAGGCCTTGGCAGATCTCCACGGGGAGGATAAAGGGGGTGTGGCAGTGAATATTCCCAAAGCGTGTAAGGAAACAAAAGGCAGCCTCTGTCCTAGATCCTACATCATGGTTCTACCATCCTCCAGGTGAATCTTATAGGCACTTTCAATGTGATCCGCCTGGTTGCTGGGGAGATGGGCCAGAATGAACCAGACCAGGGAGGCCAACGTGGAGTTATCATTAACACTGCCAGTGTGGCTGCCTTTGAGGGCCAGGTATGTGAACGGAGGAGGGAAGCTCTTAGCTGAATGACTTTTGGGGGATCTCCCACATATGTTCTCCACTCTTTTTCCAGGTTGGACAAGCTGCATACTCTGCATCCAAAGGGGGCATAGTGGGCATGACACTGCCCATTGCTCGAGATCTGGCTCCTACAGGCATCCGTGTGGTAACAATTGCTCCAGGTAGACATTTCTCTTTCTTACCTTTTTGCTATACTAGGACTGGGTGGGACCTGTAGGCAGATGAGAGAAGGTGTCCACTCCCTAAATGTAGCAGCTTAGCACTAAAGTGAGGAAGAACCAAGTAACTGAAAAGAAGACTGAACCTCTGATTCTGGTACTCTTGTCCAGGTTTGTTTGCCACCCCACTGCTTACCACCCTTCCAGAGAAAGTGCGAAACTTCTTGGCCAGCCAGGTACCCTTCCCCAGCCGACTAGGTGACCCCGCTGAATATGCTCATCTGGTACAGACCATAATCGAGAACCCATTCTTGAATGGAGAGGTCATCCGGCTGGATGGGGCCATTCGAATGCAGCCTTAAAGGGCCAAGGCAGGAGAAACACCAGCTCCTTTTCAATTTGAAGGAAAGCTAACAGCCACTTTGTAACTCTGCTCCACTCACCCTCGGTGCCTAATAAATTCTCAAACTTCCAAGGTGTGTGCAGTCTTGTGTGCTAGGGGAACTGAGATGGGGAAGAGAGTAAAGGCTCTGAGGTTGAATACATGAGAGATCCAGTGTGGAGTGTGAGAGGTGGTATCTCACACCTTTTGTGTACTCTTACGACACACAGTTGAATGTAGCGAACGACTTTATTACCTAGAGTAGACAGTGGAGGTTTGGCTTTAGTTCCCTCCTACTGGGTAGAAATTAGAAATGAGGATTTGTTGCATTTTTTTTGACTCCTGGCCACCTGTGAGAAGGAAGGTGACCATCCTGAGCTCAGCGGCTGCTGGTGTTGAACTGTAGGTAATAGTGCGCAGTCGGTTGATTGGTGTAGATGACCGAATTCAGATAATTTTGCCTGTGAAAATACAAAGGCCTCAGGTGCTGCGTTTTCCCTCTCTCTGGTCCTCGTCATTCCTCCCACCTACCCCGGGCTTCCTCCCCATTGGCACAGCCTAGAACTCACTGAGCTTGCTGCTCCTTAGCTAGCTCCCTGTTGAAGGAGCCCAGTCCCCTTCGGAACTCTGCACACAGTTCCCGCTCCTGTTCTTCCAGTTCCAGGGCCGCTTCAGCCAGCCGTTTGTTTTGCCTTCCCCACTCAGCTTCCACTAACTTTTCGGCTTGGCGCTGTTCCTTTTTTTCTTGTCGTTGTGTTTCTTGAGTTTTTCTGATGGCAGCTCTCTGCTCTGCACTCATCCCCTTCCAACAATAGGGCAGGACCCGGTGAGGAGCATTGGCTCTTTGGGCAACTTGAGGATTCTCAGTCAGCAGGTCACTGGTGACTTGTTTCTTGACCTCTGTGAGGTTGGCCTCCTGTTGCCGCTGCTGTTCACGGCGCTGCTGCAGGGCTTGCTTGGCTGCCTAGTAGGGACCCCCAAATGTAAACATTTGGGGGCCCAGCCTCAGGAAACTCTCTTGAATGGATTGGAAAACTACAGCCCTACTCATCCCAGAGAGAAGAGAAAGACGTAGCATGGATTTTGACTGAGCCTATGAGCATGATGGAGGCAGAATAGCCAGGGAATTTCTCTGCACTTAGGAAAGCCTTATGCTGAGAGATCAGAGATGAAAGGTCAATACCTGTTCTTAAAGCACCCTCTATCTAGGGGTAGGGAGGGAGGGACTTGTGCTTTGATAGGGTCTTAGGTGGAAGGCTTGGGTAGAGGAGAATGCTTGCACTGGTTTGAAATGGGATATAAGGAGAAAGATTCCCCAGGACTAAGGTCCCCTAGGACTTTGTTCAGGAATTGGGATGTGCTAAGTACACTGGCTGGTTCAGGACATACCTGGGCTTTGTTGGCATTGGCCATAGCAGTCCTCATAGCTGCTCGACAGGATTCCTCCAGCCTAGCCAGTTCAGCAGCCCGCGTGTCAGCAGCTAGGCGCAGTTGGTCACTGAGCAAAGCTACACAGAGAAATACAGGCAGGGTATTGGACTTGCCTATTCTAGTGCCCATTCATGCAGTAGTTATTTGTTCAACATACTTTGTGTGTTTATATTTGAATGCTAAAGTTATAGTGATAAGGAAGGAGTACTCCTTGGGGTCAGGGGTGGGCAAAGCGTAGCAAATTGGGTGACAATGAAGCTCTGTCACCATTCAGTGGTGTTGCTTTAAGTAAATAATGTCATTTCATTAAGTCTCAGTCTTAAGGTTATTTTTTGGGTTCTGAGGATACCATAGAATTAGATACTATCCCAGACAACTCCCTGCCTAGTCCAGTGTAGTGGTGTATGCCTATAATTCCAGCTCTTGGGAGACAGAGGCAGGAAAATCAGAATTTCAAGGTTATCCTTGGTTACATAGCAAGTTAACAATCTTAATACCTTACACACACACACACACACACACACACACACACACACACACCCCAAACCTCCTCCTCTGGTAGGAGAGACCGATCCAATAATGAGACTACAACCTGGTAAGGCCAATGGCAGAGATGCATATAAGCATATTAAAGGTTTTGGGTGCTGAGGAAATCACATAGTTGTAGGAGTTTGTGCTTAGCATATAGGAAGTCCTGGATTCCATCCCCAGCACCAAAACTGAAGAGATGAAAACAGAGGAGGAGGAGGAGGGAGAGGAGGAGGAGGAGGGAGAAGAGGGAGAGGAGGAGAACAATAACAATAACAACTATAAAAGTCAAAGTACAGAGATCAAGAAGAAAATGGCATGTCAGTCATGGCCACAGCATAAGCAAAGCTACTAAAATTTCCCCCCTTCAAGCCACACACTGGCTTCTTTGTTCTTAGGCCCTGTAAGACACTGGTGATTGGAAGGCAAAATGAGTAGAAAGACATGACTCTTGCCCTGGAAAGGTTTTCTCTAGTGTAAAAGAAAGATGTGGCCAGACTGTATCATAAGAATAGTTGCTATTCTATGTGATGCAGATTATAATCCCTATTTTAAAATGAAGAAACTGAGCTGTCAAGATGGCATGTGCCTGAAACCCCAGTATTCTAGAGGCTGAGGAAGAAGGATTGCTGAGTTCCAGCCCAGACTAGGTTGAATATAAACAGCAAGACCCTGTCTCATGAAATGAAGAAAAGAAGACAAATGCAATTATAGAGAGGAACATTCATTTGCCCAAAGCAGAAAGTAAGTAGAACTGTAAAATGCTTTCCTCAGGGAAGTGCCAAGAAAGGAGTGAGGGAAGTTAGGGCTTGTACAGCCTGACCTTTGTGCCTCAGCTGTACGGGTAAAGTACCTTCTCACACAGTGCTGGATCCAGACTGGATCAACTCCCTGCTGTGCTACTTACCTGCTCGGGCCTCCTCTTCTCTGGCTGCCTGTTGCTCCTGTAGCTGTTTTTCCAGGTTGTATCTCATCTGTTCCTGCTGCATTCTCACGTGTGAGGCCCTTTCCAGGTCCTCTCCAAAGAAGTACTGCATGCTGGCTGGGCCAAAGTATGCATCCTTCTCATAATAAGGGACCCGAAACTCCTGGAATTGGTCTGGATCCCAGAAGTCAAATTCATGTCCATTCTTGTATTGCTGCTGCCTTTGTTCCCGAAAATCCTGTACTCTCTTGGACAGCCGGTATGCTCGTTCTGCCTCTTCTTTCTCTAGCATCTGGGCTACCAGATCATAGTGCGCATGCTTGGTACCTAAGTGTGATTGACAGGGACATGAAGACACCTAGAACAGAGCCCAGTCAACCTCTACCCCCAAGCCTCTTCCCAGGGTCATCTAGTATGTTTTATCACCCCTCAGAGCCTCGGGCTCTATGCGGAGGCAGAATTGCCCAACTTCAGGCCACTCTTTCTGGTTTTGCTGCAGCCTTGAGTATTTACCATAAGCGATATCTTTGTTTCGCTCTATTGCCTCCCGAAACTTTCGTTCCTCCACCTGGTAGTTGAGGGCTTCCACATCCACCTGAATCTCAAAGAAAGGAGCTAAGTTAGAGTAGGGTCTGAGCATGTAAACTGAATGCCCTAAAGGATGCTGTTTAGGAATGACCCTCTTCAGAGTCACCCTGCAACTCTTCAGGACCTACTGGATAAAATTCTAACCCCTGAACGAAGCCTGTAAATACCTCTGTGGTCTAGCCACTGCTTCTCTGCCTTTATCTCTTTGTTCCCCTTTCCCTGCCTCCTCTCACAGTAGTGTAAGGAACTGTACTTCTAGTTCTCTGCACATCTTAAGCTGTTTCAAGCCTTTGCTCTAACTGGTTCCTCCCCTTAGAACAGTCTTTCATTCCACCCTTTCCCATATTTCAGTTTACCCTTCAAGACTTGCTCAGGAAGCTTCTACCCTCATAATCTAGGGTCCACTGGCCATATTGTATTGACATTAGCCTCTCTATTATCTCTTCCACTAGGCTGTGAGCTGTTTGGGGGGAAGAAGCTAGGCCTTAGCTATCACTGTATTCCCCACTGTCTACCATAATGCTTGGTCCAGAGTAGGTTCTGAGGAAATTCTTGCAACCAGAATCTCAGACTACTCAAACTTCAGTTTGCTTGTGGTCAGGTAATAAGCTCTGATTTTTTTTCAAAGTTAACATCTCAGTGCTTTATTTGGTCTCATTTTCCAGAGGAGGAAAAGATAGGTTATGTACCAAAAGCCATACATATCTAATAGCAGACTTGGCTTTGAACACAAGTATGGTGTCTTTCCTAGATCCTTTTCTACCCACCCACTCAGCAATTGTTTGTTACTTTCTTTTCTTTTCTTTTTTTCGGTTTTTCAAGACAGGGTTTCTCTGTGTATCCCTGGCTGTCCTGGAACTCACTCTGTAGATCAGGCTGGCCTTGAACTCAGAAATCTGCTGCCTCTGCCTCCCAAGTGCTGGGATTAAAGGTGTGCGCCACCACTGCCTGGCAATTGTTTATTTCTCTTTTTTTTTTTTTTTTTTGCCTTTTTTTTTTTTTTTTTTTTTTTTGCCTTTAATCCTAGCACTTGGGAGGCAGAGACAGGTGGATTTCTGAGTTTGAGGCCAGCCTGGTCTACAATTGTTTGTTTCTTAGGAGAGAAACCTCTGGACATGTCTATTTTAAGTGGGCAAACCTGCCCTAATTGTGGGCAGTACCATACCATGGACTAGTGTCCTGGACTGAATACAAAGGAGAAAGTGAGCTGACCTCTGTGCTTGCTAACTGTGGGCGCAAATTGACCAGCCACCTCCAGCCCTTTTCCTCCAATAATGGACTATATGCTTAAACTGAGCCAAAACAAACGCTCCCTTCCCAGTGTTTGTCAGGTATTTTATCACAGTAATAAGAAAAGCAACTAATATAACAATGTCGTATTTAGCCTTGCAGAAATACCCTAGGTTTATGTAGTATCAAATTTTTTTTACACCCTATTATGGCTCCACATTGTTTCTTAAGAACCAGCTATAGTGCAAGAACTGACCAGAGGAGAGCTAGCTGTCACCCATCATCTCTCTCTTCACAGTCCTGCCTCTCTTCCTAAGCCCTGTCCAGGCATATGAGGTTGGTCCCCCAGCTCCTGCCTTTCCAGTCCCAGGGCATGCTTGAGTCTAGAAGGGTTATAATGCACTGCCACATTCCTTTCAAGGCACAAGGGGCAAGTAATCTCAGTCTTGTACAGTTACTCATTACCCACTCACCCCCATGACTCGGTTCCGCACATTGAAGAATCGGCTTTGGCGTTCCTTTTCACGATTTCTTCTAGCTTCAATGGCTGCCAGCTCCCTGGGATCTGATACAAGGTCTAATTTATACATCTGGAGCAACGAGAGGTAGAATGGCTCTTTAATGCTGACATTGTCCTTGACTATACCATACCTTCATTTCTTTCTCTCTTATAACATCTCACTAGCTATGATCCTGGTTTTACTTTCTGATGTTTTATATCTTGATTTTACTTTATGACGTTTCATTATCTGTGTCTTCAAGCTCTGCTGTCATCACACTAAGTCAAGCTTCGGTCTAACGTCAGACAATATTCCCGGAATCCCTGATGGCCTTTGTTAATCCATGTTAAAATTCTCTGAAAGCAAGTCTCACTATTGCACTCTTTAAGTTAAAGTGCTTGTAAGCAGAGAATAACAGACTGCAGAATGCTCACCCCTAAATGGGACCTCTATATCACGTCCCCTTTTCAAGTCTCAGTAATCATTGTACAAGGGGTGGAAAGATGTAAGAGTCAGGGGTGGTGGATGAATACAGGAAAATAGTGTCTTCTGCACATACCAGGGGAAGCTGCATGTCTGAATTCACAGATATCTTGTTACCATGCATAAACCTGTGTAAGCTCGAGCCAGACTGTATCCCAGCATGCAAAAAGGAAGGGGGTATGAGCCCCCAGTCCTAGTGAAAGAGCTGTTGGCAATAGACAGCTGCTGGGAGGGGAGAACCCACTCTTTTTATTTATTTATTTGTTTGTTTGTTTGTTTCTTTCTTTCTTTAAGACAAGATTTCTCTGTGTAGCCCTGCTGTCCTGGAACTCACTCTGTAGACCCGGAAGGCTGGCAATGAATTCAGAGTTTGCCTGCCTTTGCCTGGATTAAAGGTGTGTACTAGGCTCTGCAAGCCCACTCTTGAGTTGACCAGGTTCCAGTAGAAGGCCACAAATCAAATAATATGTTTTCAGCACAAATTAGACTTGATGGGTGAAAAAAATTAAAAGCATAGAAAGTTGGGTGGGCAGGGAAAGGGGGTTGGGTCTGAGAAGGATTGGAAACAGGGTGACGATGATCAAAACACAAAGAACGAAGAAAATCAAAATCAAAATCTTCATAAACAACTTTAAAGTAAATGTCTTCCAAGTGTTTAAAAGACCAGAAAACAACCCAGGGTTGTTTGAAGTTGTAATACTTTAACGGTCTTTAAGGACTAAGATTACAACTACACCTATCTTAACTTGGGGAGCTGGTATGTTGGTTTCTGTTTTATCAGGCTTCCAAACTTAGATATGGGCTATATATTGTTCCTTGTTTATGCCAACTATTTCAGCTACAAAATGGTTAGTGGAAGTTATAGCTATAGAAAGAAGTGGAAAATGTCGAGAGGCCAGTGTACCTGGAGTACTATACCCAAGAGATAGTGGCATGAGACAAATTAAAAAGGTGTGTAAGGACTGGCTCTTTGAAGCCTATAGTAATGGGCCTGGAGTGTGGTGAAGTGCTTGCTAGCATCCATGAAGCCCTGGGTGTAATCCACAGTACCATGTAAACCTGAACCAAGTAGTGCATGCCTATAATCTCAGTACTCGGGGGAGGTGGAGGCAGGAAGATCACAAGTTCAAGGTCCTCTTCAACTACAGAGTAAGAAGCAGTCTCAAGAAAAGTGTATCAAGGGCAGGTGAAATGGCTCAGTGGGTAAAGATACTTGTTAACAGGCCTGATGATCTGAGTTTGTCCCCTGGTCCCACATGATAGAAAGAGAACCAACTCCTACAAGTTGTCCTCTGACCTCCACATGTACATACCCATGTGCCCCCCCCCCACTAAATAAAATGTAATAAAAAGTTTGTTTTTAAACCATCTCCAAAAAAGACCCTGCTATGAGTTTGAATTTCAATGTAATGAGAGGTTAGGGGAGGATTTCAAGGAGGTAACACTAGAGAAATAAAAGGTTTATGTTTGTAACCTGCCCCCCCAACATGTCAAAACTGGGCTTCCCAAAATATGAACGCATCTGGGGTTGATTATCTTACTAGATAATAAGTAATAAAATAAAGGGGAAATGGTATTTCAGAAAAGAAAGCTGCTTGTTTGTGTGATGAATGGGCAATAGGAAACAATTTGGAGGAAGCTAGAAGGCCAATGTAGAGACCACTTAAGTTAACCAAAAAGATAAGGATAGTGGCTTTGAGTAGGGCTCTTTTAAAGAAGGCTGAAGAAATGGCTCATCATTAAAGCTCACACCTACCCCCCCACACACACACACACACAAAGAATGAGGTGAAGGCTGTGTTAAAGAATGTTGCCAGGGCTGGGGGTAATGGCTCAGTGAATAAGTGCTTGCTAGCAAGCCTGAGGACCTGAGTTCAGATCCCTAGTCCAGTGAGACCCATTTTGGTATTCTGCTTTCCAGAGCTGTATGAAAGTAAGTTTTTATGGGTTTATTAAGTTTGGGATTTTTTATTATAATATGAAACTAATATAGCTTCTCAGCCAGTATTTATTGCAAGATGAACTTAGCTTATCTATAGCCACCAGCCCTCTGTACCTATTGAATAGTCAAGTGAGATACAATGGGGTGAAATAAAATACAATATTCAAATCACACAGGGGTCAGGGAGATGGCTTAGTGGGGAAAGGTGCTTGCCACCAGGCCCGGTGAGTTCAATCCCTTGGATGCACATGATGGAAGGAGAGAACCTTTGTTCCACATGGTGAAAGAGAACTGACCCTTGTAAGTTCTCTGACTGCTACACACACACACACACACACACACACTCACTCACATAATAAAAAAAAACTAAAACAGTGGTGGTAACCTCTGTGTCTGCACACATATGCACTTACACGGCAGCGTACTTGTGGAGGTCTTAGGACAACTTGCAAAAGTTAGCTTTCTCCTTCCACTATGTGGAATCCAGAGAGCAAACAAACTCAAGTCAGGCCTGGCTGCAAATGCCTTTACCTGATAAGCCATCTTATCAGCCCATAATTACTGACTTCAATAGATTTTCCTTTATTGTTAATGAGGTCTCACGCCTTTTCATGTGGTCAACCGTTTTGTTTATTGCTTTGTGTAATGTCTACTCATCTTGTGTTCCTTTTAGGGATGTTTTGTATACAAAATGTTTACTTTTCACAGATATATTAAGTAAAGTTATACCTATCTGTTGGGTACTTTGTTTCAATGCATACATATTTTATGTAGCATTCAAATTAGGGTAAATTTATCTCCTTAAACATTTTTCTTTTTTTTCCAAGACAGGGTTCCTGTCTGTAGTCCTAGAACTTTCTCTGTAGACCAGGCTAGCCTTGAACCCAGAGGTTTGTCTGCATCTGCCTCCAGTGCTGGGATTAAATGTGTGCTCTACCATGGCCCAGTAAGTGTTCCTATCCACTGAGCCCTCTTCTAGCCCTCATTTCACATCCCAATGGTGAATTTTGGTAAACTTAAATTTAGTCATATGTGCCCATCTTTTTCTTTGAAAGAAGCGTTTCTAGTCATTGAAGAAATTTCTTATAAGGTATGTTGGGTCAAACCCATAATCCCAGCAGTTGGGAGGCTGATGTAGGACTTAAAAATTGGAGGCCAATTTGGACTAAATAGTAAGTTACAGGCCATCATGTTTTAAAAAAATCATAGGTGTTCCCAGAAGAAATGAGTTATTAAATAAAAATCTCAATGCCAAGTTATTGGTAAGGGAGGTTCCCAGAGGAGCCTAACACATAGGCTACTGCTGCTTTCTCTTGGTTGTTCACCATAATTAGATGCTAAGAGCCTAGTGCTAATGGCATCACACACTTAGCTGCTGAGAATAGAGAAATCTGGGACTGACAAGGCAATTTCCTCTAGGCTGACTAGCTTTCAAGAGTTCCAGGTGCTAGCCAAGTCACTAGGGTAGAAAAGACATCTTACCCAGCAGTGGACCCTGCATGCTATAATACCAACCTTCCAGGTAAGATGTGCCCACTGGTGTAGTAATGGCATGACTATTATAGGGTGTAACCAACCACTCTGATTAGATTTGAGACCTGGTTCTGGTCCACAAAAGGGAATTCATGCCTGCTACTATAAATCTGGTCAAACGTCCATGTCTGGGCAGGTCATAGGCCCTAGGGGGAGAACCTACTAGTACTGTTTTTCTAAATGGTCATTTCTGTCAACCTGCCTTCTAAATATCTGTATTTATATTCATAGTTTAGTGCTGCTCTCCAAGGAGCTTCTTTTTTCTCTAGATAAGTTTATGCAGAAACTCACAACGCTCAAACTGTTGAGAATAAGTGACTAGAATGAGTGCCTAGCCCTAAATGAGATGTGTGTGTATCACCACTACTCCAAAGTTCAGGGGCCGTTATGCTACAAGGACTGGACAGAATGGAAAGAGCTGGAGGATGGAGGGCAGTACTGGGAAATGCTGCCTTTTAGATATGACAGAGCCATGCACTTGTGAATTCACAGCAGCTGTGGTCACCTGCAAGAGACCTGTACAAGACCGGTAAAAGAGCAAGCCAGTGAACCTTCCAGCATGGATGGACGAGGCTCCTTTCCAGTTGAAGAGCTATTAGAAGTTGATACCTGCCAAGGAATTGTCAATTTTCTTGCAGGTGCATACTATGCACATGTGGGTAGGACCAATTGGACTCTGAATCACAAAAATGTGTGGGATACGATGGGGCTTTAGAGGACAGATGTTGATATGAGGGTGGATATGACCCATATTCATTGGTACATATATGAAAGTATAAAATAAAAATAAAAAACTGGCCAGGTGTGGTGGCACACGCCTTTAATCCCAGCACTTGGGAGGCAGAGGCAGGTGAATCTCTTGAGTTTGAGGCCAGTCTGGTCTACAAAGTGAGTTCCAGGACAGTTAGGACAATGCAGAGACCCTGCTCCCCCCCCCCAAAAAAGAAGAAAACCAAATCAACCAAACTACAACAAACAGTAAAACAAACAACCTCTCCATATTCTAAATTTATAAAGATACTCTCCTATATATTCCACAATTCCTAAAGTTTTGCCTTTATCATTTGTTTTGAATCCATTTGAAACTGGATTTTGTATATATTTAGAGATAGGGCTCCAATTTAATTTTCTCCCAAGCTACATTTAATCTTTGAAAATTAAATAGTAACTTTTAAAAATGTATGTGAGATTTCAAGCCTCTGATGATTTTATTCCCTCATGTTGCCTGTGACTGGTTTCCCAAAAGAGCTTCATATCAGATTCTATCAACTGAGCTTTCTCACCTTCCTAGACTCTTTAGGATTCTTCCCAGCTTTTAGACATTATTTAAAAATAGTTACAGGAATAGGACTAGAGAGATGGCATGGTGGTTAAGAATACTTCCAGTTCTTTCAGAGTTCTTTGAGTACTCGTGTTAGGTGGTTCACAACTACCTGTAACTCCAGCTCCAAGGGATCTGATGCCTAATGTCTGTGGCTTGTGCACACATTTGATCACGCTTGCACTTGCACACAGTTACAAAGCCGGGCAGTGGTGGCACACACTTTTGATCCCAGCAGGTGGATCTCTGAGTTCGAGGCCAGCCTGGTCTACAGAGTTCCAGGACAGTCAGAGCTAGATGGAGAAACTTTTGAAAAAATAAAAGAAGATACCCAGGAATAGCTGTGGAAACCACCAGACTCTTTCCATATCTAACTGAAAATGGCACTAACCCCGGCCTATAAAGACAATCTGTTGTCACAATAGGGGGATGATTCAGTAGACATCCTGGGCTGCTAAGATCATGACTATAAGGTGATAGAAGGGGAATGAAAGAATGAAGAAAAAGGGGATGGAAAAGAATTGGAGAAGGACAGGGTATAAAGGAGAGAGAGGAGAGAGGAAGAGAGGGGGGAGAGAGGAGAAAAAGAGGGAGGGAGAGGGAAGGAGGGGAGAGAGAGGGGGGAGAGGGAGAGAAAGAGGGAGGGAGAGAGAGAGGTGAAGAGGTGGAAATGGGGGAAACTTGATGTAATGGAGGGAAAAGGACAGAGTTGGAGCGAGAGAGGGAGGGAGGAGAGAGGGAGAGGGAAGGAGAGGAGAGAGAGGGGAGGGGGAGAGGAAGGGAGAGAGGAGAGAGAAAGAGAAAGGGAGGGAGAGAGGAGAGAAAGGGGGAGGGAAAGAGACAGAGGGGAAGTGGTGGAAATGGGGGAAACTTGATTTAACAGGGAGGGAAAAGGACAGAGCTGGAGCACTGGCTTAAGGACCTGGACTCCTAGTGTTCACACAAGATACCTTTCTCAGTACAGAATTCCAGTTTTGAAGCTCGAAAATGGATTGGACCCAAGTTGACTCTTGGATTTACAACGGCAGTCTTTAAATTCTGCTTGGAGAAATAAGAGAGAAGCAGACGATAGGGGCAGTATTTCAGAACACAGCCTTTCCCAACTTGTATCTCTGTTGTCTAAGAGATACTCTCATCGTCCTCACACTCTAAGCTCGCCTCATCTAAGTCCTCCCTTTGATCCCTCTTCCATCCCAAACTGCCCACCCTTCCGAGGGCGCCTTCCCATTCCCGACTGAATCCTTGGCTGAAGCGCTTCTCCCCGTCTCCCCCCTTGCTGGCTAGACTACAAACCCCAGCCGAGCTTCTGCCTCCCACTAGCTCTGGCAGAACCTTGAAGTGACTTCTTTCCCAGCAAGCGTGGGCTCAGACCCCGCCTGCTTGCTCTGATTTCCCCCGAAGTGATCAGAGCACTAACGCTTCCCGTCCTAGTTGGCGGCCACTTCAACAGTTGCTGGGTAACTACGTAGAGGGGCGGGGCCTGAGCGCCCAGCGCGTGCTCCAGCCGGGCAACAATTCAACAAAAGCGCTATTTCAGGCGGAAGTGACCATTTCTGGCCCCGGAAACAGGAAATCGTGATTGGCTTGGACTTATTATCGCGAGGCTTACTGTACACCCGGCTTGCACTGCGCTATTTCCCGCGCGGGCTAACCTCGTTCCCAGGAGTAAGGCGCGGCCTTTCCTACGCCAGCGCCGCTGTCATGGGTTTCCTGAAACTGATTGAGATCGAGAACTTTAAATCGTACAAGGGTCGACAGATTATCGGACCATTTCAGAGGTTTACCGCCATCATTGGACCCAATGGCTCTGGTGAGATTAAAACCGGCTGTGGCCCTGCGCGCGTCCCGGTCCGGTTCCCCCTGCTTGTCTGCAAAGTAGTACAACCTACCCCCATGCAACCCGAGACATTGTGAACCCTGAAATGTTCCTTGATCCTCTTGGTGGGGCTTGGATCTGAACTTGCTTTCCCTTTTGGCATACACTGAACTCGAGTCTCTTCCCAACTGTCAGTTGGCGGAGTTCGGCGCAGACCCCCTCTGGCCCGAATGGTATGGGCCGAACCGTGCGTCGCCCCGCCCACTACCCCTCCCGCCAAAAGAGGCGTTCCCGAAATTTGCTGCCAGTTGTTTGGCCCGCGGCTTCCTTCCGGTCTGCATTGTTCCACCTTCCTAAACTTGTTTGACACCTCTGGGAAAATTTGGGAACCGTAACTCTGCTTTGGCGTCCGATCCCAAGCTGTGTACTTTGTGCTCTACTCAGCCCTCCCCGCACCCGCACCTCCCGATGGAACGCTCCACTCTGATTCCTTTCCCCCCCCCCCTCTCTGCTGTGGCACTTTTGAATTTCTGACCCAGCGTTCCGCTCAGCAGCGTGGGATTGCGATGCCCCCCACCCCTCCGCATGCCCCCCACACGCCTAAGAGATTGTTGCTTTGATTTGCCTTTTTCCTACCAGAAAACCGTAAATAAGCCTGAACTTGTTCGCTTGCCAAATTGGTGGAGGGTTTGGGGTTTTATCAGTTAAGTTTATGCGGGGAGAGCAAATCCGAGATCGCGGGAAAGGAGAAGCAAAGTACAAAATAAGATAACACTTAGGCCATTATAAATGTTTTGTAGAAAAGGGGTTAGGCTGATAAGTTAGAGTGACTTTGATAGTAACCCTACTTTTTCATACTTAAGCCTACTATTTCATATCTTAGTTTTTGCTGTATAGCTCGTAGTTTCCTCTCACCCATCTCTAGAAGTATTCGTTATGAATCTTTGCTGTGTTCCTCCACTCCAGAGATATTCTAGTTTACTCATTTTCTAGCCTGCTAGGCCACCCTTACCTTGAAGTAGCTCATAGCGAATACCTTCACTGGACTCTTGCTTGCGGTTTTGTTCTCTGTCTAGAGCATTGTTTCCTAACACTAGCTCTTTAGCCACACACTTTCTCTGTGCGGTTGGTTCTGTGCATTGTAGAATGTTTAGCTGTTTTCCTGACCTCTCTCCACTAAATGACAGCACCTCCACTCCCCTGAAATGCCCATCAAAAATGTGTTCGGACAATGTCAGAGTTTGGAGTGCGGGTGGGGGTGGTAATGACGGGTTACTTACTTCCCCTACTACGGTTTAAGAACCACTGGCCTAGAGGGTTGATGCTTTGAGTTCCACTAAATTTCTTAGGATTTTGGTCTTGTGACTCTTGTAGAAAATGCTTGGTTGTACCACTTGTTGAAATCGAGTTCTCTCAGCGTTGTTAGAATTAAAAATCCAGCTGTTTGGAACAGGCCTGGGTTCTTACCTCTCTATTTTTTGAGGGGGAGGGGTTGCCAGACAGGGCTTCTCTGTGTAGTCTTGACTGTCCTGGAACTTCCTCTGTAGACCAAGGTGGCCTCCATCCCACAGAGATCCACTTGCCTCTGCCTCCCTAGTGCTGGGATTAAAGGTGTGTGCCACCACTGTCCCACCTTTTGTTTGTTTGTTTGTTTTGGAGATAATTTCTTATGGCCTCAAACTCTTAAATCCTCTTGCCCCTACCTCCCAAGTGCTAGATTTATAGCTGTGTTTTACCACACCTGCTTTCTGCCTCTGCATACCCTTCAAAGCTTGGCACCATGAAGCATTTTTTGATCTCTGATTCCCACTTTGTAAATTTATTTTTGGTTACACATTTATGGTACATTTTTTTTCATCTTCATCACTAGTGCATGAGTGTTCTCAAGATGCCATTCCTTGAGATGTTTTATTGGTATATAGTTATTGTTAACATTTGCATTAGAAGAATCTTTCCAACACTTAATGACTATAGTAAAAGAGGATTGTACTTGTGAGATGTGATCCTTGAAAATCAAGGGAGAAGTCCAAAGATTGGAAATTGGTGGTTACAAGACTAATTCCAATTTATGTGATTTACTAGCTCTGCTGCAACTGGAGAGAGAGTTGACTCCAGATTGAATACTGATAGATGTGCCACTTATTGAGCACCAAGTAGATCTTGGGTTTTTGTTGTTCGTTTGTTTTTAAGATAGGATCTCATATCCCAGCCTGGTTTCAAATCTGACTTTCTGATCTTCCTGCCTCCATCTTCAGAGTGCTGGAATTACAAGTGTGTACTTCCACACCTGGTTTACTTGAGAGTTTGGGTTTGAGCTGAAGGTCTTGTGCGTGCCTGGCGAGCACACTCTCAGCTGGGTCAAGTCCCCAGCCCCACGAGGTTTATTTTTTAAGGTTTTAACAAACGAGTAGCAGAATGAAGGACTTTGGGCTTGAAGCCTGATGATACGGAGACTGTTTTGTCATCCTGTCAGTTGAAGTAAAGGACTCGCTGACAGTTTTAACTTAAGGAATGACTAGGTTTCTTCCGCTTTAAAGCAGAGGAAATACCTGTTTCCTAAGGCTTTTGGATAAGCTAAATTGGGTAATTAATGAGAACCTGACTCACAAACTTGCATGAATCATGTGAGGCAGTATTCTTAAGAAGGTAGCTGATTATGCATTGGTATTTTAGCAAGTATAAAGAGCCCAGGGTGCTGTCAGACAAAAGAGAAGGCTGAGGATATAGCTTTGTCTGTAAGGTGCTTGCCACATGAGCATGAAGACCTGAGTTCGGATATTCAGCGCCCACTTCAAAAGCTGGGTGTGGTGGTATATATACCCATAACCCAGCACTGGGGAGGTGGAAACAGGAGGATGCCTGGGGCTTGCTGATTAGTCAATGTAGTCAAGTTGGTGAGCTTCCAGGCCAACAGATCCTGTCTCAAAAGTAAGGTGGGCAGTTATCAAAAAAAGATACTCAGCATCAACCTCTGGCCTGCATATACACACAAAGAAGCTGCCTATATTAAAAATAGTATGCCAGTGGTATAATCTTGATAACAAATGTTAAAAGTTTGAGAATTGGTACTTGCTAGTTGTGATGGCACCTATAATCTCAGTACTAGTGTGGCTGATGGAAGAAGATTGCTATGAATTCCAGGCCAACCTGGACAGCATAATGAGGACCAGAGCTGCATAGCAGAAAAAAATAAAAAACTTAGTATTGGTTTTGTTACTCAAGCTTGTTTTCTTGTTAAATTTCTTTTTTTTTTTTTTTTTTTGGTGGTGCGGGGCTTTGGTTTTTTGAGACAGGATTTCTCTGTAGCCCTGGCTGTCCTCGAACTCACTTTGTAGACCAGGCTGGCCTCGAACTCAGAAAACTGCCTGCCTCTGCCTCCTGAGTGCTGGGATTAAAGGCGTGCGCTACCACGCCAGGTACTTGTTAAATTTCTTTTCCTCCTTGTTTGATCAAGTGAGTGGACCAAGTGACTTCAAAAAGTACAAAAAGTTTTCCAAGTATGTGACTCAGGAGTATACTAAGTTTCCACTTTTTAATTATTTTAAAAATTACTCTGTGTGTGTGTGTGTGTGTCAGAAGTTGGTGTTAGGTGTTTTTTGTTTGCTTTTGTTTTTATAACTCTACCTTATTTATTTGTTTATTTCAAGACAGTGTTTTTTTTGTTTTTGTTTTTTTTTTTAATGTAGCCCTGGCTGTCTTGGAACTCACTCTGTAGACCAGGATGGCCTCGAACTCAGAGTTCTGCCTGCCTCTGCCTCTTAAGTGCTAGGACCAAAGGTGTGCACCATCAGTCTGGCAGCTCCAGCTTATTTTTTGAGATAGTATGTCTTACCGGCTTAAAGTTCTCCAACTGGGCTATAGTGGCTAGCCAGCAAGCCCCAAGCATCCTCCTGTCCCCACTTCCCCAATGCACCACCACATCTAGCTTTTAAGTGGCACTAAGTCCAAACTCAGGTATTCATGCTTGTATGACAAGCTTAGTGCATGCATGGAGGTCAGAGAACAACTTGGCAGGAATGAGTTCTCCCCTTCTTCTATGTGGATCCTAGGAATCACACTCAGGTTATCAGGCTTGGTAGCAAGTACCTTAATCTGCAGAGCTATCTCACCAGCCTGTTCATAGGTTTTCTTATTCTTTTGCTTCTCCCCAAGTTTTGTATTATCTGAGCTCTAGTATAGCCAGTCAGTCAGTCAGTCAGTCTGTCTGTCCATCCATCTCTCTCTTTCATGTGTGTGTTTAACCATTTGAAAATCAGACATTTCACCTTTAAGTGCTTCAGCATTCATATAAAATCATTCCATCTTACCACTATTAATTTTCTCTTGTCATCATTTAGCTTGTTTTTTTTTTCAAGTTTCTATATACTTGCTCAGTTTATCTAATATATAATCAAGTTTCCCTAATTGCTTTGCAAAATGTCCATGTTTCTTGGTGGGGGCTGGGGGACAGGAGTCCAATCAGAGTTATGTTCTCAACTTGGGTGGTGTGTCACACACTTGTAATTCTAGCAATTGGAGGCAAGATGCTTGTGAATGGGAAGCCAGTCTGGACTATGTGGATGTTTTCCTTCTAAAAATAAATAACCTGTAATAATAACATCCATGTTCTATTTGCATATATCTCAGTACTGTTCTACATTCATTTAAAACATTGCCTTTATTTAGCAATGGTGATGGGACCTGAGGCCTTGTGTGTGCTTCTGAAGTTCTACCTCTTAGCTAAATTCCTGGTACAGATAGTGAGGGTTTGTTTGTTTGTTTGTTTGTTTGTTTGTTTAAAAGAGCAGGCCATTTGTATTATAGAACATTTCACAGTCTTGTTTTATTTTGGCTCATTGTAAAGCTAAGGGTGGCCTTGAACTCTTTAAAGAAAAATTTAATGTGTATGTGTCTTGCCTGCATGTATGTCTGTGCACCATGTGTTTGCCTGGTGCTGTTGGAGGCCTGAAGAGGATGTCTTATTCCTTGAAACTGGAGTTTCAGACAGGTGTCTGCTATCATGTAGGTACTAGAACCAAACCTGGTACTCTGAAGAGCAGCTAGTACTCTTAACCATTGAGCTATCTCTCCCAGTTCCAATCTTAAACTCTTAATCCTCCTGTTTCAGTTTCCTGAGTGCTGTGTTAAAGTTAGGAGCATGCTACCACACTGGTTTCCATATCGTCTTTCCAGCCTTTTGAAGTGTTTTACCACTATACTCAGCTCCACAGTTTATTTTTATCTTACAATTTCCTTGTATTGTTTACCAGGTTGGTTTAGTTGCTATATATTTCCTAGAAATTGAAGTGTGGTTCTAATGGCTTACTTAGATTCAGGTTAAATTTTTTTTTTGGCAAGATATTTCATAGCCAATGTTGTATGCTTCATATTATATTATAAGGAACATGCCCTTTTAAAGGCATTGTGTTTACCAACCTAACTGTTTTTTTTTTTTTTTTTTTTTTAAAGACTTATTTTATTAATATATGTAAGTACACTGTAGCTGTCTTCAGACACTCCAGAAGAGGGAGTCAGATGTTGTTGCGGATGGTTGTGAGCCACCATGTGGTTGCTGGGATTTGAACTCTGGACCTTCGGAAGAGCAGTCGGGTGCTCTTACCCACTGAGCCATCTCACCAGCCCCAACCTAACTGTTTTAAGTGTACTGTTTTAATAGTGTTAAAGGTATTCACATTTTTGTGCAAAAAAATTCTAGGCTCTTCTGTCTTGGAATACTAAAAGTTTACAGTTACTTAAAAAAGCAACTAATTTCCTTCTCTGTCCAGCCTGCTTTTATTTTTTTTTTTAGTTTACAGGGTAAAAATAATATTTGTCAGTGTTATCATAGTAAAGGTTGTAGAAGAATCCATTCAATGAATACCTGTTTCTTTATATGGGGTTTTAGTTTATGGTTACTATAAGTGATAACTGCAAAGGAACTATTTTTCCTAAGCCACTGACCCAATCTTCTGACAACAGATTTTATTTTCTCTCTTGTATTATATTAGTCCAAGCTCTAAGTGATTAGACCATGTTTCTACTCTCAATATGCCCTTTATTTATTTTCCTCTTCCCTTCTTCCCAATGTTCCCTCTTCTGCTTTGACTCCTTCTCCCTTAGGTAAGTCAAATCTCATGGATGCCATCAGCTTTGTGCTTGGTGAAAAGACCAGCAACCTGAGGGTAAAGACCCTGCGGGACCTGATACATGGAGCACCTGTGGGCAAGCCGGCTGCCAACCGAGCCTTTGTCAGCATGGTCTACTCGGAGGAGGGTGCTGAGGACCGTACCTTTGCCCGAGTCATTGTAGGTGAGTGAGGCTCAGAAGGCTCCCTGGGTCCAATGAAGCAGATAGACTAGTTGTCAGGATAGGAGGAATACCTGATCCTTGTTGACTCATTTGTTGCCTTGTAGGGGGCTCTTCTGAGTACAAGATCAACAACAAAGTTGTCCAGCTACATGAATACAGTGAAGAGTTAGAGAAGTTGGGCATTCTCATCAAAGCTCGTAACTTCCTCGTCTTCCAGGTGAGATATATAATTTTTTTAAAGACGATCTCACTGTGTAGTCCCTGGCTGCCCTGGAACTTATATGTAGCTTAGGCTAGCCTTGAACTCAGAAACGTCTACCTGCCTCTGCTTCCTGGGTGATAGGATTAAAGGTATGTACTGCCATGCTCAGCAAATTACTTTCATTTTTATTTTTATACACTATTTGCATCATTTCCACAGTCCCTCTCCCCACTTCAATTCCTATATCTCCCTTACCACCTCCTCAGGAAGAGATCAGGATATATGATCTCTTCTGTATTATTTTCAAGATTTTTATTTTATATATCTGAGTGTTTTGCTTCTATGTATGTATGTATGGGCATCACATGTGTGTCTGATGCCAGGCCAGAAGGCAGCATCAGACCCCCTGAAACTGGAGTTACAGATGGTTGTCAGCTACCATTTAAGTGGTGGGAATTAAGTCAGAGTCCTCTGCAAGAGCAGCAAGTACTTTTAACCATTGAGCCATCTCTACAGGCCCCATATTTGTTTTGTTTGTTTACTCACACACCTCTGTTGAGTCCAGTTTTGTATTGGGCCTTATTTGTATGTGTTTAGAGCTGAGGTCTTCGTGAGGGGTGGGGAGCAAATGGTTCACCCTCTCTTAGCAACCATCAGTGACCTTTTGAAAGTTTCCTCCATCCATATTGGTATGTTCATTGGTGTAGTCTTCACATATCTTGTGCTGAGAGCCATATTATTGAGAATTCTTGGGAACACCATCTTTGTCCAGGCCAGAAGAAACTATCATACAGCAGTCATCCTGCCTTCCGGCTCCAGTAATCTTTCTGTCCTCTCTCCTGAGATGTTGCCTGAGTCATGATTTAGGGGCTGTGTTATAGATGATGCATTTGGGGCTAGGCATTCTTACTTTTTTCCTGCATTTTGACAGATTTTGTTGATCTGTTTTCTTTCTGCTGGAAGACAAAAAGACGTTTCTTCAATGAGATATGAAACTTGTACTTATCTGTGGTAATATGGAGAAATATTTAGAAGGGCATTGCAAACTATATTAATTTAGTAATAGGATAGAAGAAGTAGGTTATCGTCTGTGGACTTTTTTTAAAGACAGGATTTCACTGTGTAGTCCTGGCTAGCCAGATGTGCCTGCTTCTGCCTCCTGAGTCCAGGAATTAAAGGCATGTGCCACCATGCCCAGACTGTGGGCATTTTGAAAAAATGATTTTATGGTTATGAGTGTTTTACTTGTATATATGTGTGTGCACCAGGGCATGCGATATCTATGGAAGCCAGAAAAGGATGTTGGGTCCTCTGGGACTAGAGTTGTGAACTACCATGTGGGTGGTGGGAATTGAACCTGGATCCTCTGGAACAAAGAGCTGCTAGTGCTCTTAACTGGTTGTTGTCTTTTTTTTTTTAGTTTTTTTTAATTAGATATTTTCTTCATTTACATTTCAAATGCTATCCCAAAAGTCCCCCATTACCCCCACCCACTCCCCTACCCACCCACTCCCACTTCTTGGCCCTGGCGTTCCCCTGTACTGAGGCATATGAAGTTTGCAAGACCAAGGGGCCTCTCTTCCCAATGATGGCCGACCAGGCCATCCTCTGCTACATATGCAGCTAGAGACACGAGCTCTGGGGGTACTGGTTAGCTCATATTGTTGTTCCACCTATAGGGTTGCAGACCCCTTCAGCTCCTTGGGTGCTTTCTCTAGCTCCTCCATTGGGGGCCCTGTGTTCCATCCAATAGATGACTGTGGTGCTCTTAACTGTTGAGCCACCTATTCAGCCCCCTTGAGTGTTTAAAAATCATTATTGGCTATTTGCTGTTTGTTGATGTTGCCTGTCCCAACTAGAGCTGCTTATCTCCAAGTTAATGTGTCTTCCTTAGACTAATGTGTAGCACATGCTTTAGTGGGCTTCCCAGTTCCATTCTGACCCCTTCCTATTTCTCCCCTCAGCTGGGTTAGTCTAATAAAGACAGAAGTCTTTTTTTTTTCCTGTCTTTTCATAAAGCAGTTCAGTGGTTCCTTCTTGTCTAAGGATGATTGTTCTTAAATTGTTGTTGCTAGACCAGCAGTATTAACACCATATGAGGATATGTTCTAAATGTGCATTCTTGGGCCCCATTCCAGATTATGAGCTGAAGAGACTCTGTGGTGGGGTACAGTTTGTGTTATAGCAAGCTCTTAAGGCTATTGTGATGCTACCTGAAGTTTGAAAACAGTTGACTTAGAATGAACAAGCAAATTTGCAAGCCTATTGTTCATAAAACACTATGTTCAATTCTTTCCTGCCTTAGTAGCTTTGTCTGCCAGTCGTCTGTTCCTCAGTTTCCTACTCTAGTCCAATTAAACTACCGCCTGTAGTTCTCAGATTCATTTGCTGTCTTTGGCATGCAGGCCTTTGCTTGTTCGTTTCCCACTTGTGGAATTGTCAAATGACCATTTCTGTCTTTGTTTTACGCATCTCCCCCCCACCTCACTCTCTCACACACACACTTGAGGTGGTAGGGATTAAACCCAGTGCCTCTCATATGCTATCCCCAGTCTGTTGTCCTTTTTTCTTGTTTAGTTTTCCCATATATTCCAAAGTCAGCTGTACCTGTATAAAACCTTCCCAAATAGAACTCCCTACCTGTTTCTTGCATCTCATACTTGAATTTTCTGGGCTGCTTTAGTGATTGTACACAATATACCATTGTTACCTTTGTGTTCGTCTCTTTGTGCTCAGAGACAGAAAATGTGCCACTAAAGCCCAATATGGCTGACCTGGTAGCAGGGGCCCATACCCCAACTAAAGCAAGAAGATTGTAAGTTCAAAGTTTGCTTGGGCTACAGAGGAAGTTCAAGCCATGGGTAGACAACTTATCAAGATTCTCTGAAAATCAGAAAAGTAAAGGAAGAGAAGAGAATGCAATTCAGTGGTGGAGTACATACTGACTTTCAGTTCTCTGTACTTAAACTCTTTCCTGCCCACAAAAACCCCTTGAAATGTGGCACTAGTTGAGGAAAGGAGGATCTGTAAACTTTGGAAGTGGGCAGGGTGAATTGAGCTAGTAGACGGCTAAATGGGGCAGTGTTTTGACCTTTTATCAGGGTGCAGTGGAGTCTATTGCCATGAAGAACCCCAAGGAGAGGACAGCTCTGTTTGAAGAAATTAGTCGCTCTGGGGAACTTGCACAGGAGTATGACAAGCGAAAGAAAGAAATGGTGAAGGCTGAAGAAGACACACAGTTTAATTATCATCGCAAGAAAAATATTGCAGCTGAACGAAAGGAGGCCAAACAAGAAAAGGAAGAGGTTGGTGGCCTGGCTGCCCCTTAGATCTGAGGGACCAAGATAAAGGCAGTGCCTTACTGATACACCCTGTCCCCACTCTTGTTTGCTTAGGCGGACCGCTATCAGCGCCTGAAGGATGAGGTAGTACGAGCACAGGTACAGTTGCAGCTCTTTAAACTCTACCACAACGAAGTGGAGATTGAGAAGCTCAACAAGGAACTGGCCTCGAAGAACAAGGAAATTGAGAAGGACAAGAAGCGGATGGACAAGGTAGAGGATGAGCTGAAGGAGAAGAAGAAAGAGCTGGGAAAAATGATGCGGGAACAGCAGCAGATTGAGAAGGAGATCAAGTAAGAGGCATGCCCAGACCTGTAACTTGTTTAAAACTATAAGCAGCTGTTGCTCTTCTCTTGGGATCCTCTGAGCCTAAAGTCTACTATTGTACTAATTTATCTTCCCCTTGACCAGGCACATTTCTTGACTTTCAATTAATACTGTAGACTATTCAAGCTTGGGGCAGTAAGGTAACTCAGCCTTGACATAGCTCATCTGGTAAAAGTGCTTGAGACCAAGTCTAGTGACTTGAGTTAAATTACTAGGATCCAATATGGTGGAAAGAGAGAGCTGAGTCCCACAAGTTGTCCTCCAATTTCTGCATGCACTAACTAGTTGTGTGTGTGTGTGTGTGTGTGTGTGTACGCACATGCCAGTGCATGTGTGATACAAATAAATGAACAAAAAAAGATCTGGGCTCATAGTTGACAATTTAGCAAGTTCAGCTATTGGGTGACCAAGAGGTCTATCCTAGAAGAGAAGCACTGTTTCTCTTAAGCTTAAAGGACAGGAATTTGAATATCAGAAGAAGGTAACTCATTGGGGGGAGTTTTTAATGAGAGACCTGTTGTAGGGTTTGCTTTCAACATTATGGGATAGTGTTTTGACTTTTATCAGGATGCAGTGGAATCTGTTGCCATGAAGAACCCCAAAGAGTTGTGAGGGTTGAAAAGGGGGTGATAATTTTGTCTTTTGGAGTGACTAAAATGTGAGGCTGCTGCTGTAGATTCCAACAAGTACTTGGACTGTACCCCTCTCTGTTTTTTGTTGTTTTGGGGTCTTTTGCTTGTTTTTGAGGAACTATAGGGCATCAGGCCCTTGTTCTTTAAGGTGTTTCCATGAGGTTGGCTAGGAATACATAGGTCTCTCTTTTAGGGTAAAAAGCCCAGGATCCCTGCGTTCTGCAGGACTAACTGGTTTCCTTTCTCCTTGGCAAAAGGGAAAAGGACTCGGAATTGAATCAGAAGAGGCCTCAGTACATCAAAGCAAAAGAGAATACATCCCACAAAATCAAGAAGCTCGAAGCAGCCAAGAAGTCTCTTCAAAATGCTCAGAAACATTATAAGAAACGTAAAGGTGACATGGATGAGCTGGAGAAGGAGATGCTGTCAGTGGAGAAGGCCCGACAGGAGTTTGAAGAACGGATGGAGGAAGAGAGTCAGAGTCAGGGCAGAGACTTGACCCTGGAGGAGAACCAGGTAAGTCTTGAAAGGGTCCTGGCAAAGAGATTGGTGACTTAACATCGGCTGACTTAGTGACCTGTCCTCTTTTCCTGTCTTAACACAGGTAAAGAAATACCACCGATTGAAAGAAGAAGCCAGCAAGAGAGCAGCTACTTTGGCTCAGGAGCTGGAGAAGTTCAATCGAGACCAGAAAGCTGACCAGGACCGTCTAGATCTGGAAGAGCGGAAGAAAGTAGAAACAGAGGTAGGCAAAAATTGAAGGATGACGTGTGGGAGTGTAGCTCAGCAGCAGTGTGTGCTTAGCATATTTACCCTGAATTCAATTCCCAGCATCAACCACAACAAAACAATCAGGGGTGATAATCCCTAAATAAGGTAATAATGATAGCCTTAATAACAACAGAAATTTGTATGTATCAGGCAGCTACCGTGTGCTAAACACTATGCTTAACATATATTCACTTATTTAAGTTCATCTATGATTACCTTTAAGGGATGGTTACTATTATCCTCACTTTCAAAACGAGGAAACTATTCCAGTGGTGAAGTAAGCTGGAGCTTAATAATAACAGCAATCCCATAATTACTCAGCTGCAGGTTTAGGATGAACCTGGGCAGTCTGTCTCTAAAGCTCACACTGTTGCCAAGTATACTTCACTCACTGCCATTCTCCTACTACTATTAATGTGTACCCTAGACTAAGTACTTACTACAGCTTACAGATGAGACAGCAAGGTCAGAGACGTCTGTGAAGCTTTACTTTGCTTGGGTTTGAGCTTTAGATTGCTGAGGAACCCTGGCCTGGGTACAGTACTCCTGAGAGATTTTGGAGCCCTTAGAAGCCCTAATGTAGCAGTAGACTGGACTTTGTTTCGCCTTGTAGTAGGCCTCCTGTATTAGATCATGACAGATTCTGTTGGACTGTTGGAATTTTGGGTAAGTGGGGTCAATAGCGGTGTAAGTCGAGACCACATGAACTTGGGTTAACTGGTTCAGCCTCTAATAGTGGTATGCATTTATTATCCAGGCCAAGATCAAGCAAAAACTGCGGGAGATTGAAGAGAATCAGAAACGGATTGAGAAGCTAGAAGAATATATTACCACTAGCAAGTATGTGGCTCTGCAATCCTCTCTTTACCCTCCACGTTCTTCCATGCTCATCCTGCCCCTCTTTAGGCGGGTCTACCAGAGCCCTTTAGTCACAAGTCTTATCTTACCAGGCAGGTTAACTCCTGTGCTTCTTTACTTTGTAGGCAGTCTCTAGAGGAGCAGAAGAAGCTAGAGGGAGAACTGACGGAAGAAGTAGAGATGGCCAAGCGTCGTATTGATGAGATCAATAAGGAGCTGAACCAGGTGATGGAGCAATTAGGGGATGCACGAATTGACCGACAGGAGAGTAGCCGCCAGCAGCGAAAGGCAGAAATAATGGAAAGCATCAAGCGTCTCTACCCTGGCTCTGTGGTAAGACTGGAGGGGACTCAGATTTCTGAGTATGTATTCAGACTCACTGTCAACCTTCTGTGTTCTGTGGTAGATTTCCTATGCAGAGACATGATACACACCTACTCACCTGAGAAAGGGAACGTACAATAGTCCTAAGTAATGGTTGCAACAAAGTCCAGTATAGTGAACCGATGAGTTTTTCCTGGCATTACTAACAAGAGTATGAGTGAGAGATTACTTAAGAGCAGGAACGACTTTTAAAACGTAGATGTATCACCAAAAAGCCCACCCTATGGTGGATGACAGCTCACAGAAGCAGCAGCGCTGGAGCTCTTGGCAGTTCTCAGTCAGCTCAGTGGCTAAGAATCTCCTATTTCTCTAGCTGTCTGTCAGAGACTCCTCCTCCAGTAGGTGTTTACTCCTATAAAGCTGAGGAACATCTTCTAGAAACTTCCAAGTTTCCACTTTCCCAGACATGAAACTAAAGTGCCTACCTCCTGAGTCTCAGGAGCATTCTCCTCCCTTCTGCCAGTTGGGAAGAGATTGCTATAGAACACTCTGTGAAGACAGGGTAGCTATTCCTACACTTATATCAGGGAAAATGGAAACTCAACTAGATTATCCTGCCCAAACAGACATAGCTTGGGCTGGAGAGATGGCTCAGAGTTAAGAGCACTGTCTACTCTTCTTTAGGGCCTGAGTTTGGTTCCCAACACCCACATCTTGACTCACAATGTCTGTGACTTCAGTTTCAGGGGATCTGGTACCCTCTTCTGGCCTGTGAGGAGACAAATCACACATGGGTATACATGTAGACAAAACACACATACATATAAAATAAAAAATAAATAAATGATAAAAAGAAAAGAAAAGCATATGAGAGAACTGTTCATGTCCTGGTTTTGTTTTCAGTTTAAATTTTCTATTTACTGGGAGCTAGAGAGATGATGCCTCAATGATTAAGAGCACTTGCCCTTTCAGAGGACTTAATGTAACAGTTGGTTTACAGCTGCCTATAACTACAGCTCCAAGGGATCCAGTGCCCCCAGCCTTTGAGGGCATGGCACATACACACATGCAGACACTCTTACACATAATTGTAAAAACTGTGTATGTGTGTATTTGTAAGGACATGTACCACATCAAGAATGGGGCTTGGAGAACCTGAGGTGTGAGTCCTTGTTATCAAGCTTATTTGAGACAAGAGTCCTGTGTTGGTTTTTGACTTTTTTCTTCATGTATGTATGTGTACCACATGCATGCCTGGTGCTTGTGGAGTTCAGAAATCATCAGATCTCCTGGAACTAGAGTTATGGGTGGTTGTGAGCCACCATGTGGGTAAGTGGGAGTGCTCTTAACAGCTGAGAAATCTCTCCAGACCCTCATGTTTTCTTCTGCTATGTATACCAGGGTGGGTGGCCCACAAGCTTCCTGAGATTTTTCTGCCTCCACTTCCCATCTCCCCATAGGAACTAGTTGGATTGCAGACAATGTGTGCTACCATGTCCATGGATTGTATCGGTTCTAGGGATTCACATCTAAGTCTTAACTCCTACATGGTGACAACTTTACTCACTGAGCCATCTCCATGGCTGTCATGTGCTCTTTTAATTACAATTACATCTTTCTGATGCGTTTGTCTTGCTATATCCATTCCTCTTTGGGGGATGGGGACAACAAAGAAGGTTTTGGGAAGAGGATAGGTAGACTAGTAATTGCTCTTCAAAAAAGTAGCTTTCTGTAGTTTTCTATGAATTCCATTGGTTGTTAGGGGACCCTGGGCTTTATCAGAACTTTTGACTTCTGCACCTAATTCTGAGTTCCCAGGTGTTATCCTTCTGTACTATTTTGTTTCTGAGTTTAACTTAGTTTGGTTCTATACATCACATACACACTCATCATGCCTGTAAGTACTATTAGGGAAGTGGAAATACTTACAAGTTACACTCAGTATGTACTTTTTAACCCCCTAAGGGTTCCTCTATGTAGCTCTGGAGCTATGTTGCCTTGGAACTTAATCTGGAGACCAGGCTGGTCTGAAACACATAGAAATCCACCTGCCTCCTGAGTGCTGGATCAGAGGCGTGTGCCACCACCGCCCAGCTGAAGTGATTACTCTTATCTCATCGCTCTTGAGAAGCTATGCTTGATTCTAGGGCTGGAATAAGGAATCTAGTAAAAGTTACCTACTTTATTGGGTGCTTGTCAGAATTTGAGATAATGTATTTAAGATATCTGTCAGTGCTTGCTAGGTAATGGTCTATGAAATAATTAAAGACATTTTGAAAAATGATAATAGATTCAGATGTGACTGCCTGAAGCTGTCACTGGCTTTGGAGCAAGAGTAGGGTTTTCCTATATAGTATGAGGTCTGCTCTGTGAGATGGGATAAAACCAAAGTGTTCCTTCTACTCTCACACAGCCAATAAATACAGCATTTCATTTCTAATACCAGATGTATGTGTGTGTACACACATCTGTCTGTCTGTCCCTCACAGCACATGTGTAAAGATCAGAGGAAAACTTGCAGAAGTCAGTTCTCTCCTTCTACAGTGTTTGTTCTAGGAATGTAAGTGCCCTTACTTACTGAGCCTCCTCTTGAATTATCTAGAAGCACCCTCAACACAGAACACTTCCTTCCTTCCTTCCTTCCTTCTTCCCTCCCTCCCTTGCCCCTCCTTCTCTTCCTCCCTCCCTCTTTCCCACCCTTCCCTTCCCCTTCCCCTTTCCCACCCTTCCCTTCCTCTTTCCCACCCTTCCCTTCCCCTTTCCCACCCTTCCCTTCCCCTTTCCCACCCTTCCCTTCCCCTTTCCCACCCTTCCCTTCCTCTTTCCCACCCTCCCCTCCCCTCCCCTCCTTCCTTTCAGAGACAAGGTCCCTAGACTAAAGTCTCCTGGCTGGCCTAGAACTCACTATGTAGAGCAAGCTGTCTTTGAACTCACAAAGATCTGCCTGCCTCTGCTTCCTGAGTCCCAAGAATAAAGATTTAGATGACCATGCTCTACATGAACACAGAACTTTCAAGGTTTCTGGTTGGTTTTGTTATCTATTTAGACTTATTTTAATTGTAGGGGTGTGTGTGTGTGTGTGTGTGTGTGTGTGTGTTTCTGTTTGTGAGTATATATTTGTGAGTGAAGATCCTTTGGAGCAGGAGTTATATGTGGTTGTGAGCCACCTGACGAGAATGCTTTGAACTGAGCTCAGGTCCTCTGCAAGAGCAGCAAGTACTCTTTAACAGCTGATTTCATTTCTCAGTCCTGAGCTTTTGAGTTTTTATGGAGGGTTTATTTTATAGGCATGATAGATTAAGTCATTGCCTATTGCTGATGAACTCAGCTTTTAGTCATCATTTCTTTTTAGGTGTGGGACAGGGGACTAGAAGGCCCAATCCTCTAATCCTGCCTTGGTCTCTATAATGACTAGCTCTCGTGAAAGTTACCTAGGAGTAGTCACTGATCGGTCAACTCATTATGATTTTAGTTTTTGAAACTGTATCAGAAATCATAGTCAAGCTAAATGTATGTTTTGTAATTTCATAGTCCCCCCCTTTCGTCTTTGAACATAAATCTTTTACATCAAAATAACTGTAAGTCAGAAGATACTGGTGTGTTTCTATAATCTCATTTAGCTATAAGTTAATGAGTTACCATTCTAAAGCTAGGTTCTTTGGTGCATGCCTTTAATATCAGCAGTTGGAAGGCACAGGCAGGAATATCATGAGTTTGAAGTCAACCTGGGGTAACCAGGGAGATCTAGGTTAGTCCCAGCTAAATAATGAGACCATGTTTCAAAAACAGAAAAATTAGTGTATCGTATTCAAGAATGTTTTCTGGGGGAGGCTGTTAAGTCTTGTGGCTTTTTAGTTAATCTTGTCTGATTCCAAAAGCAATAGTCTGTCTTAGGAAACATATAGCTTCACTTTTTAAGCTTCTGATATAAGTGAACATAGAGGCAATGTGATTTCTTACTCGGTTCTGAGGTGCTAATTGGGTCTTCCATCTTTTAACATGTTTATTCAGTCCTTAATCTTCCTCTTAGCCAAACTTCTATCTTTGGAAGGAGCATTAGAATTGACTGCTGTACTAGTCTAAATTGCTTGTAGCCATACAAGTCTAACAAGTCCCTCCCCTCGGGCTGTTCCCCTTCCTATCTTAGTGGTATCATATAGTACAAAAGTAGAGGACTGACTGCACCAACAAGCAGCAATGAGTGTATTCATGGTAGCTTATACAGATTTTTATCTTGCCCTTCTTTGTAAGCTAGTAATTGGGATTCCTAAGCCTTGTGCTTCAGTTTCCCTTCTTCCTTTATATTCAGTATGGCCGCCTCATTGACCTCTGCCAGCCTACACAAAAGAAGTATCAGATTGCTGTGACCAAGGTTTTAGGGAAGAACATGGATGCTATTATTGTAGACTCAGAGAAGACAGGTCGGGACTGTATTCAGTATATCAAGGAGCAACGTGGAGAGCCTGAGACCTTCTTGCCTCTTGACTACCTGGAGGTAAGGCTTGTGAAGGGGTTTGGGGTCAAGGCAGTGTTATGGGCCCCTCACCTTGGCTTTATGTATTCTGTTGCTTCATAAGATTCTTCACACAGGTGAAACCTACTGATGAGAAACTCCGGGAGCTGAAGGGGGCCAAGCTAGTGATTGATGTAATTCGTTATGAACCACCTCACATTAAAAAAGCTCTGCAGTATGCTTGTGGCAATGCCCTTGTTTGTGATAATGTGGAGGATGCTCGACGCATTGCCTTTGGAGGTCACCAACGCCACAAGGTATGCACCCTCCCCCCCTTTCTCAGGTTGGAGTTGGACAGGCTCAGTGTCTTAGTCAGGGTTTCTATTCCTGCACAAACATCATGACCAAGAAGCAAGTTGGGGAGGAAAGGGTTTATTCGGCTTACACTTCCATACTGCTGTTCATCACCAAGGAAGTCAGGACTGGAACTCAAGCAGGTCAGGAAGCAGGAGCTGATGCAGAGCCATGGAGGGTGCTCTTTACTGGTTTGCTTCACCTGCTCTCTTATAGAACCCAAGACTACCAGCCCAGGGATGGTCCCACCCACAAGGGGCCTTTCCCCCTTGATCGCTAATTGAGAAAATGCCTTACAGTTGGATCTCATGGAGACATTTCCTCAACTGAAGCTCCTTTCTCTGTGATAACTCCAGCTGTGTCAAGTTGACACAAAACTAGCCAGTACAATTGACCCCTTGTCAACTTGACACACAAACACATCACTAGTAAGCCTCAACCCTTACATTCTTATTCATCCCCATTATAAATAACTTTAAAAGTCCCACAGTCTTTACATATTCTTAAATTTTCAATCTCTTTAAAATCCAAAGTTTTTTTACAATTAAAAGTGTCTTAACTGTGCGCTCCACTAAAACTGTTTCTTCCTTCAAGAGGGAAACTATCAGGGCACAGTCACAATCAAAAGCAAAAATCAATCTCTAACTGTCCAATGTCTGGGATCCAACTCACGATCTTCTGGGCTCCTCCAAGGGCTTGGGTCACTTCTCCAGCCATGCCCTTTGTAGCACACGCGTCATCCTCTAGGCTCCAGATGACTGTACTCCACTGATGCTGCTGCTCTTGGTGGTCATCTCATGGTACTGGCATCTCCAAAACACTGCATGACCCCTTCAGTCCTGGGCCTTCAATTGCAACTGAGGCTGCACCTTCACCAATGGCCTTCCATGGCCTCTCACAGTGCCGAGCCTCAGCTGTTCTGCGTGACCCCTTCATGCCTTCAAAACCAGTACCACCTGGGTGACCCTTACATATTACCAAGTCCCGCTGCAGCAGGAGTACAACCTTGGCCATCTCTGGAACACAGCCTCTTTGTGCTTTCAGAAAACACTTCCCAGAAGATGTCACCTCAATGATGCTGGTCTCTTCTTAATCACCGCTAATTTCTTAGCTCCAGCTAACCAGCATCAATAGTCCCAGTAATGCAAAGTTTTTGCTTTAGTAGTTCCGGTATCTTGTTAATCACAGCTGATTCTTTAGCCCCAGCTAACCAGAACTACAGAATCTTCACAATCAAAACAGCAATGGCCCTGAAAAGAGTCTTTAATTTTCCCTCTGAAATTTCACAAACCAGACCTCCATCTTCTGCAGTGTTCTCAACATTATCTTCCAAGCTCCTACACAACATCCGACAGGGCTCTTAACAATGAATGGATCTTCAAGCCCAAAGTTCCAAAGTCCTTCCACAGTCCTCCCCAAAACATGGCCAGGTTGTCACAGGAATACCCCACTCTGCTGGTACCAATTTGTCTTAGTCAGGGTTTCTATTCCTGCACAAACATCATGACCAAGAAGCAAGTTGGGGAGGAAAGGGTTTATTCGGCTTACACTTCCATACTGCTGTTCATCACCAAGGAAGTCAGGACTGGAACTCAAGCAGGTCAGAGAGCAGGAGCTGATGCAGAGGCCATGGAGGGATGCTCTTTACTGGCTTGCTTCACCTGCTCTCTTATAGAACCCAAGACTACCAGCCCAGAGATGGTCCCACCCACAAGG
This sequence comes from Mus musculus, assembly GCF_000001635.26. NCBI lineage: Eukaryota > Metazoa > Chordata > Mammalia > Rodentia > Muridae > Mus > Mus musculus. The sequence continues at coordinate 152,035,913 of NC_000086.7, forward strand.
GGCCTTTCCCCCTTGATCACTAATTGAGAAAATGCCTTACAGTTGGATCTCATGGAGACATTTCCTCAACTGAAGCTCCTTTCTCTGTGATAACTCCAGCTGTGTCAAGTTGACACAAAACTAGCCAGTACACTCAGTATTGGAGATTCCTATGTTCACCTTCTTCTCTTCTCTCCCTGATGCGTATAGACAGTGGCGTTGGATGGCACCCTGTTCCAGAAGTCAGGAGTTATCTCTGGTGGAGCCAGTGATCTCAAGGCAAAAGCACGGCGCTGGGATGAGAAAGCAGTAGACAAACTGAAAGAAAAAAAAGAACGTTTGACAGAGGAGCTGAAAGTAAGGCACAAGTAACCCTGACCCTTAGGAGTAGGGTTCCTGAGCTCAGGTTGGCCACTTAGCACATGGTCCTTTTTTCTTTTCTTCTTTAGGAGCAGATGAAGGCAAAACGGAAAGAGGCAGAACTGCGTCAAGTGCAGTCTCAGGCCCACGGGCTTCAAATGCGGCTGAAGTACTCACAGAGTGACCTAGAACAGACTAAGACAAGGCATCTTGCCCTGAATCTCCAGGTAGGGGCTGGCCTTCAGCCTGGCCTCCCATATCATCCTAGGTTTCACTGGGACTGGGGAATTATCCACTTTTCTTCCATTTCGTTCAGGATAGCATAGCAGAGTATAGTCAGGCACTGGGACGGGGTGGAGGTGTCTAGATCTTCTGTCCCCTGTGTTTATTCCATTAAACAACTTACTTCTTATTGTCAGTTTTATCTTCTTGATCTAACAAATGGAAAGTATTGTCTATTTTGTGTGGCTATTGCAAAGATCGAATGAATTAATACCTATAAAGTTCTTAGAACAGTTGACATTAAATAAATGTTAGGGACTGTTATTAGCACATTCAGTCACTAAATATTGGGACTTCTAAAAGTCAATTGAGAGTGAACAACAGGGCCAGTGTAGTGGCCTATACCTGTGGTCCCAGGACATTGGAGAGAAGATTGGAGCATTCAAGGCCGCCCTGAGCTGTATAGTGGGATCACATCTCAAGGGAAAACACACACACACACACACACACACAATGATCTACAGGCATTTCACTGTCTGTAGGTTGTGTACTGTTACAGCTTACTCAAACTAGAATTGTTACATAATACCTAGACTTACCTTCTTGTGAAAAACAGTCCAACTTCTAAAACTTATTTGGCCCAGGGGTTATCAATAAGGGATTAATGGACCTATAACTATTACTGTACGTACACCCATCCGTATAGATTGAAGGTGGCTGAACTGGGAACGGGGGAAAATATGAGAGTTCTAACAAGAGATTTTTGGAGATGTGACTTGGGCATTGGTACTAAGTCAGGCTTTCTCAGTGTTTGCTGACCATGGGGCTAGTACTGACAAGAAAATTCTTTTTCTTCACAAAGCCTGGTGTCTTATTTTTCAACCTATTGACTATAGGAAAAGTCTAAGCTGGAGAGTGAACTAGCCAACTTCGGGCCTCGCATTAATGATATCAAGAGAATCATACAGAGCCGAGAGAGGGAAATGAAAGACTTGAAGGAGAAGATGAACCAGGTTAGTAGGGGGTGGGCATGCCAACATATGTATCAGGACAAGACTAGATTTGTAAGTAGGAGTTTAGCCAGTAATACCTCTGCCTTCCCTGACTGTTCCCTCAGGTGGAAGATGAGGTGTTTGAAGAGTTTTGTCGGGAAATTGGTGTGCGTAACATCCGAGAATTTGAGGAAGAAAAGGTGAAGCGGCAGAATGAAATTGCCAAGAAACGGTGAGTGAGCGTGTCTTTATGAGATAATGGGATGTATGCCTGCACTCTGCCGTCCTTGATAGTCATGTGTGTCCTAGGGCAGCAACCAATTCTTAGAACCATAGGAACTTATTGTAGGGTCCTGAAAGAACAGAGAAGTCTTGAATAATAGTTTTTATAAAATAAGACAGTGATGCCTATCTTGTGGCATTATGAAGAAGATGAGATGAAATAACCTTTGTGAATTATTCAACATAATGAAGAGCACCTACCAAGAACAATAAACATCCCCTACTAACATTATCAGGAGTTCCACAAGAACATCAAGCCACATAACCATAACATATGCAGAGGACCTAGTTAGCTCAGACCCTTACAGGCTCCTTGATTGTCTCTTCAGTCTCTGAGAGCACGTACCAGTGCTGCTCAGTCAACCTGTGGGCCATGCACTTATGGTGTCCTTGAGCCCTCTAGCTCCTACAGCCCTTCCTTCCTCTCTTCCTTAGGGTTCCCTGAGCTGTGGGTCTCTGCATCTGCTCCCTTCAATTGCTGGATGAAGCCTCTCTGATGATGATTGGGCTAATAAGCTCAGGTCTCTGAGTGTCTTAGTCAGGGTTTCTATTCCTGGACAAAACATCATGACCAAGATGCAAGTTGGAGAGGAAAGGGTTTATTCGTCTTACACTTCCATACTGCTGTTCATCACCAAGGAAGTCAGGACTGGAACTCAAGCAGGTCAGGGGGCAGGAGCTGATGCAGAAGCCATGGAGGGATGTTCTTTACTGGCTTGCTTCCCCTGGCTTGCTCAGCTTCCTCTCTTATAGAACCAAGACTACCAGCCCATAGATGGTCCCACCCACAAGGGGCCTTTCCCCCTTGATCACTAATTGAGAAAATGCCTGACAGTTGTATCTCATGGAGGCATTTTCTCAATTGAAGCTCCTTTCTCTGTGATAACTCCAGCTGTGTCAAGTTGACACAAAACTAGCCAGTACACTGAGTATAGCAGAATATCATTAGGAATCATCTCATTGACCTTTTTATTTCTTTGCCAGTCGTGTTTGGTGTTCTATCCTAGATCTCTGGGTTATCCAGCCTGTGGTTCCTTCCTGGCTCCAGGCAGTGTCAGGAGGTATGGGCCTCATGTTGGGCCAGTCATTGGTTGGGCACTCCCAAGTTCTCCTCCACCATTACTCCAAGATATGTTGCAGGCAGGACAAATTGTAGCTCAAAGGGTTTGTGGCTAGGTTAATGTCCTAGTCCCACCCCTGGAACTCTTGCTTGGTTCAGGCTCTGTATCCCCCATTACTAGGAGTCTCACTAGGGTCACCCTTATAGATTCCAGGAAGTTTTCCATTGTACTAAGTTTCCTCATCACACCTGGAACGTGCCCCAATTCCAGTCCCCTCTTCCAGTACTCTCCATCCCCACCGGTTCACCCCGAGTCTACCTGCAAAATCTATTCTATTACCTTTTTCCTGGGAGATCTGTGCATCCCCCCCTCCCTCTTTGTGCTCTTCTTGTTATTTAGCTTCTCTGGGTCTGTGGATTGTAGCATGGTTATCATTTACTTAACAGCTAATACCCACTTATAAGTAAGTACATACTATGTTTGTCGGGTAATCTCATTCAGGATAATTTTTTCTAGTTACATCCATTTGCCTGTAAATTTCATGATTATTTTTTTTTTAACAACTGAGCAGTATTCCATTGTGTAAAATGTACCACATTTTCTTTTCCATTCTTTGGTTGAGAAACATCGAGTTTGTTTCCAATTTCTGGCTATTTATGAATAAAGCTGCTATGAGCATAGGTGAACTGTTGTCTTTGTGGTAGGATGGAGTATCCTTTGGTGGGTATATATTCAAGAGTGGTATAGTTGGGTCTTGAGGTAAATTGATTTCCAATTCTCTGAGAAACCGCCATATTGATTTCCATAGCAGTTGTACAAGTTTGCACTCCCTTCAGCAATGGAGGAATATTCCCCCTTGCTCCACATCTCTCCAGAATAAGCTGTTTCATGTAAGATAGTGACATTTTGTAAGAATGTACATTTTTAAAGACTTATCTTTATTTCTTTGAGTGTGTGTCGAGGGGGGAGATTGCCATGTGTGTGCTAGTGCTCACAAAAGCCAGAAGACTGTCAGCTTCCCTGGAACTGGCATTAGAGGTGGTTGTGGGATACTTGGTTTGGGTTCTGGGAACCCAGGTCCTCTGAAAGAGCAAAGAGCTTTTAACCACTGAGCTGTCTCTCTAGCTCAGGATGTGTGTCACTTTGAAGTATATTTACAGTAAGAGGAGATAATGGGATAGAAATGTAGGGTTGAATAAAGAAGATAAGGAAAGGGTTTTGCATAGAGAGCAATGACACATCTGTTATCAACTGCCATATTGACTAGTGCAACTCATCTGAAATTGAAAAAGGAAGGAAACTTAGAATCTGCCCTGAACTATCAGAAAAGGCATTAAAACAACAAGGAGTAATGAATTAGAGATCTGAAGAATGAGTGGGATTTAGCCAGCCAAGCAGGGACAGAAAGGAGTTCCAGCCAGTAAGAACAGCATGCTTAGAGGTGTGACAGGGTATGCCTTGTTCTGAATACTAAGTAGTTTTGAATGCCTGGAACATAAAAACAGGGTCAGGAGGAAAGCAGGGGAGGTGGAAAGGTCAGCAGGGGCCGGATCATGGAGGGAGGGCTTTATGAGTCATACTTAGATTGGCCTAAACATTACATATACCTCAAAATTGTAGAGTTAATTACATTCCATTTGGATTATAGTGACTAATAAGTTTAAGCTGCTAGCATGACATCTGGCAGCATCTATCACAGTATATTGAGGATTGGTGGAGCAGTTGGAAGCTAGCTCTGCTTGGCTGCTAGTTCCTATATGCTGTTAATGTACTTTGAGTTTCTGAAGAGGTAAGGGAAAGGGCAATAGCAAAATAGCAGAAATTCATTGTTTTCTTTATGTTCTTACACCACCAAATCTCTGCCCCTTAGGAGCTTCTAAAGTCTTGGGGCACAGCTTAAGATGCTAGAAAGAACTGAAGCCCTTGGGTAAAAATAAGCTGACTACAGCCAATATCCCTTGCATTGATGATGATAGCTAGCATGTACTGAATGCTTTCTTTATATATAATATTAACTCAAGAAAAGCTACATGTAACTGAAATTACACTACTTCTAAGTTGAAGAATTGGGATATTTGTTATATTAGCCTCTACTACAGTGATGATATATAACAAAGAGCCTAGGTTCTGGTGTTAGACTTGGATTCCAGTCTCATATGATATTTGTTACCATTAGCTGTGTGGCTTTGGGCAAAGTTTTTTTTTTAAACTCTTACCATAAGTTTCCTGTGTAAAATATGGATATTAATGCCTAGTTATAGGAATTTTGAGTAAAGAAATAGAGATAATCTGCATAAAGTATATAAAGCTTGAAGAGACGGCTAACTGGTTTCAGGTGAGCTTTTTTAAATGTCTCCTAGAAAATTGGGAAGGTGCTGGAGTTTCAATGTTTAGAAGCCTGTCTTAGGCTTTTGGGCACACTTTGGTGTCCATGTGAGTGGATGAGGCCATTTAACTGAGACTCAGCAGTGACCAAGAGGTCCCGAGCACTAAGTCTACTTCCCCTTTCGTTCTGCAGCTTGGAATTTGAGAATCAGAAGACTCGCTTGGGCATCCAATTGGATTTTGAAAAGAATCAGTTGAAGGAGGACCAGGATAAAGTACACATGTGGGAACAGACGGTGAAAAAGGATGAAAATGAGATAGAAAAGCTTAAGAAGGTAAGGAAGGAGAAAGGTAAAAGACAGGAGGAAGCTGGAATAGATATTATGCACACCAATATAGTACCCATCATTAATACAGTTTTTATTTAAGGAAAACCACTAAGACCTTAATAGGGGAGAAGTGGTTAAGCGGCGCAGAACATTTCAAAAGATTGAAGTAGCTCACAAACATAAATAACTTAGCTTTTCCAGGAATCAAAGAAATACCGATGAAAGCAGCAATTGAGTCTACTTTAATTTTCTCTAAGTTAAAGATTTGAGGAATTTTGGTTTTTGGTGGGGAGTTGATGGGCTCTGATTAATAGTCTGTGTTGGGTATATGCACATGAATGCAGGTGCCCATGAAGGTCAGAAGCCTCAGATACCCTGGAGCTGGAATTATAAGCAAGTGGGATCTGGGAATCAAACTTGGCTCCTCTTCAAGAGTAGTATGCACTCTTAACTGTTGAGCCATCTCTCTTGCCCTACATTATCTAAAAAGCTTTTATTTTACATTGCATTATGTGCCTTTGTGGTTATATGTGCATGTGTGTCAGGGTATGGTATATATGTGTGTGCTGCTGCCCTCAAAAGTCAAAGATTTTGGATCCCCTTGGAGCTAGAGTTACAGATAGTTTTTTTGAGTCACCTGATGTGGATGCTGAGAATTGAACTCGGGTCTTCTTAAGAGCAGTACGCCCCCTTAACCACTGAGTCATCTTTCCAGCCTCACATTATTTAAAAATTAAAAACAAAAACAAAATATTTCTTAGTACCTCATATGGTGCAGGAGACCAGTATTCTTACATAACATTCCAACATCCATCAAAAAGCTTCAGAATGCGTTTATGCCCTCTAACTCAGTAGTACCCGCAGAGGTAATCCAGAGTGCTGGCAAAGCCTTGTGCAAACACACTGATGTTTATTACCAACATTATTTATAGTTCCAAGGTGGAGACTAGGCAGTGCCCTTGGAAAGTAGGAATTTAGAAAAATTATGCTGCATTCAATACTTATATAATTTAGTGGTCTTTACACTTTTGTAACAGATCTCGTTTAAAGCAAAAAGTATTTTCTAAGATAGCCAGAGCTGCTTACATTCTGTTATTACTTTAATATAAAAATCAATGTTTGTACTAGGTATGTGGAACATGACTTTGATCCTAGGCAGAGGCAGGAGGATCTCTGTGAGTTCAAAACCAGCCTGGTCTATAGAGGCAGTTCCTAGACAGCCGGACTATGTAGAGAGATCTGTCTCCAAAAAAAAAAAAAAAAAAAGAGGAAAAAAATTGTGTCTTTAATGCCTAACCAGAAGCCAAGACAAACTTAATAATGAAATACTAGCAAACTGAATAAAATTTGGACCTTTAAAAAGGAAACCTTGTAATTTTTTTTTTAGAACATCTGAATTTTTTAATCCTTCTTTACAGGTTATCTAGACCACTTTTGATTAAGAAAACTGTAGAAAGTTAGTAACTGCCACAAGCGGATGCCAGTTGGTGGCACATGTCAATTTCCAGAGTCCTGCTTTGCGCGGTGTCTGAAATGCACTGCTCGGGGTCTCTGCTCAAACTTGCTGGAATCACTCATGGCAGATTTTAGTCCACAGGTCGCTTTTCCCCATATTTCTTTGTAAACTCTTCAGCATTCTTACAGAATTTTTTATGGTCCTTAGAGTATTCTTCAGCTAGGTCAGCCCGGAGTGGGTGCTCAGGCTGGGGGTCATTCACCAGTGCTATGAGGGACTGGATTACTTGGTCAGTCTTGGTGGCTGGCTTCCAGTTTTCAGCACTAATGACTGTCAGACAGACCCGCCCCTTCTCATCGATGTTAGGGTGGTAGATCTTTGTTTTAAATGTGATCTTGGGTGGTTTGAATGGATACTCTGCTGGAAAGTTGATTTCAATTCTGAAGGCTCCCTTATCATATGGAGGGTTGTCAGGAACAATAAGCCCTTGCCAAGTCAATAAATGAGCTGGATGTTACGGAAGTTTTTCATTCCACATTTGCGGCATTTGCGGATCTCTTCAAGCTCCTTCATCAGCCTCCTGCTGGCCGCCATCTTGGATCTTACCTTGTACTTTTAATAGATGTTAGAGAAAAATGATGTAGAGATCAGTATGTTTCAGCCTTTAATCTGTTAGAAGCCCGGTCCTGAAAACCTTGAGGAACTGAGTTGTCTGATTATTTTTTGATCAACATATGTTCTCATCAACTAGTTGAGTGAGCCATAGGGTATTTTTGTTATTTCATGTATGTAGTATTTGATAAAAACAAGAGATTAGATCAGTATAGGTTGTCTGGCTGGTAACTAGATCTCATCTCTTAAAATTCATTTTTTTTTCTTAAGCTCTTCTACTTTTAAGCTTTTATAGCATTTTCTTTACAAGTTCTACCAATTCCCGCTTAGCCTTTGAGGTCTAGTGACCTGAGTCTTTCATATTGATATTGCCCACTGCTCTGTAGTGGCTGTGCGTGAACAGTATTTCATCATCTGCTCAATTCATCCTGAAGCGCCTCCTTTCTCACACTTAGCCTGAAACATGTTGGTGGGATTTGAAGGATTTCTGGGAGCCCACAAAGAAGGTGGGAGCAGGAAGCAGCAGTGAAAGAACAGGCTGGCAAGTACTATTAGAGGAATAGCTCCAAGTGTCCTGACCCTAAATTCAGATTAGCCACATAAAATCAGTGCAACAGATGATGTTTTACTGACACACAGCCATTTCATGGTATGACTGTGCTCGTGCCTGCTACAATCAGGCTGTTAAGCATGCCTGTGTCGCTGTCGTGACTTTCCTTATATTCTTCCTCTTGAAATGACTGTGAAGCCTTTATTGCCTATAGCATTCCTTCCTGAGGTGGTTTGGTTCTCTTGGTTTGAACATATCCCTCGGCTTTTGTTTCTGCCTGTATTTGCTGCTTGTGTATTTTCTTCATTAACACTTAGCCATCTTGAATAGTGTTACTGGAATCTTACATGCGCTTGCAGAATAGGTAGTAAAATACTGGGACAGGGCTAAATTTACTTTAGGATGCTCCAAGATAGTATATTTATAATGACTTTAAAATTTCATTTTGAGTAACAATTAGTTAGCAGAAAGATGTCAGAATAGTACAGCATTCTTTGATACTCACAGGCGATTGAACTGCCTCCCTAGCACCAAAATGTCAGTCCCTTGTATAAAATGGACATTCTTTGTCTGTTAAATATGCATATCCTCTCTCATACTTTAAATTGTCTCTTTATTATATCTAATACAATGTAAGTGCTTGTTATACTTTATGATTTAGAAAATGATAAAAAAAATCTAAACATTCAGTACATTTTAAAAACAAAAAAAAAAGCATCTCACTGTGTTGCCTTGGATGGTCAGAACTCTATATAAATAAACCAGGCTATCTTCAAACTTAGAGAAATCCACTTGCCTCTGCCTTCTCAGTGTTGTGCGCCACACCTAGCAGAGTACAGTTTTTTGCCAAATTCTGATGTTCTTTTGAACCCATGGATACAAACTTTGTATATACGGAAGGCTGACTGACTGTTAAAGCACTCTAATCCATGAAAAATTATCAGTTATCATTGTGTTGTCATAATTTCCTTTAGCATTCTATGTTTATTATTTTTATAATTTATTTGAGAATTATATTCAGATGTATTTTCATTTTCTATTTATTTATTCATTCATTTACTCATTCATTTATTGTGATAAGGTCTCATGTAGCCCATGCTGGTCTCAGTCTCATTATGTGACCTCCACATGGTGGGATTGTAGGCATGTAGAATCACTTGGTTTTATGCAGTGCTAGGGATCAAATCAATGGCTTTGTGCATATGAGACAAGCACTCTTGCCAACTGATTCACATCACCAGTCTGACAGTTTCCCTTAATGTGATTTTAAGGGAATAATAAAATAATAAAATGGAAGAACAAAAACAATTTTCCTTGAAAAAGTTCAAATGTGGGCTGGGGAGATGGCTCAGCACTTCAGAGCGTGGTGTACTGCTCTCCCCGTTGGCCCAGGTGGCTCACATCTATCTAACTCCAGCTCTAGGGAGCTCTGACACCCTCTTCTGCTCTCTGACGGTACCTACACACATATAACATGCAGTCACACGAACAAGTAACATTTTATAAAAACAACTTTAAATTAGAACATTATACGTAAGGCTGTAATTCTTGGTTTGTTGACCACTCTCCTAGTCCTCTTGGTTTTTTCTAGTGATAATCCCAGATTAATATCTATTCACAAAATATACTATATTGCTTGTATAAGTTTAAATACACAAATGTTACAGACTAGGGAAGTGATCATTTGGTAAAGAGCTTGCTACACAAGCCTGAGTTCGGATTCCCAGCACTTACGTAAAAAGCTGAGTATAATCCCAGTGCTTGGGAGGCAGAGACAGGATCATCCCTGGACTTGTTAGAAGAATTGGTGAGTACCAGGTTCAATGAGAGACCTGGTCTTTAAAAATAGGGTAGAAAGGCTTGAAAGATGGCTTGGTAGTTAAAAGTGCATACTGCTTTTAGAGGCCTTAAATTTGGTTCCTGGCACCTGGGTTATGGCTCCAGCTGCGTAACTCTAGCTTCAAAACATCTAATGTCTCTGGCCTTCTTGAGTACCTGCATTCACATGTACACACTCACACATATACTCATAACTAAAATAAATTTTAAAAAATAGATTGTGGAAGACACTTGATATATCCCTATAGTATATGCATGCATACGATTGAGCACGTACACATACACACACCATATATACAAAAGGAAAATAAATACAAATATTATACTTTATATAACCAAAGTTTTGGTTTGGAAAAGTGCTTAAAACTAGAACATTGATTATGATACAAAATTAAAAAACTAATTTCAACCCTAAGTGTTGAAATGTAAATTATGCAAGGAGAAAATATGCTAGAATGTTAGTTATTTATTTCTGACTGGTGGGGTTGCAAGTGAACCTTCACACCTTCTCCCTTATTTTTCTATAGTTTGAACTCTTCTATAACAGACAATTTACATAATTGTAGTTGGAGGAAGCAACCAGATGATTTAGGAAAGGATAAAAGAAGTCTGAGGGGTTGTATGAAAGCAGAAATCATTGACACATACTCCAACAAACTGCCTGTTGGGAAGGATAGTGCAAAAGGAGAAAATTCCAAGGGGAAATCTTCATTCTTGCCCTATTCCCCTGCTGGGACCAGGAGGAACAAAGACACATGAAGATAATAGATGAAACCATGGCTCAGCTTCAAGACCTTAAGAATCAGCACCTGGCCAAAAAGTCAGAAGTAAACGACAAGAATCATGAGATGGAAGAGATTCGCAAGAAGCTTGGGGGTGCCAACAAGTGAGTGGATTCCTGCTTGGATGGTGGAAGCAGGTAAAGCAGGCTCCCTTCCAGATTTTGGTCTTACCTAAGCTACTTGGACTTTTTAGGGAAATGACTCATTTACAGAAGGAAGTGACAGCCATTGAGACCAAACTTGAACAGAAGCGCAGTGACCGCCACAACCTGCTACAGGCCTGTAAGATGCAGGACATCAAACTGCCACTGTCAAAGGGCACCATGGATGATATTAGTCAGGAAGAAGTGAGTATTATGGTGGGTGGTAGGAGTCATCTATGAATATTTAACCAGTAATGGGAGATTACAGATGGCCAGGAAGGGCAGGCAACAGATAGGACCACATAGAGTTGTGAGGGGCATAAAGATGGATGCAGAAGAAATGTGGCAAGGTGGAAGTAGTGAAGTCAGGCTTTGGTATGAGAGAGACATTGATTTGAGAGGAGAGCTGCAAGCCAGTGAGTACTCAGAAAGACCAAGAATGGGTCATTAATCTTAAGGATTTGAGCTCTTAGCTGCAGCAGATACTGGGCATGGGTAGGAGTGAGAATTGAGGAGCAGAGGAAGATGGGAAACTGGAGAACCTAAGGAGACTGATAGCTTAGCTGCAGTAAGGGAGGTTGGCCAGAAGAGGGTTGGGTAGGGGACTCAGCAAGGCAGAACTAAGGAAGCTTAGGTGGAGGGGAAGGAACAACATCTGAGCAACTAAAGCACTCTATCAACTGGAAGTGCAAGATGGTAGTGAGGGGTGGACAGGTGTAACTGAGTAACTCTTTGTAGGTAGCCTTTCAGTTTAATTCAGTAAAATATTTTGAACACTAGTATTCCAGATACTGGTAGGCCATGACTTAACCATTCCTAATGTTAATCTCAGCTGTGCTAGCTGAGCTTGTGTTCACATTAGACATGAAGAAACTTAGTAAAAGGTAGAGCCCAGTTTTCGGTTTGGACCTTCCTGTTGGCCTCTGCTTCCGTGCCATCTAGCAAAGGAGTTCCTAATCTCTAGAGGGATACAAATGACTAGTCTGCTCCATCTGCCTCTTCCAACATTGCAGGGTAGCTCCCAGGGAGAAGAGTCAGTGAGTGGTTCCCAGAGAACATCCAGTATCTATGCTCGAGAGGCCCTCATTGAGATTGACTACGGTGACCTGTGTGAAGATCTGAAGGTAAGAACTGTGGGTGGGAGGCATCAGCATCTTCTCAGCTGGCCCAAGAAAAGTTAAGTCCAGGTATACACAGAGAGGAAAAATGACAAACTCCTCTGTAGTAAACAGACCAGGCCTTAGGTACTTGTCAGGGCTCTGTCACAGGTCCTATCCTCCTTCCTTGGCATTCTTATCATCTCCTTCACTGTGCTCACTTTAGCTGCTATCTCTACAATTGGTCCCACAGGTTACTTCAAACTCTAGCTCTCCTTCACCTCTAGTGCTTCTCACATGTTCAAAAACAAAACTGAAGCTTCATTCTTGACTCTTTCCCTCTCTTACTCTGTCTAATTACTAATTACTGTGTTGTGTCAATTTTGCCTCGTAAATACATTAGGCATTCTCTCTTGCTTGTTTGATTGCTTACTGTTGCTATATCATATCCGTAGTGCAGACACACAAGTTCCTATAGGAACTAATCTCCAAAATATTTTCTACTTTGTAGTATATTCTTTATCATTATGTCCAGGGAGATCTGATTTTTTTTTAATTTATAAATAATTTCAAATATATATAGAAGTAAGGAAAATGATGTAATGAATGTCAGGCACCTACCACCCATCTTCAGCACTTAGTTACGTATAGTCAATCTTGTTTTTTATAATCCCCACCATGGGACTATCGTAAAGCAGATTTGAAGCATTGTTCTGTTCATAATTACCTTAATATATATCTACAGAATATGAGGTTCTTACAAATAAACAAGCATTACTTTGTTCTATCTAGTATGCAGTAAGTGTTTTTGCATTGTCTATATCAAAGTCAGTATTCAAGTGTGTTTTCGTTTGCTTTTTTATTGCTGTGATAAAACACTGATCAAAAACGTCTTGGGAAGAAAAGGGTTTGTTTGGCTGTGTCCTAGTACCAGTCCATCATTGAGAGAAGCCCAGGAAGGAACTCAAAGAAGAGCAGGCACCTGGAGGCAGGAGCTGATGCAGAGCCATGGAGGGCTGCTGCTTACTGCCTTGTTCTCATGGCTTGCTCTGCCTGCTTTCTTAGAGAGCCTAGCACCACATGCCCAGAGGTGGCACTGCTTGAAGTGTGCTGGACCTTCCCACATCAGATACCTACAGGCAATCTAATGGAGAAATTTTCTCAATTGAGGTTCTTCTTCCAAGATAACTCTAGCTTGGGCCAAGTTGGTAAAAGACTGACCAGGACAAAATATTAAGGTCCACATATTAAGATCGGTTTCTGCTAATCTATAACTTTTCTTCTCTCTCTGTTTCTTTTTTTGTTTGTTTCCTTCTATTTGTGGAAGAAACCATAGCATTGGTCCTATAGGATTTTCTGCCTTCTAGATTTGACTAATTATATCTCTGTGATATTACTTAATTATGTTCTTCATTCCCCGTATTTCCTATAAACTGGTATATAGAGAGAGTTTGAATTTGAGTTCTTTCTTGGTTTTGGTAGTAAGAATGTAGGAGTGTGTGGTAGGTACATCACTGCATCATGTCAATAGCTATTTGCTGTCATGACACAGTTCCTTGCACATGCTCACTGCTCTCAGAGTAGTTCTAGGAACCCCTCCTCTAGACTCAAGTCCTTTATATAAAAATGCTCTAGCATTCCTATGTAACTTAAACAGATTCTTCCTCATGCTTTATTTATCATTCATTTAGTTATTCATTGAGACAGGATCTCACTGGATAGCCCTGGATGCCTAGAAACTCTCTATGTAGACCAGGCTGGCCTTAAACTCTCAGAGATCCATCTGTCTCTGCCTCCCAAGTGCTAGCATTAAAGGCATGCACCACCACACTTGGCTTCCTGATACTTCACATCATCTCTAGCTTAGTTATAATGCATAATGCAATGTAAATAGTTACTATACTGTATTGAGGGAATAATAACAAGAAAAAACTACACATTTAGTAACAGGAATAACTTTTTTAGACTGTATTTATTTTATGTCCTTGTATGTATGTGTACCATGTTCATGTGCACTGACTATGGAGGTCAGAAGAGGTCATTGGATCCCGTCAGACTAGAGTTACCGGCAGTTGTAAGACACCATATAGGTGCTGAGAAGCAAACCCAGGTCCTCTGCAAGAGCAACAAATGATCTTAAACTGGTGAGCCATCTCTCCAGCCTCTACTAATAATATTTTTAAAAAGATATTTTCAGTTCAGTTTGGGAAACCACAGACCTGATTGTGTGAGAAACACTGATGCCAAAGCAACCAATAAAGTAAAGCACAGATGCAGCTGCCCAAGTGTAGTCTGTGGGAACCTTTCTTTCTTCTTATCTTTTTCATTTTATTTGAGACAGGGTCTCATCTTTTGCTTAGGCTGGCCTCAAACTCCTGGGCACAATCAGTTTTCCTATCTCAGTCTCCTGAGCAGCTGGATGGGGGCGGGGGTGGTGGGAGGGCGGGTTTCAAAGGGCAAAAGAGGACTAGAGATATTTCTCAGTGATAGAGTACTTACATACAGTGCCCTTGGCTTAATCCCTAGTAGAGCAAAGAAAATATCATTGGGTACAGACCAAGAAACCAGTCAGTCCAAAATGTGTGCATAAACCCACTGCAGAGAAACGGGATAGAGAAAACACTTAGAGGGGGGAATTCAGAAGTTGCACCTTATTTGAATTCAGCTTTGTAAAGCCTTTGAGAAATAATTTATAAAACAAGAATTCAATATTGAGTTTTGATGTTAGAATTAATGTTAATATTTTGAGCTGTAGGAATGGTAGGTGGTTTTATTTTCCAAAAGTCCTTATTGTGTACAGCAGTGGTTCTCAATGTAGGGTGGGTGTTGTGCTTCCCAGGGGCAGTATATATACTTCAGGGAATCTGTAGGGTCTCCTTATGAGATCTCCACCTAGGAATATATCATTTCATTGGTCCCAATTGGAAGATGGACATCTTAGCCTTTAATTTTTTTTTATTAGCCAAAATAGAGAAGTTTCATCTTGTTACTTGGTAACCCTGAGGTCCAGTTACATAGGAAAGGCAGCTTAACTCTCCTTTCATTGTCACTTCTGCACACAATTCTGGGTTGCTTTCTTGGCATTCTCAGCACTCTCAGTCATTGTGAGTGTATGGGTTTAAGTACATATGCAGTGTTCAGTCTGTTGTAATTCTTGGTGCTCTGTCTTTAGCTGGGGCGGGAGGTGGGGTGCATTCACCCTTTGTAGTCTTTGTTCATCTCTCTAAGTTCCTGATATGACTAGGCTCATCTTCTGGATTTCTCACCCCAAGGAGGAATGAGAAGCTCTTGACTCTTGTTCAGTGGAAAACACTACTATTTAATAATGTATTTATTTAATATGAGCATTTGACTGCTCAAGATAGCTGACTGGTTAGTGTTTCTAGAACTCCTCAGTAGATTTGGGCCACCAAATACATTTTATTTTTTTTAATTTATTTTTATTTTGAGGGAAAAAGAAAATTATTACAGAGTTCATATTGATACCTCTGATTAAAATCGAAATTTTCAGTTTAACATCATTGTACTTACATTTGAGACTCTTATTTTTACCAGAAATCTTATTTCCTAACAATTTTTTGAAATAAGGTTTATGTGTGTATATGATGTGTGTGTGAATACCATAGTATGAGTGTACAAGTCATATATGGAGCCAATTCTCTTCTTCCACTGTGTGAATCCTGAGGATCAAACTTGAGTTGTCAGTCTGAGCCAACTTGCTAACCCAATTTTACCATCTTTGCTTTCTCTCATCTCTCTTCTCTCCCTCTCCTTCTCTCTCTATTACACGTACACTTTCTTTTTCTTTCTTTTTTTTTCCCTGAGCCTTGTAAAAAACACAGACAGTAAGGTAGTTCAACTCTAAAGCCAGGAGTGAGGGCACACACCTGTAGTTATAGCCCTTGGGATGCAGAAGCAGTATGTTTATATTGTATTTCACCATGAAGTTCATCTTATCATTATTAACTAATGATGCTGTTTAAGTGTCAATTGCCAGGCTCCTCATTGCTAAGCATACACTTTTGTTTTGCCATTAATTAGCAAAGAATTTTCAGAGTGGTTGCTTTGTCATCTTGTGAACATCTTGTTCCCCAATAATTTTTTTAACCTAACCTTTCTCATATGTCTGTTTAGTTTTGTTTTATAACCAAGCAGCATCATAAGGTTCTAAAATCAAAAGTATAAAGCAGGGTACATGAAGAGAGTTTTGGCTTCTATTTCTGTTTCCTTCTCTTCATCAGTAGGTCACTCTTTAATTAGTTTTTACATTGCCCTTTTGTTGCGGTTTTAAAACACAAATATGTTTACGTGCAATAACATTCATATTCTCCTTTTAGATAATAGTAAACTATTCTTACTTTTCATTTTCATTTGAAAGCCTATTCTACAGACTATTCCATAACAATTTGTAGTGTTCTTCAAACAGAGCTTGCTTTCTTTCTTCCTTTCTTTCTTCCTTCCCTTCCCTTCCTTCCTTCCTTCCTTCCTTCCTTCCTTCCTTCCTTCCTTCCTTCCTTCCTTCCTTCCTTCCTTTCTTTCTTTCTTTCTTTCTTTCTTTCTTTCTTTCTTTCTTTCTTTCTTTCTTTCTTCCTAAGTTCTTTCTTAAGTTCTTTATTGTTAAATGTCTGTGACTTTTCAGTGTAGTTTTTTTTTTCCATTATGGCATTTCTCTAACAAAATTTGGGGTGTCTTTCTCTCCCGCCCCTGTTCTCTCCGTCTCCTTCCTCCTTTGTGCCCTCCCACCCTCACTTTGATATCACATTACACCCCCACCCCTGCATGAGCTTCTTTTCTCAATACCTTTTGTGGTCTCCTATCTAGTTTTACAGTCTACACTACTTCCCCAAACCTTATTAACACATGTATAAACACTGAAAATGAGAGAAAACATGGAATCTTTGTCTGAGATTGGGCTCCACTTCCATCCATTTTCCTGAAAATTTCCCAATTTCGTTTTTCATAACAGCTGAATAAAACTCTATTATTGATGCATTCAACATTTTCATTATCCGTTCTTCTGCTTAAGGACGTCTAGTCTGGTTCCATTCCCCTGCAGTTGTGAATAGTGCAACAGTGAGCATGAGTGTGTCAGGATCTAGAGTCCTTGGAATGTATGCCCAAGAGTTTGGGTCATATGTTAGCTCTATATTTATGTTTTTGTTTATTTTGAGGGGGTGATGGATTGAGATAGTCTCTATGTAGCCCTGGATTTCTTACAGCTCATTATGTAGACCAAGCTGGCCTCAAACTCATGGATATCTTCTCCCATCTGCCTCCCAAGTACTAGAATTAAAGGTGCACCTCACCATGCCCAGATAGCTTTAATTTTTTGAGGGGCCATAACGATTTCTTTAATGGCAGTAATTACTTTCCTAGTAGCAGTGAATAAAGTGCTTTTTCCCACAGCCTCACCAGCATTTGTTATTTGTTTTCTTGATCATAATCTATTTATTATGTTTGTTTTTTATTATATGTGCATACACTGATGTGTGGAGGTCGGAAGACAACCTCCTAGAGTTAGTTCTCTCCTTTACCTTGTAGGCTCTGGACTTTGAACTCCAGTTTGGTGACAAGTGCCCCTATTGACTGAGCATCTGCTGGGCCTTTTGAAATATTTTCTGGCCATTGTGTTTCTTCTTTTGAGAATTATCTGTTTATTGCATTAACTCTTTTATTGACTGGTAGTTTTGTGGCTCGGGGTTTTTACTTTTTGTAATTATATATTCTAGATCTCAATCCCCTGTCTGGGGCTTAACTGGCAAAGATTTTCTCCCGTTCTGTATGTAGGCTGTTTCTTCTGCTGTTGGTTTCTCTGGCTGTGCAGAAGGTTTTTAGTTTCATGTCCCATTTGTTGATTCTTAGGACTATATTCTGTTATTTCACTCCTGTATAGAAAGTTCTTGCTTATATCTGTAACTTCAAGCATGTTCTTTGTATCTTCCTGTAATGTCTTCAGAGTTTGG
The DNA here is from genome assembly GCF_000001635.26 of Mus musculus. Lineage (NCBI taxonomy): Eukaryota > Metazoa > Chordata > Mammalia > Rodentia > Muridae > Mus > Mus musculus. Next base: position 152,053,905 of record NC_000086.7, read on the forward strand.
GGTTTTAAAGTAAGTCTTTTCATATGATTTGAAATGATTTTTGTTTAGGATGAGAGATACATTTTTCGGTATATATTTTTGATGCTTTTGTCAAAATTAGGTGACCATAGAAGTGAGTTTATTTCTGGGTCTTCTGTCTTGGCTCTTTTGGGCTACCTGTTTGTTTTGTGCCAACATGTAGTTTGTTTTTATTGCCCAGTGATATCCCTTTTTTCTTAATTCTTTGAAAAATGTATGTAGAATGTTTTAGGTCATATTCACCCCTCTCCTCAGTCTTCTCAGGTCCCACCTTCTTTCCCTACCCACCAAACTTGGTGTCACCTTCTTCTTCTTCTTCTTCCTCTTTTTATAACCCCAGCAAGTAAAGTCAGTGCTGCCTAGATGTTCTTGGATTTGTGGCCTTTTACTACAGTATGATCAGCCTACTAGGGGCCACACCCTTAGAGAAAACTGACTCCCTCTCTCCCAGCAGCTATCAACTGCTCCTTAACTAGTGAACTACGATTGTAAGTCATACATTTAATACCTTCAGCAGTGTTCCTTCCACTAAGGACTGCTTAGGCTGTATGTTGTCTTTTGTGCTTTTATATTGATTTTTAGATTTTTTTCTAGTTCTGTGAAGAATGCCATTGGAATTTTGATGGGAATTGCATTGAATCTGTAGATTACTTTTAGTAATAAAAGCCATTTTTGCACATAAATTCTGCTTGTCGACGCTTAGAAAGTCTCTCTGTTGTTTTGTGTCTTCTTTAAGTACCTTACTCTTTTCATGCCTAGGTCTTTACATCCTTAGTCCGGAGTACTTTATTTTGGGGGTAGTTATTGTGCATGGAATGGTTTTCCTAATTTCTGTCTCAGAAAGCTTGTTGTTGGTATGTATATATGAGAGCTACTAATTTTTGAATGTTGATTTTGTATCTTGTAACATTACTAAAAGTGTTTATTGAATGTAAAAGTTTTCTGGTAGAATATATGCAGTTAATAACTTATTCTGGTTATAATAATAACAAGATCATATTTTCTGCAAATATTGAGTAATTTCACTTGTTTGCTTTTTTTAAAATCCTTTTTATAGCTTTCTCTTACCTTACTGTTCTAGCAAGACTTTCTGCACAACATTGGGTAAGAATGTTGAGAGCTGACTTCCATGTCTCACGGCAAAATTTAGAGGAAATATTTTTAGGTTTTCATTATTTATTATGATGTGGCCATATGTTTGTCATATATATTATTTATTGTTTTGAGGTATGTTTCATTTGTTTATTTCTCCAGGACTTTTATCTTGAGGTCATGTTGAACTGTGGTCAATACCTTTTCTGTATCTATATAGTATATAGAGATGGCCACGTATTTCTGTCCTTAAGATTGTTTATATAGATGACTAGAAGGATGGATGGTTCAGCAATGCTTACTGTTCTTGCAGGAGGACAGAGTGTGGTTTCCAGCACCTGCGTTGGATGGCTTAAGAGTCTAATTTCAGCTGCAGGGAGATCTGGCACGTTTAGCCTTCCTGGGTTCCTGCATTCACATGCACATGCATACAAGGCCATGCACATGCATATGCACACACGGTGCCTGTGGTTCTGTATAACTGCAAGGCAGTCAATTTTCTAGCATGGTCAAAAGCAGCTACTGCTCATGCTGAGGACCCGACTTTTCATTCCTGGCACCCATCTCAGGCAGCTTCTAACTATCTATAATACCAGCTCCTGGGGATCCGACATCTTTGTCCTCCACTTGGCACCAGCATTCTTGTGTACAAACTCATACACAGGTGCATACACATAATTTTTAAAACGGCAAAACAAAATCCAGCATGAAATTGGAGGGCACACTGAGGAGCCCTCACACCTAGCTGAAGAGCTAATAGGGTTGATAAATTCTGAGGAAGTTTCCTTTAAGCATAAATTTGACAGGTAGATCATTACTCAGACTTATTAGTGTATGAGAGTTGGGTGGATAGGAAGAAGTTGGGGGAGGGAAAAGAGTATGAATAAAATATATTGTATGAAAGAATTTAAATGAATTTACAGAAGAAGTCAGGAAGTTGAGGGATGAAGGAATGGAAGTAGATCTAGGACAGTGGTTCTCAACTTTCCTAATGCTACAACCCTTTAATACAGTTCCTCGTGTTGTAGTGACCCCCGACTATAAAATTATTTTTGCTGCTATTTTGTAACTGTAATTTTGCTATTGCTATGAAATGTGTGTTTTTCACTGGTCTTAAGTGACCCCTGTGAAAGTGTTGTTCAATCCCCAAAGAGGATGTGACCCACAGGCTCAGATCTAGGAGGAATTAGAAGGCGGGGGTGAATATGATCAAGATACATGGTATGCATGTATGAGATTCTCAAAGAATTAATAAAATATCTAAAAGTAAGTCAAAAACATTACTTTGGCAAATTACATTTATTGGTTTGCATGTTTTAGTTATTCATGGGTTTTAGTAAATAAATGTTATCTTACAATTCATTACAAGTACATAATGTATACTTATCACTCACACCCTCTCCCATCTCTACTGCCTCTGTTCTACCCAGCCCACTTCTACTTGTTTCGTGACTTAGTGTTTTTAACTGAGGTTATCCAGATGAACACAGATTTGGGGCTACCTGTTGGAGCTTTGTGGTCTCAGCCCTGGGTACATACTGGAGCAGGTGATTTCGCCTGTCAGAAATTCAGTAAGCAGTAAGTGGAATGACCAAGCATCTTTTTCTTCCATCACTTTTTGACAGGGACTGTCTTACATACGTGGCTCTGTGCAGATAATCATAGTTGTGAGTTCGCTATTACATCTTTGGGATGAAACCCACTTGGTCATGATATGCGATCATGATGTGTTCTTGAATTAGTATTTTCCAGAAATTTTCTGTTTCTGTGTTCATTGGGAACACTAGGTCTATAGCTTCCTTTTGTCATCATGTCTTTAACTGATTTGGACATTAGGGTAATGCTGGCTTCAAAGAGTGGAATTGGTTATGTTACTTTCCTTTTTATTTCATGGAACAGTTTAACAAATATTGATATTAGATTTTCCTTTAAAGTTTGCCAGGCATGGTGGTGTTTTAATTCCAGAATTTGGGAGGCAGAGGCAGGTGGATCTCTGTGAATTCAAGGACAGCCAGGGCTGTTAGACAAAGATATCTTGTTTTGGGATGGATGGATAGATGGATGGATGAATGGATGGATGGGTGGGTGGATGAAGTTTGATAGAACCTCAGTGTTGAGTTCAGCTGGTCCTGGGCTTGTCAATGTAGACTTTTAGTTATTGTGTTAGTCTTGTTGTTCATTATGGATTGTGTGCATGTGTGTATAGATAGATAGAAGTTTGATAGAACTCAGTGTTGAGTTCATCTGATCCTGGGCTTGTCTCTGTGGACTTTCAGTTATTGTGTTAGTCTCATTGTTCATTATGGATTGTGTGCATGTGTAGGTAGGTAGAAAGAGGGGGGAGGGAGAAAGAAGGAAGGAAAGGAAAGGAAAGGAAAGGAAAGGAAAGGAAAGGAAAGGAAAGGAAAGGAAAGGAAAGGAAAGGAAAGGAAAGGAAAGGAAAGGGAGTAAGTTAGTTTGATAGAACTCAGTGTTGAGTTCATCTGGTCCTGGGCTTTTCTCTCTGTGGACTTTATTTATTGTGTTAGTCTCATTCTTCGTTATGGATCATGTGCATTTAGAAATGAACCACTTCATTTAGATTTTATAGCGTATTAGAGTGCTTGCAGTAGACCCAGGTTCAGTTGCTAACACCCACATGATGGATCACAGCTATCTAATCTTTGGTTCTAAGACAGTTACTGCTGTCTTCTAGCCTCCAGGGATACCAAGGGTCTTCTCTATTTCCAAAAGGGTTTTCTAAAATATAAGTATATCTGTGTCCTTGCTCTTTAAATCATATTGGTCTCCGTTGAGATAAAAATTTATGTTTGTAGGGCCTTTTGTACTCTGTCCTTTGCTTGTCTATCTAGTTTCTTCTCTTTGTGCTTTCCCCAGCATATTTCTGTGAAATCATGAACATGATCATGTAGGCACACACATTGTTAGTAGTTCCATATTGATTTTTTAAAAAAGGTTTTTTGACTTCTAAAGTTGATTATTCCGGAATTACTTCTCATTCAGTGACTAACTTATGAGGAACCTCCACCCCAGCTTTTGCCTGTGATGTTATTGGTCATGTATAAAACTACATCTCCTCTTTCCTCTTCTACTGTTCATCCTGTAGCCTTTAGCTTGCACACACGCCCAGAAGCTTTCCCTCACCACAGTCTGAGTCAGGTTTCCTTCTTGTGTGCTGATTCAACACTGCTTGTCACTGTCTTCACATTCATCTTGCATTATTCTGATTATTTACTTAGCTGTGTTTCTATGTTAGTGTCCTGAATTCTGTGAATACAGGAACTACTCTTGATGGATATTCAGTTAAGTTAAAAGTGGCAGTGAGGCTTAAGTTCAAACATGCATTTACAGTAGCTATAAGGAGCCCTAAACCAAAACTGAGTGGAATTTGCTCAAATACAATGATTTGAGAGAAAAGCTTGTATTGCCTTAGTTATCGTGGATCTGTAAGTGGAAGCCAGAGCAATTTGTGTAGGGCTTTAGGTTACCGTGGGGTGATGCTGGCTCATGGCTTGGGCTAAAAGCCAAAGAGGGCCACTATCAGCTGTTCCTCCGGAGACACATAGGTTGGCGGGATCTGAAGGAAGAACTATAGGTGACAAAGCCACATTCACCTACAGTTTCCAGTGACAGTTGTGAAAGATGCCAAGCTGGAGAAGAATTGGCCTTCTGCATAGGAGCAGACCCCCAAGCACCATTCATCTCTCAGGTGGCCTGGACTCGGGCTCAGGGGCTCCTTACTATTGCTGGGTGTGGGGTTACAGGATGCACAGGCGGAGGAAGAAATCAAGCAAGAAATGAACACACTCCAGCAAAAGCTGAATGAGCAGCAGAGTGTGCTTCAGCGGATTGCTGCCCCTAACATGAAGGCCATGGAAAAGCTGGAGAGTGTCCGAGACAAGTTCCAGGAGACCTCAGATGGTAAGCCTGGCATTTCTTTCTGAGCCTCAGATGAGAACAGAAGACTGAAGGTATGATAAGGGTATACTGCTATATCATACCAGCTCCTGTTTTTACTTATAATTTTATACTTAAAATTGTTAGATGCCCTAAACAGTGGGGGTTATCTACTTGCTTGCTACAGAGCAAATGATGGTGTCAAGAAAGCTGGTAGCTGGTAGAACCCATGGAGGAATCTATGTTTGTGTGCCTAGACTACATGGTAGCCAACTCACCGAATACTGATCCTTGTAAGGCCCTCTTCAGGCATTTCTCTCCCTTTGTAGGATATCACTAGAAATTTTATTTACAGGATTTACAGGTCATTCTTGGCAGGTGTGGTTGTCAACCCTGGCAGAACCCAGGGCACTGAGAGATTATCATCTGCTCTTTTTTTCTGGCAGAGTTTGAAGCAGCACGAAAGCGAGCAAAGAAGGCCAAGCAGGCATTTGAACAGATAAAGAAGGAGCGCTTCGACCGATTCAATGCTTGCTTTGAATCTGTGGCTACCAACATTGATGAGATCTATAAGGCTCTGTCCCGTAACAGCAGTGCCCAGGTAGACTGAAACTCCTTATGCCACCAGCTCCTACCATTCTTAGTTGCTCTTCCCTCTTCCCATAACCATGCTCATTCATGCTTGCGGGTCCTCACCCTACTCTATCTTCCCCTAGGCATTCTTGGGCCCTGAGAATCCTGAAGAGCCCTATTTGGATGGCATCAACTACAACTGTGTAGCTCCTGGCAAACGTTTCCGGCCTATGGACAATTTGTCAGGCGGGGAGAAGACAGTTGCAGCTCTGGCCTTGCTTTTTGCCATCCATAGGTAAGGCTTTGCCTCATAATGTGGAGAGACAGCTGAGGCAAGCCGAGGCTCTGGGGCCCAGGGATATTCCGAGACCTGCATAAGTGAAGGTGGTTTAGTTCTAGATACCCTTTTCCCTAGCTACTACAGCATATCACTCTTGGCCTTGGGGTTTGTCTTGGAGGCCTTTTTCTCCATGTGCCCTCATCCATTCAGCCTATCCTCATCCCTGCATGTATTTAGTTCCACTTCTAGGCTTTTCCTCACATGGTTGCTGGCTAGTAAGCTCTTTGTATACATACCAGCTTGACACACCTCTTCATTCTCCTTCCTTCCCTTCCTCTGGGAAACCCTCTTTGACCTCTGGCATACCTTGACAACCTCTGCCCTAGGCCAGTAGTGCTTAGATATGACTCCCTACAACTTAACGTTTGATTATAAAGCATTAGTTCATGAGCATTTCTTGAGTACTTCTTTGTACAGACCCTATTGGGAGCTTAGGGACAGATGAGTCAGACATGGTCTCTGGTCAAAGGAGCCCACGGACTAGAGGAAGCCAGACACATACCCAGACAGTAGTGCGGAGGGTGTGCATACATAAAAGAGAGCCACCTAACCTAGTGTATGATGGGCAGGAAAAAAAGCATGAGTAGTGATGGGGACGGGAGAGGTGGCTCAGTGGTTAAGAAGAGTACTTGTTGCTCTTGTAAAGAACTTGGGCTTGGTTCCCAGCACCCAGATGCTAGCTCAGAAACATCCATAACTTTAGTTTCAGGGGGTACAGTGCCCTCTTCTGACTTCTGTAGGCATCAGACATGCACATGGTGCACATGTATACATTCAAGAAAAGTACTCATACACATAAAATATTTTTTAAAAGAAAAGTTTGCCAAGAAACCCAGTAAGCATTCTATGCTGAACCTGTAGCATGTCTGAAGTCAAGGAGGCGTGTCATCATGACGTATGATGGGACATAGTAGACCCTCGGATCACTTGCTTATTAAGAACAGTTCCTGTAAAAACAAACAAACAAAAAACCCTATTTTTCATGGTCTTAGGGGGATAGTGGTACCCAGAACCAGATGCAAATGAGGGAATTCAGAGACCTGGGTTACTTAGGCTCTGAATGTATTTGGCCTATTCCGACTGTGGGGATGGCCTACTCTTCTTGCTGTCCTCATTTCTCAATATTAGCTCACTTATTTATTGCCTCCCAGCTACAAGCCAGCCCCCTTCTTCGTCCTGGATGAGATTGACGCTGCCTTGGATAACACCAACATTGGCAAGGTAGGTTCAAGAAAGGTGAAGCCTGGAAGGGAAGACCCCAAGTTGGGACTGGGTTTCAAGGAGTCATTCCTGATTGTGCCCTAGCTATTACTGCTGCCTATTCTATGTACCAGGAGGATTGGGTCACCCTCCTTTGATAATCAGTAGCCTTTTCCTAGTCTCTCTTACTCCCCACTCCCACCTACTTACTTAGACTAGAAAATGTTAAGTGTTGAATCTTGAGCCACGATAAATACTCCTCCCACAGGTGGCAAATTACATCAAGGAACAGTCAACTTGCAACTTCCAGGCCATTGTTATCTCTCTCAAGGAGGAATTCTACACCAAGGCTGAGAGCCTCATTGGAGTCTATCCTGAGGTACAATGGGTTGGGCTACAGTGGAGGGGCAAAGGGTAGAGGGGTGTAGAGGACCAGGTTCTGAGCAGTCATCTGGGCTTGTTGGAGCCTGCCCTGAATGTTTAGCCAGCCCATCCTGGAAGAGACAGCCAGTCCGTGAAGACGGGGAAAAAGTGCAAAGAAAGAAGGCACATGAGATTGAATGCTTTCTCTCATCCAGAAAGAACCATTGTCTGGCCTTTGAGCAGATATGTAGGGAAGTCGTTTTTCAGCCCCTAGTCCTGGGCTGTATACCTTTCTTAATTCTCTCCTGACCGGTTTTTTGTTTTTCTCTTTCCTTCAGCAAGGGGACTGTGTGATCAGCAAAGTCCTGACTTTCGACCTCACCAAGTACCCAGATGCCAACCCCAACCCCAATGAACAATAGCAGGAACTCTATCTTCTTGTCTGGATCCCTCATCTGCCCTTGTGTCCATCTTCTCTCCTGGATATCATTACCCCCTATCATGGATCGCCTGACACCATGCCCCTTATGCTTGTGTGCATGTTAGATTGTTTGCAAAATAAATATTGGAGATTGGTTTTAAAGGAGCCTAATCTAAATTTGATTCCAAGGGAATACAGGATAGCTGTACATCAGATGAGCAAAAGTACTCATAGGAGTGGCAGTCACTAAACTGCCCTCATTTACTCTGTCATGTACTCATTCATCTGTGTGTTCATCAGACACGTAATGGACACCTTTTATTTGTCTGGCTCTACGTTTAAATGCTGAGTTTAGTCAGGGACCATGTCTTTCTGGTAAGGAAATGGGCTCGGTTTGTAAATTACCCTGATTAGCCAGATGTCACAAATACCTTGATAAGAGGATTATCATTTTCATGCTTTGTGGGAAAACTCACATTTGAGCAGACCTTGAAAATTTGGTAAGATTTAGTCAGGGACTAAGAGTAGAGGATGCTCTGGGGAGAGGCAGTTACAGATCTGGTTTTACTTAACACTTAATGGTTTGTTGCTGAACAAACCATTTGACCTTTCTTTGTCTTAGTTCCCTCATTTATAAGATGGAGCTAACATTTGCCTTCCTCATAGGATTTAATGATATCATGCTCTCCTTAAAAACTTATCTATGTATGGAGCACTACTCGATGCTAGCCCTTTAAATACAAGTCTTGTTCCTGGGTCTGGAAGGGCTTCTGACCCTTGCAAGGGACAGAAGGATTGGCCACCTCTGGGAGTTGCTGGATGTTTTGGTTGCTGGGAAAGAGCCGGGACACAGATAGGGTTTATCTAATAAATAGAGCCTGAGGAATCCTCTAGCTTCAATTGTGTATGATAACTATGTGCTTGGGCCCCAATGTGGGTGGTCAGGAACTAAGCCTAGGCCACTTGTCAGCCTAGCATATTAAGGTGTGGTTGAGAATTAAGCTCATTAGCTATAGTGACTGTGCTAAGGAAAGAAAGCCTGGTGTGATGGCTTTAACCTCTGCTTTTGTTTTAGAAGTCAGACTGGACATCGTGCCACACACCTTTATTTTCAGATTTATGTTTGTATTATTTTTATTTGTATTGTGGTGCATGTATAATATATGTATGCATCAGATCCCCTGGAGCTGGAGTTACAGGCAGTTAATGAGCTACCTAACATGGGGGCTGGGAACAGAACTCTAGTACTCTGGAAGTAAGTGCTCTTAACCCGAGACCCATCTCCCCAGCCCCAAAGACACATATCTTAAATTCCAGCACTTGGGAATCTGAGGCAAGAGGGTAAAGTCTCATCAGGACTGGCTGCTCAGTGGTATATTTTACATAAATCTTGTATCTATTGAAAATGGTACTTTGAATTGTACCAATTTGCTTTCTTTGCCTATTGATGTTTTTGAGAGTTGTATAGTATAGATCAGTGTCTCTAAAATGCTGGGCAGATTGCCATCCTGTGACGGCCATGTCTGACTTACCCATTTCTCTTCTATTGTGACTTCATTTTTTGCTATTACAAAATACTGCATAGGAGCATTGCTGTACCATGTCATAGTTTTTCAGTATGTATCTTTGTGTTGATTCCCAGAAAGGGAATTATGGCAACATAGGCTATCTCTATATTTGTTTCCAGTAGACATTTCTAATCTGTCCTCCAGCACTGTTCACTCAATATTTTTCTTGAAGTGATCTGAGGTCTAACTATCTACATATTTCATCTCAAGTAGCAATATCTATGAAATCACAAGTTTAATGTGATAGTTGTGTTTTCTAATACATGTTAAAAGGCATGACTGAGCAAGCTTATGTTCACCCAAAGACACATACCACCCTTGGCTGGTGCCATCATTTGGAAAATGCTGCCAGAGTTTGAGGATCAGACTCAGTTCAAATCCTAGCTATAGAAACTTGGACAAGTTCCTTAGGACCCTCAGTTTCTTCATTTTTTAAAAGATGATAAAGTGCCTACTCGCAGCCCTAAGGAGGAAGATAATGTGGAATGTATTTGAAGCAGTTTGACTGATGTATCTATTATTATGACTTTAAAATATCTTTTGATTTTTAATTTATGAGTGGTTTTGCCTGCATGTATGTCTGTGTTCTGTGTGTATGCCCAGAGAGCATCAGATCCTTTGGAACTGGAGTTACAGACTAGATGATTGTAAGCCACTCCATGGATGCTGAGACCAGAACCCAGGTGCTTGTAAGAGGTGCAAGTGCTCTCACTGGGCCATTCTTTCTACACATCCCACATTTGTTTTGTTTTCTGAGACAGGGTCTCTTTGTGTAGCCCTGGCTATTGTGGAACTCACTAGACCAGGCTGGCCTCAAGATCCATCTGCCTCTGCCTCTGGAGTGCTGGGATGAAAAGCATGTACCAGTACTGCTGGTCCTAACACAGATTCGTAAAGATAGTCTCTGTGCTTTAGAGATGAGAAAACTGCCCCAGAAAACACTTGAGTTTGAACCCAGGTTTGTTTTTCTTTAATCCACTCCAGTGCTTTTCCATTACAGAGGTGATTAACAGCCTTGGTTATATACATAAGAATCACTTGTGAAGTCCACCCCCCCCTTAAAGATAAAAGCAATATATACACAGGTAAAAATTAAAATAGTACAGAAGGGCTTATAATGAAAATCAGCAGTTACCTCCCACACCCCCACATTTCAAAGGATGTGGAGCTTTTCAAAAATAAATTGCTCTGGTCCCACCTCTGGAAATATGATTCAGTAGGTGTGGATAATAACCCAGATAACTAACTCTCTATGTTATGGGATAGAAAGGATTACATGAGATTCCTTAGACCATGGCGCTGGCACATTGGAACACAAGTACTTCAAAGAAGCTTCAAAGTCAGGGTCAGGGAGGTGAGATTCAAATGGATTAGTGACAGAACCTAGACTTCCACTTAGCTCTCCCTGCTTCTTGCTCACTGCTTTCTGATAGACACCATGGTGTGTTTCTAAGCAAGCTGAGTCCAAGGAGACCCCATTTCTTAGGCAGAGCTGGGTTGGCCCGATTAACAATCTAAGGAGGTGAGTACTTTTCACACTAGTGTCTTCCTTTAATTGGACACTTCATTCTGGAAATCTGAGTTACGCACACCTAGAATATAGAGATGAGTCAAATATTTATCCTGCCTTTGAGTAGTTAAGTCACTGTATTCGGAAGCCAATTCATAAGCATCCTGGGTAGTCAGCTTTGTCAAAAGCATAGAAAGGATCTTAACAGATTCAAGGAAGACACTTTCCCATCCTGGGGGAGGCAGAGGGTGATGCTCAACTGAGACTTGGATAGGAATTCACTTGTTCCAGTAGGAGACTCCAGGTGGTGGCAATAGTGTGTATGAAGATCTGAAGGCCAGAGACAGCATTTTACACTGGAGCATAAGGGTTGCAGAGGGGAAGCAACAAGAAATAAATGCTTGAAGTAATCAGCAACCAAATGATTTTTTTTAGAAAAAAATGATATTAATTTTTATCTTGTGTGCATAAGTGTTTTACCTGTCTATACACATGTACATACCTGGTGCCCACAGAAGTCAGAAGAGGACATTGGATCCCCTAGGACTGGAGTTCTAAGCCACCGTGTAGATGCTGGAGATCAAACCTAGGTCCTCTAGAAGAGCAGACAGTGCTCTTAACTGCTCTGCCATCTCCTCAGCCCATCAAACAGAGTTTTAAATGTCTGGGTAGAGTTTTGAGCTTAGGGGACATTGTAGTTTGCAGACTTGCTGTACCCAAGAAACATCTATGGGTTCCAACTTCCAAACCTTCCATTTCCACATGTGGGTTGTGCCCTCAGCCTCAAGTGCTTACTTGAAAAATGACTAGTGACTTGGGGATCACAGCTTGAAGACTGGGGGGGGGGGGCAACTATGAAACCAGCTTTAAGCAGAGAATACTCCAGATTCAAAGAACCATGACAGTCTGGGGGGGGGGGAATGAATCGGGTTGTTCATGTTCTGTACACTTGTGGCTACTGTTTCCTGTTCAGCCAGCTAATAAGGCTGTCTCAAGCAAATACACCAAACCACAAGGGCAAGCCAGCTAGAGACAGCTTGCTTACTGTCGTAGTCCCTGCACAAAGCACAGTGCCTGATACAAAAGTCACCTGCTAAGCTTTCAAGCTGAGGAATGTATGGATGAGTGCATTTGTGAAGAGGATGGCTATGAAGACTAGAAACTGTGAAAAGACCAGACTGTCTACTATAGACAAAGACAGTCAAAATGGATTGAATATGATAAGATGAACTGCTAAGATGAACCCAAGGGCTCTGCAGCTAAGAGCACTGGCTGTCCTTTCAGAGGTAGAGGGCTTGATTCCCAGTACCCACATAGTCCCTAAAATTGTCTGTAATTCTGGTTTCATGGGATCCAAGGCCCTTTTCTGGCCTCTGGGAACACCATGCAAGCATGTGATGCATAGACATATGCAGGCAAAACACCTATATATATATCAAATTAAGTTTTTAAAAAGATGTACTTTGATGACTTGAGTATTGGATGTGGTTGGTGACTAAGGATAACCATGACTATCATATTCCTATCCTAGACCAGTTGTCCTTCTCTTCATCTATTTCTCAATCAGAATCCTCTTCTAGCCTCCTCAGCACCTGGAACTCACCCCTCAAGTTAAGCACATTGTGTACTGTATAGTTCCCCTGTACGCACGCCGCCCCCCAGTCACTGATTCATCCAGCCAGTTCGATCAATTTTGTCTGAGCACTTCCTGTGTGCATTGAGACTCTTCTAAGCCGGGGCTCCAACTCCCTCTTTCCTGCCTTACAATATTTTTGAGGGTTTTTTTTTCCCCAGATAAAATGTATCCTCTATTCAGTAACATATAAAGAGATGCCCAGTAGGTCAAATCTATAAAGGAACTCAGAGACTCTTCATTTCCTAAGGTCCTTGGAGTGAAATTAACTTCTCAGTGGTCTTACTGCTAGGAAGTATTAGAGCCATAAATGGAACTCTGGGTTCTAGTCAGGACAGGTAGAAATGGAACTTTCAAAGTTGATGGATAAATAGGAAAAGCAAAAATGTTTGCCAGTTATACTACCTCCTTTTGAAAATTATCAAAAATCTTGCCTTACCCCTTCCAAGGGGCTTCTCTAATGTAAGTTGTTACACTCTACCACATGACTTCACAGGCCTGACCACAGATGATTAGATTGGCATAGCATCTAGACCAAGGAAGCAGATTTCTGGGCTTGTTAGTGTCCTCTTAGGTGGACTGGGGTAGGGATTCCATCTTATGCCAGTGGCATATCTAATGGCAAATATATAAAATAGGTATTTCAGAGAAGTTGAACCTATGGTAGCCAAAATAAGAGAGCAATAAGAATTCAGTGAGCCCAAATATTACCTGGCAACAGCAAAACTGTAGAAATCATAAATCATTGGAATGGAAAGATGTCTCAACACTTAAGAGCACTTGCTGCCTCTTTCAAGGACCCAGATTTGGGTCTCAGTATCCATGTAGCAGTCTGTAATTTCAGTTCCAAAGGATCTGATGCCCTCTTCTGGCCTCTGTGGACACCAGGAACATATGTGGTGCACATATTTACATGTAGGCACTTATACATATACATAACATAAAAGATCTTTTCAAAATCCTTAAGTTGTGAGATATTTGTACCATGAGTTCATAGGGCTGGCCACAAGGTAGCGGAAGCCATCAAGCAGCAAGGCACTGAGAGTCAAATGGATACCAAAGTCATAAAGCAATAGTAACCATGATGTAGCAGGAGCCATAAGACAAACTGATTATATAAAATCCATGAAGCAGCAGAAGGCTTGAATACATATGCAAGATCCACGAGACAGCAGAAGTAATGAGCCGGCAAGAAGAGCCACTAGGTAGCTTGAGCCATGCAGTACAAGGTAATGGGAGGGGCATTGCTAGGAGAAGCAGTGGGGGTCACCAGACCAGTGGAAGCTCCAAGAGAACCCATGGCCAAAAGCAGCAGAAGCTGAAAGTCCTAGAAGCAGGAGGCAGCAAAAGCCATGGGCTAGAGACAAGGGAAATGAAAGAAGTTAGTCAGGAACAGTAGGAGGAGTATAAATACAGCCAGAAAGTAGTTGAGTCACCATTTTGGGAGGCACTAGAGAAAGGAGCAACAGATGCCTGCAGCTGAGGGGGTGACAGATAAGGCAGGCTCTAGAGCTGCTTCAGATCATAAGCCATTTTCAAGTTTGCTTGTGAAGTCCTTCCTGTTTCATTTCCCTATGGGTGCTTAAATGCCCATCACTGATCTGAGTGTGTCTGTGTTTCATTTAAAAGAGGTTAACACATGCACAAATTAGACGTGTGAAGAGTGGGGAATTCTTCCTGGTGAATTTGATGCAAGACACACAGAGGTGAGAATTCATTCTTTCCTTCATGCCTTCATTCTCTCATGTACTTATCAGTCATTTACTTGTTGATTTCTTTTTCTAAATTGCCCGATGCATTTTTTACTTATTAGTCTATGCATCTAGATGAGCATTTACTTGGTTTTCCTTTCCTGCATCCACTCACACTAGTTTCCCATTCATCTGCTCTACAAGCATATCAGACCCTCAACTAGACTGAGTTTTCCACCCTTCAGAAATCACGTTTGAAGTAGTGACTCAGAGAAGTGCACTAAATGTAGCAGATGATATAACAGAAGTCTAGATGGAGCAAACTGAGCATATAGAAAGCACTGGGTGGTTCTCCCTGGAATATGGTGGGTTGGAGGAATTGCTCAGTAACATCTTTATAGAAGAGGGTGTACTTCAACTGAGTCTTGAAAGAGGAGTTGCTGTTTGCTATTGGGGAAGGGACAAAAGAACATTATGAAGTGTTGCATAAGCAAAGAATGTGAAAGTATGCAAGTCTCAGAGAGGAGTAGTTAGCATTGGTCCATGCAGTGGTAAAATTGATGAATGCCATGTAATCAGCCTTAGCTTTGATCTTAAGAACAATGGGAAGCTGAAACAGGAAAATGACAGACTGGTACACTAGGAATCTCACTACCACAGCTAGTGTGTTAAAGAAGACTGGGCTGTATAAATAATGTTATGTAAGTAAGTGTACTTGAGTGCCATATTCATGAAAAAAGACTCGTGTGAGAAAGTTGTTCTGCTTAGAGGCCAAAATTCTTTTTTTTCCCCAGAAGGTAGAACTCAGTTGAGTTTAAGAATAGAGAGGATTCTAGCTGTTGGCGATGAGAAAGGGCTTTGTGAGCTCAAGAGTAAAGTAAGAAGATATCAGTAAAAATGGCACTTTTGAGCTAACAAATTGTATAAACCAAATTTCACTCTAGCAGAGTCTGTTTTTAAGACAGAGAGAGACTACAATGCTTTCCAAACTATTACATGAAGTCCAGAGGGACAAGGACATCTGGTAGGAAGGGTGTAGCTGAACTTTCTACTTTATGTGTTCTTTATCCCATCCTTTATGCCCTCAGTTTCACCCCCTATCACTGTATAGAAGAGAAAGAAGGATGGGGGCGGGAAGAGAGAGAGCGATCTCTGAGTACAATTTCTTCTTGTTTTGTCTTTGAGCATAACTACTAATAAACTGCAACCAACCCCGATGAATGACCAGCAACCACTGATCCAGCCTATAGGAGGTTTTATCATATATATACCCTCTGAAACATTTCCAGAATTCCAAACGTCACACAATCACAGTAAATGTCTGCTGCTGGCCAAACCACAACTCTGCTAGAGCATGAGGCAAATCATAGTCAGCTGCTGTGGACAATTCAAAGCAGTTTCATATACCACACCTGGGATTGAAACAAAACCATATACTATTTCTGTGTTTTCTTTTTGTTTGTTTGTTTTTTGAGACAGGGGTTCTCTGTGTAGCCCTGGCTGTCCTGGAACTCACTTTGTAGACCAGGCTTGCCTCAAACTCAGAAATCCGCCTGCCTCTGCCTCCTGAGTGCTGGGGTTAAAGGTGTACACTACCACCG
This sequence comes from Mus musculus, assembly GCF_000001635.26. NCBI lineage: Eukaryota > Metazoa > Chordata > Mammalia > Rodentia > Muridae > Mus > Mus musculus. The sequence continues at coordinate 152,069,812 of NC_000086.7, forward strand.
CCCAGCCCTATTTCTGTGTTTTTTAAAGTAACCAAAATTCCAGAATTCTCACTATAGAAGGTGTGTTTATGGGCAGGAGTATCCTTTGTGCTTTTAAAATGTTTGTTTTCTTTTTTAAATCAAATGTTCATTTAAGATGAAGTACTGCACCTGGTAGTGGCGCTGTCGCACATCTTTAATCCCAGCACTCTGGAAGCAGAGGCAGGCAGATCTCAAGGCCAGCCTGGTCTACAGAGAGAGTTCCAGGATGGCCAGAGCTACACAGAGAAACCCTGTCTCAAAAAACAAAACAAAACAATAACAATAACAACAAAACAAAAACAACAACAAAAGAAGTAATGAAGGCATATTATTTAGAAAACTCAACTCCATACAGAAGGTCTATGGAAAGGAAGAGTCCACTGCCCTGCCAACTCTCACTTTTGGTAGCTAATTTCAGGGATTTGTTGTTCTTGGTTTTTTTGTTTTTTTTTTTTTTGTTTTGTTTTGTTTTGTTTTGTTTCTGATTACTAATGCTATACCTGAGAAATATACTATGAGGAAAAATTTAAAGCAATACTTTTTTATTTATGTGTATGTGTACGTGTGTGTGTCTCTCTATGTGTACAAACATGTGTGTGCAGGTACTCATGGAGGCCAGAAGGAGACACTGGATCCCCTGCAGCTACAGTTACAGGTAACTGGAAGCCACCTGATAAAGGTGCTGGGAATTGAACTCAGGTCCTCTGCAAGAGTAGCAAGCACTTAACCACTGAGCCATCTCTTCAGAACCTTGTGTGGACATTTTAAAACACAATTTCAGACAATACACATTGGTGGTTTTTGACCATCACTATTCTTTGATTAATTCACATCTAGTTAAACTCTTATTTTTATTTCTAATATAATTTTATTTCACTGTTGGATAACATTCTGACTGAAGTAACAATTTGTTTCTCTATGAACTGGAGAGAGTATTTCCCTCCTTGTTATTTGTATGTTTGTTGTTTGATGGTTTTAAGACAGGGTCTCTTATAAGCTAGGCTGGCTTTGACCTCACTATGTAGCTGACACTGACTTCGAACCCCTATTCCTCTTGCCTCCATCTCTCAAGTGCTGGGATTGCAAACATGTGTCATCATACCTGAATTGGGACAATATTTCTTGATCAAGGCTTTGTTAAACAAAAAAAATTTTTTTCTTTCAACACTCCCACTGACCTTCCAAATTCTGGAATTTATCTATTTATCTATTTTGATGCCTAAACTTTTAAGAATTATTCATGGGGAAACATACCACACAGCCCATGTGTAGGCAGAGGACAATTTTTAGGAGTTAGTTCTCTCCTTCTTCTGTGTGGATTTCAGGGATTGCACTCAAGTCATCCAGCTGCATGTCAAGAGCCTTTACCTGCTCTTTCATCTTAAAGGCATCCTGTTTTGTTGGTGGTGATTTTTATTTTGTTATTTATTTGTGTGTGTGTGTGTGTGTGTGTGTGTGTGTGTGTGTGTGTGAGAGAGAGAGAGAGAGAGAGAGAGAGAGAGAGAGTGTGTTGTGTTGTGTTGTTGTGTTTTGAGATAGTGTCTCAAACCATGCTGGCCTCAAACTTGCTTTGAGAACGACCTGGAATACGAACTCTTCCTGCTCTATGGCATGGCTGCTGCCACCACCACATCTTATCTTCTCATCTGTACGTTTACATTGTCAAAACTGGCCTAGCAAAGTGGTGGCAGTAGATTAAATTCTACTTCATAGTCATGATTGCTATTTGTGCTTTTTTGGCGTTTTGTCTATAGTATGATTCTAGACATTGAAGAGCAATAAACACCTATTGATATGATTAAATAATCTTTTAATAAGCTGGGCGTGGTGATGCACGCCTTTAATCCCAGCACTTGGGAGGCAGAGGCAGGCAGATTTCTGAGTTCAAGGCCAGCCTGGTCTACAAAGTGAGTTCCAGGACAGCCAGGGCTATACAGAGAAACCCCGTCTCTTAAAACCAAAATAATAATAATAATAATAATAATAATAATAATAATAATAATAAGCTTTTAATAATTTTTTTGCTTTGTAGCAAGTTTTCTTTTTCCTAGTTTCTAATTTTCTTCTTCTACCTTATTGCTTCATTGTGTATTTGTTTTCTTTCGCTTTTCAAAATCTTCACTGCGTTAAAAATTCTGAGAGGAAGGGGGAGGACTGTGGGAGGAGGTGACCAGGAGGGAGGCAGTGAGCGGGATGTAAAGTGAAAATGTAAAAAAAAAAAATTAAATTAAAAAATACTCTACTAAGTCTGCCTTTTGCTCCTATCCTCCCCAGAAGACCTTTCTTTCTAGAGCCTTTCAGTCCTTTTTCAAATATGGATCGTCATTTTAGAATTTCTTTTTACTGTTTCTATGGTTATATCCACTGTTTATTAGAGCTCGGGGTTTTGGTTTTGGTTGCTTTTCCCTCCCATTGTTTTGATGGAACACATCTTCAAGTAGCTTTCACAGAAAGGTTATATAAAAAGTAGATTTCTTTTCTTCTTCTTATAATTATTGTGTTTTTAATTGAACTAGAGACACATTACTTTTCTTCCTCCCTTTAGTCCCTCCCAGCTCTTCTCTCTCGAACCCTTCCCATGCCACCTCTCAAGCTGATAACCTTTCTCTTTATCATTATTATATACATACATGTATGTATGTATGTATGTATGTATGTACGTACGTATACATATGGATAAAATGTGTAAATGCAACTTCCTGGGTCTATTTTTGTTGTTTGTACATGGATTGAAGGCTTGCCCCCTACATTAGACAAGCAATAAGGGGGCTCATCCGTGAGGATGGTTAATTCTTCACCAACCAGTCATTAGTTGCTTGTAGTTTTCTGTCTAGGAGTGAGAAATTGTACGCAATTTACATTAACATGTTCATTGATATTGCCTTTTTTTTTCCAGTCTGTTTTATGCAGCCATTTCTAGGAGAACCTGTTCCACATCAGACTTCCTGGTGTTCTGGTTCTTACAATCTTTCCACCCACTGTTCATAATGTTCCCTGAACCATAGATACAGGGGCTGTGATGATGGTGTGTCTGGTGGGGCTGGGATTCCCATGATTTCTGCATTATATCTACTTGTAGTTTTCTCTGAAGGTCCCCATAGGTTGTAAAGAGAGACTTCTTTGATGAGGGGTAGTAGCTACACTTATCTATGATTAGAAGAATAAAATTTACAGTAGAGTATGGAATTATGCTGGTCTAACAAGGTGGTGATAGAAGATTCTTTTTAAAAAAAAAGAATTATCTTATTTATATGAGTATGCTGTAGCTGTACCAGAAAAGGACATTGGATCCCATTACAGATGGCTGTGAGCCACCATGTCATTAACTGGGAATTGAACTCAGAACCTCTGGGAAGAGCAGTCAGTGCTCTTAATCGCTGAGCCATCTCTCCATCCCAGGAGCTTCTTTTCTAAGGTCCATGACCTCATGATTGTGGAGAAGCTGGCTAGGTCTCATATACCAGGTATAGTTTTCACCCTGTCAAGCGGGCCTTAAGTTAGTTGCTATTGACATATGAGTGCTGCTTCTTATTGACTTTACTTTCAATGATACTTGGTGTGATGGTTTGTATATGCTTGGCCCAGGGAGTGGCACTATTAGAAGGTGTGGCCTTGTTGGAGTAGGTGTGTCACTGTAGGCATGGACTTAAGACCCTCACCCTAGCTGCCTGGAAGCCAGTCTTCCACTAGCAGCGTTCAGATGAAGACGTAGAACTCTCAGCTCCTCCTGCACCACGCCTGCCTGGATGCTGCCATGTTCCCACCTTGATGATAATGGACAAAACCTCTGAACCTGTAAGCCAGCCCCAGTTAAATGTTATTCTTATAAGAGTTGCCTTGGTCATGGTGTCTGTTCACAGCAGTAAAACCCTAACTATGACACTTGGGTAGAGAGTTTGAGAGTTCATATCATTTTTTTCCCACTCAACATTGAAGGCACTGCTCTATTATGTAGAGAGTGGGTGATGGGGACATCTCTCACTATGTTGTCCAAGCTGGTTTTGAGTTTCTGAGCTCAAGTGACTCTCCTACCTCAGCCTCCCAAACATTAGGACTACTCAGCTCTGTACTCTTCTAAGAGCCAGTTTTGATGGTGTCTGATTAGTAGTGAGTGTGTCTGCCTGCTTTAGACATAATATTTTGTAAAACTTGTTCTCTTTTTCTTTAAGAACTCTAAGGACATAGTGTCATATATTTTGTAGTATTCTCATAGGTCCCTAAGGCTGTTCTCATTGCCCCCTGTCTGTTTTTTGTCAGTTTTCCAAATTGTAAAGCATCTGTGTTTCTGTCTTCAATTTTTTGTTCTGTCCCTCTATTTTTCTATAACTATATCTTACCCATTGAGGAATTTATTTGGAGTTTTATAATTTTCAGTTCTAAAGTTTCCATGATTTTCCTTTTTTAAAAAAATTATAACATTGGTGTGTGTGTGTGTGTGTTCTACGGTGTACATGTGGAGGTCAGAGGTCAACTTGTAGGAATCAATGCTCTCCTTCCACCATGTGGTCCTGTGAGATCAGGCTCAGGTCACCAGGCTCGGCAGCACGTGTCTTTACCTGCTGAGCCACCTCACTCTCTCATTTTCTAATTTGTGATTTGTTTGGAGCACATTTGTAATTGTTAAAGGTATTTTGATGGTGACTCCTTGTCCTTGAACACTTTTCAGCTAATTTTAACATCTCTGTCATCTTGGTGCTCAGGTCTATTGTTTCATTTTGTTTTTCTCATTCAAGTTGAGGTTTTTCTGGTTCTTGGCATGATGAGTAATTGTCATTTGAGACCTGGGTATTTGGGCTATTGTGTTATGAGATGCTGGATCTTATTTCAATATTCTCTTTTAGCTTCCATTGTCAGACACTATTATTACAGTGGAAGAAAAGACCCTGCCCCATTAAAGCAGCAGCTATAGAAATACACAGTCTCTGTTCAGTCTCCATTGGACACCCTCCCCAGGGGTTTCTCATTGCTAGGTGAGAATGGGTGCTCTAGCTGTCCCACCTGTGGTGGGAAGAGGAGGGTAACCCATTATCCAGTGAGAGTTGAAGTCCGAACTCACTGTTGGCCTTTGTTAGTGTAGTGGGAGTAGGACCACAATTCTCTTTTGTGATGTTTGACTAAAGTAGGACAATTATTATCTAATAGGTGATGCTCTGTCCCTCAGCCTGAAAATATCTGAGGTAAAAAAAACAAAACAAAACAAAACAGATTTAGATCTCCCATTAGGCTGCTCGTTTGCTAACAAGTTCCCTACCCAGTTACTCTGTTTATTTTGGAATATTTCTTTCATGTGTGGCCTTTTCTCAAAGAAAACCTTGTGATCCATTCTGGTTTTCTGACATTTCTTTAGTCTTAATCAGAAAAGCCACTCTGTCCAGTCAACTGTGGTGGATGCAGAGAGTCATGGCCACACTAGGTATTTTCCTAAACAAGTGATTTATACCATCCTCTCTAGGCTCAAAGAACCTTGTGGAAGAGGGGATGGAAAGAATGTAAAAAAAAAAAAAACAAACAAACAAACAGAAAATAAAGAGAAACTCTGTAAAATGTCATTGTCTTCTAGGCATTTTTTCTAGACATGACCATTGCAATTATAATGTCCCAGCAGCTGCGGACACCTTCACTGATTCTGCACATGGGTGGAGGGGAAGTCAAGAGAGCCCTACCCTGCACTGATGGACTATTTCCTACTGACAGATTCAGGAGAAATCATTGCCTTCAGTTGTACAGCCACTGATAATATCAGACTCCAATGGATAGTTTTGATGCAATGGCCACATAGGTGGCCCTGGTTAAAATGAGTCACAAAACTAAACCAAAAGTCATGAATCTGAGAAAGGAACACATGTGTATGGATGTGGGGCATGTTGACAGGGACGAGAGGGAAATAAGAAAGCATGGCAGAGTTAGGGGACAGTGATCAGAATATATTCTACAAATGTGTGAAATTGCCAAATAACAAAATGAACCAGTAAAAAGTTTTTAAAAACATACCAGTGAAAATCTGATTGGAAATTCAGTGGGGGAGCAGGGTTAGGCAAACTGACAAATTCCCCATAGGATAAGAAAAGTTCCGAGTCTTATGCTATAGTCCCAAATCCCCAGAATACCTAGATCCTCTCTCTGAGATGGTTCTGTTCCTTCAAGTGGAAGCCCCTATCTTTGCCTAATGAGTAGACACCCTGCCACTGTGCATTGTGTATGAGGGTGGAGAGTTTGACATAGACTTCTCACTAAACTCCGTTTTCAGCAACACATCTCACTCCCACCTTTGACATTGTCAAGACCCAATGTTCTCTGAAGTTTCTGCAAAGACAGGTCAACCACTTTCTCAGAGGTGCCATCATGCATGATCCAGCTGTGGCTTCATCCACCATGCCTCTTCTGTAACCAACTCTCCATTTACTTCTATTTTTCTGAGATTTACTGAAATCTGTTTTGTTGACAGATGAGCTCCTACACTCTTCCTCATAGTAGTATAGTACAAAGGTTTTTTTTTTATATCTTTATAATCTCTTAACTATCATTTTGAAGGCTCTCAGAAGAGAGGAGAGATAAACACATGATAAATTTGTCATCTTGACCTGGAAATCTATTCTGTTTTCCTTTTTTCTGGTAATTATCTTCACAGCTCCAAATAATGCACAGGTTTTCTACTTGCCAACCTGTTTATCAATTTCAGTCATTTTTTACTTCTTTGCTGAATTAGTTGGGGGTTTCTATTACTGTGAAGAGACACCATGACCAAGGGAACTCTTTTAAAGGAAAGCATGTAATTGAGACTGGCTTACAGTTCCAAGGTTTGGTCCATTATTTGTCATGGCAGGATACAGCAGTGTGCAGGTAGACAAGGTGCTGGAGAAGGAGCTGAAAGTTCTGTATCTTGGTTCATAGGCAATGGGGAGAGACTGTGTACCACACTGGGCATAGCTTGAGCATAGGACATCTCAAAGCCCACCTCCACAGTGACACACTTTCTTCAACAAGACCATACCTCTTAATAGTGCCACTCCCTGTGGCCAAGCATTCAAACACCTGAGTCTATAGGGGCCATTCTTATGCTATGTATACCAACCAACTGTCCTCCTCCCAAGCCTTCAATATAGTAATGTCCCCAGTATACCAGTTATATACATATATGTATAATCTCTATACCTCTTCTATCATCTCTATTTTGTTGTTTGATACAGTTGCCACTTGACTGGCCTGGAGCTCCCTCTGTAGACCAGGCTGGCCTTATAGTCATAGAGGTCTACCTGCCTCTGCTTCCCAAGTATTAGAATTAAATTATTAACGAGATTGATAAAATTTACCTTCTATTTGTGGCCATAACTAATTCATCTGTACTTTGCTAAAGGCTTGAGTCAATAAATTGTTCATGCTAATTTTGTGTGCACATGTATGTGTATGGGCATATATGTACAGGTACTTGCATGTAGAGGTCATAAGATAACCTTGTGTGCTGTTGCTTAGGTACCATCCACCTTTTTAAAGACAAGATCTTACCAAGTAGGCTAGGCCATTAGCCACTAGCCTAGGGATCCATCTCTTTGTACTTCCCAAACACTGTGATTAAAAATGAGCACACCACCAAGCCTAGTTGGTTTTTTTTTTTAAATGTTGTCTCTAGTGACTGAACTCAGGTCCATGTGCTTGCAAGGCAAGCACTTTACTGAGCCATCCTTTTCATCCCACATTACTTTTCTTATACAGTCCCTGGTGCTTGGAGTTTCTAGTTGCTTTCTTTTCTTTGCATTGCCTGGCATTAGTACCTTAGTAAGTTATTTAAAATTCCCAAGGAAAGTATAAAAATCATTTGAAGCCTTCTCCTTTCCCTGGATATGTTCCTCCTGGAATTCTCCTTTCTGCTCCCACTTGGATAACTGCTCTATAGGGCTGCTGTGCAGCTACCATCCTGAGCTATGCCTTCATTGGTCTTTTAGGTTAGACACACTCTTTCTTGGACCTCATCTCTTTTCACTTTCATAGTTTATGCCCTTATAGTAGATATTGTGGTTATTCTCCAGCATTCAATCATCTGTCCCATTTTTATAACGATGATAGAGTTTGGATTGACCCCAGCACCAGCTCTAGATATAGGTAGGTCTTTACAGGTATACTAACCTGAGTCATTTCATTTCCCTCTGACAGTGATGATTAGTTCAGACATGATCCGCTCACAATGAGGCTCAGGACTTTGCTCGGCTTTTGAGGGACACGATGACTCATCTTCCCTGTATAGGAACAAAAAGGCATGTGGCCCCTTTGCTACTGCTAACCATCTTCTGAATACATGGAATAATTCCCCAAGGGTGGTACTGACAAGCAGAGGAAGCCAAAGCAAGAGAACCACAGAGAATCATCCTGAAGTCTCCTTCTCTATGGTCTAGTGAGTCAGTAATTTGTGTTTCTGTTGCTTATACCTGAACGAATCCTATTTTTTTGTTTTGGTTGCTGTCCTCTGGAAGGAAGAAAAGGATTAAGAGTGAGTGCTTTCTTTCCAGGGTGTAAATATAGGGAAAAGAGTATATATGGATGATGGAGAACTGAAGGAATGAATTCTAGTGGCTGTGTAACATCTAAATTAGGGTGCTCTCTAATGGATTGCTTGGTAGGGGGGGTAGGGCCCACACTTACTACTATGTAACCCAAGAGGAGCAATACTTTCTCTCCTTGCTCATCAGTCAACAAACCCTGACTATCATGTTCATAACTTTGATTCTGGTGCCAGCAACACATAGGAGCCAGAAATATATGAAGCATCTGGACGATAAGGGACTGGAGAATGTATTTGTAGTGTATAAAACTGACAGAGGATAAATCAGCAGTCAGTAAAGGCAGACATGATGGTATATCCTATAATCCTAGCACTCCAGAGACTGAAGTAGGGTGAGTTCAAGGCCAGCCTGGGCAACAAAGTGAGTGTTTGTGTCAAAACAAATAAAATAATAAATTAAATAAAAGAAGATGAAATAGAAGATCATAAACTCAACATGGATGACATAATATGGACATGATATTCCATTTACACAACAGGAAATTTGAACATACTGAGATTACTTTTCCTTTTTGTTACTCTTTATTCTTTTTTACAGTCCAGTCCTTGGCCCTCCCCTGGTCCACCCTCAGACTGTTCCTCATCCCACACCTTCTCCCCCTGTCTCCAAGAGGATGTTCCCACCCCTTCCCCCATCAACACACTAGACCTACCCACTCCTGGGGCCTCAAGTCTCTCGAGGGTTAGGTACATCTTCTCTCACTGTGGCCAGACCAGGCAATCCTTTGCTGTATGTGTCAAGGGCCTCAGATCAGCTGGTGTATGCTACCTGATTGATGGCTCAGAGTCTGAGAGACCTCGGAAGTCCAAGTTAGTTGAGACTGCTGGTCTTACTATAGGGTCACCCTCCTCCTCAGCTTCCTCCAGCCATATTGATATTTTTAACTCTGTTAATAGTTAGATAAATGAAAATTAAAATGATAGTGAGAAATTACAACAGTGGTGGTAAAATGTAAAAGGTTTCAGTATACGAAGGATGTGAGGGAAAGACAGCGGTGGCTGCACTGTGAATGGGTTATGTTATTTTGGAGAGTAGTTTGCTAGTCTCTTGTGGAAAAACTCTGTGACCTAGTAATCCAAGCCCTGGGCATACATTCTGAGAAATTGTTACAGTAGTCCAAAGGGGATACATTTGAGCTTGCTTGTTGCATCAGTTTCTGGGGTATCAAGGACTTGGGATCACCCTAGGTTCCCATCATAATGGGACTAGATAAACTAACTGTAAAATTTTCATAGGATAGAAAAGTATAAAGCAATTAAAAAATAGTAGCTAGATTTCATATAATAATATGGTCAAGTAACCCTCCAAACAGTATTGAATGAAAAAAGCAAGAAACAGAATGAGATTTATACATATGTAATATCCATAAATTTATGTAGGTACAATGTATGCATGTATCCAAATAAATAGAAGAGGAAAGAACAATTAAGCTACTAGAGAGACTCACTAACATGAGCAAGAAAATGGGAATAATAGGAAAAAGTAATATAAAGGAAGAAGGGCAGCCTTCATTGGACTGATAATAATGTATTATGACTTGATGGTTATGATTAAGGAAACCTGGAAGTCCACAACAAGTTAGCCAAAGCAGCAGGCCCGAGGGTGCAGAATTTATTTGCTGTTGTGTTCGATGGTTACGTCACACACGGTGGCCAACTGTGAGGCGCAGCACCAGTGGCTGCTTTCTACCCAGGCAATCCCTTCAAGTGACCCTTAGCTGTGCCTTTCTAATCCCTGCCCTATTGTCTCAGCCAGATTCTTTAGACTTGTGTTAGCTGATGTCACAACAAGCCTCCTTTCCTCCTTAAGATTACTAAACTCTGTTTCTGTAATGCATATCCAATAGTCCTGATGATCCAAGCATCCCGCACCTCATTGGAGACATCTTGAAATAACTTCTTGAGGAAGGTAAATTTGGGGATCTTTGTGTGTCTGAAAATGTAGTCGTTACCTTTGCATTCGCACTTTAATTATACGTTGGCTCTAGAATTCTGTGGTAGAAATACTTTTCTCTGATATTTAGAAAATATTACTCTTAACACAGTTGTTGATTAAGTCATATGCTAATATTATTCTCATACCTTTGGTTCTGGCCTGTTTTCTTCACTTGTAGGAGCTTAGAAGATTTTTTAAAAAAAAACTATTTCTGTTTTTTTAAATGTCACAATAATATATGTCCAGATGCATGCCTTTCCTTCATCTATTTTTCTGGTTACCTGCTGTACTAATAGACTCTTGTTATCTGCAGAGTGTTCTTTTACTCAGAGAATCAATTTTATTTCTTAAGTAATTTTCTTCTTCCCTGCTCTTTGTAGAACTTCTGCTTGGATGATGGATCTCCTAGATGGTTGACTCTGTTCTCTTGTCTTTGCTTTTCTAGCCCCTGAATTAATTGATACGTAATAACCGTACACATTTATGTCTAGAAATTCATGGGATGTAGTGTGCTGTGCACTATGTGTATATTTATCATTTCTTTGTATTGGGAACACTTGAAATATCTGACTAGCAATTTTTAAACATACAACTGAATGCTGTCATCTGTACTTCCCTACTGTGTGGGGAACGGTGAGGTTGTTCCTGCTACTCTCTGAACTCCTTCAGTAGGGTTACTCACCCTTTCCACATACTCTCCTCACTTTCTAGCCTCTATTAACTCAAAGGTGTTTTTTTTAAGGGACACTTAAATTCTTTTTGTAAATAGGTATATCTTCTGTGTATCTGTGTGTGTTTAATAGGACTCTGTTAGAGTCTTGTTGATAACAGAAGAAAGAAAAGAAAAGAAAAAAAATTTTTGAGACAGGGTTTTTTTCTGTGTAGTCCTGCCTATTCCAGAACTCATTATGTAGACCAGGCCGGCCACAAACTCATAGAGATTCACCTGCCTCTACCTCCTGAATGCTGAGGTTAAAGGGACGCAGCACTATGCCTGATGGAGGAAAAAAATAATTTATAATAGATAGTACTTTTATCACCCCCTAAAAGAATTCCACTCATGCCTGTCTGAGGGAGACTGACTCCTGGATATCCATCCTCCCAGACTCCTAGGATGGGAAAGATAATCTCGCACTATTGCATGCAGTCCACATGTATCAGAGAGAGGGGGTAACCTTTCCATGTCTCATTTTTAGACTAACTGCATTTCCAGCTCCAGCATAACACTTCACATATGTATTTTCTTCCTGAAATATTCCCACACGTGCCTTACAATCCGTGGCACACACAGAGTGATCACAGTATTCATTGGGACATTTTACAGAGTGAGTTGTTCTTAAAAATAATCACATCACTAATATTTGTAATGTAATCAACAGTCAAGTCTCATTCCTCTCTCTGGTATTTCTTCCAGCAGGAGTCAGCAGCAATTTTTCAGCCAGCAGGGCTTCTGACATGGCCCTCCTATGAGCATCTCCTCTGAGTAAAGTTCTCTGCACAAATATGGACATACTTCCCTTTTAGAGAATAGAGAGTTTGGAATGCTCAGCCCTAAATAGAGCATCTGTATCACATCCTATCCTCCAAAGGCTCAGGAATTATTATGGGAGAGGTGGTAGAAAGACTGTAAGAATCAGAAACTGAGGATGAATACAAACAGTGCCCTCCGGATATAATAGGGTGGATAAACTCACAATAGTTATGACAATGTGCACAAGCCCCATGCAACTTCAAGCCAGATCAAATCTCAACATAGAGAAGGGGGGTGAACATGAGGTTCTACCCCAAGCAATGTGCTATTGGCAATTGATAACTGCTGAGCGAGGAAGGATCACTTTTCTCTAAGAATGTTGCACCCGGTAAGTTGACCAAGCTCCAGGAAGGCCACACATCTAAGAATATATGGGCAGTGTCTTAGTCAGGATTTCTATTTCTGAACAAACATCATGACCAAGAAGCACTTGGGGAGGAAAGGGTTTATTCAGCTTACTCTTCCACATTGCTGTTCATCACCAAAGAAAGTCAGGACTGGAATTCAAACAGGTCAGAAAGCAGGAGCTGATGCAGAAGCCATGGAGGGATGTTCTTTACTGGCTTGCTTCCCCTGGCTTGCTCAGTCTTCTCTCTTATAGAACCCAAGATTGCAAGCCCAGGGATGGCACCACCCACAAGGGGCCCTCCCCCCTTGATCACTAATTGAGAAAATGCCTTACAGTTGGATCTCATGGAGGCATTTCCTCAACTGAAGCTCCTTTCTCTGTGTTAACTCCAGCTGTGTCAAGTTGACACAAAACTAGCCAGTACAATTGACCCCTTGTCAACTTGACACACAAACACATCACTAGTAAGCCTCAACCCTTAATTTCTTATTCATCCACAAGATCTTAAAAAACTTTAAAAGTCCCACAGTCTTTATATATTAAAAGTTCAATCCTTTAAAAATATCCAATATCTTTTAAAATCCAAAGTCTTTTTACAATTAAAAGTCTCTTAACTGTGGGATCCACTAAAATATTTTCTTCCTTCAAGAGGGAAAAATATCAGGGCACAGTCACAATCAAAAGCAATAATTAAACTTCAACTGTCCAATGTCTGGGATCCAACTCACAATCTTCTGGGCTCCTCCGAGGGCTTGGGTCACTTCTCCAGCCATGCCCTTTGTAGCACACATCTTGTCTTCTAGACTCCAGCTGCCTGTATTCCACTGCTGCTGCTGTTCTTGGTGGTCATTTCATGGTACTGGCATCTCCAAAACAATGCATGACCCCTTCAGTCCTGGGCCATCAACTTCAACTGAGGCTGCACCTTCACCAATGGCCTTCCATGGCCTCTCACAGTGCCGAGCCTCAGCTGCTCTGCATGACCCCTTCATGTCTTCAAAACCAGTACCACCTGGGTGACCCTTACATATTACCAAGTTCCACTGCAGCACAAGGTATAACTTTGGCTATATCTGGAACACAGCCTCTGTGCTCTTAGAAAACACTTCCCAGAAGATGTCACCTCAATGATGCTGGTCTCTTCTAAATCACCACTAATTTCTTAGCTCCAGCTAACCAGCATCAATAGTCCCAGTAATGCAAAGTTTTTGCTTTAGTAGTTCCGGTATCTTGTTAATCACAGCTGATTCTTCAGCCCCAGCTAACCAGAACCACAGAATCTTCACAAAGTAACAATGGCCCTGAAAAGAGTCTTTAATTTTCTCTCTGAAATTTCACAAGCCAGGCTTCCATCTTCTGTACTGTTCTCAACATTATCTTCCAAGCTCCTACACAACATCTCACAGAGCTCTTAACACCGAATGGATCTTCTGGCCCAAAGTCCTTCCACAGTCCTCCCCAAAATATGGTCAGGTTGTCACAGGAATACCCCACTATGCTGGTACCAATTTGTCTAAGTCAGGGTTTCTGCACAAACATCATGACCAAGAAGCACTTGGGGAGGAAAGGATTTATTCAGCTTACTAGGCACATGGCTGTTCATCACCAAAGGAAGTCAGGACTGGAACTCAAGCAGGTCAGGGCACAGGAGCTGATGCAGAGGCCATGGAAGGATGTTCTTTACTGGCTTGCTTCCCCTGGCTTGCTCAGCCTGCTCTCTTATAGAACCCAAGACTGCCAGCCCAGGGATGGTCCCACCCACAAGGGACCTTTCCCCTTGATCACTAATTGAGAAAATGCCTTACAGTTGGATCTCATGGAGGTACTTCTCCAACTGAAGTTCCTTTCTCTGTGATAACTCCAGCTGTGTCAAGTTGACACAAAACTAGCCAGTACAGGCAGTAAAACTGGACTAAAAGAGAGAATACAAAGTTGGGTAGGTAGCAAAAAGGTGGATCTGTGAGAATTTGGGGTGGATATAACCAAAGCACATTGAATTAAATCTCAAGGGACTAAGAAAAAAAGAGAAAAAACAGTGAAAATATTCAAAGATAATGTAAAAGAAAAATTGCTTTACCATATGACCTAGTCACTGTTCTTTTGCTGTGAAGAGACATCATGACCACAGCAACTCTTATAAAGAAAAGCATTTAATTGGGGCTTGCTTACAATTTCAGAAGTTTAGTCCATTATCTTCATGTCAGAGGAGGGTGTGTGTGTTGGGGGCGTGGGGGGTGGTATACAGTCACACATGGTGCTGGAGAAGAAGCTGATAGTACTACATTCTGATCTACTGGCAGAGAGAGAGAAAGAGAGAAACAGAGAGACAGACTGAGATAGAGACAGAGAAACAAATGAACTAGAGTAGGCTTTTGAAATCTCAAAGCCCACACCCAGTGACACACCTCCAATAAGGTGACACCTCCTAATCCTCCAGATAATTCCTCAAACAGGGACTAAACATGCAAATATATGATGAGTCATAGCCATAATCATAAAGCTAAGGTATTTTTATTCATAAAGTAAATGGGAAAAAATTAACAATAAAATATCTACACACCTCTCAAAAAAAAAGCAAAGACTTTTGGTTTCAGAGTGTCCATCCAGTCCAAAACCATGTTTAGAATTAAAAACAGGCTCAAGTCAATAGACGTATAAGACTGTTGAACTACACTCAGACTACACCACTATACAGAACAGTCAGATTCTATTCATTTTTAAGACAGGGTCTCATTTAACCCAGGCTGGACTCTAACTCATGATGTAGCTGAGAATAACCTTGAACTTCCTCTGATCATTCTTCAGAGATTCTGGCCTCCACGGGCACCAAACACACAACTAGTATGCATACAAACACTCAGGCAAAACACTCATATACATAAAATAGAAATGTTTCCAGGTGATACAATGTCTTCTCCTAGCTGTCCTAGTCATTACATGCATGTGGTGCATAAGACATACATGCAGGCATGTATGGGTATTTACCCATGCCTGCTTCTATGCAGTGCTATATGAATCCCAGAGATTCATTCATGTTAAGCAGTTCTTGACCAACTGAACTACACCCCACATGCCAGATAGCATTTTAAATTGGTGGATAATATTTGCCACAGGTTTGAATTCACTTCATAGAGAAGGAAAGAGCTGCCAGGAGTCATGGAGCTAATACGACATTGTATAGGGACTGTGTAACCACAGTCAATCCTTGAAACTGCTATATAGAGCCACACTTTATATATATATATTAGATATTTTCTTCATTGACATTTCAAATGTTATCCCCTTTCCTAGTTTTACCTCCAAAAATCCCCTAACCCCCCCCCACTCCCCAACCCACCCTCTCCCATTCCTGGTACTGGCATTCCCCTATACTGGGGCATAGAGCCTTCACAGGACCAAGGGCTTCTCCTCCCATTGATGACAGACTAGGCCATCTTCTGCTACATATGCAGCTAGAGCCACAAGTTCCACCATGTGTTTTCTTTGATTGGTGTTATAGTTCCAAGGAGCTCTGGGGGTACTGGTTAGTTCATATTGATGTTCCTCCTATGGGGCTTCAGTCCCCTTCAGCTCCCTAGCTCTCTGGCTCCTTCATTGGGGACCTCACGCTCCGTCCAATGGGTGACTGTGAATATCCACTTCTGTATTTGCCAGGTACTGGCAGAGTCTCGCAGGAGACAGTTATATCAGGCTCCTGTCAGCAAAATCTTGTTGGCAACTGCCTAGTGTCTGGGTTTGGTGGTTGTTTGTGGGATGGATCTCCAAGTGGGGGCAGTCTCTGGATGGTCATTCCTTCAGATTCTGCTCTGAACTTTGTCTCTGTAACTCCTTCCTTGGGTATTTTGCTCCCCATTCTCAGATGGAACGAAGTATCCACACTTTGGTCTTCGTTCTTCTTGAGTTTCATGTGTTTTGCAAATTGTATCTTGGGTATTCTAAGTTTCTGGGCTAATATCCACTTATCAGTGAGTACATATCATGTGTGTTCTTTTGTGATTAGGTTACCTCACTCAGGATGATATCCTCCAGATCCATACATTTGCCTAAGAATTTCATAGATTTATTGTTTTTAATAGCTGAGTACATTCACACTAATAGCACACTTTTATCTATGGCTCATGAGTGAACCCCTGAGATAGCTCAGTCTATCTGAAGGACCTATTCTGGTAAGCATCCTTTCATGATGAATTGGCATCCACTGTTCCGGAGACAGAGAAATGGTCCAGATTTTATGGTTTTCTTCATTGGAAACTCTATATTATATATTTTTCTTTTTATCAAAGTAATTCAGTGTGTGTAGCTTTTGCTGTTCAGTTGTTGAAGTAATTTTTGCTTTGGGGTGTTTTGTTTTTTGTTTGTTTTAAAAACTTACTAATTTCCTTTTACATGTATGGGTGTTTGCCTGCATGTATGGCTGTGCACCACATGTATGCAGTGCCTGTTGTGGTCAAAAGAGGGAATTGGATCTGTTGGACACATAGTATTTTTTTTTTTTGAGATAAGTTCACACTGGCTGCCCTGCAACTTACTCTGTAGACCAGGCTTGCATCAAACATCAAACTCACAGAGATCCACCTGCCTCTGCCTTACAAGTGCTGGAATTAAAAGCATGCACCACCATAGCCAGCTGCCTGGATTTTGGCTTGTTTATTTTTAAAGGTTGCCTTTTATTATATAAGCTTTTTACATGTGTGTGTGTGTGTGTGTGTGTGTGTGTGTATGTATGTGGTGCACGTGGAGGCCAGAAGAGGATGTTGGAGCTTGAGTTCCAGTGATTTATGAGCTGCCTGCCATGTTGGTGCCAAGTCCTCTATAAGAATAGCAAAAGTAACTGCTGAGCCATCTCTTCAGACAATACATGTAGTTTTAAGAAGCAGAGTAGTGCTAAAAGATACCACATAAAACCTAACACTACCCTGTCCCACTCACTCCTTGGAAACATTTCTTTTTGTTCTTTTTTAAAAAGACTTATTTATTTTATGTATATAAGTACACTGTAACTGTCTTCATACACACCAGAAGAGGGCATTGGATCCCATTACAGATGGTTGTGAGCCACCATGTGGTTGCTGGGAATTGAACTCAGGACCTCTGGAAGAGCAGTCAGTGCTCTTAACCACTGAGCCATCTCTCCAGCTCTATTCCACTTACTCCTAGGGCTAGTCTTGTTCTGCAGCAGTAACTACTTTCAGCCATATTACCTGGTTTGGTCATTTTTCTGTCACTTACAACTCCCAATCCTATCTTCAGCAGCAGCTGCCACTCAGAGACTGAGGGTCATTTACTTCATTAGACTTCTTTGCAGCTAAGACTGGCTATATGACTTGCCTATGACCAATGAATTATTTTCTGGGGGCTTTCTGAAAAATCCTTTTATTTTCTGAGCAAAGAAAAACAGGTGATTGACTTGTCTCCTTTCTGATTTGAATATAATCATGTGGTTGAGACCCATGACAGCCATCTTGGCACCATGAAGAAATTAGCCCAAGCATGCAGACATTATTAAAAACGTTAGTAGGAATTCATTTCCTGGTCATGCAACTGAATCCATAATACACTTACAGTTAATTGGGAAAATAAATAAAGCTGCAATGTGTTTAAGCCACTGTCAGTCAGGATTTTTGTTACTTGAAGCTGAAAGGACGTTTTAGATTTATTTTTATTATTTTTAATTATGTGTGTATGTGGGGGGGGGTGCTATGTGCATCTGCAGAGGCCAAAGTGATGGATTCCCTGGAGCTGGAGTTACAGGCTGTTGTGAAGTGGCTGATGAGTTCTGGTAGTTGAACTTGAGAACTCAGTCTCCTAGAAAAGCAGTATATGCTCTGACCTGAGCCATCTCTCCAGCCCTAAAAAAATCTTTTAACTAATGACCCACTGTGATTCTTCACCATAGCAATTTGAAGCATCAATTAATACATTTCAATAAGGTAGATGTCTCAACCCCCCCCACACACACACACCACCTCTATTACTTCAGTTAAAACAGTGGATTGATTTGGAGCCCAGTGCAGGTGGCAGGGGTCTGTCGGGTCTACCCTTTGAGGTGACTCAGCAGGGACTTACTTACACAATCCATTAGGGGGCATTTCAATATAGTAGAGGCCTTCGCAGTATAATTGCTTGGAAAGCCCCTGATATTTACCGGAGTATAGGTATTGGGTTCTTGTCATTTCTACTCAGGGCCATGAGAGTGATAAAGGGAAGTGCAGGAAGACCAGGAGCTCCAAGTGTTAGCAGGCCACTGCTCTAACCATTCAGCCACCTCATCCCATTACAACAAGGACTTTACCCTGCTCGGAACTTGACATCTGGCTCCCACAGTCAGAGAACCTCTCTGTCCTCTTGGATGTAGTACAGTTCATCAGCTCTCTCCTTGTGGATCCTTACCCAGGTATGGATGAAGCCCATGCCTTTCTCTGCCCTGCTTCTCAGTTATCACTCCTTCCACCCACCTTCTGCTTGCCAGTAAATTGTTGACATTCCTTTCCCCCTGATGGAAACTTTGGAGTTGTGACTCCTGTCCTTGATCTATACTTGTTCTTAGCCAAAAGAGTGAGGCATGATTATGTATCCTTGATTCTTCTACTTTTGTATTCTGGAGTCTTAGAAATTAGATAAGCATTTGCATATTTAAAAATATTTTATTTTTATTTTATGTATCTAAGTGTTCTTGTCTCCATGTATACAAGTGTACTGGATGCATACTTGGTACATGAAGGCTAGAATGGGGTGCCTGATTCCCTGAAACTGGAGTTATAGACTGTTGTGAGCCACCATATGGGTGCTGGGAGTTGAGCATGAGTCCTTTGGACTAACAACAAGTTTCTTTACTGAACCACCTCTCCAGGTCTTTTTCCACATTTTAAAAAGATATTTTGAGATTTTTAGAGATCTGCCTGCCTCTACCTCCTGTGCTGGGATTAAAGGAGTGCACCAACATGCCCAACACACTTTTTTCTTCTCTTTTTGAGAAAGGACCTCACTAAATTGTCTAAGCTGGCTTTGAACTCTTGATCTTTCTGTCTCAGCCTCCTAAGTAGCTGGGATTACAGATGTATGTCACTGTGCCCAGCTGTATTTCACCATCTTGACTAAATGTTAGAATCTAGAGGTTTTTTTTTTTTTTTTTTTTTTTCCCCGAGACAGGGTTTCTCTGTGTAGCTCTGGCTGTCCTGTAGACCAGGCTGACCTCAAACTCAGAAATCTGCCTGCCTCTGAATCTAGAGTTTTAACTTTAGATTTAATTTAGAGCCCACAGTTTATCTGGACATACAAATTATGTAGACCTACATTTGTGAACCAAGACAAAATGTGGGCAAGACAAAATGCCTGGGTTTGGGAATCCTAGGGATTTGAGTTTGAATTCCTCATATCTATGAACCCCAATCCTTACTGTAAATGTCTCAGGCAGCATATAGTCTCAGGTGAGACAATACCTTCTACCTAATAGAAGTTTGGGGGAGATTTTCATAGATATTGCATATAAAGCATCCAAAACTAGGCGTGTCAGACAGCAGGTGTCAAAAATAGGAGCGATCACTTCTTAATGGGGGCGAGTGGGAAATAAGATTGGAAAGATTTGAATCAGGTTTTCAGAGGACCTGGATTGCCAGGTCTTATTCTTGTGACACTGAGGAACCTTGGCAGGCCTGTCAGCAGGGGAGAGAATTGATCCTAAAGAATTTGTGGCACTGTTCCCTTAGTCTGGTCTGGGAAAGGAACAAGAAGCCCTTGGCCCAGCAGCTCTTGGGTTAATATCTTTGCAGGCATCTGAGTTATTTGTAACCCGTTGTCATGGCAACAAGTTTGGCAAGCGAGCCAGTGCTGCAAGCTCCTGACAGTGGGGCGGGGAGGGCAGTGGGAGAAGACAGAAGATGTGGAAAGGGGTTCATCTGTGACCAGTGTCTCACTTTCCTCTGATTTGCCCAAAGCTTTTCAGCTGCAGAAGAGGGTGAGCATCCTCTGGGGAGAATCATTGGATGACGGGCCTCTCCTCCCCGATCTCCTGATATCTCAGATGTGGAAATAGGCTGAGAGAGGTCCAGCAGCTGGCTCAAGGCCATAGACAAGTCAGGACAGAGAGAGTACTAGCCCCCTCCCCTAAAAGCATTTTGTGAGATGGAACTGAAGCACCTGGAATAAGTGAGCCCTTGAGAGCAATTTGTCCATTTCCCCCACAATACACACCCGCCTTTTTGTTGTTGTTCCTATGGGAAACTAGGACCCAGAGTGGTTTACAACTGACTAGGCATCACACAGCAGTTCTGAGATTGAAACTGTAGATCTCTTAAACCTCTGTGCTTAGTGCCAAGATAGAGCCTCCCCTGGCAATATTACTTCAAATGCCTTGGCCTTTGATGCCCTTCAAAAGCACGCATGTTCTGGTCACATACCCCCTTCTCTGTAACCCCTTCAGTCACATGCGGGGATGTCTGTATTAGCCACTTTTCTCATTACTGTGGCAAAATACCCAACAAAAGCAACTTAAGATGAGAGAATTTATTCTGGCTCACTGTGTGAAGGTACAGGGAAGGCGTGGTGGCAAAAGAATGAGGTGGTGGCTCACATTGCACCCACAGTCATGACCCAGGAGAGATGATGCTGATATTCCAGCTGTTGTACTCTTTTCTCCATTTTACTTAGTCTGGAACTCCAACCTATAGGATGGCAGATGTACTCCCATTCAGGGTGCCTCTTCCTCCTCCTCCTCCTCAGTTAATCCTCTCTGAATTTTCCTTACAGATATACCTAAATATGTCTCCTAAGTAATTCCAAATCCCATCAAGAGTGCCATAGAGATTTGCCATCAATGTACCCTCCTGCCTGGAGCAAGGGCAGTATTGGGTAAATGCCATGCAACTCCACTCATCCTGACCTAAGTCATCCACAGAGCTAGGCACTTCCTGAGCATTCTTTCGTGTGTGTGTGTGTGTGTGTGTGTGTGTGTGTGTGTGTGTGTGTGTGTGTACATATATGCTATGGAGCACATGTGAAGTTCAGAGGACAACTATTGGACTTGCTTGTTCCTTCTATCATGTTGGTCCTGAGCTTGACCTCAGATCATCAGGCAGCATTGTAAGTGCTGAGCCATCCTGCCAGCCCTTAGCATCCTCTTATGTAATGCAGTCCTCATAGTTTGTCTCTGTCTTCTGACTTAGCAAGTGGAAACTAAAGGACCAGAAAAATACAACATGATTGACCAAAGTCACACAGTGAGTCTTAACCTGAATCCCTCCTCCTCCAGAAAGGTCTTTTTGCCTGTCCTATCCCATATCCCTTAGAGTTTCTCTGGTGCATGTTTTTCTTACATTTATGCCCATGTAGCATACCCTACTCTGCCCTCTGTCTTATGTACAGGACAAACTCTGTCTCATCATAGCTGATCCCAACAGGTCCAGTTGTTTTCCCCCTGTCTGTCAAGTCTACCAGTCATCCTCTGTCACTGCCCTGATTTGGTTGTAATGTCCCTCACACCAATGACCAGAATTCTACAACCTAGCTTCTAGACTGTCTTTAGATTAATATGCTGTACAGTAGCAATGTGAGGCTACTGACATAAGCCAATGTGTTCTTTCCTTCTGTAATACCTCATTCGCCACAAGATGATGTTCTACTTCTTTCTTTAGTAACTAAGGCCATCCATAATTTTGTCCTCTGTCAAACACCAAGACATCCTTTGCCATTTTTGGCCTCACACCACTGAACTAACAATTTCTTCCTACAATGTTCCAGGCTTTTTCTATTCTAGTTATCTTTGCAATGTTTATTATTATTATTATTATTAAAGGCCTTTCACACTGACTCCCCCAACTCAGTAAACTCAGCTGTCCAAATGTAATCAGCCTACATTGATTCCTCAGTGGGCTCGGTTCTTTCCTTTGGGTTCTCACAGTCCTTCAAGCTCCTCTTTGCCCCTTACACAGCAAGGTTCTAATGTCTGGGGCTCAATGACCTATCAGATTGAAAGCTCCTTGAGACAATGACCCTGTTTCTAGAAAAGTCCAGGACTTGCCAGAGGAATGGTCAATGAACATTCATTAAATGAATCTAAATACAGAAATGAATTGATGACCAGTAAAATTTGCATTCAGTTTCATGACTGCCTGCTCACATTCAAGAGAACCTGGGACATATCACCTGTTACCTGTTACCTGTTACAACCTCTCTACTAATTCACAACCTGGGTTATCTAGAAAAAGGTGTGTCCTAGGTCATCTGATCCAGGGTATGATGGCTTATTAATCCAAATCAATCAGATTATAACCAAAACAGGCACTGAAGGTGTAAAATGAGGAACCCTCTGAGAGAAATACTATTATTTTGCCTGCCCCTTTTATTAGTTACTTTCCTGCAGATGATAAAGCACCATGACCAAAATCAACTTATAGAAGGAAGGGAGGGTTTATCTGGACTTATGGTTCCAGAAGGATAACAATCTATCATGGTGGGAAGCCATGGCAGCAAGAGCAGGAAATTGAGAGCTTACATCTTCAAACACAAACATGAAACAAAGAGAGGCAAATCGAAAGTGTCACAAAGTTTTTAATCTTAAAGCCTGACCCTAGTGAAAAACTTCCTCTAGCAAGGCTGCACCACTTGAACTTCCCCAAGCAGGGCAGCCAACTGGAGACCATGTGTCTATGAGTCTATGAAACCTTCTTGTTTAAACCATTGCATTCCACTCCCTGGCTCCCATGGGCTCATAGCCATATCATAATACAAAACTACATTAAGGACAACTTTTTAAATCTCCATACTCTTTTACAGTCCCAATACTGTTTGCAAGTCTCTTATGAGACTTGAAGCTGTCTCCTAATTGTAACTTCCTGTAAAATCAGAAAGCAAATTACAGACTTCCAACATGTAATGGCACAGAATATACATTACTATTCCCAAGAAGAAAGGGAGTGTAGTGGGGAAATATTGGACCAAAGCAAGGGCAAACTCCAAATCCTGTGGCTCTGTATTCAGTATCTGAGACTTTAGCTCCTGAGGACTCAAACAACTCAGCCCCTTCAGCTCTGTTGCCTGCAGCATACATCTCTTTCTTGGGCTACGTCCATTCCCCAGATGCAGCAATCCTTAGCAGATGTCTTTTTTTTTTATTAGATATATTCTTTATTTACATTTCAAATGCTATCCTGAAAGTTCCCTATACCCTCCCCCACCCTGCTCCTCTACCCACCCACTCCCACTTTTTGGCCCTGGAGTTCCCCTGTACTGGGGCATATAAAGTTTGCAAGACCAAGGGACCTCTCTTTCCAGTGATGGCCGACTAGGCCATCTTCTGATACATATGCAGCTAGAGACACGAGCTCCGGGGTACTGGTTAGTTCATACTGTTATTCCACCTAGAGGGTTGCAGATCCCTTCAGCCCCTTGGGTACTTGGGTTCATCCATTGGGGCCCTGTGTTCCAAATAGATGACTGTGAGCAGATGTCTTATAGCTCTGCCATTTCCAACATCATGGAGTCTGCACCCAGGCTTTGTTTTCACAACTTCATGCAATGGCCTCTTCTAGTCTCTTTTGCTCTGGGGACCTTCATGTAAGGACTTCCTTGTTGTGTACTGCCTGGCCTCAGTGACTCTTTGAAACTGTGGAGGAAGAATCTACAGTGAATTGACTCTTGCATCCTTTATACCTCTAACTCCAATACCATGAGGATGATGTGACCGAGTTCCATTACCTGCAAAGGGATGAACCTTTGCCCCCCTTGAATCATATTAGCAGTAGAATTTTTTTGTTATTGGTTTCTAGGAGCAGAAAACTCTACTGGGCCTTTTCCTTTCACAAGTTGAAAGCTTAGCTGACTGGGCTCTTGCCCTGAGGGCACCCTTCTCTTTATTCTGGTGCAGAACAGGTAGCCTCTCCTTAACGCTGCTAATCTCCTTATCTCTTTCAGCTCAAGCCTTGGCTACAACATTAATTTTCCTGGTGTTCTTTTTCAATCAAGCTGTACATTTTTGTATTTCTTTCTGCCCTACTTGATCTTTTCATTGTAAATCTACATTAGAGTGATTAATAGTAGTCATAGCACAGATTCAATAGTGTATTATGTTGAAATTTTCTCCAGCAAGGAAATTTGTTCATTGCTTGTTAATTTAGCCACAGGGAAATTCTCAGGACATTGGCAGAAAACATCCTGAAACCTTTTGAGAAAGTTCTCTGTAGCTCACATTGCTCTCAGCATTACTGTCTTCTAGGCACCTACTAAGAAAGTCCATTAAGCCCTACTTAATGGTTCAACCACTTTTCTAGCCCAAAGTTTCCAGTTTCCATATTCCTCAAAACCAAATATTCCATATTCCTCAAAACCAACCAACCAACCAACCAACCAACCAACCAACCAACAAACAAAAACCAGTCATGGTCTGGTACTTCACAGCAACAGCCCATTCTCAGGTACCAACTTCTATATTTGTTTCTTTCTTGTTGCTGTGACAAAATACCATGGATAAAAGTAGCTTATAGATAGAAGGTGTGTTTGTGGTTATAATTGAAGAGGGATAAGAGTCCATCATGGCAGGGAGCCACAGCAGCAAGTGGCAGGCATGGCAAGCAGGAGCAGGAAGCTGAGAGAGTCCATGTCTTCAGATGCAAACATGAAACAAGAGTGAACTAGAACTGGTACAAAACTTTTCATCTCAAAGCCCACCCCAGAACAATACTTCCTCCAGCAAACCTGCACCTCCCCAGACAGTGCCACCAACTAGAGACCAAATGTTTAAACACATGGGTCTATGGGAGACATACTCATTGAAACTACTACACCCTTGTAGCTAAGGAAACAAGTATTGAAAACCTTTGACAATGTACCAGAGCTGTATAGCTAAGTAGACGAATGGCAACACTAACTCTGACCAACTTGAGTTTAGTGTACAGCACTTGTTTAGTGTTCACAAGAGCCTTTGTTGGATCCCCAGAACCACTTAACTATACCACCACCACCATAGCAACAACAAACACAGGTCAAGAAACTTAAACTCATGTGACTAATTGAAAGAGCATTAGTAACTGAGCCCTCTGCCCCAAAGTCCCTAAATAACAAAATACTCCACCCCTAAGTCTCTATAGAGCTAATACATACTACCTGGTGAAAACATATTCTACCCCCAAATACAACCAATGTTAGAATCTTGATTGATGTATTTAGCCTTTATTTTTATTAATTATTTACTTTACATCCTGATATCAGCTTCTCCTCCTCCCTCCTCTCCTTCCAGTTCCTCCCTCTCCCCTCCCTTCCTGCCATCCACTGCTCCTCCCCTTCTCCTCAAAAAAGGTGAGGCCTCCCATATATATATCAACCAGCCTTGGCATATCAAAGTTGCAGTAAGACTAGGTCCATCTTCCTCTATTGTGGCTAGACAAGGCAGTCCAGTTAGGGGAAAGGGATCCAAAGGCAGACAATGTAGTCAGGGGCAGATCCTGCTCCTACTTTAGATGTCCCACATGAAGACTCAGGTGCACAACTGTTACTTAAGTGCAGAAGGCCTAGGTCTGTCCCATGTATGCTCTCTAGTTAGGGGTTCGTGGGCCCAGGTTATTTAATTCTTTAGATTTTCCTGTGGTGTCTTTGACCTCTCAGGCTTCTTCAATCCTTCCACCCCTTTTTCTACAGGGTTCCCCAAGCTCCACTTAATGTTTAGCTGTGGTCTTCTACATCTGTTTTCACTAGTTGCTGGATGAAGCCTCTTTGATGACAGTTAAACTAAGCTCCTGTTTATATAGCAGACAGAAGAGCAGAGTGTCAGAAATAATGTCAGAGGTTAGCTCCCTCTCATGGCATGGATCTCAAGTTGGACCAGTCATTGATTGGCCCTTATCTCAATTTCTGCTCCATCTTTCACCCTGAAACATCTTGTAGGCAGGACAAATTGTGGGTCTAAGGTTTTGTGGCTGGGTTGGTGTCCCAATCCCTCCATTGAAGTCTTGCCTCGTTACAAAAGATGGCTGGTTCAGGCTCCATAGCCCCCATTGCTAGGAGTCTCACCCACATAGAATCCTGAGAGTTTCCATTGTCTTAGGTTTCTAGCTTGTCCCAGATATGCCCCCCCCAGTCCACTTGTCTGTCCTAGTACTCTCTTCCTCCATCCTTCCCCCCATCTTATCCCTGCTGTTCCTGTCCCCATCCCCTCCTCACCCAGTCATCCAGTCCCCTCTAATCTTAGCCCCATCTAATTGATTTCCCTTTCTCAGTGAGATTCAAACATTCCCCCTTGTGCCCTCTTTGTTTCTTAGATTTTTTGGATCTGTAGTTTGTAGCATGAATATGGTTAATATTCATCTATAAGTGAGTGTATATCACATGTCTTAGTTAGACTTTCCATCTTTGTGAAGAGACACCATAACCAAGGCAACTCTTATAAAGGATAGCATTTAATTGGTGCTGGCTTGCAGCTTCAGAGGTTCAGTCCATAATCATCATGGCAGAAAGTATGGCAAACATGGTGCTGGAGAAGGACTTGAGAGTTCTACATCTTGATCTAACTGTAGCCAGGAGAATACTGTCTCCCAGGTGCTAGGAGGAGTGTCTCAAAGCTCAGCCCCACAGTGACACACTTCCTCCAAGGCTACATCTACTCCAACAAAGCCACACCCCCTAATAGTGCCACTTCCTGGGCCAAACATATTCAAACCACTATACCATGTTTGCCTTTCTGGGCCTGGATTGCTTTTTTAAAAAGGAAATTTGAGCTCAAATTTGGGTATAGAATATGTTCAACTCTATACTCCCATCATCTCACAAACATTTTCAATTAAATTTATTTTTCCTACATTTATTAATTTATTGATTTATTATGTATGTATTATGTGGTATGCACATAGAGAGGTCAGAAGACAACTTGTGGACGTCTGTTTTCTCCTTTCACTATGTTGGTTCCTGGAATCAAACTCAGGTCATCAGGCTTGGCACCTTTACCTTCTGAGCCATCTTGTTGGGACCTGATTAGAATTCTTTATAAACATTTAAGTTACCACAAAATACTCCATTAAATGGATATAGGTACGGAATTAATTTCTATAATAGTTTTGGCATATTCATATTTTTTCATGTTTTTTCCCAGAGGAATGGGAAGTTGAGATAAGGTCTCATTTAGCCCAGAGTTGCCTTACATTTAGTGCATAGTTGAGGCTGGACTTAAATTCATCTACCAGCCTTCACTTCCCAAGTGCTGGGATTAGGGTATACACCACCATACCTGACTTTTTTCCTGCTTTCTTTAGATTTTTTTTTTGGTCAGGTTTAGGGATTTTTTTTTCTTGTATCACATTTTGGGAGGTAGTATAAAGATAATTGTTTAAGAGAAGTTAGGAAAAGCAATGTAGGCATCTGGAAACAATAGTATTTTATGGGAACTTTGGAGTATGTAACAAATGAATAAGATAAAATCTTCCATAAGAAGATGGCTTAAGAAGGTATTCAGTGGAAAAACAAGAGCTTTAGTCTTCATCTTCCATTCCCCATTTCTACACGGAGGATCTCACTGTTAGCACTTTCTTGTGTGGCTGTTAGGTGGATAGTCTAAGCCTACACAGTCATCCTTCAGTAGCCAATGGGAACTGGTTCCAGGACTCTCCTTGGATACCAAAACCCACAGACACTCAAGTTCCTTATGTAAAATGATGTAGTATTTGCATAATAGCCTACACACATCCTCCCATATACTTTAAGTCATTTCCAGATTATAATACCTAATAAAATGTAAATGCTATGTAAATAGTTATTATACTCTGTTATTTAAGGAACAATGACAAAGAAAAATCTTTATATGTACAGTACAGACACAAGTTGAAAAAAAATATTTTCAATTCTTAGTTGAAACTGCAGATAGGGAAACTATGATATGAAGACCAACTGCATTTTCAGGTTCTGGGAGCTAGAATGAGGACACATGCTTGTGTGCTTGGGTATATACAAAGGGTTCTTTTTAAAACAGAATTTCATTGTGCAGTTCTGGCTGGCCCCAGACTGGTCTCAAATTCACTGCAATCATCCTGCTTCAGCCCCCAGAGTGCTGGGATTACAAGTGTGAGTCACCACATTTAGCTTGTACGTTCTTAAAAATTTTTAATTAAAATATTACATCATTTCCCCTTGTCTTCTCCTTCCAACTCCTCCCATGTTCTCTCCCACTCCCTCTCAAATTCATGGCCTCTTTTTCTTTAATTATTGTTGGCATACGTGTATGTAGATACAACCTGCTGAGTTGATTAGTGTTACTTGTATGTGTGTGATTTCAGGGCTGAGCAATTGATATTGGATAACCAATTAAGAGGTTCATCTAGGGAAATTCGGGATCTTCCTCAATCATCAGTTGTTAATTGCTTGTATTGCTTCATCTAGAGGTGAGAACCCATGAGATTTCTCCATATACACTGGATGTTAACTATTGTTGGGAGTGTTCAGGTCTTGTTTTGTCAACCATATTGCTGAGATTTCATGGCTGTAGCTTCCCTGTTACATCTAGGAGATATGATGTTACAGCAGACACCCTGATCTTCTGGCTCATATAATCTTTTTACCCCTCTTCCATGATGTTCCTTGATAGTAGGTGCAGGAGTTGCATTGTAGATGTTTCTGTCTATTGGATCTAGGAACCCCATTATTAGTTGCTCTCTGCATTCAAACCAGTTGTATTTTTCCTGTAACAGTCTGTTTTTTGCAAAGTGAAGCTTCTTTGCTGAAGGCTGAGAGCTACACTTATCTGTGGATATATGGATAAACATTCAGAATGCAGTTGGGAATTATGCTGGTCAAGTAAACTGGTGGTAGTAGGTTTGTTCTCCTATAATATTCATAACCTCACTAGCCTGGGGTAATTGGCTAGGTTTCTGTTATCTAGTAGCTTTCTCCAAGATCAAAATATCCCATGCATCAGGGGAGCTCCCTAAACAGGGAGACAAAAGATAAAAATAAAAAAAGCTTCAAGAATGCCCTGAAACTGGGCTGGAGAGATGGCTCAGCGGATAAGAGCACTAACTGCTCCTCCAGAGAACCTGAGTTCAATTCCCAGCAACCACGTGGTGGCTCACAACCATCTGTAATGGGATCCGATGCCCTCTTCTGGTGTGTCTGAAAAACAGCTTTAAAAAAGGAGGAGGAGGAGGAGGAGGAGGAGGAGGAGGAGGAGGAGGAGGAGGAGGAGGAGGAGGAAGCCCTGAAACTAGCCAGATTCCCTACCAGAGTAAACAGTAAAATCTGAGAGTCCCACTCAGAGGAAAAACAAGCTGAGATCACTTGAGACTCTCAGATAAGATGAGCTTCAAAGAAGACTCAGCAGAGAACTACAGACTCTGAAACCAGAGTGACTGCCTAGCTGCCTGAAAGAAGTTTAGACCAACTGAGTCGCTTAGATGGGACACTCCTCAACATGTTGAGCTACCTGAATGCTGTGCAGCATGTTCCAGGTTTCCCAGCTTTTGTGAACTTTCACATATGCTGGGGTGGGCTTTGGTGATTGATTTGTCTTTATGTCATTTCAACTTCTGTAAGTAACTCCTCACCCATTATGCTGGCTAGTTTTATGTTAGCTTGACACCAGTTAGAGTTATTTGAAAGGAAGAAAGCTCAACTGAGAAAATGTCTACATAAGATCTAGCCATAAGGCATTTTAAAAATTAATGATTGATGGGGGAGGGCCCAACCTATTGTGGGTGCTTCCTTTCTTGGGCTCATGGTTCTAGATTCTGTAAGAAAGCAGACTGAGCAAACCAGTAAGCAGAACCCTTCTATGCCTCTGCATCAGCTCCTGCCCCCAGGTTCCTGCTCTGTTTGAGTTCCTGTCTGGCTTTCTTCAATGATGGACTACAATGTGGAAGTGTAAGCCAAATAAACCCTTTCCTCCCCAACTTGCTTTTTGGTTATGGTGTTTCATTGCAAAAATTAGAAACCCTAAAACACCCATATTCTTGTAAGTAACCCCAATAAAAGTCATTGGTACATCAAGTTGGACTTTGGTGATGTTCATACTTTGGTCTCTCATGGGTTCCCTATTTGAGGTGAGTAGACAGGAAGTTTCATCACACAAGAGTTTCTAGTACCAGATATGATTTTCCTCCACCCGTGCAAGCTTTAAGTCCAATCAGACAGCTGTTGGTAACCACCAAGATATGAGTGTCACTATTGCACCTTTAGGGATGTCTTACCATGATGATCATTGTTATGCTTCATAGTTATTACAACTTGTTAGTACTATTCATTATTTTTCTGCCTTGGCAGCTTGCATAGCAACTTCTGATACTATGAAAGCTAGTCCTCAAGAAGGATGCTATTGGGTCAGACCCAGTATTTCACAGCCTGTATCCAAAGTGTGTGGTTTCTACAGCAATTGGGGATTATCCTCCAACTTCTGGGTGACAATTCAGGGCAAAAGCAATAGCTCATATCACTTTGGGGTTCTCTTGGACCTCTTAACCCAAAACTCAAAAAATAGGTTTCTCATACCTGGTACTAGGCATTCTGTTAGGTAGTCCATGACTCTTAAGTAGCATTGTTGATATATAATTCATAAATCATACACTACACTTTATAGTAGAGAATGTAATGGTTCTTAGTATATTCATGCAGTTGTGTGACTGTCACTACAATATGTTTTAGGATATTTTCACATCTCCACTAAGTCATAACTATACCCCACAGCTATCATACATCAGTATCCTCATTCCCCCACCCTGATGTAACCATTAGTTTACTGTCTGTCTCTATAGGCTTGCCTTTTATTAATATTCCATATAAAATGGAATAATACAGAATATGACTTCCTGTGACCAACTTCTTTGACTTAGCACTTTTCCAAAGCTCATCTGTGTTTTAACATGTAGTTAGTACTTTATTCATTTTAAAACTATTTGTTTATGTGTGTGTGTCTATGTGTCCGTATGTCCATAAAGGTCAGAAGAGGGTATTGGATGAATCCTCTGGAACTGGGACTATATAGACAGTTTGGACTGCCATGTAAGTGCTGGGAGTTGAACCTGGGTCCTCTAGAGCAGTCAGTGTTCTTAACCACAGAACAATCCCTTCAGCCCCCTATTTTACTCATTTTTAAAAATACAGGTAATTGTTGAGGACATAGCTCTTAGATCAGGGGCAGAGTGCTTGCCTGGTGATTGTGAAGATTTGTGTTCAAGTTCTAGCACCACATGTGTGTGTGTGATATATGTGTATACATGCACATACGTATGCATGCATGCATCCATTTATTTTCAAAGCAGTTTCACATTTACAAACAAATTGAAAGTACTCAGTCCCACTTGGGAGAGAGAAGAAAGCAACCATAAGTGGGGAGGTAGGGAGGGAGGTACTTGAGAGGGAAAGTGGATGGGGTGGGAAGGTGGGGGGTGGTGGTAGAGGGGAACCTGATCTGGTATTGGGTGAAGGAAAAAACCCTTAGGGCCAGAAGAAAGAATATAAACAGGCAACCGCAGGAAATAGGAGGTTGGGGGGACCACCCAGTATGCACCAGAGACCTGGGAGGTCGGAGACTCTCAGGATTCAAAGGGAGGGTCCTTAGATGAAATGCCTGACAGTAGGGAGAGGGAACTTATAGAGCCCACCTCCAGTAGACATGACATCAAGTGAGGGATGGGGTTGCCATCCCACAGTCACACCTCTGAAAGAATTACAGGGATGCAAATGGAGAGGAGCCTGAGGAAAAGAAGGTCCAGTAACAGGCCCAAAGTGGGATCCAGATCAAGGGGAGGGCCCAAGGCCTGACACTATTACTGAGGCTATGGAGAGCTCACAAAAAGGGACCTATCATGACTGCCCTCTGAAATACCCAACAAGCAGCTGAAAGAGTCAAAGGCAGGTATTTGCACCCAACCAATGGACAGAAGCAGCTGACCCCTGTTGTTGAATTAGGGAAGGCTGAAAGAAGCTGAGGAGAAGGTCAATTCTATAGGAGGACCAGCAGTCTTAACTAACCTGGACCCCAGATATCTCTCAAACACTGGACCACCAAACAGACATATGAGGCCCCCAACACACATACAGCAGAGTACTGCCGGGTCTGTGTTCATTCAGAGATGATGCACCTAACCCTCAAGAGACTGGAGGCCCCAGGGTGTTTAGAGGTCAGATGGGATGGGGGGTGTGGGCATCCACATGGAGACGGGGTGGAGTGGGGAGGAGATGTGGGATGTGGAGCAGTTGGAAGATGGAGGGGGGGCATGGGGAATGGACTATGGAGTGTAAATAATGAATTACAAATGAAATTAAAATTTAAAAAAGAAAGTACAGAGATTAAGTTCACATGTATTCTCATCCTATCCTAATGTCCTCTATTAGTATTTTGCATTAGTATGATATGTTCGTTATAAATGGTGATCCAGTATTAGTACATCACTATTAATTATATCATTACATACATTATTGATTAAGCCCATAGTTTACATTAGGGTTCACTCTCAATATTGTATATTTTACAACACTATCTTTTTTTTTTTTTCCGTTAAGGTCTCACTATGCTGTCCAGGAAAGTCTTAAACTGCTTCAGTCTCCCAAATGCTGGGACTTTAGCTGTCAACCACGATGCCTA
The DNA here is from genome assembly GCF_000001635.26 of Mus musculus. Lineage (NCBI taxonomy): Eukaryota > Metazoa > Chordata > Mammalia > Rodentia > Muridae > Mus > Mus musculus. Next base: position 152,102,751 of record NC_000086.7, read on the forward strand.
ACTCATTCTATGAGTTTTGACAGTATATGGCATAAATATCATTTGGTTTCATACACAATAACTTCACTGCCTCCAAAATTCCCTGTGTTTGAAACTTCCTCTTGCAGAAAAAGGGGACAAATATAGAGGCACATGGCCAGGTATTTCAGAGTGAGTGACTTTAGAACACTAAGCCCTAAGGGCTGTTTCTATCAAATCCTTCCCCTCCTAGCTCCGGGAACCCAGTAGAGGCAGAAAGAGAATAAGAGCCAGAAGGGATGGCAACAGAAGTGGATGCTCACAGTCATCTATAGGATGGAACACAGGGCTCCCAATGGAGGAACTAGAGAAAGTACCCAAGAGCTGGTCTGCAACCCTATAGGTGGAACAACAATATGAACTAATCAGTACCCCCAGAGCTTGTGTCTCTAGCTGCATATGTAGCAGAAGATGGCCTAGTCGGCCATCATTGGTAAGAGAGGCCCTTGGCCTTGCAACCTTTATATGTCCCAGTACAGGAGAATGCCAGGGCCAAGAAGTGGGAGTGGGTGGGTAGGGGAGGAGGGTTGGGGGAGGGTATAGGGGACTTTTGGGATGACATTTGAAATGTAAATGAAGAAAATATCTAATAAAAAATTTAAAAATAAAGAGCCAGAGGGGATGGAGGACACCAGGAAAACAAGCTCTCTAAGTCTACTGAGTAAAGCTCATATGAACTTACAGAGACTGAGGCAGCTGAAGCAGCGTGCATAGGGCCTGCACAGGTCAACACCATTGTATGGATAGATAGATAGATAGATAGATAGATAGATAGATAGATAGATAGATAGATAGATGTATTTATTTTATATATGTGAGTACACTGTTGCTGTCGTCAGACACACACCAGAAGACGGCATCAGATCCCATTACAGATGGTTGTGGGCCACCGTGTGATTGCTGGGAATTGAACTCAGGACCTCTGGAAGAACAGTCAGTGCTCCTAACCACTGAGCTATCTCTCCAGTCCGCTGTTGTACTTATATTATGGCGTCCAGTTTAGTGTTGTTATGGGATTGCTGAGTGTGTGAATGAGTGGGTCTTTGATTCTTGTGCCTTGGCTTGGGCTCAATATCCTTCTGTTGATTTGGACCATCCAACTTCAATGTGATAGTTTTTGTTTTATATTTTATTTAGTTATATTTTTAAAAAGTGAATGAATGAATAAGTAGTAGGGTAAAGGTTAACAAGTGAACTGTCAGTTCTGGGAGAGAGAAAATCAGTTTTCTCCAATGGAGTGACACTGGGTAGAACAGCCACTCTAGGACAGGCCTCATGTTCATAAGCAGTTGACCAATATATAATGGACTCCATTTGGACTCCACAGTGCTTTTATTTGGTTACAGTTTGGTGTTTTGTTTTGTTCTTGTTTTGGGTAGTGTTTTCTTGGTTTTGTGTTTGTATTGGGTTTTTGTTTGTTGAGAAAGAACTTAAAGTTGGGTGTGTAGGGAGGAGGAAGAGATCTGGAAGAACTTGGGGGGGATATGATCAAAATTTACTTAAATTAAAATTGCTTTAACAGAGTTTCTGAGTAAGAAATTGAAATAAAAAACAAACAAACAAACAAACAAACAAACAAAAAACCAGTTCATTGTTAGCTTGGGAGAGCCAAACAGATTGTATGATTAGATACAGGCTCTGCAGTGTGGTCTCAGACAAACTCTACCTTCTAAGCTGCCACTTAGACATCTAACCACAGGAGCGAGGGATGTAACCCCCTAAGACTGCTGTGGAAATAGAAGAAATGTGGTATGCAAGACACTTGCCATTGCCTGGGAAACAACAGCACTGGTGATGTGCTACCCATTGCTACCATGGCATGATTGTTGCTATAATCATAAAGACTGGCATGACTTCTGTCCTTATACTCTATATTTGTGAAGAACAAATTAAAGTATTTTTTAAACTCAAAAAAATTGCTTTAAATAATAAAAAATTCTCCATGCTCTATCTTCTTATCCTTTCTGCTTCAACCCCCAACAGCCACTAATTTAAAATTTATCATCATCATCATGCAGCATTCAGAAGACAACTTCTTGTAGTTGGTTCTCTCCTCTACCTTTATGTGGATTCTGGGGATGAAAACTCAGATGGTCAGGGTTTCACAGCAAGAACTTGCACTTATTGAGGCATCTCACCAGTCCTAATCACTGATTTTTCTAAGACAAGGTGTAGCTATGTAACCCAAGCTGGACTCTGGGTCCTCCAGGATGAACTCCGTATCCTCCTGCTTCAACCTCTCAAATGGTAGGATTAAGGGCATGTGCTACTCTGCTCAATAACCCCCTCCCCTTTGTCACTGTCACCATAGTTTTGCCTTTTCCAGAATATCACATTATTGGAATCATACAGTATGTCATCATACTAGATTGCCCTCCTTCACTTTTAAGGTTTATCTATGCCTTTCCTTTTCCTTTTCCTTTTCCTTTCCCTTTTCCTTTTTCTTTTCATTTCCCTTTTTCTTTTTCTTTTCTTTTTCTTTTTCTTCTTTTTTCCTTTTTTTCCAGACAGGGTGTCTCTGTATAGCCCTGGCTGTCCTGCAACTCACTCTGTAGACCAGGCTGGCCTCGAGCTCAGAAATCCACCTGCCTCTGCCTCTCAAGTGCTAGGATATCTATGCCTTTTCGTGACTTGTCTAGCCATTTCTTTTTATTCTTGAATTAATATTCTATTATATGGATTACCATAGTACTTTACCTGTTCAAGAAAATTTTGGTTGTTTTCAATTATAGGCACTTATGAGAAAGCTATTATAAATGTTTATGTGCAGATTTTTTGCGTGGACTTATTTTTAAGTCATTAGGGTGAATAGCCAGAAATATAACTATTGGGTTATGTGGGAAGATGATGTTTATCTTTGTAAAAAACGCTTAAAACTATATCCCGAAATGATTGTTCTGTTTTGCGTTCCCATTAGCAGTTAATGAATTCCTGTTTCACATCCTCGTCAGCATCTGATGTTTTCAGTGTTCAGAATGCAGCATTTCTAATAAGTGTGTGTTGATAATCATTTTAACTTTCAATTTCCTAATGGCACATGATGTTGAGCATCTTTTACTGTTCTTTGCTGTCTGTATATTTTCTTTGCTGAGGATCTGCTCAGAAACTTTGTCTATTTTAAAGCTGGTTTGTTTCCTTGTTGTCTTTGAATGGTTCTTTGTTGCACGTGGCTGTATTTCTGTAGTGGAGTGCATGCTTAGCTGATGGGACACCCTAGGTTGATCCCCAGCAACAAAGAAGTTCTTTGCAAGGTTTGAATACCAGGCCTTCCTGGTATTACTTCCTTTCTCTCTTTTTGTTTTTTGAGACAGAGTTTCTCTGTGTAGCCTTGACTGTCCTATAAATTGCTCTGTAGCCATGCTGGCCTCCAACTCAGAGATCTGCCTGCCTCTGCCTCTCGAGTTCTGGAATTAAAAGTGTTCACCAGCACTTCCTGGTAAAATTTTGTGTTTTATCAAAACACAACTTACTGATTTTTTTTCTTTCATATAGTGTCTGTGTAATGTCAGGTCTGAAAAGTCATTATTAAAGACAAGGTCTCCTAAATTTTACTTGTTAGGTTTTAAGAATTTCATAATTTTGCATTTAAGAATTTTATTGATTAATTTATTTACTTTAATCCAGATACAGTTTCCCCTCCCTCTTCTTCTCCTAGACCTCCCCCCCATCCACTTCTTCCTTTCTTCTTAGAAAAGGGGAAGTCTCTCATTAATCTCAACCAGCCCTGCCATATCAAGTTGCAGTGAGACTAGGTGCATCTTTTATTAAGGCAGCCCAGTAGAGAGAAAGGGTCCCTAAGGCAGGCAACAGAATCAAAGACAGCACCTGCTCTCACTGTTAGGAGTCCCACATGAAGATCAAGCTACACATCTGTTACATATGTTCAGAGGGTCTGGGTGAGTCCCATGCAACCTTCTTGGTTGGCAGTTCAGTCTGTGAGCCCCTATGGGCCCAGGTTAGTTGATTCTGTGGGCTCTTACAATCCTTCTCTCCCTCTTCCACAGGACTCTCCAAGCTCCACCAGCCTAATATTTGGCTGTGGGTCTCTGTATGTGATTCTCTCAGCTGCTGGATAAAGCCTCTCTGATGGCACTTATGCTAGGCTCCTGTAAGTATAGCAGAATGTCAAGGGTGAGCTCCCTCTTATGGCATGGATCTTAAACTGTACCAGTCATTGATTGGCCAGCCACTCCCTCGATTTATGTTCCATCTTTACTCCAGCACATCTTGTAGCCCTGACAAATTATAGGCTGAAGCTTTTGTGAGTTGGTGTCCCAATCCCTCCATTGGCAGGCTAGGGATATGGTAGGATCAAGCTTCAATCCCCCATGGTAGGAGTCTTACCTAGGGTCACCCTCATATATTCCTGGGAGTTTCCATTAACCTGAGTTTCTATCCTTTCACCCCATTCCAGTTGTCTCTCCCAGTCCTCTCTCCCTCAGTCCTGTTCTCACTTGATCCTTTCTGTTCCCATCCCTGTTCCTATCCCTGTCCAGTCCTCTTAACCCAGTCCACCCACAATGTCTATTCTATTTTTCCTTCTTGGGGAGATTCATGTGTCCCCTTTTAATCCGTCCTTGTTACTTCGCCTCTCTGGGTCTGTAGATTGTAGTATTTTTATCCTTTACAGCTAATATCCACTTATAAGTGAGTACATATCATGCATGTCTTTCTGGGTCTGGGTTACCTCACTCAGGATGTTTTTTTTTTTCTAGTTCCATTCACTTGCCTGCAAATCTCAAGATGTTATTGTTTTTAATAGCTGAGTAATATTCCATTGTGTAAATGTACCACATTTTCTTTATTCATTCTTCAGTTGAGGGACATTTAGGTTGTTTTCAGTTTCCGGATATTATGAATAAAGTTGCTATGAACATAACTGAGCAAGTATCCTTGTGATATGGTTGGTCATCCTTTGGGTATGTGCCCAGGAGTGGTATAGCTGGGTCTCGAGGTAGATCTATTCTGAATTTTCTGAGAAGTCACCAAATTGATTTCCATAGTGGTTATCTTAGGGTTTTACTGCTGTGAACAGACACCATGACCAAGGCAACTATAGCCCTGGCTGTCCTGGAACTCACTTTGTAGACCAGACTGGCCTCGAACTCAGAGATCCACCTGCCTCTGCCTCCCGAGTGCTGGGATTAAAGGCGTGCACCACCACCGCTCGGCCAAGGCAACTCATATAAAGACATTTAATGGGGATTGCTTACAGGTTCAGAGCTTCAGTCCATTATCATCAAGGTGGGGGCATGGCAGAGTCCAGGCAGGCATTGTGCAGGAGGAGCTGAGAGTTCTACATCTTCATCTGAAGGAGAAGATTGGGTCCCATGTGGTTAGGAGAAGGATCTCATTGACCACCCTCACAGTGACACACTTCCTCCAACAAGGTCACACCTCCTAGAAGTGCCACTCCCTGGGCCAAGTATATTCAAACCATCACAGTAATTGTACAAGTTTACACTCCCACTAGCAGTGGAGAAGTGTTCCCTTTGCTCCATATCCTCACCAGCATGTGCTGTCACTTGAGGTTTTGGTCATAGTCATTCTGATAGGTATAAGAGGGAATCTCAGAGTCATTTTATTTGCATTTCTCTGATGGCTAAGAATGTTGAACATTTCTTTAAGTGCTTCTTGGTCATTAGAGATTCCTCTGTTGAGAATTCTGTACCCCATTTTTAATTAGGTTATCTGGTTTGTTAATGTTTAGCTTCTTGAGGTTTTTTTAAAATATATTTTGGATTTTAGCTGTCAGATGTAGGGTTGGTGAGGATCCTTTCCCAATCTCTAGGCTGCTGTTTTGTCCTATTGACAGTGTCCTTTGCCTTACAGAAGCTTTTCAGTTTCATAAGCTCCCATTTATCAATTGCTGATCTTAGTACCTGTATGTTTGGTGTTCTGTTCATAATTTTGCATTTTATATTAAGGCTTATAATCAATTTTGATCTATTTTGTGAAGAATGTAAGTTCTGTCTAGATAAATGCTTTGGCATGTAGATGTTCAGTTGTCCCAGAAACATTTGTTTTTTTTTAATTAATTTATTATTTACACTCCATATTTTATTCCCCCCATCCACCCTCCGACTGTTCCACATCCTATACCCCCTCTCCACCCCCTTGTCTCCGTGGATGCCCCCACCTCCACACAACCTGACCTCTAAACTCCCTAGGCTTCCAGTCTCTTGAGGGTTAGGTGCTTCATCACTGAATGAACACAGACCTGGAAGTCCTCTACTATATGTGTGTTGGAGGCCTCATATCAGCTCGTGTGTGCTGTCTGTTTGGTGGTCCAGTGTTTGAGAGATCTTAGGAGTCCAGATTAATTAAGATTTCTGGTCCTCCTACAGGATCGCCCTTCTCCTCAACTTCTTTCAGCCTTCCCTAATTCAACAACAGGGGTCAGCTGCTTAAGTCCATTGGTTGGGGGCAAATATCTCTTTCAGCTGCTTGTTGGGTCTTCCAGAGTACGGTCATGTTAGGTCCCTTTTTATGAGCGCTTCCTCCGTAGCCTCAGTAATAGTGTGAGGCCTTGGGACCTCCCCTTGAGCTGGATCCCACTTTGGGTCTGTTACTGGACCTTCTTTTCCTCAGGCTCCTCTCCATTTCCATCCCTGTAATTCTTTCAGACAGGAACAATTATGGGTCAGAGGTGTGACTGTGGGATGGCAACCACATCCCTCACATGGTGTCCTGTCTACTGGAGGTGGGCTATATAAGTTCCCTCTCCCTACTGTTGGGCTTTTCATCTAAGCTCCCTCCCTTTGAGTTCTAGGAGTCTCTGACCTCCCAGGTCTCTGGTGCATTCTGGGGAGTCCCCCCAACCTCTTATTTCCTGAGGTTGCTTGTTTCCATTCTTTCTGCTGGCCCTTAGGGCTTCAGTCCTTTTCCCTTACCCGATACCAGATCAGGTTCCCCTATCCTCCCCACCCTGTCCACTTTACCTCCCAGGTCCCTCCCTCCCTCCCTCCCCACTTGTGATTGCTTTCTTCTCTCTCTCTCAAGTGGGACTGGGGTGTCCTACTTAAGCTTGTTGACCTTTTTGAGTTCTGTGGACTGTATCTTGGGTATTCTGTACTTTTTTGTGGCTAATATCCATTTATTAGTGAGTACATACCATGCATGTCCATTTTGGTCTGAGTTACCTCACTCAGAATGGTATTTTCTAGTTCCATCCATTTGCCTGCAAAACTCAGGATGTTCACTTTCTTAATAGCTGAGTAGTATTCCATTGCGTAAATGAAGCACATTTTCTGTATCCATTCCTCTGCTGTGGGACATCTGGGTTTTTTCCAGCTTCTGGCTATCACAAATAAGACTGCTATGAACACAGTGGAACACGTGCCCCTGTGACATGGTGGGGTGGGGCATCTTTTGGATATATATATATATATATATATATATATATATATATATATAATCTTTTCTCCATTAAATTACCTTTGCTCCCTTGTTCAAGATCATTGATTAGATCTGTGCTTACTTCCATCTTCTCTGATTTTTTTGTTATGGAAAAAGGGTTTATTTTGAAATTATTTTAATTTAGAAATAGAAAACCTCATAGGAAGGAGGAAAGAAACAAAATACATAAAGCATCCAGGCAACGTTTTACTTCATGAGCTCATCACTATCTCATTGGTTCACTTGTCCCATGATGAGAAAGGACTCAGCCACCCATAGTAATGTTATTAATAGGGATATGGATCAGTTTCACAAAGAAGCCAATGAATTCCATGATAGCAAATCCTATCGTTGTGGCCATGGCAATCTTCTGGAATTCTTTTCTGTCGAGATTGGTACTTTTTTTTTTTTTTTTTTTTTTTTTTTTTTTTTTTTTTTTTTTTTGGTTTTTTCGAGACAGGGTTTCTCTGTGTAGCCCTGGCTGTCCTGGAACTCACTTTGTAGAGCAGGCTGGCCTCGAACTCAGAAATCCGCCTACCTCTGCCTCCCAAGTGCTGGGATTAAAGTCATGCGCCACCACCGCCGGGCTTGGTACATTTTTTAAAATTATTATTAGATATTTTCTTTATATACATTTCAAATGCTATCCCGAAAGTCCCCTATACCCTCCCCCCACCCTTCTCCCCTACCCACTCACTCCCGCTTCTTGGCCCTGGAATTTCCCTGTACTCGGGCATATAAAGTTTGCAACACCAAGGGGCCTCTCTTCCCAATGATGGCCGACTAGGCCATCTTCTGATTCATATGCAGCTAGAGATATGAGCTCTAGGGGTACTGGTTAGTTCATACTGTTGTTCCACCTATAGGGTTGCAGATCCCTTCAGCTCCTTGGGTACTTTCTCTAGCTCTTACATTGGGGGCTCTGTGTTCCATCCAATAGATAACTGTGAGCATCCACTTCTGTATTTGCCAGACACTGGCATAGCCTCACTTGAGATAGCTATATCAGGGTCCTTTCAGCAAAATCTTGCTGGCATATGCAATAGTGTCTGGGTTTGGTGGCTGATTATGGGATGGATCCCCGGGTGGGGTAGTCTCTGGATAGTCCATCCTTTCGTCTTAGCTCCAAACTTTGTCTCTGTAACTCCTTCCATGGGTGTTTTGTTCCCTATACATCTTTTAACCAGCCAAATTGAGTCCTTTACAAACCGCTGACTTGGCTCAACAAACTGCATTACCTGATCCATGTTTGTGGGATGGTGATTTGAGAGCATAGAGACACGTAGCTTAGGAGAGAATTCTCTCTATCTTATTTTACTAATAGACTTATCTATTCTTTCACCAGCGCTATATTACAGCATTAGAGTAAGTCTTGACGTGAGGTAGCACCAGTTCTCACTGTTTCTTCTCTGTCATTCTTATGTTGGTTATTCTAGGTCCTTCCTCTTTTAATAGAAGTTTCAGAAACACTCTGTTGATGTCCAGCAAATTCTAGGATTTTTGTTGCTACTTCATAACTGTAATTTTGTTATGGTTATGAATCATTACATTAGTAAAGACCTGATATGCAAGAAATCTGATACATGACCCCCTTTGAGATTACATATCACCCACAAGTTGCGAACCACTTCTCTAGATTGAGGCTGGCAGAATTGACATTTTGATATTTTTTCCTATTTTGTGTGCGTGGAACATCACTTCATTTGCTTGTCTTTGGTTTTTATCATTAGAGCTTTGTATCTTTCCTCATATAGATCTTGTACATGTTTTCATTAAGAGTTATACCCAAGTAAGTTTTGGGTGTTAACATAGATGATACTATGTCTTTCAAAGTTTCAAATCTCAGCTGTTCCTTGCTGTTATATTTAAAAAAAAAAAAAAAAGCAGTTGGCCTTTGTATCCTAAGCTGGTTATCTTGCGACCTTGCCATAATTTATTAGTTACAAGAGGCTTATTTTATCTTTTGAAATTTTCTACATAGGTAATCATATCTTCTGACAGAGACAGTTTCATTTATCATTTCTTCTGTCCCAGTCTGAATACCTTTTATCTCCTTTCCTTTATTTCCTGTTCTTGTCTTAATGGCTTCCAGTATGATGTTAAATGGGAGTGAAGAAAACACATTCTTGCCTTATGTATGTATTTATGTGCATGTATGTATGTGTGTACAAACACACATGTATGTGGATACTAAAGTTTAAACCCAGAATTATTCCTTGGGAGCCACCCACCCTCTTTCTTGAGGTAGAGTCTTTCATTGGGGCATGGGACTTGACAATTAGAGAGGTGACTGGCCAGCAAACCCAGGGACTCCTTGTGTCTACACCTCCTGGTATTGGTATTACAAATGCACACTTTCTACATGGGTGCTGGAGATTGAACTTGAGTTCTCCAGCTTGTACAGCAAACATTTTACTAACTGAGCTCTCTCTCCAGCCCCCAACAATGTTCCTCATAGCAAAAGAATTCTCTGAATTATGTACATTTGGTTGATGTCCCTTTAGCCTCACTATGATAGAATTCTTCAGAATTCAGTAGTCTTTCTTTGTGTCTCATGGCACTGACAAAACTTCAAGAGTACAGACTAGTTATTTTTAGGCTATCCCTCAATTTGAGTTTTTCTAGTAATTTTCATTATATTTGGGTTATACATTGTGGTAGGAAGATCACAGGAGTGATGGTGTATTCTTTTTGGTACATAGTATCAGGAGGCATACAATGTCTATTTGTCCCAGTAATGGTGATCACATGATTAAAGAATGTCTTCCAGATTTCTTCACAGTATAGTTACTATACTTAATAGTACCTGGTGGAAAGATGTACCACACTTATTATAATTATATCAATATTCAGACTTGAACCTACTAGCTTTTAGATTCATCTGAAACAATTATCATGACTGAAATTATCAAATGGTGATTTCCAAATGCTATCATTCTTTTAGCACTGTTTTTTCTCATCTAAAGTCTCCTTTTTCTTACACCTTCAGCGGTAAAGATATGTATGTATGTATGTATGTATGTATGTATGTATGTGTCTGTCTGTCTATCTATCTGAATATATATGGAGACATATACATATATGTGTGGCTATATAAGTATATATATATCTTTATGAACTCAACAAGTTGTAGAATATTAATATCATTCTATATATTAACATTCAAATGCCCTATATTCAACTAGGAGAAAATTTTCGGTATTAGTCAGGGTACTCCATAGGGAAGAAATCAATAAGACATATAGAAAGAGTTTTAATTAGATTAGTTGACAACATCATGGAGGCTGAAAAGTTTCACTGTGGTCATCTTTGAGCTCATGATACAACCACTCAATCTTGGCCCAGGCCAAAGGACCAAGAACCCACCAGTATGTAAACATATGCTAGTATCCTGAATTCAAATGCCTGGAGTCCAAAGTATCTGAAGTCCTGATGTCCATGGACAGCAATTAAAGAAAGCATCCCCATTCTTGAAGGAAGAACTGGAGAGAGAAAAATCTCTCCTTCTTCCTCTCCATTCCATCTGGGTCTTTATCTAATTAGATAATTATTGATCCTATTTGAAGTGTTTGCTGACCAATACACAAGTCTTCTCTGGAAACACCTGGAAACACCTGGAAGCAGTGATTTACCAGTTTTCTAGCAACCTTCAATCCTATCAAGTTGATATACAAATTTAACCACCACTCCACTCAAACTCCTCCTTCATGCTTTTAGTCTTTGTGACTGCATCTTTCTTTGAGCAGTTCTTTATTTTCCCACACAAGAAGATGTTCCAGACCTCTTATATTTTCAATTCCCCAGCCCTGGAATCAGCCAACTTTTCAAGAAGCCTGGCTGTTTTGGCCTGATAATGACAATTAGAAAACACAATTTGGACACTCAGTGTTTATTAAAATAGTTAAGAGTCCACTTTTTTATTTGTGAAGACACTCTGGATTCACATTGCTGACAACTAAATGCACTTCGTTGCAATTGATAGGAGGCTGACAGTGTCTTTCTGTTTTGATATCTTCTAAAAGCAACTTATACCTGATGACATATTAACACAGTGGTTAAGGCAAAGCAATAGAACTTGAATTGATTGTCAGTAAGGTTGGGCTGTGACACTTCCAATTAATGAGAACTTACTGTGAGCCATAGAGTGTGCTGAGAACTTTATAAAGATGTTCTCTGATTCCCTATGGGAATTCTAGAAGATGGAGTGAGACTGGTCTGATTGGTTAGTAATAGCTGAGCAAGGAGAAGAACTCAGCAAGATGGTGTGAGACTCTACCTACTGTAGGAGAAAACCAACACACCCCAGTTATTTAGAGAAAACACTTTAGTGTAATAAGCTATGAACTGAAAACTTGATGTTCTCATCCTACTTTTGCTGCCCCCTGGTTATGAAATAGCCATATAGTCTCTTTAAACATTAGTTTTACTGTCTGGCTACATCATCTGTTTTTTTTAAAGGAAATAAAATTAAGTCATGACTTGAAAGCAGATTTATAAGCTCTAAAATGCTACACAAATGTAAACGGCTACTATTTATCTGGCCATATGAGCCTGGAGTCTTTTCTGCCAGAGACCATAATTTTCTTAGGAATTAAAATTGAGCTAAGCATAGTGGCATATGCTTATAATCTCAGTGCTTGGAAAGTGGATACACAAAGATGTTCTGTATGGTACAGGGAATAACCTATGCCAGCCATATTTTAGGGTTAGAATGAATAAATTTAAGGATATAGCAAGCCAAAGTAAAATAATAAATAGCAAATGATTGATAGATAGATAGCTAGCAAAACAGCAACTTAGATGCTCAAAACATCCAGTAGACAACAACTGAGAAAGCCCCCCTAAGGCAGTCAGATGACCTTCACCATAAAGAGATTCCCTTGGGTGAGGCTTCCAAGTAAAAACAAAACCAAAAGACCAAATAGCAATAGAAAGAGATAACATCACTAAATTATCTCAAGACATCTGGCAGAAACTGACGTAGGACCTTGAGGCAGTCAACTGAAGTTCCTCATTGTGCTTTCTCTCCTTGGCTGTACTCCCAATGATAGAACTGTCCATGGCCGAAACTGCACTCTGCTCTTCCACTGTAGGCATGTTAAATACTATGGAATGAATACTAGTTACATCAATTAGAAATGGTTTACCCTCTAGTTATTTTTAAGGGCACAGTATTTTAACTCTTTGGCTGTTTTGTGATTGTTGTCTCTCTCTGTCTGCCTCAGAGTGAGGCAGGAGAGCCCATCCTGAATCAAGTGAACTTGGAGGACAATTTGAGACAAATATACTTTAATCTGAAATGACTCTGGAACAATCCCAATTTTAAACTTAGCTTCTTAGTGAATGCAAACAGTACATGGCAATTTACCAATGTATGTTATCGAAGACAGAGAGTTTGAGGATACTTTGTATTACATAGTGAATTCTGGGTCAGCCTAGATCTTTCCTCAAAAAAGAAAAAAATATCCAAGCTAACTGTGCTGTAATCTCAGTACTAGGGAGATAGGGACTTGATGATCAAGGTCACCACTGGCTGCACAGGGAGATGAAGGCCAGCCAGAGCTACATGACCCTATCTCAATAAAGAAAAGGAAAGAAGGAAAGAAAGATAAAAGAAATTAATCTGGGTGGAAGTCAGAGGCAGGCAGATCTCTCTGAGTTCAAGGCCAGCCTTGTCTACAGAAAGATTTCTAGGACAGCCAGGGCTACACAGAGAAAACTTGTCTCAAAAAAACAAAAACAAACAAAGAAAAACAGAAGGAAAAAAGAAAGAAAGAAAAAAGGAAGAAATGAAGGAAGGTAGGGAGGGAGGGAGGAAAGAAGGGAGGGAGGGAGGGAGGGAGGAAGGAAGGAAGGAAGGAAGGAAGGAAGGAAGGAAGGAAGGAAGGAAGGAAGGAAGGAAGGAAGGAAGATTATATTTTATATTGAGAAACCTTTCCATGTATTAGGGGATTCTAGGGCAGTCCTTTGGCAAATGATTCTAAACTTACTATAACTTATATTTCTTAGTAGCTATGATAAGTAGCCTTTAGGAGGCCCTCAACAATTCTTACATTTTTTTTTAATTCTTTAATCCTTTTTTACAGTCCAGTCTTCATCCCCCTCCCAGTCTGCCCCCCAACCACTCCCTATCCCATACCTCTTCCACCACCCCCACCCCTATCTCCAAGAGGATGTTCCCCCCAACACACACACACACACTCTCACCTCACCAGAACTCCCTACTCCCTGGGGCCTCCAGTCTCTAGAGGGTTAGGTGCATCTTCTCTCACCGAGTCCAGACCCGGCAGTCCTCTTCTGTATGTGTGTTGGGGGCCTCATATCAGCTGGTGTATGCTGCTTGGTTGGTAGCTCAGCCTCTGAGAGATCCCAGGGGTCCAGGTCAGTTGAGACCGCTGCTCTTTCCAGGGGGCCACCCTCCTCCTCAGCTTCTTCCAGCTTTTCCCCAATTCAATCACAGGGATTCCTAGCTTCTGTCCATGGTTGGGTGCTAGTATCTGCATCTGGCTCTTTCAGCTACTTGCTGGGCTCTCGGAGGGCAGCCCTGATTCTTACTTTTTTAAAGATTTATTTATTTATTTTTATGTATGTGAGTACACTGTAGATGTACAGATAGTTGTGAACCTTTATGTGGTTGTTGGGAATTGAATTTTAGGACCTGTGCTAACTCCAGGCAGCCCTGCTAGCTCTGGCCAACTCTGCTCGTTCAGTCCCTGACTGCTCCAGCCCAAAAATTTATTTATTATTATACATAAGTACACTGTAGCTGACTTCAGACACACCAGAAGAGGGCATCAGGTTGCATTACAGGTAGTTGTGAACCATTATGTGGTTGCTGGGATTTGAACTCAGGACCTTCAGAAGAGCAGTGTTCTTACCTGCTGAGCCATCTCTCCAGCCCCTGATCCCTACTTTTGATATTGATGTTTATGTGTAATCCCTTCCCTGTGGGTGTGAATTAACATACAGACTAGTGTACAATTCGTGTATATGACAAAGGTGATGGGATTTGACTTAAGTGTTTAGATTACATAGAACTAAGACTTCTATCTTGCTAAACAATGATTCTTTAACTTTGTGGTGTGTGTGTGTGTGTGTGTGTGTGTGTGTGTGTTTTACAGGATAGCAAACTCAAGGCCTCTCACATTCTATCAATTGCTTTACCTCTGACTTATACTCCTAGTTCCTTTGTTAGCTTTGATGAAGCAAGTTGCTATGCTGGCAAGGTCATGTGCCAGGAAACTGAAGACCAGGAACTGTGGGGGGGGGGGTCACAGTCCAACAGTCAATGAAGAATTGAAAATATGACAATAACCACCTGATCTTGGTGTGGTCCTTCCTCTACTGATTCTTCTAGTGGTCCCTAAACCTTGACTAACACTTTTATTGTAGTCTTGTGAGGCCCTGAGGCAGAGAACTTGAGGTAAGATGTGCTTAGATTCCTGACCCATAGAGACTATGAAGCAAATAGGGTTGTTGTTCTAAACAACTAAATTTGTGTATGGTACTCAGCAATAGATACTACAATAACCACCTCTTACACACATTCTTCTGCTCTGTTCTTTCTTGTATTTCATACAGCTCTATATTTCCCCTCCATTAAGCTATACTTAAACTTCTGTATTTCCTTCTAAACTTTGTCATTGTATCCTTCTGGAAACCTCACTGGACAGTTAAGGGGCTCCCTTATAGGTTATAAAATATGTGCATAGAGCTGATGAGATGGTTCAGCAGGTAATGGCACTTGCCACTGAACCAACAGTCTGAGCTTAACACCCAGGATACAATATGAAGGATCCTTTGACCCTTCATACAATAGCTAGATAAATACTGTAATAAAATAAAAATATGGGAAATGATCACTATTTATAAAAATGTTAATATTCTTCAAATTAATTCATAAACTTCATGAAATTCAAATAATTTTACATTGATCTTACATATATAAATTGTATCCCTTTGGAAAGATAAAGATCTAGAAATAACTGGGAAAATTCTGAGATGACTAATGAGTAACCATCCGTCTTAGCACTTAATGAAAGAAAGTGTGAGGCTGTAGAAATTAAAGCATAGCGGTACTGATTCAAAACAGAAAACTAGATTAATGGAATACAGCAGAATGCTTTTAAAAATTAGATTCATGAAGAATTTAGCATATTAACAATGATGAATTTATTTGTGAAAAGATAAATTGTGCAATTTACTTGTGATTTGGCAAAAATAGTCATATCTCTATCTTATTGCTTATGCACAAATAAACTCCAAGTGTTCCAAAAATATAAATATTAAGGGCTGGAGAGATGGCTCAGCGTTTATAAGCACTTACTGCTCTTGCTGAAGACCCAGGTTAGGTTCTCAGCACCCATGTGTTAGTTCACAGCCCTCTGTAATGACAGTTCCAGGGAATACAACATCCTCTTCTGGCCTCTATTGGCTCCCTCATGAGCACTAATGTTACTGTTATAACTAATAACATTACATATAACTAATAACAGTAACATTAAATTCTATTGGGATATAATTTGCATAAAACAAAATGCTCACATCTTAGTGAAAAGTTCAATCAGTTTCAATTAAAAACACGAACCCATGTAACTCACATCTCTATCAAGATACATAGTATTTCCATCCTCCTAATTACCCTTCAAAATCAGCCTTCTTGCCGATGTCCTATTGTTCCTTACTTGTATATATGTGATTTCAAGGCTGAGCAGTTGGTATTAGACAACCAATTTCGAGGCTCTTCCCTGGAGAAGACTGGTTCTTCTGCTCTCAGCACTCCTTAGTTGCCTGTAGTTCTTTGTCTAGGGTTGAGGCCCCATGAGCTTTTCTCATCCCGTGGTAGCATGTCTATCACTGTTGTCCTTGTTCAGGTCATGTTTAGGTAGCCATACTGTAGAGACTTCATGGATGTAGCTTCTCTGACATTTCTAGGAGACACAATCTCACAGTAAACTCCCTCTTCTTACAATCTTTCCACCTCCTCATGTGTAGGAGTTGTGTTGTAGATGTATCCCATTGGACCTAAACTTCACAACTCTGCGTTTTGATTGGTTGTGGTTTTCTGTAATGGTCTCCATCTCTTGTACGGAGACGTTTCTTTGATGAAGGACAAGACTTCCACTTATCTGTGAGTAGAAGGATAAATACTTAAAATGTAGCTAGGAATTACTCTGGTTTAGGAAAGTGATGGTAGTGTAGTTTCCTCCAAGATCCATGATCTCACTAGGACTAGACTAGGTTTTCAGTGCCAGGAATGATTTCCTTTTTGCTGAGTGGTCCCTAAGTCTAATAGACAGCTATTGGTTACTGCATACCTTGGCTGAAAGTCTGAGATCCAAGGGCAGGTTCAGTGTTTGATGAGCATCCATCCTTTATCTGTGGGCCTCTTTTTTTTTTTTAAACACATCCTCACATGAATAATGGACAGAAAGGAACTTACAAGATTTCTCAGGCCTCCTTTATAAGATCACTAATCACATTCATGAAGGTGGAGTCTTCCAAAGGCCTTACTTCTTAAAACCAACACCATGTGGACTCAACATATGAATTTTGGGAGAACACATTCATGGCACAAAGAAATTTGTGGATGTCAAGATAAGGATCTTGATAATAGAAAGAATACTCTGGATTGATTGGGTAGGCTCAATCCAACTACAAGGGTAATTACAAGTGAAGGAGAAAGGAGAGTTAGAGAAATGTAACAAATTATGGAAATAAGAGAGGGAAAGAGAGGGGAGAGGAGACAGGAGGGGAAAGTGGAGAAAGAAGAGAAATAAAAACTTTACATTTCTGACTTTGAAGAAAGTGGTCATAAACCAAGGAATGTGGGAAGCCTTTAGAAGTTGGAATTGGCAAGGAAAGAAATACAGAAACACTCCCCCTAACATTAAAGAACATGTCCTTTGCTTTTAGCCCTGAAAACCCATTTCAGGCTTCTGACCCCCAAAACCGAGGATCGAACCCAAGGCCTTGTGCATGCTGAGCATGCTTTCTTTTTTACATTGATTTATTTAGTGTGTGCACATGTGTGCATGTGTCATGGTGCACATATGAAGGTCAAAGGACAACTTGTGGGAGTCAACTCTCTCCTTCCATAATGTGGTTCCCAAGGATTGAATTCAGGTTGTTAGGTCTGGTGGCAAATACTTTTACTTGCTAACCCATCTTACTGACCCTGAGTATGTTATTTTAGCCATGATTGTGGTCATTGGTTATGCCAGAGATATGAAACTAATACAAATAGCTAAAAAATATTAAAACTATATAAAGTGTATTGTGGAAATTATTGTTAATAATCTGTCCTCATTCAGCTGTTCCCCTTGAACTCCGTAGAGTAAATATTTGTATTAACATCTAGTATATTCATTGCTTCTTCATTTTCTCCTGGCTTGAATATGTATATATTTGCGTGTATGCATTTGGAGGCCACAGGAAAACCTCAGGTGTCATCCATAGGAGGCACCTTCTTCAAGGCAGTCATTCATTGACTCAGAACCCATCAACTAGGCTAGATTGGCTGGTCAGTGGGTCTCAAGAATTCTGATGTCTGTCTCTGCAATATTGGCATTACAAGTGTAGGCTACCATATCTGTCATTTTTATATGGGCTGTGAGGATTGAATTCAGGTCACTGTGCTTGCAAGGTCCGTATTCTATCTAGCAACTGAGCCATTCCTCACTCCTATATGTAAACATATTTTCTTACTTTCTGCTTTTGTACACAAGGATAATCCCATATACAGACTTTTGCTTACTTTTCTTCAGATAACAATACAAGGTAGATAAATTAACCATGTAAAGTTAAACATTTGTCAAATAATATCCCAAGATGAATCAAGGGATAAACTTGGGGAAATATTTGTACAAAACCCACACTAACATTCAAAAGCTGATTATTCATTGATAGAAAATTGCTCAAGTAAATTATATTGTGTTTATAGAATGATTTCAAATACACTGTAACAAACAAGGCACTTGCAAAATAACAACCCTTTGTATATACAAATTCTTTGTTTGTAAATAGCATAGAAAATTGAAAGAGTATGTAGCAAATTATAAGTAATGATTATTTTGGGGATTATAAAGGATTCTTTATTTTCTTCATTAAATATTTGTGTAGTGTTCAATTTTTAATATGTAGTATCACTTTAATTATCAGAAAAGGTTAAATCAAATATTTTCATCCCCATACCCTTTACTAGTTATGGGTCTATTTTGCAGTTGGTTCACTGTGTCTCTGGTACACTGTAAGAGAAAATGAAATTAGAAATGTTGGAATTTCATTATTGAGACTGAATTTTTGGCATTAGAAGTATTGGAAGTGGGCTGGAGAGCACCGACTGCTCTTTCAGAGGTCCTGAGTTCAATTCCCAGCAACCACATGGTGGCTCACAACCACCTGTAATGAGGTCTGATACCATCTTCTGGTGTATCTGAAGAGAGCAATGGTGTATTCACATACATAAAATAAATAAATAAAAAAATTTTTTAAGAAAAAAAAGAAGAAAAAGTGTTGGAAGGTGTGGCAGAGGTATTTACTACTTGCCAAATTTTTCCAGTCCTCTTAAAATTTGGTGAGGCCATTGGCTAGTTCTGGCCAATGAGTTGTGCAATTTAATAGCTGGTGATCAATAGACCTACTCTCTCTTTCTCTAGTATGACAACCATAAGCTAGATGAGTCAGCCACAAAGATAGTAGAGTCTTCATTTGCTTGCCTGTTTCAGTTACCACTTAGAAAGGAACTATTCTGAAAAGCTGCTAGACCTGCAGTCGATTTTGCATAAACAAAAACCCCTACTTCAACAGAGTCTTCTCTACAGCCTAGACTGGTCTTAAACTCATGATCTCCCTGATCTAGCCTCCTGAGTGCTGGGATTATAAGCATGCACCATCATAACTAGCCAAATATATTTCTTGTTTAGTCATTTCAAGATGTTATTTTTCAAAGTTTAAGCCAGCCTACCCCAACTAATAGAAAAGAATGTCCAGTAATCTATATGGTCCATAAGAGTCCTGGAGGAAAAGGCAAAGTCATAAGCCAGGCCTGGCTATAGGATGTAACCTAACAGAATGTAATCATTAATGGGATGGATTGATAAGATAATTCTTTCTCACCCATGATCAACGTAACACTTGCCCATACAGCTGTGTACCCTGCTATTCCACAGATTTTGTTTTGAGACCAGGTCTTACTTCATTGCTCAGACAGGTCTCATGATTATGCCTCAACCTCCTGAGGGCTAGGATTTTGTTTGACCAGCTATTATCACATTCTCGACTCCAGTAGCTTCCTTGAGAAATCTCTAAATGACCCTGAACACTTTTCTGTTATTCCTTCAACATTCAAAGTCATAGACTGGGTTATGTAATTGGCCATGTAGAGTCCCCAGGAAATAGAAGGAAAAAATATTTTGTGTACTAGAGGCTTCACTGGGATAATCACAAGAGGTCTTGTGCTATAGCTCAGTGGTAAAACACTTGTCTAGCATTCCCAAGTGCCTGAATTTGATCCCCACCACTGCCCTCCACCAAAAGCCACAAAACAACTTACAAACTAGGAGAAAACAATGCAAGCCATATGTCTGATAAAGGACCAGAAGCCAGACTATATAAAGAATTCCTACAACTCTGTAATGATAAAATGCACAATCCATTTGAAAAATGGACAAAATATTTGAAGAGAGAATGAAGATATAGAAACAGCCATGGAGCACTTGAAGAAATAAATTCATAGCTGGAGGTGGTGACACATTCCTTTAATTCCAGCACTTAGGAGGCAGAGGCAGGTGGATCTCTGTGAGTTTGAGGCCAGCCTAGTTTACCTACAGAATTTCAGGCAAGTCATGGCTACATACAGAAACCCTGACTCAACAAACAAACTCATAATACCATTAGCCATGAGGAAAATGCAAATCAAAGTCACTTCACACCTACTAGAGTATGCATAATTTTTTAAAAGGGAAGTGTTGACAATTGGAATCTTTGTATATTGCTCGTGTGGTTGCAAAATTATGAAGCCTCTGTGGAAAATTGTTTGATATTTCTTTTAAAGGGTAAACACAGAATCACCATATAAGCCAGTAATTCCACTCTTAGGCATGCACTCAAAGCAGTTGGGGACAAGAATTCAAGCAAATATAAGTATACAAATATTTATAGAAGAGTTATTTATAATAAAATTATAAAAAATGCACAAATGGTCATAAACTGGTGAGTGGATAAATGAAATGTGATATATGCAGTACAATTTAATATTTTCAACCATAAAAAGGGAGGAAATGTTGATACATACTACAATGTAGATGAACCTTGAGAACACAATGCTAAGTGAACACAACAGGTCACCTATTCCATGGTTACATTCATATGAATCACTGCACAAATACAGATAAATACAAAGCAGACTAGTGGCTGCTATATAAGCTGGGGTTGTGGAGTAATAAATAATGACTGATATATGAGTATGGGAGCTTTCTTTTGAAGTGATGAAAGTGATTTAGAACTAGGAAAGGAGGATAGTTCACATGATATGTGTAATAAATGCCATTAAATCATACAATTCTTGTAAATGTAATCAATTAATGAAAGCATTGTCTAGGCCATGAGATGGCTCAGTGGGTAGAGACTCTTATTGCAAGCCTGATGACCTGAGTTCAATCTCTGGAACCCAGGTGATGGAAAGAGAGAACTGATACTCAGAAGTTGTCCTCTGACCTGCACATGCCCCACAATTATACCTCTAAATACCTAAGACAAATGAAAACTCAAGTGTATAGAAGAAAATTATATTCTGATGTCATAGCTTTTTTGTTCAAACTACACAAAAGGTCCAATTTTCTACCAACTGACAAATGTCTAAACAAAACACGGTATAGTCATGTTACTCAGCACTGAAGCAGTGATACGCTGCAGCATATATGAACTTCAAAAATATTTTGCTCAGTCAAAAAAAACTCAGGCACAACTTCTGCCCCATATACACACTATCGTTCCATCTAAAGAAACTTTCCATGCAATACAAACATATAGTAACAGAAAGCAGATACGCAGTTGACTAAGGGAGGGGTGGGGATAAGGAGAAACTGGGCACGAGTGGTCTTTTAGAGGAAATAGAGGTGTTTAAAAAAATGGATTGAATTTGGGGATCGTGGATTGTGCCTTTAGTTCCAACCATTCTGGATACTGAAGCAGAAAGATTGCTTGAACTCAGGAGTTCAGGCAAGCTTGAACAACTCCCTTCTCAAGAAAAAAATGAATTGTGATGATCGCACGATTTTGTAAACAAGGTAAAATTAATTTAAATGTGTACTTAAATAACATGAAGCTCATGCTACATAAAGGTCCATATAAACAAAGACACTGTCGGGGATGGGGTGGGGGTGGGGGTTTCACTGCTTTCTAGCTTCTAACCTATCTCTCTCCTCCATGTCAGGGACAAAAGGTGTTACAGCTACTGTCCCTCCTCCTCACCTCCCCTTCACTTTTTAATCTTTTTCTCCACAGTCACCTCTTAACCTTTTTTTTCATTTCGCCTTCAACTCTTTCCTTCTTAGCCCATTGTAATTTGCCATCCACGCCCACTACTCCATGGAAACTGCTCCCTGCAAGACTGCCAATGATCTTGTTTCTAAATCTAGTTGATTCAGACTTTGTTTTGTGTAATATTTGGCACTGTAGACCACTCCCTCCATTTGGTTTTGGTGACACACACTCTTCCTGGATTTGTTCTTTATACCTTGGGCCCCTACATCTCAGTCACTTTTGTAGATCCTTTTTCTTTTGTCTCTTTATTAATTTTTTTATAAAGCTATGTTCAAGCCCTTTTCTCATTCTTGGGCAGGGGGGAGGGGGGCGGTGGAGGGCAGAGACAAGCCAAATGAGAATCACAAAAGCTATTATTTAGAGCTTGCTATAGCAAGGAAATCTGCCACCGGTTTGTTTTGGTAGAGACTCGGAGGCAGGTAGAGGAGGAAAGGTTCATATTAGAGAAGAGACAGCTTTAGGTGTGCCCCTATTAGAAACTGTTTTGCTTTGGAAGCCTTCAGTAGCTAGAAACAAAAAGGGTATCTTATGTGATTAGTTACGGGTACATATTTACATTTCTGTAGTTGTAAGTTGAAAGAGGGACTAAAGACTTGGGAACCTGTCAGTTATTTATCAAGTCCTAATCATTTTGGGTCAAGTGATAGGGAGGGCATTATTTAGCTTCCTAGAAGGTCAATAGAGGTAACCACTTAGCTTCCTATAAGTCTTACTTGTTATGGGCTTGGTTCCTAGGCTGTTTACTGTGAGTAAAGGGTAATCTTCTAGGCAGGTTGCTGTAGGCTCTATGTCACAGTTCTAGGTTCTATGTCTCCCTGCATTGTCCATTTGTATATTCAGTGGGTCGCTCTGTGCAGTCTTTGCAGGTGATCTACTCATTCCTCTATGCTTACTAATCACCTACAAGATGGCTCCCAACTCTGTACCTCCAGCCTCCATTTCTCTCTTGAACAACAGATCCTACATCTACCTCATGGATGTCTTCCCAAAGGCTGAGAAAACATAGCAATCCATTCAGTATTTTTCTTCCGGATATGTATTCCTGTCTGAGTGTTCTCCTTCTCAGAGGAAGGTTCCACCATCCATTTAGCTGCCTCAGTCATAAACCCAGGCTTCCTCTTTGACTAAACTGATTGTATGCCAATGTTATCCACTTGTTGGTCATGCTGCTTTCTTTCTCTGTATTTGAATGGGTTCCTGCCATGTTGTACAGGCTAACCTCAAACTCCTATATTCAAGTGATTCTCCTGCCTTAGTTTCTTGTTGCAGCTAGGACTACAGGCATTTACCACTGCACTTAGAACTCTTGTGGCTATTAAAACAATCTCCTTATATTCTCTAACGCAGAGATCCTACGCAGCTGTTTGTGTACTAGATGGTTTAGAGCACACTCAGACTGCTGAATTACAGGCAAAATTTGATATGCTGTGTGATTTACAGTTTTTCTGGGGTCAGTGTGTAGGCTGGAACCTTTACCGTTATTCTCAGACAGATGAGTCACAACAAAAAAATGAAGAACCACCACCACTCTACGTTTATCTATTTTACTTATCCACATTTCTGCTCTGACAAGGTGTTGTCACTACACGGACTATTTCCCTTTATAGCTGCTTTCCTTTTCTCTTACAGCTGCAAATCGGGAGATTTTGCTGAGGTTGAGCATCAAAGTGTTGGGTACAGTCTGTCCAAGGGTGCTGCAGATCCTGGCCTGATCTTTTACCCCCTTTCTATTAATAGATAATTTGACTTGTTTCCTCCCTTCCCCCATCAGTATTCTTTTCTCTTTCAGTTTATTCTCTGCCCTTTTTTCAATTTCTGTCTTATGCTTCATTAACACACAAATTATAGGGCAAAGAGATCTTTGGCGCACAAGGCTTGGAATTTCTCTCTCTCTCTCTTTTTTAAAAAAAGACTTCTTTTATGTGTGAGAGTGTCTTGTCTATATGTATGTTCATGTACCACATGCAATCAGTGACCATGGATGCCAGAAGATGGTATCGAGTTCCTCAGACTTGGAGTTAAAGATTGTTAGTCACCATATGGGTGCTAGGAACCAAACCCAGTTCCTCTCTCTGGGAGAGCAGCCAGTGCTCTTAATCACTGAGCCATCTCTCTATTCCCTCCCTTTCTTCTTCTTCTTCTTCTTCTTCTTCTTCTTCTTCTTCTTCTTCTTCTTCTTCTTCTTCTTCTTCTTCTTCTTCTTCTTCTTCTTCTTCTTCCTCCTCCTCCTCCTCCTCCTCCTCCTCCTCCTCCTCCCCTCCTCCTCTTCCTTCTCCTCCTCAGTTTATTTTCCAGTTTAGATAGGATTTCACTATGTATTCCAGGCCGGTCTTGAACTTATTATATATCCTAGGCTGGCTTTCAACTCTCAGCTCTCCTCCTGACTCACTTTCCCAAGTACTGGGTTAAATGAATACATCTCTATACCTGGCATTACTACCCATCTGAGATTAAATGAAATGAGGAACATTCAGGTTGGTATGGGCACAGATTTGAAGTCTCTTATAATCAGGACAGCATCTATCTTCCTTATCAACTCCCACTAACAGAGTCTCTGGCATCACCCCTCCCCTGACCAGAGTAGGAAAAGGGAGTAAGGTTCTGGTTTAGAGGTATAGTGTCCATAAGAAGAGAGACCCCTAACACCAAGAATGGCTGTAGAGAATTTAGAGAATTAGATTGGACAAGTCAAAGACTCATATACCTTATAATGCTTACTTCTATAATGCTGGGAATGATGCCTAGGGCCCCATACATGTTAGGCAAGCACTTTACCACTCAGTCACATTCTCCACCACAATCTTTTACTAACAGGATCTTCCTCTCACACTCATTTCTTTATATATACTCTCCCCTCTCTCCCCTCTCCCCTCTCCCCTCTCCCCTCTCCCCTCTCCCCTCTCCCCTCTCCCCTCTCCCCTCTCCCCTCTCCCCACTCCTCTCTCCCCTCTCCCCTCTCCCCTCTCCCCACTTCACCTCCCCTCTCCCCTCTCTCTCCCTTTCTCTCGATTGAACCCAGAGCCTCACATATGCTAGGAAAACTCTTTACTACTAAGGTGTATACCTAGTCCGTTATTTCCTTTCTTTTTGAGACAGAGCCTCACTAAATTGCCACAGTTGACCTTAAACTCTTTCTGTAGCTCAGGCCTTGAGCTTGTAGTTCTGTCAGGCTCCTGGGTGGCTAGGATGGTAGACCACCGCCACCAGGCTCACCCTTGTTACACCATTTCTAAAATGAAATTATAGTGATGGGGGAAAAACTGGACACATTCTATTCCTGAAGGAAGTTTGTATTTGATGTATCTTTTATCTAGCCAGAACACACTCTGTTTTATAACATGCCCCCTATTGCTCACCTGTATGGACTATGTGACAAGAAGCTTGTTTTAAAAGGGAAGCATGAAGTGTGAGACTGTATTAGCTACCTTCTTCTAATTCAGGGAGAAATTTGTATAAACAGACTTTGACTTCATTCTTTTTTAACTTCAGCTCATATTTCCATTAAATTCTATTGCATATGTCTCAGAATTTGTTCTAGTTCTGCTCTATTGATGTATGTGTGCATTCCCTCTTTAGTTCCCTTGTGTACTCTAACTCACTTGTATTGTGGTTGCCTTGAAACTGGATACTGTGAATCCTCCACTTTTGTTCTTAACTATTGTAGTTGTAACAGGTCTTTGGCCTTTCTGTATTAACTTCAGAATCATTTTGTACATGCCCATAGTGTAAGCTTGCTAGGAATTTGGCTGGAATAATATCATATCTCGATATTAAGTTGGGAAAGACAGATCTTCACAATTTCTAGTCTGCTTGTCTGTGAACATAGAATAATTCTTTATTTAGATTTGCCATCAATGTTTTGTACATTAAGATCATGTACCTATTATGCTGTTATATTTATATATAAGTATTTCATTGATGCTCTTGAAAATAGTTTTGCTGTCTTAAGATGTCAAATTCTAATTGTTTATCGCTGATACATAAGAAGCAGTTGGTAGGCCGGGTGGTGGTGGTGGTGGTGGTGGTGGTGGTGGTGGTGGTGGCACACGCCTTTAATCCTAGCACTTGGGAGGCAGAGACAGGCGGATTTCTGAGTTCCAGGCCAGCCTGGTCTACAAAGTGAGTTCCAGTACAGCCAGGACTATACAGAGAAACCCTGTCTCAAAAACACCAAAAAAATAAAAAAATAAAATAAAAAGCAGTTGGTTTTTGCATGTTGACTTTGTCTCTTATGATCATACTACACTCTCTTACTAGCTTCTCGATTTATTTTGATTTTTAAATCTAGATTCTTTGGAGATTTCTACAGATTGCTTGGATTTTTCTGTGACTTATGATTTGTTGTTGCTGTTTTGAGACAGACTCTCCCTCCATATACCAGGACGGCCTGGAACTCAAGATGTAGCTAAAGCTATCCTTGAATTCACACAATCTACTGCTAGGATTACATGTATATGCCACTATGCCTGCTATAGCTACACATCTGTTTGAGTACTTCCAGCATCATTCCCCCCCCCCAGTGATTTTTGCCCCTAAGTTAGACAGTGTCTCTTTAATATAAATTTGTGTATTATAAGTTATCTATTTTTTGAGGTCATTTTTTAGCTTCTTTTGTTAAATTATATTTTGAAGGGATGCCCATTGTCACAGCACACATGTGGAGGTCAATGGACAATTTGTAGGAGTTGGTTCTTTCCTTCCACATAGGTACCAGGAATCAAACCCAGCTTGTCAAGTTTGGTGGCAAGCATCTTTACCCACTGAGCCATGTTGCCATCCCTTAGTTCATTGAAACTGTGTATCAGGACTGGAGAGATGGCTCAGCGGTTAAGAGTACTGACTGCTCTTCTGAAGGTCCTGAGTTCAAATCCCAGCAATCACATGGGAGCTCACAACCACCTGTAATGAGATCTGACACCCTCCTCTGGTGTGCCTGAAGACAGCTACAGTGTACTTAGATACAATAATAAATAAATCTTTAGGCCGAAGTGAGCAGGACTAGAGTAAGCTGGACCAACCAGAGTGAGCGGGGTCAACCAGAGCAAGCAGAGGTCCTGAATTCAAATTCCCAGCAACCACACGATGGCTCACAACCATCTGTACAGCTACAGTGTACATAAAAATAAATAAATAAATAAATAAATCTTTAAAAACAGAAAAAGAAACTGTGTATAGAAAAGGAAAAAAACCATATGATCATTGGGAAAGATGCTAAGGAAGTAGTAGTCAATAAGACTTAACCCATGTTCTTGACAAATAAACATCTTAGCTATTATGAAGAAGAAGAAATTTCCTTAACTTGATTAAAAAAAAAAACCTTCAAAAGCCTACATCAAGTATTATATATGATCGTAAAGCAGGGAGCTCTCTTTCTTTTAGATGAATAACATAGATGCCCATTTTGTCTCTTTTGTTAGCTGTAGCTACAGTAAAACCTGTATCTCCACATTCTAGAGATCCCACACAGTAAGACAAGGGAATGAAATAACAAGAATTTGGAAAGAAGAAACAAAACTGCCATTTAAATCTGTCTTGCATCTTTCACTCACTATTCCTTCTGCTTCCTGGAGGCCCAGAGGGGAAGTGGGGGTGGATGGGTGGGTGGCGTGGGGTGGGGAACTGTCCATATAATAGCTCCCTCTCTGAGCCACCTCATCTGGTAAGGTAAACCCTCTTTTTGATTCTATCTTCCTGTGCTGTTCATAATCTCCTCCCCACAGGCTAAACATTCTCAGTTTCCTCAATAGTTCTTAACTATTTCCAGATCTCTCCTTCCTAGCAACACACTCCATTTTGTTTTGTCCTGTTCAGTTTTGTTTTCTAAACGGTGCCTAGAACTAGGAGAGAAGGTGAAGAAACAGGAGGCCGAGAAAAGATGGAAGCACATAAAATCAGACTGAAAACAGAGCTTGAAGAGGTAAGGCAAGGAGGTATGAAAAGGCATGGGACAGCTCTTGAGAGCAAAGAGCCTGGCAGAGAGAGCTTGTGAGTAGTGACCAATCTCCTTGACTTATTTTCATGGGACAAGGAGAGGGATACAGTTTAGGATACGATACAGTTTAGGAGCACAGGATCTGAAGCCCGCTACAAGCACTTAGTGGCTCTGCTATTTCTCCTTTCTAGCTCTCCTGCTCCTGGAATCCAGGACTGTCACTCTGGTAGCTGGAGTAGGGTTGGAGGCAGGGGATATTGACAAAAGCCAGCTTGGAACAGGAAAGTTGAACAGTTCCAGGTCTCTGTCCAGGAGGCAGGAGCAGCCGCCACAGTGGGAGGGAGAGGCAAGCCAACAGCTGAGTGAGACAAGGCCTGGGTTATTTTTTTTCCAGTTTGTTGGCATGTGGGTGGATTTTTCTCCTTTTTTCTTCTCTCCTGCTCTCTGCCGTTTCCACAGAGATGTGGGAGTTTGCAAATTTGTCTCAGTGGAGGGGAGAGGCAGGAGCTGATTTTTTTTGGGGGGGGTCCTTGTTAGGGATCAAGGGAACAAAGAAGGACATATAAATTTAGGCGGTCAGCAAACCAGGACCTATCTCCTGACAGACTTGCTAGGGTTAGGAAGTCGGGCAAGGTGGCTTCTTTCCCAGTGCAGCTGCAGGGATGCTTTCCTACCTCTCAGCTTTCAGTTCTCAAAACCATCCCACCTGGTGATTTTGAAAACCTCCCTCCCCATCTCTCCTTTATCTGCCTTGCCAGATGCCCTTCCTTGGGCCACTGGACAAACCTGAGACTGCCCTAAGCTATAATTGCTCTCCTCTCTAGTATTTCTGGGGATGGGATTTGGGGTGGGGCTGAAAAAAATCTTTAAAAGGGTGGGAGCGGGAAGGGGTAAAGAAGCAACGGAGGGGAAAGCATATGAGGGCAAAGTGATCTGTCAGGGCAAGCATGTGGGAAGTGCCCCATCTTCTTGGCTTATTTCCCTGGGAAATATTTTCCTTGCTACACATTTAGAGGGTAAAAAAAAAAAATACCCGTTGTTTAAAGGGGGAAGGGTTTTGAAAGGCTGAGGGAGCAGTGCAAGGTGATTTAGGAAAGACCTCCTGGAGAATTGGAGAGCCTCACAAACTGACAAGTAGCTGAGGGGGTGCTAGGTATAGGCAGAGAACATGAGGCTGCGGGTCTGCATGCTTAGATGCTATTCTTGGTTCTGCTGTTAATTTGCAACAAGATATTAAAGACGGAGGTTTTTTTTTTTCCATTCTTTCAGAATTTGCTTTTTCATCTGGAAAATGGGCTGGATCTTGAAGGCTCTGTCCAAACTGAATTCCTAGTCTTGGGAGTCATGAATTATGTAGTGAGTTCATGTGTATGCAGAGTATGTTGAACATCCTGGATGGAAAAACATGGCCAAATGCCCTGATTTAACTGTCATTCAGAGCCTTCAGTGGGATCTAGGGCCTTCAGTGATTAAAACAGTTGTGGGCAAACTGGAAAGGTTGGTGACTCTAGCAAAGATCATACCCACTAATGATCATTTGATCATCATTGTCATTATTATCATTATTATTACCACCAGGGGGCAACACTCTTCTGCTGGAGAGTAGGTCTTACCCTACCAAAAGGTTCAGAACTGTCTCCTGAATCCAGAACCAATCCTTGTTCTCAGTCTTGATCCTATAGATGAGAATGCTAAGGAACAGAGCAATCTACGAATTCCGAGTCTCTAGGCTTCCTGGGGCAACCCTCTGTGGTCATCTGCTAGTTGTACTCAGTTTATTTCACTCTAGCAGAACAGTCTGCTTCTTGAGGGACTAGGGAAATAAAGGAATTATGAAATGTACCTGGCTTTGTCTGAAAAAAAAAAAAAAAAAAGAGACACTTTCACAAAGCTGTGTGTGTTGTTCTCCCTATGGTTGCCTAGCAGCACAGACATTTCATCAGGCCATCCTAGACTAGCCTCATTGATGCCCAAACTGGCTATCTCCTTCCTAAGGAAGTGATTTGGATATACTGCCTTATATCCCTTATCACACTAAATTGTAATTATGATATATGTATCTATATATTCGGGTGTTAGTCCAGGCATCCAAAAAGTATGGATTGCTTATTGCTTACCTACCATGTACCAGGATTTTTACTATACCTATGACATTGAACGTGAAGTGTAACAATAGACAGAGAAACACCTACCCTTGAGTGTTAACAGTTCGAAGAAGGAAACAGATGGTGAGCAACAAAGAACTGCACCAGTCAATATGCAATTATAAACTTGCTGTGCTGAGCAAAGAAAAGGACTCTCAGACAGCATCTATCGAGGGACCTACCTACACTAAGAAGGAGAGAAAGGGCTGCTGATGAACTAAGATCTGAAGAATAAGAGGCAGTAAGTATGCAAAAGTGAGAAAGCAGCTTTCCATGACAGCAAATGGACAGCCCACGGGCAGAACATTTGTTCCTTGAGGGCACAGTTTATCTCCTGTCTACTATTGTATGGCTCCAGGCTTCTGAAACAGAGATGTGAAAATCTGTTCGACTAGAAGTGAATGGTATTTTGTCATAGAAAGTATCACAGTGTTAGAAGGCCTAACGTATAGTTTCAGCACTTTGGAACAATTCTGCTGAGTTCAATTTCCCAACTGTTAATTGTATACCCACCATGTGCAAGGTGCCAACATGAAGCCTTGTGGAAGAATTGAAAGAAAACTTGGTTTTGCCCTTGAGCAACTCTTAGTGAGGTGAAACAGGCAATGGGTTGACTAGTCCCTTCCATTCCACAAGGTCTGCCTTGATCTGTCTGTCTGTCTGTCTGTCTGTCTGTCTACCTATCTAGATGGAGTCTTCTTATATAAACCCAGGCTGGCTTCAAACTTGTAATACTCCATCCAGATGCTGAAATTACAGGCATGAGCCACCACAGCCAGCTCCCTCTGAGTCTCTTTATTGGGTCATAAAACAAGGGATTTGGACCACATGATCTCTAAAGTTCCCTTTAAACTCTGAACACCAGCCCATGGTGTAATGAGCAATGGAAAGGACTTTTTGGTTCCTTTCCCCCTATAAGAATCATATGGAATAGGACTGGGTTAGTGCAGGCTTGGGTTCTGTTTATAGCTCATTATTCCCTTTATGAATGTCTCTGAAGTGGTCAAGGTTCATTTGAGCTAGAATATCCCAGTATTTGGTGAATCTTTGCTTCTTTTCTGTTCTCCCTCCATACCTTTCTCTTTTCCATCCTGTCTTCTAATTTACAGCTAGGATGATGTCTTTCACATGGTAGGGCCATAAAGGGACTTTGAAACCATCTTATTTAATATGTTTCCACTCTCTATTGCAACAGACCCTCCAAATGATACCATCCAGTCACTATTTGAAGGCCTCCATTGATAGTGAACTAGCCTTGTTGTTTAAGCGTCCTTGGAAGAGGTTTCTTCCCTTGGTCTCTGTCTCCCTGTTATTTTCACCCATTACATCTGGCTGTGCACTTTGGAGTTATGCAGAATATTTCTACTACATTACCCTCCTGGTAGCCTATTGGATATTTGAAGATAGTAATCATTTCCTTAGACGCCTGCTTTCCTTTAGGCCAAATATCTGTTTCTTGAAAGGTTCGTCATTGTTTTAAATCCCCTTAGCATCTGTAAATATAGTTTAGTTTATGTGAGATTTATATTTCACCCACTTTAAAGAGGATATTAGGCGACTCATCAGTTTATAACATGAAAGAAAGAAAATTGGGGATAAAAATATGGAAGAAAACAGACCAGCAACTATGGAAAAGAAGCACAAATAGATGTTGCCAGGTACCTAAAATGAACTGAATTATAATTGGACTCTGAATTTGGCTCAAAGTTTTATGGCAGCCAGGACAAAATTGGAAACATGATGGGTTATGTGGTTTTATGTTCTGACAGGATCAAGCTTACACATCATCTTCAGAGAGAAAATTTCTCCTAAAACGAAACTCTACAGCAGCCTATTAGGCTTGCTCTCTGCAGTTGTTAGAGGCTGACAAGTACTTTGGTTACATATCACCCCATCCCCACTAGGGGGAAGGGGGCTGGCAGCGTAGTTAATTAATTAGCTAAAAGCTGTCTTAGTTTTAAGCACCGCTATCTCTGTAAGGATACCCAAGAGAAAAGCGTAGTCCTCTTCTCTCTTTCTGTGTACCACACAAATGGTTACTTTCCTGCCTTACCACTCTCTAAAGTCTGATGCTTCTTGTTTCTTTGGAACAGCAAACCCTAGGAAATAGTCCAAGAAAAGCATTAAAGTAGTAATCTCCTAGACTAGTGGTCACTGCCTTCAGCAATTAGGTGCAATCAGTCTCTCTAGTTCTCAATTTTGTCTTCTCCACAAAACTGAGTTCCTCTGGATACTACATTTTCTGAGGGAACGATGTTTTTAAAGATAGGATTTTACTGGCCTACTTGGTCTCCCAAGTGCTGGGACTATAGGTGTGTGCCACCATGACTGGCAAGCTCAGAGACTTGCACATGCTAAGAACATGCTCCACCATTGAGAGACACCTCCGGATCCTGATTTCCTCTTTGATCTTGATATTCCCATTTTGTACTTGGCAGCTAACAGGTGTAGGAGAAGGTCTGTGCATAGAGAGAGCTGTGAGAATCTAGTAGACAAGACCCAATTTGAACAGATGCCACCATCTGAGGAAAGTGCTTCATGGTTCTCCACATCACAACAGATTCGTATTGACTGGATCCTGGCAGTGGTGAGAAGCGGTTTGGGGGGTGGGGCTCTTTCCTCCTCTAGCACACATTCCTTGGCAAAGACAGACCTTGGAGAAGAAGAATTGGAACAATCTCACTGGCTACAGAGGCTTCTGGGAAATGACTCTGGGAGGTGGCAGGCAAAGAGAGATGTAGTACCATGGTTTCTGCTGAACAACAATAACAAACCAATACTGAAATCATCTTGTAGTGTGGCATGTTTGCTGCCTACAATACCCATGTGGGTGCTCCACCTGGCGCATTCAAAATATGTTCAAAACTTTTCATTGCCTATAAGAGAAGGTCCAAATTCTTTAGCTTGGCAATAGAATCTTCAATCTAATCAGTCAATGTTTTCCCATCGATTCTCCCTCACAACACTCATGTACACACACACACACACACACACACACACACACACACACAAAGAGAGAGACAAACAGACAGACAGACAGAGACAGACAAACACACACAGAGACAGACAAACACATACAACACAGACACACACTCACATGTGTGTCTCTCATTCCTTTTCTATGCATAGTTCCCAAAATACTGTGTTTTCCTGACTTTGTTCCTCTCCTCCCATAGCACACGAAGTCTTGTTCATTCAATTCTGTTTCTTAGTTGTATTTGATCCAGGACCCTAATCCATGGAATGGCACTGTCCATATTTGTGGGGTATATGTCTTCTCTTTCCACATCAATTAACGTAATAACTATAATCTCTCATGAAAATTGCCAGAGATTTTTCCCACAATAGTTCTGATTCCTATTGAGTTGGCAATCATTATCAACAATCACAGCTCTGCCCCTTGTCACCTTTAGACCTAAGCACATAATTTTTAAGCCATTAACCTTCCTCCCCCCTTTAGCCATAGGCACACAGTGTCTCATAATGCAAAATACACCAGGTCAAAACTCTTCAGAGTGTTTAATAATTTTAACAGTGTTTAAAAGTCCAAAGTCAGGGTTCAAGAGAGAACTCAGCAGTTAAGAGCACTTACTGTGCTTGCAGAGGACCTGGGTTTGGTTTCCAGCACCCACGTGGTAATTCATAGCCATCTATAGTTCTGGAAACTTTGATCATGTCTTCTGGCCACTGCAGGTAGCAGGCATTCATGTGGTACACATACACACAGGCACACAAAATACTCATACACATAAAATAAAAATACATCCTAAAAACAAAAACCAAGTTTCATCTGAGACTCAAGGCAATCTCTTTAACTGTGAGTCCCTATAACATCAGAAAATAAGTTACATACTTCCAACATATATAATGGCACAGAATAAAGAGTCCCATTCCAAAAGGCAAGAATGGCGACATAGCAAGGAATGATTGCACTAAAGTAAGACCAAAAACCCAGCAGAGATCACACCAAATTTTGAAGCTCCACATCTCACATCTGGAGTTCCAGACGAAACCATTCAGGCTCTAAAGGGCTTAGAGCGCCCTGCTTCTCTAGTTCTCTTGGTTTTTGTTTTGCAACATGCAGAACATATAGCCTCTCTTTTGGAGCCTCTCTATGGCCTGCAGCTTTCTTCAGCAGGCATTCTATGGTTTTGGCACCAATGACAACCTGGGGTCTCCATTGCAACTTTTACCTTTACAACGTCATGCAATAGCCTCGCAGGGTCTCCTTGGTGGGCCTCCAGTCTTGCCCACATTGCCTGGCCCTCTGAAACCATGAAGAAAGGATCTATGACCTCTTCAATCTTCCATTTTTCATGCTTTCAAACTAGTACCACACAGATGCTACCACTGAGTTCTGCTGCTAGCCCAAAATGTAGCCTGTCTCACTTGGATCACAGTGCTGACCATATGGAAACACTTCTTAGGCTGTTGCCTTTGGGAATCCTTTCACTTTAGACCCTCTCCCTTCAAGTGAACTTGTACCTTTATAAGATGGAGCCTCTGATGGGTGTTATCCTAGCCTTGTGACACCATTATTACTGTTCCAGTGCTTGGGATTCTGTTTAATAATGCTAGTCTCCTTAATAGTCATAGCTACTTTCAAAGCTGCCTTGTCTATAAGGTTAAACTTGCTTACACTCTTTTCCTCACTAGCATACACAATTTTAATATCTTTCTGCTTCACTTTTTTTTTTCTTATGGTAGACCTGGATAAGAATAGTAAACAGTAGCCATACCATAGCTCAAGTGCTATTCTATCTTGAAATTTCCTTTACCAAGCAAGTTAGTTCACTGCCTTCAAGTTAAACCTCACTCACGTTCTTAGTGCACAAGCAGAATACAGAAAGATTCTTGGACAAAATATCACATGAATGGCCCTGACCTGCTTTTCTAAGAGTCCTTGTTCCCCTCTGAAATCTCATGAGCTGGGTTTCCACTGTCTACACTCTTCTCAGCTCTTCCAAGGTCCCATGAGAATGACCCACTAAATCCTAATTCTAGCATGTTAGACTTTTTCTAGCCCAAGTACCACACTCTTCCATATTCCAGCCACAAAAAAAGTTTCAAAGGCCTAAGAACCACATAGTCAGGTTTATCATAGCAAAAGCCCCAACTCAGCTGGGTGTAGTGGCACATGCCTTTAATCCCAGCACTTGGGAGGCAGAGGCAGACAATGTCTGCGAGTTCGAGGTCAGCCTGGTCTACACAGTGAGTTCCAGATCAGCAGAGCTACATAGCAAAACAAAACAAACAAAACAAACAACAACCTGAAACCCCACAACAACAACAAAATAAAACCAAAAAAAGAACCCTACTTGTTAATACTAATTTTATATATTAATTACTTTTTCTGTTACTGTAACCTCTGATAAAAGCAATTTAAGGGAGGGAAGAGTTAATATTTAGGCTTACAGTTTTGAAGGTGCATGTCCATCATTGCAGGGAAGTCAAGTCAGCAGAAACTTGAAACATCTGGCTACATTGCATCACAGGCAGGAAGCAGAGTGAGAGATGCATTCTTGTGCTCAGTTCTCTCTCTCCTTTTTATACTCTCCAGAATGCCAGCCCATGGATGATTCTTTCTCCCTCAGTTGAAATAATCTAGATAAGCCCTGACAAGAATTCCCAGAAATTTGTTTCTATTGTGATTATAAATCCTATCAAGTTGACAATGAATATTAGCCATCATAACTCACCATAACTCACCACATGGCATTCTTTTCTTGTGTGTGTCTTTGTATCCAATTATCCAATTCCTTCTATTTGTTTTCAGTGCTGAGAAGTGAACCTAGGACTTCAGTATGCTAGTTAAGTGCTATTACTGGGCTATGTCCTTAGGCCTTTCCCTTTTCTTCAGATGACATCAATCATTGGATTAGAACACACCAATTTTACAGGACATTATCTTAAGGTGATTAAATCTGTAGGAACCTTATTTCCAAATGAGGTTACTCACCATTTCTGGGTGGACTTGGGTTTAGAAGGAACAGTATTCAACACCATTCTAAATATTCTGTTTATTGTCTCTCTAACCTACTAGAATGTTAGCACCATAAGATTACAGTTTGTTTGTTTGATGTAGGGGATTTTGTAGACTATAATATAATTATAACATTTCCTCCTTCCCCTTTCCCCTCCAAACCCTCACATACACCCCTCCGGCTTTTATTGAAATTTGTGGCTTCTTCTTTAAAATTAATTGTTATCATATGCATATATATGTGTGTGTATATATATATATATATATATATATATATATACACATGTGTACATGCATTTACTTCTATAAATGTTACTTCTATCTGTTTTTAGGGCTGACCATTTGGCATTGGCCAACTGATTGGTGTATTCTTTACTGGGGAAGGCTACTTCTTCCACTCTCACCTTTCCTCATTTGCCCATAGTTCTTTGTGTAGGGTTGAGGACTTGTGGGTTGGGCTTTCTCCATCCACTTTGGCATGTCCATTGATGTTGTCTTAGTCAGGGTTCTCTAGAGTTACAAAACTTATGGAGTGTCACTATATATTAAGGGAATGTGTTGTGATGACTTACAGTCTATAGTCCAACTCCCCAACAATGGGCAGCTGTGAATAGGAAGTCCAAGAATCTAGTAGTTGCTCAATCCCACAAGGCTAGTTGTTTCAGCTGATGTTCTGTAAAAGTAGGTTCCAACTGATGTGCTTGCAAGTAAGTGCAAGCAGTCAAAGAGCGAATCTTCCTTCTTCCAAAGTCCCTATGTGGGTCTCCAGCAGAAGGTGGGGCCCAGATTACAAGTGTGTATCACCATGCCTGGATCTTGGACTTGTTTTGTCCCAGGCTGACCTTGAACTCAGAGAACTCCTTGTCTTAGTCTCCTGGGATTAAAGACATGTACTACCTTGCCTGGACCCAAGATTTCCATAGCCACTATGCCTCAAGATATCCATGCCAAGATCGAGGTCAGAAACTTGTGTCTTCCAACCTCAAGACCTGGATCACAGGTGAGCACTCCAATTCTGGATGATAGTTTATTCCAGATATAGTCAAATTGACAACCAGGAATAACAGATGTTGTACCTGTTTATCTCACATCTGGGCAGTCATGTTGGTGAGATTTTGTGGGTGTAGCTTCTGACATTACTAGAAGATTGTTGTCTATTTTAACTATTGTTGTGTCTTCAGTGTTTAGAGAAGTACTTGATACATAGTAGACTTAGTATTTGGTGAATGAACCTTAGTGCCTAACTGCCCCCAACTCCAGAGGGAATTTGAGTGACAGATGCAGCTAAAGATGAGCTTTCAGGTATTGGTATTGCTGGGAACATGGACAATGCTCTATAAATGTTTGCAGGATGAATAGAAATATTCACTAGATATATTACTTTAACATTTACAGAGTGCCTCCTTTGTACAAGGCACTGGGAAAATATGCAAAGAAGTCAGAAGGAAGCTGCTGACTACGTACTCTGGTTTTATGTCTGTGTGACCACTGGCAAATCGTTCAGTCTTCATTTTACTTCCCTTATGTATTAAGTGAAGGTAATAACAGAACCTACCATATAACATTGTCATGTGGATTATGTAGGCTCATATACTTAAATTGTTTTGCATAGTACTCAGAATATGGGAAGCACCATAACAGTAATAGTTGCTATTATTATAGCTGGTGTTATGTGCTGGTTTTGTGCCACACTTCTTCAAAAAGCAACTTTATTGAGATAAAGTTCACATACTATGAAACCAGGCCCTTTCAAAAAGCACCATTTCATGGCTTATAGAATAGAAGCAATGTTGGGCTCCTATCACCACAAGTTCCCTTTAAAGATCTTATCCCGGGGCTGGTGAGATGGCTCAGTGGTTAAGAGTGCTGACTGCTCTTTCGAAGGTCCAGAGTTCAAATCCCAGCAACCACATGGTGGCTCACAACCATCCATAACGAAATCTGATGCCCTCTTCTGGAGTGTCTGAAGACAGCTACAGTGTACTTACATATAATAAATAAATAAATAAATAAAAAAGAAATAAAAAAAAAAAAGATCTTATCCCTTCCAATAAGGTCCTATACACATTAGTAGACACTTCTGCAGCGCCCCCCCCAGCTCTACTGATGCTACTCTAATTTCCATGTCTATAGATTTGTCTCTTTTAGAACTTCATATAAAAGAAATCATACAATATTTGTCTTTTGTGACTGGTTTATTTCACTTAGTAGAAAGTTTTTAAGCTTCACCACACTTTTATACATATATTTTAATTTATTTTTCTTTTCAACACATCTTGACCAAGTTTTCCCTCCCTCCACTCCTCTCAGTTCCTCCCTGACTCCTCCCAGTCCCCTTCTTCCCCCTTGTACCCACTCTTTTTTATGTTTTAATACTTTATTCTTTCTGTTGTTTTTATACAGAATTCCACTATGTAGTCTAGGCTGGCTTGGAATTAACAATTCTCCTGCCTCACCTTCCTAGGATTATAAGCATGCACTAGACTCCTCAAATAATATTTTGCTTAAGATTTGACATTTATTTATTTTATGTGCCTACATGCATGTGATGTGTACCATGTATGTGCCTGGTACACATACAACAGAAGGTGTTGAATCCTCTGGAACTGGAATTATGAATGATTGTGAGATGCCTTGTGGCTGCTGGGAATCAAATCAGGTCCTCTGCAACAAGTGCTCTTAACCACTAAGCCATCTTTCCACCCAATATTTCAATTTTTGATTATATCTCATTTTGTTTATCCAACAATTGATTATTTGGTTATTATTATTTATAAGGCAACAATGAATACTCTATAGACTTGTATAGTCATTTAGTTGTACACTTTCATTCCTCTTTAGACACCCAGAAGTAGAATTGTTGGCTCTATTTTTTTTAACCTTTTAAGTAATAGACAGACTGCTTTACAAAGGGACAGCTCCATTTTACATTCCTGTTGGCAATGAATGAGAGTTCCAATATCTCCACATTTGTGCTAACATTTTTTAAAATTGTAAATCCCTTTGATTTTTGCCTTTATAGAGGATGTGGTATCTTACTATGTATGTTTATGAAACTGATATTTAGGGCTGGTGTGATGGCTCAGCACTGGATGCTCTTCCAAAGGTCCTGAGTTCAAATCCCAGCAACCACATGGTGGCTCACAACCATCCATAGTGAGATCTGATGCCCTCTTCTGGCACATCTGAAAACAGCTACAGTGTACTTATGTATAATAATAAATAAATCTTTGGGCCAGAGCGAGCAGGGTTGATCAGAGCAAGCAGAGGTCCTAAAAATTCAATTCCCAACAACCACATGAAGGCTTACAACCATCTGTTCAGCTACAGCATACTCATATACATAAAATAAATAAATCTAAAAAAAAAGAAAAAAGAAAGGAACTGATATTTAGGGGCTCAGAGGTTAAGAGCACTTGCTGCTCTTCCAGAGGACCCAAGTTCAGTTCCCAGCAACCACATCAGGTGGCTCACAGCCACCTGTAACTCCAGCTCCAGGGGATCCGATGTTGATATGTAGCATACACTTTTACACATACACACACGCACACACACACACACACACACACACACACACACACACACTAATAATGATAATATAGTAATAATAATAATAAAATAAATTTTTACAAAGAAAGTGATGTTTTTCCATTTTATTTTCTGCCCATGGAAGGATAGCTTAAGAACATCATTTTGTAGCTGTTTCTATCAAGGCAGTCCTGAGCAGTGGGAACTAAATGAAGTCCAGTACTCAGTGGCTAGCTAAGCACACTAGAGAACTTCTGCATCAGCTCAGAAGGCATTTTTCATGCCTTGTAATCATTCTGGACCCAAACCTATGTTAGAAAGCTGGCTATCCCCATTGTTCTTGAGCTTTCTCCTTGGTTAGTCACAGCCTTCTCAGCACCTTTCATTTCACTCTGCTGTTTCTGTCCAATCTCTTTAGGATCTCTACAGAAGCACAGAACATTTATCACTGGGAAAATCAGGGATGGACTCAAAAAGAGGCATTTGACTTAAGGCTTCCACCTTGTCCTCCTCCTTTTCTCCTTACTTCTTTCCCTCTTCCTTCTTCCCCTTCATGTGCAAGGGTGTTTTGCCTGTATTTATGTCTGTGCATCACATGAGTGCCTGGCACCCTTGAAGGCCAGAAGAGTGTTTAAAATCCTTCTTGAGCAGGAGTTACAGTTTGAGTTGTCACGTGGGTGCTTGAAATTGAACCCAGGTTCTTCGGAAGAGCAATTAGTGCTCTTAATTTCTGAACCATCTCTCCAGCTCCTAACTTTCTATTGTTATTTTGGTTTTTTGAGATAGCATCCCACACTGTAGCTAAGGATTGTGTGGAACTCATTACTTAGTTCAGGTTGGCCTCTAAATACTAGCAGTCTTCCTGC
Organism: Mus musculus; assembly: GCF_000001635.26. Lineage (NCBI taxonomy): Eukaryota > Metazoa > Chordata > Mammalia > Rodentia > Muridae > Mus > Mus musculus. The sequence continues at coordinate 152,143,164 of NC_000086.7, forward strand.
TTTAACCTTACAAGCACAGGTATTATAAACCCATGCTGAGAATTTGATTCAGGTCTTAATGAAAAGATAAAACTTCACTGATTGGCAATGGTGGAATGAAAGAAGATGCCATTTCCATGGGGATTAGAAAATGACGGTTGAAGAAAGATGTTTTGACATCAAGTCTGACTCTAATGGGGAGTCCTGGGGCTTGTTGGAAATGATCATCAATGATCAAAAAAAGACCCTTGTCAAAAAGGCCTTCCTTGGTCAAAAGACCCAGTAACGGGCTAATATAGGGAATCCTGGGGTCGGATAGGATTGGAAATCTGAGCATTGATTTGGATGAAGAATTTAGAGGTTGGCGGGCTGAAGGTAAATGCCTGAAGAGTTACATGTGTGTGTGTGTATGGGGGGGGGGGTTAGTGGTGGTGGTGGTGGTGGTGGTGGTGGTGGTGGTAGTAGTAGTAGTAGTTGAATTCCAGGGACTGTCTGGGATATGGAACTACAGACTGGGTGGGCTGGAGGATCACAAGGCTAGAGAAACGCAGAAGTACTGAGATGGAGTAATGGTCTATAGACTGACTAGTTGTAATGAAAAATCAAGAGATTGTCATGGAGCTGGAAGGAGATCATCTAAAACAAGAAGCCAGCTGGGATAAGGAATGGGATACTGAGTGGGGTTGGCCGACTGAGGGGTTGGAAGTCTGAGTTGACTGAGTCTGGAGACTGCCTGGGCTGGGTGTTTTGACGGCTTGGGTCTTGGGCCTGTTGGGCCAGTGCATATTAGAATAGGTTGGAGGACTTCATTAGGCTGTTAGGTGAAGACCCCAGGACAGTTGGAATGGAGATATCTCCTGCAGGCTGAGCTAAGGCTGGCATCCAGCTGAGGTGCCAGTGCTTTGGGGCTGGTCCAGCTAGGGTGTTGGTGGCGACTGCAGGTGGGGCGCGCGGGGGCGGGTCGGGAGAGCTGGGTGGGGGCAGGGGCGGGGGGCGGGCCGGCGGCCGGGGCGGTCCCGCGCGGCCGCGCTGCGCAGTGACTCCGCAGCGGGCGGAGCGCCGTGGGCCGCGTCCTTCCGAGCCCTGGCGGTGGCGGTGGCGGTGGTGGTGGCGGCGGCGGCGGCGGCGGCGGTAGCCTTAGCTCCTGCGCCCCGTGCCGCCGGCCCCAGCGCTGTCTCCCGGGCCCCCTAGGGCCCCCGGGCCCCCGAGCCCGGTGCGCGCCCTCGCGTCCCGCCGGCCCCCTCCCCCGGCTGGGCCCGGGGGAGGGTGGCGCCGTGAGCGAGCGGGGACTGGGCTCTCCTGCCCGTTCCCCTGTCCCTGGGCCGCCAGGATGGAGGCGGGGTCCGGTCCTCCGGGTGGCCCGGGATCTGAGAGCCCCAACCGGGCGGTGGAGTACCTGCTGGAGCTGAACAACATCATCGAGAGTCAGCAGCAGCTGTTGGAGACCCAGCGGCGGCGCATAGAAGAGCTGGAGGGCCAGTTGGACCAGCTCACCCAGGAGAACCGCGACCTGCGGGAGGAGAGCCAGCTGCACCGTGGGGAACTGCACCGGGACCCCCTTGGCGCACGGGATAGTCCTGGCCGCGAAAGCCAGTACCAGAACCTGCGTGAGACCCAGTTCCACCACCGCGAGCTGCGGGAGAGCCAGTTCCACCAGGCGTCCCGGGACGTGGGCTACCCGAACCGGGATGGCGCTTACCAGAACCGGGAAGCTATCTATCGGGATAAGGAGCGAGAAGCCTCCTATCAACTTCAGGACACTACCGGTTACACAGCCCGCGAGCGCGACGTGGCCCAATGCCACCTGCACCATGAGAACCCAGCCCTGGGTCGCGAGCGTGGCGGGAGGGAGGCTGGGCCAGCGCACCCGGGCCGCGAGAAGGAAGCCGGCTATTCCGCGGCGGTGGGCGTGGGGCAGCGGCCACCGCGGGAGCGGGGCCAGTTGAGTCGTGGCGCATCCAGAAGCTCCAGTCCTGGCGCTGGCGGAGGTCACAGCACCAGTACCAGCACCAGCCCGGCTACAACCCTCCAGAGAAAGTAAGGAATGTGTTTGCGGCCCCCACCCCACCCATTCCTTTCCCTCTAGATCCCTCTCCAACTTAGCTGGCAGATAAAGTATATGAAGCCCATGCCTGATCCCATTTCCTGCTTCGCCTGTCCCAATCGGGAGAAGGTTCTCCTCAACCGGCTGACATGCTTTCCCTAGCCACCACACATTGGTTTGGTCAGACGAGTGCGGGCTTCTTTTCCCTGTAGAACCAAAGCCAGTTAGAGACTAAAGCAATTCCCACTACCTCCCTCCACTTCTTCAGCCCCTAGCTGTATCCTTTCCAGAGGATGGATTAAATAATTTTTAGACAGAGGTGGTATCAACTCAAGCCCCCTAAAGAGAGAAACACTCCTACACACCTTTTTTTTTTGGGGGGGGGTGATCTCGTCTCGAGGCAGGTGGGGACCAGAATGGAACTGCAGCACATCTTGGCATGGGGAGGGGGGGTGATGGTGGCAAAGATGGGGGAGCAAAGATGGAGGCTAGGCCCTTGGTTAGTTTCTCAAAGTCCAGCTGGTCTCCACCCTTCAAGAAAAACAACACCCATTTAAAGAGCCCTACCAGGAAGGGAAGTCCATAGATCTCCCATCTGTTGGATCAGCTTCAGACCTGTGCTGGGGTTTGTACATGTGTCTGAGACAGGTTAGGAATATTTTCTGAGTTGATGGGACATGGACAGGATCTACTTTTCCTATGTAGATCCCATTGTGTGCTGATTGGGATAAATGTATTAGGCTGTGAGTCAAGGGCACGAAGGCTCACAGGGATGCCCTAAAGGCCCTCCTATTGCTTTACTGCTATACTGAAAAGAACATTGAATTGGGAGATGGGAGAACTGGCGTCCCCTTCCAGCTCTGTTGCAGATTGGCTTTGTGACCTTGACTGAGTCCCTTCTTTTGCCAGTCTATGATTTCCCCTAGATATTTTTTTTAAAGCCAGGGACTGCCAACTGAGATTCAATGGGTATGTTACTAACCCAACCACACCAAAGAGCAAGTCTGAAGTCCTTTAGCAAATGGACAGGCTTCCCCCTCCTCTCACTGCTCAGCTGGTCCTACCATGTGCCACAACTAGTGGAGTGTCTCTTGGAGGCTGGGCTGGGGGTGGGGAAGCCTTCTGCCTCAGGAAATCTGCCGGGAGACAGCTCTCTGCAACTCCCCCATGGTGAGGCAGCAGGCTGGGGTGCTGGGTTGAGATGGCTGGGCCCCAGGAGCAGCAGCTGCAGCTTGAGGGCTTGGCTGGGCTCCACTGCAGTGCACCCTCAGCTGAGTGTTGAGGTAGAAGGACAGCCCCAGAATGGGGGGCAGAGAAAGACTGGATGGGGCATTGTGGTCCTTGAGCCTGGTTGCAGACTTCTCTAGAGGGGTCAGGCCTGTGATGGAGGGAGCAACCTCAATATGTATGGCTCCAGGGGGCAGATCCAGGAACAGAGGGAACATCTGAGATAAAATCAAGAGAACTTTTCAACCTAGCCAGTTGTGATGCAGTACATTGCCTCAAGGGATGGGGGTGGTGGCTGGCCTGAGTGGTCCAGTTGAAGTCTAAAGGGGGTCTGAGAGAGCTGGAGGAAGCATATAGTTCCTGATTTGAGCATTAAGCCCAATGAAAAGACCTGAATCTTTCTCAATTTCCGAATTCCATTGCTCTCAGATTCTCTACCCTGCAGACATCAGGTCTGATTTTCTTGGCTGGCTGGAAGCCCATTTGCCCTTCTGCCATCCTTGCGGGCCTGCTTCTGACTCCTTCCTTCTTTTTGTACACTTTCCAGGTTGCTTGTTGGAATCCCTTGCATCACATTTCCTACTGGCTAATAAAGAGGTTTAAATAACACTTTGGGTTTCTCTCAACCACATATTAACTGCTTGCCTATCTATGATTGCTTCCTTTGGACTTCACAGCCCAGCCCACTCAGTGAGCATCAGCAACTCCATTTTAGAGAGGGAGAAACTGAGGCTTCAAGATGAAGGGGCCTTATTCAAGGTTATGCTACTATTTGCTAATGGAGCTGCGACTAGAATCTAAGTCTGCCTGTCTTAAAGGCATGTTATTTGTTCCCTACAGCTTAACTACTCCTAGGAGTCTTGGCCTCAGGACCTGCTGAGGTACTGAACTGGGAAAAGCCAAAAGAGCCTTAGGTATCTCCAGGTTTTGAACTAGAAGAGATGGGTCTGGAATGAGTGGAGGAGTTGATGAGAAGAAAAGACAGCTGTCTTCCTCTTTCCCACCTTCCTCCTTGCCCGGTGTCAGGAGAACCTGTAGCCATTGCTGTAACCAATGCTGCTGCAAGCGACTCCCCTGCTAGGCCTGTTCTGGGTTTGTAAGGAGTGGGTGAGAAGGCTGCTGTTGGAAGCGCGGGCAGGCAGGGTGGGAGTTCAGCAGCTGAGGCTGCAGCATTGGGGGAGGACAGGCAGAGCTGGTACAGGCTGGGCTCTGTTGGGCCCCAGGCTCCCTCTGGTGGACAGACTAGGAAGACTAGGGCCTGGGTCAAGATGTAGCTTGTTGGGAGCCTGTTCTGCCCCAGACTCAGTTCTCCCAACAACCCTTTGTGCATCTGTCATTACCATCATGTCACAGCATAAGAAACCCAGGGCTCTGAGAAGTGATGTCCATCAGAGGTCATGCTACTAACACAACATGCTCCCGTTCCTGTGAACTGGGCCTTCTTTGCTTTGGGCATCACCCATCCTTATTCGGATCATTTACCCAGGACTCCCACATCCTTCCCTACTGCTCTTCTGGACAGGTTCCAGAATGCCAGAATCTCTGCTGCCAGGCTCTGGGTGTGGCCTTCCTAGTGTGACAGAAAGCAACATGAGTCCCTACCTCCTTCTGGTCACTGCTACATGAGGATTTAGTTGTTTGCTTACTAGTTGTTGATCCTGACTAATACTCAGATCTTTTTATGTGGAGCTCTCACCTCCTGCCATGATTTAAAAAGAGATCTTTTTTTTGGTTGTTAAGCTTGGTTCCCCCCCCACCCCACCCCCAACACACTACAGTTCTGGCACATAGAATGATTTCTAGAGGCTAGGACTCACTGCTGAGTGCCCTGTGCCCAAGAGAGCTCTGTTCCTACATTTTCTGCATGGGCCTAGCTTTTATCTCTGCTGTATGCAGTGGTGGGTTGAAGCCAGTATAGTGGTAACTGTCTATCCTCTGCTCCCTCCTCCCCACCCCACCCCCCTGTGCAAGCTAGCTCACATTTAGATACTGAACCTAGAGAACGCCAGCGTGGTGTTCTTGGCACCCAGGGCGATGCATAGTCCTACCATTTCACTGCTGAACTATCATCATGTGCGTGTGCTGGGTTGTCAGCATGCTCCCCATAGGGGCCCAGGCTACTGAGAAAATGAATACGTGAGAGCAATCCCAGGGTGAGGCTCTGGGGGAAGTCTGTCCCCTTTGGCGTGCTGGATTCTTTTTCTAGGGTGTCTCTCTTTCCTTTTAGGAGGGAAACTATTTATTGTCCCCTCTGCCGTGTTGTGAGCATTATGCTGGTATGGGAGAAAATGATAACGTTAAGTTTAAGGAGAATTGGGAGTCTTGCTTTCTCTGTCTGGATCTGGGGCAAGAATGGGGTTGTTGTCATCCACAAATATTTCTTGGCTGTGTTCACAGAGCAGGAGGGGCCACCAGGCTTAGCAAACACCATGCTCTTGGCACTTGCAGAGCCCTCTTCCCACCAGCCAGGAAGACAGGGTTTCGGGCTTAGTCAGGCCATAGACAGTACAGAGGACAAAGTGAACCGAAAGGGTGGGGTTCCTCAGAGGATAGAGGGACCAAAGTGAGCCAGGCCACTGTTTGAGGACCTGGGCAGTAGAGGAAGGTGCTTTGAAGAAGTGCACAGTCCCTTGGTGTTCAATTGACGTTCGCTGCCTGTTCTTTCTCTGTCCACCTACCTACTATGGCCTCTGAATTTGCTGGGGGCAGAGTAAAAGCCTGGAGCATGGTGAAGAGGCCCTGTTCATATTGAGTCTCAGCTTTCTGGGTGGTAGGCACTATCCTATGCAGCTTTATGTAATAATAGCTAACATTTTTTTTAGTGCATTTACTGTGTGCTGGACACTGCCTTCTATGTGCTTCCCATGGAATCATTCCTTCTGTCTTCACATGCATCCCTTTATGTAAATTGTTATTAACTCCATTTTACGGATGAAGAAGCTGAGGTCTAGAAACTTCAGGTAACACAGCCAAGGTCCCTAAGTGAATACGTGGCAGGACTACAAAAGAGCTAGTAGGAACCCAGGCTGGGCTCCAGAGCCTGTAGCATTCTTGACATTCTTACCCATCAGGCAGCCCCATGTCTTATCTCATTGTCACAAACCCCTTGCCAGGTGGGTGTTACTGCTATCCTCAGATGAGGAAATGAGGAATCAGAGAGGAGCTGTAAAGGAACCTGCTGATGAGACCTAGAATTGTATGGCTCTCAATCGTTCAATGCACTGTTCCCTGCCAGAAGAGGGGTTTAGAGACATGGACCATAGTCACGACTCCGGCTTTCCTCCGACAGAGGTTCCCTCTTACAATTACCTCCTGATTGTTGCCACCATGTATTTCTGTTAAGCCTCTGAATAGCTGGAGCCAAGCCATGTCTTCAGTCTGGCTCCTATGTTTTTCATTGTCTTTCTGTTTCTGTCCACAGATTCCCCTTCTCTCATTTTTGTGAGTCCCTTGTCCTCAGTCCAGACTTGAGTTAGCCTTGTGCTGCCATCATCAGCTCACTCAGGTCTCTGTGATTTGACTAATGCTGTTCCCTCATCTTTGGTTGAATTTTTAAGGTTGAATTAGCTAACACCTCTTCACACCTCTCCTGTGTTTATTTGGTGGTCCTTAATTTGTTAAAAAAAATTCTATTTTGTGTCTGTGGCTTTTTTTTTTGCTTGCATGTATGTATGTGTACCACATATGTGCCCATGGAGGCCAAAAGAGGGCACTAGATTCCCTGAACTGAAACTGTTAGCTGCCATGTGAGTTGCTGAGAATCAAACCTGGGTCTTCTAGAAGAACGAAAAGTACTTTTAATTATTGAGCCATCTCCCAAGCCCTTGTTGGTCCTTCTTCATTTTTTTTAAAGATTTATTTATTTTTTATTATATGTAAGTACACTGTAGCTGTCCTCAGACATACCAGAAGAGTCCATTGGATCCCATTACAGATAGTTGTGAGCCATCATGTGGTTGCTGGGATTTGAACACAGGACCTTCGGAAGAACAGTCAGTGCTCTTAACCATTGAGCCATTTCACCAGCCCTTATTGGTTGTTCTTAATGCTCAGTTTATCCTTGGCGTTTGCAATGAGCAGATTATCCTTTTTATCTTCTTTTTAACCTTTTTTTTTTTAACTTTATGTATAGGGAAGTTTTGCCTGCACATCTGTGCTCAGTGTGCATTCTCTGCTTGTAGAGACCAGAAGAGGGCATCAGATCCCCTGGGACTGCAGTTACAGATTGTGGGTGCTGGAAATTAAACCTGGGTCCTCTGTAAGAGCAACTAATGCTATTAACCACTGAACCATCTCTCTAGCCCCAGGTCTAGCTTTTTACAATACCTCCGTAGTTGTTCACATCTTGTGCCTCCTACTAGCCTCTAAAACAGCAGTTCTCAATCTGTGGGTTGCAACTCCTTTGGGAGTTGCATATCAGCTATCCTGCATATCAGATATTTACATCACAATTCATAACAGTAGCAAAATTACAGTTATGAAGTAGCAACAAAATAATCTTATGGTTGGGGGTCACTGCAACATGAGGAGCTGTATTAAAGGGCCCCAGCATCAGGAAGGTTGGGAAACCCTGTGACTTAACTGACATGTATTGAGTACAAGTTTTGTATTGGATTCTGTGCTTGGTGCAGGGGGCATAACAAAGGGCCGAAGAACTTGGAAGTACTTTGCATAACACATAGCTGCCCAGTCAATTCTGAGTAAACACATGAATGTCTAATTAAGTCCTGGTGAGCTAATGGCCCAGTACCTCAGTTTTTCTTTATTCTGGACTCCTTTTGAGAGAAATGTCAACTTCAAAATTCTCTTGGCCTTTTCCACTTGCTCCCTGGAGGCATTTGGCTTATGACTTTCCTGCCTTTTACACCCAGTGGTCTCCCAATTCATATAGTGACAGAGAAGCAGGATTGGATGAGACTTTTAAAGATATACAGGCTGCCGGGCGTGGTGGCGCACACCTTTAGTCCCAGCACTTGGGAGACAGAGGCAGGCAGATTTTTGAGTTCGAGGCCAGCCTGGTCTACAGAGTGAGTTCCAGGACAGCCAGGGCTACACAGAGAAACTCTGTCTCGAAAAACCAAAAAACCCAAAACCCAAAAACCAACCAACCAAACAAAAATATACAGACCAACTGCTCATCATTGTATCTCCTTAGCATGCCATGTCTGTGTCATGCGACATTCTTGATCCTTGGAACAAAATCCTCTCCCTTGAGTGAACCAGGCAGTCCTGTACAGGACCTGTATGCAGTTCACCCAAGTCTGGTTACAAGTTGTTGATTTATAAATTTTTCCATTTCTTTTCCCCTTTTTGTTTCCATCCAGTCTTTATTGAGAAGATAACCAAGGCCACGCACAGCATCTTGGGGTGGGAATAGACTTGGCCTTTTTGGTTCCTTCCCTGGCAGGAGCCAGTGTCACAGGGAAGAAAGGTGAAGAGATGCCTTATTTCCTCCTTGGTGGGGATCGGCTAAGGCTAGACAAGAATAGATGATACTTCCCTGCCCCCTAGAGGCGAAATGCGACAAACACCGTGAAAACAGTCCTATCATATCTTAGCCAAAACAAAGATGGCTAGGCCAGTTATATGACTGATTGGGATTGTTCCTCTCATGCTTTAGATGTAAATGAACCACCACCATCACCCGAGAGGTACCCTTCACTCATAGAAGATGCATTTATGTGGCATTATGTGATCTTTTTTAGACTATAAGTTTCATTTATTTTTTTTGTTGGCGCATGGAAATAAGAGTGCAGTTGTATGGTTCTTGTGCTTTCTTAAAAGGTTAGTATGACTGTATATCCAGGTCTTATGATTTCCTACTGGATCTCAGGTTACAGTGTATTACACTCACCTGAATCAAATTGTCGTAGGGTCTCTATTGCTGTGAAGAGACACCATGACCACAGCAACTCTTATAAAGGAAAGCATTTAATCGAGGCTTGCTTATAGTTTCAGAAGGTTAGTCCATTATTGTCATGGCAGGAAGCATGGCATCATGCAAGCAGACTTGGTGCTGAAAGAGCCAATAGTTCTACACCTTGATCTGAAGGCAGCAGAAAGAGAACTGGCTTGAGCTTCTGAGACCTCAAAGCCTGATCCCTAGTGACGCACCTCCTTCAACAAAGCCAAGTACTCCAACAAGGCTACACCTCCTAATAGTGCCCTAATAGATCACTATGGGTCTATGGGGGTCATTTTCTCTTAAACCTCCACCCAAGCCAAGGTTTTCTTCTATATAATCATGTTAGAATTACTGTCATTAGAGATTATGGTGTAGTCCTTACTATGTGTAAGGGCCTGGGCTCACTTTCTGTTGTATTCCCTGAAGAATAATAAACATTTGCCATGAGGAAGAATTGTAAATAAATTAGTTATTTTCTCTTTAGGGTAGAGCTCAGTTTATTCCCAGCATTGGAAAAAAATTGCTGTTGTTATATATGATGTGATGTACCTAACTGGCACCTCACACAACTGCACATCTGCTGTGTTAGCCACTTCTTGAGTAACGCAATTCAGCTGTGCTTGTGAAAAATTGAATATGACAAAGCCAATCACAGCACACAGTACATGTTTGTTTATTGATAAACATCATTACTAACGATAGTTTTGTAAAGCTCTGTGCTATGTGAGGGGAAGGAGTAAGAGGCCATGTAAGCACTCCCCACAATTCTAAGAGAGAGGTTAACGAAGTGAATATTTGTGTGTCTGGTGCATGTGGCACCTTGTGCCCTTAACAAGTGGGCTTTGGTGTATTTGCACTGCATGGTTCTGGGCTCAGGGTGAAGAAAGCAGTTGTGGAAACAGATACAAATACAGTGGTATTCAATGTGATATTGCCAGAGGGACGGACAGGAAGTACCGTAAGGATTGGTGGCTGCCCAGACACATCAGGGAAGGCTTCCTACAGGAGGTGGTCTCTGAATGGAGGCTCAGAGGACAAGTTGGAGTTGTCTAGGTAAAAGAGGACTACACGTAGGTTGCTGGGAATTGGGGCCAAATGAGACGTTAAGGAAGGGGGAACAGCCTTCCATCCATGTATATCCATCCATGAAATAAGTGCAAAGAGAAGCAAGACATTTATCAGTCAAAGCAAACTAGAGCAGCACCTGAGAGACAGGGAGCTTTATCAAAAAGGAGGAGACCTTGGAGCATTGGTCATCCCAAATCATGAGGACATAAGAAATTTAGAGTTTTAAGCTAGGGAGAGAGGTGTCTGTTGCACAGTATATTGAAAGTCACATTTTGGAACAATCTCCCTAGAAGTGCAGGTCATAAGATAGACTTGAAAACATCTAGTGAAGAAGTCATATAACAATCTAGATGAGAGATGGTAAGATCTGCACTCCTATTCACAAAAGCCAAGATATGGAAGCAGTGCAGATGCCTATTAACAGATAAATCAAGAAAATGTGTATATATAAACAGTGCAGTTTTATTTACCCCTAAAAAGAAATAAGTAGTGTCATTTATAAGAAAAAATGAATAGAACTGGAAATCATGCTAAGCAAAATAAGCCAGACACAGAAAGACCATTTTGTATGTTTTTCTCATATGCAGAAACTGCATTAATATATAGATATAGATATAGATATAGATATAGATATAGATATAGATATAGATATAGATATAGATATAGATATAGATATAGATATAGATATAGATATATGTGGGCTAGGGAGATGGCATAGTGGATAAAATGCTTGTTGTGCAATTGTGAGGATCTGAGATAGGATTCCCAGCACCCACTAAAAAGCTGGGTGTTTTGGTGCACCCCTGTCATCCCAGCGCTGGGATGTGGAGACACCCCCCCTCCTCCCTGTAGGAGGATTCATGAATCTTGTCAGCTAGTCAGTCTAACCAGTCAGTGAGTTCCAAGTTCTGTGAGAGATCCTATCTCAAGGATAAGGTGAAGAGCTGATTCGGAAGACACTCAACATCAACCTCAGGCATGCCCACACACAACACACACACAGAGACAGACAGACACACACACACACACACACACACACACACACACACACACGTGCATACACAATTATATGTAACATGAAAGCAAAAATGGGACTATTTGCAGGGAAGAAGGGCACCAGTGAAGGGAGGAGAGAAATGTAAGAGAGCGCATTGGGGGCATGAATATGAGCAAAGGACAAGAGTCCACATGTGAATATTATATAATGAGCCTTTAGTCCCAGTACTGGAGAGGCAGAGGGAGGTGAATCTCAAGTTCCAGGACAGCCAAAGCCCTGTAGATAAAAATAAGAAAGGAAGGAAGAAAAAACCAGCCCAATGAAACTAATTTTAAAAAGAAAACAATTTGTTAAGATAGTAGATCTCATTAAAAGGAAAAAAAAAAAGACCTGCTCACTTGGGTGCCAGAGAGAGAATAGAAATGACACTAAATTCTTCACATACCATCACAGAAGGGAACAGAGCTCGCTGCCGGAGCTCAGAGAGATGGCAATCATTCATGATCAGCAGGGTTGTAAATGTCAGGTGTTGGAGCTGGAAGGGCCAGAAGTATGAGGCTAAAGGAGATTTACTTTGCAGGTGAGAAGACTGAGAACAGAAGAGACAAAAGACTGTTTAGGGCCATGCGAGGTGTGAGCAGGGGAGAGGTGTGAGCAGGGGAGAGCGGTCCTGACTGCAAGAGTCTCTCTAGTATTAATGCCAATGTTCAGAGCAGCTTCCCTCTAATGTGCTGTTTCCTGCTCTAAAATCTTAGGAAGGTGGAATTGTTTTGTGTTCTACTTATAGAAAACCCAAATGAAAGAAAGAGGAAAGCTAGGACGCCAAGAGACTAGGTGACTTGTTGGGGATGAAGCTTGAATGGTAGACTGGCCTTCTGCTCCATTTTGGCTCCTTAGGACCAAACTTCTTGCTGCTGGATTTTGTCTTGCTAGGATTTGTTTGGTGTATCTGAGGCAGCTCGGACGCAATTTCTGCCTTGATAGCCAGGCTTGGACACCTCCCCTCCTCCCTGTTTCAACTTTCATATAAAGGAGGGCTGTACTTTTGAGAAAGACAGACTTGTGTCTGAATATGAATCTGCTTCAGTGTGCTAGATGACCTCAGTGAAACCATTTTCTGTTTTATAAACTTTTATTTCCTGGTCTTTAAAATAGAATAACAACGCCCACTGCTCAGCGTTAACTGAGATCATTTGAATTGCAATGTCAGATGCTTGTATGTGCTCAATAAACAATCATTTTCATTCTCTTTCTGGATCCAGGACTAGGCCAAGCTTTGCTTTCCTGAAAATTGTATATTTTATCCTTGCTAATATGGGGCTGTTGGGATGTTCATTGTGTCTTCCTTTCTGCCTCAGCCACCAGTTGACTTGAAATATAGCTTGAACAACATCTGTTTTGATCTCTCTCTCTGTCTCTCTATCTCTGTCTCTCTGTCTCTCTCTCTGTGTGTCTCTCTCTGTCTCTCACACCTTCTTATTGTTTGGTTCAATTTCTGGTCTGCCCTTATCTGTGCTCTTGGAATAAGTAACCTTAAATCCTTCATGACTCCAGCAGGTATAAATAATTGCTGGATGTAAATAGTTTAGTAAATGGAAGGCTGGATGGGGTTTGGAATGGTAATGGTGATGTTTGAAGAGGGTGGTGCAGGCTGAGCTGGTTGAAAAGGCATCAGTATAGATGGCTGTAGGGAGCCAAAGTATTAGTTTAGAGCAGTGGTTCTCAACCTCCCTAACGCTGTGACCCTTTAATGCAGTTCCTCATGTTGTGGTGACCCCCAGCCATAACAGTATTTTCATTGCTACTTCATAACTGTATTTTTCTACTATTGTGAATCATAATGTAAATATCTATGTTTTCTGATGGTCTTAGGCAACTCATGTGAAAGGGACATCAGGACTCCCAAGTTGAGAAACCGATGGTTTAGAGTATCCAGTCCTGTGCCCACCTCTCTTGCTTCTTCCCTAAACAGAAGCAAACACTGGAGACCAGAACCTCATATCAGGAGAGTTATCACTGTCTGTGCTTGGTATGTACAGTATGAAAGACAGAGATCCCAGAAAAGGAAAGGGACTTGATTTTAGAATTTTAAAAAGCATTCCAGCCAATCAAGGTGGCACCCAGCTCAGCTGGGAGGCTGAGGCAGGAGGATTACTTGAGCGCAGAATTTCAAGACTAACCTGGCCAACACTATCAAGACCTTATCTCAAAAACAAGAGAAACAAAGTGAGCACAAATCAAAGCAGTGTATATATTCAATATTATTTTTTTATTTCTAACTGACATAGTAATTATATATGTTTATTACATACAGTGTGGCATTTTAATATATGTATATAATATGTGATCATCAAGTCAGGGTGCTTATTAAACTGTACTCAAACATTTATGTCTCTTTGTATTGGGAACATTAAAAACCCTCTCTACTAGCTAATTTGAAATATTCCAGTAGTTTTTGTCAACCATTGTTATACTACTGCACTATAGGACGATAAAAGGTATTCCTTCTGTCTGCTAGCACCTCTGTACCCAGGAATCATCTTCCCTCCATTCCCTTCTCACCCTTTTCAGTCTTGGTAAACATTATTCTGTTCTGTATTTCTGTGAGATTAACTTTTTTGTTTTAGCTTCTACGTATAAGTTAGATCATGTAGCATACACACACACTTTTAAATGACACTCAAGGAGTTGTAGAATAAAAAGCCCATGTCTTGTCGGGCACAATGGCATATGGCTGTAATCTCAGCTCTTGGGAGGCTAAGGGGGGGGGGAGCCAGGATAGTATACATAGGCGCTCCCATGCACCACTGGATATGGTCAGTTGGTCATTTAGCTTTTCTGGTAGTAACTTCATTTCTCTTTTTTATTATTATATTGTTCTCTCTCTCTCTTTCTTCTTCTTCTTCTTCTTCTTCTTCTTCTTCTTCTTCTTCTTCTTCTTCTTCTTCTTCAACATGCACTTATTTGTTGCATTCTTTCTTTGTCAGCTTCCTCCATTTCATCTTTTTGGTTTTCTTTTTCTAGAATGTTGGAAGTTGGACATACTAGATTGATTTGCTAGGCCACGTACCTTTTCTCTCCTATTTTCTGCCTTGCAGACTGTGAATGACTTCATATAAACTCTTATTCTTTGTATCTCCAGAATCGCTTGTCCATTCGCTGGTTTTGCTCAGTGATTCAACAGGGAGCTGATTGTTATAATGGATGTCTTTCAAAAGCCAAAATGAAAAGCAGTTTATTTGAGGCCACTAAAATGTCACTAGACACTCTAATCCATTTCTCATAGCTTAGTTCCTTTCTCCAGGAGCCCTGTGACATTTTGCCTTTGCGAGAATGCCAGGCAGCTTGTATTCTGAGTCTAGTACTTAGAGTGACTAGGAAGGAAGGAAGGAAGGAAGGAAGGAAGGAAGGAAGGAAGGAAGGATGGATTTTGTTGTTGTTGATGATGATGTATGTGTGCACGCACACACAAGCACTCACGTGTCATGGTGCACATGTGGAGATCAGAGCACAACTTTCAGGAGTCAGTTTTCTCATTACACTGTGCAGGGTCTAGGGAGCAAACTCAAGTCATTACACTTGTATGGCAGGTACCTTCACATGCTGAGCCATCTCCCTTGACCTGAAAGGATATTATTGTGGTTTTGAGCATAGCCTTTAACAGCTGAGCCATCTCTCCAGCCCCTGAAAAGATTGAAAAGATTTTATATGTTGTCAGTTTATCCCTTGTCTTTTGTCTCCCCCCCCCCCCCCGTTATATCTATTCTTCTTGATACATACCAAGGCTAAGTCTGGAATCTCTCTCGGTCTCTCATGACCCAAGTTGCTCCCTCCTCAACTGCAGCCTCCTCTGAGGTGTTCTTCAAGAGCCTTCAACTCCCTGAGTCCTCTTTTTAACTTGTTTTTGCTTTCAGAAACTTGTTGAAATCTCTTACTCACTGATGCTTCGCTCTCCCACCCTATTTCCTGATATGATCTCATACTTGCACTTTATTTTATTCCTTTACTTGTATTTTACTACAGTTCTGGAAGAGAGGCAATACATATTTATGCTCTTGAGTTATAGGCTTTGGCTCCAGCTAAGCCTGATTGAAACCAGAAATATTAGTAACTCCACATTCCCAGTAGCGTAGCTTGGATGGCCTCATCTTGACCCTATGTTACTATTGGTCAAAACCAGCGTCATGAACATTCCTTTAGCAGGCCTGGCACATCCCTTCTGTCAAGCTCCTCTCCCTAGACCTCAGGTGAAGAACAGATACCTGGGCTCTGTCTCCATCTGGCTATTGCATCCTTAGGAAGCCTTCAAACCTTCTCCTTCCCCTCGCTGGGTGCTCTGTCTGTGACTTGATAGGCTTCTGGTCTGCTGTGCACAATCACTCCAGGATTGGCTAAGTGCTTGAGGAGCAGCCCATCTTCACCTTGGTAGTGAAAGCAGGCGGGCCAGAGGTGATCCCCAAGCACACTGTAAGGGGTTAGAGGCTGAGTTTAGACTTTCTCAACAGAAGGCTTGCTCTAGCTGCCTACCCTTCTGCAGACACCGTTTCATCATGGCTGAACACTTACTCCTGTACGTCCAGCAGAAAAGGAGAAATGTAAGGCCAATAGAACCAATTCCATTTTCCTGTCCCCCTCCATTGATCTGCAATATTTGTATCCACCCCCACTTTCTTTTTGTGTGCGCCCCTCTTCTGCCCCTTCTAAAAGAGCTTGTTGTAGCTGGAGAGATAGATGGTTCAGCAGTTAAGAGCACTGGCTGCTCTTCCAAAGGACCTGAGTTTAATTCCCAGCTCACAACCATCTGTAACTGTAGTTTCAGGGGATCCATCTCCTTTTTCTGGCCTCTGAAGGTACCAGGTACCGCGTAGTACACAGACATACATACAGGCAAGCCACTCATACATATAGAACAAAAATAAATAAATATAAAATTAAATAAATAAATAAAAATAAAAGTGCCTGCTAAATGTTTCTGGTATAGGATACATTGGGCTATGCTATATGGAAGGGAGATGGGAGACAGGGGAGGAAGGAAGGCCAAGTCTGCAGGCTGGTATGAGAGATGAAGTGCCTCTTAGCTCTGCTGTGCCAGAAAGGAGCAAAAGTTGTGGCAGTTGAAGAAGTATTTGGTGTGCGTGTGTATGATGACACATGCTGAGTCAGGAGGCTGAAGCAGGAAGGCAACAAGTTCCCTACAAGCATTCAGTGCATAGCAAAGTCCTGTCCCAAAAACCCAAGCAATCATACAAGTACAGATTTTCAACTCGGACCCACCACTTATTAGCTGGGTGAGTGTGCATGAATCACATTGATCCACCAAGCGTCAGTTTCTAAACCCCATATGATGAGAACAACTACCTCGGACAGATGTTAGGACTACCTATCGCATGAGTCCCGGGCCATTGTAAACACATAATAAATAGTGGCATTGTTATTGTTTGGGTTATTGTATGTTTGGCTATGATATAGGCCAATAATGCTTGCTTGTTATATTTATTATGATTATATAATACTCGTTTAGGATGAAAAGGAGGCATTCCTTGTATGAAGCCTCCCTGGAGCTTCCCAGAAATTATAGGGCAATGTTTATATTCTCTTACCTAGTTTTTAAGTCTTCGGTTGTCGTCTTTGTTTTCCTCAAGACCTAAATATAAAGTGATCTTTGCCTCTTTAGTTCTGGAACATGATATTTAAGAAATGATAGCCATGTGTAGCGGTACATGCCTATAGTCCCAGCTCTTAGAAGGAAGAAATGGGAGGATCAGGATTTCCCAGGCAGCCAGAGCTACCTGGTGAAATCTCGTCTCAGAAAAATAAGAATAAATATAGACAAATATTTAGTCTAAAGTTTGAAGCAATCTTTACCATCACTACTGCCACTATCATCATCGTTATTATTATTTCAGACTTGTTCAGAGAGTTATGGTGAACAAGTCTGAAATAATAGAAATAGAAAACCTAATGGCCAACGACATTCTAGAAAGAGCCTTTATACATATGTATTTTTTTTTCTCTAGAAGCATTTAACATCTTTTTTTAACTCTCAGTATTCTGAAATGGTATAGCTGCATATCTTGAGGTGGGTCTCTGTTTTGTTGATCTTGTGGCCTCTCATCCCTTCAATTCTGGGAAACGGTCTTATACTGTGTCTTTGAGCATTTCCTTCCTGCTGTTTCCTCCGGCTTCTATTTCTGGAGCTCCTATTGTTAGACGGAGGAATTCCTCAATTAATCCTCTAATTTTCTTATCTTTTCCCTTCTGTCTTTCTCTTTCTTATGTTATCTTCTTTCCTAGGATATCTTTCCACCTTTTATCTTCTAATTCCACTGACCTTTTTATTCTGGCTCTCACTGTTTTTCCTTTTTAAAAAATAATCTATTTATTTATTTATTTCTATTTCATGTGAATTGGTGTTTTGCCTGCCTGCATGCATGTCTGAGTGTGAGGGTGTCAAATCTTGGAGTTACAGACAGTTGAGAGCTGCCATGCGGTTGCTGGGATTTGAACTCAGGACCTCTGGAAGAACAGCCAGCGCTCTTAACCGCTGAACCATCTCTATAGTCCCCTAATTATTTTTCACTCTTCAGATTTCTTTTTCTATTTTCATTGTCTTTGTGCCTTTCAGATTCCTTCTTAAGTTTGTTTTTTTGGTCCATCTGCCTCCAAGTTGGTGGTCTTTCTCACACAGCTTTGTAGCATATAGTACTTTGACTGCCTAGAACTTCATTGCCTTTAAAAATAACAATTTTTATTAAGGTTTATTTAATATAAAATAAAATATACCTAGCTTGTGGGTTGGAGCGGTGGATCAGCAGTTAAGAGCACCTGTTGCTCTTGCAGAGGACTCAGGCTCAGTTCCCAGCACCCACATGGCAATTTATAACCATCTATAACTACAGTTCTAGGGGATCTAGCATCCCTTTCTAGCCTCTGCCAGCACCAGGCACACACACAGTGCTCTTATATACGTGCAGTTAAAACATTCATACATATAAAAAAAATCTTAAAAACAGAAACCCTAACTTAAATGACTTTGGATGTTGCCGCTTTGAAACTAGTTCCCATGACACTACACAGGTGCACCCGACTTTGCTGTTGGAAGGAGGAGAGTAGCAGGAAGTTAGGGTACCAGCATTTCCCAGGGAAGATTCCTTTGCTTTTAGCTCTGTTTCACCCCATCTGCCACTGCACCTGGTGTTCTCAAATCCAAAGCGTCCGGTTGCTGGCCTGGTGCTGGAGGTGGAGAGAATCTGACTGGACAGCATTGAGGACAGCTTTGCAATCCTATATTTAGCCTTATACCTCACTCCACCTTTTGAGGTGTACAGTACCTCTAAATCCTGAGCACTGAAGGGGTTCTATAAGCAGCATGGTTTACTTCTGGTCAGCATCTTAGGCTTTCTCTTTCTGTCTCTTGTTGCCGTTATTTACTCACATTTTGGTGGGATTTGGGAATGGAGACAAATCAGGTTAATTAACTCATTGTGATTAGATGAACAGTCCTCTTTTTATCCTAAGCAACTGCTATTCATCTTCCATGACTCGTGTAGGCACCATATCCTCTAAAGAGTTTATGTTCATGTCCGTAGGGTGGGTTAAGGGCCCCTTCTCTGTTCTCCTGTGATATCCTCTTCTTCCCTCTCAGCCATTAATGAAATGGCCTATTTCAAGCATGACTAAGAGACATCTTCTAGTGGTCTGGAGCTATGCCTCATTTCTTCCCATAGCCCTAGCTTGGGATCATAGAAGTACCGAGTGAATATGTGTCACTGGAATGAATGAATGAATTTAGACATAGCTAGAGGGAATGATTATCTAGAAAGAGAAATAAGCTGTGTGCAGTTGGGCTGATATAAGGTTTGTTTCTTAAAGGCCATGTGTTCTTTAAAGCTGTGGTCAGGAAAGTCTATCTAAGCCCAATTTAAACCAATGGAAAACTATAGCTGCTTCTATTTTGTACATTCAGGGAATGGTTGACTATATCATGACAAATCAAAATAATGGTAATGAAGAATATGCACTTACGTGAGGAAACATGCAAAAGAAAACACAATGAAAATCATGCAGTGCAAAACCATTTTTTAAGATTTATTTATTTATATTTTATGTATATGAGAACACTGGTAGCTGTACAGATGGTTGTGAGCCACCATGTAGTTTCTGGGATTTGAACTCAGGACCTTCGGAAGAGCAGTCAGTGCTCTTAACTGCTGAGCTATCTCTCCAGGCGCAAAATCATTTTTACCTCCATGAAGAAATGCAGAGAAATAGAGCAACTGTTCAGGGTTGTTGCTGCCTCTGTGTGGTAATTATGCACACTTCTCTCCTCTCTTTCCCAAGGTTTTCATGGATTTTCTAATGGAAGAATGCATTCAGTGCACAGTTTTTAAAAAGCTATTCAGAACTGAAGATCAGTATACCGAAAGACCTAAGGATGAAATACCCCAATGGATATCCTGAGAATCAGTGCATTTGCTTAGTAGGGTTTGCAGTAAAAGGTGCACTGACCACAGATCCTGTAGTTCTTGGCCTGTGGGACATCCCTGAATTACAAAGCAGGACCTAGTGAAGGAAGCAAAAAGAGGAGGTTCTTGCTTTTTTTTTTCAATTTTTATTAGATATTTTCTTTATTTACATTTCAAATGCTATCCCAAAAGTCCCTATACCCTCCCCTCACCTGCCCTGCTCCCCTACCCACCCACTCCCACTTCTTGGCCCTGGCATTCCCCTGTACTGGGGCATATAAAGTTTGCAATACCAAGGAGCCTCTTTTCCCAATGATGGCCGACTAGGCCATCCTCTGCTACATATGCAGCTAGACACATGAGCTGTCTCTAGGGAGGGGGATACTGGCTAGTTCATATTGTTGTTCCACCTATAGGGCTGCAGACCCCTTCAGCAACTTGGGTACTTTCTCAAGCTCCAAAAGAGGAGGTTCTTGGGTCTTAGTTTACTACAAATCACAATATCATGCATGGACTGCCCCAAGAAACACAGGTCTGGGCTCCAAAGTTCAAAGACCCCTCCCCACAAACAAGTATCTGTGGAGCTAAGTTCATTAGGACCCCATCCCTTCTAAACTATACTCTGGGTATCTGGGGTCCCAAATTCCTTGTCCAGATTTCTCAAACTTTTAGCAATTGTATCGTCTTATTATCCAAGTCTACTTATTAGGCCCAAGTGTAGCCTAAGGAGCTGGGGAGGGGGAGCACAAAGAGGGTATGATATGCATGTGTACATGCAAACATACATAGATAGATGGATGGATAGATGATGGATGGATGGATGGATGGATAGATAGATAGATAGATAGATAGATAGATAGATACATAGGTAGATAGATAGGCAGATAGATACATAGATAGATAGATAGATAGATAGATAGATAGATGGATGGATGGATGGATGGATGGATGGATGGATGGATAGATAGATAGATAGATAGATAGATAGATAGATAGATAGATAGATAGATAGATAGATAAATAGGCAGATAGATATTTTTCTACACACAAAGGTGTGTCCCTGGGTCTTTGGTTCCACATGTGGACAGCTGAGTCTACTTGATAAGAGAAATAAACATTGGGGTTTTGAAGAAAGTAAATTTTTTGTTTGTTGTTCTTGAGACAGGGTTTATCTCCATAGCTTTGACTGTCCTGGAACTCTCTTTGCTGTCCTTAAACTCAGAGAGTCACCTGCCTCTGCCTCCCAAGTGCTGGGTTCAAAGGCATGTGGCATCACTGCCTGACAGAAAGCAAATGTTTTAAAGCTTAAAGAGTGCTTAGAACTCAACTAATACAGCTGCATCATTTTACAGATGAGGAACAAAGATTTAGAGAAGTGACTTACCAGAATTAACACTGCCTGCTACAGACCAAATCCTAACTTCCTACCACTTTACACTCCCTGGAGTAGGAAGCAGATTGACCATTTGTTATTCAAGGCAATGTTCCTCAAAAAGGTGCCAGATCACTCTATATTGATGTTTGTTGCCTTAGGTTTTCTATTGATGTGATAAAACCTTTTGGGGAGAAAAGGCTTTATTTCAGTTTATGCTTCTTTATCACAGCCCATCACTAAAGGAAATCAGAGCAGGAACTCAAGGCAGGAAGTGACACAGAGGCCATGGAGAACACTCTTTTCTGGCTTGCTCAGCCTGCTTTTCTATACATCCCAGGACTACCTGTCCAGGAGTGGCAGCACCCTACTAGGCTGTGCCTTCACACATCAATCATTAATCAAGAAAATGTCCCATAGACTTGACCTACAGGCCAATTTAATGGAGGCATTTTCTCAATTAAGATTCCCTCTTCCCAAATATGTCTAGGTTTGGGTCAAATTGACAAGAACTGACCAGCACAGTTGTTATCCATATACAACATACTGAATGCTTAGTGATAGATCCTTGAGATGGGATGCACCCTCACTTTGGATCTTATGGTGCTATAGCCTCCCAAATGAGGAAGAATTAGTCCAATGTGAGAAGATTTGACTAATACACTCTGCATCAGGACTTGGACACCCCCCCCAACCCCACTGCCATCTTGAGAAGTGTAACACATCACAGAAATACTTTGGAAGCAGAAATACTATGAATGGTACACAGTAGATGCTTGTTGGTTGTTCAGGATGATGATGATGATGATGATGCAGATGATGCAGATGATGCAATTGAACTCCTTGATCAGGTAGTTGTCTTTCCAGGTTAGAGCCTAGGGTATAGTCAACTGGATAAATGTATGCTGGGTTTTGAGATGGGTGCTTGTAAGGGAACCAGACTCTTTGGAGCAGGTGATTAATATTAGAGATGCTGAGGGTTTTCGCTCCCATTCTGTAGGCAGCTGGGGAGTCATTGAAGTTTGGCTAAGCACTTGATACTTGAGAATAACTGAGCTGGAATTCGGAAGCTGTCTTGTTGCTATAGATGCAGTGGAGAGTTTTAGTAACTGTGGTAAAATCTGCTGTGGCCTTGATTCACTGTTCCTTTATGGGGACAAAAAAGACAACAGGTTGGTACCACTGATCAGCTGAACATGCAACAGGTGTCAGGCACTTTAAGCCTCAAAGCCATTCCATGAAGGGAGGGATTCTTATCACTGCCCCCATACTGCCCCGTTTACTGAGTGAAAAAAATCTGAGGTTCTTAAATAGCAAGGTGATTTCTTCAGGATAATGTGGCTAGCAAGCAGTCAACTCAAGCAGGTAGACTCACCCGAGTAAAGACTGTACTTCAGCACCCTGATACTTGCCTGTCCTACCTTGCTGGAGCGCGCGTGCGTGTGTGTGTGTGTGTGTGTGTGTGTGTGTGCTTGAGAAGCAGCCAGAGACATCCAGGTTCAGATATTGCCTCTACTACTTACCATCCCTGTGACTTAGGCAAGCTACTTCATTTCTCTGAGTCTAAGCCTCAGTTTCCCCATTTGTAATACAAGGTTGCATATGTGTGCACACATGCGTGCACACATACTCAGTCTCTCAACAAATGCTCTTCTAAAATCATCCTCTCAACATAGATATGGATGATATCCACAGGAAACATAAGAATATATCTTGGCTCTCTCAGCTGAAGACAGAGCCTTATGTGTTTATCTCTATGCCTTTTACAGCTCAGCCTAGGAGAGGACCTGAGGTGTGGGGTAAAGAGGGAGGAAGGCTACTTTCCATACTCTCACACTTCCAGGGCCCCCAGTTTTCCTTTCTCTCCTCTTCTGGTCCCAATACAGTAGCTTCTCTGTCCTAACCTCCATCACACAAGTACATGTGCATACATACATACACACATACTGTCCATGTGACTAATCGCTTGTACAAGCATGTGCGCCTAGACAACACACACTCCCCTCGGGGAGGAGGAGTGAGAGAGGAGGTGAGTGGGCCTAGTGTTGCTCATTTCCTGGCTTTCCTCAGAGCTGGCCCTCACTCCATTTTCTTTCACCCTTCTTTTGCATCGGGGGCCATGCATAATGAAGAAGACGGTCAGTACAGTAGAAAGGAATCTAGCAGCTGACTCATTTACCCTCTCAGCTTGAGTCTGTTCATCTGGAAAATAAGCAGGTCGGACTAGGCAGTTGGCAAAGCCTCTTATATCTTGTTAATAATGTCTGGCATTTGTCTGCTTGGCTCCAAAGAGCTTAATCATCCCAAGAACTCTGTGAGGACAAATGGGGAAACTGAGGCTCAGACTCAGAGAAATGAAGTAGCTTGCCTAAGTCACAGGGATGGTAAGTAGTAGAGGCAATATCTGAACCTGGATGTCTCTGGCTGCTTCTCAAGCCACACTCCAAGGAAAACCACACTCATTATGAGCCCAGCTAGTTCTGTCTCCACACACCTTCAATGGCCCTTCGCTTGCTTACCTAGCTGACCAGTCCTTCTCCCTGTTGCTCCAACTGACTAAGCACTCACCATCATGGTCTTTGCACTTGCTGTTCTCCGTGCATGAATGAAACACGTGTGTGTTTTTATAACATACATTGGACCTCAACGTGGGGTAAGGGGGAAGAGTGGTGAACTTATATTGACTGTTGGGTTTTCCCCGTTTCTCTTTCAGATCTGATGGTGAGAATTCCAGAACAGTCAGGTCAGTTTCTTTAGTAGTACTTGGGGGATGGGGATGGGCCTGGGGAGGAGGTGTTTTCTGGTTATTACTTTGGGATCCATGGGTAGGGGTCAATGGCAGGGTTCATTCCCCCATTGGTATTAGAAGTGGGTGTGGAATGGAAGGGAGGACAGGGAGAATGTGGCAGGCTTAGAGATGATGGTGTTAAAGACTGTCATTCAGTCCTTATAGTTCTAGGGGACTTGAGAGCTTTGCTGCACACCTCAGGGGCTCATTAAGACATCAGCTCCAGACCTTCTATTTTCTTCTTTCAGGAGGGAAGGAACAATGGACACTAGGCTTGCCCAGTCTTATTTTCCCTTTGTCTCAAGTAATGGGGCTTACATTGACTTTAGATGTGATACATTCTAGATATTAGAAACATATATGGTATGCTGGGTGGTGGTGGCGCATGCCTTTAGTCCCAGCACATGGGAGGCAGGGGCAGTTGGATCTGTGAGTTTGAGGCCAGCCAGGGCTACATAGAGAGACCTTGTCTCAAAAACCCTGGAAGGAAGAAAGGAAGGAAGATAATGGAGACAAGTTTTGCATGCTTGGTTAAAAGTTTCTAAGCTTTGTTAAGGTTTAAAGGTGATCTGTTGGTACTTGAGGAAGCAGAACTAGGGCTCTTTGTGCATGCCTCTGGACCTCATCTGTCAGAAACCTCAGGAAGGCAGAAGTGTCAGAAATAGGAATAAAGTAAGGATGGTGAGGCAGTTTGGGGTGTGGTCTGGTCTTAGAATCTGGATTGGGAACTATGGCTTTTGAGATAAGATGGGCCCAGGCAGTAGAGACATACATTAGGAACAGTCTGTACTCTCTAGGCTTGCACTAGTAAATATGACATCTTTGTGATTGGTAGAAAACAGCTCACTTAAGAAACTATTCTTCTTTCCGAATGGATCAATTGGAAAATGTTCCCTTTCTTGTGAGCCTTGCTCACCAGGCTCTTCAGGTTGGTGAACAAAGCACAAATGGGATGTTAGCCCCTATTCACTACCTCTCAGCTGTAAACCCTTGGGTGGGGCACAGCTTGCCCAACTATGTGTAACAGTGCAGTTCCTATTGTGCCATGCACATTACTGGACATGGGCCGGGGTCAGAAGTTGTCTGTGTACAGACAGAATTTGTCCTAGCATCCCCCTTGCAGGAGGTACAGGAGGTCTGCAGTGAGCAAATTGGTACCCAGGTCCAACGGGGAGGGTGGACACATGCTGAGGCCAGCATTAAATCAGTGAGAATGTGGTGGCTATAGTGAGCCCTGATGTCTGGGCAAGAGGTCTGTGATGGCACATAATTAATCCTTGCGTGCAGCCAAGGAGCATGGCCAGGCACAGCTTGTTCTAGCACTTACGATGGCACTTGTCTAAGAAAGGACACAGATCTCAATGTCCTTTCTGCAGGTTTGGAGAAAGGCAGCCTGGGATGACTTCAAGCCCGGGGCCTCCCAAAAGCATCTCTGATAATGTACTGCTAACTTGTTGAGGAACCAACTGAACTCGTCTCTAGTTGTCAGCTCCTCCCAGCTCGGGAGCTTCAGGAACCTTTTAGTTCATGCTATTTAAAAATGACCATAATCATGAGTCATGTGATGACATGTGCTGAGCCTTTAGAGCTTAACAGAACTTGTGGAGGATTTGCTTTATTTGATCCACCCAGTGACACTGTGGAGGAAACCTGCGCTGGCCTTATCATCTATGTTTTACAGTTGAGGTGAGGAAACAAGCCAGGATTCAAACTCCAGTCAGCCTGGCACCAAGCCCAGATTCCTGCCTTTCCTGTCACTGTAGGACTTCTTAACAGCTTTGCAGATGATGATCATTCTCACCATCATCCAAATATTAGTAATCATAATAATTATCATTGATTCTTCAAATACTAAGAACTGTAAATATGGTCTTATTTAATGCTTACAGCAGCTGCATTAGGCATGG
This sequence comes from Mus musculus, assembly GCF_000001635.26. Taxonomy (NCBI): domain Eukaryota; kingdom Metazoa; phylum Chordata; class Mammalia; order Rodentia; family Muridae; genus Mus; species Mus musculus. Next base: position 152,168,916 of record NC_000086.7, read on the forward strand.
ATTATGATGTCTGATCTGCAATTGAAGAAAAGGAGCATGGTGTGGAGGCAAATTCCTTTAATCCCAGCACTTGGGAGACAGAGGCAGGTAGATCTCTGTGAGTTTGAGGCTGACCTGGTCTACAGAGCAAGTTCCAGGACGGCTGGGGCTACATAGTGAAATCCTTGTCTCAAAAAACAAAAGAAAACAAAAGCAAATGAGGAAACGGATATCCCAAGTAGGTCAATCCCTTACCCAGGGAAAGATCAATGGGGTGGGGCGTCATTCTTCTGATGAATACTCTGAAGTCTCTGGTTCTGAAGCTAGTGTTGATTTTACTCGGATTTGCTTCCTGGTGTGAATACTAGGCTCATATTCAAGGATGCTCTAACAGCTCTGAGGACTCAGCAGGCAGACCAAACTCTGGCTCTGGGAAGGGCCTATAGCAGTAGGACATGTAAAGCAAGGGCTTGCAAAATAGTAGGCAGACCCTTTAATTTGGAACCACAGTTGGATGGGACTCTCTGAGGATACTTTCAGGCCCCATGCATGCATGCTCAGGTTCACTACAGTTAGGGTGTTTACTGGGGGTAGACGGTATCTAAGCAGGCAGGAGTACACAGGACTGACTTTACGTAAGTAGAGTCCATGGATGTAGAATCAGAGTGACTAGAAACGCAAGGGATGTGTTTAAAGCCAGGGACCAATCAGTTGGGCTAAAACAGACATGAGCAGGAAAGCACTTCTAAAGGTAAGGACCATGATTGGATCAAGGATGTGTCGCAGATCTCTTTAGGCATGTCCAGCCTTTTGACTTTATGACATGATGTCATCTACAAACTTCACACAGGGGAACCATGTAAACAGATGTTTACAAAACAATGCAAAAAAAATCTCAGCTGGGGAGAAGGCTCATTTGGTAAAGTGCGTGCTATGTAAGCATGAGACCTCTGTTGATGCCCAGAAGCCATATAAAAAGCTAAGCATGATGGCGTGATCTGGTGATCACAGTGCTAAGGAGACAGATTCCTGGAGCTCACTGGCCAGCCATCCTGACAAATCAGCGAGAGGCCCCATCTTAAAACAGAAAAAAAAAAAATTGAAGAAGACACCTATTTTCAGGCTCTGGCCTTCACACACACACACACACACACACACACACACGCAAGCACACACACATACACACACACATGCATACATACACATGCACACACATATATACACACACATCACATATACATGTCCTTCTGTACCCACATGCATGCATACCATCTACCCACACATGCACATATACACACATGTTCACACATGCATGCACACACACAACCAATCTCATATTGTTTTAAATGAGTTCATAATTTTGCGGTTGCATCACTTATAGCTATTTTGGGGTGTAGGCGGCCTCCGAGTTGCACGAGAAGCTAAGGAAAGTAGGCTTTGTGGCACAGAAAACAGGGAGAAACTTTGGATCCAGGCTAAGGGCTCCATTTGAGGCTAGGTTGCTTTCTAGCTATTTGACTGGGCAAATTGGTTTGTCTCTTGTAAACCCCAAGTTTCTTCATCCAGTAAGCATCTGCATTCACGAGTGTGAACATACAAGGGCACATGTATGACTGGAGAAGAATTGAGTGGTGGGGAAAAATGCAGGAAGAAGACAAATAGGCCTCAGCTAGTGTAAAAAACTGAATAGCAAGGAGAGAACATGGCAGGTAGACTGCAAACTACCCATGTTGGGGCCCAGGCTTTAGGAATTCAGTACAAGAGTGTAATTAAAACTGAACAACTGACAGTGGGGCAAGGGGCCAAGATGGATACCTGGGTTTCCTGTATATGCAACAGAAATTGTCAGACCTAAAGGCACCTTAAGCAAAGTCCAGATTACAACTGGCCATACCTAAAGATCACAAAGCTATCAGCATAGCCTGCTTCCTAGCTATCTGACTTTTGCCATCACTTAAATACTCTGGTCCTTTGTTTCTCTTTTATAAAATGGTTCTGATTTCACTGAATTGAGGGAAGTTGAAGTAACCCTATGCTCAACATCAAATATCAGTGCAACCAACTGCGCTACAGCCTCCCTTAGACTAACTCGTAACTGTATGATATAGAGTCATGCTGCAAAATGTGGACAAGTTTGTTAAAAGCAATCAGACAGGAGGGGCTAGACTGATCCCATCAGCAGAAGGTAAGGGAGTTCCAGATGTCCCAGAGGAAATCATGGCTGTAAGAGGTCAGGCTGGAACTCCATGGCCCTGGGGACCAGGCTGAGGTTGCTAGGCATGCAATGATAAAAGCAAGAGGTGGCCTGTTGCTAGGGAAGGAGGGAGGGGGTAGGGGAGCCACTGACACCCTCTGAGCCAGGGACATCCCCATGGCAACAGAAGCCACTGGTGTCTGGAGAAGTGGGAGGAGGAGCAATGGCTGGCTTTGTTCCCAGAGGAGGCCTCCCACTCTGGGCCTCAGTGTCCCTATCTGTCCCACTGAAATTTTGGTTTAGGTATTTTGAAGATTCTTCCTTGTTTTGACCTCCTAGGATGACTAAAACCTTACAATCCTTCCTTGGCTCCCCCATTCACATATCTGAGATACTGTAACCATTCCCCAGAGCCGCCCCAGCTATGTCCAGGCCTCCCCTCCCATATGCTTCCTGTTCAGCTCTGCCTGGCTACCCACCCTGCCCAACTACTGCTTCCTGTGCTTGCAGCCTTTTTCACTTACTGCCTGTAACATGCTCTCTGTCTGGGAAGGGGAAGCAATTCCCATCCTGTACAGTGTGGGAAGCCTGCCCCCCATCCACCCGGACTGCTTCCTCCATCCTAAGCTTCACGGATGTCAAAGGTCTGATAACCCCCCCATTTGTGATCACTGGTGCAATTTATTGAGCTATTTCTAAGAGCTGGGCTCTCCACATGATATTTGGCAGGTACATTTATGGTGACATATTGTGATTCCCCACTTTACATAAGACTGTTGGGTAAGCTCCTGGGACTTGTCTAAGGTCTTTCTGATGCCCTGTGGTGGTCCAGGTTTAGAACTTGTCTCTGTATCATTCCTTCTGCCCTAGCCTCGGGTGCAGGTGCGATTTTTCCTCTTGAGCAGCAGCAGCCCTACCAAACGATGGCTGGATACTTTATACGTAGTCTCTAGTTTGTCTTCACTATATTCTTAAAGCCTATATATATACGTGTTATTTTACAAACCAAGATTCTAAGGCTTAGAAAGCTAAGTTAATTTGCCCTGCGGTAAAAATTAAGGTGAGAATCTAGATCATCAGATTGGTAATTACCACAGTGTTGTGAATTTAGCCTGATTACTTTCCTGAAGCATGGAAAAATTCATTTCCTGGGTTGGACAATCTGTTTTTGATGAGGGGTGACAAAGAAAGAGGTAATTGGGGGACCCCTGCCTACAGGGAGCACTAAGTCTAGGGTTGCTACGGGCAAAGATGAGTTAGTTTTAGAATGTGACAAGGTAGATGGCCAGTGTGTAAGAACAAGAGTCTGGAGGGATTGATCTGGCTTCTGATAACAAGACAGAAGGAAGGACGGAGGGGGACTGGGTAATTTTCCCAAAGGAGGAACTTTTCTGGAAGCTCCAGAGAGATGAGTTAGGGCAAATGGTTCCTCTTCTCCCCTTCCTCTCTGGGTTCTCCTGCCTCTGCTTGGCCCAGCCCCCGGAAGTGGGTGACCCCTAAGCTGGCTGAGTGCCTGGTTAGCACCAAAATAAACTTGCCTTCCCTCTCTTTCCCTCCCCTTGCCTCTGTCCCCTCTGTCCTGGCTTTAATTAGCAGCCCTAGGGATGAGTCACTTGGCAGCTGGGGAGGGAGGCTATGCAGAGCCCAGTTAAGCTTCGACTCTTGCCCTGAGCCTTACAGGCAGCACCACAGTGTTCATATGTGTGGGTGTGTATTACTGCATGTCAGGGAGGCTCTGCGTCATTGCTGCTGAGAAAAGTGCAGGGGCAACTTTGCATGCTGCCTCAAGGCCATGCATGTCAGGGTGTCTGCACATAAGCAAATCTGGTGGTTGCTGCATTTGTCTCTGTGTGTCACTGAGTGTCTCTCTGTGTGAACGTCTGGCTGTAATAGCAAGTGTCAGGAAATGAGAGAGGGAGCATTTGGGCTAACAAAGACAAATGCCATAATAATTGCAGTCACTTCTCCTGATGTTTCCCGTATACCAGCCCCGTGCTTGCATTCCCAAATTTCACTTGTTATAGTTTGGGTACATCTTGTTGCAGGGAACAGAAATTTAGCCAAGCTAGCTCAAGAATAGAGAGGGGAGGACTAGACTGAGGCTACACCTCACAAAATTAAGAACAATAAATTAATGATAGCCATGCATTTTCACCACCAAAATCAAGACCCGAAGTCAACGAACAAGATTGCTCTTTGACTCTGTGAATCTCTTGGGCCTATGTCTTGGTTTTATCCCTCATAGCTTGCTTGACCCCTCCCCCCTCTTTGCAAATTCTTCTCTGTGGCTTTTTCTGCTGCTGTGGTATACTAGCATGGTCACAACCTAGAAGCTATGTGACTTAAGGTCCCTGTCATTTAACTGCAAAGATCCTGTCCAGCCTCTGGTAATACAAGACATCGAGGTGGATTTCTGTTCTCTTGAAAATGGATGAGGGTAGAGAGATAAAATACTTAGAACCTGGTATTTCTTTTGCACTGAGCAAGGTTTTTACATGCACAAAAGCGAGCATAGGAGTTGGGTGTCGTGCGTGGCACATGCCTTTAATTCCAGCACTTGGGTAGCAGACACAGGAGTTTGAGGCCAGCCAGGTCTTCAGGGTGAGGTCCATGACAGCCAGGGCTAAACAAAGAAACTCTGTCTCAGAAAACAAACGAACAAAAATTTGAGGTCAGATGTTAAGATTGCCCATCCACTGAGTTTTTGGTCTCTACTTAATTCCAGGTGACCTTTCTTCTCTGTTTTCAAGTTCCATGTTCATATATCAAAACACTATTATATATAAAACAAATTCTTCACTTTTTCTTATGATATTTGTATTGAACCCAGAACCTCATGCATGCTAGACATATGCTCTATTCCTAAGGTACCCTGCTTATTTATTTATTTTAAGTCAAAATGCCTTTTAAACTTTTTTGGGGTGGAGGCAGGGGAGGATGGAGCCCCACTATGTATCCCTGGCTAACCTGGAACTCTCTATGTAGACACATCTGGCCTTGAACTCCCATTGAGAGCATTCCTGAGTGCTGGAATTAAGGGGATGTGCCACCATGTCCAGTCCAAAAATACCTTTCAAGTGCATAGTACAAATGATCATTGCTACCAGTTTGTGGCAGTCTTCATAGCCTCAGAACAACTGGCATAATGGTCCTGATGGTGTAGCTGCTACCAAATTCATGGTCACTTTAGATATTTTTCTGTTTTGTTAGTTCAGTGACTACATTTATAGTTATTTGTAGTATATAATTACAGACACACATTATCAATATTAGCAACATGACGCTTGAGCTTACTTCTCCATTAATACAAACCCTGCAGTTTCTACATTAATTACAGAGGGAATTAATGACCCCTTAGACAAGTTTTCACCTATTAGTAAAGAGTTAGGAACCAGCTGTGCCAGTAATGACTGGTCTCCAGATGTGAGGGCAATGCCCATAGCTCTGAAGTTGACCCTGACCTAGCATCCTCTAGCTAAAACTAAAGTCTTCTTAACACCTCATCTGGGGCCTTCTGGTTCTGGTCCAGCAAGAGATGCTGATATTATTTTTAATAAATATGTAGTATTACTGTTAAGTCTACGTGACAGAGATTATTCCAGGCTCGGGCAGAGTCTCTTTTCTTTTCTCCTCTTCTTACTTTGTTTTTATTATTCCAAATACTAATTATTGCTTTTAGCTCTGAAAATATCTATTGAATTTTAGGTAGTGTTAGAGACTACTTGACACACATTATCTTTAGTCTTCATGACCATTCTGCCAATTAGAGGCGATTTAAGGGTGGGCAAACATATCTAGAGGAAGTGAAGTGACTCGCCAATTCATGCATTTTGTCCTTCATTCAAAGATGATTTATTGAGTAGCTACCAATACCAGTTGATTCAATATGGCAAATAAGATGGTGCACAGTAAAGTGATGGACCCTGCGCTGGACTCCCCTGTCTGGTTAGGAAACAGAAAATATCCACAATTATAAGAATGCCTTAGTGTCTTAGTATCAGGGACAATTCCCAAGCTGATGGTCCAAACTGAGACTTAGAGGATGAGTAGAAGTGATCTAAGGGAGGATGATGTGGTGTGAGATGAAATGGACAGTATTATATGCTGGAAGTGTGGGAGGCGTGGTTGGCACCTGGATTTGTGCGGAACTAAAGCTTCGTCTGCAGTGGGAGTGGGTTGTTAAGAGAAGAATCTGGAAATTAGAAGAGTGTACTTTAGGAGGCTGGAACTGGGGCCCCCGTCAGTTGTACCACTGCTAGGGAGCTACAGGGCTCAGCTGAGGAGTTTCCATGCTTCCTGGGCTCCTTGAAATGTGTACAGGACCAGGCAACCTCCTAGGTGGGTCTGTATGTTAGCCTCACTATATTATAGTGGCTTCAGTGCCCTCTAGTGTCCACTGGCCTATCTTGCAGCTGTGCTGTGTATATCGTCTCCCACCAACATTTATAACCAGCTGGGCCTGTGCTAGGTGCTGGGGACATTGGGATCAGTGAGACACCTGTTCCTACAGATTTCCAAATTAAGTAGATGAAACTGTGAACAGTGTTGAGAGAAGGTGGCTGAGAGACGAGCAGGGTGGAAGGGGACTAGGGAGGTGATTCACCCTGCCTAGATGGGATCAGGGCAGGTTCCCAGAAGACACAGCTTCTAGCTGATTTTTGAAGACTATTCAGGTGGGGAGGTGGCTCTGGGAGGCCAGGGGGAGAGCACAAGTTAAGATGAGGCATGGAATATGAATCAGAAGATGGCCTGGTCGGCCATCAGTGGAAAGAGAGGCCCATTGGTCGTGCAAACTTTATATGCCTCAGTACAGGGGAATGCCAGGGCCAAGTGGGAGTGGGTGGGTGGGGGAGCGTGTGGGGGACTTTTGGGATAGCATTGGAAATGTAAAAGAAATAAATACCCGGGCTGGTGAGATGGCTCAGTGGGTTAGAGCACCCGACTGCTCTTCCGAAGGTCCAGAGTTCAAATCCCAGCAACCACATGGTGGCTCACAACCATCCGTAACAAGATCTGACCCCCTCTTCTGGAGTGTCTGAAGACAGCTTCAATGTACTTACATATAATAAATAAATAAATAAATCTTTAAAAAAAAAAAGAAATAAATACCCAATAAAAAATTAAAAAAAAAAAGATGAGGCATGGAGCCGCTGAGTATGCCTGGGAATTAGAAGTCATTCTGTCTGGGTGAGGTGCAGGTTGGGGGGGGGGATGTGGTACATTTCTGTAACCATAATACTGATAAGATGCAGGCAGAAGGAGCTCAAGTGTAAGGCCAGCCTGGACTCTGAGGTAAAACCCTATCTCAAAACAAAACAAAATGGAGGGAGACCAAGATTAGCTGAAGGTGGAAGATGGGAGCTAGGTCACCTAAGGATCTATGATACCTGCTTATTTACTGGGTATTTAAAGCATGGAATCTAATTGCAAGCTTCTCTACCCTTTGGAATCACACATCCATCTAGGTATCGGATGGAATCTAGAAAATATATTTCTCTGAGAATACTTTCCATACAACTCCAGGGGCTTTACAGGTACTCCCTTCCCTGCCTAGCAATGAACCATAGACTTCCAAACTTACCCTAGTTTAAGTAAGGAAAGCCTATGATGGCCTCCAAGGATTTGCAATATTGAACCCCTCCTGCACCTCCAGCCTCATGTGTGTTCTGCAATGTTACCTCTGCCACATTGGCCTCTTTGAAGTTCCTGGAAGCAGTAGCTCAGGTCTTTTCTTCTGCATAGAATTCTTTCTCCTTCCTGTCTCCATGTGAACATAATATCTGTCTCCGCTCAGACATACACTTCCTGAAGACAGGACATTATCTCCCTTTAGAAGCCAGCACTGTGCCTAGTCCACAGTACCTGCCAGATGAAGGACTTACTAGTACCCTGTGGCTGGAAGAAAGTTCCTCACTCTGAATTCATTCAGCTCCTTGTGAGTCATTATATAAGTTTATGTAACATGCTTAGATATGCCTGAATCATACAAAGGCAGTTCATTAATAGGTATTTTCCTAGAATTCTTCCCCATGCCTGAAGCAAATGGGCTTCTCAAAAGTACCCCCTCTATCCACTGGGAGCTGTTGCTCAAACGATACTCTTCCATTATCATGAGCATACTTGAGCCTATGGAACCTTGACAAGAACCTATGAGGTAAGCCAGGTGTGGTGGCACTCAACAAGCTGAAACAGCAGGACTGCTGTGAGTCTGAGGTCAGTCTGGGTGACATAACCAGTAGCAGGACAGCCCAAGGCTATGTAGCCCCCATCTCAAAAAATGACAAATGAAAAAACAGCGTTGTGGGGTAACGGAGCATGGTGGGATGGCACATACCTGAGAGACTGAAGCAGGAGAATTATGAATTTGAGGCAAGCCAGGCTACAGAGCAAGATTTTTTTCAAACAAACCCAAACCAACCTCTGGAGTGGGGGATGTCAGTGATCTTTAGGTAACCAAAGTGAGTCTCAGGGGGAGAAACCCAGACGAATGATTACATTGAACCTACTGGGCTCCACAGTGAGGAGGTTTTGAACTCCTCAGAGAGTAAAGGAGACTTGCTCAACGTTGTATATCAGCAGCCTTACAGTCAGGCGTACAATTTCTGTCCTCAACCGCTGCCAGGTTAAGAGGAAGGTCTGGGCCAGAGGTGACACAGCTGCAGGAGCTGGGAGAGTTGAGATTGAGGTAACTGAGCATGGTAGGCAATCTGCAATCTCAGGAGAGGGTGAAACAGATTTGTGAATCTGAGGCAAGCCTGGGCTACAGAGCAAGACTCTTTCCAAACAAACCCAATTGAACCTATGGAGTAGGGGATTGTCATTTCTCTTCTATAGGTAACCAAACTGAGTGATCTATAGAATAGAGGAGACGGCAGAGGTCCCGCAGATACCAGACCTGTAGTGGTTTGGAGGGCCTCTCTCTTCCTAGCTGCCTTGGCTTTCTTCAGATGAGCCAGTTGTCCTGGTAGGGAGACAGGAAGGCTGGCCTGTGGCCTGTCATCTCCTATTTCTTCTGAATCACTGACCACCCTGGCCCTTCCCAGGAGCCTTCTGCTCAGAACAGTCAGGAGCCTGGCCTCTGGGGCCATGAAAGACTGGAATGCTCAAAGCTGGACCCATGCTCCTTTTTTTAAGGAATGTTCCCATCCTTCAGACCCTCAAAATTCTGTTTTCTCTGATGCTACCCATATAGACAGTAGAGATTGCCAAGTGGGTAGACGGTGCCGTGATATATCAACATTGCTGAGATTTTTTGCTTCTGTCCAGGCTTCGGTTGTTGCACCTGTAGAACCAGGATGGACAGTCTTCCTGGACGAACAACCTCTTGATTGTAAATGGCGTGTGCTTTTCAGTTGTTTTGTTTTTGCCAGTGTAGAAAATAACAGAGAAGTGAATGACAGCTTATTATAGTCATAAAGAATAGTGTTCCTGGCCACGCCCTCATATCAGAAACTGATTTGGATTTTATTTGATGTGGACTATTCTAGGACAGTCTATATGTGTCTGTAAATGTGCTAAAATGAAGATGCTTGTGAAAAGCTTCTGCTTAAAGATTTCTGTATGTACAAAATAGTAATAAAGCTAAGGGTGCAGATTTCAGATTTTGGAATAGCCAAATTAAGCCCCAATCTTGGGCCACTACTACTACTAAGCTTTTGTATCTCAGTTGTCTATAGAGGGTATTCAAATAGGCTCTGTGACACAAACTTTTCAGGATGAGACAAGTTGTTTGTGGAGATTGCAGGAGAGATGCACATCTCTAAACTGCTTCCTCTTGTTAGGAATTCCCAGCCCTTAGAGAGCAAGGAAGGAACAAAGTTTCCAATTGCATCCTGGCCTGCAGCCCAGCTGGCCTGGCCCCTCCTCCTTGGCTCCTCCTTCTAGGGAAGGGCTGAAAAAGAAGGGGTGGGAGTAGTGACCGGGTAGCATTGGCAGGGGATAGGGAGGGGGACTGCCCCTGGGACAGGTCCAGACTCATGGAACCCCCCTGGAGGAGCAGCAGGTAGGAACCTGGGCCACTTAGCCTGATCCCCGTCTTCCTGCTCAGACCTAGACTCACTGCCCGGGCTGCTGATTCAGCTGCCTTCTAGCTTCCTGGTTTCTGGCTCCCTTTCTGTACTCTTGAAGGCCTTTGGTTTAGGAGAGGGACCAACTTGAGTGGGTGAATTCCTGGGCATCTGAAAGCTAGCTCTATAAGAACCTAGGAGCCTAAAAGCAGCATGGTCCGTGGCCTGTGAAAGGTGACCTTCGTGACTGCCCTGGCGTTATCCTAGCACACGGGCAGCCTGCATGCTCCAGCCACTGACATTCTGATGCCAGCATTCCAGCAACCTGAGGGTGCCTGAGGCTCAGATGCAGTGAAACATTGAATCAGGGACCAGGAGTGACTGGCGCATAGAAGGTACTTGAGAAACAGCCACTCTGATGACAAGAGCTATTTGGAGTTTCAGATATGAATTCTTGTGTTCAAAGTTTCTCTGTAAAAAATTGGGTATCTTCTGACTTGTAATGAATGCATTAGAGAGTGGGCAGCTGGCCTGAACTACAGCCCCATTTCTGACTTTTGCTTGGACTCTTGAATGGCCAATACTGACCATCTACCTTTAGGGGCTTATGCAGACAGGGGCTGGCTGACCTGGAGGTTCCACTTTCAGCTCGTCCTGGCTGTGGCCACCTGCGTTGGATAGGGCAGGGAGAAGGCCTTTAGCCCCCCCTATTTACTGTCCCTCCTCTTCCCTCTTTCCATTTTCTGGACTTTAATCACATCAAGCAGGTGCCAGAGGGGCCTTTAGACCGTGCACTAGGGGTGGGGGTGGGGTGCAGCAGAGGGGTGGAGTGTGGGCCCAGCCTTGGGATGTGTGGGGGACAGTAAAGGCCTTGGAAGCAAAAGATTCCTCCTTGGAACCACCCTGTCCTCTACCTTGCCTGCCCTTCCACCTCTAGCTCTGAGTCCTATCCTGTCACCAAGACCACTGAGATCCTGTCAGTCTTCTCTGCCCTGAGCCCCCTCTGCTCTGATATTCTCTGGCTCTCCCTGTCTTCTCTCTGTGTCTTTTGTCTGGCCCTTTCTCTGTCTCCCTCTTCCTCTTTCTCCTTTTCTGTCTCTTTCGGTTTCTCTCTGTCTTTTCCTCTGCTCCCTCAGTGCCCCACCCCACCGTAACTTGCCCCAGGCCCCTCTTCCCTCCTCCCCTACCTTCATATGAGAGGTTTTCTCTAAGGGGAACCCTTGCATCCACCCACACATCTTTTTCCTTCTCTTTCATACCTCTTCTGCTTCCTTCCTACCTTCCCCTGTGGTGTCTGGTGTGAGGAGGGTTCCTTTTTCCCTTCCCTGCTGTGGTGTCCCAGCGTCTCTCAGTGACCCAGGTCCCCATGGAGTCACCTGGAACACAGGAGGCCCAAGCCTGGCTTTCGTCTCTACTGCCCCCTGTTGTCATTGTGTTCTGTTTGTGGTTGAGTGCTGTCCTCTCTTTCTTGACTTTGTGGTTTTTTCTTTTTCCTTCCTTCCTTCCTTCCTTCCTTCCTTCCTTCCTTCCTTCCTTCCTTCCTTCCTTCCCTTTCTCCTTCCCTCTCTTCTTCCCTCCTTTCCTTCCCCCTCCTCCTCTCTCCTACCATGCCTCCTTCACTCCTTTTCTCCTTCCCTTCCTTTCCTCTTCCTCCCTCCTTCCTTCCTCCCTCTACTCTTCCCTCTCACCTTCCTTTCCTGTCTTCCCCTCTCCCATCATATCTTCCTTCCTTTCCTTCCTCCCACCCCTCCTCCCTTTCCTCTCCTCTTCCTCTCCTGTGAGCTTTCCCTTTCCCCACCCCCACCCACTCTTACTCCTTTGTCCCCACCACCCACCCTGCCTCTCCCCTCCTTCCCTGTCTCTTTCTCTGTCTCTTTTTCCCTGTCTCTTGCTGTCTCTCAGGTCCACAGCGTCTCATACTCTACACCAGTATTGCTGTCCTACTCAGGTCCTTGACTCCATGAAGCTTACCCCCTCAGGCAGGCTGGCAGAGAGCAGGTAAGAGCTAGACCTATCCTCCCCCGGTCCTTTCCCCCTTCCAAACCAATATGCACCATCATTGCCAGACACCCCCCAACCCCTGCCCTGTGTCCCCTAGTCCCCCGTGTGACTGTGGAGTGGTTTTTTGAATGTGTCTCTGGAGACTAAAGAGGACCTTTGGAATCTATTTGTATGTTATTCTTTTTTTTAAAGAAATCCATCCTAAGAGGCCTGCCTCCATAGCTGGGAGTGGTTACTTTTGGAATATGTGGCATCTGAAGGATGCTCTGAAGTAGGAATAGGAGACTGCCATTTGGGTAGACTGGAAGGATTTTTAGGCAGAGAGAAGAATCTGCCTACATTGTTTTCCCGTTAATCAGAAATCTTATTCTATATTTCTGATTAGAATTCAACAAGAGGAAGTTTTAACAGTGATATCAAAAAAGGGAGGTCCAGCAGTGTGGTGTCTTACACCTTGGTCCCAGTACTCAGGAGGCAGAGGCAGGCAGATCTCTGTGAGTTCAAAGCCAGTCTGGTTTGCACAGTGAGTTCAAGGCTAGCTGGAACTACACAATGAGATCCCACCTCAATAAATGAACAAAACAAAATATCTTGCATTTAAAAGGAAGTAAGAATGGATAGACTATTTAGGATAAATTAAATTATGAGACCGTTACATTTCACAGCCCATGAGCTATTTCCATAGAGGCCTAGAAGAAAATCTGTAGTCTCCAGTGCTTTATTTTCTGTGGTGCTGGGAATGGATCTTAAGGCCTCCCAAGTGCTAAGCAAATACGCGATAGTAATACTATAATACTATAGTCCCAGCTGTTCTGGGGCTGTTATTAGGGATAAGACGCAACTAGTTACTCCCCTTAAGAAGCTAGAAAAAGAACAACAAAAGGAAAACAGAATACACTAATTATTGTAGATGAAGCCAGAAATCAGTGGAACAAAAAACAAAAGTTTTGATCCTCTGGCAGATCAGAAAAGCAAAAATTAGTGGCTGGTGAGATGGCTCAGTGGGTAAGAGCACCCGACTGCTCTTCCAAAGGTCTGGAGTTCAAATCCCAGCAACCACATGGTGGCTCACAACCATCCATAACGAGATCTGACTCCCTCTTCTGGAGTGTCTGAAGACAGCTACACTGTGCTTACATATAATAAAGAAGTCTTTTTTTTTTTTAAAAAGCAAAAATTGTAAATGAAATACGATTTTTTAAAAGAGGAATTACTATAGATTTTGAAGAGAATTTTTAAAAGTTATAAGAAATGCTGTGTGTATGTGTGTGTGTGTGTATTTATACCAAGAAACACAAAAATGCAATTTAATTGGGTGATTTTCTAGGAACACGTAAATTACTGCAATTACCTACAAAAGGACAAAAAAACTTGATTAGGATGGAAAAGTAAGGAATACATTGAAAAAACTGGTCATCTTTTCTCTTGAGAAAAAATGCCATGTCCAGTTGTTTTTCTGGAGGTCCTGAAAGTCCTAGCAATTCTTGCAAGGTTGGGTAATAGGACCATCTTCCTGTGCTGTAAGGCTAGGTAGGTAACTAGCTGTTCAGTGACATACCTACAGTCCCCTGGCCTTTCAAGTGGCCGAGACAAGAATGCTGCACTTAGGGTAGGTGTTTGATGTTAGCCTGGGGAATGGAGAGAGACCCTTTCTCAAAAACAAAGCAGAACAGAGCTGGAGATACAGTTAAATGGAAGAACACAAAGCTCTTGGTTTTTAATCCCCCTGCTCTCAAAAACAAAACGAAACACAACAAAAAATTATCTATCAGTGAGGGATTATTTGTTTGTTAGTCTGTTTGTTATCTATCAGAACTAGGAATTCGGTGCAGAGATTTTGTGCATGTTAAACTGAGCTATGTCTGGCATTTCAGGCATGTGCTCCTGGTGTAATACATATTTTAATAGAATATTAAATAGAATCCAGTAGAATATTAAAAGTATATCTTTCTTGGCTTGGTGGCATAGGTTTGTAATTCCAGCACTTGGAATAAAAGATAGAGGCTCGAAGATGAAGGATTCAAGGTTAGAGTTGGCTACAGAAGCAAGTTTGAACCAAATCTAGACTGCCTCAGACAGACAGATGAAATATCTTAACAAATAAAGGCTCCCCAGGAGTGCAGGGATTGTCAACATTAAGAAGCCTCGGGTCTAGAGAGATGACCCAGTGCTTAACAATATTTGCTCTTCCTAAGAACCTGGGTTAGATTCCCCATACCTACAAGGCAACTCACAAACTTCTATAATCCCACTTCCAGGGGGTGCCCTCTGCAGGCACCAGGCATGCATTCGGTTCATAGACATACAGCAAGCAAAACACCCATATACATTAAAATAATAATTATTATAATGATAAATGTTAGGAACTCTGCTATTGTAATTTATTACAATGTTTTTCTTTTATAGGAAAGATCATTTTCATGAATGCTAGAAAATGTTCTGATATATTTACAATATATTCTCTTGCTACAATGGAATAACTTGTTATGTAGCAAAAGATAGCTAGGAATTAGTGAAATTTTCCTTAAATTTGTAAAGGTTTGTTTTTATCAGAAATCAGAGCTCTTTTAGCTCCCACCTTTCTTACTCTCCTTTCTAGCCCTCCTTCTCTCTCTCCTTTCCCCTCCCTCCACATGGCCATGGCCAGCCTCTCTCTTTCTCCCTTCTCTCCTTCCCCCTGCCTTTCTACAATAAAGCTCTAAAACCATAAAAAAAAAAAGAAATCAGAGACAATCAAAAGCAACAATGAAAATCACTTAATACATTTCCATTAAATTCAAGAACAAAGTAAGAATGATTGTTATCACTATTATTTAATAATTTTTTGAAATTGTAAACTGGGATTTTAAAAATAATTTTTATTGAATTTGTTATATGATGATTTCATACATGTATATATTTCATTGTAATTATAAACAATGGTATCTAAAAAGAAATGAGTAGTGTAAATATTAGAATGGATCATAATTAGTATTATCTGAAGATAATATGATTGTCTAATCAGAGAGAATAAAATGAAAGCTTCCTTCAATAACTAAGAAATTCCAGTGTGATAGGTTCATACAGGGCAAATATGTACTCAAAACATTAGCATCTCTGAATACCAGTAGCATCCAACTAAATGACAGAATAGAAAAAGATACTTTTGCAGGGCAGTGGTGGCTCACACCTTTAATCCCAGCAGATTCAGGCAGATCTCTGTGAGTTTGAGGCCACCCTGATCTACACAGCTAGTTCCAGGACAATCAGGGCTGTTACACAGAGAAATCTTGTCTTGAAAAAAATTAAAATAAAAATTAAAAGATGCTATTTACAGTAGTAGAAACAATTTACAAAATCCCTAGAAATTTATATGAAACAGAAAATATTTTTTGTAAAGGGCTGTAAATTTTTACTGAAGCCTTGACTACATCAGGATTATCTTCTATTTGAGGATGAAAAGGTTTTCAGTGTGGTAAACAAGGATATTTTCCCCAAATTTGATCAAAATGTTCAATGCAATTGGCATGAAAATTTCAATGATATTTTCTATGGTATTGAGTAATTGCATTTTGAAGTTCCTTTGAAAAGGTATATAATTAAGAAATTTTTGAAAAAGAGGAATAATGTAGGAGATTTATCCATTAGATGGACCCAAACCTTACCATAGAAGTGCACATTAATGGACTAGAAAGATGGCTCAACAGTTAAGGGCACTGTTTGCTCTCACAGAGGGCCTGGGTTCAATTCCCAGCACCCACATGGTGACTCACAACCATTCCATAACTCCACTTCTAAGGGATCTGATGACCCTCCTCTGACCGCCACAGGCACAAGGCATACATGTGATGTGAAATACACATAAAATAACAAAATAAATACATCTAAAAAGTAAGACTACAGTAATTACAAATATTGTATCCTACCAGAAATTGAGGAATATATAAATGGAATGGAGTGGGAGTTTAGATGAAAGCCCATATGTTGAAATAGGAAGTTCATATATGTGATAAAGAAGATATTTCAGACTAGTGACATGTATGAAGACATGGTTGTAGAATTACAAGAAAGAAGTCTGGAATGTTTTAATTATATTCAGATAGTCTTGCAATGTGAGGCTTTAAGACCCTAAGTAGTATGCATAACTTTAGTCCCAGCACTCAGGAGGCATAGGCAGATGGATATCTGTCAGTTCAAAGGCAGCCTAGTCTACAGAGTGAGTATGTAGGACAACCAAAGCTACATATTGAGACCCTGTCTTGAAAAGACACCAGCAACAACAATGAAAATAAAACCTATTATTGGGACATGACAGCATTCCCAGATACTCAGGAAGGTGAAGCAGAAGGATTTCGTGAGGTCAGGAGTTCAAGGCTAACAGGGGCAACGTAGTGAGATCCCAGATCTCTTCTTAAAAACAAAACAAAATAGGAGCCATAAAATAGAGTAATATTTTTCTGCATTAACATGTAAAACTTCTTCTGTGTGGAGAAAGATAATGTATACAAGTTAAGACATAAATTAACAAGGCACTAGAAAGTATCCTTACTACATAGACATCAGGTAAGATGTTGCTATCTCTGTCTAAATCTATATAGTTAGTCTCCTGGAAGTCAGTAAGAAAAAGATACCCAACCCATTGAAAATGGAAAATTAGGGTGGGCATGGTAGCTTTCAACTATAATCCTACCATTCAGGAAGCTGAGACAAAAGGAACTGTGTGTTCAAGACCAGCCTGTGCTAGAGAGTTCCAGGACTGCCTGTACTATATACAGAGTGAGATCTTGTTTCAAATAAAGTAAAATAAAATGTTGAAATAACATGATTTGATGAGTCAACAATAAAATAGATAATTGCCTAATAAGTATGTTAACCTTATCGCTGGTTAACAAACTGAGGTGAAACCATAACAAACTGTTTTTAGGTACAAAAATTTTAAAAGATCAGAAGGATAGTGAAAAAAAAAAAACAGAGCCTCTTAGATACCTTGATTGGCGTACGGATTAATAAAGGTTTTTATTTGTTTGTCTTATGGGGACACTTTGTCCGTTTCCAGGAGAATTTCTTTCCCTTTTTGGATTTATGGGCTAGTGTCTGGCTGTCAGCACCAGCTGGTCTGAAACTCTTGATTCTCCTGCTTCAGCCTCCTGAGTGATGACATCGCAGGCTTGTGATAGTGGCTATCATGAGCATGGGAATCATGAGTGTGTGCACATTCTTCCAAGATGAAAACCATGTCTTGGAGCAACATTTTTCTGAGGATTTAGTGACAGAAAGCCTAGATAGCCAGACAGAAACCTTTCCTAAAACATCCAATTCAAATTTCAAACATGAGCTCTATTGTGAAACTATTTATTAAATACCCTTGTAGAATATCGCCCCTTTTAAAAAACTATTACTTCTCTCTCTCTCCCCCACCCCCTCATCTCTCTCTCTCTCTCTCTCCCTCTCTCTCTCTCTCTCTCTCCCTCTCTCTCTCTCTCTCTCTCTGTGTGTGTGTGTGTGTATGTGTGTGTGTATGTGTGTGTGTGTGTGTATGGGTATATGCACGGGAGTGCAAGTATCTTTGTTATTATTGTTGTTTGTTTTGTTTTAAGACAGACTCTCACTACATAGCTCTGGCTGTCTTGGAAGTCACTATGTAGACCAAGTGTTTGCAAGTGAATGCCCCCGGAGCTGGAGATCTAGGAGGTTATGCGCTTCTGGTGTGTGTGCTAAGGGTCGAATTTTAGTCTTCAGCATGCTCTTAATACATAAGCCATCCCTCCTGCCTCAAATGCTACTCTTGACCAAGTCTTCTAATTTTTTAAAATTTATGAACTGAATGTATGTGCATGGGTGTTTTATTTGCATGTGTGTCTGAGCACCACTTGAATGTTTAGTGCCCACTGAGGCCAGAAGAGGGCACCAGATGCCCTGGAACTAGAGTTAGAGATGATAAGGGTGCTGGGACTAGAACTCCAGTCCTCTGCAAGAACAGGCAGTGCTCTTAACCACTGAACAATTTCTCCAACCCTTTGACCACCTCTTAATTAAAAAGTTATATAATGTATGCCTTAAATAAAGACAGGATTTATGACTAACCTTTACCTTTACTTAGTCTATACACTTAAAGCAATGAAAATAACTTTTATCTTCACTTTAAATAAACTATACATTCTTGGGACTGGAGAGATGACTCAGTGGTTAAGTGTGCATGCTGCTCTTTTGGAATGGAGTATATCTGGCCCTGCTTTCAGGGAGTTCTAGTCTAGCAGGCAGGAAAGAGGCACAGTGTACTTTGGAATGAGACTGAATTATGCTAAGCTGGCTGCCAGAATAAAGGCATGTAACTCCATCTGGCTCCTGGGAAAGGCTTCCTATAGGTGACATTTGTAATGAGTTGAAAAAACATAATAATTCTCTTTCATCCTCCTTCATGATGATGCCTTGTCTTTTTAACTCTTCCAAGCATAATGACTTCACTGGGGAAAAGTAGTTGAGTCAGTTTATTCAAGTTCAGCCTTTTCCATTTACCTTTCTGTGACTCGGGGCAAGTCATTTAGCTTCTGGGCCTCTCTTTCCCCAGTCTAGTCATGAAGCTAATGCCTACTTGCCTCTCAAGGCTGTTTTTAGGATCGGGGATGGTATGTGTGAAACTGCAGGGTGGCTGTCAACTAAAGACTAGGAAAGACTATTCAGGTCTTGTTTTCCTACTGACAAAGTGTGCAACATTATAAATGTGTGACAACTGTTCTGAAACGAAGGCTGGCCCTGACCATAGCAGGCAGGATTTGGGGAAAGAGGAGGATACATAAGGAGAGCGTCAGGTGCCTGGCCTTGGCAGGACCTCTGTGGGAATTAGAATAAGAGGTGTCTTGAAAAATAGAACCCACGACCAGAACTCTGGTCCTAGTTCTTGGTGCTCTTCTTTTGATGATACTCGCTTGTAATTAATTGTACAATCCAGAGCAGTAGGGTACGGTATACCACTATTTGCTGTGGTATCCATGGCAATCTCTGTCCAAACTCTGTCTCTTGAACAACTTCACATATCTCTTAATCTATTGTCTTCTTTGTTGAAAAGAACAGAATACTATGAACAACATCATGAATTTTAGTGACTGAGGAATAGATGACCTCATTCAAATGAGTGCATTCAGAATTCATATCACTGAGTACCTGGAACATAATGGGTACTCAGAGTTGTGGTCATTGGTACTTATTTCAGTAGACACTTGGGAGTATTGCCTATGGAAGGTAATGGTTGTTGTCTTCCCTGAATCCACAGTTAGTTGAGGGAAGATTGTGAAGGCCTGTGACAGAAAAGAAAACAAGATGTAGAGGGTAGGGAAGCTCAAAAGAAGGAATCCATCCCTGTGTCTAGGGCTGGCACAGATAAATTCACCCTGCATTCTGGGTCTTAAAGGATAAGTAAGAATTAGCCAGATGGGTTAAGTACTGAAGAATATTCTAGACAGAAGAAATAGCATATGCAAAAGAACTGGATGTTTTTAGATAGAGCAAGAGAGTAGACTGTATGGCTCCCAGATAGGCTTCATGAGGCCCACGAACCTCCTGAAATTGGATCAAAATGCTACACGTCTATAACTATATGCACATAATTTTATGGGGAAGACAGCTTGTGGCTTTCATTGAATGTATAAAGGAATTTGTATCCCCTCAAAAAGGCTGAGAGCCAAAATTGTTTGGTAACAAACTATCACATGAAAGAATCTGAAATGAGAGTATAACTTGATAAAAATTTGTGTTTTAGAACTGTCCTATCATCGTTTCTTGGCCTTTTGGCTAAGATCAAGTGTAGAACTGTTCTACCACCAGTCCATATAATAAATGAATTGTGGCAAGGTGGCACACACCTGTAATCTTAGCACTTGGGAGGTGGATGCAGGAGGATCAGGAAGCCATCTTTGACTATATGGAGAGTTAAAGTTCAGCCAGAGATACAGAAAGCCTTGTCTACAAAAAGTGGATTGTGTACACAGAGGCCAGTGTGAGGTTTGACTTTGGATTGTCATAGAAAACATAGCATCAAGTAGTTAGTACATTGCATAACTCTGGTGGGCACCATTCATTTAGAGGCATTTTAACTTCAAAGTTTGGAATCCAATTCCTTTGAGAGTTGTTAATAAGCTTCAATCCAACTGTTTGGTGGTAAAACTATTATAGATAGCAAAGGTGAGGGGCAGGAGGACAGAAATGAGTAGACATTAACAGGATGACAGAGAGCAGGTAATAGATTAGCCCAGGATAAAAGTACAAGAAGCAAGAACCTCCATTGATGCTCACTCACCCACTATCCAAAGTCCTTGGTCTCATACCTAATTACTAACTTCCACCGTAGTCCTTGTTCTTAGAGACCCCAAGTAACACCAGAGACACTTATTTTCCTCTGGATTAGAGAACAGGGAGATGGAGAGAGGGAGATATTGCTTCTTAGTTGTGAGTCACACAAAGTTTTCCAAAGAAAGTAACATCTAAGCTAGTTACTTAAGATCCATAATGATGCCAAGAGCTAAAGATAGCTTGTTAGTGGTGGTGCACAAGTTTAATTCCAGCACTAGGGAGGCAGAGGCAGGCAAATCTCTGTGAGTTCTAGGCCAGCCTGGCTTACAAAGCGAGTTCCAGGACAGCCAGGGCTACACAGAGTAACCCTGTCTCAAAAAAGAGAGGATAAAGATAGAAGATGGAGGATGCTCTGAGAGTCTACACAGAGTTTGGAGATAAGAAAGAACAAATAAAAATGTTAGTGGAGCAGAGTCAGTTGTCTGGGGGAGTATAGGGTTGTTATTTTTTTCAAGGGGGTAGACAGCTGGGGAGATTTGATCAGTTCTTGAATAGGAAAGTGTCATTATCAAATTAACATTTTAGAGGGAAGGGAGATTTGGGAAGAGGCTAATGCAGTCATCCAAGAAAAGAGAAACTAAGAAAGTAACAGTGAGCATAGAGAAGAGGAGATTGACTGAGAAGTGATTGGCAGAACAAAGTACCAGAGTCAGAGATTTGGGGAGTGAAGACAGATGGAGGAGGAGGTGGACATGATTGAGAATGGAGTTCACAGTAAGAGTCTTCAGGCTTAGCAATGGATTCACTTATTGAATGAATAATTACTAAAGCACTATTCTAGGCATGAGCAATGGAGCACTGAGCAGGACAGATGCCTGCCCTGGTGGATATGACAAATAACAAATGACAGGATGTGTGTGGCGAAGGGGTAGAGGATGTTGGTGTACCTTTTAAGGAGTTAACTCTTTAATGATGCATTGTTGATCAGAGGCTTGACGGAAGTCAGGCAGCAAAGCTATACACAAATTTAAGTGATATTTCAGATGGCGTGTGTGTTTGAAGAACAGTAGAAAGAATGATGTGATTTGAGAAAGGTTGAATGAGGAGCAAAAGGACTAGAAGATAATGTGCCAGCAGCGAAGAACAGTAGAAAGAATGATGTGATTTGAGAAAGGTTGAATGAGGAGCAAAAGGACTAGAAGATAATGTGCCAGCAGCTGATGATATACAGAATGTTAGAGCTATTTCGAAGGTAAAATGAGCAACTTCCAGTCAGTCACTCTGACTTGCTAAGGAAGCAGGAAGAATCAAGCTTGTGTGTCCAATCTCCAATGTGTAGGCCACACTTGACTAGTAGTAGCTATGAATTTAGTCTAACACAAAATGTAAAACTTGCCTAAAACACTGTTGAGACCTTTTGCGTTTTTCCCCTTGTAACATGATCACACAATTTTGAAGTATAAACTGTGGAGGTATCGTCATGTCAAAATGTCAAAAGGTTGGGCCTGACTGGCGGGGTAACTCCGAGATGTATTTTGGGCACAAGTGACTAGGTGTCAAGCAATAGTTTTCACTAAGGTGGGAGATGCGAAAGGCAAGGCTTACACTGATAAGGTTGTGGGAGAGGTTCCTCTAGCACCTGAGGGTTGGACAGGATGGACAGGATGGACAGGCTAGCCTAGACCCAGAAGAAAGATCTGTGCTAGATAGAACCATACCTGAAGTTACGAAATGGAATAACATCACTAAAGGGAAGCAACATGAAAGAGAATATGAAGGAAGAACTGGGGAAGAGGTAACAACATGAAGGGTGGGCCCAAAAAGAAGTAGAGGGCTGGGCCAGAGAAATAGCAGGAAAACCAACTGTGATGGGGCTCACCAAGGAAGGAAGTGGCCTTGTTAAGAGTATTAAATCTTGTGGCCAGGAGGAGTTAAGTCCAGGGTAGAAGTGAATATATTGCTTCAACTATGAGAAAGTCCTGGGCAACCTTTCTAAAAAACCATTTTCCATGCAGTGATGACTGCAAGAGGCAGATTGCAGTGGGTTGCAGAACTCGTAGGAGGTACTGAGATGGAGATGGCCAGTGTAGACACATTTCTCAAGAAGCTTAGCTGTGAAGAAGAAAGAGGGACAGAGGGAGATGTGGAGGCAGGTAGAGAGTTTTGATTCCCAGATGGGAAAGACTTGAGTTTCTATAAATGAGGACAGGAAGGGAAGCAACAAAGAGGGAACAGTTGAGAATGTGGGAGAAAGAAGAGATGGTTGTTGTGGCTGAGAGAGCAGGGATGGGCCCCAGAGCCCAGGTGGAAACTGGTCTTAAATAGTATAGGGCACCCCTCTTTCTCTCCAAGAGGGGAAGTAGTAGTGGTAGTGGGCATATAGGTGCATTGAGATTGGTAAAAGGAATGCTTCAAGAAGTTCAAAGAAATCAACAAAGAGCCCTGACCAAGCACATAAATGCTAGAGCCAGGTAGAAGCAAAGAATAACCTATGTCTGGGAGTCAGGGAGGATGGCTCTTGGGAAGCAGCATTTGATCAGGTGCATGAAATTCAGCATGAATAGAAACAGCAAAGGCATAGAGCAGTGAAAAGGCTAGGCATACAGATGGAATAATGAACTCATTTGTTGACAGTTCAGCATGAGTGAGTATAACAACGTGGACACCACTGGCAATGGCAGCCATAATAATGTTACCATGTGTTAAACATCAAACTATCCATGGATTTATTTAGTCCTACCATACCCTATGGGATAGATAGTTCTTCATTTTGCAGATAAGGAAAATGAGTCCCAGGCTGGTTAAGGAATGGATCCCAATCTACTGAGGTGGTAGGTGGTGGAGCTGGTACTGGAAGTCAGGCCTGTTTGAATCAATTTGTCCAGAAAAGCCAGGTGAGACCATATGATGAGGGAGCCTTCAATGGCAACTTGGAGTCTTAACTTTACCCATCAGACAATGAAGAGCCAAGATGAGTATGTGAGCACAAGAGATAGGCACTTAGAGTGAACTTTTAAGGTGGCTTAAAAAGTAAGGAGAAGGAGGTTGTCCAAGGGAGAGAGAGAACGGGGGCCTGCCCTTGGTAATAGGAAAATGCACAGTGAGACTGGACTGTCATTCTTTTCTCATGACGACCTTAAGAACTATGGCATTTTATCACATTGTAGAGACGAGGAGTGGGAAACCAAGGCTCAGGGCTTTGAGACCTGGCTTATGTGATTGTGCTGATTTAGTGTGTAGAACAGTGTGTCAGAGGGATCTCCAGGTTGGAGAAGGGTGTGTGCATGTGTGTATGTGTATTCATGCGTGTGCTTGTCTGCCAGATGGACCACAGTGCCTTCCCCTGCTTGTCATCTTTCCTCCTCATCTCTTTCTGATCCTTTTCTTTTATACTTCTTACATTTTCTTAACTGAGTCTGGGAATGGGATGTTGCCTTTTCCCTGGTTGTCCCCAGAAGACCCACCTTTTTACTTCTGAGGCATCTGATCCCCTCCCAGCCCATACACTCCTTGGTATTGTAACTCCACTCCAGTGGCTGCCAAATGCAGTCTGGCCTCTTAGAAATGAGATTTAGAAACAATTAACAAAACCACATTGTTCTTGTTTCCATTCTGATTGTTTGCTAGGAATTTGATGTCCTAGGCCTCACAACAGTCCTGGGCGTTAGAACCATAAGTCCCATTTTACAGATGAGAGGGGCATTACAATGCTCAAGGCCACATATCATGGAAACACTTATGAAGCCTGGGTCTAGGTCCAAATCTTCCTCTCTTTTCTTTTCTTCCCTCTCCTTTCCTCTCCTTTTCTTTTTTCCTTTTTTTTTCCTTTTCTTTCTTTCTTTTTTTTTTTTGTGGGTTCTAGGAGTGTAACCTAGGGCCTTTCATATGCTAGGCTCTATATTAGGCTACATCCCTAACCCATGAACTCAGGTCTTTTTACTTCTAAAGCTGTGCACTTCTCATGCTTTATTTATAAGCATCTTCTTGTTTTTGCTGACCTCGAGTCTTAATGAAATACAAATCTTTGTCCCATAAGGACAGAGTGAAAGGATGGAGTGTGAGACCTGAAGCTCTAAGAACTCTGGATTAAATATTTTATGCCCAACTTATCTAATGTATCTAAAGTTAAGCATCATTTCTAAAATGATGCTTTTGCAAAGTTGTTGTAGGGGTTACATGAGATAATGTATACTAAGTTCTAGCATAAAACAGGTTGCTATTATTTATAGGAAAATTAAGGTTGGGCAACTGTCAGAGTCAGAAATTGTGTTTCTATACTGGGAAGGTGACCCTAAGATTAAGGCTGGGTTGGGGAGGGCTATTCCTTTCTTGAAGACTGAATTGGATGTGGCCTTGGATAATGTGTCACACCATTTGGACCCCCATCCTAGTTCAACCTCCCAGTTCTGGCCCTTTCATGTATCTCCCCTTCTCTGCAAACTAATGTCTCTGCCTCTCTCTGTCACCCCTGCCTGTGGCCTCTACCCTGCCCTTCCTGGCCCCAGGGAAGAGGAGGAGGAGGAGGAAACTGAGGAAGAGGAAGAGGAAGACGCTCACCAGTTCTGCTGTCCGGCCTCCGAATGCAGTAGTCCCTCCTCTCGGTAACTGAGAGGACAAGGGCCATTTTCTATGCAGAAGCAAAAGCCTTAACCAGCCCCCACCCCTGCCTCTATGGATCCCTCATGGGACCCTGTCCCCTGCTTCAGGAACCAGATGGGCAAGCATCATGCTCTTACTTCCCCAACCTCCTTCTTGGAATTCCTCCCTACCCCTGCTGTCTCCCCTAGGCTCTAGTCCCTGAATTAAAGAGCTAGAGTCCTAGATTTTACTAATTTGTGGGAGAAGCAGAGCTTGGAGCTTGAAGCTTGCAACCTGGACCCTCTTGCCCCCGTATACCCACTTCCCAGGCACCCTGGAGCTTGTTACTACTGGAGAGGTCTCCAAATGACACCCCAAGGACCTACCTCTGTTCTCTGTGAGCACAAACAGAGATGCAGGGTGCCTAGGGCTCAGAGGACCAGACGGGAGCAGGAACCCAGCCTGCCTAGTTCCCCGTCACTCATTCCCTTGCTGTGGCCATAGCTGCCATATTTTGTCCACTGCTTGAAGGCCTCACCTCATACCCTCTCCCCAACCCCTATCACTCCCATAGCGCTCTGTAAACATGATTAGGAGGAAAAGGCCTTTCAGCATGTGTGTTGCTATGTATAAAGAAATTTCCATCAATAAAAGCTGATCTCTTCTCTCTGTCTGATGTATGTTCCACCCTACCCCATCCCCCTGTCTCCATCCCCACCAGAACTTTGCCTTCTTTCCTATCCAAAGCTGGTAAAGGGCTGGAAGACAGAGTAGGGTTTGATTTGTGGCTTGTCAATGCCTCAAAGTCATTTAAAAAATAAATGTGTGAATGTCTCCCGGCAGGAGCACACCTATTACCTTCTTTAGTGCCCTAGCCTGGGGCATTTTTGAACTAGCTAATCTTGGACATGGCCCTTGACTTCTGTAATACATAGTTTACTCACCTGGAAAATTGGTAGAGTGCTTTGACCAGGGTCACCAGAATTCTTCCAGCGCTGACATTCAGAATCTGAGATGCTACTATTTTAAAAAGCTGTAATTATGAGCTTTGAAGATACTATGATTCTGGGACAAATTTCATGCAGTTCTGTGAGTTCTCTTTGTACAGTGCTATGATACTTGGATTCCCCAATCCTATGATTTTAGATTTCATAATTCTACCACTTAAAAATCTGATGATATGATTTTAATATTCTGTGATATTAGGATTCCTTGGTTCTGGTACTGTAACTTTAGGATCTCCAAGAGGAAGCCATTTTCCCAACAAAACTGCAAACGCTTCCTTGACCTGGCTGAAAGCTAAGACTCTTTAAAGCAGCGGTCTCTCATCGGACATTTACATCATGATTCATAACAGTTGCAAAATTACGGTTCTGAAGTAGCAACAAAATAATCTTATGGTTGGGGTTCACCACAACATGAGGAGCTGTATTAAAGGGTCCCAGCATTAGAAAGGTTGAGAACCATTGCTTTTCAGGGTGCTCCTGGGAGAGAAGACAGGGCCCGTTGTGATTTTGTGCTCCTCCATCCATGATGTGTTTATGTTAGGAAATGGGAATGTGGGTGGGGAGTGGTAGGGTCCGGGGGGCTTGCTGGAGGAAGATGGATAAAAATTGGGTCTCAGATATTGGGAAAGATTTGATTAGGTGGCAAGAGGCAAGAAGACATTTCAAGGGATAGGGTCCGTAGAGGGAAAACCCCACTGGTGTGCACCAGGGTCAAGTTGGGGAATGGCGAGTAATTACTGTGCTCAAATGTCTCTCCAGGATATGTGAGTCTAGGTGACCTGCGACCAGGAGAACATCCTCTATACTTTATTTGAGTGGAGATAGAAGGAAGTGGGCAGGGGTTAACTGAATAAAGGAAGAAGGCAAGTCAAGAACACACTGTAAGAGTGCTTGACACCTGTGCAGGCAACTGAATTGGCTGGATCAGAGTGGGTTATGCTGTGGGAAGGGAGCAGACCTATATCTGTGGTGAGAAAAATATGCCTCCATGTGTCTGTGCGTCTATGGGCACATGCATGTGAGGCTAGACGGGTCTCACAGTAGTGAAAGACTGCATGAGTTGTTGCTGTATATCTAAGGAAGTGTGACTATGTGAGCCAAGGCTTGAGGAATCCTGAGAATATGAGATTTCTGTGTGAAGTCTGGCTTTCTGCACCTGAAAGCTTCTATGTGTGTGCCCAGTGAATTTAATCACAAGGATAGGAGATGGTTGGCTTTTAAACATGGGGCTCTTAGGGTAGCAGTTATCAGACAGATGGTGACACACATACAGACATGTTACCTGTAGATTTAGGGGACAGGTTAGCTGAGCAAGGTATGCTAGGCCCTGACCTGTGCATGGTAGCTCCATAAAAGTGAATCACAGCAAGCCACTACTCTTGGAAAACCGATGGGGTGGGGGTGGGGTGCTGGAGAGATGGCAGCGGTTAAGAGCACTGACTGCTCTTCCAGAGGTCCTGAGTTCAATTCTCAGCAACCACATGGTGGCTTACAATCATCTGTAATGGGATCTGATGCCCTCTTCTGGTATGTCTGAAGAGAGTTACAGTGTACTCATACAAATAAAATAAATCTTTTTTTTTTTTTTTTGTATAAAAGGAAAACAGATATGGGGATCAAGAGTGGGCAATGCATATTTCAAGAAAGACTGGTGATAAGGGCCACCATGAGACGGGTGAGCATGAGACACAGAGGAGACAGTACCTGATCCTGTTGGGTGCTGGTGGGCTGAGAGTGAGTCAGAATTCTCTTGGCTGGAGGTTCTGCCTGTTCAGGGTATACAAAATGAAGATGAGCTCATCTGGGCCAGTTAAGTCCAAGGGTAAAAAGGAGAAAAGACATTTTGGACAAGAAAATTAAAGCAAGTCTTTGAATGCAAAAAGGTGATGGATACGTTTGCTATATGGGAATTGCAAGTAGCCTATTGTTGTTCCCTGTTTGGAACATATTGAGCAGAGCGAGAGACAATAGGAAGTGGTGGGCGTGGCATGGGTATTTGTAGCTCAAAGTGCAACTTTTGTCTAGGAGATAGGGAAGTTTTTGAGAGAAAGATCCTTTTGATGCCTGAGCTCCACTTGCGTCTATGGGATTGGATGGTTCTTAATACTTGTTTGCAAAGTTCACTCCAACTCTGTGGACTGAACAAATCCATGAATCATTGTTCTTAAATGCAGGAGCTTTTTCCATCTAACTTCAGCTTTCCTGATTCCTCACTTACTGCTCCACGAATATTTACCTCAGGGTCTAGTCCGCTGTTAGTCCGTTGTGTGCCACTGTGGGAAGAAATGGAGAGATGGTTAGTCAAGGACTCCACCTCGGGAGGGGACAGGAAGAGCAGGAACTTTTCTATGCAGACTCATTGTTTCATGTGTGTGGAAATGGGGATCAAACCCCAAACTGGAGATGCTAGGCAAATGCTCTGCCATACTACCAGCCTTGTATGCTCAGATATGTTTTCTTTTCAGTCTTGGCTCCCCTACTACTTAGTTTTGAGACCTTTTGCAACTGAGTTCATCTCCCCACCTACGTTGTATCTCTTTCAGTGAGAAAAGCGGGACTTTGCCCAGTTGCTAGGCCTGGTGAAAAGAGTAAATTAAAACTAGTATTTTTTTCTAGGGTTGCAAATGAGCAGATCCAGGATTCCAACCCAGGCTTTGGGCTCCCAGAATCTGCTTTCCCACTGTTTACCTGGTTAGCCCTCAGTTGTTAGCTAATCCAGGCTGGATTTGGGATTGGACTTTATGTGACACTGGATTGGATAGCAAAAGGCCCTGCTCCTGTCGTCACTCTCTCTGTCAGCTCCAGTTTTCTTGCCTAGCCTTTTACTTCTAGAACTTAAAACCCTTGGTTCCCATCTACACACCCTGACCCCCTTGTTTTCTTGTATCGCACTTCTAGTCCCTTCCCTTTCCAACCTAAGTTGTCATGGGGATAGTTTTCAGCAACCTTGCTTTCCTCTTGCCCTCATCTTATGGTATCCATAGCAACAGTCTCCATTCATTTCCATGGCAACTGCATTCTGATTCCCATTCCCAGGCTGAATTCTTGGCTCTGGGCAGTACCAATAAAAAGAAGGAGGGAGAAAAGACCTACACACACACACTAAACAGGAGTAGCATCTGGGAAGGGTCTATGCCCCACCCTCTGTCATGGGCAGACTAACCTCAAGTGTCTAGAAGGCAGCCTAACCTGCTTCCCCCATCTTAGAGCCTTGGCTTACAAGGTTGCTCTACTCTCATCTCACCTAGCTCCTCCTAGGCAAAGTACAGTCCATGAGCTTCCTCTCCCAGGAAGACTTCAAGACAGCAGGAGGGCCAGCACAGGCTTTGGGTCTGAATCCCTACCCTGCCAGTTGCTAGCTCTGTGACCTTTGTCAGTCAGTTTCCCCCTTAGAGCTCTTTTCTTCCTCTGTAAAACAGGAATCCTAATTTTTTCCTTGTGTTTGCCATGCAGATTAAATAATGTGTGGAAAATGCCTGACACAGGGTAGGTGCATAGTGAAGTGCCAGTTTATTTTTATTCTGCTCAGCCACCCCCAAGCAGAAGGAATCTCTCTCCTTTACTCCCCCATCACTTCCTGTATTCCCCACCCTGATAACTTTCCACTTTGTTCTGTGGTTATTTGTGTAGCATGGCTTATTTTCCCCCTCTGCAAAGGATGCTCTCATTTCCCCCTAAAGAATAGTCCTGCAGGCAATGTGTGTTTGTATCTACATGCATTCATGTCTACTTCCATGTGACTATGGATGTGTATATTTGTTTCTAGATTTGTTGGCCTTTGAATGTGTCTGTGATATTATACTTGTCCATATGTGGGGGAGGGTTCCAGGTGATTGGCCTGTTACTAAGTGTTTTACGGGCTCTGACATGAGGGGTTCCTGAAGTCACAGATTCTTCAGTGGTATGTATGATAGCAAAACCATCCCCTCAAGCAATCTCCTTGTTTTTGGCCAGTCTCTCCCATGGGAGGCTGTGCTGTCACCCTACAATTCCTGTGACTTTTCTCTTTGCAATCAAAATGGGGCAAGTTCTCAAGAGAGGAATTACCAAGAAGTAGAAAGCCTAGAGCAGCACAGGGTTGGGAGAGATGCTGAGATATCATTAGTGGGTAGTCTGAGCTTTGAGTTTATAATTTGGCTTTCTTACTTAATAGCTATGTATGACCTTGAGTTACATTTACATCAACTCTACTTCACTTCACTATAAAGGGGGCTAACAGTGCCTGTTACAAGGAATTGCAAGGGGCAGAGATGACTGCAGAGCCCTACAGTAACATGAAGGAGGGGCATGTATGTAAGGCAACATGTGCGAAGGAGGCAAGCAGATGTGGAAAGGCACACCTGAGCTAAATGTTGAAGTGTGAGCAGAAGGTAGTTAAGTTTAGGTGTGATATAGGGTTCAGGCCAGGTAAGGAAGCTATTGATAAGTTAGGCTACATCCTTCTTATGTTCGTCTCAATCAGAGCAAAAGCCAAAGTCTTTATGATAGGCTCAGCGTCCCTTGTATTAGTCTGCTTTTGTTGCTATGATAAAACATGGATCACAAGCAATTTGGGGAGGAAAAGGTTTATTTCGTCATCAGGAATGTCAAGCAGGAACTCAGGACAGAAACCTGGAGGCAGAAACAGAAGCCAAGACCATGCTGCTTACTGCTGTCTTTCCATGCTTTGCTCTACCCGCTTTCCTGTACACCCCAGGACCACTTGCCCAGGATGGCACCATCCACAGTGGGCTAGGCCCTCCCACATCAGTTGACAATCAAGAAAATGCTCACATACATGCCCACAAGCCAATCTGATGGAGACAAATCCTCAGTCGACGCTCCCCGTTTCTAGGTGACAGTATCTTGTGTCAAGTTGACAAAAATTAACTAGTACGACTCTCATTTCATGTCTAATCTTATTTCTCATTACCCTCTCTTGTTCACTGTGTTCTGTCTATATTGGGTTTTTTTATGGATTCTTAAACACGTAGACATGTACTGACTCTACTCTCTAGCCTCAGACAGCTACACAGCTCACTCCCTCATTTCCACCAGGATTCTGCTTCTGTGTCATTCCCCTCAACCACAGTTTTCCTGGACATCACATCTAAAATAGCAAATTTGGCTGGATTTGTAGCTCAGTGGTCAAGAGCTTCCTTAGCCTGCATAATTTTCTGAGTACTATCCCTAGTCTGTCTCTGTCTCTCTCTGTCCTCTGTTTCTCTCTCTCTTTCTCTCTTTCTCTCTCTCTCACACACACACACACAAATGTGCACACACACAATTTAAATGGTACCTTTTAACACTGCTTTTTTCTATCTTAACATTTATTTGAAATTCATTCTCTCTCTCTCTCTCTCTCTCTCTCTCTCTCTCTCTCTCCTGTTTCCTTTACTATAGCATCACCTTCCTGAAGAAATAATTTGGTGGCTTTGATTTTTACTGTATTTTTGGTGCTTAGTGCTGATACATGGAAAGGACTTGGTTGTTGTTTATTGAGTGAGTTATGGGAAACTGTGGCAGGGTTAGATGAGAAAGATGGGCTGATTTGTATGTTCCAACAAGCTCTCTAGCCACAGGATAGAGAAGAGATTTGCAAATAAGCCTGAAGTTTGTGGTATACATTTGAGTGACAGTTTTATTAGAGCAGCCACCAAGAACATTCACTAACTCGCTTATACCAGAGACACCTACTGTGGTCTGATCTAGGCCCCATGTCCTGTGCCAGCCAGAGAGATTACCAAATTCCCTTCCTATGCTGGGGTACTGAGAGTCATGTACTCTTTGCTGAAGCTAATCATTGCCAGAAGAAAAAAAAAAAAGGAAGCCATTTGTAAAGATAGGGGGTCTGAGGAAGATCAGCTGTAATTTCTGGCTGGTGGCAAGATTCAGGGGGCATCTCAGTAGGGGTATATATATACCTTGAATCTTAACAGAATTAGCGTGTGGAGCATTTCTCAGGTTGCACTAGCAGAAATGATGGGGATAGCATTGGGAGTAGGTCTTATATGAGCAGTTTGGAAGGTAGGGGCCTGAGGAACATTTGACAGAAACAGAAGCTGGGCTGGGTGGGTAAGATTAGGGGGTTGCTTAATGATTGAGGGCGTGAACTCTGAAGTCACTCTGCCTGGAGTTGAATCCTGCTTGTATTGTTGGTAGCTATCCTCTCCGGGCTTTGTTTTCTATATAAAATGAAGACAAATAACAACCTTATAGCATTGTTGGAAAGAACAACCAAGTTATTAAGTACAAAGTGGTAAGAACGGTACCTAAATATTAAGTATTCTAGAAGCCTTGTCTGTTGAACCTTGAGAGGTCTTCAATGCCAGAGTGATTGGAGATCGGACTAACTTGCAGACAGTGAGAGCCGTGGATGTTTTGGACATAGAGGAGACAGTTGCTCAAAGCTGGATTTGCAATGTGTACTGGTAAGGGAAATGTTGGAGAGGTTGCTGAGCAGGATTCCACCATCCTAGGGAAACAAGAGGAATGTCTTTGATGCTGGACTGGGCTGGGTCTAACCTGTGGAGGGTAGCATCAGGGGCCTCTGAGGTCTGAGAGAAAGGAAATTTAGGGTGCACAGCAGCCCTCTAGTCTCGTTCTGACTAGTACTTGGTAGGGTGGAGAATAAGCAGTGACTGAGAGTTCCCACCAGGGCAGAGCCCAGCTCTACTGCCCCTGACCTCCAGCACAAAGGGCAGACAGACCACAGAGAGCACAGGCACTTCTGCCAGTAGGTAACCCCTTCCACCCACCCAGCTTGCCCTTGCCTTGCCCCCTGGCCTTTCTCAATAGAGGTGGAGGAGTGGCCCTTTGATCCTTTTACTAGCCAAGAGCCTCCCCTCAGCCTATATTACTTCCCTGATTTAAAAAAAAAATCATTCTTTTAGCCCCAGCCACACCCATTCTCCCACAACCTCCTCCATGCCTCAGTCTTCCTGGTTCACCCCACCTCTGTGCTTCTCAACATGCCCTGGAGCTCTGCTGCCACCTGGGTTCCCTGGCAGCCTGGTTGCCATGGCACTGTGGAGCAGGTCTGGCAGAACAACAGCTCTAGGTAACCCCAGCAGGCAAGACCTGGGACCCAGCTCCTGCTACCTTTCTGCTTGAGAGCCCCCTGCCCTCCTCCCGGAGCAGAGCAGAGGAGGACATGAGGAGAAAAAGGAAGCTTCCCCGCAGGGCAGCTCTTTACCTGTGAGGATGCTGAATGGGAGGCACTTCCCACTGTGGCCCAGCCTGTGCCTTCACCCTGCCCTCTCACCACCAGCAGCAGCAGCAGCCGCAGCCGCAGCAGTAACAGCAAGAGCAGCAGCAGCAGCAGCCTGGGAACCCTGGGAACTGGCCAGGCCTGGACTCCAGGCTGCTAAGGGCAGGGGCAGGGCACAGGGGCAGGGCTGGGTGGGGGAGGGAGGACCTGGATGGGCAGGAATCACCAACCAGGTCTGGGAGGGGGGCAATATGTCAAGGAACCTGGTCTGGGGTTGTTCTGGGAATAGGACTATAAGGGAAATCACTGCATGGGGTTATGAAGAATTAGCTGGGTGGAGAAGAGATTCAGGGAGGGAGCAACTAGGCCGTCAGGGGAAGGAAGATTTGAGGCTGGAGCTGCTAGGGACAGGAGTGGGAGGAGACTAGGAGTAAAGTTGTGACTGGACCAGATTGTGAGGGGTGGTGGGTAGGACTGAGGACAAAACTGAGAAGACACTCTTGAGGGAACAGTGTCTCAGAAGAGTTATGGAGATGGGGCTCTGACGGGAAGGGACTGAAAGGGAATAAAGAAAAACAAGGGCACTTGAGTGAATGAACCGTGTAGGCAGTGAAGAGACAGATTAAAGGTCTCTTAAATGTTGGAGTCTCTAGGTATCTGAGGAAATGGGAGAAGATGGGGTTGGGGGCAGGATCTAGTGTACTCACTCAGTTGGGCCTAGCAAGCCTCTCTCCTGTTGCCACATCCTGGCTCATTTTATCTCCTCCCCACAGTGTGGAGGGTGATGCCCCAGGCAGTGACCTGAGCACAGCGGTTGATAGTCCTGGGAGCCAACCCCCCTACCGGCTGAGCCAACTACCCCCCACCAGCAGCCACATGGGGGGCCCCCCTGCCGGGGTGGGCCTTCCTTGGGCTCAGAGGGCACGCCTGCAGCCAGCCAGTGTCGCCCTGAGGAAGCAGGAGGAGGAGGAGATCAAGCGCTCCAAGGCCCTGTCAGACAGCTATGAACTCTCCACAGACCTGCAGGACAAGAAGGTGCAGAGGAGATGGCTCTGGTTGAAAAATGGGAGTGGGATACGAAGAGAAGGAGGGAGGTTGGGGTGTGGCTCTTGAGGGTGGTATTCAGGGAGGGACAGTAAGGCTGGAACTGGCGAAAACAGGCTCCAGGGCCTATCATTGTACATTCACTGCATATGCACTGAGCCTCCTATTCACTCGGCAAACATCGCTGAGTTCCAATAATGGGGTCCAGACTTTAACAACATGCACTCTAAGTGGGAAGCGCACACACAGAACTTGACAGTTTCACAGTATGATGCAATACACTGTCTAGGGGTATAATAGAGAGAGAAGGGAGGGAGGGGGAGGGAGGGAGGGGAGGACATTACACCAGATTTAAGAAAAGTAGAACTTGGAAGGGCAGTTATCAACACATTAGTTATGGCTATGCCTAGATGTTTGGACTGTAGGTGAATCATCCCTCACCCCTCCCTTCTTTCCTTCCTTCCTGCTTTTCTCTCTTACTGATTCTTTCTTCTTCCTTCAGCTTCCTCCTCTTCGTTTACTGTTTCCTTCCTCCTTCCTTCCTTCCTCCCTTTCTTTTTCTTTTCTTTTTTCTTTCTTTTTTTTTTCTAAGTGTTTTCTGATTTTAAATATATTTTTCCCTTGTGTACATCTTGGGATTCTAAGTGAGAAAACACTGGGCACAGAGCCTGTCATGACTTCCAGCAGTTAGTTGTGACTTGACTGGGATATGGTTGAGGCTCTGGCAACTTTCTGAACTTGTTCCTCTGACAGGTGGAAATGCTGGAGAGGAAGTATGGGGGCTCCTTCCTGAGCCGCAGGGCTGCCAGGACCATCCAGACAGCCTTTCGACAGTACCGTATGAATAAGAACTTTGAGCGGCTGCGCAGCTCAGCTTCAGAGAGCCGCATGTCCCGCCGCATCATCTTGTCCAACATGCGGATGCAGTTCTCCTTTGAGGAGTACGAGAAAGCACAGAACCCTGCATACTTCGAGGGCAAGCCTGCCTCATTGGATGAGGGTGCCATGGCTGGCGCCCGGAGCCACCGGCTTGAACGGGGCCTCCCTTATGGAGGCTCCTGTGGTGGGGGCATCGATGGTGGTGGAAGTTCAGTCACCACATCTGGAGAGTTTTCTAATGACATCACAGAGCTCGAGGACTCCTTCTCCAAACAGGTCAGGAGCCCTAAAAGGGGCTTTTCTTCTCCATTCCTGGCCTCTGGCTGCTTCTACTGCTTTTTAAATCTATTTTCCAAAGTATAAGAAGTTTCGCTATTAAGCACTTAACAGCAACAAATGGCAGTGATTTGAACTGAGACTTGGAGAGTAGTGAGAGAGAATTATTAGCACAAGAAAGAGTTACAGCTGAGTGTATACTTGTAATTGAAGCACTAGGGAGACTGAGGCAGGAGGATTGGGAACACCTGTGTCAAACAACACCAACCAACCAATAAAAACCCCAAAGACAGGGATGTAGCTCAGGAGTAGAGCACTTGCCTAACATATGCCACACAGTGTGCTTCACCTCCAGCACTGTTAAAAAAAAAAAAACTACATTGCTAAAACAAGCAAGTTAGAACTCGGGTGCACAGGGCCCGTAAGATGGCCCAGTGGGTGAAGACCCTTGCTGCCATGTTTGATGACCTAGGTTCACAGTTCCCAGAACCCTTACTATGGAAGGAGAGAGAAGAGATTCTTTATTTTAAAGACTTTATTTTTATGGTTGTGTGTGTGTGTGTGTGTGTGTGTGTGTGTCACATCCCCTAGAACTAGAGTTAAAGGCATCTGTGACACATTTGGCATGGCTGCTAGGAACCAAACTTAGGTCCTCTGCAAGAGCAGTGTATATTCTTAACCCCTGCACCATCTCTCCAGGCCCCCAAAACCGATGTAGAAAAAGATTTACTTATTTTATTTTATATGTTTGGGTGTTTTGCCCACATGTATGTTTGTGGGCCACATGCACACCTCATACCTGTTGCATTCCAAAGAGGGTGTCTGATTCCATGAAACCTTATTATGAATGTGGGTGCTGGGAAACGAGCTTGGGTCCTTTGCAAGAGTAAGAAGTGCTCTTAAGAGTTGTGCTGCTAGGTTTCCTTGAGCTCAACACATAGAGTCATTTTAGAAGTTGAAACCTCAGTTGAGAAAATGTCCAAATCAGACTGGCCTGTGGGCAAGCCTGTGGTACATTTTCTCAGTTGGTGAGTGATGGGGCGGGGTTAGCTCACTGTGGGTGGTGTCATCCCTGGGCTGGTGGTCCTGGGTATTATAAGAAAGCAGACTGAGGCAACCCTGGGGTGCAAGCTAGTAAACAGCACCCTCCATGGCCTCTGCATCAGCTCCTGCCTCCAGGTCTCTGCCTTGAGTTTCTGGCCTGTCTGACTTCCCTGGATGATGGACTGCAAACTGTAAGCTGAAGCAAACCCTTTCCTCCACAAGCTGCTTCTGGTCATGGTGTTTTATCACAGCAATAGAAGCCCTAACTAAAACAGAAGTTGGTACAAGGTTCATGGGTTATTGCTGGGACAGACCTGACCATGTTTGGGGGAAGGACTTTGAAACTTTGGGTTAGAAAAGTAACTAAGGCAGCAGCTGAGCCAACTCTCCAGCCCCAAGAACAGATTCTTGAAAGTTTACCTCTCACCTGCACATATGCACTGTGACATACAAGGACATGTGCATGCACACACACACTCTAAATACATGCGATAAAACTAAAAATATGAATATATAAACAAATAAGAAGACAAAAAGGCATTACTTTTAGAAATTTGATATACATCAAATAAAGCCTTTATTAATATAATGAGCACTTGCTGGGTGCCAGGTACTCTGTATGCTTCACAATAGATCTGTGACATAGAGATTCTTGTCCCTGTTTTATAACAGAGGAGACCGAGGCTGAGGCATGTGCTCTGGTCAGTATTCTTAAGGCTCTCCCAGTCTGGTAGACAGTAGAAGCATATAGGTGCATGGTCATCTCCTAAAATAGAATGTACTCAGAACCAGAAGGGATTCTGGGAAGACCAGACCCGTTTCTTGGAGAAAATAGCATTGTAACTAGACCTTATGGAACTGGAAAGATGTCGCTAGTTAGAGATGTTGAAAAGTGTGTTGTTGGTCCAGGCACTGTGATTGCATCTGCTAAAACATGGAATAATAGGAATAGATATGGCAGCGAGTGGCCATTCTAAACTGGGGAGATTTCAACATGGCTCCCCGTGTGAAAACCCCAGTTGTTCCATTTCCCAGTTGTATGATCTCAGGCAAATGGTCTCACCTTTTGATCAGCAAAATGGAGTTAAAGCTTTCTTTTTGGTGCCATTTTAGGGCTGTTGTGGAAATGCACTTCAACTTGGTAACGTACATGAAAGTCCCTGGTATCTGGTAACTGCTAAGTTAGTCGGATTTTTTTTTCTCTCCTAAAGCCAAGGAGATACTTGGTAGAAATTGTTGAATGAATGAAGTTTTTTTAAAAAGAAGAAATCACTGTGATCTAAACTCTGTTATCTGACCCTATCATTTGTCTATGCTTGCTTCTCTGAGGCTAGTAAAATGGAGGGAAGGAAAGAAGTAATGAAGGGAAGATCTGCATCATCCATCCATCCATTCATGTGATAATTAAGCATCTTTTCTATGTCAAGCAGTAGCTGATCTAAAATAGAAACTGGGCTCGCACCTACCCCTCAAGGGAAGAATAGAGAACAGGAAAATACCATCTGATGGAAAAGAGAGAAGAACCAGGCCTGATCCTAGCACTCAGTGCTATCTAAGTCAGATTGGGGGAAATGTATTATACCTCTTGCTGTACAGCAAACTACCTCAAAATTTAGTAATTTAAATCTGACCTTAGAGAGTCAGTGAGATGGCTCAGTGGGTAAAGGTGTTTGGTGTGCAAGCCTGAAGACCAGAATTCAATCCCTGGAACCTATGGAAAGGTGGAGAGAGGAAGTGGTGCCACAAAGTTGTCCTCTGACTCTACACACATGCCATGGCTTCTGTACCTACACCCACACATCATGTACTCATACATACAGTAATAGCAGGCTTTAAAACAAAGAACCTGAGATTAGAACTGAGCTTAAGCAACAAACGATCTCTTTATTTTTCTTCTGAACAGAGTAGCTTTGTGTAGCCCAGGCTGGCCTTGAGCTTGAGCTTAGCCTCTGGAGTACTATAATTACAGGTGTGTCACCACACACCACAACAAACATTATCTTATGCAGTTTCTGAGGGCCAGGAAGCTGTGAGGGGTGTGGCTGGATGATTCTGTTTCCAGGTCTCTCAGGAGGCTGCTGTTAAGCTGTGTAAGACCCAATCTCAGAAGACTGGACTGGGGCTGGCAGGTCTGCTTCTATGCTCAATTTCTTATTTTGTTGGCAGTCCCTTTCAGGACTGTTCACAGTGTGGCTTCCCTTCGGTGAGGAATCTGAAAAAGGATACAAGTCAAAGAGCATGCTAGACAGAATTTGCAGTACTTGACAGTGTCATTCCAGAATGATATGCCTTCACTACTACCATGTGTAGTGGGCCACACAGACCAACTTTAGTATGGTGTGATATCTAAGATTGTGGTAGAGATCACTGGGGGCCAGTTTGGAAGCCGAGTACACCTGGAGACAGAGTTACTAGGTGTTCATTTTTTCAAGAGGAAATATGGATTTCCTAAGAGAGTTTCACACAGAGAGCTCTGGGAGGAAGCTGAGATTTTGGGGTTTTCCCTGCATGGGAACTGAGCCTATCTGACAGAGTGTGCTTGAATCAGGGAGGAGGGAGTATTTGATATGGAGACAGGGATACTGGAGTGCCCAAGAAGGCATTTTGTCACTGTTAGTCCTAGCCTCTGTGAACTCACAGTGACTCCCTGGGAGTTATTTTATAAACTAGTAAGAACCTATGGGATTCTTTGCAAGCTTTTAAAAAATAATAAAGTTTAAAATAAGGGACTGGCTGGACAACACACAATGAACTCAATGGTATTTTTGTAGACTTTTATCTCATACTGCCTTGTTTGGACTTTTTTTGTCTTACTGGTCTTTTGCTTGTGTATTATGGTCTCTAATTTTGTGTTGTATGGGTTTTTATTGGATATCTCTCTGTGTGTTTGTGGTTTTCTTTGTCCTTTTAAAATTATTTTTCTAGTTTGTTTGTTTTCTAAAGAGAGAAAGAAGGCATGGGGTTAGGTGGGTAGGGAGAATCTGGGAGGAGTTGGGGGAAACTATGATCAGAATATATTGTATGAAAAAATGTATTTCCAATAAAAATGTATTTGTATATATATATAAAAAACAATAAGGGGCTGGAGAGATGGCAGAACCTCTGTGACTCCAGTTCCAGGGGATTTGATGGCTTCCACTAGCACCACACACACATGTGATGCACAGACATATGCAGGCAAAACACACACACACATACACACACTAAGCTTGTATTTTAAACATTTAAAATACAGGACCTATGGTAAAGGATCTGCTTCCTTGACTGACCCACCAGGAAGATTTCCTTTCCCTCCCCTCCCCTCCCCTCCCCTTCCCTCTTCTCACCTTTTGACCCTTGTACCATTCCTCTCTTTATGATTCCTTTTTCTTTTTACCTTTCACTGTGTACAGGTAAAGTCTCTGGCTGAATCCATTGATGAGGCCCTGAACTGCCACCCATCAGGGCCTATGTCTGAGGAGCCAGGGTCAGCCCAACTGGAGAAGCGGGAATCAAAGGAACAGCAAGAAGACAGCTCAGCCACATCCTTCAGTGACCTCCCCCTGTACTTGGATGACCCAGTTCCTCCTCCATCACCTGAGCGACTGCCCAGCACAGAGCCCCCACCCCAAGGCCGCCCTGAGTTCTGGGCACCAGCTCCCCTCCCACCAGTTCCTCCACCAATGCCACCAGGGACCCGGGAAGATGGTAGCCGTGAGGAAGGCACTCGAAGGGGTCCTGGGTGCTTGGAGTGCCGGGATTTCCGGCTCCGGGCTGCACACCTCCCCCTCCTCACCATTGAGCCTCCCAGTGACAGTTCTGTAGACCTGAGTGACCGCTCAGATCGCGGCTCTGTCCACCGCCAGCTGGTGTATGAGGCTGATGGCTGCAGCCCCCATGGGACCCTGAAGCACAAGGGGCCACCAGGCAGGGCCCCAATCCCACACCGCCACTACCCTGCCCCTGAGGGTCCAGCTCCAGCCCCACCAGGGCCCCTGCCACCAGCCCCCAATAGTGGTACTGGGCCCAGTGGTGTGGCTGGAGGTCGGAGGTTGGGGAAGTGTGAGGCAGCAGGTGAGAACTCTGATGGTGGAGACAATGAGAGTCTGGAGAGCTCCAGCAACTCTAATGAGACCATCAACTGCAGCTCTGGCTCCTCCTCTCGGGATAGCCTGAGGGAACCGCCAGCCACTGGCCTGTGCAAGCAGACTTACCAGCGGGAGACAAGGCACAGCTGGGACTCGCCAGCCTTCAACAATGATGTGGTACAAAGGCGACATTACAGAATTGGCCTCAACCTCTTCAATAAGTATGTGCTCTCCGTTCTAGCTTCCTTGCCTCTTCCCACCCTGCATGGGTACCTTGTTTTAGAGGCTAGTTCCAAGCAGTCACCTTGATTGTGCTATCCTGACATTTGATGCAATGGTATTTCTTCCCAGATGTCTGGGGATGAGAAGGACAGCAGAAAGTGGATGTAGTAACTCACACTTGGAAATCTTAGCACTCTGTAGGCTTGAGTGAAAGGGATTGCCACAAGTTAGAAGATAGCCTGGGCTCTGTTGTGACCACCAGGCCAGCCTAAGCTACAAAGTAAGACCCTGTCTCAGAAGACAGCCACCCAAAGTAAGAAATAAAGAAGAATTAAACAAAACTCACAGAGTTACAGAATAGAGAGGCTCCCAACATGCCTGAGTTCAGGTCCTAGTGCTTTCAGTACCTGTTTGTATGGTTTTGAGCAAGATGTTTCTCCCAAATGGCTTCTGGGCATTGTCCTCCCTATTCCCCCTTTTCAGAGGCGGGGAGGCAATCTAGACTATAATGAGCCCTAGATCAGGACCCCTAGCCTGCCTTTGCTCACTCGCTGTCTAGTCTTAGGTAACTTGTGTTCCTTCTTGGGGCTTCAGTTTTTTCATCTTTCCATAAGCTGGTGTGACTAATGGTGACTAAGCTCTTTCTAGGTGCCTGGTTCTGTGCCAGGTGCTTAGGAATGGGGATGAGAGCGTGGCATTTGATTAGAAAATAATTAGAAAACATAAGAAGCAATTATAAAACATTAGATGTAATGGAAGGCATTTGATGTAATACTTCACATCTTTATAATCTGTTAAACACTGCCACCTATATTTAATTTTCACAATAACTTCAGTGAGGTTGAAAAACTGAGACACAGAGAAGTAAAAGAGGTTGGCCAAAATCAGGCAGTTAAAAAGTAATTGGTCAGAGACTCCTAGAACATCAAAGTCCAAACTTGCAAATTTTAGTTTTTGGAGGCCCTCCTAAGGCATTCAAGTTCTGCATATGGGACAATTCCAACCAAGAGGGTTTTGGCTCCACTCTCTGAAAACATTAGAAGTACCTCATCTGTAAAAATAGTCACAGAGGCTGAGTAGGATGTAGGATGTGGAACAAAGCAACTTTTTTTACTTCTTCCCTGTCCTGAGGGTCTGTGACTCAGGGAAGCAGTCTTGGTCTAGAACTCAGGCCCCCTCTCAAGACCCTCTGATGATTGCTGGGCCTATCATAATTCTTGCAGAGAGCATCCCCCCCACACACACACTCTGGTATGCCTCAGGTAAAAGAGGAGATTAGTGTAAGGATACCTTGGAATTGTAAAACTCTGTGAAATGGGAAAGTAGTTTCTGGGCTGTGGAGATGGCTCAACCATTAAAGGCTAGGAAAAGTAGTTTTTTCTTGTGCTGCGATGTTTTCATCTGTACCCTGAAGGAATTGACCACATGATCGATCCTTGGCTCTCTAAAGCCCTGGTTAGTCTGGCCCTGAATCAAACTAGAAATAGGACCAGGCACAGTTCTAGAGGAACAACTATCTCATCTACCTCCTCTCTTCCTGCAGGAAGCCAGAGAAGGGTATCCAGTATTTGATCGAACGAGGCTTCCTGTCTGACACTCCTGTTGGGGTGGCTCACTTCATCCTGGAGAGGAAAGGCCTGAGCCGGCAGATGATAGGGGAATTCCTGGGGAATCGGCAGAAGCAGTTCAACAGAGATGTGTTGGAGTGAGGACCCCAGCATGGGGCAGGGGGGCCAGGGATTCCTGGAAAAAGGAAAACAGGAGGGAGGGAGGGGAGAAAAAGGAAGATGGGAGGGAGGAAGGGGAGAAAAAGGAAGATGGGAGGGAGGAAGGGGAGAAAAAGGAAGACGGGAGGGAGGAAGGGGAGAAAAAGGAAAACAGGAGGGAGGAAGGGGAGAAAAAGGAAGACAGGAGGGAGGAAGGGGAGAAAAGGAAGACAGGAGGGAGGCAGTCTGTCTTTTTGCTCAAATAAATTTTCAAAACAAGATGAATAGATTTTCCTGTTCCCAGACCCCTCTGCTCCAAAAGGGTCTTATTTCCTTTGACCCTATTCTTAAAGACCCCTAAGGATGGTTCTGGGCAGGGCATGCTCATCTGCTATTTTGCTTTGGGCCTCAGTTTCCCATCGCTAAAACGAATAGATTAAGGGGGAACACTCTTAGTGACCATGTGCCTTCGACTTTCTTACTTGAGTTTCAAGCATTCTGTCTTCAGATGTGATGGTACGTGTGGCTGTAGGCCCAAAGCGTGGCAGTCTGTCAGTGGGAGTGTTTGGTTGCTTGTGCAAATGGGTGTGTCAGTGGTTTGTGTAGAGAAATGAAGAGTGCCACCCCACCCTGCTTCTTTACTCTTCAGCTGTGTGGTGGATGAGATGGACTTCTCCTCTATGGATTTGGACGATGCACTCAGGAAGTTCCAATCCCATATCCGAGTTCAGGGGGAGGCCCAGAAAGTGGAGCGACTCATTGAAGCTTTCAGGTGTGCCTGCTACCCACTCCTGAAGCTGCCCCTTTCTACCATGGGGCCCGATTTCCACAAGACA
The DNA here is from genome assembly GCF_000001635.26 of Mus musculus. Taxonomy (NCBI): domain Eukaryota; kingdom Metazoa; phylum Chordata; class Mammalia; order Rodentia; family Muridae; genus Mus; species Mus musculus. The sequence goes on from NC_000086.7 coordinate 152,212,209, forward strand.
CTACTCTCTGGACGTTATAATTTTCTCGCCATAAAACAGAAACAAAGGTCTGGTGTGGTGAGGAAGAGGCAGGTAGATCTCTGAATTCAAGGGCAGACTGGTCTATGTAGTGAGTTCCAAGACAGCCTGGACCTACACTGAGAGACCCTGTCTCAAAAACAAAACAAACAAAACAAAACAAAACATAACCAAACAAAAATTCAGGATTGATAAATCCCATCTTAAGAGACATTTGTAAGGCTCAGAGTCAGTGAATATGAAGTATCTAGCTCTAGCCTCTGAGATCTAGGCATCGTAATAAGTGACAAGATCAGCAATAAATGATAGCACTCAAGAATCTGGGTATGTAAGTCAGTGATAGAGCATTTGCCTGTTGTTATGACTATGAGTCTCTGGTTTCTGTGCCCAGTACTGAAGAAAACAGGCTACTGAGGTAGATCCTTCTACTGGCATTTTCATTTTGTAGATGACAAAATTCTGGGGCATTAGAGTAAGTTAGCTGAATCAGAGTTTAAACTTGACTGCATCTAACTCCGTATTATCTATGCTCAGCTCTAAATGCTTTGAAGATCAGACAGAGCTGGGTCCAAATCTTGCTCCACCCTTTGGGGCTTTTCTCAGGAGAGGTGGGGGAAGATTTGCTTTGAAGCCAGATGATTGTTTTTCATCCGGGCTTTACCATTCACCAGCTCTATTGCCTGGGCAAGTTTCCTTACCACTTCAAGCCTTCATTATATCCTGTGTAAAATAGGACTGCTTGGGAGTTAGAGATGTGGTTCAGTGGTAGAGCATATGCTTAGCATGCTCAAGGCCCAAGGCTCAATCCTCAGCACTACAGGCAGAAAGAAACGGGGAAATAGCATTTATGCAGTGCGGTGATGAATTGCATGAGACAATGCACTTAAATCTCCCAGAAAAGTTCCAAGAAGGTAGTGGTTATGATTTTTCATGGTGGTGTTAGAGAAAATGAAGAGGACAGACTCCAAATGCTAAAGAAAAGGGTTTGTGATGGCAACTTGGGTGGGTAGGTGGAAATTGTTGGCACCTGAGTCCGGACTTGACCCTTCTTGTCTCACAGCCAGCGGTACTGTGTCTGTAACCCTGCCCTCGTACGCCAGTTCCGGAACCCAGACACCATCTTCATCCTTGCTTTTGCCATCATCCTCCTCAATACCGATATGTACAGCCCCAGTGTCAAGGCTGAACGCAAGATGAAGCTGGATGACTTCATTAAGAACCTGAGAGGTGACCAAAATTTCCCATCTATTTTTCTTGCACATCATCTGAGAAAAGTAAAGTGTGTGGGGAGGGGAGTGGGGTGAGAGAGATCCCAGATGTCCTTATAAATTAGCCTTCTTCTATGCTGTCACTTTATCTCGTGGCTGGACTTCCCCAGGGCATTCTCCTATTAATTCACTCAAATTTATCAAAGTCATTTGCCAGGCAGTGTAAGTAACTCAGCACTGAGCACTTATCTAGCATGTGCAAGGCTCTGAGTTTGATTTCCAGCACTGTAAAGAAAAACAGTTGTCTATCCACATACTAAGTATTGACTCAGGCTATAGAATGCGGCTCTGTCTCACAAAACAAAACAAAACAAAACAAGCCTGGCTCTTAAACTGTTTGACTCTCTCCTTCATCCATTCCTTGTTAGCTCTCTCCTTGTCTTCCCTATTTATACCCATAAAGACTCATTTGATTACTTTAGACACCGTTTTCTCCATTTGTTTATTCATTTAGTCAACCAACCACTCAGCCAGTGGACACTTACTGGATGCTTACTGTGTACCAAGTAAAATGAGTATGAAGGACAATGGAGGGGAGGCTGCTATAGTTTCTGTTCTGAAAAATTTCTGGAAAAAAAACCAACTTGGGTCTGTACTGAACATGTACAACCATTTTTCTTGTCATTATTCCCTAAATAATACAGTAAAACCACCGTTTATGTGGTATTAACATTGCAGTAAGTATTGTAGGTAATATGCAGATGAGTTAAAGTAACTGGAGAATGTATGATGTAGGCTATATGAAAATACTCCCCCATTTTTTAAGACCAACACCTTATCACTTGGCAACCATACTTGACAATACTATTTAATATATAAGCCATGAACATCTTTGGATTTGAGTGTTGATGGAAGATCTTGGAACCAATCTCTGTATATGGAGGGATGGGTTTCTTTTGTTTGTTTGTTTTTCAAGATAGGGGCTATTCTAAAATAACTTCCATCTGCCTGCCTCTGCCTCCCAAGTGCTGGGATTAAAGGCATGTGCCACCATCTGACAATTTCATTTTATTAATCTGGCTTGGAGGGATGTGTGTGTGTGTGTGTGTGTGTGTGTACATACACATGTGACTATTTCCTTCAGTTATTGAATAAACAAGCAAACAAACAAATGAAATACATGTTTATTTTAGGAATGAGGAACATGGGGTTATCATGAGGCCCTGGGTTTGATGCTCAGCAGTGCCAAAATTATTTTTTCATTACATCTGTTTGCTTATTTATTTTTGGGTGTGTGCACATGCTACAGATGTGGGCATGCACATGCCATAATTGTTCATGTGGAGGTCAGAGGACAGCTTGTAAGAATTGGTTCTCTTCTTCCACCATGTAGATTCTGGGGATGGAACTCAAGCTGTTAGACTTGGCAGCAGGCACCCTTCCTTACCTGCTCAGTCATCTCTCTGCCTCTCAAGTAGTTTATTATCTTCCTCTTTTCATTTGACTTCCTCTTTTCACTTAAGAATTTTCTCACACTATTGAAATATTTCGGTAAACATCAAGTTTATAGATAAACTATCCTTTACTTAGCTATTTCTCTACTGTTAGAAATTAAGCTGTTTCAGAATTTCTCCATAAATACCACTTGGTGAACCTTCTTTGGCATCAAGCTCATAAATATTTTTGAATAATCCCTTAGGATATGTGTTTTGGAAAGGAGTTGATGGGATTGAATATTTATGGTCATGCAAGATTCATTTCTGAAACTGTGATATCAGTAGACATGCCAATCTGCTCAGACTCTTACTAACTCTGTATCATTTGAAAGTACTATTTCTAGTTAAGAGGAGCAAAAGGAAGATAAAAATTAGTACCAGGTTGCCTCAATTACAGTATAAGTTGTTTAGACAAAATCCCTACCCTAGCTAAAAAAAAAGACCAATTGGCTGTTTTGTTGAAAGGCACCTTCCTGTCCCTATGCCTGAGTGTGGGGTATTATGGAGAAACCCCTACTGCCTACCTTCTATATTGATATGACATATTCTTTTGTTATACTTTCCATGTAGGAGTTGACAATGGTGAAGACATCCCCCGCGACCTTCTAGTAGGCATCTACCAGCGCATCCAAGGTCGTGAACTGAGGACCAATGATGACCATGTGTCCCAGGTGCAGGCTGTGGAGCGCATGATTGTTGGCAAGAAACCGGTAAGTGACTTCAGGGTAGGAGGCATCATTGTGTGGTAAGTCACTGCCCTCCCCCAGCCCCAGCTTCCAGCTTCCCCTTCCCTATAAAATAAAGTGGGAAATATGATATTCCTTAGGAATCATGGTACAGATTATAGGAGATTATTTATATAAGTGCATTTAGTATATTGCAGGATGAATATTTTCTTTTTATCTATGTAAAGATAGCCAAGTAAAGAGAGGCAAGCTGTAGTAGCTAAGAAGCAGATATACTATTGCCAGCAAACATTTATGAATGCCTCACCATTTTGCTGGGATCCAGAGACAGATTCGAATCAGACATAATCTATGTCTTTAGGGGCACTCAAAGATTAGTGAGGTTCCCAGACAAAGACACACATGATACTTCTGCCTCCAAGTCTAGTTTAGAGGAACAGAAAGCAGGGAGAGGCCATTTTAAGTCAAGGGAAGTCAGAAAGGCTTCTTGGAAAATAACTTGGGAATTGTGATGTGAAAGGGGGACAGAATATAGCTGGGCTGGGCAAGAAAGACATTTCAGACAGAAGGTTCTAGAGGGACAAAGACAAGATAGAAGAAAAGCTTACAGGACTTAGTTGTTTATATTCTTTGTGTCAGAGTGACAGATATGCCTTGTTAAGGTACCAGAGGCCTGAAAGTGATGGGGTGGCCTTGCTGACCACCACTTTTCACACCTGTTCAGGTCCTGTCGCTCCCTCACCGTCGACTGGTTTGCTGCTGCCAGCTCTATGAGGTGCCAGATCCAAACCGTCCCCAAAGGCTGGGGCTGCATCAGCGGGAGGTCTTCCTCTTCAATGACCTCCTTGTGGTATGGGCATTGTACCGAAGGAAATGGGAGGGAGATAGTCAGCAGAGCTGCTGAGTCTAGTGCAAACCATGGTGTGTGCAGTGTGGTTGATACAATGCATGCCATCTGCATGGTTCCCAGCAAGGTATAGCCCATCTTTGTCCCTCCTTTTCCTTCATTTTCATGTCATGAGAGCCACACAGGGACAGAAAAAAAATGCGAGGACCAGGGGGCTAATAATAGACTTGTAATCTGGGAAGTGGTAGGAAATGTCCCTGTCCACTGCCGTAGCACAGAGGGTTGTAAACCTGTGACTCTGTGAACCTCTCAGTTTTCTTGATGTTGGAAGTGATTAAAACAAAGCACTTCACTGGTACAGAGGTACCATCTTTTAGTGATAGGATTTGTTGGATTCTATAGATCAAAAGGGATTTTTTCCAGGATTTCCTAGGCAAGAGCTACTCTTCAAGGTGGCTTAGCCCTGACTACTACTACTAGAATCTGGTTATTTGGGGGTGGGGGTGGGGTGTTGGTTTTTTTGGTTTGGTTTTGTTTTTAAAATAAAGACTCTCACCAAATAGCTCTGGTTGTCTTGTAATTCACTGTGTACACCAGGCTAGCCTCAAACTCACAGAAATCTACCTGCCTCTGCCTCTTAGCTAGAATTAAAGGCATGTGTCAACACACCTGGCTAGATTTGGCCTCCTGATGTGGTTCACCTCTTACTCTACATTCTCTACTGTTTCTTGGGATCACAAAGAGCAAGTGTTCTTTCTCTGCTCTGAGAAAGTACTCCTGAGAACAGTAGTCTTGTTCCTTCCTTGGTCTTCTCTTCTTTACATTAGCGTTTCTCCATCTTGGCACTACTGTTGCTATTTTGAGGCAAGGCAATTCTCTTTCAAGGGCCTGTCTTGTATATGTTTAGCGGTACCCTGGGGGTGCCTACTAGAAGGCAGCAGCAAACCTTCAACCAAAAATGTTTTCTCCAGAGAAAAGGAAAAAAAAAAGTCAGAGAAGAAAGGGTAGGAGAGGGAGGGAACATTTTCAGGGAAGAAAAAGTGGAAGGAACAAAAGAAAAGAAAGTAATGTCTTCTCCAGATGTTGTTCTGTATCCTATGGAAGCAGGGGTCAAAATCACATCTAGTTGAGAATCAAGGCTTTAGACAACATACCTCCAACACCCTCTCCAAACCTTAGTGGCTTGATTCACGAAATGGTGCTAACCTTATCTCCTAGAGTTGTCAAGAGGATGAAACAGGAAGTCAGTGCCTGGCAATGCAATTCAGTAGTAGAGTGCTTGTTTAACATATGCAAGGATCTGGGTTCCATTCCCAGCACTATAAGAGAGAAGAGGGGGAAGAGATGACCCCATCTCAAACCATGTGGGCCTGGCCCGAGTGGGTGCTGAGTCCCTGTTAGATGTCTTTCATGAATCGACACCCCTGTTTATCTAGCTTTGTGCTAGACACTGAGTACATGGAGATAAATCAGACTCAGCCCTTGTACTCAGGGACTCACAAACAAATGGCCTAATAGTGTTTTGCAACATGGTGTGCTGATAAACCCCTATAATTTAATCATTTGGGAGGTGGAAGCAAAAGGAACAGAATGTTGAGATCAGACTGGACTACATTGATAGAGGTCTTGTCTCAACCATCCATGCCACACCACTGCTAGAAAGTGTTTGACAGCATTGTGCACTCGAACCAACCTAAACAAAACCTTTGTTTGAAGAGCCATTGGTAGAGGATGGGGCTGTAGCTTAATGATAGAGCAACTGTCTGGACCCAGGTTGCATTCCCCAGTATACAAAATACATGGAATAAACTAGCCATTTGCAGATTGTCCAAGCTTATGTTCGTGGTGAATCTAAAATGCCTAAATACTTGAGAAAGACTTTTGGTCATTGAGAGATTATTAATCCTGTTCAGAGGCTAGGCAGAGAGGTTGCCATTATAAGCTAGTTTTGTATGGTGGGAGTTGGGGTAAGTGAGAAAACCTGAAAATTAGACCCACCAACCCCCCCCCCCCCGCCCTCCAGGCCAGCAGGGGCAATCACATATTTAGAATTACCATAGACTGACAGGGGAAGAGGTATGAAAGGAACACCCTGGAAGATCAGAAGATGGAAACAGAATCTATGTGAGGTATTAGGACAGGCTTCCTAGAGGGACCAACATTCATGTAGTTCCTTTAAAAGTTGCAAATGCTTGTTGCGTGTGGTCATGATGTCACAAACTTGCATTCTTTCCCACCTCTCTGCTCCTAAAGTTTCAGTTCTTCTTTGTGGGTGTATGTGCTCATGTGCTCATGTGCATATGCCTATTACTGGGAGTAGGTGGGGAAGGTGGTTCCTAGAAATGGGTATCATTTGGAAATCCCCTACCCTAAACCCTGCCTCTTATCTTTTTCCCATTCTTGTTTGCCAAAGGTCACCAAAATTTTCCAGAAGAAGAAGATCTTGGTGACATACAGCTTCCGTCAGTCCTTTCCCCTGGTGGAAATGCATATGCAGCTCTTCCAGAATTCATGTGAGTCCCCTCTTGAACCCTAGCATGCAGCCCAGGAGTTTATCAGAGCCCATGCTCATCCTTCATCTACACTAGCTTCCAGCCACTGAAGTCCTCTAAAGCTAGCTTAAAGTCCCCGACGTATCTACTGGTTTGAGGATGAAAGGAGGATTAGAATGGAGTATGATTTGGGTGTGACTCCTGGAGAACACAGAACAACGTTTGTGTGTTCCTTAATGGGCAGAAGAGGTAGCAGTTACAGTGTGCTTGGAAGTCCTGTATTGAGAAGAGCATGATTGAGTATCATTCAAGAGAGCAGAGTCATTTTGAGAGGCAGAGAGACAAAGGAAAAGGTTTCTAGAAAGCAGTTCAGAATTCTGTTTGCCTTTACATCCTGGAGTATAAGAATAAGGTTGCCGTGGTTACCAGGAGTTTGGGGACAAAGGGAAACCACTGAAGATGCTTGAGCACAGAAAAGGCATTTCAGAGTTAGGTTCTACAGAAATCATCTCCAAGAAGGACAGGGTGATGTGTGCGCCCATAGGACAGCTGTTGAGAGGCAGAGACAGAAAAGTTACTTGAGCCCAGGAGTTTGAGATTAGCCTAGCCGAACAGCGTGATTCTGTCTCAGAGTTGGTTGGCAGTGTGTGTGTGTGTGTGTGTGTGTGTGTGTGTGTGTTTGTAGGGGGTTGTATCATTTCTCAGTTTTTTGTCTTATCCACTCTGCTTCAAAGTTGACAGAAGTATCCAACTTCTGTCCCTTCTCATTGTCACAGATTATCAGTTTGGGATCAAGTTACTGTCTGCAGTACCTGGAGGGGAACGAAAAGTCCTCATCATCTTTAATGCTCCTAGCCTCCAAGACAGGCTACGCTTTACCTCTGACCTGCGGGAGTCCATTGCTGAGGTGCAGGAGATGGAGAAGTATCGTGTGGAATGTGAGTAGCTACCCCTCTCCTGATATGGTGCCTCACAGACGCCAAGAATCCTGTCTTCTGAGAACCATAGAGTTGAGGGCTAGCTTGCCCAACCTTCCTACCCTTATTTCAGAAACCCTTCAGTTTCTGCCTGAATGCTTGCAGTGACAAGAAGGTCATTACTCCCTAACCTCAGATTATTATTCCAGTCATTGAGAGTCTACACTGTGGCTTCCAAACCCATCCTTTAAATATGAGCCAACTCTTCCTTCTATTGAATGGTATCAGAGAGAAGATTCAGGGCATAGGAGATAGGACTGTAGCTTCAGATTTCATGTATGCTACTTGTTATTTGGAGAAACAGGTGAGTTCTGTGGCCCTCTGAACCTTTGTTCAGATGAAAGAGATAAAGAAATCTTCACAGAATTTGACAAGGAGCCAGGCACAATGTTTGCACACCTGTAATCAATCCAGCACTAGGGAGGCTGAGGCAGGAAGATTTCAAGTTCACAGGCAAGCTTTGGCTATGTATTGAATCTCTGTCACAAAGAGAGAGGAAGGAGGAAGAGGAGAAGAAAGGGAGATGTTGAAGATGAAGGAGTAGAAAAGAGGGAAGGGGAGGGGAGGGGAGGAGGGGAGGGGAGGGGAGGAGAGGAGAGGAGAGGAGAGGAGAGGAGAGGAGAGGAGAGGAGAGGAAGAGAGGAGATTGATGCCAAAGTGTCCCCAGTGCCTCCATGGCATTCAATAAATACCATTACCTGTCCCCTCTTCTCTCCCCAATATCAGGTTCTGAGCTGAGGTCCAGATCAATCCCCAGGGGCTGCACCAAATTAGTTTGGTCATATACAATGGAAAATAGTAATTATATCTCACTCTTCCTGGTGCTTTCCAGGTCTTCTCTTTCTCTTGTCTTTTCTTCTCTAAGCTAAGCAGTCCTAGTTAAGTAACATGGCATCAAGGAGAAAGAAGGCAGAGAGAAAGAGAAGCAGTAGTTAGTTCCTTGATAGGTCTTCAGCAAAACAGAGTATCAGTTCAGTGGATTCCAGAGCTTCCAGGGGAAGTGTAAGAGGTTAGCCATATCAAGAGAACAAGAGGCCCAATAGATCAGTTTCCCTGACCTTACTGGGGATATAGGGGAGCCAGGAGAGTAGGATAGACCTGCTTCCAGAATGTTGACTTCACAAATTTCAACTCTCTGACCCTGAGCAAACTGTGACTTCTCAGATTCTCAGTTTCCTCTGCACAATGTAGATGATGGTCAGAATGTGGAATGAGAGGGATCAAGTATACACTGTCCCTAGCATACTGCCCAGCATATACTAGAGGGTTTGCTTCCAATCAATTTCATGCCCTTGCTCTTTCAAGAACTCCTCTGAGAACTGAGCGAACTTTAAAAGGACTGTCCTTCGCCATAGGCTAGAAGGGCCTTCCCATCCTTACTGTGAGCCAAGTGTTGCAAAACAACACAAAAGGGTAAAAAAATGAAGGATAAGATGGAAAGGGAGCAGGGAAAGTAGGCACTTACACTTACAGGGAGGGGGAAAAAAGAAGGAGCAGGAAGGAGCAGGTGGCATAGGATGGGGTAGGCACCTAAGGAGTTTTGAAGATAGAGTAGCAGTTTAGGGGAAACAATTACTACTAGGGTGTGGGAGTGGACAGGAAGGAGGGGAACCAGAAGGAGGGAGGAAAAAAAAGAGGAAGGCTGTAGTCAACCAGGTGGGTTCTTTCTTAATGCTCTTCTTGACCTTTGCCCGTTTTCTTCACTGCTATCCAGCGGAGCTGGAAAAGCAGAAAGGTATGATGCGGCCTAATGCCTCACAGCCTGGAGGAGCCAAGGACTCAGTGAATGGGACTCTGGCCCGCAGTAGTCTGGAGGACACTTATGGGGCAGGCGATGGGCTCAAGCGGGGTGCACTCAGTAGTTCCCTGCGAGACCTCTCTGATGCAGGTAAGTGTTCTGGGCCCCTGTTTTGGCTGGGGAGATGTGGGACCAGGTGTCCTCTTTGCCTCCTGTCACTGGCTGTCAGCCTTCCCCCAAAACACACACACAAACACACACACACTCACCATTCAGAGCCCTGGGCACTATGCCACAGGGGGCCTGGTAGCCAGGTCAGAACAGGTGGGGCCCAGGGTTTCTGCCAGGGAGTATAAAGTGGGGCCATAGACTCAGCCCCTCTCCTCTTCCCTCTTCTGTCTCTCCTTTACTGCCTCTCCTCCATCTTTTCCTCCTTTCTTTCCTCCTTCTCAACCTCTCTTCCTCCCTACCTCCCCCTCTTCAATGGGGGAAGGGGGCAATGGGGTGTCTGTCCCTGGGAGGGACCTAGGCCTGGTGCCCAGCTCTGGAGCCCAGCAGGGTGGGGAGGGAGGGTTGCTGCTCTGACGCTGGGCTCCTTGCTTGTGGGTGCAGGGAAGCGGGGGCGGCGTAACAGCGTGGGATCGCTGGACAGCACCATCGAAGTAAGTGTCAGCTCCTGCCCCACTCATTTCTGCATGAGCCCTGCCCTGGCCATAGAGCCCCAGAGGAGGAGGGGGACCTGTTGCCTACCCCTCTTCCGTGCTGGGAACCATATGGCTGCCTCTCCCAAACAACCACTTTCTCCATCTGTCCTCAACTCTTGTCTGTCCTCACTCTGCCTGTCTCTCAGTCTGTCTTCCACTCTCCCATGCCCCTTCTCAACCCCAGGGCCAACTCCAAATAGGGAGGCCCTTGGATTTGGGCCTCAAGAAACGTTAACCTCCATATCCTGCTCTTTTGACCCTGAGCCAGTTACTTTGCCTCTCTAGGCCTCACATTTTCTTGGCCTGAGAAATGATCATGCTAAGGAAGTCCTACTGCTTTTTCCTCTGCCCTCTGAGGTTCAACTGAGCTAGTGGATGTGGCAACAGAGCTTGGGAGCAGAGCTGGCCACAGATACAGGACTGCTGTTTGGTTTCCACTGTCACTTTGGGATCCCTGTTGCTCCAGCTTCAGGGACAGGGGTGGAATTTAGGGTTGGGGGTTTAGGATATTTAGACTGGCCTGACTTCCCCCCCTCCCCCCTTTCAGGGGTCTGTTATTAGCAGTCCACGCCCTCACCAGAGGATGCCACCTCCGCCCCCACCCCCGCCGCCAGAGGAGTACAAGAGCCAGAGGCCAGTCTCCAACTCCTCATCTTTCCTGGGCTCCCTATTTGGAAGCAAGAGGGGCAAAGGGCCCTTCCAGATGCCACCACCACCAACAGGCCAGGCCTCTGCCTCGTCTTCATCTGCTTCCTCCACCCACCACCACCATCACCACCACCACCATGGTCACAGCCATGGTGGCCTGGGGGTGCTACCTGATGGGCAGTCCAAGCTCCAGGCCCTGCATGCCCAGTATTGCCAAGGACCGGGCCCTGCCCCACCACCCTACCTCCCACCCCAGCAACCCCCTCTGCCTCCACCCCCTCAGCAGCCTCCACCCCTGCCCCAGCTGGGCTCCATTCCACCACCACCTGCCTCAGCCCCACCTGTGGGGCCACATCGACACTTCCATGCCCATGGCCCAGTTCCAGGACCCCAGCATTATACCTTGGGCCGGCCAGGCAGAGCCCCAAGACGAGGGGCTGGAGGACACCCTCAGTTTGCTCCACACGGCCGCCACCCCTTGCACCAGCCCACATCCCCATTACCCCTGTACAGTCCTGCTCCACAGCACCCTCCTGCCCATAAACAGGGCCCCAAGCACTTCATCTTCAGTCACCACCCACAGATGATGCCAGCAGCAGGTGCAGCTGGGGGCCCTGGGTCCCGGCCACCAGGGGGATCCTATTCCCACCCTCACCACCCCCAATCACCACTGTCACCACACTCACCCATCCCACCTCATCCCTCCTACCCTCCCCTGCCCCCACCCTCACCTCACACCCCACATTCACCCCTACCACCCACCTCCCCCCATGGCCCACTGCACGCCTCTGGGCCCCCTGGCACGGCTAATCCACCCAGTGCAAACCCCAAGGCCAAGCCAAGCCGGATCAGCACTGTGGTCTGAGGAACGGGATGAGTGTACTGGGGAGCAGGATAGTCTGGAGAAATCCACAGGAGAGGGACCTTGCCCCTCTCTTCTTCCTCGGTTTTTTCAAAATATATATACACACTCAGCAGTGTCTTTCTTTCCACTTCCTCTGTATCTCCAGACCCTTCTTCCAACCCCCAGCAGTTGTCATGGGGTTTCCTTTCAGATTGGAGGGCCCTTGCCACTTGCAGCCTGAACGTAGGGCACTGCAGTGCTGGGAAGTGGTAAGAGCCTCTCAGTAGGCCTCGTCCTCCTGTTCCTGTCTTCCTCTCCTCTTTCTTGTCCCTGGAGGTCTAGTTGGTGACCTCAGACCTCTAGGCAAATGTGAGCTTCCTTGCAAGCTGGTGGAGAAGGCAGGCTTCTGGAGCTGCAGAGGTGAAGGCTTTCCCCAGAGCTCCTCTGGCTGTGTGGGGCTAGGAGAGAGCTCTGTAGAGCTGTGGCCAAACCTCAGCTGGCGCAGCCCTCCCTCTGACCTCAGGGCCTAGCCACACACCTCCATGTGTCTTTCTGCCTTGCCTGCTGGAGGACACACAGACCGTCAGTGCACTCTATGGGTGGAACCCCGCTTGTGCTGGCCCCCACTGAGGGCAGTGCTTCCTCTCTTGAGCCAGTCTGTGCCCTCTCTCCTAATAGGCCCCAGCCCAGACCTCTTTGGCTTCAGGAACTTGCCTTGCCCTGCAATGTTCTTATCCTGATCAAAGTCCAGACAGGTTTTTACTTTGGAGGCGGGGGAGGGGGGGCTCAGGTCTGGGATGAGAAGGGTACCGCCCTCCCTCACCCATATTGCATGCCCCCCTTCCTTCTACTTTTCCCACCTTCGACTGAAGACAATGCACTTTACAGATATCACCCACACATATCTCACTGGGGCAGGGCACCCAGCATCAGCCCTCGGGAAAGACTCCCAGAGGACCACCCTGAGCCCAAGATGTCCTTCCTGAGGCAGAGATTGAAGCCATCAGAGCAGGGGCTGTGAGCCAGAATGCCCAAGCCCCTCTTGTTCATCAAAATCTCCACTGCCTCGCCAGCCCCTTTGCAGCCCTGTTTATTTATTATAAATATATTTTTTACAAGTCTCAGCTCCTCTTCTTGCCCTACATTCAGCTCCTTTCACAGTCCCTGCCTTTCTCTCCCCTGTCCAGTATGGGCTGCAATACAGACAGACAGATGGGCCCTCTATGTCAAAGGGTCCCTGGGGCTTGGGGTTGTGGGAGGGCGTTGGTAGGAGGGACTGTATGGAGAGGAGCTGGGGTTCAGGCATTGTCTTTTTCCCTCCTTGTATATAAGAATGTATATTTGATGCCTCATAAAAGACCTTGTGCTCACCTCTGGCCTCTGCCTCCTACTTATGACCCCTTCTCTGCTGTGGAGCCCATGGAGAGAGGCACTAGTCTGGGGAGGTGATAATGGTAATTCAGGCAACTGTGTGGGCAAGATGCTTTGGTAAGGTAGGAGGGTAAATGAGGGTGGGGGTTTCCTGTCTCGTTTCATATGTTGTCTTATGAGAGTGGCAGGAGTGCGGGCTCGGGTTGATCCAGTTCACATCCTGGAGGTTTTACTTAGGCACAAGAGTTTCAGGGGATCATCCTCCAACTGTTTGTTACCACTTGGGATGATCACATGGTGTTATGCTATCTCCATGAAGCTTGCATATACTCACATAAGGATACACACATATGCATAATTAAAAATAAATCCCCCTTTTTAAAAAAAGAATATCTTCATTTCTGCCAGGCTGTTTAAACAGTTACATGAAATCATGATGACTGCATGAAGTAATGAGTGCCAAGCAGCTAGGGTGGAGCAGGTATTCGGCAAGTTAATTTTTTCGTCTTTTTTCGTAGAGGTTGGGTATTTGGAGAATGTGTGGCCTCTGTTCTCCTTTTTCCCGTGACTGGCCTGGTTTTGTCTTGAAACCTCTGCTAGTAGCCCTCCATGAAGTGGCTGGCCATACTTTTGCTCTTGAGGGCAGGGAGGTGACTTGGTCTAGTAAAATGGACCCAGTTCTAGCACCAATAATTATGCCCTGGGTTTCAGCCTAGCACAGGAGGAATGATGGGATAGAGTAATGGCTCTTAGAGTCAGCAGGGTCCCCAGAAATAGCGTTCAGTTGATAGTTTTGCTGTTTTCCTAGAATCTGCAAAGGTCTCTAAAAAGGCAATGGTTTATATGACCCTTCCTGGATCCATGTCATTGTTTTCTTCCTGGTAAAGCACACTGAAAGGCTACCCAGGGAAGACAGCTAGCAAGAGCAGCAACTAAAACCATGGAAGCATTTGCTGCTTCTCTGACCTGGACCTGAGTGAAGAGCCCAGATGTGGGGGTCCATTAAGCAAGTTTTGGTTTCTTCCTTGGTAGACTAAGCTAGGCTATCCTTGGTCTCAGCCTCCCCCCACCCTTTTTTCTACCTTCAGCTAGAAATTGGCCACTGGCCAAGTGCTTCTTTGGCAATTCACCTGACTGTTTAGAGCCTAGTTTTTGACCTCTAGAACAGAGATAAAAATCTTGCAGGACAATTGTTAGCTAATGTATGTGAACTGCCTACCTCATTGCAGACTTCACAGTCACATGCTCTCAGCTACCTACAGAAATAAGTACAAAAGTTAGGAGTCCTTCACAGCATGTCCTAGCCAAGATCTCCAAAGTCCCAATCCCCCCTCATACACACTAATTAATTAATACAATTTTTAAAATAAAAAAGTTACAGAATTCCAAAGCAGTAATACGGAATAAACATTCTCATTCTGCAAGGGATGAGTGAAGATATAGAAAGGAGGGATAGGACCAAAACAAGGCTGAAAACTCAGTAGGGTGAACATTACATTGTGTAGTTTCATGTCTGGTGTCTAGGTCATGTGGTATCACAATATGATATAGGCCTGAAAAGCCCTGCCCCCATGGCCCTTCTGTTGGAAGATTAGGACTTCAAAGGCAACCTGAACTCAAAAAAAACCCCAAATAAACCAAACCCAAATTAATCAGCATCATGAGGCCAACTTCTGCTGTCAACTGTAGGATGAGAGACTTGGACAACACCAGCCCCTGTCTTGTAGTACCAGGATGGCAGAGGGTAGGAAAACATTTCCTAGGATGTATGAACAGTGGGCCACGGTGTGTGTGTGTGTGTGTGTGTATGTGTGTGTGTGTGTGTGTGTACGTATGTATACATGTATGTAGAAACCAGAGGTTGATATCACATATCTTCCCCAATTGCTCTCCATCTTATTTTGGGTATAGGGTCTCTCACTATACCTATCCATCAGTTCATAAAGATCCTCCTGTCTCTCAGTGCTGTAATTATAGGTACAAATCCATGTGCTTGGCTTTTTTACATGGATGCTACAGATAAAACTCAGGTCCTCTTGCTTCCATGGAAAGCACTGTGCCATATGATTCATTTCCTCAGCTGTTTTTACCCAGCCCCTTCCTTCCTCTTCCTCCTCTTCCTCCTCTTCCTCCTCTTCCCCCTTCTTTCGAGATAGGGGTTCTTTGTGTAGCCCTACCTAGCTGTCCTGGATCTTTCTCTGTTGACCAGGCTCTGCCTCAAACTCAGAGATCCACTTGCCTCTGCCTCCTGAGTGCTGGGATTAAAGACATGTACCACCACTACCTAGTAACCCCCAGGCCTCTTTAATTTTAAAAACATTTATGTATTTATTTGTGTTTGTGTGCATGATGTGTGTGGGGGTAGAGGGAGCAATTGCACACATGTGGAGGTCAGAGAACAATTTGTGGGACTTGGCCATTTCCTTCCTCCATGTGGGCTCCAGGGATCAAACTCAGGCTGGAAGGCTTAGAAACAAGCACTCTTACCCACTATGTTATCTCACCACCCATCTTTCTTAGAACAAAATTTTACTACTAAGGCTGGGATTAGTGGGATCCTACCAATTTCTGATGTAACATTATGGCATTTTCTTGTTATTCTAGTGCAACCTGCTTCTTTTTAATACTGCAAATATTTTTCTCCCTTCTCTTTTCTCTCTCCCTATCCTTTCTTCAACTCCTTCCCTACTACCCTCTCCCCAACTATCTTCTTTCTTCCTTCCTCTCTCCTCCCCTTTCATCCCTTCTGATCTCCTTCTCTTCTTTTCTCAATTTATGAATTGGGTCTTAGTATGTAGCCTAGGCTGGCCTCTAACTTATGATCTCTTTTGTCAACTTCTCAAGTTATGGAAATAATCATATCACCATACATGGCTCTACTAACATCAATATTTTAATATCCAAAATGCCCCTGAAGTTAGCTGGGCATGGTGACATAGGCCTGTAATCCCAACTACCCTGTAGGCCGAGGAAGGAGGACCACAAGTTTGAGTTTGGGCTACTGGACTGGAGAGTGAGTTCAAGACAAGCCTGGGCAACTGAGACCCTGTTTTTAAATATTTTTATTATTTTATTTTATGTGTAAGGGTGGCTCACCTTCATGTATGTCTGTACATGTGTGCACCTGTGGCCAGAAGAAGGCACTGGGTCCTCTGGAACGAGAATTACAAACAATTATGAGCTGCCACGTGGGAACTGAACCTGTGGAAGAACAGCCAGTATTCTTAACCACTAAGTAATCTCTCCAGCCTCCATAAAACCTTTGAGACAAGGTCTGGAACTTGCTTTGTAGACCAGAACACCTTGAGCTCACATAGAAGGTATCCAGCTCTGAGACTCTGTCCTAAAAAGCAAAAGACATAAAGCTGTACGGTGTTAGTGGTGGTAGTGGTACATACCTGTAACCCCCATACTCAGGAGACAGAGGCAGGTTGGATCTGGTCTACAGTGTGAGTTGCAGGACAACTAGGGCCACCCAGAGAAACCCAGTCTCAGAACAAACAAATGAGGAAAAGATATAGAAGATAAACTGGGATTAAAATTTAAAGATAGTAGTGTTTGCCTAGCATACACTGGTCTTAGGCTCAACCCCAAATACTATAAAAACAAAAAAACAACAAACCAAAAAATCAGTGAACACAAAATGGCCCAGATTTGGCCTGTAGATCTAAGTGGCTCCTGTGTCCTTTGACTGAGCACTACTTTTTGTTTTGTTTTTGTTTTTGTTTTTTTGAGACAGGGTTTCTCTGTGTAGCCCTAGTTGTCTTGGAACTAACTTTGTAGTCCAAGCTGGCCTCAAACTCAGAAAGAGACCTTCTGTCTCTGCCTTTTGAGAGATGGGATTAAAGGGATGCACCACCACCTGGCCTTAGATGATCTTATAATTCCCCTGTCCCAGCCAGTAACCAGTAGATACGGTTTGTTTTTTGTTTTTTTGTTTTTTGTTTTTTGTTTTTGTTTTTTAAACAAAGATTCTTTCCAGGAAAAAGTTTGAAAATCAGGGTTTGGATAGGGCCTGGTGTCTTACAAGTTTAATCTCAGAAGTTTGTAGACTGAGGCAGGAAAACTACTGTGATTACAAGGATAGTTTAGGTCACAGGATGAGACCCTGTCATATATATAATGGCACATAATAATCCCAGAACTTGGAAGGTGGAGGCAGGAGGATAAGGACTTCAAGGCCAACCTGGGTTACATGAGACCCTGCCTCAAAAAAATCAAAAGAACAATGAACAAACTTCTCCTTTTCTCTAACTTTATCTATTTATATCAGTGTGGTGTTATGGATTTTAATCCATATTTCAATCAATTTATAATTTACTGTTACAATTCATTTTTTGTTTTGTTTTGTTTTATTTTGGGGGTGGGGCGTTGGTTTTTTTGAGACAGGGTTTCTCTGTGTAGCCCTGGCTATCCTGGAACTCACTTTGTAGACCAGGCTGGCCTTGAACTCAGAAATCCACCTGCCTCTGCCTCCCAAGTGCTGGGATTAAAGGCGTGCGCCACCACCGCCGCCGACTATAATTCATTTTTAATTATCATTATTTTAATTGTATGATTTTATGGCTCAGTATCTGTATCATGAACAAACTATACACCTATATTTCTCTCTGAGTATGTCTCTCTCTGACTCTTTCACTATCACATATATCTTGTTAGGATCCTTATAAATAGGTCAGGGTAGAAGATGGATGTGGTGGTACACATCTATAGTCCTACCTACTCAAAAGACCAAGATAGTTGAATTGCTTGAATATACAAGCTCAAGACCAGCCTGGTCAGCATAACGGAGGTACTCCATCTTCAATAAGGAAAGAAAAGGAAAGAAGAGAAGAGAAGAGAAGAGAAGAGAAGAGAAGAGAAGAGAAAAGAGAAAAATAAAGGAAAGAAAAGAAGCCAGAGAGAAGGGTCATCAGTTAAGCACACTGGCTGCTCTTGCAGAGGATTCAGGTTCAATTCCTAGCACCCACTCAGTGGCTCACAACTGTGTGTAATCCAGTTCTAGGGGATCCAGTATCCTCCAAGACCACAAACGTACATTCAGGCAAATACCCATATACATAAAATAAAATACTGATAATAATAAAAAAAAACTTTTAAAAATCCATGGTAAAGGGATAGTAAATGGTTCACATGTGATGTAGAGGAGGGTTGTAGAGGTGAGAAGGAGATGGATTCCAGAGCTATTTGGAAGTTGGGAATGGTGGCTCCTGCCTGTAAACTCAGTACTTGGGAGGTAGAGACAGGAGGACCGGGGGTTTAAAGTCATCCTTGATTACATAGCAAGTGAAACCTCATGTCAAACAAACAAGCAAACAAGGACCAAACAAACAAAGACAAAAAGACAGCTCATATCTATTTTGGAACTTTAGAAACCCAAATTAAAAAGAGTCACAAGGGTTGGGAATAGAGCTCAGTAGCAGAGCACCCGTTTAGAGAGTATGAAGCTCTATGTTTAGGGCACTGGGTTATCCCTACCACCAAAGCAGTATCATTCTCATGTAGTTTAGCTACAGAGATGAGGGTGTGGTTGGGAATTTAGTTAAGACCTTGAGTTATTGCTCTGCATACATTCTATACCAGAATTCCTCTCCCAGATGGCTGGGCGAGGCCACACCAGCTTTCCCCACAAGGAAAATTCCAAATTCTGGAGCCTACAGCGCCCAGTTTCTGATTGTTCCTCAACAAGACTTGAAGCTTGGAAAACACTGAGCAACTTTCACTGAGCAACAAGTTTCAGCCTAGACTGTCACAGGCAGAATTTATGGGAGTCATACAGTTGTAGGTTTGAATTCTGGCTCTGTCACTTTCTATTTATGTGACTTGGACCTGAGTTTCATTCTACTCATCTGAAAGATGGGAGAATACTACTCCCCAGCACTTGGCTTTTTTTTTTTTTAATTTTCTTTCTTTTTTTTTTTTCGATACAGGGTTTCTCTGTGTAGCCCTGGCTATTCTGGCACTCACTCTGTAGACCAGGCTGGCCTCGAACTCAGAAATCTGCCTGCCTCTGCCTCCCAAGTGCTGGGATTAAAGGCGTGCACCACCACTGCCCTGTAGCACTTGGCTCTTAAAGAAAGGCAGACATTAGGCTGGTGAGATGGCTCAGTGGTTAAGAGTACTGACTGTTCTTCCAGAGGTCCTGCATTCAATTCCCAGCAACCACACAGTGGCTCATAACCATCTGTAATGGGATCCAATACCCTCTTCTGGTGTGTGTCTGAAGACAATTACAATGTACTCGTATACATAAAATAAATAAATACAAAAATAAATAAATTAGCAATGAAAATAATTTTTTAAAAAAGAGACGCAGATATTATTATCTCTAATCTTCCTAAGTAATGAAAGGATTACTTAACTTCATTTTATGAACAAGAAAACCAAGGGTCAGGGACGTGAGGTACTTGGCAGGGCCCAGTGAGTAAATAATCTGTTCCAGGAAGGCATGCTTTTGTATTTTCACATGCTCACAAAAGTTCCTGTTGCATAGTATGACTTTCACAAATACAAATCAATGCATTTTATATCACTGGCTTAAAAGACTGCTCGGTTTCCTTTTGCCCTGTGGTATGTCTGGGCTAAGGACATTAGAGGAGACTGGAGGAAGAATGGGTGGTGCTGAGACCAAAAGCCTGGTGTTCTTTACTCTTTACAGAGATGTTCCTCAGGTAGAAAAGCAAAATGTCTTCAGGTGAGGAACAGCAAACTTACTAACCTTAATTTTAATGCCTTTTCTCCTGTCCAGTTCCATTACTTTACATTATTATTACTATTATTACTATTGAGTTTTTGAGATGGGGAGTAGCCCTATCCTGGCTATCCTGGAAGTAGTTCTGTAGACCAGGATGACATTGAACTCAGAGATTCATCTACCTCTGCCTCCTGAGTACTGGAATTAAAGATGTATGCCACCATGCCTGCCCTTTTTTTTTTTTTTTTTGGAGACAAGAACTCACTGTACAACCTGCCTCTGCCTCCCAAGTGCTGGGATTAATGGCATGTGCCACCTACTGCCCGGCCATTAGTAATAATAATATTACTACTAGTACTACTACTACTACTACTTTGTGAGGCAGGATCTTGCTATGTAGCTCAGGCTGGTCTCAAACTCAAAATCCCCCCCTTTTTAGCCTCTATGTACTGCATATACATGGAATAAACAAAAATGTAAACATCCAGGCCTTTTGGTTTTTTTGTAGCAGTAGTTGCTACAAAAATGGATACACACATATTATACAAAGTGTTTATATAGTTACAATGTATACCAAACAGTCGAAAGCATTCTTTAAAATGCTGATGGCCAATGATACTGGGGAGAATAATGCATTTTTACTCTACGTGGGACTGAAGCTTCTAAAACTCCACATTCTCTAGGGAGTGAGGAGTTTCCTTCTTTCATTTAAAAACAAAAACCTCAGAGGTGTAAGTCTGGTAAATCTTCAATTCACTCAGCAGTAGACACGCGGAATGGGAGGGGGAGGGGGAGGAAGGGGGCGGAGGTTCCTCGAAATCACCGCCTTCCGTGGTTCTCACTGAAAGGACCTGAGAGAAGCAGCAAAGGACATTGGGGAGGAGACAACCGGCTTGGGATCTAGGGTGTGTGCGTGCGCGTGCGCGAGCGTGTGCGAGCGCGCATGGGCGCGTACTAGTTTAGGCTCACTACTTATGGACACTAGCTCCTCTTCCGGTTTGTCTAGAGACTGCGCATGCGCATCACTGGCCTTTAAACGTGCATCGCCGGTCCATCCGGTAAAAGGATCCGGCCATCGATTTACAATTTTGTTCTTCCGCCAATGAAATGAACTATTTTCTCTTAGCCTGAGAAATGTTTTTAACTAACCACCTCCAAATAAGGGACATATACAACCCGATTTCTTTCGGTCATCACATGATGAAGGCTTCCTAGGTTTTTTTCTGACTCAAAGTAAACGGAACTCGGAGAGACACCTTGCGGAGGGATCTGGTTTGTTGTGGTGAGGTACAGAGGTGGGGGGGAGGAGACGCTGACAAACCAAGATGGCGGTGGCAGCGGTGAAACCTGCCGCGACTGGGACTTAACTGTAGTAGTGAAGGCTTCAGTAGTTGGGAGGCAGCGGTAAGGTGTGGAAGAAACGGAACAGGACTAAGAACCTGTAAAAGGAACCTCAGCCTGAGACTTTTAGAGCACGGCACCCGCCCCCCTAAGCCCTTGACGGGCGGTGGCCGTCCTGCTTAGGGCCTAGACTCCGAGAAGTACCTCGGTTTCAGACAGCGGCGGCGCCATGCGTCCTTAAGGGCGACCTGAGCCCTCCCGATCTCTGGCCCAGCCCTCGGGCCCACCATGGAGCTGGGGTCCGACGATTTCCTACCGCCGCCGGAGTGTCCGGTGTTCGAGCCTAGCTGGGCCGAGTTCCGAGACCCTCTTGGCTACATCGCGAAAATCAGACCCATCGCCGAGAAGTCCGGCATTTGCAAGATCCGCCCACCCGCGGTAAGGCTGGGAGCTGATGGTCGCCAGCGGCGAGTTTGTGGGTGGATCCGGGTAGCCAGTGGTGAAGTCCCGGGCGGAGGGCAGCAGGTGTGGGAAGAATATGGGATGGCTGGTATTTTGTGGATGCCTCACGAAGCGGAAAAAGGGTGCTGGGGTCAGGGCTCCTCGTTTTGTGGCATACAAGTGACCTGGGGTCTGAGACCCACTCCCACTCTGCTCTTGAGAATTTCCCTTGATTCAATACACAGATGCTTAATGGGCTGGGGAGAGTTCGCAGGGAGGCACAGAGACTCCCATCTTTTACTTTGTATCACCCTGGTCGAGGCAGTTACAAAGTAACGACTACTGTCATTATTCCCTTTAAGGCAAGCTGTGTGGTGTAGTGGAAAGATCACGTCTCAAAAGGGAGTCAGACGTGAGTTTAAAACTACTTAGAAGGTTAGCAGCTGTATGACCTTGGGCATGTAAAGTAATCCCTGAGCCTGTGAATTGTGTGCTGGGAATAATTAGATTAAACCAGGTAACATAGTGCACTCTGGTAAGTGGTAATTACTGTGACTGTGAAGGTGCTTGATGTGGTCATTGGTTTGCTTCTGTGTGTGTTGACTCATGTTTACTCACGCTGTCAGGCCAATTCATCTCTGATAATATCCTAGCCTGGTGGCCAGTCAGGAAATCATTCTCACAGGGAGTGCTCTTTCTGGCTCCTGCGTTTTCTAGTTGAAGGTAATGTCAGAACCTTCTTGCACATGGTCCCCACAGCCTTCCTATGGAGAAGTTTAGACCAGTTAGCTTGGTATGGCCTTCTCAGAAGATCTGGATTCTACCTCAGGCTCAGAATGTAGATGATCCTATAAGATAAGGTTTTCTTGGGTCCCCAGGAACAATAGTGGAGATATGGAAATCTTCCTTTGCTTCCCAAATGTTCAGCAAAAAGGACCATATTGTTGCTTCTAGTCCTGACTAGCCCAGGGGAAGTTTTCCAAAGGCTAGGACAGGCTGCTGCCTTGCTGACACACTGGAGGAAACAATGGTGAACAGTGTTTAGTAACCACTTGAGATTCCTGGGCTGGTTTGAATTTATCCGCAACAATGTATCTTCGAGGAGGTGCTTCTGGATGTGGAAGCCTTATTCCCACTTGACAAGAGCATCTTAGGTCTTCTTATCCAATTCAGTGCTTTTGTTGCCCTTTCATAGGCTGGTTTTAGATGGATCCTCCGGGCCCTAGAGTCTAGAGTCCTTGTTGGTCACAGGTGTCTGAAGATGGGTTTCTGTTGTGAGGGAGTCACAGCTATTAGTGACAAGCCAGGAAGGCTAGCAGAAGGGAAAGGTTGGACTCCTGGATGGCCTTATGGAAATATTCCTTGACGTGGTCAGGAGACGCCTAATATGGGGATAATTGAGGTCTCAATTTCCCTTTTTTCTCCCTTGGGCTTTTGGGCAGGTTGGCCTTATGTAGGTGCTCTTACCTTGTCTTGGGGAACCAGGATGGAAGAAATGACAAGGACATCGGTGTGTGTGTCCATCCTTTCGTCCATCTGTTCATCTGTCCATCTGTCCGTTTGTCCCCAGGGGACTGTTCTTTGGTAGGCTTCTTTTCTCCACTCCAGTAGCTTTGATTCTTTCCAGTCCTGACTTTTGTTTTTGTTGTTCATGATTTTGTGTACGTGCCCACAATTCTCTTAAACCACCTTTAGGCTCTAAAGCAGTTGGCTTTCTTCTGTTTGGAACTTGAATTACTCACCCAAGTGATTCTTAGGCCCAGGATGCAAACCTGTGTGTGAGTAGGTATTGGAGTTTTTCTTAGAGGGGTGGTTTTGGGTTTGTGTTTCATAGCATGTGGCTGCTTGCTACACTTGGCATAGATGGATGGAGGACAGGGTAGTTAATGGTGGCATCACACAACTTCTTGAATTCGCCATCCTGTTTGTCACCACATTCGAAATGCCATCATCTTGAGCATTTGTACTAATACAGGACTGAGATGAGAGGTTTGTTGGACCTTCCCCATCTACTGTTGCACCTATAGCTCCTGCCTTAGGACTTCAAATTGTTTAGAACTTGGCAGAGCAGAGAAAAGCAGTGCTTAGAGTTTGGGGTTTGAGCACCTTTCTGTCTGGGTTATCTGTGCTGAGGGGAGTGTTGTCTGATGGGAGATAAGAGGGTATGGAAAGCTTCACCTGGCTTAAGCCGTAGCATTTTAGCCTAAGGTTTGTTTTTTTTTTTTTTTTTTTTTTTTTTTTCACCCCTCCTGCTTTCGTCAGCCTCAAGTGCTTTCTGTCTATTACCATGGGTTGGGGAAGAATGTGTGCACTTGCAAATATGAGGCCTCTGGTTCCTTTTTTTAAGAGAAAGAGCCTGCATACAGAGATCAACAGCTCTTTCTCTCTTTTCCTATACCTTTTCTGTCCTTCCATATGTGTTCACTTGTGTGTGAATGCTGGTAGCTTAGTGTAGTAGAAAGAACCAGCGATCAGAGGACATGGGTTCTAGTGTTGGCTCTGCTGCTAACTAGCATAGGATTTCCTCTCCTAGCCTTACTTTCCACGTCTGTAAAATGAAGACGTTGATCTAGGTTATTTTAGGGTCTTTTTTTTTTAACCATTTTAAAATTTTTTTAAAGATTTATTTATTTTATGTATATGAGTAGTTGTACTGATGGTTGTGAGCCATCATGTGGTTGCTGGGAATGAAAGCTGCTCACTCCGGATGGGGCTCCGGACTACCCCACTCACTCCTGGCCTAAAGATTTATTATTATTATACATAAGTACACTGTAGCTGTCTTCAGACATACCAGAAGGGGGCGTCAGATCTCATTATGGATGGTTGTGAGCCATCATGTGCTTGCTGGGATTTGAACTCAGGACCTTTGGAAGAGCAGTCAGTGCTCTTACCCGCTGAGCCATCTCACCAACCCTTTTACCATTTCTTAAGCACCAGAGCTCCAGGGGAGAGAGAGGACTCTCTGGGGAAGCATTCATGAGGCTGCAGAAGGGGAGTCTTCATAGCTATCTTTTGGGTAGGACAGAAAAAACTCCAGCTTGGCAGGGTAAAGCTTTCCCTGCTTTCATTAATTTTTTCCTGGCTTCCCCTCTGTAAATTCTTGCATTCGTTGCCACCACTTTTGGGCTTCCCACTCACTCCCAGACTTCTTTCCCCGCCTCTTACAGCAGACAAGTATATGAGAGAGGACCCACAGGAAGCCTTTCCAACCTGGGGAGTGAGTAAGAGGTGCAGATTCATCTTCCTTGGTCTTCCCTGCAGTGTCTTCTGTGAGCCTTTAACTGAGAAAACAGGCATTGATGGCCTAAAGTATTAATCCCTGCCTGAACCAGAGCTGAGCTACTCTGCATGTGTATTCATTGGTGGGGTCAGATTTAGAGATTTAGATTTAGATTTTATTTAGATTTAGTGAGGAAGCCAAGGCAAGAATTCATATGCCCACCTTACAGATAAGAAAACAGATTCAGAAAGGTAAGAGCTCATAGCTAGTAAGCAGTAGAGCTACAATATGAACCCACATCTCCTGTCTCCAGGTCCTGCATGGTTGCCAGAACTCTGGGCTATGTGTCCTGCCCAGGGAAGGGTGACAATGTGGGTGTGAGGAGGGTTTGTGGTTAACTGATTTGAGCTTTTTTTATTTGTCAAAATCCTAGCACTGTACTGTTGGGGAAGACTTAGAAGTTTACCAGGGCATGTACATGCGGCCTTGAATATGGGCCTGAGGGGCTTTTATGCCCTGTTATAAGTCTTAGGTAGAGTTGGGAGTGGGTCCATTTGGATGCTTCCCAGGTTGATAGATCTGAGGTGGCTAGAAGTTTTAGGAGGTATTAATGGATTATGGCGCTGCTTTTGATGCTGTCTGATCTTGCATTAAAGTAGGATAACCCAAGTTCCTTTCCCCTTTTTTTTCTCCTAGGACTGGCAGCCACCCTTTGCCGTGGAAGTGGATAACTTCAGGTTTACTCCCCGAATCCAGAGGTTGAATGAGCTGGAGGTGAGATTAGCAGCTGGTGATGGGATTTGGAGAAAGGATAAGCGTGCCTAGGACGTAGAAGCAGCTTCGGAGCTCCAGATATAAGGGCAGGAATTCGCGTTTTTTATTTGATAGCCCAAAGGCTGGGAATGCTCTTTTCCCCATAAAACTTTGTTATTTAAGAGTTTTCCCTATTAGTACCTACGTTACCTGGATCAGCAAAAGGTAGCTGAGACCTTCCTTCCTTGACCAGCTTATTGTGGCCTTATATATCTTATATATCTGATTTATCCATGGCTCTGTGCTTCTTACATTCCTTCTTTCATACTTGGTAGAGTGGATGGTAAGGTAAAAGAGCACAGGAACTGGTCTTTGTAGAGGCTGGAATGGTTAGTGTGTGTGTGTGTGTGTGTGTGTATACATACATACATACACACACACACACACACACACACACACACACACACTAGATGCTGGAATGATATATATATATATATTACGGTACTGGTATTCATCTGGGCCCAGTACTCTACTAGAATATTTAATAAGACTCAAAGGTACATATTAATAGGAATTAATTAATTAGTGGGAAGGGAACATACATTTAACTTGTATCTTCTATGAAAAATTCTAGAACTATACCTAAAACCAGCTTTAGGATATCCACTCTTATCATCCCAGGACAGTCTCAAGCCTGATATTGTTCAAGTCAGAACAAGAGTAATGTGTTGTATGTGGTATGAGTTCCTTGGAGAAATAAATGTAACTAGGTCTGTGGGTGGTACATCTGTGGGCAGGTATTACCTAGCACCGAACAAGGGCAGTCTTACAGAGATTTCTTGCTAGTTAATGAGGGGAGGAAGGAGCAGGGATGAGGCCAAGTTTAGAAAGATAAGGGGTTCAGATGGAAGGTGTTTGCCCCTTAAGGATTTTTACAGCCAAGGGGCTTTAGTTTATTTCTTACCTTAATTCTTCTCAACTAAGACTCAAAAAACTGACCTACATGTAACCTGGTTCTCTAGACTGGGACTCAAGTGATAAAGTTACAGACTTAGGACCTTTGAGAACCCTTCTTAGGCCACTTGAGATTTCAGTTAAGCATGGACAGCCTTATTCTAGGATCTTTCATCCATATCAGGTCTTGAGTTAGCCAGTATGTCATTTTAGTTCTTCAGGCCATTCTCATAATTCAGCCACCACAAAATATTTTGTGTGGTACAAAAGGAGATGAATATGCTTTTCTGGAGCCCTATGTAGAACTTAGATACAATTCTGAAGTTTCTAGGTGGTCCTCACTGCTCTTCTTAATTCTGTATCTCTGGGGTAAGTGTGCTATTTTCCTTTTCCTATTGTTTGTTTTGAGACAGTGTCTCGAGTAACCCAGGCAGGCCTCAAATCTCATATGTAATGGAGGCTAGACTTGAACTCATCTTCCTGCCTCTACTTTTCAAATGGTGGGATTTACGGGTGTGAGCTACCATGCCTGGCACTTATTTTCTAATAAAAATATGGGGATGCAGTGAGTGGTACTCATTTGCTCAAATGCAGCAAATCAGTAGTAGCAGAGAGAAAGCAAAGCTTAGAGGTATTTGATATACATGTATCTTGGGGCTTGTGTGAATTAACTCTTTTGGCCCTGATTTTTCATCTGTACAAGATATAATAATATATAGACAACCTTGTCACAAGAATGGGAGGAAAGATATATAAAGACTGTAATGACCTTCACCTGGGAAACGAGAGAAAAGCAAGGCCAAGGACTGTCTAGAGTACAAATCTCATTTCATTGGGAGAAGTCTACTTTGTTCCCTTTCTCTTCCCCTAAGTTTTAGCCAGAAGATGGGTCACTGTGGAGTGTTGGGGGGAGGGGTGGGGTGGGATGGAGTATTGATGGTAATGGGTGGGTGGTGGCCAGTGTTTTTGAGCCATTTCTCCTTTAGGCCCAGACAAGAGTGAAACTGAACTATTTGGACCAGATTGCCAAATTCTGGGAGATCCAGGGCTCATCCTTAAAGATTCCCAATGTAGAACGGCGGATCTTGGACCTCTATAGCCTCAGCAAAGTAAGAACAGGTTTTTCTCAAATATTCAATAAACCCATGCTACTTTAGGACCCCTTTTGCTTTGGATACCGTGTCTCTGGGCTATAATGGAAGGGGTAGACTGGTAGCACATCAGCGTGTTTTACCACCTCTTGCAGCAGTTTGAGATTGGGAGAAGGGGTAGCTCCTGGTGAAGTGAGAGGCTGCAGTTGTTTTCCTTACCCTTCCTGTAGGCCTACCTTCTGCATGGTCACATACACAGTGCATCATGTCCCTTCCTGCTCTTCCTTTCAGATTGTGGTGGAAGAAGGTGGTTATGAAACTATCTGCAAGGACCGTCGATGGGCCCGTGTGGCCCAGCGTCTCAACTACCCACCTGGCAAAAACATTGGTTCCTTGCTACGCTCTCACTATGAACGCATTGTTTATCCCTATGAAATGTACCAGTCTGGAGCCAACCTTGTGGTAAGGATGCCAGGCAGTAGTGGAGTTAAGGAGGTCTTGATCTGCGGGTACATATTGGCATACTTCTGTTTTTGTTTCTTTTTATTTTTTTAATTTGACATGAGGTCTTAATATCTGACAGGCTGGCCTAGAAGTTACCATGTAGTTAGCCCACTGACCATGTAGCTCAGACTGGACTTAAAACTCCTTTTTGGTGAGAAGTCTGGACGTGATTTCGTTATTTGGAATTTATTATAGTCCTTCAGTTCCCCAAGTACGGGATTTCAGCTACCATGTCCTGTTGTCTTAGATTCTCTTTTATTTTCTTTTGAGTCCGAGTCCTATAGCACTGGCTGGTCTCAAACTTTGTAGGTAAAGACAAGCTTGAAACAAACAAACAAAAAAAAGCCAGGCGGTGGTGGTGCACGCCTTTAATCCCAGCACTTGGGATGCAGAGCAGGTGGATTTCTGAGTTCGAGGCCAGCCTGGTCTACAAAGTGAGTTCCAGGACAGCCAGGGCTATACAGAGAAACCCTGTCTCAAAAAAAAAAAAAACAAAAAGACCAGCTTGAACTCCTGGTCCTCCTTTCACTTCCCAGGTCACAGATTAGAGGCATGTATCACCATGCTGAGTTTGCCCACGTTAGGCAAATACTAACGGGAGCTGTATCCCCAGGTCCCTACCTTGAACTTTATACATTACATTTATTGTGAGTGCATCAATGTATGTGGAGGTAAGAGGATAACTTAGAGAACTTTGTTCTCTTTTTCCACCATGTGGGTCCCTGAGCCATGTTGCTGGTCCCTTGGCCTTGAACCCTTGATCCTCTTTATCTCAGCTGCTGCTTTTTTTTTTTTTTTAGGATTTTATTTATTTTATGTATATGAGTGCACTGTAGCTGTACTGATGGTTGTGAGCCATCTTGTGGTTGCTGGGAATTTGAATTCAGGACCTCTGCTCACTCTCATTGGCCCAGCTCGCTCTAGCCCTGCTCACTCCAGCCTAAAGATTTATTGTATCTAAGTACACTGTAGCTATCTTCAGAAGTACCAGAAGAGGGCATCAGATCTCATTACGGATGGTTGTGAGCCACCATGTGGTTGCTGGGAATTGAACTCAGGACTTCTAGAACAGCAGTCAGTGCTCTTAACTGCCAAGCCATCTCTCCAGCCCTTTCTCAGCTTCTTAAGTGCTGGGACTATTCTATTGATTGATTGATTGATTGTATGTGAGTACACTGTAGCTGAGCCATCTCTCCAGCCTGGGACTATTCTTAATAGGATTGGTTCCATGGATTGGAAACTGAGAAAACTAGACCTTACCTTTTCCTAGTGATACTTTCTTATCTTCTGATAGTATCTGTAGTCAAAAGTCCTATCTGTAGAACCCTGGGTTCAGTTCCAGCACACACTCCTCCCCTACCAGAGGGGGTGGGAGGAGAAAAGAAGAAAAGGCCTCATTAGTGGTAGGCAAATGACTCATTGGGTTAATGTGCTTGCTTCCAAGCTTGATGACCTGATTTTGACCTGGAATGCACATGGTGGAGGGAGAGAACTGGCTCTCAGGGGTTGTCCTGTGATCTTTGCATGCCCACTGTGGCATGAATGCCATACTGCCACACACATCACACACATCACATACACACACAAAGTAAATGTTTTTAAAAAAAAGGAAAAAAAGGAATTAAAAAAACGAATTCCTAAAGTTTGTAAGGTGTCAGCAATAAAGACCGGTTGAACTGGGATTACTGGTGTTGGTCAGGGATATGGGCCACAACTTTGTCCATTGGCCAAAGGAAGATTTTACTTTGGGGGCTGAGGTTCTGTGCCCTGGGCCTTACTCTTTACTTATTATCTCTAGCAGTGTAACACACGCCCATTTGATAATGAGGAAAAGGACAAGGAATATAAACCCCACAGCATCCCCCTTCGACAGTCTGTGCAGCCTTCCAAGTTCAACAGTTATGGACGACGGGCAAAGAGACTACAGCCTGATGTGAGTTCTTTTCTTCTTGCCACTTACAGGGGCTTTGGGGTGGAAAGAATCATGCTTGTTGACTGAAACCTTGTATAACATTGTTGCACTTCTTTTGTGCCTTAAGCATTAGCATGCCCTTTCTGGGCTTTTTTGATCATTTCTCTACTCAGTTTAGTTGGAGAGCTGTTTGAACTATACTTTTTGTATCTGACCTGTGTGACTGGTTTGCTCCTTTCTTCAGACAATCTGCTCATAGAACAAATGTCCTTTTTCTTTTTTTCTTTTCTCTTTTTGAGATAGGGTTTCTCGGTATAACTCTGGCAGTATTTGTACTTGGCTCTGTAGACCAGGCTGGCCTTGAACTCAGAGATTTACCTGCCTCTGCCTCCCAAAACCTAGGATTAAAGGTTTGCACCCCCCCCCCAGCAATAATGTTACTCTATTTAATGTTTTTAATTGAAATAGACTTAATTACATAATTTCCTTCCTCCATCTACTCCCATTTACTCTCCCTCAAATCCCTCATATGTGTGTATGTGGATGTATGTATGTATATGTATGTGTATGTACATATATATGTGTATATATATGTGTGTGTGTGTGTACATATACACACAGCAATCAGTATTTGCCTGTAGTTCTTTGTTTAGGAATGAGACCTCATGAAATCCCCTCCCACCTCTATATTAACATTTTCACTGATAATACTATTGTTCCTATCTTATCTATGCAGCCATTTTTAGGAGAGACTTTCACAGCAGACTTCTTGGTGTTCTGGCTCTTAGAATCTTTTCATTTTCCTCCATGATATTCCCTGAGCCATAGACGGAAAAGCTATGATGCAGATTTAGTCACTGGGGCTGGGCTCCACAGGATCCATTGATCTCTCTGCATTATGTCCAGTTGTGGTTTTCTGTGATAGTTTCCATTTGCTGTAAAGGGCGGCTTCTTTCATTAGGAATGGTAGCTATATTTATTCAGGAAAGGTGGCTCAAACACCACTTTACTTCTGTATATTATCCCTAAGCTATAAGGTAGAAGTTAATATTTTTATTTATGGTTGGTAAAACTGAGATTCTGCCTTTAATTCCTTTTCATTTTTTTAAAGATTTATTTATTATTATATGTAAGTACACTGTAGCTGTCTTCAGACACTCCAGAAGAGGGCGCCAGATCTCATTACAGATGGTTGCTTTCTCTGGCCTCGCTCGCACTGGCCCTGCTCCTTTCGGCCCTTCTTTTCTTCCCTTTCCTTTCCTTTCCTTTCCTTTCCTTTCCTTTCCTTTCCTTTCCTTTTCTTTTCTTTTCTTTTCTTTTCTTTCTTTTTAAAATGCTTTAAAAACTTCTTTCTTAGCCGGGTGGTGGTGGCTCACGCCTTTAATCCCAGCACTTGAGAGGCAGAGGCAGGCGGATTTCTGAGTTTGAGGCCAGCCTGGTCTACAGAGTGAGTTCCAGGACAGCCAGGGATATACAGAGAAACCCTGTCTCAAAAAAAACAACAAAACAACAAAAAAACCACCCTTCTTTATTTTTAGAGTTTTACAAAATTTTATGTATATGGGTGTTTACTTTCATGTATGTTTATGTACATGTGTGTGCCTGGTGCCCATGGATGCCAGAACAGGGTGTTGGATTTCCTGGAACTGGAGTTACTGTTGATTGTGAGATGCCATGTGGATGCTGGGAATTGAACCTGGGTCCTGGAAGAACAGCTCACAGTGCCCTTAACCACTGAGTCATCTCTCCAGCCCCTAGACGTATAGTTTTTAATTCTGTGTATGCCATGTGTTTTTGTGGAGAAGTATGAGCATGTGAGTAAATTACCCAGAGAGGCCAGAAAGAGTCTGATTCTTTGGAGCTGGAGTTATAGGTAATTGTGAGCTGCTTGTGGGTACTCTTTAACAATTCAGCCATCTCTCTTAAGATTTATTTATTATTATACATAAGTACACTGTAGCTGCCTTTAGATACACCAGAAGAGGGCATCAGATCTCGTTACAGATGGTGAGCCACCATGTGGTTGCTGGGAATTGAACTCAGGACCTTCCGAAGGCAGTCAGTGCTTTTAACCGCTGAGCCATCTCTCCAGCCCCACTCCTGAAATTTTTATAGTTATTTATTTGAAAATTTCATGTTTGTTTAAAGTGTATCTTGATCATATACACCCTTCACCACCACCACCCCTTACTTCCTCCTGGATCCTCTAATTATATCTCCCAACTTCATGTCTTTTTAAAATATTTTTTAGTTAAGTAAAGTTTTTTAATGTACTGAGTTTAGTTTGTGTTGCTCATCATACATGGGTGTGTGGTCATCCACCAGGGCATGAGGAACCTACCAGTGGCCACTCCTTGCCCTGGCAACTGTCAGCTACTCAAAGCTCCTCACCTAGAGAAGGAACCTTAGGAACCCCTAATTTTTTTATTGTCATTATTAGATTTATTGTGTGAGTGTGTATATCTGTGGTTTTGCTTTGATAAGCAGGTACTAGAGAACAATTTACTAGAGTTGATTCTTCCCTTCTACCACCTGGGTCCCAGGGACTCAGCTCAGGTTGTCAGGCTTGATGACTTAGCCTGCTGAGTCATCTTGGTGGGCTTGAGTTCTTGGCATGAACATATATATATTTATTTATTCATATTCTGAGCTTTTCTTTTAGGATTGGGTAGTCTGCTCCAAATAGTAATCTTGACTCATTTTTTTCCTACTTTCTTTGTAGCCGGAACCCACAGAGGAAGACATTGAAAAGAATCCAGAACTGAAGAAATTACAGATATATGGAGCAGGCCCCAAGATGATGGGGCTGGGCCTAATGGCCAAAGATAAGACTCTGCGGAAAAAAGGTGATGTCTAAGATACTAGAGGTGGCTTCATACAGAGGCAGAAGGCAGGAGGCAGGACTGTAAATGTTTCAGATTGAAATTTAGAACCACTTTTTTCTCCTACAGATAAAGAAGGGCCTGAGTGTCCCCCCACTGTGGTGGTAAAGGAGGAATTAGGTGGGGATGTCAAGATGGAATCAACCTCACCCAAGACCTTCCTAGAAGGCAAGGAGGAACTGAGTCATAGCCCTGAGCCCTGCACCAAGATGACCATGAGGCTTCGAAGGAACCACAGCAATGCCCAGTTTGTAAGGACCCAGCCCTGACTTCCTAGAGCTCTGCTTCTCATCCCTTCAGTGAGCATTTCTCCAGCATGGCACTGGACTAGGCTGCATTAAGTAGTAAAGTGGATCTAGAGGGCCCTGCCTACAGGCAACACTTAATTGGGGAAGACAAGGTCAGCTAATTTGGAACAAAAACCAAAACAGAGTAAATAGCTACTGTTCACATAAAGTGCTAGGAGGAAAATCCTATTGTCCAGTGCTTCAGGATAAAGGCTAAGATCTTCATTATCTTCATTATTGTACATGATCCAGTCCCGGCTGACCTCTAACCTCATTGTCCACCACTGCCTACCTCACTTTTCAGCTATTGCTGTTCTGAATTACTTGTAGGTATATTCTTTTTTTTTTTTTTCTGATGTACCAGTATGTCTTTCATAGTCTTACATTCCTTGTACATATGGTTTTTTTTCTGCCTCAAAGAATTGGTCTTTGTGCTCTGCTCCAATTGCCAAATACCAGCATGCTTTCAAGTTTCTGTTATTCCAAGTGTCCCCTTCAGAATGGAGTACTTCCTTGCAGTCCTCCCTCATCTCCAAGTAACACGAGTGCTGCTTCCTTTGCTGGATACCCAAAGTATTTCTTATGGGCTGCTATGGCTGTTTTCAGTTGTTATGAATAGAGTACTGTGTGCCTCTTGAAGGCAGATACTAGATTTTCCTCATCTCTGCCATAGAACACTATTTATTGAATGAATAAAACTGAGAAGACTGAAGACTAATAAAGACTTCTCATATCTGTATTTATCTGGGGAAGTGGTACATGCATTCAACTGAACTCCAGGCCTTGAAAGACTAGCCTATTTAGGGCCATGAACAACCCAGCAAACACCTCTGGCTTCTAACAGAGCTCTCTGGAACGGGATATTGTCTGGAGGGGCCTGGTGTTTGAAGACTGGGAAGGGTCTATATTCATAACCCTTTGCTTTTCTCTGGCAGATTGAGTCATACGTATGCCGAATGTGTTCCCGAGGAGATGAAGATGACAAACTCTTACTGTGTGATGGCTGTGATGACAATTACCACATCTTTTGCCTGCTGCCTCCTTTGCCTGAAATCCCGAAAGGTGTCTGGAGGTGTCCAAAGTGTGTCATGGCGGTAAGGCCTTCCCAGTCCCAGTTCACATGGGATATCTTTGCCTGCCTTTGTATAGTCTTAAGGGGAGCCTTCTGCCTCAGCTATAGTATTACTGTGTTTTGGGACCTCAAGTTCTGCAGAGCTTTGTGAGAAAAAGAGGATGTAATTTATGCTCCTATCCTCTGGGAGCTCCCAGACTATCTATGGGGTATTACATTTAGATGGACTGTGTGTGATGGTGAACTATGTGTGCTGACATGTAAGCAGATATTAAAATTGATGTTAGAAACCCTGAGTTGAGCCTGGTCTACAAAGTGAGTTCTAGGACAGCCAGGGCTATACAGAGAAACCCTGTCTCGAAAAAACAAAACAAAAAACAAAAAACAAAAAAAAAAAACAAAAAAAAAAAGAAAAGAAAAGAAACCCTGAGTTGTAGTTGAACAGATAGAAAAGGTGGGTTTGTTGGTTGGTTAGTTGGTTTGGTTTGTTTAGTTGTGATAGGGTCTTATTCTGTAGCACCGGCTAGCCTCAAAATTCAGTCCTTCTTCCTCAGCCTGCCAGAGGATTATGAGTATGAGCCACCATGGCCAGGATAATTAAAGGTAGTGAGTAAGAATGAGCTTTAAATGATAGGATTAACTAGCTATAGATAGAGCATCTTTCTGTTTATTAAACTTAGGGATTTGAGCATGCTAAAGAAGTGTTCTCTACCACTGAGCTGGATCTCCAGGCTGTGGTTTTTATTATTGTTTCAAATTCACTTTGTGGCCCAGGTAGGTTTTACGTTTGGAGCCCCCCTCAGCCTTCAAAGTAACTGGAACTGTAGGCCTGCACCATCAGTCCTGGCTAGAAATAAAAACCTTTTAAATGCTCTTTTGACTCCCAAATATTTTCTTTTTTCTGTCTTACATATAATTATCTTTAAGACGCTTTAAAAAAAAATCTTGTTCTATAGTTTATAAAAACCTCTAGGGCTGGAGAGATGGCTCATCGTTTAAGAGCACTGACTGCTCTTCCAGAGGTTCTGAGTTCTATTCCTAGAAACCACATGGTGGCTCCCAAGCATCTGTAATGAGATCTGATGCCCTCTTCTGATGTATCAGAAGAGAGTTACAGTGTCCTCATCATATATAAAATAAAGAAAATCTTTATAAAGACTTCTAACTTCATACTTCTGTATTAAATGAATTGAAGATAGGAAATTTTATCAAATGAATATAATGATTACTTGCTTTCCTCTTATTATGGTATTTAGATTTGGTTCATTTTCCAGGTAGGGAAACAGGATTTTGTAGGAACAGAGGTATTCAGGAGAAAATTTGCCTAGAGCAGGTAGGTGTAGTGTAGTAAGGAGGAGCCACAATAGCAGCAGTGAGGAGGGCCAGGTACCTAACATCTAGGGCTACAGGTGGTTGTGAGCACTATGTGGGTGTTGGGAACTGAACCTGGCTCTTCTGCAAGAGCAACAAGTGCTCTGAACTGAGCTATCTCTGCAGCCCCTGAGAGAAACAATTTAAAGGAAAAAAGATCTTGGCTCACAGTTGTAGAGGTTTCAGCCCATTATGATGGGGAGGTGCTTATGGCTCCACTCACATTATTATAGGTAGAAATCAGAAAGACAAAGACAGTGTACGGCTGGGCAAAGATACTGCCTCCAAGGAACTCAACGTACAACCTACTTTCTACAACTAGGCCCCACCTCCAGAACACTATAGAACATTCCAAAATAGCACTACCATCTTGGGACAAAGTCTTTAATAGGTGAACTTTTTGGGAAGGACACTTCAAACCCTAACAGTGAGCAGAAGTATGAGAGAAATGCCTGTGGCATGAATACATGTGATGAGCTAGCTCATGTGGGAGGAAGGAAAAGATAGAGCTGCAAAGCAAGGCTTTCCCTAGGATCCTGGAAGGCTGAGTGAGAGCAATTCTCCCTCCCTCCCTCCCTCCCTCCTTCTGTCTCATGTTTCAGTTCCACTTGAGATGATTTGCTCTTTGCCTCTATTTTTATGATTTGTTCTCGTTTGGGTTACAGGAGTGTAAGCGGCCCCCTGAAGCCTTTGGCTTTGAGCAAGCTACCCGGGAATATACTCTGCAGAGCTTTGGAGAGATGGCTGACTCCTTTAAAGCTGACTACTTCAACATGCCTGTGCATGTAGGTGATGCAGGGCTGGGGTAGTGCTGAGACTAGGTTCATAGGCACTGGTACTGTACCTCCCTAAATTAATGTTGACAGGATAAGATGTCATTTACTATCCTGTTCCCCCAGATGGTACCCACAGAACTTGTAGAGAAGGAGTTTTGGCGGCTGGTGAATAGCATCGAGGAAGACGTAACTGTGGAGTATGGGGCTGACATCCATTCCAAAGAATTTGGCAGCGGTTTCCCTGTCAGTGACAGTAAGCGGCACCTAACCCCAGAGGAGGAGGTGAGTGGGTGATTCTCATGGTTATATGTCATGTTACATGAGCTTGGGCAAGTTATTTAGTATCTGAAAGACATCAAAATCCCTTTTGATGCCTGCCTCAGGTAGTTACTTTGAAGTGTAGATGAACTGCTATAGAGTAAAGAACACAGCCTAGGTAGTATCTGGAATGTGCATGGATGAGATGCTGTTTTAAAAATTCTTCTTGCCAGGTGTGGTGGCACACGCCATTAATCCCAGCACTCGGGAGGCAGAGGCAGGCGGATTTCTGAGTTCGAGGCCAGCCTGGTCTACAAAGTGAGTTCCAGGACAGCCAGGGCTATACAGAGAAACCCTGTCTTGAAAAAAAAAAATTCTTCTCTCATACATTACATCCCAACCACTGTTTCACCTCCTTCCAGCCTCCTCACCTCGTGTTTTCTCTCCCCCATATCCACTCCTCTTCAGAAAAAGAACAGGCCTCCCAAGGATATTAACTGACCCTCTGAACCTGTTTCCTTATGTGTAATATGGTGATATTCCTACCTTTATTCTTTTTTCTAGTTGTTTTATTTTGGTTTTTGGTTTTGTTTTTCAAGACAAACAGGGTTTGGGGGGGGCGGTGTAGCTCTGGCTGTCCTTGAACTCACTTTATAGATTAGTCTGCCCTCGAACTCAGAGACCTCTTGCCTCTGCCTCCCAAGTGCTTGGGTTAAAGGCATGTGCCACCACCACACAGCCTGCAAATTTGTTGTAAGAATGATGTGAGAAGTAGGTAAAGTGCCCTAAGGAGTGCTGGGTCTTTTCATATGTGTTCTGTAAGGAGGATTGGCATGTACAGGGAGAATTGAGAGTCCAGGCTTAACTGAATGCAAAAAATGCATTTGGGTTCAGATTTTTGCTTATTTTGTTTTTGTTTCTGGCTTGTTAGGTTTTAATTTGAACTTTTGAAAAATTGATGTATAAAAATATTGAAATTCTACATAATGGGGCTGGAAAGATGGCTGCTTTTGCAGAAGACCCAAATTTGATCCAAGCACCCACATTGGGCAGCTCACTACTGGCTGTAACTCTAGCTCCAGGGGATCCAACAACATATTTTTCTGGCCTGTATGTGTACTTAGGTAGAACACATGCACACACTTAGTTAAAACTAAAAATTAATCTCAAGAAATAAATTACTTGTATTTATAGGATACCATGTGATGTTTCTAAAACATAACTACATTGTGTGAGCCAGTGCATATTCTGAAACATTTTTTATTGTGAAAACATTCAAAATCTTTTCATAAAGCTTTTTAAAGTATATAGTACATAATTTTATCTAGTCGTCCCTCTGTGCAATAATAGATAAGGATGTCCTGCTTCTGTCTAGCTTTAACTTAGTATTCATTAATCAATCTTTTCATGAATCTCTCTCCCCTTGTGCTCTCCTGCTTCTAAGAACCAACTTTTTACTTTAAATATCAAAGAAATCAACTTTTTTATATTCCACATTGGGCTGAGATCACATGGCACTGGCCCTTCCTGTGCCTGGGTTATTTCACTTAATGTAGTGGTCACCAGTTCCATCTGTGATGTCACAAATAATATGATTTTATCCTTTTTAATGGCTGAATAGCATTCCAGTGTGTATATTATATATGACATTTTCTTTAATTTAGACATCTTAGGCAGGTTTTCTTTTTCTTGGCTGTTTTGTAAATAGTGTTACAGTAAACATGGGAGTGCAGATATCTTTTCAAAATGCCAATTTTGTTTCCTTTGGTTATAGAACCTGTAGTAGAATTGCTACATCATATGGTAGTTTTATTTTCAAAGGTTTGAAGAACTTCCCTGTGTTTACTACACTATTTGGGGCTTCCCACATCATTGCTAGTGTTTATGATCATTTTGCTATACTGGAGACTGAACCCAGGGCTTTGTGCATGCTAGGCAAGTACTCTACCACCTGCTTTCATCCCTTGTCTGTCTGTCTCTTTTTCTTTTTTTTTTTTTTAATTTACCAAAACTTTAATGTACAAAACTTATAAGTAAAAATCATCACATAAAACTGTTTTTGTTTT
Source organism: Mus musculus (assembly GCF_000001635.26). Taxonomy (NCBI): domain Eukaryota; kingdom Metazoa; phylum Chordata; class Mammalia; order Rodentia; family Muridae; genus Mus; species Mus musculus. Next base: position 152,250,863 of record NC_000086.7, read on the forward strand.
TTGATTAAAGTTTTTGTTTTTGTTTTGAGACAAGGTTTTTCTCTGTGTAGTCTTGGCTGTTCTGGAATTTACCCTGAAACCAGGCTAGCCACAAACTCAGGGACCTGGCTGCCTTTGCTGCCTTTGCCTCCCAAGTGTTAGAAATAAAGGTGTGCGCCACCATGCCCAGCAATAAAAGTCATCCTTACTGAAGCCGGCTGATAGTGTTTCTTTAAGGATTAATTATATTGAACATTTTTCATATACTTGCTTGCTGTTTATATGTCATCATTTTAACTATTATTGAATCTTTCAATTGTTGGTAACTGTTTATCTACTATATTTTAAATCTGATTTTATCTGTTTTTTTTTTTTGTTGTTGTTGTTGTTGTTGAATTTTTTTGAGGTGGTTTTTTTTTTTTTTTTTTTTTTTTTTACATTTTTAAACTGTGGTTGTTAATGTCTTGTTAGGCAAATAGTTTGCAAATACTTATTCAGTATATTGTCTTTTTGCTAGTGTGTGTGTGTGTGTGTGTGTGTGTGTTACTCTTTTTGAGTTTTGGCTTCATGATTTTTTTCTCCTTTGAAACCAGGTCTTGCTATGTAGCCCTGGCCTGGGCTCCTGTTAAACTTGTATGGCAGTCTTTCTTTTTCCTCAGCCTTCTGAGTGCTGGGATGCCAAGCACGTATAACTAGCTTGCTATTTTGTTTCCTTTGCTATGCAGAGCTTTTTAGTTTGTTACAATAGCATTTATCTTGTTTTGTTGTTTCTTGTGGTTTTCAAGTTTTGTATAAGAAATTGTTGCCCATTTCAGTGTCCTGAGATAATAAGATAAATGTTCAATTTATCTCATAAATTCATAGTTAGATCTTTTTCATTCTCTCTCTCTCCTTTCTCCTCTCTCCTCTCTCTCTCTCTCTCTCTCTCTCTCTCTCTCTCTCTTTTCCTGAAACTCACTATGTAGACCAGGCTGACCTTAAATTCAGAGATCTGTCTGCTTCTTCCTCCTGAGTGCTGGAATTAAAGGTGTATGCCATCACTGCCTAGCTGTAGTTTTAAGACTTACACTTAAGGGCTGGTGAGATGGCTCAGCAGGTAAGAGCACTGACTGCTCTTCCAAAGGTCAATAGTTAAACCACATGGTGGCGCACAACCATCCGTAACGAGATCTGACGCCCTTTTCTGGAGTGTCTGAAGTCAGCTACAGTGTACTTACATATTAATAAATAAATAAATCAAAAAAAGAAAAAGAAAGAAAAAAGACTTACACTTAAGTTTTCATCTGTTTATAGTTTACTTTTATTACTGAGTATGGATCTATTTTTATTCTTTTGCATATAGCTACATCAATTTATGTAGCATTATTTATTAGAAAGACTATCCTTTGTTTATTTGCTAAATTGTTTTGGTGAGATGGGGCTTCACTTTATATCCTTGGCTAGCCTAGAACCCACTATGTAGACCAGACTGAGTTTGAATTCACAGTCTGTGTTTGCTTCCTGAATGCTGGGATTAAAGGCATGTATTGCTGCATACAGTTTCATTATTTTTTGACAAAAGCTATTTCAGTGTAGACCAGACTAGCCTCAAATTTGTGAACTTCCTGTCTCAACCTCCCAATTGCTAACATTAACTGGTATGTACTACTTCAAGTTCCTAGGACTTGTTGAAAACCAGTTTGCAGAGCAGGCCTTATGGTAGATACATATACATAATCTTTATGAAATTAAAGTGAATTGAATTGAAAATTCCTGTGTGTGCATTGGGGTGGGGGGGAGCAGAGAAGACTCAAACGTTGTTTGGTATGATGCCCATATTAAGAGTCCCTGTACGAAAGCAAATAACTAAGTTCTTGTTGAGTGTGATCATTCAACATCTGTAATCTCAGCCTTCAAGAGGCTCAGGTGGCTTACTGTGACATTGATGTTGGCCTGATCTACAGAATGAGGTTTTGTCTTAAACCAAAAAAAAAATGAGGCTAAAGAGATGGCTTAATTGGTAAAGTGGCTGTTCTGTAAGCACGAGGGTCCAAATTTGGATCCCTAGAAACCAAATAAAAGCCAGGTGTAGTAATAGCTTGCCTCTTTAACCACTAGCTGAGGGAAGGCAGGCAGAGCCAGTTTTGGCAACTGCTGAACTTTGGGGGTCAGTGATAGGCCCTCTCTCAATAACATTCTCAATAACATAGAGAATGATAGAGGAAGATACCTGATGTTGACCTCTGGCCTCCACATGTATATTCACACTTGTGTACCCACACAAACATACACTGAAAATATACTACACACACATACACACACACACACACAAGAAAATGTAAAAAAAAAAATGCTGGGCTTGGTAGTTTTCACCTATGATTCCCCAGCTACTCAGGAGGTTGAGGCAAGAGGATCATAAGCTCAAGGCCTGCTAGGGTAACTTAGTGAGACTGTGTCTCAAAGTAGAAGGAACTCAGGTTACAGTGATAGAACGAACATTTGCCTAGCATTTGTGAGCCCAGAGTTCAATCCTCAGTCCTGGGGCAGAAACTCAGTTCCTTAGCATAATCCTCATCCTTCTGTACAAACACTTGACCTGACAGGAGTATGCTACAAGTGGTTGGAACCTGAATGTGATGCCTGTATTGGAGCAGTCTGTACTGTGCCACATCAATGCAGATATATCTGGCATGAAGGTACCGTGGCTGTATGTGGGAATGGTCTTCTCAGCCTTTTGCTGGCATATTGAAGATCACTGGAGTTACTCTATTAACTACCTCCACTGGTGAGTGGGGCTATGGCAAGCTGGGGAGGTAGTCAGGGTGATCTCCCTACATAACTATGCACATGACCATTCTGTGTCCTCTAACGTGAACAGGGGTGAGCCAAAAACCTGGTATGGAGTCCCATCGCTTGCAGCGGAACACTTGGAAGAAGTGATGAAGAAGCTGACACCTGAGCTTTTTGATAGCCAGCCTGATCTCCTTCACCAACTCGTCACCCTCATGAATCCTAACACGCTCATGTCCCATGGTGTGCCGGTGAGTGCCCAGAAACCATAGGAAGGTATAGGAATGATGTACTGATGACTTTTATGCTAGCAATTGTAGTCTTCACTTGTGGTTTATCCCTGCTTTCTCTTATTCCTCTTCTGCCTTGATGGGACTGTTTTGAGGTCTGTGATCATCGTGGTTGGTTAGATATGCAATGTGATAGTGAGTTCTTTCCATGGGTTTGAGGGATACTTTAGGCTACCTTAGGGATAGCTTGTTATCATCTCTAGGTTCTAGCTAGTAAAAAAGGGAATGGAGAGAGGACAGGTTTAGAAAGTCTTTTTGCCAGGCACTGGTTGCGCACGCCTTTAATCCCAGCACTCGAGAGGCAGAGGCAGGTGGATTTCTGAGCTCGAGGCCAGCCTGGTCTACAGAATGAGTTCCAGGACAGCCAGGGCTACACAGAGAAACCCTGTCTCGAAAAACCAAAAAAGAAAGTCTTTTTGCTTTTCTTTTTAATTATATATATTTTTGTGTGTATGTGTGTGCCTATGTTTCTGTATATGCACCACGTGTGTTCTGTGCCCATGGAGGCCAGAGAATAAGGGTGTTAAATCTCCTAGAATAGAAGTTATAGGTGGTTATGAGCCACTATGTGAGTGTTGAGAACCAAACTCTTCAAGAGTAGCAAATTCTCTTATCCGCTGAGCCATCTCCCCAGCCTGTCCTCTTTAGTATCTCTGGGCTCTTTGGATTAGCAGTATATAGTCTAATCCAAATCACCTGTGATTTTTGTTTTAACTTGGCAGGCTACAATTTTGTGTGGTGATTTTTTTTTTTTTTTTTTTTTTGTAAATTTTGTACAATAAAGTTTTGGTAATCTAATAAATTTTTTTTAAAAAAAGTTTTGGTAAATTAAAAAAAGAAAAAGAGACAGACAGACAAGGGATGAAAGCAGGTGGTAGAGTACTTGCCTAACATGCACAAAGCCCTGGGTTCAGTCTCCAGTATAGCAAAATGATCATAAACACTAGCAATGATGTGGGAAGCCCCAAATAGTGTAGTAAACACAGGGAAGTTCTTCAAACCTTTGAAAATAAAACTACCATATGATGTAGCAATCCTTTTTTTTAATTATTTTTTTTAAGATTTATTTATTGTATGTTAGTACACTGTTGCTATCTTCAGACACACCAGAAGAGGACATCAGATCCCATTACAGATGGTTGTGAGCCACCATGTGGTTGCTGGGAATTGAACTCGGGACCTCTGGAAGAGCAGTCTGTGTTAACTGCTGAGCCATCTCTCCAGCCCATGATGTAGCAATTCTACTACAGGTTCTATAACCAAAGGAAACAAAATTGGCATTTTGAAAAGATATCTGCACTCCCATGTTTATTGTAACACTATTTACAAAACAGCCAAGAAAAGAAAACCTGCCTAAGATGTCTAAATTAAAGAAAATGTAATATATAATATACACACTGGAATGCTATTCAGAAATTAAAAAGGATAAAATCATATTATTTGTGACATCACAGATGGAACTGGTGAGCACTACATTAAAGCTTTGTTTAAGTCTTTGTACCATGTCATGTGTGTCACCCAACCCCAACATACACACTTCCCTTCCTTTGGGAAAGGTCATTTATTTTTAAAAAGCATATCTCCTTTCCCAAAAATGGAAAATTGATCATTCCCTATTCCAACTATCCTAAACATATGTTATATTTCCGTGGTGATTTTTTTTTTATGTCAAGTTTGATATATCAGTAAAACTGTGAATTTATAATTTCTTGTATGTATTTCTAGCTTAATACCCATTAGTCACATGTGGCCACCAAGCATTTCAGATGTGTCTAGTCCCATATCAAATGTACTGAGAGTATAAAATGGATGTTGTAATTCAAGATTTAGTACTAATGTAAAGTATAGAGTATCTCATGAATACTTTTGTTTACTACCTAAATACCGAGACAACAATATTCTGGCTTTGTTAAGTAAAATACACTAAAATTATTTTATGTTTTTTTCAAACTTGTTTATTTATATATATTTTTTTAATGTGGCTACTAAAGAATTTTAAAATAGCCAGGCATGATGTTATGTGCCTTATAACATGAACTGTTTGAGAAGCTGAGTCAAGAGTTCAATGCCTGTAGCTCAGCAGAACATTTGTCTAGCATTCACAAGGGCCTGTGTTCAGTATCTGTGCTCTAGCAGTACCAGGCAAGGAAAGAAACTTTTTCCAAGTACCTTTGTGCTTAGAAATATACTTGGTATATTTCTCTTGACAGTGCTGGTCTATAACTACTATTGTATTTTTTAAAAACAACTTTATTGCAGTATGACCTGTATTGTGTAAAATTCATCCATTTTAAGTGTATAACCTAGATGTCCTTAGAGATGTTTGCTGTTGTCACTGTAATTCAGTTTTAAAACATTTTTGCCACCCCAGAAAAACCCCTTATTCACAGTCATTCTCCATTCTATCCTATAGGACTAGGTGACTGTTTAATTTTCTGGTTCTATATTTGCCTTCCTTGCTTGTTCATACAAGTAGAATACTGTTTGGTCTTTTGTGGGGGGCTTCTCTCAGTGGGTCTTAGAGACCTGAGTTTGAACTCCAGGGTCCATGTAGTGAAAGAACCATATTTCTCATTTTTAATAGCTGTAAAATAGAATGACTACTTCTTGTTGTTTGTTTTGTTATTGAGTTACTGTTTCACTGTGTAACCTAGGCCAGCCTTAAACTTGTTAGGTAGTTCAGCCTGACATCAAACTTGTGATTCTCCTACATTAGCCTTCCAGATGCTGGGATTGTCGAAATGTACCTGCAAATGTATCTGGATAGGGGTGTTTTTTTTAAAGTACCATGAAACGAACAGAAAAGTAACACTGGCAAAATAAGCTTAAGAGGAAATTAGGAACATTCTTTTCCTGGTCTGCTAGCTGAGGCTTCTCTGGAACTTGGTTTTTACATCTATGAAATTATAAAATAGATATTGCTAAAGTACTTTCTGTGTATAAAACCACTGGTCACCACCCTGAAGGTCAATAAAACAATTCCTGCCTTGGGTGTGTGCCCATAAGTGGAAGAAAGAGAACAGTAAACAATTAAAATAAGTTGGGAGACACCATAGAACAGCAGAGTGGGCCTTTTAGGATTTGCGTTATCTGGACCAGGTTTTTAAAAGTATTTATATATTTAATTTGTTTCTTTAAATAAGAAGTTTCACAAAGTTTTAGAAGGTGAACATTTGGGGCTATCCATTTCACAGTCCTATTTAAAAGAGTAAGAATTTACCTGCTAAACTTTATCTATGTAATCATGAAATTTATTCTAGAGGCTTTGGGTGAGGCGTGCCATAGAGGAGTTGTTGTTGTTATTATTTACAAAACATTTCTGGTGATTGGTGGAAGCCATAGCAATAATAAAAGCAAGAAGTGTTTTGAGGCTGACTTTATTTAAGAAGAAAATGTGATGGTGATACATCATCAATAGGAAGATTTATATTAGATATTGATATGCTTCAAATTTTTCTGGAATTGTAGCAGATTTACTGAGCTGAAACAAACCAGGTTCTTGATGTGTATTAGCAGGTTAGTGAGATGGCTATATAGTCAAAGATCATGGCTTTAACCTCTCGCACCAAGTAAATAAATAATAATAAAGAAAGAAAGAAAGAAAGAAAGAAAATGTACTTTTCAGGGAGAATTTAATTCTTAAACCTGGCATTTATCCTTTCACTACGTATTAAATGTTCATTTTAAAACATTTTGTGAAACTTCTTGGTTAAAGAAACAAATTAAACATGTAAATGGCTACTTCTACTCCTTATTGAGACCCAGTAAAATGACAAAAAGTGATTTGAAAAAGATAAATCATAAAGATGGAAAAAACAGGACAGAATGATAAAATCCTTTTTTTTAAATTGACGTTAAAAACAGTATTTTTACCTTTGTGCCTGAGTGTTTTTCCTGCATGTATTTATGTGTACTATGTGTATGCCTGTGCGTGAGGAAGTCAGAAAGTATCAGATCCCAGCACTGACTATAGTTACAGATGGTTAGCAGCCACCATGGAGGTACTAGGAATCAAATCGGAGTTTTCTATAAGAATAACAAGTGTTAACCATTGAGCCATCTTTCCAGCCCCAACAATAAAAGTCTTAACCCTAAAACGGAGACACTACAATTCAGTCTGGTTTTTAAGAAATTAGATTTATTTTACTTTTGTGTATATGTGAGTACGTGTGTATGAGCATGTACATGGTGGGGGTGCAGGAGAGCTGCCCTTGGAGGCCAATAGATGATTAATCCCCTGATCCTGGAATAACAGGAGGCTGTAAGCTGCCAGATGTGGGTACTGGAAACCCAACTCAAGTCTTTTCTAGAGCAACAAGTATTATTAACCACTGAGCCATTTCTCCAGCCCCAATCAATTGAATCTTGAGCCCCTACTGAGAAAATAAGAGCCAACATGATTTAATACTTTATGATCACTTAAGGGCTGTACTCAGCAGTACCTGGCATTCTGGAGGTAATAGTGGATGATTTCATGTCCATAAAAGAAACTGAGTTTCCATCATTTTATTTGATATGTGACATCACCTCACATATTTCTGAAGACTTATTTCTGAAAAAATTAGAACAGAGGATTGAGATCTCCATGGTATAGCTAGTATAGTTAAAGGTGGTTTTACTCTAATCAGGGTAAAAACAGGATTCATCTTTGTGTACATAATGGATCCTGGCCACTTTCCTCATTTGCCTATTAGTTTGTTGACAACTGGGTCGTTTCCTGCAGACAGAAAGTATGAGTATTTTTTAGAAGGGAAGGGGAATTTGAGAATCTTGACTGGTGTAAGAAGAAAACAGCTCAGAATTTCCCAGATCATTCTGCAGTGAAGCTCACAAGTTGATAAATGTCACCTATGTACTTTTTGGAGTGGAGCTTTCATTCAGCTTTTTTTGTTGTTGTTTTTTGTTTCTTAAGAATAAGTAGGGAGGGGCTGGAGAGATGGCTCAGTGGATAAGAGTGCTGACTGCTCTTCCAAAGGTCCTAAGTTCCAATCCCAGCAACCACATTGTGGCTCACAACCATCCGTACCATTCGGACATCTGGAGTGTCCGAAGACAGCTACAATTTACTTACATATAATGAATAAATAAGTCTCTTAAAAAAAAAGAAAAAGAGCTAAACTCAGGTCTTCTTTAAAAAAGAAAACAGGGGCTGGAGAGATGGCTCAACAGTTAAGAGCACTGACTGCTCTTCCAAAGGTCCTGAGTTCCAATCCCAGCAACCACATGGTGGCTTACAACCATCTGTAATGAGACCTGACGCCCTCTTTTGGTGTGTTTGAAGACAGCTACGGTGTACTTACATATAATAAATAAATAAATAAATAAATAAATCTTTAAAAAAGAAAAAAGAAAAAAACAAAAAAAACAAGAGAATAAGTAGGGAATCCTAGACTATCAGGTAATCAAAATGAAACAAACAAAAAACCTAAGAAAAAAATAGAACCAAATAGTAAGAAAGCAACTTGGAGAAATTGGCTTGCCAGGAAGGAATAAACTTTAAAAGGAAAACAGACTCTACTAACATGATCAAATATTCATTATTTTGCTTTCATAGATCCATGGTCAACTGCAGCCCAAAGATACTCAGTAAGAAATTCCAGAATTGAACAATTGCTTTAAAATTATATTTCTTTTTTTTGTATAAGGTCGTGAGATCTAATGTTACTGTACTCTGTCCTAAGGCCCTACCTGAGGTATGAATCTGTCCGTTGCGCCATGCCCTAGATGCTACCCATATTGTTAGTCACTGAGTCTGTCTTGGTTAGTTGACTGCCAAGGTATGGTAGTGCTTGCTTTCAAACAACCCTTGACTTACATAATAATATCCTTAAGTATAAGAGTAGTGATGTAGGGAGGTCCGATAAGTATAACAAGAGAAGTTTATTTTTTTCTGTGAAGTTTCAACTTAAAAAAATATATAAACTGAGGTTGCTAAGATCTTATAAAGGGGGGAAAAGGGTGCCAGGTTTATCACACTGCAGACTGCAAAGAGTACATTGTTAAGATGTCCCTATCAAATTCCCATTTATATGTATGTGTAGGAAAAACATACATTTATATGTATGTTATATATGGGGGGCTTCCACAAAAAGTCTTGAATAAGAGGGACTGCCTCTCTGAAAAGTGGTATGCTGTTTCAAAAACCATATAGAGAAACTACTGAGCTCTTGGGGCATTGAAATTTTGATAGCAAAAGTGAAATCCAGGAAAGGGGGTAAAACAGAAAATAAGTACTTGAAATAATAGGATGAAAAGATAAAAATGAGAAAAGGTAGGAAAAAGTTATAAAATCTGTATAGTATCAGATAATAGAAATCACCAAGTAGATAAATGGTAGAATTATTAATAAAATTTTAAAAATAAGATTCTTATTTTATATGTATGGCTGTCTTGGCTGCATGTATATCTGTGCACCATGTGCATTACTGGTACTCATGAAAGCCAGAAGAGGGCATTGCATCGCCTGAAAGTAGGGCTGCAGAAATTGTTAGTCACCATGTGAGTGTTGGCTATTGAATCTGGGTCCTAGGGAAAAGCAGCCAGTTCTCTTAACTGCTGTGCCTCTGTAGCCCTAAAAAAATTTTCTTGAAGGATTGTTTCTTGAATCAAAGTGGCCTACCTAGTATAGGAATAAAAATAGATCCACACAAAGATAGATCTTGTGAACTTTTTTATTGTTGTTAAACACCGAGAGCAGAAGAATCACATAAACATCTTGAAGAAGAAACAGGTTTCAATAAGAGATCTTTTAATAGCATTGAAATCTTCAGGAAGAGTTCAGAAAGAGTTCAGAATACCTGTAATCTCAGTAGTTGTGAGAATCAAGTAAGATAATTGCCACAAGTTCAAGGCTACTGTGGTCTACATACAGAGTAGTCAGCTAGGGCTAGCCTAAAACAACAAAAACCCTTTGAAATGATTTTTATTTTGGAATTCTATATGCAATCAACTGTAAGAGTTAGACTAACACCTCCCTCCCAAATACGCTTTCTGACCATGTTCAGCCACAGCAAAGTAATAAATCTACAAAGAGCATAGGATCTAAGAAGTGAGATCTGTCACAAGATTGAAGGAAGATAAGTGGTACAGATGAGAAAGATAAGAAATCTATATGAAGCTGGAAGTGTTGCTACACACCTATAATCCCAGCAGTAGAGTGGCTGAAGCAGGGCTGTGGGTTCAAGGCTAGCCTGAGCTACATATGTAGTAATACGCAATCTCAAAAAAAAAAAAAAAAGTAACCTCCCTCACACCTCCCCCAAAAAACCCAAAACTGACTTAACAGAAAGGCAAAAATGTATAGGAAAGGATGTTTAGACTCTTATCAGAAAGTTAGGACTCAAGTTAGTATATGTATAGAAAACTAAACAAATTGAAAAGGGGGATGCTATTGCTTTTTTGTTCTTTTTAAAAAGATTTTTAGTTATATGTGTATGTGAGTGTAGATGCCAGTGGAGGTCAGAAAAGGACATTGGATCCCCTGGAACTGGAGTTATAGGTGGTTATAAGCCACCCAGTATGGATACTGAGAACTTAACTCTAGTCCTCTGCAAGATCAGTGTACATTCTTAACTGCTGAGCCATTTTTCTAGCCAGCCAACACTACTGTTAATTTAGTCCAGATCCATATTATTTAAATTGGTTAAAGCTATTGTTCAAATAATCAGAAGAGATAAATGGGAAGGAGAGAATAATAGCATCTGATGGTTTTATAATAAATATTATAGAAGCATTTGACTCTCAAAGCTGTATTAAAATGAATATCAAATGGAAAACTGTGGCCATCTTAGTAGAAAATGATATTTATAATTTTATTAAAATATTACTAGGAAAGTTGAAGTGATTTAATGCATATATTTCCTGCCAGTTGTGACTCACATCACCTTTCAGAGCAGAGGCCTAGGACTTTGTGGTCATACTCCCTTTCCTGAAGCTTTCCTTTCTCTCCTTTAGGGCGATGCTTTTAGGTCAAGTTGCCTACAACTTGAAAGCCTCAGTTTATCTCTATGGTCTTAGCCTTTTTTTACCTCCTTTAGGTTGTCCGCACAAACCAGTGTGCAGGAGAATTTGTCATCACTTTTCCTCGTGCTTACCACAGTGGTTTCAACCAAGGCTACAACTTTGCTGAGGCAGTCAACTTTTGCACTGCTGACTGGGTAAGTCTGGAGTGTGGTGGGCTGGTCGGGAGAAGCAGAAAGATAGGAAAGCCGCTACACTGCTTCCTTCAGGCTTGGTCAAGTTCAACTTTGAACCTGTCCACAGCTGCCTGCTGGGCGCCAATGCATTGAGCACTACCGCCGACTACGAAGATACTGTGTCTTTTCTCATGAGGAGCTCATTTGCAAGATGGCTGCCTGCCCTGAGAAACTGGACCTGAACCTGGCAGCAGCTGTACATAAGGAGATGTTCATTATGGTGCAAGAGGAGCGGCGTCTACGAAAGGCTCTGTTGGAAAAAGTAAGTGGTGGTGCTTTTGATCCGGGATCCTAGGCTGGTAAAGGTTGGGGAAGAAAAGGGTAAATTCCGGGGATAGATGTGGCCTCTGTTATTCTTGGCATGTAGGGAAAAGAGCTAGGTACACCTGAATTGAAAAACACATGTAATACTAGTCTTTATAGTACCTGGCAACTTTGCACAGGTCAGTTTACTTCACTGAGGGTGAGCTTCCACATCTGAAAAATGGGAAATCTGTTTGTCTTTTTAGGTAGCTGAGTGAGTTAAGAATATTTGTTCATTAATTTCAGGCTATGGTTTAGTAGCTATTACCCTTATGCCAAAGACCCACTAAAATAGACATATAAACCCCTGTTGCTGATCATTTAGTCCCTTCAAGTTACTTAAAATATCACTGATAGTCTCACTTTCCTGCCTTGTAAAATGGTAGTAAATATGTAAGCGTGATTTTGTTTGTTTTTGAGATAGGGTTTCTCCATGTAGCCCTGGCTATCTTGAAACTTGCTGTGTAGATTAGGCTGGCCTCAAAATCAGATCTACCTAGCTCTGCCTCCCAGTGTTGGGATCAAAGGTGTGTGCCAGCACGCGCAGCTTAAGCTTGATATTTGTAATGGTAGTTGTAAAGCTTGAGTGATTGGATATTTGTAAAAGAATTTATTACTACCCTTGCAGTATACTAGCTGCTGGTGTCAGTAGTATTAATGCATGAAGAAGGTGATTAAAATGTGGAATGTTTCATAGGAAATTCTATTTTATTTATTTTTTGAGACCTGGTATCTTTTGATCCTTCATCACAGTCTCCTGAGACCTGAAATTATTAGGCATGCTCCATCATACCTAGCTTTTTTTTTTTTTTTTTAATTTGTAAAAGATTTTTGGTGTTGTAATTTATGACTGAGCATAATGGTGCAGACCTTCAGTCCCAGCACTCCAAAGGCAGAGAGGCAGGTAGGTGTCTATAAATGTGAGAACAGCCTGGTCTATATAATGTGTTCCAGGCCATCCAAGGCTATATAGTAAGATCCTGTCTCAAAAGGGGTGGGGGAGGTTTTTTATTTACTTTTATGTGTATACGTATTTTTGCCTGCACATACGTACTCTGTGTGTATGCATTATGTGTTTAGGTCAAAAGACGGGTGTGAGATCCCCAGGAACTGAAGTTAATGACAGTTGTGAACTGCCATGTAGGTACCAGGTCTTCTGCAATAGCAGCAAATGCTCTTAAACTATATTTCTAGCACCCTTAGCTATTTTCTTAATTCCTAATTGTCTGTTAACTTGGATAAAATAATGCTATCAAGTAGAAAGTGACCCTACTCCAATAGATTTTTCCATATGTGTGGATCAGTTGTGTGTGGCCCAGTGGCTATTACTGTTCTACCTAACTGCTGTAATGAGGATCCTCCATGAGATGGTGTTAGAAATTTAGTATTAGAGCTCAATGGCAGAGTACCACCTAGCATGTGGAAGATACTGGGTTTAATTGGAAAAGAGAAAAAATTACAAAGAATGCTGGTCCTAAGGGATCCTGAGTGGCCTGTTTTCAGAGTAATGCATTTTTAGTTTAAAGTTCATGTACAGGCTGGTTATGGTGGTGCTTGCCTATAATCTCAGCATTTAGCAAGCATATAAAGGCAAGCATATAAAGGAGGATTACCCTAAGTTTCAGGCCAGCCCAGGCTACATAGCAAAGCTTGTCTTAAAGCATACACACATAAGACACATTCACAACTTTGCTGAGTGTTAGAACTAGGCCAAGTTTCAGCTATAGTAATGTTGGAAGTGTGTGGCTTCTCATTTGTTGTTTGGTTTGGTTTGGTTTGGTTTGGTTTGGTTTGGTTTTTCTAGACAGGGTTTCTTTGTATAGCCTTGGCTGTCCTTGAACTCACTTTGTAGACCAGGCTGGCCCTGAAACTCAGAAATCTGCCTGCCTCTGCCTCCCAAGTGCTGAGATTAAAGGCGTGCACCACCACCGCCCGGCTCATTTTTGTATTAGTTGGTAAATTTCTTGGCTTTTCCAATGTGTCATATCCTCTACATTATTAAATGATAGCCCCATGCTATGTCACAGTATGAAAAGGAACAAAATCAAGTTTGTAAGAATAGAGACCTACCTTCCTATTTGGACAGAATTGTGTACATTTGACACTTAACTCAAAGATGAGTTCTGGACACGATAATCATGAGATCTTTAAGAGATGATGTGTGTTTTTGAGGTGTTTTTTTTGTTTATTTGTTTGGTTGGTTGGTTTTTGGTTTTTCGAGACAGGGTTTCTCTGTGTAGCCCTGGCTGTCCTGGAACTCACTCTGTAGACCAGGCTGGCCTCAAACTCAGAAATCCGCCTGCCTCTGCCTCCCGAGTGCTGGGATTAAAGGCGTGCCCGGCGTTTTTGAGTATTTTTATGAAGATGACTCAATATGTACCCATGTGTGTGATCTAAAGAACTCTAGGGGCTTTATCTTTCTAGCATTCTCTAACTTTGGATTCAAAATTGTAGTCAGACCCTTACTTATTGCAGGTTTTCTTCTGTTATCCTTTAGTAGAATGAGTTATGCTTATGAGATGCATATTCTTACCTAAAAACTAGAATAATATTTGTTGAGTACTTCATATTCCATAGTGTTAATATACTAAATTCTTTTTTTGTTGTTGGGTTTTTTTGTTGTTGTTGTTGTTGTTTTGGGTTTTCGAGACAGGGTTTCTCTGTATAGCTCTGGCTGTCATGGAACTCACTCTGTAGACCAGGCTGGCCTTGGACTCAGAAATCTGCCTGCCTCTGCCTCCCAAGTGCTGAGATTAAAGGCGTGCGCCACCACTGCCCGGCAATATACTAAATTCTTAATTGAAATACTTAAAACAATCTAATAAGGATGATAGTTACTGCTGATAAGAGCATAAACAAATCTAGAAAGATTTAAGTAATTTTCACATGATGAATGGGTGGCGACCCATTAGTGGAGCAAGATCTGTAATTTTTGTTGACCTCATGCCTTACATAGAAGTTTCAAGAAATTTTACTAATTAAAAAAATAGAAGCCGGGCGTGGTGGTGCATGCCTGTAATCCCAGCACTCGGGAGGCAGAGGCAGGCGGATTTCTGAGTTTAAGGCCAGCCTGGTCTACAAAGTAAGTTCCAGGACAGCCAGGGCTATACAGAGGAAAAAAAAAAAGAAAGATATGGTAGCATAATTCAATAAGTTATGCTTCCTGAGCACAGGTAAGTCCTGAGGCTTAAAGTTGATGTGTAAGACAAAGCTATTGGAGCCAACATTTCTTCTTAAAATTCCTGAAGTTGCTCGTAATTGTTGTCTTCAGTGATGCCAACATATTTGCATATTTGGCTTTTCATTTTTAGGCATGGATTGCTTTTTTAATCAAAAAAAAAAAAAAAAAAAAGCACACAAAAAACCCCTGAAACCCAGAAGTTGTTCTTCTGTAAGCCCTATTGGTGCCCAGTGTTTCCATTTGCTAAGCATGAGTAGTGTCTGAAACATGTGACTATCGAGGAACTGAAGCCAGCATCGTTTCCTAGGACAGACCTTACATTTCGACCTCTCTACTGCCTAGGTGTACAGTCTTCATCTCTCTCACTAAAAGACCATTTGTTCTCATTTTAATCTCTTTTTGATTATTTTTGTCTTAAACATTTTAATTTTTTTTTCATTATTGGGTGTGTGGTGCATGTACAATAGTGAGCCTATGGAGGTACGAAGACAACTTTGGGGAGTCCGTCTTTTTCCTTCTTCCTTAACATGGCTTCTGGGAATTGAACTCAAGCTGCCAGGCTTATGCAACAAGAGCCTTTATCTGCTGACTCATCTCACTTGTCCTTGGTTTTACTCTTGTGAAATATTTAGCTATATTGCCCTGGCTGGCATTGAGTTCACAATAACCCTGCCTCATCCTTCTGAATGCTGGAATTATAAGTACTTGCTACAATGCCCAGCTCCTAATCTGAATCTTACCCAACTTTTTCTATCTTCTTCTCTTTTTTTTGTCCTGAAGTCCATACTGATCTTGTCAATTATGATCCATCAGAACCCCTGCTTTGAGATTGTAGAGTTGACAGAAGGCAGATGTGATGTGAAGCTTGGCTTTCCAGTCTTCACAACCATCATGAAAGGTTTGAGTTACTCTGATAGTGAGATGGGATTTCTGCCACCCTGACTGGTTCTGAACAATGTGTGGGTTGTATGCCCCAGGGTATCACCGAGGCTGAGCGAGAGGCTTTTGAGCTGCTTCCAGATGATGAACGTCAGTGCATAAAGTGCAAGACCACATGTTTCCTATCTGCCCTGGCTTGCTATGACTGCCCAGATGGCCTTGTCTGCCTTTCTCACATCAATGACCTCTGCAAGTGCTCCAGTAGCCGCCAGTACCTTCGGTAAGTCTAGGGCCTATATGAAGGAAGGAGGAGAGTGCCAAGTTGGGCTAAAGTGTACTCTGCGCTGTGCTTTTCCAGGTATCGGTACACCTTGGATGAGCTCCCTGCCATGCTGCATAAACTGAAAGTTAGAGCTGAGTCCTTTGACACCTGGGCTAACAAAGTACGAGTGGCCCTGGAGGTGGAAGATGGGCGGAAGCGCAGTGAGTGACTGGGGCTGGGGGTTGGGATGGGGAGGTTAGAGGGACTCTTCAGACAAGTTCTATTCTTGTTTCTTCTGTATCTCTGGCCCTTCTCCTCTGCCTTGAATTAATATTGCCTAATCCTTCCTGCTCTTTCTCCAGGCCTGGAAGAACTGAGAGCACTAGAATCTGAGGCTCGTGAGCGAAGGTTTCCTAACAGTGAGCTTCTACAGCGACTGAAAAACTGCCTGAGTGAAGCAGAGGCTTGTGTGTCCCGGGCTCTGGGATTGGTCAGTGGCCAGGAAGCTGGGTATGTTGATGTGAGGTGAAAAGTGTGTTACAAGGGGTGGATTCTGAATACAGTGGGGTCCTTGGAACATTAGCAGGAAGTTGCCAAGTATGAGGTGATAGCCTGGGAAGTACTGCAGAGTGCAAGGATAGGCAACTTTTCATGGAGAATGAGAGCCTTGACAATAAGAAAAATTAGAAGTGTTTATAATCAACATCTGTAGAAGATTTGAGAGGTAGGTTGAGGGAGTTTGTGAGCAGGGAGGAGTGTGGGAGGTTTAAGGGCTAGAATAGGACACAAACAAGAAAAGCAGCATAGTTGCAGTAGACAGTGGATTGTAAAGTCTAGGGGCTTGCAGTGTACCTTCCTGTTTTTCTAGTATATGAGGCTTGGGGTTCTCTCTCCAACTCCATGCCGGTTAGTGGAGATGTAAGAATAAAGTGTGGCTTCTGTTAGCATCACTAGCTTATAAGCTCCTTCACCCTCCAACTGTTTGCCTCTCTGCTCCTATCCCTTCACCCTATGAATAGGCTTAGATTTAAAACCCCTCCCTGTAGCCTAGGCAATTGTGGGAACATTGAGACACAAGATTGAAGTTGAACAGATACGGTGAGGAGTGGTTTTGGCACACATGAAAGGAGGGACCTGGGTTTGCATCTGAAATCTCATACATGAAACTCCATAGCCCTGACAGGGTGGCTGGCCTACAGATGACCCTGGCTGAGCTACGGGATTTTCTGGGCCAGATGAACAACCTGCCCTGTGCCATGCACCAGATTGGGGATGTCAAGGTGAGGAGAGGTGGGTTTAGGTAAGACAGGGTGCATGTGTGAGAAAATAGTGCAAAGTATGAGCAAGGTTTTAGGTTTGGGATTTGGGACAAGGAACAGAGATATGAGTACAAGCTGTTGAGACAATGGAAGGTTTACCTGAGAAAGTAAAAGGTAACAAAGGTGCTTATTGAGCCTGAAACAATAAATAAAGTTTATAAAAATAGAAGTAGGGGGCTGGAGAGATGGCTCAGCGGGTAAGAGCACTGACTGCTCTTCCAAAGGTCCTGAGTTCAAATCCCAGCAACCACATGGTGGCTCACAACCACCTGTAATGAGATCTCACGCCCTCTTCTGGTGCGTCTGAAGATAGCTACAGTGACATATATAATAATAAATAAATCTTAAAAAAAAAATAGAAGTAGGATGGAGAAGGCAGGGGACCCCAGAGTGAGCATGAGGGTTTTACATAGCATAATATTTCTTAGGGTGCTTTGAGAACAGAGTCCCATGTAGAGAGAAGTAGTAAAGTACAAATTTATGATCAATCATGAATAAAGCTGCCTAGGAATATACATTTTAATGCATTCCGTAGGATATCGTAATGAGCAGTCAAATGTTACAGGAACTACTGTTTTAGAGTTCAGACAGTGACAGTTGAGTCCATGGCAGATTTCCATTTCTCAAAAGGTTGTGTTGGGAGGTGCTGGAACAGGATGTGTTGTGGGTCCTCTTAAGTGGCCTCATCTGAAGGGTTTGTTCTTTATTCATCCTGTATCTGGTAGGGTATTCTGGAACAGGTGGAAGCCTACCAGACTGAGGCCCGTGAGGCCCTGGTCTCACAGCCTTCCAGTCCAGGGCTGCTGCAGTCCTTGTTGGAGAGAGGACAACAGCTGGGTGTGGAGGTACCTGAAGCCCAGCAGCTCCAAAGGCAGGTGGAACAGGCGCGGTGGCTGGATGAGGTAAAACGCACGCTGGCTCCCTCTGCCCGAAGGGGTACCCTGGCCATCATGCGGGGACTGTTGGTTGCGGGCGCCAGTGTAGCCCCTAGCCCTGCTGTGGATAAGGCCCAGGCAGAGCTTCAGGAGCTGCTGACCATCGCTGAACGCTGGGAAGAGAAAGCCCACCTCTGCTTAGAGGCCAGGTAAGTCCAACCCTTCCCCTCCCTGCCATTCTTTACTTTCAAATTTTAGTGGAGAATCTGAAGAAAATGGCTGTGGGTGGCCTTGGGCATTACTCCCCAGTGTAGGTATATTGAGTTTCTCTGCTCTTTTGTTTCTGGTCTTGGTTTTTAGTTTTGTTTGTTTGTTTGTTTGTTTTTTCTTTGTTTCTTTTTCATTTTAAGTCTGGATACATAGAGGCAGAGGTAGGCTGGGGTGTGTGTGTGTAGCCCAGTACCAATAGACCAGCATGTAAACATGTTCAGAAGCACAGGAAACAAGCAGATGAGTGGATATTTGTAAAAAGATGCCACAGGATACACAAGTGATCAGAGTGTAAACTTGTAGCAGGCTGACAGAGTGGCAAACATAGGTGCAAGAGCTATGGTGGAGGCTATGTGGGTGCATGCAATCTGAAGCAAGCAGAACCTGGCAACCATCTTTACCAACATAAAAGCACAGAAGTGGCAGAAAGAATAACAAGAGCACAGCTGTGTACAAGTACTGATCAGGCTGTGCTCTGATCCATAGAGCAAACCGGCCTGTTTCCCCGCCCCTTCTTTTGTTGTTTTTAGGCAGAAGCATCCACCAGCCACACTTGAGGCCATAATCCATGAAGCAGAAAACATCCCTGTTCACTTGCCCAATATCCAGTCTCTCAAGGAGGCTCTTGCTAAGGCCCGGGCATGGATTGCTGATGTGGATGAGATCCAAGTAAGGACCACCCCCATCCACACCTAGATTTTCCATGTTGCTAGAAGAGATGATATATAGGCTTGTGCTGTGTTGCATGGCTAGAGAGAGTGATGAGGTACCACATATTGTGAGGAGGCAAAGTGTTTGCAGAACAATATTAAGAGAGGGTCTTCTGAGGCTGGCCTGAAGGATGTGGGGGGCTGGCCGGGATGTGGATGGTAGAGCAAGGAGACAAGTGTTATGAGAGTAGAAAGGGACAGGTACCTGGCAGTAGGTAGAAAAGGAAGACCACAAAAGCATAGTCCAGTCAGTATCCCTGAAGGCTGACTGGCTACCTGGACTGAGCCAGTTAGTAGATGTAGGGGTCATGCATGGTAGAGGGTACTCCTGAGGACAATGTTATTTGTTTCTGCTTTGAGATTATAAGGGCAGACCATCTTCCCAGCTCAGACCAGACATAGAGAATTAGGAGATATTTGCAAGTTCAACTTGCCCTTTTCTCTCACCTGTGCTCAGAATGGTGACCACTACCCTTGCTTGGATGACTTGGAGGGCCTCGTAGCTGTGGGTCGGGACCTCCCTGTGGGGCTGGAGGAACTGAGACAGCTAGAGCTACAGGTATTGACAGCACACTCCTGGAGAGAAAAGGCCTCCAAGACCTTCCTCAAGAAGAACTCCTGCTATACATTATTGGAGGTGAGACCGAGCACTTTTACCTATAGCCTCTTTTTATAAGACTGACTTGTTTTGAGGTAGTTTATATGAGAATATGAGTTTTTGAGGGGGCATGGGTGAGGGGAGGAAAGAATCCGGGGAGGTAGGGAAGCCTGGTCATTTGCCTCTGTCTGCCTGCCTCAGGTGCTCTGCCCGTGTGCAGACGCCGGCTCAGACAGCACCAAACGCAGCCGGTGGATGGAGAAGGAGCTGGGGTTGTACAAATCTGACACAGAGCTGTTGGGGCTGTCTGCGCAGGACCTCAGGGACCCAGGCTCTGTGGTAAGAAGCTTAGCTCCAGATGGGTAAAGAGCCTGGTGATGATTGTCTGAGCCCTGTGACCATGGGCAGACCACTTGCTTCCTGAGCTCAGTTTTCCTGGTTTGGGAGTGGGGTATTGCGTTCAGAGAACGAAAGAATCAGCTTGTTTACCTATTCTTCCCCCTTTCCTGGGCACGGCAGATCGTGGCCTTCAAAGAGGGGGAGCAGAAGGAGAAGGAAGGGATACTGCAGCTTCGTCGTACCAACTCAGCCAAGCCAAGTCCACTGGCACTGTTGACAACAGCCTCCTCTACAGCTTCTATCTGCGTGTGTGGGCAAGTGCCAGCTGGGGTGGGAGCTCTGCAGTGTGACCTGTGTCAGGACTGGTTCCATGGGCGCTGTGTGACAGTACCCCGCCTCCTCAGCTCCCAGAGGTCCAGTCTTCCCTCATCCCCACTGCTGGCCTGGTGGGAATGGGACACCAAATTCTTGTGCCCTCTGTGTATGCGCTCACGGCGCCCACGCTTGGAAACCATCCTGGCACTGCTGGTAGCCCTACAGAGACTGCCTGTGCGGCTGCCTGAGGGTGAGGCTCTACAGTGCCTCACAGAGAGAGCCATCAGCTGGCAAGGCCGTGCCAGACAGGTTTTGGCCTCTGAGGAAGTGACTGCTCTGTTGGGACGGCTGGCTGAACTGCGCCAACGGCTACAGGCTGAATCCAAGCCTGAGGAGTCCCTGGCTTACCCTTCAGATGGTGGAGAGGGCACTGGCAATATGCCGAAGGTGAGCTGCTTAGCCTAGCTCTTAACTTCAAATTCCTGTCCCCCTAGCTCTGCCCCTGTTTCTCCTGTTTTAAATCTCCTTTGGCCCAGCCTTTTTGTTCCATCCTATTATCTGTCCAAATTCCTAAACCCTGCTCTCAGCTGACACCCCATGTTTGCCTTCCTCCAAGAGATAGTCTTCCAGGTTTGGCATGGGTGAAGGAAGAGTAGGGCCTGGCTCTTCAGTTCAGTTACCCCTTGCCTTTTCCTGATCTTGATATTTGATAGGTCCAGGGGCTGTTGGAGAATGGGGACAGTGTGACCAGTCCTGAAAAGGTAGCCACAGAGGAGGGCTCAGGTAAGAGAGGTAGGTCTAGCTGTAGTGTGAGTGGGATGTTGAATGGATATTATCAGTGTGGCCCCTGATGTCCTCAGCTTTGTTATAGCGGTGTAGGATAAGACCAAGGGAAGCCTCTAATCCATCCTGTCCCTGCATCTTCCAGATCTGGAGCTGCTATCCTCAATATTACCACAGTTGTCTGGCCCTGTGTTGGAACTGCCTGAGGCAACCCGAGCCCCACTGGAGGAACTTATGATGGAAGGGGATCTGCTTGAGGTGACCCTAGATGAGAATCATAGCATCTGGCAGCTGCTGCAGGCTGGGCAGCCTCCAGACTTGAAGAGGGTCCAGACACTTCTGGAGGTAAGGAGAGGAGGAGCCATTATTGACATGGCCTGGTCAGGCCAAGTAGGCAGAGAGCCCTGACTACTTGCATGTACGCAAGGAGAGGGAGAGTGGGATAGGATTTTGCTATATAGAGAGTCCAGGCTAGCCTTAGAATTCATGGCTTTGTTTGTTTGTTTGTTTGTTTGTTTGTTTTGTTTGTTTTGTTTTTTTCCGAGACAGGGTTTCTCTGTGTATCCCTGGCTGTTCTGGAACTCACTCTGTAGACCAGGCTGGCCTTGAGCTCAGAAATCCGCCTGCCTCTGCCTCTCAAGTGCTGGGATTAAAGGCATGCGCCACCACTGCCTGGCTCGTGGCAATCTTCCTGCTTTAGCCTTGCAAGTGCTGGGATTACAGTCATGCACCACCAGACCCCACTTACAATTTAGTCTTTTTGCCTTCTGTGTTCACAGCTGGAGAAGGCAGAGCGCCATGGGAGTCGGACACGAGGCCGAGCCCTAGAGAGGAGACGACGGAGGAAGGTGGATCGGGGTGGGGAGCCGGATGACCCGGCACGAGAGGAGCTAGAGCCAAAGAGGGTACGAAGCTCAGGACCAGAAGCCGAGGAAGTCCAGGAGGAAGAGGAGCTGGAGGAGGAGACTGGGGGTGAGGTCCCTCCTGTACCCTTCCCCAACAGTGGCAGCCCCAGCATCCAGGAGGACCAGGATGGCTTAGAACCAGTGTTAGAGGCTGGTTCTGACACCTCAGCCCCTTTCTCTACTCTGACTTCCCGGCTGTTGATGTCCTGCCCACAGCAGCCATCTCTGCAACAATTGTGACAGTGGCTGAGCCTAGCACAGACCCCAACAAAGATCCTTCCTTGGCCTCAAGGATCCTTTCTGACCATCAAGCCTGCTTCTTGGAGGTGGGCGGGTAGGTGGAGAGACTTCCCCCTCACCACCATCCCCAAGATCGTGACTTTTATATTCTGACTCCAAGGTATTGTTCAGACCTCAGCTCCTGGGGGCCGGCCCCTGGAGTCCTGCGTCCCTGGTAACCTCTAACCAGCATTCCCAGACACCAGAGGCAGATAGACAGGTGGGCAGGGGATCTACTGGGGCTGGGCCAGCACCATTCCAGAGACAAATCCAGGGCACATGCAAACTGGGGGACCTCTCCCTTATCCCCAGTTCTGACCCTGGGTCAGGCCATGCTACACTAACCTTCCCTCCCCACTTCACACTTTTGCTCCCCCCCCCCTCCCAGTCCATTTTACTTCTTTCCTCTCCCCTTCATCTTTTCCCTTCCCCTTACTGTTCCACCCAGGAGGAGGAAACTTCACATAGCTGTCCTCACCCTTTTATTTTAAATGAATTTTGTTGGGGTTGAGCAGGGCTGCCTATGGTCTGAAGGCTTTTGGTGCTTGTCCACACACCCACCTCAACCCTTCCTGCCCATCCTCCCCTATCTCCTTTCCTCCTCCTGGGTTCATGCTGTAATAAAGAAGATTGTTGGTGTGTAATTAATTTGTTCAAAAGGAGAAAAAAAAAAGCAAAACAAACTTTGTTTCAACTAAAGCCTATTTTAATTTTATTTTATTATTTTCCTCATTAGAAATAAAACCCTTAGGAATGTTTTTTTTTTTTTTTTTTTTGGAAACATGTTTCTGAAGTGCATTTCTCTTCAAAAAGAGAGCAGAACCTTCCTCGCCTGTTAGTGGAGCAGCTGCAGTGCCAGTTAGTAGTAGTGCCAGGGCCAGGGAAGCAGGGCTCTGAATTCAAATCTCACCAACTTCTCTCTAACCTTGGAAAAGATATCCTTCCTGGTCTTCCCCCAAGCCATTGCAGACTGGTGGGCACTGGCCCCCTTTGATAATTTGCACGACAGCTTCCCCTAGCTTTGTGCTCTTGATTTTCTATTCTCTGGGGGACTTTTTCTTCATGGCTTTATTGAGGTAGAGTTTCCATGCTATAAAGTTGAGCTGTTTTAAATATGTAATTTGGTGAGTCAGACCATCCTTGGTGTTTCTCCATTAGTTCTTCCTGCCCCTAATGAATGTGTGGTTAATTTGTAACGTCTGTGTCACTGTTAAACTGCTCTGTTGAGATGAAATGTGCATAGATACAGTTCATCCACTTCAAGTATACAATTCAGTGACTTTTAGTATATTTCAGTCATTGAATCACTGCAAAAAGTTTAGACTGTTTTTACAACCCCAGAAGACATTGCCTAGGTAGTCCCTCCTTCCTCCCATTTGTCTCTTCTGGACATTTTATATAAATGAAATGATACAATATGCGCTCCTTTTGTGTCTGCCTTCTTTGACTTAGCCTATTAACAGTCCTACAGTAGTTGTATTTTCGCCCTTCTGAGCCTGAAAGAAGGGACTACGCTTGATCAGGGACTGACCTCTGAAATACATTTATACATGTTTTTGTGGGTATCTATATGCATTTTTCTCAGATTAAGACCCACCAGATTGCATCATATTCATGAAGGAACCATAACCCTCTAAAGACTAAGAACATTCTTATGGTTCTGAGAGTTCTCTGTCCAGAGTTTACCTAGGAGATATAGGAGGAAGCAAAAGCTTGGAGGCCCTGTTTTCACTAGCTAACTTCCAGGCATCCCTGGCTTCTCCAAGGTTTTTCCTCTTCTCAAGGTTGTATGAGGTGTTACAGGCTAAAGTCAAGTCTTGATCCCTAGCTCAGGAACTCAGCACACCAGCACTCTTACTTTGCCCTTCCTCATTTATATGTTCAGAAGGATTATTTTGCTCCATTTCTCCCCTTTCCCAGGATTTCCAGTTGCTAGAAATGTAGTGATATATCTCACTCACCCTCTTTGGGTGGCTTTCAGGGGTGGGAGCATGGCTTAGACCTCCCTGCCTTATGAGTCTTTTAGTCTATGCTGAAAGGTAAACACCAGGAAACAGGGAGTACCCCTGCCCCAGGTCCACTTTGATACTAAGTTTCAATCAAGGGTCTTGCCTTTGCCCAGCCATTGGTTTCCAGTGAGAGTTGGAGGTAGCAGAAGAGACACCCAAAGGAGCTTGATCTTGATACTTTACTACCACTCTAGTCCAGGAAGCTAGGCACAGGAAGAAGCGGCCAAAGGAAAGGTAAAGATGGTGCCTACAACATCTCCTAGGCTAGTGAACTTCTCAGGCCAAGTAGGGGTCCTTTGTGGTATGGGCCTGTCCCTTACCAATTTTCAGGCAGCCGTTCGCAGCATTTCCCTGACATATCCCTTATACACTTTCTGCTCCTTTCACAGTGTCCATGTAGCCATTTTTGATTCAAAACTGTCTTAATTAGGTTTCTGTTGCTGTGATAAAACACCACGGCCAAAAACAACTTGGGGAAGAAAGGGTTTATTTCATCTTATAGCTTGTAGTCCATCCAGGGAAGGAGGCAGGAGCCTAGAGGCAGGAGTTGATGCAGAGGCCATGGAGGAGTGCTGCTTACTGGCTTGCTCATCATGACTTGCTCAGCCTACATACTGCACCCAGGACCACCAGCCCAGGGATGGCACAGCCCTGTGAGCTAGGTCCTGCAATATCAGACGTCAATAAAGAAAATGCACCCTGGGCTTGCCCAAAGGCCAATCTGAAGGGGGCCATTTTTCAATTGGGCTTTCCCTCCTCCTCTGGGAGAGCACCGAGTGGGCAAGTTTTACCTCAGAGTCATTTAGTTTACAGACACCATCTTGCTGCTACATCCTACCAGACAGTTCACTCCTGCCAGGGTAGCACCTGAGGATGCAGGGGTGGAAAGAGATACTGCTTCTATTAAGGACAAATCTCTCTCCCTCCTCCCCTGTTCCCCATTCTCCTCTCTTACTGAGACAGAGTCAGTATCCCTGGCTGTCCTGGAACTCACTATGTAGGCCAGGCTGGCCTCAAACTCACAGGAGGCCTGCCTCTGCCTCCTGAGTGCTTGGATTAAAGATGTGCCACCACATCCAGCATCTAAATTCCTCTCTTGGCCCAACTCTGCATTTCTTCCTGTGTAGCTTTTCAGTGTCTCCACTGTGCCTTAAATCATGTCCAAACACTAGGTTTAGTGAGTTTTTTTCCCCAATCTACCTGAAAGTACCTATTCTGAGAGTTCCTGGAGGAGAAAAACAAGAACCAGGTCTGAGTCCTCTGCTACTTCAAGGCTGGGGGTTGGGAGGGTGGGAATCTTGTATGGTCAGTTCAGAAAGAGGCAGATCAAGCAGCATTTCCAGCCCTACACTGCTTGTGAATTCTGTTCCTTATGCACTGTATGAAGTCTGC
Source organism: Mus musculus (assembly GCF_000001635.26). NCBI lineage: Eukaryota > Metazoa > Chordata > Mammalia > Rodentia > Muridae > Mus > Mus musculus. The sequence goes on from NC_000086.7 coordinate 152,276,515, forward strand.
TGATCCAGGATGACACTCTGGAAGTCATTTGGGTCTGGACCAAGACCACCAGAGCCCTGAAAGAGAAACATTAACCATGTGTCCTAGACCTGAAATTAGGGGGTGCTTAAATCCTGGGTGCCACACTCAAGTATGTAAGATACTTGGCAAGTTCTGAGTAAGCATATAAGGAATAGACCCCTAGGATAATACGCTGGGCCCAGCCAAAACATGACAGGGTTGTAATAACCATTTTCGATGCAAAATAAAGCCCTATTTATTTCAGAGGGGGGTCTAAGTATGGTGTGCCACCAGGCTATTGTTCATAATGGAACTGTTAGTCAACTGGGACATCAGCAATGCCAGCTAGGTAGAAGCTTGTATTGCTATTGTTCTGTGGCATCATTGCCATGCCTGTCTGTGTTCAGTGTGTATTACTGTAAAGCAGTAACATGGTTGGCACATACCTTTAAAACCAAACCTATGGAAGTAAGAGCAGGTAAGATTGCAAATTTGAAACTAGCCTGAGTTGTAGAATGGGACCCTGTCTCAAACAAAAGTCAAAACTGCCATTTAGCTGACTTCAAGGTCATTCACAGGCATCCATCAAGATGTCAGCCAGTGCAGCTGTCATCTTCTGGCATATTGGGTTAGGATGTACTTAGAAGTTCTGTAGTTGGCAGGACTCAGTTTCTTACAAGTTCAGTTTCTTGAATGTGGGTGGATTTTTCACAGGGCAGCTCACAATATGGCTGATTGCTTCATGAGATCAAGATGGGCAAGAAACAGAAATGACTATCTCAGAAATAACATTCCATTGTTTTTGCAATTGACAATATTAATTAGAAGCCATTAGGAGGGGAAAGGGGGGAAGGTCTAGACCATATTCAGAAGGAAGGAATTAAGAGGATGGGGTTCATTGGGGGGGTCATCTTGGAAATGAACTATTATGGTTTGCTCTCTGATACTTAATTTCATTAATGTTCCATCCATGTACAAAATATATCTACTCCTTAAGTTTTCTTAAGTCCCATCCCATTACTGCATAACCTCAAAGGTGCTAAATATGAATGAATTGCCTTGGGCACAATCCCTACATATGGCTCAAGTACTGTTTTTCTCTATGGATGGAACTGTGAAATGTAAAAATACGCATTATCCGTCCCTACCACTTCCTAATATACAATGGTGGGAAGGCATATACAGACATTCCAGTTCAAAAAGGGCAAAGGATATGTGTGTGCCTGTAGCAGTTGGAAACAGGAGCTGTTTCCAAACTGGTCCGTTACAAGTTAAATCCATCTGGGCATATGAAGTTCCTTGAATTGATTCCAAAACTGAGGATGGTTTTTCATACCCCTGTCTCTGCTTTCTGGGCTCTTGCTGTCACCTGTGATTTTTTTCATGAGAGGTAGCACATGCTTGCAACCAAGATTTTTTTTTCTGTTTCCTGCCAGAATTTTGGAGGGCCAGGACTGACTTCTTGCAGTGCATGTGTAATCAATTATCATCAAGGCAAAGGACTTCTTTTTGGCATGTTGAGCATTCAACAGTAAACTACAATGAGATTGGCCTTCAGGGCAACCCTGACTTAGAGCCCATGCCTGCTATCATGGCCACTTTGTTCAGAAGCCTATTGGCAAAGATAACGGTGACAGGATAGAGATTGGCCACACCCATAGAATGGAATATCTCTTTTGAGATTTTCTATACTGGTGCTTGTTTACGTGGGTCATGAAAATTCTCACTGTGCTCATTCCAAAATGGACAGCTATTTGCATAGGCCTTTTTCCTCAGATGTCTCTTCAACATTTCAGTCTTGTTATTTCCAAATCCTTGACTGTATGCAGACATGAACCAGCAAGCTGTCTATGCTTTTGACTGTTTCTGTAATAGTAACCCAAAGTGGAGCTGTAACTCTGAAACTAGCCACTTGTAGCAGAGGCTAGCATGTCCTGCAGAACATCTGTAAGCCAAGCGTGAATATTGTATCCCTCAGTTGTCTGGTCTCAAGGAAACTCCCCATGGGGTCTCAAAGGAGGAAAAAAGGATGACAATGTAGCAAGTGTGAGTTTCCAGACCTGCACATAATTTTAGCGGACATGATGGAACAGTTGCAAATTATTGTTTGATGTCATGGACTCAGATGTTCATTTGAGAAAATGAAAAAGTCCACTTTTCTATTTTTATTTTTCTTTGCTTCTGAGATCTTGCTACTTGCAGTTTTGCCCTCCATTTTTGTTTGTTTTGTCTTATAAATATGTTGTATCTTGGGCCAGTGAGATGGCCCAGTGGGTAAAAGTACTTGCTACACGAGCCTGGTGGCCTGAATTCAATCCCAGGGATCCACGCGGTAAGAGAGAATCAACTCATGCAAGTTGTCCTGGTCACCATTTGTGTGCGTGCACACATAAAATAGATGTAATAAAAATAATTTTTAAAATGTTGTATCTCTTTATTATTTCCTGTTGAATCCCAGAGGAGAAATGAGTCTTCCTCCCCTACCAGGGCCCTTCTCTTCTTTATGTCATGTATATTGTGTATATTTACATGATGTATCCAGAAACTGGAAAAATCTCCTGGACCAATAAAATGACTCAGGACAAAAACTTCATGTATACTCTAATTCCACTCTAACTGGTGGACCGTAAAGATAGTCTGGGTCAGCAGAGATTAACAGTTAATCAAAATCAATACTTGTGTATTTCAAGAGATGTGGGTATTTTTTTTTTTTTTATGTCACCAAAACAGAGGCAAAGGAAGGGAAGGAAATTTTGACTACACTTTTTTTTTTTTTATTTTGGTTTTTCGAGACAGGGTTTCTCTGTATAGCCCTGGCTGTCCTGGAGCTCACTCTGTAGACCAGGCTGGCCTCGAACTCAGAAATCCGCCTGCCTCTGCCTCCCGAGTGCTGGGATTAAAGGCGTGCGCCACCACCGCCCGGCTTTGACTACACTTTTTAAAATAAGTGTGAAGGTTTACTTTAAAGGGGCCCTTTTCCTTTAAAGGATTTCTGCAAACTAAAAGAAATGCTAGGACTCTGCATTTTGGTACCTAGACAAGCCTTCCTTAGCAGTGCTAGACTTTGTTATCTAACCAGTAGGGCGTTTTGTTTGTTTTGAGACAGGGTTTCTCTGTGTAGCCCTAGTTGTCTGATAACCACTCTATAGACCTCTAACTCAGAGATCTAGCTGCCATCAGTTTTGGTACTAGGAAAACTATACTAAAATAATCATTACAGATTTACATAGGTTAATAAAAAAATTTCTGGTTACTGCCATGATTCTGTTATCCATTATTATAGGAATCAAACTCAATCTATTTTCTCCACTGAAATCTTCAAAGCATGGATTCACTGTAGTCTTTGTCATCTACACTCTAGTCAATTAATGGTGGAAATGACCAAGTAAGAGGTTCTTGGGATACTGAAAAGAGGGGAGTTGGACACCAGGCATACTCAATTGCAAGGAACACTGTAAAATGCCTGAATTTATCCTCAGGAAGGAGAGGGAAAAGGCTACCAGGCTAGTCTCAACTATACTTTGTAATATGCTTTTTTAGAGTTCTTATGAAAGGGGTGTTAATATATAGAGAATTGAATGGTTTACTATAGCTAATCAACTCTAAGATTCTGTTGCCTTAAATATTTTCATTTTTTTGTCTACATTGCCCCATAGAAGTTCTGACAACATAACTTCGCAAACATTGTTGCAGACAGTTGGACAGTGGATGCTGTCATGTGGGTGCTGGGAACTGAATTCAGGTCCTCTGCAAGAGCAGTAAGTGCTCATGGCCACTGAGCTCTCTCTGACCCTCTTTTAAAACAACTGATTGACTATAATTAGTGCTGCCTGGATGTGCATGAGTATGGGACCAACTACTGGAGCCTGGGCAACCTACAAATGACATACCCCTAGAGGAAAAATGACTCTTCAGGCCCTTGTAGGGCCCTTCTCTTTTATGCCATGTATATTGTATATATTTAAATAATGTATCCAGCAACTGGAAAAATCTCCTGGACCAATCAAATGACTCATTCATGTAACAGACTATTGCTGAGCCCAAGTTTTGGATAGCCAATAAAACAACTTTTAGTGGTGGGGCACACCTTTAATCCCAGCACTTGAGAGGCAGAGGCAGGCGGATTTCTGAGTTCGAGGCTAGACTGGTCTACAAAGTGAGTTCCAGGACAGCCAGGGCTACACAGAGAAACCCTGTCTTGGAAAAAAAAAAAAAAAAAAAAAAAAAAAAGGACAAAACACATAAATACATGGGCATGGCAGCATATGACTAATCCCAGTACTCAGGAAAAAGAAACAATAAGATCTCAAGTTAGAGGCCAGCCTTGTCTATATAGGGCAAAAGTAAGGCCATGCAAAGCCTTGTGGTGCACACCTTTATTCCTAGTACTCAGGAGGCAGAGACAAGGAGAGTTCTGTGACTGTGAAGCCAGCCTGGTCTACAGAGCATGCTCTAGACCAGGAAGCGCTACATGGTGAGACACTGTCTCAAAGACAAAACAAAACAAAAATAAGTAAAAGCAAAACTAGAAAAGGAAATGGGAGCTAGAGAGGTGGGTTAGTGGTTGAGAGCACTTGCTGCCCCTGCACAGGACCTGGGTTTAATTACTAGCATCTACGTGGTGGCTCACCATCTGTAGTTCCAGTTCCAGGCAATCTGATGCACTCTTCTGACCTTCACTGGCACCCAGCACACACATGAAGCACATATAAGCATACAGGCAAAACACTCATACACATACATCTGAAAAAAAAAGTGTGGCTGGAGAGGTGGTTTGGCAATTAAGAATGCTGGCTGTGGGGGCTGGAGAGATGGCTCAGCGGTTAGGAGCTCTGACTGCTCTTCTGAAGGTCTTGAGTTCAAATCCCAGCAACCACATGGTGGCTCACAACCATCCGTAATGAGATCTGACTCCTCCTTCTGGAGTGTCTGAAGACAACTACAGTGTACTTACGTATAATAAATAAATAAATCTTTAAAAAAAAAAAAAAGAATGCTGGCTGTGCAACCAGTGGTGGCGCACGCCTTTAATCCCAGCACTTGGGAGGCAGAGGCAGGCGGATTTCTGAGTTTGAGGCCAGCCTGGTCTACAGAGTGAGTTCCAGGACAGCCAGGACTACACAGAGAAACCCTGTCTTGAAAAACCAAAAAAAAAAAAAAAAAAAAAAAATAGAATGCTGGCTGTTCTTCCAGAAGACCCATCTATGTTCATGTTCAGTCCTCAACACCCACATAGTGGCTCACAACTGTCTTTAATTTCCAGTTTCCAGGGATATCCTCTTCCAACCTCAGCAGAAAACAGGCATATACATGATGCACAGACACACATGTTGGCAAAACACCATACACATGCATTTCAAATTTTTAAAGAAATATTTGAAGTTTCTTTCTCCAAAGAAGATATGAAAAGCACCAAGAAGCACACTAAGAGATTCTTTTGTTTTGTTTTGTTTTTCTAGGTTTTCAGATGCGGGACTTACTACCCTGGGTTTTAACCACCAACAACCCTGGTACTTGACAGCTATTTTCTTCAACCTCCAGAAGCAGTGCACATGCTATTTTTAGTTCCTGGGTACCCACCAGGAACTGGGGCCCTCAGCTCCGATAGTGGCCAGTGTTAAGGATTTTCAAGCATAGGGTGTTAAAGTCTGGCTGCTCCGGAGCACTGGATTAGTGACTGGGACCAACAGCTTGTCAGCTCTGGCATTCCCTAGCCTATCATTCAGCACTGGCTCTTCCTCTTCAATCATTTCTATACTTCTGCTCTGTCTTCTTCTATCACTTCCGCCCCTCCTACTGTTCTTTGTTCCAAGCCATTCTGAAATGCTTCAGCTGCCCTGTTACAATTAATGATACTCCCACCACTGCTGCTATGGTGGCAGCATGTGTTTTGCCACTGTCCTGCCTCTTCCTTCTACTGTCTCCTCTTCATGCTACTTTAGTCACTCTTCTAATGATAAAGATCCAAAACAATATACCACTATTTTAAATGTTGCAACACTAGAAGGGCAGCACAGGAAGGTTTCTTCTCCCAGGTAATTTGAGAAATGAGCCAAACAGTTTGCAATAAGGGACACATAGAGGAGATAGAGGTGCTCTCTCTCTCTCTCTCTCTCTCTCTCTCTCTCTCTCTCTCTCTCTCTCTCTCTCTCTCTGGCATATGTGAAGATAAATGCTGGGGTTCACTAAGGCTTGTGATAATAATAATAAGCAAGCACAAGGTGTTTGAAAACTGTTGGTCAGAGTGGTGCCTTCTGGGGCTGCAGTTGTCCTTCCATAGCAAGCAGCGGTGGTTACAGTGTAGGTTCCTCTAGGCATCCATGTAGAAGCAAGGAGGCTGAGGTGAGGATAAAATGTCTGGCTGCCAAAGGGCTTGGTTGACTGAGATTACCATAACAGGTATAAGGGAAGGAAGGGCCTCACAAACAGCCTGAGTTGAGTTGAAATGGTTAACAATCCACAAACCATTAAACACGAAAGTTTTTTAAAGGGAAGATTTGGTTTGGTTTGGTTTGGTTTGGTTTGGTTTGGTTTTTCAAGACAGGGTTTCTCTGTATAGCCCTGGCTGTCCTGAAACTCACTCTGTAGACCAGACTGGCCTTGAACTCAGAAATCCGCCTGTCTCTGCCTCCCGAGTGCTGGGATGAAAGGTGTGCGCCACCACGCCCGGCCTTTAAAGGGAAGATTTAATGGAAGAATCAACACTTCTAATAGGACTTAACAGTATTACTAGTATTTATCAATGCGTAACGTGCTTAACATCATATTTGAGGATTCCAGGGAGAGATGGGTCTATCATAGATGAACCTTAAAAACATTCTAAATGAAGTAATCCAGATACAAAAGGACAGACATTTTGTGATTTCATTTAAGTGATATTATTTGAACTTGCATATTCACACACACAAAAAAAAAGTAGACTAGAGGCTGCCAGAGGCTGGGAATACGGTGGATTGATTACTTGGTACATACAGTTTCTGTCTGGGCTGAGGAAAAGGTTTAGAGATGGCTAAAAAACTTTTAAAAATATAACTATTGCCATGTAGTTGTAGAATTGAAAATGGTAAAGCCGGGCATGGTGGCGCACACCTTTGATCCCAGCACTCAGGAGGCAGAGGCAGGCGGATTTCTGAGTTCGAGGCCAGCCTGGTCTACAGAGTGAGTTCCAGGACAGCCAGGACTACACAGAGAAACCCTATGTACTGGCTAGTTTTGTGTCAACTTGACACAACTGGAGTTATCACAGAGAAAGGAGCTTCAGTTGAGGAAATGCCTCCATGAGATCCAACTGTAAGGCATTTTCTCAATTAGTGATCAAGGGGGAAAGGCCCCTTGTGGGTGGAACCATCTCTGGGCTGGTAGTCTTGGTTCTATAAGAGAGCAGGCTGAGCAAGCCAGGGGAAGCAAGCCAGTAAAGAACATCCCTCCATGGCATCTGCATCAGCTCCTGCTTCCTGACCTGCTTGAGTTCCAGTCCTGACTTCCTTGGTGATGAACAGCAGTATGGAAGTGTAAGCCGAATAAACCCTTTCCTCCCCAACTTGCTTCTTGGTCATGATGTTTATGCAGGAATAGAAACCCTGACTAAGACACCCGGTCTCAAAAAACAAAACAAAAATAACAAAAAAAAAAAAGGAAGGAAGGAAGGAAGGAAGGAAGGAAGGAAGGAAGGAAGAAAGAAAGAAAGAAAGAAAGAAAGAAAGAAAGAAAGAAAGAAAGAAAGAAAGAAAGAAAGAAAATAAAATGGTTAAAATACCACAAAAAATTCCGGGCTCAATCTAATATGATGCTTTTTTTCTTCTGATCTAGAGTCGTTTTCCACTCATGTCACCGAGGGTTCTTTCACTCTATCATTTGTGTGTATAAGTGTATGTTTTCTCCCTCATGATTTGGATTCTACTTCTTAAACATTCAGGACTCAATCTAATAATGAGTCTGGATATTGAGAAAGAGTACCAAATCTCTCGTTTTCCTTTCAAAAATTTTTAATTAATTTTTTATTAATCATTCCATTCATTTACATTTCAAATTCCCCTTCCAGGTTACCTCTCCACCCCCTCCCATCCCATCTGCCCTCGCCACCCTCCCCTTTACCTCTATGAGGATGCTCCCCTCACCCACTCACCCACTCTTGCTTCACTACTCCAACATGTCCTATACTGGAGCATCAAACTTCCACTAGACCAAGGGCCTCCCCTTCCACTGATAACAGATAAGGCATCCTCTGCTACATTGTTCTTCCTGTGGGGTTGCAATCCCCCTTCTGCTCCTTCAGTCCTTCTGCCAGCTCCCCGACCAGGGTCCCTGAGCTCAGTCTGATGGTTGGCTGCATCTGCATCTGCGTTGGTCAGGTGCTAGCAGAACCTCCCAGGGAACAGCCATACCTAGTTCCTGTCAGCAAGCTCTTCTTGGCAGTTGCAACAATGTCCTTCCTGTTGGGTCCTAGGAGCCTCTCACTTCCCTGGTGTATGGGACCGTCCAATGGCTATCCCCAGTTCCTCATCCCCCACTGCTACATATTTTTATTCAATTTCCTGAGCTTCTGTAACTCTCTCTCCCATTCCCTCCAGTACCTGATAATGCTCCCCCTTATTTCCTCCCCCTCCTCTCTCCCTCCCAGGTACCCTCTCCCTCCACCTCCTGGGATCATCCTGTTCCCCCCTCAATGTAGGACTGAAGCATGCACATCCTGGTCTTCCTTCCTCCTAAGTTCCACTATGGTCTGTGGGTTTTATCATGGGCATGGTGACCTTTTGGGTTAGTATCTATTACCAGTGAGTGCATACCATGTGTGTTCTTTTTTTTTTTTTTTCCTTTTTTTTTTTTAAAGATTTATTTATTTATTTATTGTAAGTACACTGTAGCTGTCCTCAGACACTCCAGAAGAGGGAGTCAGATCTCGTTACGGATGGTTGTGAGCCACCATGTGGTTGCTGGGATTTGAACTCCTGACCTTCGGAAGAGCAGTCGGGTGCTCTTACCCACTGAGCCATCTCACCAGCCCCCATGTGTGTTCTTTTGTGACTGGGTTACCTCACACAGGATGATATTTTCTAATTCCATCCATTTGCCTAAGAATTTCATGAAGTCATTGTTGTTGTTTTTTTTAAAGATTTATTTATTTATTTTATATATGTGAGTACACACACCAGAAGAGGACATCAGATCACATTAGAGATAACTTTGAGTTTTTCAAGACAGGGTTTCTCTGTATAGCCCTGGCTGTCCTGAAACTCACTCTGTAGACCAGGCTGGCCTCGAATAGGGAGCTGCACTATTAGGAAGCTTGGCCTTGTTGGAGGAAGTGTGTCACTGTGGGCTTTGAGGTCTTATATATGCTCAAGCTATAAACAGTCTACTGGTACCTGTGGATCAAGATGTAAAATTCTCAGCCACTTCTCTAGAACTATGTCTGCCTGTGTGTCACTACACTTTTTGCCACCATAATAGACTAAACCTCTGAACTGTAAGCCAACCCCAAATGAAATGTTTCCTTTGTAAGCGTTGCTGTAGTCATGTCTCTTCACAGCAACAAAACCCTAACTAAGACACCTGTAATCCTGGAATTTAGGAGGCTAAATTATAAGAACCATAACTTTGAGGCCAGCCTGAAATGCATAGCAAGAACCTCACTCAAAAAATTTAAAACAAGGGGCTGGAGAGATGGCTCAGCAGTTAAGAGCACTGACTGCTCTTCCAGAGGTCCTGAGTTCAATTCCCAGCAACCACATGGTGGCTCACAACCATCTTTTATGGGATCCAATGCCCTTTTCTGGTGTGTCTGAAGACAGCTACAGTATACTCACATACATAAAACAAATAACTAAATCTTTAAAAAAATGAAAACAAGCCAGGCATGGTGGGCGCACACCTTTAATCCCAGCACTCGGGAGGCAGAGGCAGGCAGATTTCTGAGTTCGAGGCCAGCCTGGTCTACAAAGTGAGTTCCAGAACAGCCAGAGCTATACACAGAAACCCTGTCTCAAAACAAAACAAAACAAACAACCCCCCCCCCAAAAAAAAAGAAAAAAAGAAAAAGAAAACAAATAAATAACTAAATAAATAAAGCAGCATTGGGCTCATAACAAATTGAGTGTAAACTTTACAAAGTACAGAGTTTTTATATATTTCCTGTTGCCACAGAGGTATAATCTTTTCCACTATCTACATCTTACAATAGTACAGTGCTACATTTTCTTAAAACCCATTTATCTATAGTGATCTATAAACCAAGTCCATAATTTGCATTAAGAGTTTGCTCTTACTAGGCGATGGTGATGCACACCTTTAATCTCAGCACTCAGGAGGCAGAGGCAGCAGATCTTTAAGTTGGAGGCTAGCCTGGTCTACAGAGTGAGTTCTGCTACACACACTCCAGTGAAGTTTGCTTGGCAGGCCGAGAGGCCTGGAAGCACTCATGAGGCAAAGTTTCACAGAAACTCACCTCCTGGAGCTTTGGCGTTCTCATTAACCCATATACTCATACCATATCCCTGAGTTAGTCTGGTGTATGCAACCACGTGCTCTCTTTTAGTATTATTTTATTATAAGTTTATTATTATTTATTTTAAGATTGAATTCTGACATAGCTAAAGCCTCCCACTGTTCCAGAAGCCTATGAACTTGGAATCCTGTAGGAATGCAGTAAGGAAGTTACCTATTCAGTAACAAATTAAGCATTACAAAAGATGGAGCCAGCAGCTCAGGGCTGGTCTGCAGAGTGTTTACTAAAGGACAGTAGCCAATCTCAACCCAAACAAGGGAATACCATGAAAGAGCAGGGAATCCCACTGAGATAGAAATCTTCAGTACAGGCTACATTGCATATTAGAAGCAAGTTGGTGAATTCTTCTGACAAATGAAGATTCTCCACAGATACTTCAAAGTTACAAGAAATTATTAGGGCCCAGGAAATAGGGGGGTTGTGGTATTGCAGTATTCATGAGAAGGTCTGCTAAAGTAGAATCCCTGGTGGTGGGCTTAACAATAGACTGACTGGCTTTACACCTGGCTCCCTTCTTAGTGGCAGCAGCCTGGTCCCTGCCTTCTTTTGATGTATACATTCCTTTTGTATTGTGTCACTGTAACTTGGTGGATTGTATCTCGCCTGGTTTCTTGTTATTCTTCTGTATAAAAAGTTTGATGCGCCGGGCCTGGTGGCGCATGCCTTTAATCCCAGCACTTGGGAGGCAGAGGCAGGCGGATTTCTGAGTTCGAGGCCAGCCTGGACTACAGAGTGAGTTCCAGGACAGCCAGGGCTGCACAGAGAAACCCTGTCTCGAAAAACCAAAAAAAAAAAAAAAAAAAAAAAAAAAAAAGTTTGATGCTCGACTTGATAAATTACATTCAGATTCTACACAATCTCACTTGTTGATCTGTCTGTCATTCACCAACTCCTTGCCCATCTGCACCCAGAGACTCGTTCCACGCAAAGGAACCCAGAGGGTCTGCGGCAGAGTTCCAGGACAATTAGAGCTACACAGAGATCCCTTGTTTCGACTTCCCCCAAAACTTTGTCCTTGATGTTGTTCACTCAGTGAATGAGTTTTGTCAAACTTACATTAATCACCATTATAGTACCATACAGTGTGATTCTCTTGCCCTAAGATCCTGTGTTCCAACAACTCATTCATTCCCCCTAATCCTTGGCCAATCCTTTTACCTGACTACCTTTTTAGTGTCTTCATAATTCTTTTCCAGAACATAGCTATTTAGAATTCGGTACATAAAAATAGAAAAAAATTAAAAACTAAAATAGAACTTAGTATGTAGTTTCTTAAGGTCAGTATCACTTAGCAATATGCATTTAAAGCTCCATGTCTCTTTATGACTGGATATCTTGTTTCTTTTTTGTCAACAACTCCCTTGCCTGAATATACCATCTGTACTGGCTGGTTTTCTATGTCAACTTGACACAAGCTGGAGTTATCACAGAGAAAGGAGCCTCCCTTGAGGAAATGCCTCCATGAGATCCAGCTATGGGGCATTTTCTTAATTAGTGATCAAGGGGGAAAGGCCCCTTGTGGGTGGGACCATCTCTGGGTGGTAGTCTTGGTTCTATAAGAGAGCAGGCTGAGCAAGCCAGGGGAAGCAAGCCAGTAAAGAACATCCCTCCATGGCCTCTGCATCACCTCCTTCTTGAGCTCCAGTCCTGACTTCTTTTGGTGATGAGCAGCAAAGTGGCAGTGTAAGCTGAATATGCTTCTTGGTCATGATGTTTGTGCAGGAATAAAACCCTAAGACACCATATTTTATTTAAACATTTATTTACTTATGTTATGTATATAAGTACACTGTAGCTGTCTTCAGACACACCAGAAGAGGGCATCAGATCCCATTACAGATGGTTATGAGCCACCATGTGGTTGCTGGGATTTGAACTGAGGAACTACTGAGCCATCTCTCTAGCTCATACCATACTTTATGCACTTATCTACTACAGAATGCTTTCATTGCTTCAAAGTATGGTTACTTTTATGTTGTTGTTGCTGCTACATAGTAGCTGAAGGTGATTTAGAACTTGGTACATATCCCAGGTTGGCCTTAAATTTGCATTTTTTTCTCTATCTTCTGAGTGTTAGGATTAAGGGTATATGCTATTGAAAAAGTATAACGTAAAAGCAAAATTCTAGGCCTTTAGGCCTAGGCTTGAGAATGTGACCTCTGTGACTCAATGCTCCAAGGTATGCTAATCATAAAACAGATAGCAACATTCCTCCACCCACCTGCTTCTTGGGTTCAAGGAGTGTTCATTCAAAGAAAGTCACCCTGACCCACCCTGACCATTGCTGGAACCCGCTATGCAAATATGCTATTGTTAGGGGCTCTTAGAAACTGTCGAGAAATAACCCCCACAATTACCAGGTATTCCTCATGTCTCTTGTGACTTTGCACTTCCTTGCGACTCTTAACTGGTATTTTTGGTATTTTCCAACAACGCCCTCCCCACCTCCTTGAGTTGTGGTTTCTTCCTTTAAATACCCCCTTACCCAGCTACTGGGGCGCCACGGTCCTCTACCCCTACGTGGTGTATGACTGTGGGGCCGAGAGCGCTCTTGAATAAAAGTCCTTTTGCAGTTTGCAGCAAGACCGTTTCTTGTGAGTGATTTGGGGTGTCGCCTCTCCTGAGTCAGAATGTTGGGGAGTCCTCACGTTGTGGGTCTTTCACTATCAGGCCTAAGCTTGAACAATTATGAGTACTGGTGCTATAAATATCTGTGTGCAGATTTTCCTGTGGAGATAAGTTTTGAAGTCACAAGTTAATTATCAAGAAATGAAATTGAGGCTGAGTGTGGTGGCACACGCCTTTAACCTTTAGCTCTTGGGAGGCTAGAGGTAGGTGAATCTCCCATGAGTTTGAGGCCAGCCTGGTTACAGAGTCAGTTCCAGGATAGAGCAGCCAGAACACAAAGAAATCTTGTCTGGAAAAAAAATCTGGAGTGTATAATAAGAGGATGTTTCTTTGGAGGGCACTTTTCCATTTTCCATTCCTACCAGCAATAGATAACATATGTCATTGATGTTTTTTCTTGGTGAACAAGTGAGTTTAATTAGGGATATTTACAGAAGCAGGGTAAGGAGTTACAGAGCCATAAGCTTATAAGTGGCTACACCACGTAAGAAAACATCTCGCCGGACAGTGGTGGAGCACCCCTTTAATTCCAGCACTTGGGAGGCAGAGACAGGCGGATTTCTGAGTTTGAGGACAGTCTGGTCTACAGAGTGAGTTCCAGGACAGCCAAGGCTATACAGAGAAACCCTGTCTTGAAAAACCAAAAAAAAAAAAAAAAAAAAAAGCATCTCTCCTATATATCCTTGGAGATGTGAGGGACCTTGTGAAGTCCTCTTCCCTCCACGCATGGACATGGACATAATCTTGTGCATGTTTTGTGTGGATAATCACAGCTGCTGAGGGTTCAGGAGAGCAATGGCCACATTATGTCCAGAGGAAAGTGTTCCTCAAACCAATATCTTTTCCTCTCATTCTTATAATCTTTCCACTCTCTCTTCTGTGATGTTCCCTGTGGTGGTTTGAATGAGAAGGTACCCCATAGGCTCTGGTATGTAAACACTTGCTTCCCATAGTGACTCTGAGATTATATAGCCTCACTGTACATTCAATTCTCTTTGTGTGTATGTGTACACACACACACACACACACACACACACACACACACACACACACATATATATATACTGTAGCTGTCTTCAGACACACCAGAAGACACACTGGATCCCATTACAGATGGTTTGGTTGAGTCACCATGTGGTTGCTGGGAATTGAATTCGGGACCTGTGGTAGAGCAGTCAGTGCTCTTAACTGCTGATCCATCTCTCCAGCCATGGCACTGTTATACTGTTATCTTAATTCACATTTTACTGATGGTATATGTGGATATTCAGAGCATCTTTAAATTTTTTTATTTCAAATTTTGTTTTTTGTTGTTGTTTTGTTTTGTTTTGTTTTGTTTTTTCGAGACAGGGTTTCTCTGTGTAGCCCTGGCTGTCCTGGAACTCACTCTGTAGACCAGGCTGGTCTCAATTTAGAGATTCTCCTGCCTCCGCCTCCTTAGTGCTGGGATTAAGTGCATGTGCTACCACTGCCTGGGACTCACATTGGGGAAGGAGAGAATCAATCCTGCAAGTTTTCTTCTGAGCTCCACCCATGTGCACACCTACACACACACACACACACACACAGATGTAATAAACAATTACAATAATTAAATATTTTAAAATTTTTTAAAAGTGTGTGGGAGCACGCCTTTAATCCCAGCACTTGGGAGGCAGAGGCAGGAGGATTTCTGAGTTTGAGGCCAGCCTGGTCTACAGAGTGAGTTCCAGGACAGCCAGGGCTACACAGAGAAACCCGGTCTCGAAAAAAAAAAAAAAAGTGTGTGGGGCTGGAGAGATGGCTCAGCAGTTAAGAGCAGAAGTTCTCCCCAACCCCCAACATGGCAGAACCCTTTAAAAATTTTTTTTGTATTCTAGCCTAAATAACTATTTTTTATTAATCATTCCATTTGTTTACATCTCAAATGATATCCCACTTCCTGGTTGCCCCTCCACAACTCCCCCACATGTCCTCTCCCCCCTCCCCTTTGTCTCTAAGAGGGTGCTCTTCCATCCATCCACCCACCCACCCACCCACCCACTTCCCCCTCACTGCTCTAGCATCCCTCTATGCTGGGGCAACAGGCTTCCACAGGACCGAGGGCCTCCCCTCCCATTGATGGCAGACAAGGCCACCCTAGTGGGTGGTCCAGCCAGCCAATGTCATTCTTCCTATGGTGTTGCAATCCCCCTCCGAGGAGCACGAGTTTTTCATGAAAGTTTATTTACCAAATTGGTATACTCCTAAATAATATTTTGTTTTGTTTTGAAAACATAGGTAACATGCACACACCCAGTTGGTTATGGAGGGTATGAGGAATTCCAGGCAAGGACAGACAACAAATCTCTCCCTAAAAATGTACATGAGCAACTTTTAGGGAAACTCAGCGAAGGTGCTAAGTGAGTCCAGGGAAATCCATCCATGGCTGAGCAAAGCTGGGGCACCAGCAGGATTGGTGTGTGGAACACAAACTGGTTCTCTGGTAACTTTGTGGTTGGTGAGGAACAGGCTGCTCTGGTTTTCTGTTTATAACATGATCAGCTCTCATCCTTAAGACATTTCTACTGGTGAGTAGTGTGGGGCCTGTCTAAACGTGTTCTATGCAGCTGCAGAACTGGGGGGAGCAGTGGGCGAGAACTGCAGCCACATACAGTCAAGACTATAGAATGTCTTGGGAATTCTGGCTTCAGATTAAGAGATCAAGTTGGTCTGCCTCCTCTTGAGAATAGAATACTAAAGGCTAGAAAGGTGGCTCAGTATTAGAGTGCTTGCTTGCCTAGCATATACAGGCTTCTCAGGTTGGTCCCCAGAAGCACAAAGCAAATGATAAATAATAGGGCTGGTAAGATGGCTTAGCAGGTAAAAGTTCTTGCCATAACACAAGTCTGATGACCTGTGCTCAATGCCCAGAACCCATAGAGAGAACTAATTCCTGAAAGTTGTCCTCTGACCTTCACATGTACTCTTATGTATACGTGTGTATACACATGCATGCACATGTATGCACGCACACGTATGTGTGCACACACAACATCACAAATAAAAATAATATAAAACATACTAAAGGATGAATGCCCCAGGGAAGTGGATAACTAGGCCAAGGGAATACAGTCATCCCTTGGTACCTTTGAGGGGCTGACACCATGGCCACCTCTGGACAGTAAAAGGATGGATGCTCAAGTCCTTTACATAAAATCGCATAGCATTTGCAGATCACCCATACAACTGGTCCAAAATGTGTGTGTGTGTGTGTGCAATACATGGTATTGGCCAGAGAACCTCAGGTGTTCCTCAGATGCCACCCACCTATTTTTTTCTGACATGGCCTTTCATTGACCTGGGATTTCCCAACTAGGCGCCCTACTATTTTTGCTTAAGACCTTGGAGCTTTGTGAAAGGTGTCCTTTAGACCCACCCTGGGACTTTGACGATCTTGGAGGTTACAGTCTCTTCCAGGCACATGTGTGGAAAGGAATCTTTCTTGACTTCCAACACCAGCCAAGGAATGGAAAAAATTTTCAGGTAATAGAGTTGGCTTTTCCATCTTTTCCTCAACTATTAGGGTCCATAGCCTCTTGAGTTTCTCGTTTGTTTGTTTAAAGTCTGACTTTAAAAGTTTAATGATTTATTTTTACTTTTATGTGCACTGGTGTTTTACCTGTATGAATTTCTGTGTGATAGTGCCAGGTCCCTTGGAATTGGAGTTACAAACAGTTGTGAGTCACCTGGGAACAGAAAGATATTAGAGGATGATATAGATAAACTTGTGGACAGTCAGTCATGTCAGGCAAACTTGTCAACAACTTTTTAATAGTTACCAGATTAGCATGTCAGAGGAGACCACTCCTCATATCTGAATTTTTGTATGTATCAAAGTGTGTTAGCATGATCTCACAGAAAGGGTTAGCGTAGTGAGACGGGTTGGCCTAATTTTCTAGCTATGTATCATTGCACATAATGTGCCCTTTGCCTGAATTACTTCCCTTTCCCCCTTATTTATCAACTAGAACAGGAGCTGTCAACTAAAATTTATCAACCAGCATAGGATTTCGTCATTTAAATATCCCATCTCTTCCAAGGAACCTCCTTCTAAGCAGAGCTAAGAATTCTGTAGGGATTCTTGCTTTACTGTTACCATACCTGAAAGTAGGGTGTTATATCTTTTTTTTTTTTTTTTTTTTTGAGCCAGGGTGTCTCTGTGTAGCCCTGGCTGTCCTGGAACTCACTCTGTAGACCAGGCTGGCCTCGAACTCAGAAATCCACCTGCCTCTGCCTCCCGAGGGCTGGGATTAAAGGCATGTGCCACCACGCCCGGCATTAGGGTGTTATATCTTAATTATATTTTATCCATCTTGGTGTTGTCTGTGCAGAGCAGGATGCCTAAAATGTAGTAGGTGGTCAGTCAAATTTTATACAGCTATTCATCTAATTAGACGATTCAACTCAGTGTGCTAATGGTTACTGAACTGATATTGGCTCAGAAAGCATGGTCTATAATAATATGCCACACAGCCGTGTATACTAGCATTTTGGTAAAATTATCGATGACAAAACTGTGTGTGTGTGTGAGGGGGTAGGATGGGGGATAAAGGTTGGTAGCTATTAGACAACAGTATTAGCATCCAGGAAACACTGGAGCCAGCCTAGTACCCATGTGGGTCAGGGGAAAAGTCAGGACTAAAATGTCAAAAGCCTGTTGCTACCTTGACAATAGGGGAGGGGCATTCTTTCAATCTACCTTCTGTGGTGTTTACATGTAGAATGGTACTGGCTATAGATCAGACTTTGTACACACACTATCCTCTCCTCTCAAGGACCACAGATAAAGTCTAATGGAATGATCTGCTTGAACTGAGAACCAAGAAACAGTTCCTCATAACGCAAGAGAGCCAGTGTTTTGTTCATACAAAGTAACAAGTTTGGGAGCTCGTTAAAAAGGAGGCAGTCCTGTTTTCAGAAGCAGATAGTGTAGATTCAGCCACAAAGAACACAGGGCTTTGCATGATCCCACCAATTGTGAACTTGCTACTCTGGAAAACCTAGGGCTTATCCTCAATGTGTCTTTCTACCCAGTATTCTTGTGAATAATGGCATTTATGTTTCCTAACATGCCAACAAAGACCTTTATACTGACCCTAATTCTCTGACTATTTCTGTCTGTGTTTTTCATATTAAAAAAGGAAGTCACACAGTCATTCACTTTATTCCACAAATATTTTATTGAGTTTTCACTGAATATTATTACACACTGCTCTTGACACTGGAGTTACAGCAGTAAACAACACAGAAATCTCTGCTTTGAGGAGCTTACAGCTTATTTGGTAGAAACAAACACTAACCACAATAAATAAAGATTTATCAAATAGTGATCAGTGCTTTGTAGAAGACATAACATAAAATAGGATATGACACAACATGGAGATGGACAGGGCTGTTTTATATATGTTAGTTAGGAAATACTTCTCTAGGAAAAACATAATAGAAAGACTTAGTTAAGTCATCAAAGTATTTAGGAAGAAGGATGTCTCAGGTAGGAAAAACAGGAAATACAGAAGTCCTGCAGGTGGAAGGTCCCTAGCATGCTTGAGGAATAGGAAAAAAAGGCCAGGATAGCTAGAGAAGAGTGAGGGTGATAGCAACAAGATGAAGGAGGTACAGGATCTAGCCTGTGTAGGAACATCTAGTCCATGGAGAAGATTCTGGCTAGTGTACTGAAGGAATTGGGGGTCATGGGAGAATTTTGAGCAGGCTAGGGGTATGATCTGATTTGGATTCCACAAATAATTTCTAAGAAGAATTTTTAACTCTTATAGAATTACTGAGAATTAGTAGCAAGTGCTACAACACTAGGAAAAGAAAAAAAAAAACCTCCTAGAACACTGAATTTTAGGAAAACAAAAAGCAGTAGAGATGATATAGTCAGTGTGCTGTGTAGTTCAGATGTGAACAATATTTACAATGCCATACACAAAAAAGTGAATTCTGATTTAACAAAAATTATACTTAAAGAAGTAGTAGATGTAATCACAATTTGAGCAAGCAACAAATGACTTAATTAGGGATCAGAAAGACTAGAAAGTAAACGAACCTTTTACAAAGAAAAACACAAAATAAACTCAATGGAAAAAGTAGAAGGCAAATTAAACATAGCTGGAGAAGAGAATAAACTAAAACCTATACCTGATGAAATGTCCCCAAATGAAGTACAAGGAGACAGAAAATATCAAAGAGTTGTTAGGAGTTATGAAAAACAGAATTAATTAGGAGGCACAAAATATGGGCAGTTGGATTTTGAGGAAAAAAATAAACCAGAAAGACTTTAATAGTTGAGAACTTTCCAGAAATTATAAAAAAGTGCATCTACTAAGTCATGAAACACATTTCAAAAGCAGAATAAATAAAAAAGTAACAAGTCTAAACACGTTAGAATGAAAGCGCAGTATTCCTTGTGCACCCCACTCACTAACCTAATGAAAGCAAACCACAATTAGACTGGTGATGTACTTTTTAAAGGCAACAAGGCATATACACGTATTTTAAAGGTTGAGCAAACTCTCCTAAGGATGAAGATAAAGCCTTTAACTCACAGCAAAGATTTGGGGAATTTAATACTGGAGAGCTGAACTAAAACAGTAGACAAACACTATATTCATAAGGAAAGAGAATAATGCCATAAGGGGGGGGGGGAGTCTGAGATGCAAGAATGTATGCATGTGCAGCCGAACAAATACTGCCTGTCTATAATAAACAATACCGATCATATATAACTCTGAGATCACAAACAAACAAGCAAAAAACAAGGAATAAATTCATATACTTGAAAACAAAATCAAGTGCTGAGCAGAGGAATGACTAAAATCAGGTTTCTCACCATCCTGCGCTCTTCAAGAACACTGAAAATATTGTTTGAACTTTGTAAGTTCATGGTAGAATGTCAAGGATAACCAAAGAGTAGAAAATAGAAAAAAAAAACCTTAAAACTAAAAAACAAAACAAAAACAAAAAAGCAGGTGAAAAAGGAGAAAAGGAAGCATAGAAAAAAGTAGCAGAAAGTCAAAATAAGAAAGTAATAGTAGAAACAATTGCAAACACCCTGAAGGGAATGTAAACAAAACTTGCTAAGTTTTAAAGGCAGAGGTCATTAGATAAACTTTTTTTTTTTTTTTCTGAGACAGGGTCTCACTGTATAGCTTTGGCTGGCCTGGAACTCACTATGTTGACTGGGCTGGCCTCAAATGCAGAGATCCACCTGCCTCGGCCTCCCAAGTGCTAGGATTATAAGCGTGCACCACCACGCCCAGCCCAAGATTAGTTTGTTTGTTTGTTTTTTTTTAAAAAAGTCCAGCCATATGCTGTTTTCAAGAAATATAATTAAAACACAAAGGTGTAAAAAATTCTTAAAAGTAAAAAGATAGAAAATTATATACCACCAAACCCTAACAAGAAGAAAAGCTTGTGCTGTTACATTAATACAAGATAACCTGGCATAATTCCTCTATCATCAGGAATAGAGAAGGATATTACACTTTTACAAGAAATATAACAATTCTTAATTTATGTTAAAAAAGGAAACTATAAGAAGAAAACAGAGAACCCCACTGTCAGAGTTAACTATAAAAACTCTTGGTAGATCATAACAAAAGCAATCAGTTTAGATAAATATAATTTGAATAAGATAGTTGCTAATAGACACACATAGATTTCTATATTCAATAATCAGAGGACATACATTCTTATAGAGCACATAGGAAACATTAATAATTATCAATTGTGTACCAAGCAATAGAACAAGTCTCAATAAACTTCAGAGTTACTACATAGACCACATCATCTGAACATAATAGGATAGAATTCAATAAAAGAACAAACTTAAAATCCCCCAAACATTTGGGAACTTAAAAACATACCTCTGTATAATTCATGAGTCAAAGAAGCAATAATAATAGATATACTGAAGCACTTGGAACTGAACAATGAAATTATTACCGTATATGGTCATGTTTGAGAGTAGTATTAGTGGGAAATTTATAGCTTTCAAATATATAAATTAGAAAACGAGAGGCTGAAAGCTAGGTTCAGCGCCTCACATCTGTAATCACTGTACTTGGGAGGGTAAGGGAAAAGATCATTGTGAGCTTGAGGTGAGTCTGAGCTATAGGAAACAAACAGGAAAACAAAACAAGGAAAACAAAAAGGCAAGACTGAAAATGAATGAGCTCCACATACAATTGAAGAAATCAGAAGAAGAGCAACAGAATGAATCCAAAGAATGTGGAAGGAAGGAGGTCAAAAAAGATCAGAGCTGAAATTAAAGAAATAGAGAACAAAGACACAATCGAGAGGAGCAGCAGAGCCAGAAGTTGGTTCTTTGTAAAGACTAATAAAATAGACAAACCTCTGCTGAGATTGATCAAGAAGAAAAGGGAGAAGGCACAAATAACCAGTATTAGCAGTGAAAAAGGAGACATAGCTACAGAATAGATAGAGCAGAGACTTTCAAAACAGGAACTTGATGTCAGTGAATTTGAAAACACAGACAAAATGGTCCAATACCTAAGAAACTATATCCAAAATGTACTCAAGAGGAAAAATAAATTCTTAATAGTACTACAACTACTGATGGGACTGAATCAATAATTAAAACTCTTCTCACCAGAAGGAGAGAAAAAAAATAGTACACAGTTTTCTACTTAGGATATGGATTAGAGCTAGGTAACGGGCTACTGATGTCTGCAGCCCTACAGGTGCTCAGATAGGACTCGAGGCAGTGCAAACGCTATGATGACCACGTTTTTTTTAGTGGAGCCTTCTCCAGAGGGCTCACTAGAGAGTGGCCCTTAGTGAAGTGGGGGCCTGACAAATCTCGCTGTAGTCCCTGCAGGTGGTGAGCACTCAGAGCTTGCTCTGTAGCAAAGGTGCTAAGCAAGGCCAGTGAGGTGCTCTGCTATCTGGACAGCCTCTTCAGTAGCCAGCTTCTGTGGTCTTCTGCTCATTGAGGACAAAGGGCCTGGAGAGCAGTCGGAGGAGTCTGTGTTCCAGTTTCCAAGAAACACCATGCACAGCCCAAGTTGTAACAGGTTGGGATGGGGCTGGGTGCAGGGGAAGCCAAGCAGGGGCTCCTGGAGGGTGTAGCTCCAGGCAGAAACCCTGAAACTCTGTCTTCATGAATATCAGATACTTCTGATGAGCCCTTTTAAGGATGTCCA
Organism: Mus musculus; assembly: GCF_000001635.26. Taxonomy (NCBI): domain Eukaryota; kingdom Metazoa; phylum Chordata; class Mammalia; order Rodentia; family Muridae; genus Mus; species Mus musculus. The sequence continues at coordinate 152,298,835 of NC_000086.7, forward strand.
AGCTAGCTGCAGGGTGATGGTTCTAATAATGGTGGATGTTCTGCAAATAAGAGCTTCATCATTATTTTGAAATAGGTAGTAGAAAAGAGATAATGGGTTTGAAATCTACTCATATTATCATAGAAATTCCAACAATATATTTGTCAGTGAAACAAAATAAAAACTTGCATTATTTTAGCTGTTAAACATCTTTAAAACATTTTAAGAACTGGATTTAAGTATCTTATCACCAATTCATACGACAAAAGTTTTTTTGTTGGTGGTGACTGTTAATAATTTGATAGACACATTATTACAAAGTCTTGGCTAGAATTTGTGTATACCCATTTCAAGTATAAAATGTTACATAAACTATATGCTGTGGAAGCACATTTCAAATTTCACATTTAAAAAATTTGAAAAGGGGAGCTGAAGAGATGGCTTAGCTGTTCAGAACGCTTGCTGCTCTTGCAGAGGACCTGGGTTTCATTCCCAGCACCTACATGACAGCTATCACCCATCTGTAACTCCAAACCAGAGGACCCAGCACCCTCTTTTGGCCCATGTTGCCACTACATGGCATACTGCACAGACATACATGCATAAATCTTTAATTTTATTTGTTTATTTATTTATATTTTACATTCGTAAGTGTTTTGCATGTCTACATACCATGTGCATGCCTGCTCTCTGTAGAGAGGCCAGAAGAGGGGCTTGGATGCCCTGGAACTGGAGTTCCAGGTGGTTGTGAGCCACCATGTGGGTGCTAGGAATTGAACCTGAGTCTCCTGGAAGAGCAATTATGCTCGAAACCACTGAGCCATCTTTCCAGCACCCATGGATAAGTCTTAAAGTACAAACAAACCCTGCAACATTGCTCTAGTGTGAGAAAAGTCTATAAATATAATTGAGACAAAACATGATTATCCTAAGAAATGGAAAAGGAATTTGATTAAAAAAAAACCACCCTTTCATGATTTAAAACAATAAAAAAAACTCTTAGTATAGAAAAATAGGTTGAAATTTGCTTAACTTGCGGAAACCTGTAGAAAGCAGATAACAAATAAGGTTGTTTCCTTGAAAACACACAATTGAGGAATGCCACTGTAGCCTTTCTATTCAAAATCGTACTAGATGTGCTAGACATCCCATTAAAACAAGAAAAATATATTAAAGACACAAAAACTAAACAGGAAGAAAAGTTGACTTATAGTTGACAAGGTTGTCAGTGTAGAAAATACAAATACATCTTAGAGGAAACCAGGTCTTTTTGGAGAAATGGCTGACTCAAGGACTTCCTTGGGATGTAGTTGTTTGAATAGGTATGACCCCCATGGATTCATGTGCTTGATCAGCCCCAATTATCAAACTTAAGTTTGAGATAAAAGGACTGTGGGGGCAGGCTTTGAGGTCTCCTATGTTCAGGCTCTGTCCAGTGAGGAGTCCAGTCTCCTCCTGGCTGCCTTCAGATCAAGCTGTAGAACTCTTGGTCCTCCAGCACCATGTCTGCCTGCCTGCTGCCATGCTTCCCACCATGATGGAAAATGGACTAAACCTCTAAAACTGTAAGCCAGCCCCAATTAACTGTTTTCCTTTATAAGAGTTCCTGTGGTCTTGGTGTCTCTTCAAAGTAATGAAACCCTCACTAAGGCAGCAAGGAAGTCCTTTAAAAACTATGAATGACCAGGGCTACACAGAGAAACCCTGTTTCAAAAAAAAAAACAAAAAAAAAAAACAAAAAAAAAAAAAAAAAAAAAAAAGTTTAAGCCGGGCATGGTGGCGCACGCCTGTAATCCCAGCACTCGGGAGGCAGAGAGATTTCTGAGTTCCAGGACAGCCAGGGCTACACAGAGAAACCCTGTTTCAAAAAAAAAAAACCAAAAAAAAAACTATGAATGAGGGGCTGAAGAGATAGTTCAGCAGTTAAGAGTGCTTACCGCTTTTACAAAGGACTCAAATGCAGATCCTAGCACCCATATCAGGTGGCTCACAACAGCCTGCGATTCCAGTTCTAAGGGACCCAGTATCCTATTATGGCCTCCATGGACACCTCTACACCTATGGTATATACGCACACAGACATACAGAAATACATATAAATGTAAATGGCCAACAAGAATGAGAACATGCCAAGGGGACACAGGAGCCATTCTGAGTTGTCAGTGGGCAAAGGTGAAACCATTTGAGCATCAAACCAAAGAACAGAGTACTGGATTCATAACGCAAATTATTAAAACAAATATACATAAGCTCATACGGATACAAACAAGTGACAGAATAATAAAAGACAAGACATAAATCATTACAGAAGAATTTCAAGTAACATATACATAGATACATCCTCTTTTAGGGGCTGGAGCTTAATCGTTCCTCCTCTCTGTGAGAGTGGATTAGATTCCTCCAAAGAACAAAATATTAAAAGGGAAAAAAAACCCAGCAACTTTCCCATGCAGAAACACAGTAAATACTACTGTAAGCAACAGATTATAGTTCATATCACCAGCGATGTCATGTAGATACCATGTACTCCTTGATATGTGTGATGAGAAGAACATTTGAATTCTGTTGCATTCTTTCTAAAAAGAAGCTCAGCCTAATTACAACAAAAACTTCAGACAACTTATGATGGTTTTTGTATATGCTTGGCCCAGGGAGTGGCATTATTAGAAGGTATGGCCCTGTTGGAGTAGTTCTGTCACTGTGGGCGTGTTAAGACCCTCATCCTAGCTGCCTGGAAGCCAGTAGTCTCATAGCAGCCTTCAGATAAAAATGTAGAACTCTCAGCTCTGCTTGCACCGTGCCTGCCTGGATGTTGCCATGATCCCACCTTGATGATAATTGACTGGATCTCTGAAGCTCTAAGCCAGCCCCCAGCTAAATGTTGTCCTAAGAGTTGCCTTGATCATGGTGTCTGTTTATAGCAGTAAACCCTACGTAAGACACAACTCCAAATTGAGGAGCATTCTACAGTACTCAAAATCGTTAATGGCATAAAAAAAAAAAAAAAAAAGATCAAGGTTGTCTGAAATCCCCTAACAATGTAGGCTATTGCCATTGCCCTTGGTTGCTTCTCAGAGGCTGAAGTTAAGTCCCTATTGTTGAAGACACAAAATGCTTTGGACATAGGATCTGTGTGATCTGAGCTGGATCTGACCCGAAAGTCTCCTTCCTGAGGACTAGCTTCCTTTAGGACTGGAAGGTGCTATGCAAGCTTCCAAGGGAAGAAAGCAATCAATAGTCCTACCCAGCTGTGATGCCTATGAACCACAGCACCGACAGCGTAACAAGATAGCTCTAAAAGTGCAATTGCGGCATTCATTTGTTCGTGGTAACCAATAGCTGTCTAATTGGACTTAAGACCCACTACAACAGAAAGGAAAGCATTCCTGATACTGGAAACCTACCAACCTTCCTGGAGCCAGTGAGACCATGGACATGGATTTCACAGGAACACCTTCTACCTCCAGTTTACTAAAACAGCAGAATTCCTACCTGCATTCTAAATACCTATTTTTATACTCATAGGTAAGTGCAGCTCTCATGCTGCATCAAGGAAACATTCCCAGCCAGGCGTGGTGGCGCACGCCTTTTATCCCAGCACTCGGGAAGCAGAGGCAGGCGGATTTCTGAGTTCGAGGCCAGCCTGGTCTACAAAGTGAGTTCCAGGACAGCCAGGGCTACACAGAGAAACCCTGTCTTGAACCGCCCCCCCCCCCAAAAAAGGGGAAACTTTCCCTTGTGACACATGGAGAGAGCATTGCAGAAAACTACAACTGGTCAAAGAACAGTTGATCATGGGGTACCTGGCCCCAACAGATACACCTACAACAATACTCATTCACCTAGGACTCAAAGAACATCATGGCAGAAAGATTCTAAGAGTCAAAGGACCAGGAAATCCGCTGTGAGACTGTGTCTCCTAGAGCTCAGGTTCAGGCTTCACCTGTGAAGTCTCATTACCATGGCTGCCTAAACAAGACCTGAACAAGTGCAACACCAACAGGCATGTTAACATAGACGGGGGAACTCATATAGGGCTCTACCCTAAATAACTAAGACTAACTGCTGAGACCAGAAGAATATAGTCTTCCCCAGGGATAAGCCCCCAATGGGCTATCCAATAGCAATTAGTCAGCCCTGAAATTATACACATACAAATAACACTAAATAGACTGAGCAAATTGTATTCATGTACATATACATAGATGTATGCATATACAATCTATATAGGTAACAATAACAAGGAAAAGGAGGCCAGAAACTTTAGAAGAAACACAGGAAGGGCTAGAAGGAGAAAGAGAAGGGGAGAATGATTTAATTACATTTTAATTTCAAAAAATAAAAATCACTGGGAGCAAAAAGGGGACCAATAGAAGAATTGGCTTAGACCAGAGAACACTATGAAGATATGACAACCAAATACAAAGGAGTATTTTGAACTGAACAATAGTAAGAAAACTGACAAATTCTTGGAAAGGTAGGATATCTAGTTAACAGGAATATATTGATGTTGCTTTCTTACTTTTCAAAAATGTTCCACAGTGAGGCATAGGAAGTTCCTGTAGGAACTCACTCCTTCCTAAACTTTACTAACTTTTTGTACAACTTATAAAGTGTAGACACAGTGGTGCATAGCTGTAAATTCTAGTACTTGGGGGTTGAGGCAAGAGGATCATAGTTTGAGGTCAGCTTTGGCTATATAGCAAATTGTAGGTCAACCTAGATTATAGATCAACAGCAGCAGCAATAATGGTTTATATAGTGAATGATTATGCGAACAAAATTATCAACAAAATTCTATTTCACCAGGCTTGGTGGTGCACGCCTTTAATCCCAGCACTCAGGAGGCAGAGTCAGGCAGATTTCTGAGTTCGAGGACAGCCTGGTCTACAGAGTGAGTTCCAGGACAGCCAGGGCTACACAGAGAGACCCTGTCTCGAAAAACCAAAAAAAAAAAAATTCTATTTCATTTTTATATATCTAGAAAATGGATAAAAATATATTAAGTGAAAGTGTCTCTTGGATTCAAGGAATAGCTAGGTGGTAGGACATGCATGAGGCTTTCAATTTAATACCCAATACCATGAGAAAAAAATTTTCACTTATTACAGCACACAAATCCACAAAATATGAAGGGGTATATCTAATACAATATATAAAAGGTTTTATATAAAAAAATCATAAAACATCTATAGCCATATTGCCCCAAACAGGTTGATCTTGTCTGATCTCAGAAGCTAAGCAGGGTTGAGCTTGGTTAGTACTTGAAATGGGAAATAATACTGGGTGCTGTAGGCTAAACAAAATTATTTTTAAAAAATTACACTTAGACAAAAAGACATGAAATAGTTTATTTAAAATAGAAGAATATGCCAAAGTTTATAGCTGACTAAATTTCATAAGCATCAATTATGTTCAAACTGGTTTATATAGTAACTGCAATTCCCAAAACATTATAAAACATAACAAGTGGATTCTGAAATATATTTTTAAAAAATCTAAAGAAGGTTGAGTATGGTTGTACACACCTTTAATTCCAGCAATTGGGAGAAAGAGGCAGGCGAATTTCTGTGAGTTTGAGTCTAGCCCGGTCTAAATAGTTTTGGGCCCCCCAGAGCTACATAGTGAGACCTTCTTGCAAATAAAAATAAAGTAAGCAGAATATATGGGCAAAAAGGTGGAAATGTTTTGCTTTGTTAAATACCAATATTTACTAGGAAACTGAAATAATTTAGGGAGTGTGATAGTGATTTGGGGGCAAAAAGTTAGGCAACGGCAAAGAAAGTCTATAATCAGACTTATCAGACAAACTGTGGCTAATACTGACGGTTAACTTTACTAGATTAATTAATACCTGGCCTAGAACATTAGTGAGGTACATCTCTTGGCTGTGGTTATGAGGGTGACTAGAGAGATGCTTAACTGAGAAAGAAAGACCCATCCTGAATGTGAGTGGCACTGCCTGTGGGCTGAGGTCCAGAGTAATGCAAAAGCAAAAAAAGCAGCCAGCAGAATGTTGACATTCCTTTGTTTCTGTTTTTGGATCCACTGAGATAATGAGCCGACAGTCTCCAGCCCCCTGGATGGACTGCACCCTGAACCTGCTTATTGTCAGATATTTGAGTATAGCAATGAGAAAAGTAACTAATTTAGGAGAATTGATGTATGACAGAGGTGGCATTAGGTTATCCATGTGGAAAAAAATGAGACTCCAAAACAAAAGAATTTCACTTTACACTATATTGACAAAAGAGACAGGTTTATAAGGGTGTGGGTCAATAGAATCTTTTATACATTAAAAAGAGCACAAGTTGTATCATAGTTTAAACAGTTTGACAGAACCCTGTCAGGTGGGACTTTTATATACCCTATTAACTAGCAACCCCCTCCTTAGATTGGATATACCTTAGAACAAGAGCTGTGTATGGAAAGCAGAGACACACGGAAGAACATGTAAGCAGTGCTGTTTTTAAGAGCAAAAAGCTGGAAAGGACTCAAATGTCCATGAACAGAAACATGGATTATTTGTTTTACCATCACTTGAAGTATAGTGAACTACAACCACATGCAGCAAAAGATGTGAGTCTCAGGGATATAGTATCAGTGAAAAAATAAAATGACAGAAAACCATACATAATAGTGTTCTGTAGTTATTTCATCGGAATTGAAACATTCTCCTGGGGGCTGGAGAGATGGCTCATCGGTTAAGAGCACTGACTGCTCTTCTAGAGGTCCTGAGTTCAATTCCCAGCAACCACATGGTGGCTCTCAACCATCTGTAATGGGATCTGATGCCCTCTTCTGGTGTGTCTGAGGACTGCTACAGTGTATTCACAGTATATAAATAAATTTAAAAAAATAAAAGAAACATTCTCTGGAAGGGAGAAAGGTGGGCATGTGAAATTGAAGAAGCAAAACAGACTTCCATGGGGCTGGTGAGATGGCTCAGCGGGTAAGAGCACCCGACTGCTCTTCTAAAGGTCCTGAGTTCAAATCCGAGCAACCACATGGTGGCTCACAACCATCCGTAAGGAGATCTGACTCCCTCTTCTGGAGTGTCTGAAGACAGCTACAGTGTACTTACATATAATAAATAAATACATCTTAAAAAAACAAACCAAACCAGATTTCCAAGGGCCAGCAAGTTCAGTAAGTTTACAAGACCTCTTCCCAAGTTTATAAAAGCAGTAAGAAATTAATGGGGAGTAGAAAGTCCTGATAGGAGCTTCATACAGGGCAGGCAAAGAACTCTAGGGAGGTACCTTTTGTGAGCTATCATCCATGCTGGGGTGGGCATTTCAGCAATGCCGCTGACTTTCAATCATCCATGCTTCTAAAGTAGCTCCAACAAACTCATTAGTTCATACGATGGTTAATACTGACTGTCAACTTGACAGGATCTAGAATACTGGAGATCAAACCTTTGGGGATGTCTGTGAGGGATTATCTAGATTAGGATAATGGCTGGAAAGACCCACCCAAACTGGATGGTGCCATTTCTATACACTGGGCTCCTAGACTGAATCAAAAGGAGACAGTAAGCTCAGTGTATTTATCCATAACTGCTCCTGATTGTGAACACAATGTGGAAAACTGCCTCAAGCTTTTGCCACGACCTTCCCATCACAAAGGACTGTAACCTCCGACTGTGAGTCAAAAGAAACCTTTTTGACTATCAAAGAAGAGGGGATAGAATGATTGTAAGAACCAGTGTTCAGGGAGCACTAGGCTAAACAATGTCTTCTGGATACCACAGGAGTGCTGTACTATAAACTCACAAGATCAAGCCAGTCAATATCCCAGTATGGAAGGAGAAAGGCTCAAGAGTCTCCACACCTAATAGAGGAGCTACTGACAGTTGATGGCTTCTGGAAGAAAGAGAATTAGTTTTCTGGTGTGGCCTCTGGTAGGTTGACCATATATATCCTGGTGGATGGCCATGAGTATATGAGAAACATAAATTAGAATCAGGGAGATATTAAAGAGGACATGAAGTTGGATGTGGATGGCAATGGTGAAAGTTAGGAAGAGTGGAGTGTGAAATGATTGAAATACATTGTAAGTAGGACATGTGGGGTTGTGCATACCTCTTTCCTTCCTCTGTCTCATGTATGTGGGTATACCCTGCAGACACCCCAGAACAGGACATTGGGTCCCATTACAGATGGTTGTGAGCCACCATGTGGCTGCTGGGAATTGAACTCAGGACTTCTGGAAGAGCTAGTCAGTGCTCTTCTTAACCACTGAGCCATCTGTCTAGCCCCAGTAAACCTTTTAATCCCAGCATACACAAGGCAGCGGCAGGTAGGTCTGTATGAGTTCTGGGCCAACCAAGCCTCCATAATGACATCTTCTTTAAAACAAACAAACAAACAAACAAACAAAAACACATAGCATCAACCTCCCCAAAGCCCCTATATATATGTGTGAAATACCAAACAAATTAATAAAAATGCTATATTTCACACAAAAAAAGTTTCTATAGGTTGCTTTTGTTGAAGCAATGTCACAAATAACACAGAAGTGGGACCAGTTCTCATTCTGTGCTAGTAGAACTTGACAGAGTAGTTCACATGCTGCTGGCTTTGAAGGCATGAAAGAGGATTGAAGGAGGTCACAAACTCTTGCTCTGTGGCCTGAGGCCAGACAATGTATGACAAGGCTGGAGTCTCTGAAAGGAGTAGGAAGCCACTGTGTGAAGCTGTGAAGATAAAGCCATGGGAGGTCTGCAGGCAGTGATGAGCCACTCTAAGAGGTTATATGAACTGCTGGAAGCAGAGATGGAAGGGTGGGGATACTCAAGCCCTTTGGGCCCAGATAATTTTATCATGACTTCCAGCTGCTTAGCATGAAACTGCAGGAGTTTGTGTTTCTATACTCTTTTTTTTTTTTTTTTTTTTTTTGGTTTTTCAAGACAGGGTTTCTCTGTGTAGCCCTGGCTGTCCTGGAACTCACTTTGTAGACCAGGCTGGCCTTGAACTCAGAAATCTGCTTGCCTCTGCCTCCCGAGTGCTGAGATTAAAGGCATGCGCCACCACGCCCGGCTTGGAGTTTGTGTTTCTATACTTTTTTTTTTTTTTTACTTTGGTCCAATTATTCCTTGCTATGCCCCATGCTTTTCTTTTGGAACAAGAACATTTATTCTGTGCCATTATGTACAAGAAATACGTAACTTGGCTTTTACTTTATAGGAACTCACATCACATCTAAGAGATTGCCTTGAACCTGACATGAGATATGAACACTGAACTTTTTTGAGACAGTGCCTCTCTGTACAGTCCTGGCTATACTGGAACGAACTCTATAGATCAGGCAGTCCTGGAACTCAGAGATCTAGCAGCCTCTGCTGCCACCACCTGGCTTGACTTTGAAACTGTTGAAACTGTTAAAGACTGTAAGGACTTTAAATACATAACATTGCATTGTGAGATATTCACAACACTTTAGGGACAAGGGGTAGAAAATTATAGTTTGAAAGTGATGTGTTTGGGTGCCAAGTTGACAAGGGATGGAGTTGTGATGATTAATATGAGATTAATCCTGTCAACCTGACAGGATTTTGAGTCACTGAACAAACAAATCTGGGCAGATCTGCTCAGGATTATCTAGAATTTAGATTCCAGATTAAGAGAAGAAAAGACTCACCTTAGATGTGGGTGGAACCATGGTACTGGGTTAGGTCCTGGACTAAATAAATCTAAGCTCTTCCTGGTAGGACTTCCTCTCCATGATTATGCTAGTTAGTTTTCTGTCAAATTGATCTAAGCTAGAGAGATCTGAGAAGAGGGAATCTCAATTGAGAAAATGCCTTCTTGTTTTGGATACCCAAACTGAACTGACTCCAGTCAAGCCCAGTTCTGGGCATCTAATTACACTCCTAGACTCTAGGTCAGTACCCGATGACATCCTCAAGGCCCATCCCGGCACCAGATTCCTCAAGGCTTTAGGCTTCAGGCTCCTGATGGGTTTAGAACCAAGCCCACACCAGGAGGACTTAAATGGCCACAGGCTCCAGAATGGCCAAAGTACCAAACCTGTCTAAGTACTACATCAGACCTCACATGCTTACATTTACTTCATAGCCAAACATGCCCCAGTGACCCTGGGCCCCAAACTTCAGGTCCACTCTAGCACTAGGCCAGCCTTTGTACTCTCTGACTTGTCTCAGCCCACGGTCAGCCCTCTCTGCTGTAGTTACCAAGCTGATACTAAAGACACATGCTCTAGGCTTACCTAGTGATAGGCTGGCCCCTATATCTCTTACATTCCATAAGATCCAGTCTAGGCTATTCTAGCAGAATGAGGGTCCAGGTATATCCCAGCCAATATCACCTCGCTTGTGGCGTGTCCATCTATCCAGAAGAGCTTATTCTGTGTGTGTGTGTGTGGGGGGGGTCAGAAAGGTAGGGCTGGGTATACCCCCTTAGCATCTCCCTTGAAGCAGGCCAAAGTCTATACCCTTTAGACTTGCAGAAGTGGTGCAGGGCTTGGCTATGGCTCCAAACAGCCAGGTATCCCTACTGATTCTATCCCCAGCTAATTCTATTAAGTGTTTTGGCCAGTGTCAGAAGTAGTGATATTTACAATGTTGGTGAGCATAGGACAGAAACCATAGTACAAGAACAAATAAGTTTGTGAAAATTCACATCATGCACATCTTCAAAGGGGTTTTCTGTGGGGAGATCTTCAGTACAGACAGCCATCATTGACCATAAAATAGTCCTGAGCAAGGTGTAGTATTGCCTTTAATCCCAGCACAAAAAAGTTCGAGATCATCCGGCAGTGGTGGTGTATGCCTTAAATCCCAGCATTTGGGAGTGAGTTCTAGGACAGCCAGGGCTACACAGAGAAACTCTGTCTCAAAACAAACAAACAAACAAACAAACAAACAAACAAAAGTTTGAGATCCTTGATTAAGAGCACTGAGTTTTAGGCCAAGGAAAGCCAGAACTGTATAGAAACCCTATAAAAGAAATTAAAAAAGAAAGAAACCTTTTCTTTAGTCAATTATTCCACTAATTCTAGGAGATATTATAGAAGTTAAAAATGACTACATCCCTAATAAAAAAACTTAATTCTAAAAAAAATGACTACATCTACATTTTTAGGTCAAAGATAATAATTATTTTCATATTTCTAAGGGGAAAAATTATGAATGGCCACCAATGAACAATTACCTCACTTAAATATTCACCGTTTCTAGTATTTCATTATTCATATGGCAGTTATGAATCTTCCTTGTACTTTAAAAGTCAAACATTCTACAGCTCTGAATTAAACAGTGTAATATAGCTATCCTAGTATGCTTAAACTATTAAACCCATCATGCTACAAGTACTAAGAGTATTCATTTAAGATTCACTATTCCAAAGATAGAGAACGTCAGACCAATTTCCCTCATGAATATCAATGCAAAAATACTCAATAAAATTCCCGCTAACCGAATCCAAGAACACATCAAAACAATCATCCATCCTGACCAAGTAGGTTTCATTCCAAGGATGCAGGGATGGTTTAATATACGGAAATCCATCAATGTAATCCACTATATAAACAAACTCAAAGACAAAAACCACATGATCATCTCCGTAGATGAGGAAAAAGCATTTGATAAAATTCAACACCCCTTCATGATAAAGTCTTGGAAAGATCAGGAATTCAAGGCCCATACCTAAACATGATAAAAGCAACCTACAGCAAACCAGTAGCCAACAACAAAGTAAATGGTGAGAAGCTGGAAGCAATCCCACTAAAATCAGGGACTAGACAAGGCTAGTCCCTACCTATTCAATATAGTACTTGAAGTTCTAGCCAGAGCAATTCAACAACAAAAGGAGATCAAGGAGATACAAATTAGAAAGGAAGAAGTCAAAATATCACTATTTGAGGATGATATGATAGTATATATAAGTGATCCTAAAAATTCCAACAGAGAACTCCTAAACCTGATAAACAGCTTCAGTAAAGTAGCTGGATATAAAATTAACTCAAACAAGTCAATGGCCTTTCTCTACACAAAGGATAAACAGGATGAGAAAGAAATTAGGGAAACAACACCCTTCTCAATAGTCACAAATAATATAAAATACCTTGACGTGACTCTAACTAAGGAAGTGAAAGATCTGTATGATAAGAACTTCAAGTCTCTGAAGAAAGAAATTAAAGAAGATCTCAGAAGATGGAAAGATCTCCCATGCTCATGGATTGGCAGGATTAATATAGTAAAAATGGCTATCTTGCCAAAAGCAATCTACAGATTCAATGCAATCCCCATCAAAATTCCAACTCAATTCTTCAACGAATTAGAAAGAGCAATCTGCAAATTCATCTGGAATAACAAAAAACCTAGGATAGCAAAAACTCTTCTCAAGGATAAAAGAACCTCTGGTGGAATCACCATGCCTGACCTAAAGCTGTACTACAGAGCAATTGTGATAAAAACTGCATGGTACTGGTATAGCGACAGACAAGTAGACCAATGGAATAGAATTGAAGACCCAGAAATGAACCCACACTCCTATGGTCACTTGATCTTCGACAAGGGAGCTAAAACCATCCAGTGGAAGAAAGACAGCATTTTCAACAAATGGTGCTGGCAGAACTGGTGGTTATCATGTAGAAGAATGCGAATCGATCCATACTTATCTCCTTGTACTAAGGTCAAATCTAAGTGTATTAAGGAACTCCACATAAAACCAGAGACACTGAAACTTATGGAGGAGAAAGTGGGGAAAAGCCTTGAAGATATGGGCACAGGGGAAAAATTCCTAAACAGAACAGCAATGGCTTGTGCTGTAAGATCGAGAATTGACAAATGGGACCTAATGAAACTCCAAAGATTCTGCAAGGCAAAAGACACTGTCAATAAGACAAAAAGACCACCAACAGATTGGGAAAGGATCTTTACCTATCCTAAATCAGATAGGGGACTAATATCCAACATATATAATGAACTCAAGAAGGTGGACTTCAGAAAATCAAATAACCCCATTAAAAAATGGGGCTCAGAACTGAACAAAGAATTCTCACCTGAAAAATACCGAATGGCAGAGAAGCACCTGAAAAAATGTTCAACATCCTTAATCATCAGGGAAATGCAAATCAAAACAACCCTGAGATTCCACCTCACACCAGTCAGAATGGCTAAGATCAAAAATTCAGGTGACAGCAGATGCTGGCGTGGATGTGGAGAAAGAGGAACACTCCTCCATTGTAGGTGGGATTGCAAGCTTGTACAACCACTCTGGAAATCAGTCTGGCGGTTCCTCAGAAAATTGAACATAGTACTACCAGAGGATCCCAGAATACCTCTCCTGGGAATATATCCAGAAGATGTTCCAACTGGTAATAAGGACACATGCTCCACTATGTTCATAGCAGCCTTATTTATAATAGCCAGAAGCTGGAAAGAACCCAGATGCCCCTCAACAGAGGAATGGATACAGAAAATGTGGTACATTTACACAATGGAGTACTACTCAGCTATTAAAAAGAATGAATCTGAGGAACTAGAGAAAGCACCCAAGGAACTAAAGGGAACTGCAACCAGTTCCCCGGAGCTCTTGTCTCTAGTTGCATATGTATCAAAAGATGGCCTAATAGGCCATCACTTGAAAGAGAGGCCCATTGGACTTGCAAACTTTATATGCGAACGCCAGGGCCAAAAAGGGGGAGTGGGTGGGTAGGGGAGTGGGGGGGGTGAGTATGGGGGACTTTTGGTATAGCATTGGAAATGTAAATGAGCTAAATACCTAATAAAAAATGGAAAAAAAAAGAATGAATCTATGAAATTCCTAGGCAAATGGATGGACCTGGAGGGCATCATCCTGAGTGAGGTAACCCAATCACAAAAGAACTCAAATGAAATGTACTCACTGATAAGTGGATATTAGCCCAGAAACTTGGAATACCCAAGATACAAGTTGCAAAACACATGAAACTCAAGAAGAACGAAGACCAAAGTGTGGTCACTTTATCCCTTCTTAGAATTGGGAACAAAACACCCATAGAAGGAGTTACAGAGACAAAGTTTGGAGCTGAGTCAAAAGGATGGATCATCTAGAGACTGCCACACCCAGGGATCCATCCCATAATCAGCCTCCAAATGCAGACACCATTGCATACACCAGCAAGAGTTTGCTGAAAGGACCCTGATATAGATGTCTCTTGTGAGGCTATGCCAGTGCCTGGCAAACACAGAAGTGGATGCTCACAGTCAGCTATTGCATGGAACACAGGGCCCCCAATGAAGGAGCTAGATAAAGTATCGTAGGAGCTAAAGGGGTCTACAACACTATAGGTGGGTCAACGTATGAACTAACCAGTACCCCCAGAGCTCGTGTCTCTAGCTGCATATGTATCAGAAGATGGCCTAGTCGGCCATCAGTGGAAAGAGAGGCCCATTGGTCTTGCAAACTTTATATGCCTCAGTACAGGGGAACACCAGGGCCAAGAAGTGGGAGTGGGTGGGTAGGGGAGTGGGTGGGGGGAGGGTATGAGGGACTTTTTTGAAATGTAAAATAAGAAAATACCTAATTAAAAAAAAGATGAAGAAAAAAGATTCAATATTCTTTATATGTAATGTTGATTAGAATTGTACTATGTACCATTAGAAAATGATTAAGTGTCTTGTAATAGAAATAAAACATAGGTCAGTATGGGTAAAAAGGAAACACATACTTGTATAGCAGATGTTACTAAACAGAGAAGGTACATCTCAAAGGTAAATGCAAAAAGGATGTCTGGAGGGCTGGTGAGATGGCTCAGTGGTTAAGGCTCTTCACTGTTCTTCCAGAGGATCAGTTTAGTTCCTAGCATCCACACTCTGGTTCACAACTGTCTGTAACTCCAGCTCCAGGAGAGCTAATGCCTCTTGCACAAATGTGGTGCATACACATACACTCAGGCACAAATCCATACTCATGAAATTAAATAAATGTTTAAAAGCTTGATAATCATTATAAACTTACGAAGGAAACTCTAGATCCCAATGCTGCTATTTTGTACACTGACATATCACTGACAAGAAGCCTTATTAAGTTTTATTTTATTTATTTTCCCTGTGTCAAAGCCATGGTACAGCCTCTGTATTTGTGCTTGCCTTAATTTCTATGAGAGTCCCTTCGTCTATTAGATGCTCTGCTTCCTTTCTTTAAAAGGTGAAATCAGTTTCTTGATTTCATAGATTTTGGTTTGCATAGTATGTCTTTCTTCTTCTCTAAGGGATTAAAGGCCCCCACTAGTTTCTCAAATAACACAAAATATTTGTTTCCCCTTAAGGAAATTCTTTAATAATAAATTAAACCATGAAACAGAAAGTAATATTTAATGAGGTTGTATGGTTTAGAATTGTGTATGCACAATGAACTAAACAGAATTCAGTGCTAATCTTGAGAATACTTTTTTGTTTTAAAGATTTATTTATTTAATCCATGTATGTGAGTACACTGTCGCTGTCTTTAGACACACCAGAAGAGATCATTGGATCCCACTACAGATGGTTGTGAGCTACCATGTGGTTGCTGGGAATTGAACTCAGGACCTATGGAAGAGCAGTCAGTGCTCTTAACTGCTGAGCCATCTCTCCAGCCCCTTGAGAATACTTGTTACTTGAAAGGTATGATCTTTGCAAGACCAAGGGCCTCTCCTCCGATTAATGGCCGAGTAGGCCATCCTCTGCTATATATGCAACTAGAGACACGAGCTCTGGGGGGTACTGGTTAGTTCATATTGTTGTTCCACCTATAGGGTTGCAGACCCCGATCATATGCCCCAGTACAGGGGAATGCCAGGGCCAGGAAAGCAGGAGTGGGTGGATTGGAGAGCAGGGCGGGGTTGAGGGTATAGGGTGCTTTGGGGATAGCATTTGAAATGTAAATGAAGAAAATATCTAATAAAAAAGAAAAAAGAAAAGAAAAAAAAAGAAAAAAGGGTATGAAGTTTTAGCAAAATAATCTTCATAGTTTATATTTTCCTCACTATTAACTGTTAAGTTTTGGTCACTTAAATACTTTCATTTGTATTGGCTGAAAGTTGACATTTTAGAAATCTAAGGGTTTGCTTTTTTCCCCCATTAGATAGTAAACCACATCATTGTTTACTTCAGCAACAGATGTGCTGGTGGAGAGGCAGCGGGAGGGTAGAGGTGAAGTATGTAGAAGGTAATTTTTAAATTATTATTGTCTCTGTGCCCGTGTGTGTGTGTGTGCCCGTACACACATCATGGTATACACATGGAGATCAGAGGACAGCTTTCTAGAGTTGCTTTCTCCTTCCACCTTTACGTAGGTTCTAGGAATCAAACAAACTGAGTCATCTGCTATAATTGCCTTATCCACTTAGCTATCTTGCTGGGCCGCTTTTGTTGTTTTTGTTTTTTGTTTTTTTTTTTGTTTTTTTTTTTGGTAGAAGATAATTTCAAAGCTCTCTATGTGGACCTTTTTGCAGTGCTCTGGAAAGAACCTGGACCTTATGACTGCCCGGCAGGTGCTCTATCACTTTACCAGTGAACTGCATCCCTAGTCTTGAAAATACTAATGTTAGAAACCTCATACTTGAAAGAAGTCTCAACGATCAATGGTTTAATGACGAGATGCTCAAAGCAAACCTGGAAGACATAAAAACGGATTTGTGTTTGTTTCATATGAATAGCTTGAAGATTACACGAATTTTATGAAGCAAACTGTTTTCTTTTTTCTTTTTTCTTTTTCTTTTTCTTTTTTGGTTTTTCGAGACAGGGTTTCCCTATACATCCCTGGCTGTCCTGGAACTCACTCTGTAGACCAGGCTGACCTTGAACTCAGAAATCTGCCTGCCTCTGCCTCCTGAGTGCTGGGATTAAAGGAGTGCACCACCACACCCAGCTCTTAATGATTTTTCTTATTCTGGAGAAAGTCCCCCTTTCCCCTCACTCCCTTCTTTGACAGCATTTTGCTGTGTACTACAGGCTCTTGCTCACTTCCTGCCTCAGCAGCACAGCAAGCTTTTGATACACACCCAAAGTATATCATTTCAAGTTGTAATTTCAATTGTTAACACCTAGAGTAATCTCTGAAAATTTAACTTAAAACATAGTTACAAAGGAATAAAAGTAGGTAGGATATATTTAACACAAAAGAGAAATTGGCTGGGCAGTGGTGGTGCATGTCTTTAATTCCAGCACTCGTGAGGCAGAGGCAAGTGGATTTCTATAAGTTCCAGGTCAGCCTGGTCTACAAAGAGAGTCCCAGACAGTACGACTGCACAGAGAAATACAGGATGGCTCACAACCATCTGCAACTCCAGGGAGACCTGACACCTGTGGGTTCCACAGATAACAGTAGTTAGCTTGAGAGTGCAGGCATGTGTGTGTGTGTGTGTGTGTGTGTGTGTGTATGCACGCACTTGCGCATGCATACACAAACATGCATACAGAGACAGATTTTATAAAAGGTTATGGCAGAAATTAGTGAAATGGAGACTAAAAGAACAATAGAAGGAGGCTAGAGAAGATGGCTCAGTGGTTAAGAGCACTGACTGCTCTTCCAGAGGTCCTGAGTTCAGTTCCTAGTAACTACATGGTGGCTCACACCATCTGCAATGGAATCTGATGCCCTCTTCTAGTGTGTGTCTGAAGACAGCTACAGTGTAGTCATATACATAAAATAAATAAATCTTTAAAAAAAACATAAGGAAAAGAAAAAAACAAGAGCAGTGAACCCCTAGCCAAACTAAAGACAAGAAATGTGAGAATTAATTAAGATCAGAGATGGAAAAAGGAATATTACAATTAATTTTAATACAATCTAGAGGATCATTAGAGAATACTTTCTGTTTTTGAGACAGGGATTCATCATGTATCTCTGGTTGTCCTAGAACTCACTATGTAGACCAAGCTGACCTCAAAGTCACAGAAATCCTCCTGTCTCTTATTAGGGAATATTTTGAAAATATATTCCAGCCAGGCATAGTGCTACATGCTTCTAATCACAGCGTTTGGGGGCAGCAATAGAAGGATCTGTGTAAGTTAAAGAGCATCCTCATCTATATAGCAAGTTCTAGCTTAGTAAGGGATACACAGACAGACCTTGTCTTAAAAACAAATACGAGATTAAATACTCTCAACCCACAATTAAACTTCAACCACTCCTGGAAAATCTAGAACACTAGATAAACTGCTAGCTAGACATATAATGTGCTAAAATAATCAAAATTAAAAAGAAACTGATAAGCTGATAGAGAAAGTCATATGGTAAAGTAAGGGCCTTCAATAGCCAAAATAAGCTTTTAAAAGTACAAAATTGGAGTACTCATATTTTTTTTTAATTTTAAACATGCTACTCAAATATAGCAAGTAATAAAGACAATACCTTGTGTAGTGAGTGATAAAGCATATAGATAAATGAAATTTAGAGTCCAGACATTAACCTTTATATTTATAAAATATAGTCCATTGACTTAGACATAGTTGTCAAGACAATGTAGTGGGGAAAATAATTTCCTTTTCAACAAAAGGTGCCAAGACAATTAGATATCTCTATTATAGGAAAGAATATGTACCCACTATTGTTTGAATGTGTCCTCCGGAAGTTCATGTGTTGGAAACTTAATCCTCCATACTGATAGTGTTTGGAAGTGAGGCCACTGTAAGGTAATCAGAATGTTGTGAGGCTCGATAGTGGGTCCCCATGAGCAGATGTGTGACTTTCTTTTTTTTTTTAATTAGATATTTTCTTTATATACATTTCAAATTTCAAATGCTATCCTTCATCAAAATCTTGCTGGCATATGCAATAGTGTCTGGGTTTGGTGGCTGATTATGGGATGGACCCCTGGGTGGGGTAGTCTCTGGATAGCCCATCCTTTCGTCTTAGCTCCAAACTTTGTCTCTGTAACTCCTTTCATGGGTATTTCGTTCCCTATTCTAAGGAGGAATGAAGTATCCACCCATTGGTCTTCCCTCTTCTTGATTTTCTTGTGTTTTGCAAATTGTATCTTGGGTGTTCTATGTTTCTGGGCTAATATCCACTTATCAGTGAGTGCATATCATGTGACTTCTTTTGTGATTGAGTTACCTCACTAAGGATGATATAGTGATGTGTGACTTCCTAAGAAGAGAAAGAGACCTGTTTCCATTACACAGTGTCTGTTCTGACAGCAAGAAGGCGCTCACCCTTGGTCTTGGACTTCTTGGCCTCAAGAACAGTGAACAAGTTTCTTTTCTTTATAAATTACCCAGTTTCAGCCATTCTGTTGTAGCAACACAAAATAGATTAAGACAGAGCCCTACTTCACACCAAACAGAAAAATTAAGTTAAATGGCTCATCAATCTAAATATGAAGACCTAAAGCTATAAAGTTCCTAGAAGAAAACACAGAAATCCATCTTTGTGATACCGAGTTAAACAATGATTTCTTGGACCACACCAAAAGCCCAAGTGACAAATGGAAAAAGATATTAATTGGACTTCATCAAAATGTAAAATTTCTGTGTATCAAAGAGGCAGAGAGGAAGGCAGATGTCTGAATTCAAGCCCAGCGTGGTATATACAACAAATTCCAGGACAGCCAGGGATACACAGAGAGACCTTGTCTTAGGGGGAAAAAAGACACAGTGAAGAAAACAAAAGGACAACCCAGAGATCAGGACAAAGTATTTGCAATTACTATTTTTGACAAGGGTCTTCTATTCAGATATCAAAGCAAAAACAAAAACTTCTCATACCTCAAGACTGTAAGGATAATAAATAATCCAATTAAAAATGACTAAGTGTTTAAATAGATATTTCTTTAATGATTATACACAAAGAGAATAAATGCAGAAAAGGGGATTTCAGAGCACTATTATGAAATGAAAATCAAAACCATCATGAGATACTATTTTATACTTACTAGAATATCTATATTCAAAGGCAGAACAAAAACAAAACGGCAAAACAATGTGCTGATGACGATGTGGAGAAACTGCCACATGCTTACATTGTTAGTGGATACAAAATGGTAGAGGCACCTGTACAAACAAGTTTTCCTCAGAAAAGTTAAATATAGATGCCATACGACACAGTGATTCTATTAAGGAGAGAAGAAAACATTCACATAAACACTTCCACACAGACATTCAAGAAAATCTGCAAAAATATAGAAGCTGAAATGCTTATCAACTGACCAATGGATACACAAAACACAGAATATCCGTACAATAGAATATTATCTTGTAATAAAAATAAGCAACATATATAACAACATGGATGAACTTGGAAAACATTTTTTTGTGCATGTGCACATGGAGACCAAAGGTCAATCTTGAGTGTCTCACTTTAGGTGCCACTCACCTCATTTTTGAGATATGATCTTTCACTGGTCTGGAGCGACAAGTAAGCTAGGCTGCCCAAGCCATTATTGAGCCCCGTGGACCAGCCTAGCTTTCCTTTCCCAGTGGACAGAATACAAGTGTGTACCACAATGCCTGGGGTTTTTTACATGGGTTCTTGGGGTTGAACTCAGGTCCTCCTCGTGCTTGTACAGCAAGCACTGTACTGACTGAGCCATTTCCTTAGCCCCTGGAAAACATTATTTTTAAGTGAAAGAGGCCAGTGCAGTATATTACACATGGAATCTTTTTTTTTTTTTTAATTTTTGAGACAGTCATATGTAGAGCTGGCTGGCTTGGAGCTTGCTATGTAGACCAGGCTGCTCATGAACTCACACAGGTCTGCCTGCTTCCACTTCTCATGTACTGAAACTAAAGGCACACACTATCTATCATGCTTGGTTACATGGAATCATTTATATGGACTATGGAGGTGGGGGAGGAGCAGGGAGAAAAATACTAGGAACTGACTAATAATGAGTATGAAGCAACTTTAGCAGGAGACAAGGATAAAAAGGTTCAAGAGATTGATCATGCTGATTGTTGCATGTCATGAATATACTACAACCACTGAATACCTTTCAAAAAGTTAAATTTTAGGGCTGGAGAGATGGCTCAGTGGTTAAGAGCACCAACTGCTCTTCCAAAGGTCCCAAGTTCAAATCCCAGCAACCACATGGTGGATCACAACCATCCGTAACGAAATCTGATGCCCTCTTCTGGAGTGTCTGAAGACAGCTACAGTGTACTTACATATAATAAATAAATAAAAATTTTAAAAAAAGTTAAATTTTACAGCATGTAAAATACATCTCACTAAAGTTGTGACAAAAAAGATGGAAGTAGGCAGAGGGTGTGGCTTAGTGGTAAGGTGTATGCTTAGCATTTGAGATAGCTCAATTCTCAGCACTAGAAATATGGGACTAGAAAAGATGGGAAGTAGTAAGAGAACATTTGTGTGTTAATGCTGTTTTATATGGGAGATAAAACTGGTGAAGAGATGTCCTCAAGACAATATGGGGCTTTTTGCCAGGCATAGTGGTACGCACCTTTAATCCCAGCACTTTGTAGGCAGATGGGGATCTCAGTGAGGTCCACAACAGCTAGATCTGAAAAGCGAGACCCTGTCTCGGGAGAAAACACACAAGAGAATATGGGACTTTTTAAAAAATTGAAGTGGAAAGATTTGATTTTAATGACAGCAAGAAATGATTAAGACGAGGTAAATGAATTCACGTGGTACACAGCAGATAGTGGGGATCTAGGGACCTCCTTTCCTTCTTTTTGTGAGATAGGATCTTGCTTGAACTTTTGTACCCAGACTCTGCCTGGCACTGAGGGTTCTCATGCTTCAGCCTGAGTGATAGACATTTGTTTCTGAAAGCTTTACATGTTAGGTAAGCAACAGGCCTGAGCACCCGAGCATGAGGACCAAAGCATGGAGATTTCAGCAGAGAGGAAAATGGGGCACAGAACTGAGAACTGAGAAAGACCATCTCTAAGGAGATTAAAATCACCTACAGTTAGCCTAGAAGGGGATGGAGGGGGAAAAAGTGGGTGGCAGTGACTAGCATTGTAGATAAGCTCCTGCCCAGCATGTGCAAGGTTCTGAATTACAGTACCAGGGAGGAAGGGAAGCGAAGAGTTCATGGGGTCAAATTCTAGGAATGAGGAGTGGCAGGGGCAGCTGTTTGTCATGTGTACGTACAACTAACATAGGGGAGCGGTGAATAGTTTAAGATTTGAAGCAGAGTAGTTTAATATACATTTATCACTTATTAATTATACAGAAGAAAAACAACAGGTTTGGGACAGTGCTCACCATTCCTGGATTCCGTCATTGGCAACAAACACAAAAGCAACCACATAGAGTTTGGGTCTAGCATGAGGGCTTTATTGGGCAAACGTGTTTGCTGTCAAGCCTCATTACCTGAATTTCATCCCCAGAGCACTCATTGGGTATGGAAAGAACTGATTCCCACAAGCTGTCCTTTGACCTCCATATATGTGCTGTGTGTGGCATGTGTGTACCCATACACACAATAGATGAATAGATAAATGCAATATAAGTACAGTAATGTGTTGCTTAACAGCAGATACATTCTAAGAAACTCACTGGTCCTTTTACAGGGTCTTATGTTCTACCAACTGAGCTACTCTGGGAATAATACACATCAAAATTTGTTTCTAATCAGGCCCTGAACCTGCTTAGCTTCTAAGATCAGATGAGGTCAGTCTTGTTCATGGTGATGCTTTTCTCACGTGTTCCCTTTTATCAGCATGTACTTATACAAACCAATGTGTATGATGCCACTAGATGATTAATCTTATGAGACCAGTGCCGTATTTTCAGTTTGTTGTTGGCCAAAACATTGTGATACAGCATACGAATGTAACTATGGTGAAGGAACGCGGCAGGCATCACATTGAACAAGCAGTCCAAGCAAAAGAAAAAAAAAAAAAAACGTCAAGAGCCATCTAGGATAGGTTAAGGCTACCAGGTAGCCTTCCTGGAAGTGGCCTATCATTTTTGCATTAGTCTACAATGGGTTAACTCGATGGCAAGGTTCCAAAGAGAGTTGATTTCAGGATTGCTTCTTGCACCTGATATGCCTTCCCTCTCATCATTAAATAATATAATAATCCCTGGGCATTAGCCCACCCTAGTGATCAGATTTCCTGCAGATCAACAAAAAGATGAACTTTCATGAATTAATGCTGTTTAGATGAGTTAATGACCTTATAGAATTCCTGATTTGATTCAAATAATTTTAGGAAGAAGGTTTTAAGAGATGGTCTTAGTCACTTTGCTAGAAAGATGTAACAAAGTTAGACTCAAGAATAGAACGTGCCCACTCCTCATAATAGTAAAGGCTGCATAATAAGAAATACAATGAGATTTCTTTTTTGGGGGGGGTGGGGTGGGGAGGAAAGGGTTTATTTGGCTTACACTTCCATACTGCTGTTCAGCATCAAAGGAAGTCAAGACTGGAACTCAAGCAGGTCAGGAATCAGGAGCTGATGCAGAGGCCATGGAGGGATGCTCTTTACTGGCTTGCTTCCCCTGGCTTGCTCAGCCTGCTCTCTTATAGAACCAAGACTACCAGCCCAGAGATGGCACCACCCACAAGACTCCCTCCTTGATCACTAATTGAGAAAATGCCTTGCAGCTGGATCTCGTGGAACAATGAGCTTTCTTAATTACACTAAAAAGAGAATTAAACTTGGGACAAATTTGTGTTCAAGGAAAAGCATTCAGGTCCAAGGGTGAAGTCACAGGTGTGCACTATGATAAGGCACAGCCATGTAAAAACTATTGCCTTGAACTTAATATTAACATCCTTCTGTAACTCCCATTTTACGTAACATCTTATCTCTGAGGTGATTTTCTAAAGAACATTTTGTCTGAGAAGGTTTAAAAAGACCAAAGAAAATAAATAAAATTGTTGGTTGGATGGTTTGGCTTGGGGGGGAGTATGCCCCACCCATCCACCCACCCATCCATCCATCCAATGTATATGCCTGTTTCTCTGTACATACATTTGTAGATATATGTGTATATGTATGTAAGCATGTATAAATACTTGTGGAATATATGAGACGGGTGGTTGGGCCCAACAAAAATGTGAATGTGTTAATGTGCAAATGAGAATGTGAATGAGAATCTAAATGTATGTATGAATGTATATGTTTCTGTGTCCATATCTGCCTGTATAACACATCTTAGTTCTTTTTTTTTCCTTCCTCTCTGGTTCACAAAGAGTTAACCAGCCTAGCAAGAGAGGCTTCTGGCTGCCTGGACAGAAAAAAGGAGAAATGTACCCGCTGCTAGGCAACAGGTGTTAATTGCCCAAGCCAGTGGTTTTTAACCACAGAATAAGCAAGAAATTTTTTAGTAGGACATTTTAGAAGTTATCAGCAAGCATTCATTATAGCTAGAGAGCTCGAAGGCCAGAGACCACCAGTCTTTAAAGCTACCTCTGACACCATCAGTTTTTAAAAATATGTCCAATTCTGTGTCCTACTTCAAACCATTCCAGGCCGTTCTGGCTCCCAGCCAAAAACAAACAAACAAACAAACAAACAAACAAAATATTAGGACAAAATGTTACCATGTCTCTCCTGATATAACAACAAACATGTAACATATCTTCTGGTATGCATGCCTAAAATGCAGACCTTAAAACTAATATAATCACAACAAAACTTACACAAACCTGAATTCTATCAAATAACTAGCCAGGATACTTAGAAAAATAACAAATTCATCTAAGAGTGGTGGTATTCCTTTAATCCCAGCACTCAGGAGACAGAGGCAGGTGAATCTTCGTGAGTTTGAGGCCAGCCTGGTCTATATAGAGAGTTCTAGGACAACCAGGGATAAGTAGAGAGATTCTGTCTTAAAAAACAAAAAGAAATACAAAAAAAAGACTAAAAGAACTGTTCCAGATGAGGAAACATGACTGAATGACAATTATCTAATTTGGGTATTTTGACTGAAGTATATATTGAAACTCTTCCAAAAAGTTTAAAAATTCTGAAAACTCAGGCTGGAGAGAGATCTTGCAAACCACCTGTAACTCCAGTTCCAGAGAATACTATGCCCTCTTCTGGCCTCTGTGGGCAGTGCATTCACATGTCAGCAAAACACATAAAAAATAAATATATCTTTTTAAAAATATGAAAACACAGTCAGGCAGTGGTGGCGCACACCTTTAATCCCAGCCCTTGGGAGGCAGAGGCAGGTGGAGGCAGAGGCAGAGGCAGGTGGATCTGAGTTTCAGGCTAGCCTGGTCTACAGAATGAGTTTCACAACAGCCAGCACTACACAGAGAAACCTTATCTTGAAAAACAAAACAAACAAAAAATGAAAACATAGGGCTGTAGAGATGGCTCAGAGGCTGAAAGCACCTGTTGCTCTTTCAGAGGACCTAGGTTCAATTCCCAGCACCTATGTGGTGACTCCCAACTATCCATAACCCCAGATCCAGAGGCCCGGTGCTCTCTTCTGACTTTTTTCTGCACCAGGCACACATACAGTGCATGTACATACATAACGGCTGAATACTCATACATATGAAAAAATGAATAAATCTAAAAAAATAAAACTAAAAAAACTTTCTGAAAACAGGGTTTGGATATAGCTCAGTGGTGGAGTGCTTGCCTAGCATGTGAGAGAACATGAGTTCACTCCCCAGCACTGAAAGTAATCAGAAAACAAAAACAGGGTTAAAAAGAAAAGAAAGAAAATACGTGGAAAGGGCAATTAGAATCAAGGATACCTACTCCCACCCCTCACACAGTGGAGTATTAGAAGGCTACAAGGGTGGGCAAGAGTGTTCAGTGGAAAGCCAGATCACTGCTCAAGTCAAAGAGTGTTTCGGGGTGGGGTGGGGATTTCTAACTGGCATGATTATTGGAGAGCCTTAGTGCCATTAGTGGGCATCTACTATCTCTGGTAGATGCCCAACGTTCTGCAGTACACCAGACAGCACCACATAGCAAAGAATTGTACCACATCCATACAACTTTAGATTGGCTCACCAAACCATTATTTAAGTTTAAAGAAGTCTGCTTATTCATTTCTAATTTATCCACGTGACCAACATTTAAAGAAAGCCTGTCAAGTACCAAGAAGTGTTTTAGGTACTACAGACCCATCAGTAAGTAAAAAAAGAAAAAGACAAAAACCCGTCCCCTTTTCTAGAGCTTACAATTGAGTGGATAATTAGACAACAAACTACAAATACAATAGAAGTAAATAACATACAGCCATACACTATATAATGAAGTTATGGTCAACAATGGCCTGCTTAAATGACGTTCATCCCATAAAATTGTATCCTCTGTGATGTCACAAAGGTCTTAGTTTGAGTAAGCACTCTATATTTTTGCGCAATGACAAAATTACATAATGATATTTTCCTCAGGTTATATTCCCATTGTTAAGCAACACATAACTAACTGTACGATGTAAGAAGATGGAATGCAATGGGAACTAATAAAGTTGGGTTAGTGTTCAGACTAGAATGGAGTTGTTAAGCAGGATCTTCATGGTAGATCTCAACAAGAAAATGACAACAGAAACCTGAAGTGAGGGAATGAGATCTGTGGATAATCTGGGGAAGAGTATTTATTTGAAAGGGAGGGGAAGGCCTAATACATTGAAATAACCTTAAGGAGGCTATTATAGGTGAAATGGAGTAGGAGGGCAGAGTGGTAGGACATAAGGCTAGAGGAGTTACTAAACAAGGATATTCATTTATACTCGCTTTTTTAGAAATCTAGCAACCAAACAAAGAGACATATACATACACGTTCTTTTGTTTAGAACTTTATGAAGAATTACTCATCATTTATGGAAAAGGAACTATATCCTATATATGGTTTCTGAGTCACCACTCAATCAATACACATGTAGCTGTCACATGTACAAGTCAGATACATGAAATAATGTGTAAAATTATTTCTTTTAGTGAAGTTATATCAAAGCATTTACGTATTGAAGTGCATACTGTTTTATTATACATTGTTCTTCAGCCCCAACACTCAGGAGGCAGAGTTTGAGGCCAGCCTGGTTTACAAAGTGAGTTCCAGAACAACCAGTGCTGTACGTAGAGAAACCCTGCCTTGAAAAACAAACAAAAAAATTTCTCTATTATATTACAATTAAAATGTCATTATAAGCTGTGGGAGGATTGTGTATGCAGAGTCTACTTTTTATGCTCTTCATTAAAAAATAGTGAAGGAGGCAAACTACACATTATTAAAATAGACTATTGGGTCTATAGTTGTCAGAATGACAAAGGTATAGCAAGAATATGGAAAAATTAGCATAGGAATGGGAAGAGAGTTGTGATACTTGACAGGGAGTTTCAAAATGTCTGATCTAGAAGAACTCCTAGATAAGGACAGAAAAGATGCTCAGGCCTACAAGGGGATATAATTAGAAGATCCTTGGACTATCTGTGGTGACCAACATTACATAATGGCTATTAAACTGTTTTGTAGCCCTGGTGGTGGTGCATGTCTTTAATCCCAGCACTCAGAAGGCAAAGGCAAGCTGTTCTCTGTGAGTTCAAGGCTATCCTGGGCTACAGAGTGATTTCTAAGACAGCTAGGGCTGTTACACAGCAAAACCCTTTCTTGAAAAAAAAACCAACAAAATAAAAATGTTTTGGTGGGGTTGGGGGGGGGCAAGACAGTGTTTTACATTGTAACCCAGGTTTACTTTGGACTCATTATGTAGCTGAGGCTGATCTTGAACTTGTGGCAATCCTCCTGAATGCTGTGAATGTAGTCATGCACCACCATCAAAGCTGGCTGAAAAGTAGCTTAATATAAATTTCTCCCCATCCTTGGTGTTTCTACCTGTTTAACAGAGAAGGCCAAGAAACAGAGACTCCTCAATGAGACTTACAAGTAGCTCAAGACCAGGCTCCAGTTTTGTGCCCTACCTTTGGGCCACTCTCATTGTTATATATATTGTACCTCCAACCACATTAGGGATAGGAAAGAGTTAGGTTCAGTGTGGAAAATGAGAGGACAGTAGCATTCAAAAAAAGGTCCAGTGGGGAGAGGGTCAGAGACAGACAAGGGTGAAAAAAAGTCAGAGACTAAGAGAATCAATATTCTTTCAATCACAATCATAATTATTTATTGAAAAAAATTTTAGGGACCAAGCATGCGCATTGGCTCAGGTAGAGACAGACCCCCATTTGGCAGATGATGAAACCAAGACCCAAATGAATAAAACGGATAGTTTAAAATTTCATAGCTGGTTTCAAGGGGTCAGGTAAGGATTAGGCCTCCTGAGTCTGGGATATCTTAGTACGTCTCAGAGAGAGAAAATGTTGGGTAGAGGCAGATATGGAGTCAAGACTAGAACACAAACAATCACGTGAGCAGCAGACCTGCACGAAATCTTTTCCCCAGAGACCGGGATTGGGAGGCTCCCAGAGGGTGGGCACGGGTGGTGGGTTCAAGAGGGTAATACTCACCTGGGTACCGTCTGGAGAGGATGCAGGGGCACTCGCCTTCTTTTTTTGCTACGCAAAGGATCCTCCACCACCCACGGACCTAGAGTCGAAAGGCCGCCCAGGTAAAAGCGCGCCAGGTCCCTCCCCACACGCGTTCTGGGCCGTTCTCTCCCCTCCCGCCGTTTTCTAACCCACCACCCCATCTTTACTGCTTCTCTTGGGATACCTCTAGTCTCCGTAGGGTCTAAGCTGCCGCAGGAGAATGGATACCTGGCCCACAGCAAGATCTCGCAGACACGCAGACGCTTCACGCAATGCTCCACCGAACCCTGGCAGGATAGCGATGCTCCACCACTTACCACGGGCTCCTCAGCTCCCATTGGAGGATTGCCCTCCTGCCTTCCCTGAGATTGGTTGGAATTGGAAGCACCTACGAAAACTCCACCCTCTCGAGGGTGTGATTGGCTTATGTGCCAGCCCTTCCGTTAACAACACTGGTCAGGAAAGGATTACTGCTCAGTCCTTTTGCAGGTCTAGAGGACTGGGCCTTCGGGGGTTGTTTGTTAAAACGCAGGAAACCCTAAACCAGGCTAAGCACAAATCACTGAATAGAATTATTACTTTCGTGATGTCTTCTTTCTTTCTGTAGCCACACTGCCTTTACACCGTTTTGCTTAGAGACACTGCGAATGTACTTCCAGTTTCCTATAGCTCCACACCCACTTGTAGGAGTTTCTGAGCTAGGTTTCTCGCTTTCCCTGTAAGCATTGTTCCTAATTCCATCCATGGAGAATAAGGTGATCCTACTTAGTAGCCCTGGCTGACTCGCCCTGTAAACCAGGCCTGCCTTTGCCTCCTGAGTGCTGGGACTAAAGGTGTGAGCCATTTATACCCGACAGATTTTATTTCATTTTTTAATTAGGTGTGGTCAGTCTTCACATAAAAGAAGCTATGGCCTAAAGAGGCAGACTCGATGAGGCATTGGTAGTACGATGGTGAGCACAGCTGCCTTCCAACGAGGCAAACTTAGTGGTCTGAAACTGTGCAACAATTATTTCGAATAAAATCCATCTCTCTTGTCTTCTAAAGGAAGGGAAGACAGGAAGGACCATTCTATTAACAAATCTTAAATTTGAGTAGCACAGATCCTCCAGGAGAGCCTGTGGGTGCAGCTTGGGGCAGAGAGGAATAACTTGGATGGGAATGAATTTACATCTTTGTTTCCCCTCTCTGTTTAGGAAATTTAGCATGTTTTCAATAAAGGACGTAATATTGGTGACTGTTACCAGTAGCAATCAGAGAGATTTGTCCATCACAGTATAAATTTGCAGCTCTTTCAAATATGTAATCTCTGAAATATATAATTAGTGCTTTAAAATCATGATAAGAGGGAGCCGGAGAGATAACTCCATGGTTACAAGTGCTTGCTGCTCTGGTAGAAGACTGGAGGTTAGTTGCCAGCATGAATGTCAGTTGCCTGTAACTCCTCCTCCAGGGTACCAGATATCTTCATCTGCTATGAAGACACCTTTGCATAGCACACATGAGTGCATGCACAGGAACAAATACACATATAAATAAAAGTAAAATAAATCTAAAATCACGATAATCATTGTAGTCTTTAAACCAAAGCATCCTATGATTTAATGGATTGATGAGCAATACATATATGACTCTAGCACATTTTTCTATTTTAATATTTCAATAGTTGGCTTTCTAAATTCTAGATGTGATTTTTCCAATTTTAAAGGATTTTTTTTTTTTTGTGAGAAGAGTTCTAGGTCACAAAAGAAATCAATGACACAGAAATTGAAATTGGCTCTTTAAGCTTTTCCCTTTCTTACTCTCTAGCCCTCCTTTTCCCTTTCCCTTCCCCCCTCTCTCCACGTGGCCATGGCCGGTTCCTCTCTCCTTCTACCTTCTCTCCTTTCTCCCTGTCTTTCTACAATAAAGTGCTAAAACAAAACAAAGTTAAACTTGATCTAGTAGCTCCAACAGGACAGAGACATATTTTCTTTTGTTTACTTGCTGTATTCCTATTAGTCTAGTATGAGGCACGTAGTTGGTACTCAATGAAATGTGTATTAACAAATACTTGCAAGAACAAATGCTGTTTTTGTTTTGTTTTTGGTTGGGGTCTTTGTTGTTGTTGTTGTTGTTTTGTCTTGTCACCTGAATCTAGTTTTGTCCCTGACAATCTGATTCTGTCTTCAAAAGTAAATGGCACTTTCATGACACCGGAAGATCTTGGGACCCTCACACCTAGTAGCAGGGCCCTTTCTTGCACAGGGCTGTAAAATGAAAAGTCCACCAAAACAAGTAGTTTCAATGTGAGAAGAAGCCCTGGGGAGCATGGGGCCCATCATTATTCATCCTCCTGGTTTCTGTTTATAGTCCTAGGTAATAATGCTCATGTTTTCTGATGCTTGCTATATGCTATATTTTAGAGCTAGGTTTGACTTTGAAAACATTCTAACTGGGCTAGAGAGATGGCCCAATGGTTAAGAGCACTGACTGCTCTTCTGAAGGTCAGGAGTTCAAATCCCAGCAACCACATGGTGGCTTACAACCATCTGTAATGAGATCTGATGCTCTCTTCTGGGGTGTCTGAAGACAGCTACAATGTACTTACATATAATAAATAAAATAAATCTTTTTAAAAGTAGCTACATCTTATCAAAACAAAACAAAACAACATTCTAACCTTCCTTTTGAAGATCCAGGCTGAGAAAGGAGGGTACTGGTAACAAGATGCCACTCTGGGTGAAGAACTTTCTCTTGTTCCATACTTCATCTCAGAGCATGAGCACTTTGGCCAACTGTGTTAGACCCAAAATGGGCATTTAAGTGTGTCCCACAAGACCAGGGTCCTTTTGGGGGTAAGGTGGCTAAAGAAGAGCCTCAAATGCCATAATGAAGTGTGGTGGATTTGACTTGTGGGGAGAATATGATGCAAGACTAGACTTCAAAGACTAGCTTCATGCTTGCTGACAGGAGCCTGGTATAGCTGTCCCCTGAGA
This sequence comes from Mus musculus, assembly GCF_000001635.26. Lineage (NCBI taxonomy): Eukaryota > Metazoa > Chordata > Mammalia > Rodentia > Muridae > Mus > Mus musculus. The sequence goes on from NC_000086.7 coordinate 152,330,160, forward strand.
GGCTCTGCTAGAGCCTGACAAATACAAATGCAGATACTCACAGCCAACCATTGGACAGAGCAACAAGGTTCTCAATGGAGGAGTTAGGGGAAGAACTGAAGGAGCTGAAGGGGTTTGCAACCCCATAGGAAGAACAACAAAATCAACTAACTGGACCCCCCCCCAAGCTCCCAGGGAGTAAACCAACAACCAAAGTGCATACATGGAGGGACCCACGGCTCCAGCTGCATATGTAGCAGAGGATGGCTTTATCTGGCATCAATGGGAGGGGAAGTCCTTGGTCTTGTGGATGCCTCAGTGTAGGGGAATGTTAGGATAGTGAGGTAGGAGTGGTTGGGTGGGTGGGGGAGCACCCTCATAGAAGCAGGGGGGAGGGGAAATGGGATAGGGGGTTTGAGGAGAAGCCAGGAAGGGGGATAACCCCCCTTTTTAATTTTGAAATATAAATAAATAAAATAACCAATAGAAACAAACAAACAAGCAAAATATCCCAAAGACTAGCTTCAAAGCTAGACTCAGTACTGAGATCTTGGACAAGTTGCTACCCCTGAGCTAATTCTCCCTGAATAATTGGGCTAAAGTAGTAAGTGGGAGGATTGAGACCTGTGAGAGGGGATGAGGGAATTACACCAGTTAGGACAGATTGAGGCAAGAGGAACTAGGCTTGCTCCCTGTTGGACTGACAGCTATTGCTGCCAAGCTGACTTCCTTGCTGGTCCACTCCAGGGTCTTTGCTCCTGAGATCTCCTCTACTCTTCTCCCTTTCTCTTCATACATACATGCTCACTGGGACTGGCTTCAGATAGCTCAGGGAGTGGATATATATATTTTTTTAAATTCTTTTTTAAAATTTTATTTATTTATTATTATTATTTTGGTTTTTCGAGACAGGGTTTCTCTGTATAGTCTTGGCTGTCCTGGAACTCACTCTGTAGACCAGGCTGGCCTTGAACTCAGAAATCTGCCTGTCTTTGCCTCCCAAGTGCTGGGATTAAAGGCGTGCGCCACCACTGCCCGGCATTTTTAAAATTCTTTAATCTTTTTTTTTCTTTTCTTTTTTTTTTTTTTTTTTTACAATCCAGTCTTTATCCCCCTCCCAGTCTGCTCTCTGACTGTTCCACATCCAATACCTCCTCTCCCTGATAATTCCTTATTTTTTAAGCATGGGCTGCACTTAACTTTTCTTCAGAGCAGGGACAAGGGAGCAAGAGTAACTTTAGAGTAGAGAAACCTGGTAGACATCACCTTGGCCAGGGGATCAACATTAAAATCTATAATGATGTCATATTGATAGCTATGTATCTTTGATGTGATATGATGAAGAGGGCATGTTATATTTGTGGTCTTCCTCCCTTAAACCCATTATGCCCTTTAAAAAGTAGAAAACAGGGCTGGAGAGATGGCTCAGCAGTTAAGAGCACTGACTGCTCTTCCACAGGTCCTGAGTTCAAATCCCAGCAACCACATGGTGGCTCACAGTCATCTGTAATGAGATCTGATGTCCTCTTCTGGTGTGTCTGAAGACAGCTACAGTGTACTCACACACATAAAATAAATAAATCTTTAAAAAAGTAGAAAATATCAGATAATTCTCACTCAGAGGACATTCTACCAAATATTTCTCTGGTGTTGACAACTCCAGGGCATCAAAACCAAGGAAACTCTGAGAAAGTGCCATAACCAAGAGGAACCTAAGTAGATATGATGCTTAAATGGAGTGTGGTATTCTGGATGAGAACTAGAGACAGAAAAGGACCATAGATTAAAACTAAGGAAACCTTAAGAAGATAGAGACTTGGGAAAATCATAATGTGTTGGTGATATTGGTTCTTTTTTTTGTTTTGTTTTGTCTTTTTGTTTTTCAAGACAGGGTTTCTCTGTGTAGCCCTGGCTGTCCTGGAACTCACTCTGTAGACCAGGCTGGCCTTGAACTCAGAAATTCGCCTGCCTCTGCCTCCTGAGTGCTGGGATTGCGCCACCACTTCCGGCTGATATTGGTTCTTTAATTGACTAATGTGAAATATAAATGATAAGAGAAACTGCTGTGAGGTACTCCAGACTCCTCCAATTTTTCTTTCTTTCTTTCTTTCTTTCTTTCTTTCTTTCTTTCTTTCTTTCTTTCTTTCTTTCTTTCTTTCTTTCTTTTTTTTTGCAGTATTTCTTTCAAGTCTAAAACTTATACCCATGGAAGGAGTTACAAAGTTCGCAGCTGAGACGGAAGGAATGGCCATCCAGAGACTGTCCCACCCGGGGATCCATCCCATAAACAACCACTAAACCCAGACACTATTGCATATGTCAGAAAGATTTTGCTGACAGAACCCTGATATAGCTGCCTCCTGAGAGGCTCTGCCAATGCCTGACAAGGACAGAAGTGGATGCTCACAGTCAGCTATTGGATGGATCACAGAGCCCCCAGTGGAGGAGCTAGAGAAAGTACCCAAGGAGCTAAAGGGATCTGCAACCCTATAGATGGAACAACATTATGAACTAACCAGTACCCACCCCAGAGCTCGTGTCTCTAGATGCATATGTATCAAAAGATGGCCTAGTCGGCCATCACTGGAAAGAGAGGCCCATTGGTCTTGCAAATTTTATATGCCCCAGTACAGGGGAATGGCAGGGCCAAGAAGTGGGAGTGGGTGGATTGGGGAGCAGGGCAGGGGGAGGGTATAGGGGACTTTTCAGATAGCACTTGAAATGTAAATGGAGAAAATATTTAATAAATATAAAAAAGATCTTTAAATTAAAAAAAACTCTCCAAATTCCTCCACTCCACCCCACTCTCATCTGAGGTACAGATAACCCTGCTTCCACACTGCTTTCCTTCAATGCTCCTGACAATCAGCAGAGGGCATTTTTTAAAAGGCAAATTTGAGGACGCCGGCCTGCAAAATAAGGCCGTCAATGCATAGTTTGGGAAATATATTAGAAAAAAAAAACCCCACTAGGCTATTCACTTAAAACACACCTCTGGGGCTATGGTTTAATGGTTAAGAGTATATATTGCTTTTCCAGAGGACCAAAGTTTGGTTCCTAGAGCACAACAGGATGCCTTTTTGCATTCTTGGATACCTGCACTATCCTATGCGCGCGTGCGCGCACACACACACACACACACACACACACACACACACACACACACAATTTAAATAGGGGGCTGGAGCGATGTTCAGTGGATGCAAGTGTTTACTGCTTTTGCAGAAGCCCCAAGATCGGTTCCCAGCATTCAAATGGCAGCTCACAACCATCTCTAACTCCAGTTCCAGAGAATCTGACGTCCTCTTCTGATCTCTGAGGGCATCAGGCACGCAAGTGGTACAGACACATAATACATACATGCAGGCAACGCCCCCACACACTCAAAAATAAATAGATCTTAAATAATAAAAATATTTAAAGCTTAGTCATCATTATGATCGAGTGTATATGGTAAACATTTCTGGTGTATGTTTTAGCAAAGTTACTATATCTCAGGTTTAGCACTCTGCAGTCTTTCCAAGGTCTCCTAGATTAAAACTTGCCTTTCAGATGGCCGGCTCTGAGCCTATCTCACCACGCAGCTACAAAGCAATTTCTTTTCTATTTTCTGTTATCTTCAATGCAAACTCCATGACCCAAGCCATCTTTTCTCCTGCCTCCCCCAGGACAGGAAGGGATCCTGCCCCCTGCCCGCCTCCCAAGCACTTCTGCGTGACTCGGTAATGCTGTCTAGACTGCTGTCGTGACTTTTTTAAAAAAAAAAAATATACGTGAACAAGAAAAAATGGCTCCTCAGAAGTCAAAATATCACTATTTGCAGATGATATGATAGTATATATAAGTGACCCTAAAAATTCCACCAGAGAACTCCTAAATCTGATAAACAGCTTCAGTGCAGTAGCTGGATATAAAATTAACTCAAACAAATCAGTGGCCTTTCTCTACACAAAGGATAAACAGGATGAGAAAGAAATTAGGGAAACAACACCCTTCACAATAGTCACAAATAATATAAAATACCTTGGTGTGATTCTAACTAAGGAAGTGAAAGATCTGTATGACAAGAACTTCAAGTCTCTGAAGAAAGAAATTGAAGAAGATCTCAGAAGATGGAAAGATCTCCCATGCTCATGGATTGGCAGGATTAATATAGTAAAAATGGCTATCTTGCCAAAAGCAATCTACAGATTCAATGTAATCCCCATCAAAATTCCAACTCAATTCTTCACTGAGTTGGCAAGGGCAATTTGCAAATTCATCTGGAATAACAAAAAACCTAGGATAGCAAAAACTCTTCTCAATAATAAAAGAACCTCTGGGGGAATCAGCATGCCTGACCTCAGGCTGTACTACAGAGCAATTGTGATAAAAACTGCATGGTACTGTTACAGCAGCAGACAGGTAGACCAATGGAATAGAATTGAAGACCCAGAAATGAATCCACACAGCTATGGTCACTTGATCTTTGACAAGGGAGCTAAAACCATCCAGTGGAAAAAAGAGCATTTTCAACAAATGGTGCTGGCCCAACTGGTTGTTATCATGTAGAAGAATGCGAATCGATCCATTCCTATCTCCTTGTACAAGGCTCAAGTCTAAGTGGATCAAAGACCTCCACATAAAACCAGAGATACTAAAATTTATAGAGGAGAAAGTGGGGAAAACCCTTGAAGATATGGGCACAGGGGAAAAATTCCTAAACAGAACAGCAATGGCCTGTATTGTAAGATCAAGAATCGACAAATGGGACCTCATAAAATTGCAAAGCTTCTGTAAGGCAAAAGACACTGTCAATAAGAGAAAAAGGCCACCAACAGATTGGGAAAGAATTTTTACCAGTCCTAAATCTGATAGGGGACTAATATCCAACATATACAAAGAGCTCAAGAAGCTGAACTCCAGAAATTCAAATAACCCCATTAAAAATGGGGTACAGAGATAAAAAATTCTCAACCGAGGAATACCGAAGGGCTGAGAAGCACTTGATTTTCTTTTTTTTCTTTTTCTGGAGCAGAGGACCGAACCCAGGGCCTTGTGCTTGTTAGGCAAGCGCTCTACCACTGAGCTAAATCCCCAGTCCCTGAGAAGCACTTGAAAAAATGTTCAACATCCTTAATCATCAGGGAAATGCAAATCCAAACAACCCTGAGATTCCACCTCACACCAGTCAGAATGGCTAGGATCAAAAATTCAGGTGACAGCAGATGCTGGCGTGGATGTGGAGAAAGAGGAACACTCCTCCATTGTTGGTGGGATTGCAAGCTTGTACTCTGGAAATCAGCCTGACGGTTCCTCAGAAAACTGGACATAGTACTACTGGAAGATCCAGCAATACCTCTCCTGGGCATAAACCCAGAAGATGTTCCAACTGGTAATAAGGACACATGCTCCACTATGTTCATAGCAGCCCTATTTATAATAGCCAGAGGCTGGAAAGAACCCAGATGTCCCTCAACAGAGGAATGGATACAGAAAATGTGGCACATTTACACAATGGAGTACTACTCAGCTATTAAAAACCATGAAATTATGAAATTCTTGGGCAAATGGATGTATCTGGAGGATATCGTCTTGAGTGAGGTAACCCAATCACAAAAGAAGTCACTTGATATGCACTCACTTGATAAGTGGATATTAGCCCAGAAACCTAGAATACCCAAGATACAATTTCCAAAACACAAGAAAATCAAGAAGGAAGAACAACTCGTGGATACTTCATTCCTCCCTAGAATAGGGAATAAAATATCCATGGAAGGAGTTACAGAGACAAAGTTTAGAGCTAAGATGAAAGGATGGACCATCCATAGACTGCCCCACCCTGGGGTCCATCCCATAATCAGCCACCAAATGCAGACACTATTGCATACACCAGCAAGATTTTGCTGAAAGGACCCTGATATAGCTGTCTCCTGTGAGGCTTTGCCAGTGCCTGGCAAATATAGAAGTGGATGCTCACAGTCATCTATAGGATGGAACACAGGGCCCCCAATGGAGAAGCTAGAGAAAGCACCCAAGGAGCTGAAGGGGTCTGCAACCCTGTAGGTGGAACAACAATATAAACTAACCAGTACCCCTAGAGCTCGTGTCTCTAGCTGCTTATGTAGCAGAAGGTGGCCTAATTGGCCATCTTTGGGAAGAGAGGCCCCTTGTATTGCATACTTTATATGCCCCAGTATAGGGGAATGCCAGGGCCAAGAAGTGGGAGTGGGTGGGTAGGGGAGCAGGGCGGGGTAGCGGGGCTGGGGGTGGGAGGGTATAGGGGACTTTTGGGATAGCATTTGAAATGCAAATGAAGAAAATGTCCAATAAAAAAAAGAAGGAAAAAACAAAAAAAGAAAAATAGCTCCTCTAACCCAGCTCGAACTAAGCTTGAAAAGATGGTTTGACGCACTGTAAATGAATAGATGAATCACCAAATAGATGGTCTAGGCCGCAGGATCTGTCTGCGCATGCGCCATAGGAAAGGCGTGGGATGCTCTTTTCTTCCTAGCTGGGTTTCTTCGGTCTCGGAGCGTGGGTGCTGGGGGGGGGGCGCCCCCTCAACCTGTCCAGTCATTGGCTAGGATGGCCCGCATTGCTTTGACGCAATGCTTCTGCAGTCTCGCGGAGCTCCACTCCGCCAGTGAAAACGTTTGGTACAACCATGGTGCTGGGGCGGCTCCTCCAGGCTTAGCGACGGCGCACCCAGGCGGACAAAAGACTCCAAGAGGCACTTTGAATTTGCTCAGTTTTATTAGGCTCGTTGAGGGTCACGGGGAAAGGGGCGGGGCTTCTGGGGAGCAGGAATCCCACAAAGGCGAAGCTGCCTTGCAAAGACACTGAGGCGGGCTAGCAGTCAGGGCTGTTGAAGGGAAGAAAGGAGTTGCAGAGTAACTCTGGAGAAGGGGTAGCAGAGTCTGAGGCCACAGTGCAATTGTGACGAAGGTCACAGCGGCCCTTCTCGCTTAGAGATAGGATGTCCACGCAGCACGGAGAGAGGGGCTTGGGCCTAAGCTCACGAGAAGGGGGCTAGAGGGGCCCTGACCAAGGCATCACAATAAATAAGATTAGCAGCACACAGAAGCCTGCAGTGGAGGAGGGCCGAAGGGGAGCGTGGTCCCTCCTCCAAATAAGAACTCTGCAATTACTAAACCATAAAAATAAACTTTAAACCCGTGTAATAAGTCTGTCTCCCCCCAGAAGTGCAATATGGGGCCGCACAGCCCTAGCTGAAGAGGAGGGCAAATGGGAGAGGGCATAGGGGTATATATAGAGAGCCCCTAGAGGGCAAGATGTTTATCCGATTTTCCCTTTCTTCCCCAGGCTGGCCCAAGCTTTTGGGACCGGCAGCACTTCCTGAATATCAGAATCTTCGGAGTTCACCTCACTTCTTTCCTCCCCATAGATTCGCTCATCTTCATAGCTGTCCTCACTTAGCTGGCTGGCTGTGAAGGAGAGAGGAGGACACAGGGGAAGGTAGTTGGATACCCCTTGAAAAGTGAACAGAACAAAATGGCTGTGGCTTTTGAGGGCTGGGGACCACTAGTCACCAGTGCCTCTGTTTGGGACAGGGAGGAAGGGGAGATAAAGTGCCATTGAGATTGTGCTCATATCCAAGGTTAGAAGAGGGAGGGAGGGAGGGAGGCAAGACAGCAGGGCATTCATCTTTGTCAGATCAAAACTGATACATTCCCCTTTCTCCTGCTCCCACACTCCTCAAAGTGCTTCTGTTTCTGAGTGAGGCCTTGGCTTTTTACTTATTACTTTTTGCACCTAGTGTGACCCAAACATAGGCTGTAGTCTGCCTTCTTCAGTCTTGTTCCCCATCCCCACTCCACTCCAGAGCTAGGCAGCTCTGCCTCCAATTTTTGGAGAAAAGAGATGGTGTCAGATGGGAGGCAAAGAGGACTGACAATTCCCTTAGTTTCCCCAGCCTACCCCAAAATGTGTGTCTGTGGATCCTCCCTTCTGCACACTTTCACCCTTAGTGCCTTGCTTAAACCTTCAGACGTGGCTGGTTTTCCTATCTCTGCCACCTACCCCTGGGGTTCACCTCTCCTTTGTCTGCCCACAGCCAGGTTCAAATGAGTTCTTTTCCCAGTCTTCCAGATCAGAACTAAACCTGGGAGTCAATTTAAATATTGCATTAGCCCTCAGACTTCCATGTGCAGTCTTTCCTAAGCAGTTTCCCAAATGTATACAGTGTTGGACAAAGAACATGTTTTGTGGTCAAGAGGTCTGGGAAATGTGGAGCTCTGCAAAGTGAAATAGGGGTTTTAAAGGCAGGATTCTTAGAATGTGTAGAGGATATTTATGTATTATTTGCCTAACACATTTGATCAACAATGAATGAGTGAAGGGTCCTCTGATAATCTTGGAAGCCTTGCCAAACATTGTGTCGCTAATCCATGCCATGGAGAAGGCTCGACAATAATGGTACCTCCTTCCCCTAGCTCTCCCTCTCCTTTCCCACTCCTTGAGGTAAAATTAACTGCCCTGTCCTCTGACCGGAGAGAACACACAGTGTTTACCTCACCACCAGTTGCCTAAAGAAACCTGGGTGTTCTCAGAAGAGAAAGGAAGGGGGAGGGGCCTATATCTCACCTTCCTCACTGGTCTCTTCCTCTTCTTCAACTGAGTCTTCAGAGATGAGTTCTACCTCCTCCTCATAGTCATTCTGGTTGGTGCGGTTATCCAGAGCCTTGTCAAAGACTTCAGGGCCATTCTTATAGTATCTAATGTCCCTGTCATCATCATCACTGCCCTCATTGTCATCATCATCATCATCACTGCCCTCATTGTCCCCCTCATTACCATCATCATCTTCATCATCACTGCCCTCATCTCCATTGTCACTATCACTGCTGTCCTGGATATTAGTAACCTGCTGGTTGTCACGTAGGGTTGTGTTATCACCATCAGCTTTCTCGCTGTTGGAATCCTCACTGTCATAGGTATTCTTTTCCTCTGGGTCATCACTGTTGTCATCTGGATTTGCGGCAACGCTCCCTTTGTTGTCAGTGATCTTGGTGTTGTAGCCTTCACTGTGGTCAGGATTCTCACTGTCGCACAGGTTCTCATTGGCATCGGTCACCTCATTATCAGTAGTCTCGAAGTAGTCGGTGGTCTCCATGAAGTCAGAGATCTTGATGTCGTGAATGGTCTCATTGTCAGTGATCTCATCAATTTCTGAGATGTCACTGAGAATGTCTTCAATTGCATAATGGTCATGAGCATCTTCCATGATCACCATTTCATATTGATTCTTGGCTCTACTGTGGGCAAGTTTAGAACTTAGTATAATGTTATTGGGAGTAAGGTACTAGGATTTCTAAGAATGGGGGAAAGTCCCATTGCCACTTCTGGGGATCATTGCTCATTTGTAAACAAGGTATTCATTGGATTACCTCAGTGGTCCCCTGTGTCTCTATAAGTCCTGTGCAACACTAGGTTAGTCTCTGCCCTATTTAAAAACAACCCCCCAACCTCTCAGGCACCATTTCTCTCATCACCTTTCCTTTCCGTGTTGCTTCTTTCTGCTTGATCTGTAGCCACCTCGTCTCATATAGTAGCGTACTGGGTTAACCCACAGGTCGTTCTTGATGATCTGTTGAGGGGTGGGGAGGGGGAGAGTGAAAAGGAGTTCAAGGAGTTTAAGTCCTAGAACCCACTCACAATTTCTCAGGCACCCAGGGACAAGTCTTGAAAGGCTTTCCCTGGCAATGCCAGGAGGGGCCTCACCTCAGCAATTCTGTCAGCTTCTGGGAGGCTGTGATTGGAAAACCAGTTGAAGAAGCTTTCTCTGGTGTCATGGCTCCTGCGATTATAGGCCTGGGGTTCCTGGCCCCGGTGCCAACGTATTGGGGTAGAATGAGACACCAACCGGCCTAGAAGAGGAAGAGATACAGAAGGAAGGGGAAATGATAGTATAGGGGCCATAGGTTTATCCTGGGACTATCACTTACCTGAGCGGTTGCGCTGGAACTCCTTGACGATCACCATGTTTGTAAAGTATGGGTTTGTCTGGAAGTACAGCTTCATTTTGTAGCCCATGGAGATATGTCTGAGGTCCTGTACCTGCTCAGGGTGGGGTAATAGTGGTATCTATCCCTCCCAGGGCCCTTCCCACCCACCCCCTCACCTCCAAAGACCAGATTCCTTGGCTTTCTTCTTTGGCCTGACCTGAAGATTGGTCAAGTAGCGGAAAATGTCTCTGTCACGTTGGTTGATCAAGATTGAAATTCTGGGGTGGTTGAGGAACTGATGAGTGGAGCAGTTTAGGTCAAGGATTTACTGTTCAATGCCAGGGAGGGCAGAGCAAAACAGGCTGAAGCAAGGGGGGTCCTTCTGTGTTTGAGTGATGTCTGAGGAGTAGGTGAGTGCTTATGCAATGTTAAACCTCAGCATCAGGGAGCCTTGCCATGGTTCATATTTGCTGTAGGTCTAGATGCTAAGGGTCTCTGACCATGTCCATGTGATTCTTGTGCTTATGTTCACAGAATACTGTATGTCTGGGAGCTAAAAGCCCAAGTCTAAGTACAGATACATTTGGTTACCGAGGACCTGCATTTAAATGTTACATGTATAGGTGTTGATGCTCAGTGTCCACATAATGGATGAATGCCTCTAGAAGTCTGTGTGCTTAGGCCCAGTTGCCTCATGTCTAGATATGGAAGTTATGTATCTGTATCTACTTGATACCCTGTGCCTGACTCCCGAGAGCCTATGATCATGTGACACTTTTTAATCATGGGCCAAGTGTTTATATCTATATAAATTCTACTAAAATGTGTGCATTTCAAATGTTGCATACGTGTTTCCCTGGGAATGAGCTCAACAGTCACCAATAGTGGATTGGATTCTTCCTGTTGTACCTTTCCCTTCATTTAACCACTTGAGCCTCACAACCAAGTGGTCTTTCTCCTGATTCTTCAGGGTTCCATCCCATTTCTACTCTCTCCCCTCTAATGGAGAGGATGGTAGACAGATTTGGGATTTCTAGGTATCTAAGCAGAGACCCAGGTTTATGGAGCCTTGTGTGGTTTGAGCACGCTTCCCGAAGAGCTTATGCGCCCTCCCTCCTTAGTCAGTTCATCACCTGTACTCCCCCCTCCTCTCCTCCTTTCTCTATCTGTTGCTCCGTTTATGGGCTGTGTGCCTTTTCCGTTACCCCTCCCTCTTTTATTGTCTGGGATCCATTTTCTTTTTAAATGTTGCAATGCTACTCTTTTTCCCTTCTGCAGTCTAGTTTTAGATGCGATTTTGCCCTCTTGCCATCCCTCTTCCACGCCTTCTAGAATCTTCTAATGGGGATTCATCATCCTCATCTCTGACCCTCCCCCACACCTCTTCTCTCTCTTCCACACATCTCCCCTTCAGTCATGGGCTTCTGGCCCATGCATACTGATGAGAAGGATACTGCTTTGACCCAGAAGCCTGGGATATGCTGGATGATGAGGTCTCTGCGCTCCAAAAAGGGCCTTCGCATCTGGATGAATTTGCGCTTGAGACGCAAGAAGGCCTTGCCTGCCTTGATGTTCACCGCCTCCAGGTCCATTTGAATGCTCTCCAGGGCCTGCAGTATGCTCTCCATCCTCTGGGCACTCCTCTCTCGGCTCTCCTTCGCCTTCCTCTGCTTCCTTCTCCTCCTCCTCCGACGCTGCCGCCTCCTCACACTCTCCTTGTCATCCTCATCCTCATCTTCCACTATTATGATAGCCTCCTCCTTCCTCTTCGGACCAACTAACATCTGGGGCCCCCACCCTCCTAAGCTACAGGTTTCTAGGGCCTTCTCTCCGAGGCTGCTGGGCTCTGCAACCTGAAAGTCAATTGCCAGGCTTCCCCCAGAGATTTCTGAAGATGGGAGCGTTTCCATGATCCCTGTGGAAGGGGCCTCCCCGAACCCTGACTCCATTGCGTGATCCCATCCGGGACTCTCAGCACTCAGGGTGAAATACGCGCGGATCCCCCCTTCCTCAAGAATGACATAGGGCAGTGGTGGGGGCAGCGTGGGGCCCACCCCCCTCATGTCAGCCAGCACCTGTGCAGCCTCGGTTTCTTCCTGGGGTCTCGGACGCTGCTGGGGTGGAGGCAGGGGCAGTCGCTGGAGCGGTGGGGGTGGCGGGGGCGGCAGGTCGCGCTGACGGGGTTCCGAGCTGCTCAGGCGGGGGGTCTTGGCCGGAGGCCCCTCGTCCGGGCGGTCCATGGTGACCGCACTCACAACACTGGCTCTGCGGCTCTCAGACAAGGCCGTAGCCACCAGTCACACTTGAAGCGGAGCCGCCACACCTCACGCGACCAGCTCTGCTCACCACCTCGCTCTGACGTCCCCTCCCACAGCGCCTGCCCCACTCCCACAGCGCCTATCGCCCAGGCCCCGCCCACTCCCTGGCATGGCGTCTGCTCTGCCCGCCATTGGCTGCAGGCCTCGGAGCTGGCGGTAGCGTTCCCTCAGCCCCTGCCTTCTCTCACGCAATCCGCTTGCCAACACTACACATCATCATTTTCTAATTGGCTCCCTTCGCGCCCACCAATCATCAGGCTGACTGCCCCTCAGTGATGAGAGGAAAACTGCGGGGCGATTGGCTATGAGGAAAGCTAGGGTAGGAGCCCCCTCACCCTCAGTCTTGCAATGTTTTAGCCAATGGGAAAAGTACCAGTGATTCTGAAGACCACAAGACTAGGCCCGGGGAGGGTGGCTGGGAGTGCGCAAGCACCAGGGAACGAGATGTGCTCAAATGAAATCAGAGAGCCTCGCTATCATTCTCCCCGCCCCACTCCCCCAACAACTACGCACTTTTAAAATCTGTCCCTTCCCCCACCAGTTTATGCCTGTGGGGTGAGCGCTGTAGCCCCTCAGTCGCAGGCTGCTTTGAACTGCTAGTAGTTTAAATATCTGAGGTCTTTTTGCTTTGGTGGTCAGGTTTTGACATGGCTTTTTCTATTTCTGCAAAATGGCTCCACAGATGCAAAGAGTAACTTCCTCTGCGTCATTAAAAAAAAAAAAAGGTGATTCAACTAATGTGCTAGATTTTTCTAGAACTTTAAAATTCTCTTTGTCTACACATAATTTCTACCCCAGCTTTTCCTAAATGAATGCGGCTATTAATTGTACCCTAATATTATATTTTATTTTGTTTGTGATCAGAAATGGCTGGTCTTTGATGAGGCACGATGGTGGAGTTTTGGCTCTGGTTCTAGAATCCACATAGCAGGTGACTTCCACTGTGACTTTAGCCAAATCACTGCCCCTCTCTGAGCTTGTTTCTTCTACATTAGACATTCCTAAGGAGAGGAGATAATTGCCCATTGCAGCCTTGCTGTGGTAGCAGAGGAAGGAACCTCAGAATCCATCAACAGGAAAATGGATGTGATATGTGTTTTAGATGGACTACTAGAATAAATTTGATCTATGTATAGCAACATGGCTGGATTTCGCAAAAACAGAATGTTAAGTGAAAAAAGAAACAGAGCAAGATTTATAGTACAATACTGTTTATGTAAATTAAAACACATCAATACCATATATTTTCCACAGATACACATAAGTAAATAAACACATGAACGGTGGTTTGGAAGGACACACATTAAGTACTGAAGAGCGGTGCCTATGTGGGGTTGGAAGGATGGGATCAGGAATGGGTGATGAAGGGGACAAAGCAAAATAATAAAAGGACCTTGCATGGACCAATGATAGAGTGTGCCAAGAACTGAGTAATAGGGTCAGCTCAATTCTGTGCACCTGAAGAAATAAGTAAATAAATAGTAAATTAATTGAGTGCTTAGGGAGTAGGCCAGCTGGGTAGATCCCCAGACTTGGGCTTTTTCGTTATGTTATCTTTCCTTCTGAATTTAGTCAAAGCTAAACCAAGTCCCAGCTGTATACAGTGGAACCGTAAGAAGGACTTGCAGTTTAGGCTGAGCAGTTCCTCTAAAAGCCATTACATTGCAGGGGGCCATTTCTTAACCCCATTGCCTTCATGTTTGATCCCTCCCCTATTCCCAGTTCCTATTTCCATGGTGGTCTAATATAAGAAATACCTTGTTTGAAATTTGGGGTGAGGATTGAATCTCCAGACATTGGGAAGAGATGGGGTTCTAAAGTATTCTCTCCTTACCTGGTGCTCAGAAGCTGGGCCAAAGGAAGACAACTTTATGAGATGGGAGTTGACTCTCTTGACACATACATACATGAAAAATTTCAGGTTCCATCTCCTAAGCACTCTATTTCCTGCTGCAGGCACATACTAAGTTTTGTCTCCTCTCCATTGTGTGTATGTGTGTGTGTGTATACTCTATTTCTTCACATATATGTATTTGCTCACATATGTGTACCAGGCAAGTTTTCCTCAGAGGTTCTTACCCACACAAAGTCACACAGACACACACTATCTCATTCAATCATACCTCCTCATGTGATCATACACAGATAGGAGACATGGACACACACACACACACACACACACACACACACACACACACACAGAGAGAGAGAGAGAGAGAGAGAGAGAGAGAGAGAGAGAACATCCAATATAACATTGTTCATTTCACTTTTTCCATTTACAAAATCCAATGATGAATCCAGGCAGTTAGAAAAAGGAAACGGAGGAAAACCCTCCCGAGTTTACCCTATTTGCCCTCCCACCTTGGTCTTTGCACCCCAGCCCTCAGAAAGGCATTTCTATCATCATCACTGAGAGAATAGCCCCACCCCAAACACACATTCCCAGCCTCTCAGCTCCTCTGGCTTGCTTTTCCAGGGCCACTCCACAACCAGGGTCATCAATATCTCTTCTGCCTAGAGTGCCCCCTTCATTGCTTTTGGGTCAAGACTACCTCAGTTCAGGGCCTATCTTGGGGTAGAGGTGGAGTTTAGGACAGGAGTTTATAAGGAAGGAAAGGAGATGGAGAGATCACTGCCCCAGACTTAGGCAAAGAGTTCCAACTTGGCTCACCAGTCTGTAGAACTGGCCTTGAAGTAAGCCCAAAGTGGTTTTTGTCCATGGAAAAGAGGCTTGGGACCATCCACCTGTAAGAGTGGATGGAGAAAAAACTTCTGGGAAGGATGTTTGGGGCCCAACCAAGGAGGAGCTCAAGGACTGTGAGGCTTGGAAGGGACAAAAAGAGGTCAAGCAGAAATGGACTCAATTCCACAGTGCCTTGAAGTTTGTATAACTTTTGATTATCAAGGTCTCCAAAGAATTTTATTTTAGGGGGGAGTATTGTGAACCCAAGGGATAATTGTGGGGTTGAATTTAGCTCTGACCCCATGGTCTGGGCTCTAGGTACTCTGGAGAGTTCAACTATTTCCCCATGGGTGACTTTCCCTGTCAGCTTATACCCACATCATCCCTAATGGGGACTAAAGTGGATATATATTCCTAGGAGGAAAAGTTAGTTATATATTCCTGGAGGAAGCTTGAGTGAACGTAGCTAAGTTTGGTATATTCTGGTTGAGGAGCCCATCCCCCATTCTGCTCTTCATCTAGCCTGGGCACATCATGGAGGCTCTTCTTTGTATGCTCTTGGCTTCTCAAACAGCCTCAAGAAACACCTGTGAAGTCTGGACATGGTAGGGAGGGATTGGAGATTGGGCTTTGGACCAAGGTTAGCCAAAAACAACATTGCACATAGCACATAGCAATTTAAACATCCTTGCTCCCAAGGAATATAGCACCCCATTTGGTCCCTCTTGTCTGAAGACTTAAGCCAATATTTCCTAAACATCCAAGTCTTGCTAAAGGATTTGGAAGGGGAGGGTGAATGGGAGCCCAGGGGACGATACGATCTCTGGGAATCTATTTTACAGGAGAAACTTCCCATTTCTTGACAATGTCAAAAGGGGGGACATTTAAGCAAGAGAGCCTACTTCCTCAGCTGTTATTATTAAAAACCCTGCATTTTCAGTTTGTTTTCATTTACTGAATCATTACTTTAGAAAGATAGGAGAGGGGAGAGGGAAGGGAAGGCAGGGAGGGCATGGGAAAAGGAGATTGTTGAAGTGGAGGAGGCTGCGGGACAATCCCCACAAAACTAGAAATGCCTCTTTTCCAGTTCCTCACCCCGTTTCCAACCCTAGGGAGGTGTTGGCGAGTTGCCTCAGTTATGGATGGTTTGAGAGCCTGGACTGAAGCTTGAAAGAGAAGGCTTCTGTATGGGTCCCACCCTTCCCCTGCTGCTGGCCCCCGTATGGTGATTCTGACTTTCCCCCTGCCTATCACCTACGGGCTTGCTTCACATGACACAGTAGGGTTCTCTGGGAGCTGGGGCACCTCCTGTGCCCCAGCAAGGGGCATGAGTCCTCAGGCACTTCTTGAGGTCCTTGTTAAGCAGGAAGCAGACGATTGGGTTGACGGCAGCCTGGGCGAAGCTCATCCAAACAGCAGTGGCCAAGTAGCGGTGGGGCACAGCGCAGGCTTTCACAAACACTCGCCAGTAGCAGGCCACAATGTATGGTGACCAGAGGAGCAGGAAGAGCAGTGTAATCGCGTAGAACATTCGGCCCAGCTGCTTTTCACCCTTGACCTCGTCCATGCCCAGTAGCCGCCGGCTAGCTGCATGCCCATTCTGCCGGATACCCAGCAGAGTTGGTGGCATGGGCCCACGGCCAAAACCAGCGATCCAGTTGGCAGCAGCCTGGCCGGTAGCCCCAGGGCCATGGAATGTCCAGTTTTGGCTGATGGCTGGCACCATCTGCACTGGCTTCATCTTGCGGTGACGATACTCGAAGAGTAGCAGCTTGCCATAGACAGCATGTGTGGCTGCCATGAGCACAGCCAACATAAGCATAAAGCCCAGTGTGTCATTTGCTTTGAAGTAGCGATGCTCAAAGATGCACTGGTCCTCCTCTCGGATAAACTTGTAGGTGCCCACATCAAAGACAGGTGGGAAAGCCATGGCCACAGACAAGGTCCAGGCCATGCAGATGACAGCTGCGCATGTCCAGAGTGTCATGCGCTTGGCATAGAAGCGGTGGTGGGCGATGGCCATGTAGCGGGTGACGCTGATGCAGAACAGCATGAAGGCCGCATGGAAGCAAAAGAGCACAGCCATAAAGGCCACAATCTTACAGCTGAGTGCACTGAAGGTCCATGAGGAGCCATGGCGCACAGAAGCCAGTACAAAGGGGAAGCAGATGGCAGAGCGTATGCCATCGGCTAGGCACAGGTCCAGCAGAAAGTAGTAAGGAGCCTTGTGCAGGGCACGCTCCTTGAGCACCAGCAGGGACAAGATGGCATTGCCTGCCAGGCTTACACACATGATCAGTCCCAGCAGCACCAGCTTCACATAAGCCGATGCTGATGGCAGAGACAGTGCGCCGCTCACCTCTTCGGGCTCTCCGGTGGTGTTGGCCATACTGAGGGGCAAAGGCTACCCCCAACCCTAGGGGATTGGCCAGTTCAGTATTTGATGGGCCCTGGCGGACTCCATCAGTTTTCTTGCTGAGCTACACCTGCAAATGGGAACAATGGAGGGAGATACAGACAGAGGGACAGAGAGATGAGGGTAGGAAACAGAAAAATGCAGAGACAGAGTGGTAAATGAGATTGAAAAATGGAAACAAGGATACAAATGGATAGAAAACAACACTGAAGTGGAAGGGATGGATCAGGATGAGGGGAGGGAGAAACAGATGAGAAAGAAACAGAGAGGGCAGGTTAGTGTGTCTATGAGCCCTTCCCATCGACTCCCCAGCTACTCCTGCCCCTCCCCTCCTTGCTGGGTAAAAGTGCTTTATGTCTCCCAACGTCCTCAGATTCCTTTCTTCCTCCATTCGTGGGTCTGTAGGGCTGTAGATGTTGGTACAACTCTTATTCCCTTTTACAAGCCCTAAGGTTGTATTCAAGCATTTTTTATTGCTACCCATAATCCAGTACAATTATGTATGTGTGTCACATACACATACAAACACAGAGCTCAACTAAACGTTTTACATACTACTTGTCCAAATTGTAATATACTCGTGCATTTCTATTGTATTTCATGTTTTGTTTTATTAAACTATTGGCAGCCACTCATTAGATGTCTTTCTGTCTTTCTCTCCATTTCCTCTCTCCCTCGCTTACTTCTTTCCTTTTTTCTTTTCTTTTCTTTTCTTTTTTCTTTTCTGTACTGGTGATTGAATTTAGTGTCTCAGGCCTGGTAGGCAAGAACCTACCCCATCCAATGAGCTACATTCCTAAACCTTCTTTAAAAATTTACTTTTAAAACTCTTAATTTCAGGCTGGTGAGATGGCTCAGTGGGTAAGAGCACTGACTGCTCCTCCAAAGGTTCTGAGTTCAAATCCCAGCAACCACATGGCAGCTCACAACCACCGGTAATGAGATCTGACGCCTTCTTCTGATGCGACTGAAGTCAGCAACAGTGTACTTAAGTATAATAGTAAATAAATCTTAAAAAAAAACCTCTTAATTTTGCAATAGGATTTTGGGAAGTAGACCAGGTTGGCTATGAACATTTTCCTCAGCCTCTGCAAGCCTTGAATTGGGATCATCCTATCTCAGACTCCCATGTGCAAGGATTACAGCTCTATGCCACCATGCCTAGCAGATCTTATTCATGGTCAGGAATGTGTGTAGCATGCTCTGTGAGAAGACTAATCTTGTTAAATGGTATATTTCAGAGAAGTGAAGTCATAGAAGACCAAATGTTGTAGGACTGTGGATTGTGATGCAGCCTCTGGCATAATTTTATGTTAACTTAGCATTTTGTATGAATATAAAAATGTAGGTATACTTGTGTTGGTCCATTGAAAAAATATTTCTTTACATTAGGTCACACACTGTTTTATGCTCTGGGGATACAGTTGTGAATCAGACAGATAAAAGATTCCTATTCTAGCACTTGAGGCAGAGGCAGAGGCAGAGGCAGAGGCAGAGGCAGAGGCAGAGGCAGAGGCAGAGGCAGAGGCAGAGGCAGAGGCAGAGGCAGAGGCAGAGGCAGAGGCAGAGGCAGAGGCAGAGGCAGAGGCAGAGGCAGAGGCAGAGGCAGGTGGATCCCTGAGTTCGAAGCCAGGCTGGGTTACAGATCGAGTTCCAGGACATCCAGGGCTACACAGAGAACCCTGTCGCGAAAACCAAAACCAAAACAAACCAAAACCCAAAAATTAACCAACCAAAAGCCAACACAACAACAACAACAACCAAAAGGATCCCCTACTCTTGTATAATTGACATTTTAGGTAACAAGAAGAGACAGGTGGAGTTGGTATATCAGCCGATGACAATATTGTAAAATATAATTATAAAGTAGGGGAAGATGATTTAAAGTGCTAGAGGTGAGGAAGGTACTGAAGTTGTTGATGAGGCAGATAGGGAAGGCTTCACAAAGGAGTCATCATCTAAGCAAATTGGTGAGGATGTAAGTCCTGTGGCTGTTTGGGAGACTAGAACTCCAGGGAGACAAACAGTCAGAACAAAGGCTCTGAGATGGGGCTATTCATGGCACACTGGGAAGGAGCAAGGAAGCCATAGTGGGTGGAATATTGAGCAAGGGGCGAGCAAGGGGCAAGTGTTAGGTGGTGATGTAAGTCAGAGAGTTGGCAAGGACGTAGCATAGAGGCCATAGGGAGGACTTTGATTCCGAGTTACTTGGGAGGCTTTTGAACAAAGATTAAGATGTCATTCTGGTTCAGGGTTGAATAAGATTCTACTTGTTGCTGGGAACACTGGGCATGTTCCATAACGGTAGATGTAGAGAGATTAGTGAGGCTTCATTAGTAATCCAGGTAAGAGGTCATAGTATCTCCATGCCCCTTTCCTTCTCACCAGCATCTCTGTCTTCTAATTATATCATATACTCTTCAAATTTAGATTGTTACTTGCCTCATCCCATTAGAACAGAATCTCCACAAGGGCAGGGTAGGTAGGTACCCTCCCCTCTAAAAGGTCAGTGACATGCACAAAGTAGGTTCCTGCTGAAAAGATGCCAAGCTAATTGGCTAAAGAACTAGACTGAACGATGAGTGCAGAGGGCTCCATGAAAGTATTCACCCTGGATTTGCTGAAAGAACAGTTTTAGGAGTAGGAAAGTGCCTGTTGTGTGCAGGCAGGCAATGTGGGGACATGACAAGGTGACAGCATTTCCCAGAGGGAAGGTTACTAGGCCAGCCCACATGGAACTGAAGAGTCTTGGGATTGCTATTAGGGCTGGATATGAACTGGGGGACAGGCTAGGGAGATGGGTCTTGAAGTGGATATCTTCTTGCCAACTCCCTCCTAGTAAAGTTGTCCCCTTTGCATTGTTTCTAGCTCAATACAATCTGGCCTGTCACCTAAAAGCAGGATTTTTTTTGACAGTATCAATTAATCTCATAGCCAATGGCCTACTTAAAAGAGAAGGTGTTAGGGCAGGAGTTGGAGAGAAATAAAGATAGGTCTCTTTCAGTCTCTCAAGACCTGATATCTCTCACCCCTTCCAGGACTGCAGACAGCCTTCCACTATGTATAATTAAAGGCAATGTGTGTGTGTGTGTGTGTGTGCGAGCGCTCACACACACATACAGACACACAGACACAGACACAGACACACACAGACACACTATGCCTTAGCCATAAGGGGAGGGAAGGGGCAAAGATTAGGCATAGAGATAGATTGATTGTAAGCAGTAGTCAGATACACGGGGAGTGACAAAGAGAGACATTTGTGTGGCAGGCAGATGGTGACATAGGAGAAGGAAAGACAGAAAAAATAGAAAAAGGACAGGGGAAGAGACATAAATGGAGAAAGAGAGGGAGGGAGAGTGACTTAAAAGAGACATAGATAACAGAGCAACCGTGAATGAGCAAGAGAGGAGACAGAAAGGGTGGAGAAGGAAAACCACAGGAAAAAACCAACCAACCAACCAACCAACCATCTAGAACACAGCTCCTTAAAGCATGGTTTGTAACTGAATGAGTTACTAACCTATGGAGTTGCATCACTGAATATGGAGGTTTCAAGAAATTTTACAAAATTTCTGGATATGTAATGACCAAAATTTAATCCAGAATCAAAAGTGTGATGAATCCCATACATTTCTGACAGCAGTTGCTCATGCTGCATTATAGATGCAATGTTACTGAAGCCATGGTTCTGAGCATACAACACGCAAACTTTGCACTGTACATGCCACTATACAACCCAATGACAACAAATGGTACCCGAAATGCCTCAGTGAAGACTTGACACTACTATATGCTACGAATTGCAGTGTTTTTGTTGTACATACAATCGTTTTTCTTTTATAAAACATAATGGCTGAAGTGCAGAAAATTAAAACCTTTAATACTTTCCTATTGTCCTGTAAGTATCAAAATAGTATGCCATTACATTGTATTGTATTAGAATACTCTATTTAAAAAAATGCCATTTCAGATGGATCTCTGTGAATTCAAGGGCAGCCTGGTCTACGTAGAAAGTTCCAGGGCAGCCAGAGCTTACAAAGAGAGACCCTGTCTCAAACACCTGCCAATAAATAAAAAAAATATAAAATAAAAATAAAAAAATAAACAAATAATCTGCCATTTGAGTTGTTGGTTTGATTGTCATAAAAAAAAAATCATTAGATGAATTTTGGCTTGGAAGTACGACAGAATTTCCAGCAAAATTTGAAATGCCCCTAACCATACTTCTGCCATTTTGTACTCTGTGTCTAAGTGAAGTGAGGTTCTCAGCATTGACGGTTATAAAATCAAAATACCAATCAACTCTTTTAGTTTTTCGAGACATGGTTTCTCTATGTAGCCCTGGCTGTCCTGGAACTCACTTTGTAGACCAGACTGGCCTCGAACTCAGAAATTCACCTGCCTCTGCCTCCCGAGTGCTGGGATTAAAGGCATGTGCCACCATGCCCAGCTCCAATCAACTCTTAAAAACATTGAAGATGCCTTATATGTGTCAGTACCAAATATTCAGAAAAGATTTAATTATCTATGTAAAAAAGCAAATCCATCTCAGCATGCAAATTTACTTTTGCCTTTAATGAATAGTAAAATTATATGCATGCCTGAGAATGTTTCAAATAAACTTGTTAATAGTAAATGTTTGATTTGTATACTTATTTTATATAACTATACACCTGGGGTGGCATACAAAATTTCTTAGGTGAAAGGGGTCATAAGTAGAAAAAAAAATTAAGGAACCCTGATATAGAAGACCAGGTAGAGATGGGAGGCAGTGAGCAATACGTACACAGAGACAAAGCACACCAACATGTACAGAGGAAGATATACTAGGCTGAAAGGTAAATAATTTGTAGCTCAGGGTCTCAGCGAAAACAAACTTTAAAGTTAAAACCAGTTGCCGGGCGTGGTGGCGCACGCCTTTAGTCCCAGTACTTGGGAGGTAGAGGCAGGCGAACTTCTGAGTTTGAGGCCAGTCTGGTCTACAGAGTGAGTTCCAGGACAGCCAGGATTACACATAGAACTCAAAAAACAAAACAAACAAAAAGTTAAAACCAACCTCCCTCAAAGCCAAAACAAAACAAAATAAAAAACACAAAAATAACAGTAACAACAACAACAACAACAACAACACCCAATACAACAAGCAAAGCCCTGTTATTGCTTGGGAAGCTTGAAGAGGTTGTATTAACGAGGTCGGGGGCTCTTAAGCACAGTCTGTAGCTGAGGCTCATTTGAGGCAAAGGATAAATGTATGTGCACAGAATATACCTGCCTGTGTCTAGACACCTTTGTGCACAGACCTACACACTCACAGGCTTTCTGAAACACAGTCTCACGGACAGCAAGTATAGTATATATGTGCATGCATACACACACATGCACACTGCTTGAGACGTGAGCACATGCACACACACATTGCACCAGAGGTGAGCAGGCACAGATGAGGTAGTTGTATTTGCCTTAGTACCAGGGCTTTGTTCTTTACAAAGGCGTTACTGCCCCCTAGAGGACATTTTAGAAATCTACAGGAATTGTGGGTGTGGGTGTGGGTGGGGTGAAAGTTGCCTCATGTTAACAGTGCAAGATGACCTAATATTTAAGGGGGGAGAGAGAGAGAGAGAGAGAGAGAGAGAGAGAGAGAGAGAGAGAGAGAGAGAGAGAGAGAGAGAGAGGAGAGAGGAGAGAGGAGAGAGGGAGGGAGGGAGGGAGGGAGAGAGAGAGAGTTCATCACTTAGTGATATGTGGGGTCTTCTGACATTACTAACATATGACCTGCAAGTCATAGGATTTTGAGCTTATAATTAATTAGCTGAGCCTAGAGTCTTTTTGAATGAGATTTTTCTTCATCTAGTTTTAGCATACCAGGAATTATCCAGGAATGTGGCTGTCCTATGAATCAAGAGGAGACTGTATTTTGCTTTTCAGTGAAGTTCATTAGTTTGTAAAATCTCAATATGAATCCTCTGCTTATCATTTTCCTGTACATTGAGCCTGATTTTTCTTCTAAACTACATTTACTTATTATAAGTGTCCAATTATTTTCTCGAATCTCCTGAGGAGTGTCACATCCAAACACTTATACATCTAAATAAAATTATTATAAATCATTTCTTACTTGTATTATAGTTAATACAATATGTACATTATGTAGGTATAGTATGGACTCCTTTTGAAATGACAGGTGCAGAAGTCTACACACTCCATTTCCAGATAGTAAAGGACAAATTTTATGTAACAAGTTTGTTACATAAAAGGCACATTAAGTGAGGGCCGAGAATTGGTCTTCAGTGTAGAGACACTGACACACTGTTTCACATACACATATGTAATGGCTCACAACCCTGCCTTCCCTTAGAGTTCTAATACCACACACACACACACACACACACACACACACACTCAAACACAAAACAAACCAACTGTTATTTTACCTATAGACTCTTATATAGCCACTGAGCTGATATATCTGATTGCTTAAATACTCCCACATAGGCAAAAATCTCACAACAGTACATCTGCATCATCACATATACAAACTCTGTTACAAAACTACCATTCATGTTAAATATCACCCATACTGTCAAATTCACAAACACTTGAAACATGATTCCTAGGTATGTATATACAGAATCCCTGAGATACCTACAGATATATTTGCAGGTAAAAAATTGCTCACATATATGAGTATCCTTTACCACAAGAAATCAACTTACTTCCCCTCACATAGATTAGGCACACTCAACAATACAGATATGTACATCCTGGCACAGAAATGAATCTCTCTAATATATAAACTCTCACTGATAAATGGACATGTAATAGCTCTACCATACCCACAAAAGAATAGAGAGGCTCCCAGTCTCTCTCAAACAAAGCACTTGCAATCAGACAAAAATTCACTTGTATGTGCAGACACTGGACTATAAATAGCTACTTGCCTATGGACAAATGTGTGCAAACATATTAACTTTCTCTTAAACACATTATATGTATATATCTCCAACAACACGTATAATAGAAATCTGCTCATGTGCAGAAATCAGCTAACCTCTGCTGGTATATGTGAAAATATGAATAGAGAGCTACTTGGCTGGTAGGGTACATGCACACTGGGGAGCTTGAGTAAGGACAGGTACAGGAGACTGTGGCAAGAAGTATATTGCTTTTCAATAGGTTCTTATTAAAATATCCCAGACAGCTTGATTATTACCTTCACTTATTTATCACAAGTGAGTTTTTTGGTTTGGCCTGTATCTATGTGTATGTTAGCTTGCTTTTTTGTTTTGTTTTGTTTTTAAAATTTTATTCTTGTTCTTACTTTTTCTCACCTACAAAAATAGAAAAGTTGGTCACGGGGGTGTGACTCAGTGGTACCGCATTTGTGTAGCATGCATATGCTCATAGGGGGAGGAAAGGGAAGAGGAGGGTGGGGGAGGAGTGGTGTGTGGAGGATTGTTATGGATTACAGTTTGCTTATCTCTTATCCAAAAATGCTCAGGAGTTGAAGTGCATTAGATACTGGGCTTTTTCAGATTCTGGAATATTTGTGTAGATACAGTACACCATCTTGGGGATTAGACCTAAATCCAAACATAAAGTTCATTTGTGTTCTTACACACAGCATAACGGTGATTTTATGCGATATTTTAGTGTGTCTAAATTTTGTCTGTGACCTGTCACTAGATATTGGGTGGGAAACTTCCCACTTATAGCATCGTATTTGCATTAAAAATTCAGATTGTGGAGCATTTCAGATTTCAGATTATGTATTGTATTTGGTATTCCTAAAGGGAATATAATCATTTTGTTAATTTCCTTGACTGTTATTTCTTTATAAAAAGTACTCTTTATCATAGTTATCATTTCAAACATAAAAATGCAAGATGGAGCACCACGATGAACTTTGGTGAACTCAATATGCAGATATACCAATTATAAACCCAGAGGCTAGTCTTCTTCTGTCCATAGCCCGACCCACTTCTCTTGGCCCTCAGTTTTGTAAACCATAATTATTATACTAGTTCACTCATAAACATTTCACTATCTGTTTTTAAAAGAGGCTTCCTCTGTGAACATCATAATATATTTTTATTATTTCTCAGTCTATGTATTGATTTATTCACTATTAGCATCCACTATTTAAAAATTAGCCCAATCTGATTCTTGGTGGTATTTCACATTTAAGACCTTGTAGTTTTAGGTAAAAATATTTGTTGATAAATTAATGAGGCCATACAATAGCTGTGTTGGCTAGTTTTTTGTTAACTTGATACAGCTAGGGTCATTTGGGAAGAAGGAACCTCAACTGCAAAAATGCCTCCATAGATTGGCCTGTAGGCAAGTCTGTGGGGAACATTTTCTTGATGTGGGTGATGTGGGTGATGTGGGTGGTGCTTTCCCTGGGCTACTGGTTCTAGGTTGTATAAGAAAGCTGACTGAGGAACAAGCCAGTAAGCAGTGTTACTTGGTGGTTCTGCTTCAGTTTCTGCCTGCAGGTTCTTGCCTTGAGTTCTTACTCATTTCCCTTCATGTTGTAGTGTAAGCTGTCAGCTGAAACAAACCCTATCCTGCCCAAGTTGTTTTTGGTCATGGTACTTATCACAGCAATAGAAAACAAACTAAGATAATAGTTTTAATTGAACTGATTCATCAAAGGTCAGTCTAAGATTTTATGATTTTGTCTCAGTGTTTCAAAAAAAAAAAAAAAGCAATGAAAAATTCAGTTTCAGAAGCCACAAAGATTTGTTGTACCCTTCAATTACGTGATATAAGGACTGGGCATGCAGCTTAATGGTAGGTAGAGTGCTGGCTTACCATGTATAAGGCCTGGGGGAGTTGTTGAGGGAGATAGGAAAAGAGGAAAGGAGGAAGATGGAAGGGGGAAAAGGGAGAGGAAGGAGAGAGAGAGAGAGAGAGAGAGAGAGAGAGAGAGAGTCACAGTTCATTTGGATTTTTTTTCTTAAAAACAAGGTCTAGGTAGCCACAGATGACCTCATAATCACCATATTCACTACATAGCCCCAGGTGACGATAAACTCCTAATAATCTTCCTGCCTCAGCTTTCTGACTACTGGGATTATAGGAATGTGCCACCACACCATCTAAGGTTCAGATTTTTAAAAAAAGCACTTGAGACTGAAGAGATGGCTCATTCTGGTAGCACTAAGTGGACTCTGAACTTAAAAAAAGAAAGCACGCGGCTGGAAAGGTGACACAGAGATTATGAACACTTGGTGCTCTTGAGAAGGACCTGGGTTTGGCTCTCCTACATTATGGTTCACAACCATCTGTAACTGCAATTCTGAGAGATCTGACACTCTACTACCCTTGTGTGCACCAGGTATGCACATAACACACACAGACACACAGACACACAGACACAGACACACACACACACACACACAGCAAAAACATAAAATAAATACATCTAAAGTAAATATTGTAAAGCACTTGGAAATATAAATTAAGGAACCAAAGTATTTTACGATGATTAGACTATTCTCATACAGAGCTCAGTCAGTTAGTGACAGGGTTGCAAACTTAATAAGAAAAGCTAAGTGAAATTTTACCTGCTAGCATTCTGCAGGGAAATTGTCCACAATGTATTTGGGATGGATGAGGTAAAGAGAATAGGCAAAGGGACAGTTTTAATTACTATTAGGAGACACACTGGTACAGGTCAGAGGTGGCACTAGCTTAAAAAACTGTTGAACAGAAAGGAGTTCACTATATACTGATTTATGGATATTGTCCATATATGCTTAGTTTTACAGCACTAATCAGAGACCTAGAAGAGAAATGCAATTAGTAAAAAAATAAACTGAGATTAATATATGCAAATTTATTCACACATATTTTGAAAATTGGAAATTGCATAGGTATATGGATTGATGCTACTGGTTTTTGTTTTGCTTAGAGACAGGGAGCCATTATGTAGCTTTGACTGGCCTGGAGCTCCTTATGTAGACTTGACTGGAAGCTAGTGTTGTGATGTCAAGCTGGTTTTGGTAATACCAGAGTCACCTGCAAAACTTTGTAAGACTAATATCTACAATACATGACAAACTAACTAACTAAATGATGAATTTAACTAAGTGCAAAACTGTTTCCATGTATCTTTTAGTTTTGTGTGAAGCATTGAAATCCATATATATGTTTTGCTGTTTTAAATCTAAGTGTGTAGGAATTTTATAAAGAAACATATCATAAGTGGTGGTAAGATGGTTCGGAAGGTAAAGGCACTTCCTATCAAGCCTGAAGACCTGACTTTGATTCCTGGGACCCACATAGTTGAGAGAAATGTACTCCTGCAAGTTGTCCTGTGACTTCCACATGTGCTTAGTGGCATGTGTGAACCACCCCTGCCCCTGCCAAATAAAAAAAATGTTAATTTTTAAAAGCATTATAAGCTAAAAGCATTCAATTACTTTTTGTTTGTTTGTTTGTTTTTTGTTTTTGAGACAGGGTTTCTCTGTATAGTCCTGGCTGTCCTGGAACTCACTCTGTAGACCAGGCTGGCCTTGAACTAAGAAATTCGCCTGCCTCTGCCTCCCAAGTGCTAGGATTAAAGGCATGCACCACCATGCCTGACTTCAATTACTTCTTTGTGTCTGTTTCTTTTGCAGAGTTGATACTCAACTGGCTTCAGGGTGTTGTATAGCCTAGCTCATTCTTGAACACTATGTAAATGAGGATAGCCTTGACCACCTGAACCACCTGTCTTCACTTCCCCAGTGCTGGGGTTTTAGGTATGTATTTCTACACCTGGCTTATGGGCTGCTGGAGACAGAACTGAGGATTTCATGCAGGCTAGGTGAGCACCATGCCAGCTAAGGTGCATGCCCAGCCCTGCATTTCCAGGCACTCAAAAATCAAAGCAGGCAGCACTGACATGGCTTATACATTCAAAGTAAAACTCCAAGTTAGGAAAATGGAGGTTAAGTATGGCTCTGGAATGATGTCTACTTGGTGTTGCAATATGAATGATAGAATATGTATAGAGTCAAGTCTACTTAGAAGAAATGTTTCATCATAATTTTGAGATACTTTAAATGATAATTATCTGTTAGATTCAAAATTCATGAGCACTTACTACAAGAATTTTATGTGTGTGTGTGTGTTTATGGTGTGTGTTGGGGTACACATGTGTGGAGGTTAGAGTGTCAGTCCTTGCTTTCCACTTTGAGACAGGATCTTTACTGTTTGTTATTGTCTATGCCATGCTAGCTGGCCCCAAAACTTCTGTGGAGTTCTCCTGTGTCACACTTCCCATCTCGTGTGGGTACACGATTAGATATGCACACTGCTGCATTTGGCTTCGAGAAGGTTCTGGGTATTTGATTTTGGGTCTTCATGCTTGGATGGCAAGTCTTCCTTCCTTCCTTCCTTCCTTCCTTCCTTCCTTCCTTCCTTCCTTCCTTCCTTCCTTCCTTCCTTCCTTCCTTCCTTCCCTCCCTCCCTCCCTTCTTTTCTTTCTTTCTTTCTTTCTTTCTTTCTTTCTTTCTTTCTTTCTTTCTTTCTTTCTTTCTTTCTTTCTTTCTTTCTTTCTTCCTGAAATAGGCTTTGCTGACCGGCAGAATCATATAGCTGTGTTTTGTACATTCAAGTGAATTATGAAGGAAATTAGGGCGAAATGTGTCTGAGCCACCTCCTTGGTTGCTTTATACATGGCTCTCAAGATTAAGCAGCAGGCCATGTAGAAGTTTATATGTGCCAAAACTATACACTATTACTTGATCCTATTTTGTTGCTGTTGTTTGTAGTTTTCACCAAGAAATACAATTACCGAATTGATTTACTGAATCCAGATAAAAATGAGAAAAAAGGGGGGGGGGGCAATGATACTATAAGAAGCCATGGTAGTCATGACCAAAGGCTCACAATGTGGTCACTGATGACCGCTATGGATTCCCATCATGTCTTAATCCCAGCACTCAGGAGGGTGAGGCAGGTGGATATCTATGATTTTGAGGCCAGCCTGGTGTACATAGCTAGCTCCAGGTTGGCCAAGACTTCAATATATATATATATATATACTCTGACCTAGGCGTGCCTGTAAACACATTTGCGGGGAAGAAGCAAGCAAGTTTTTATTTAGTTTTGTTTGCTTTTTTTTTTTTTTTTGACTCTGGCTATACTGGAACTTACTATGTAGACCAGGCAGAGCTCAAGTACAGAGATCCACATGCCTCTGCCTCAAAAGCACTGGGATTAAAGGTGTACCCCACCACGTCCTGCTAGGAAGCAGCACAGCAAGTTTGAAGCCAGCCTGGGCAACACAGTGAGCTCTAGGCCAGCAAGACCCTGTTTCATAAAAAGAGAGAAAGGAAGGGAGGGAGGGAGGGAGAAAGAGAGGGAGGGAGAGAGGGAGGGAGGGAGAAAGGGAGGGAAGATGTTATGCATTGAGCAATCTAGTTTATCATGAAATAATCTGCAAAAAGACTTTATTTGAAAGCTGTAAACAAATTCAGTACTTAATAAATCCTCTAAAACTTTGCAGTTTTTCCTTATAAATGTATAATATGGAGAAAATGTTAGGAATTTCTTTTTATCAAACTCCTGTACCTCTAAATAGTCTTTAGTTTACTCTAGTGTGCCATATAGATTTTGCTTTCTCTGGATGTTGAGTTGTGTAAATGCCATAAAGCACTCACATCTAGTCATATTGCATGCAAACACTAACACTAACACACACACACACACACACACACACACACACACACACACACACACACACACAAATGTATGTATATGGGCACATGGACATTCAAATCTGCACTCATATTCAGATTTAAACCAGCTGATAAATACAATTAGCTCTCTCTCTCTCTTCTACACAAAGAAAATGTGAATGCAATTTGGTATCCATTCAATAGCAAATCACTCAAGGATATACAACATACAGACATAACATAGGCATAGGCAGAGACACATTCACCATTCAGAGGGCACTTGAAAATGTACATACACACGAGTCTAACTGCATGACTTACACATTTAGACACACTTCTGCTTTTGCAGGCATAAGAATTGACATTTAGTTGGGCGGTGATGGCGTACGCCTTTAATCCCAGCACTTGGGAGTCAGAGGCAGGTGGATTTCTGAGTTCGAGGCCAGCCTGGTCTACAGAGTTTCAAAATCTTGCTCATGCCCTACAGATCCAGACCTTCTCTGCTTCACATTGGCTCTTACACTAAAACATTGGAGCCACTACATTTAATTTCTATCTTAAAGAATATCTATTTATGTGTATTCTTATATACTCCATGTACACACGCAGAAGTCAAAGAATAACTTTCGGAGTTCCTTTTCTATTATGTGGGTCCCAGTTATTGAACTCAGGTTGTCTGCCTTAATGGCAGGCAACTTTGCCCACTGAGCCATCTCACTGGCTCCAAACCTACTATTCTATAAAAAGCCACTCTCACAAATCTGCCCTGGTACCCAGTCATTTACACATAGCATCGGCATACTTGCAGGCATTTTACTCAGACTCACAGCTGCACAGAGAGGCAATCAAGCAGATGAAACAATCCAGACTCACACATCCCAAACCCACATAACCACTGAGGCTTAGAAACATATAAACACAAATCTTCAGATGCACACACATTGATTCACACATTCCACCCTCATTGAACAACACAGATGCACACATTCTAATACATGCCCACATGTATTAGAGACAAACCCACACCATGCAAATGTTTCCACTGCATTCATCATATATAAAGGAACATCAGCCTTCTTAAATTTACAGGCAGAACAGAGACCCACATGCACACATGTAGATACTGACAATTGTAAACCTAGTTAGAGAGTCAAATAAAAATACACTGGCATGTGTGTATACGTAATCTTATTCACATATGTATATACCCGCATTCTCACATATGCTACATTATCCCACATATGGGTGTGTGTGCTCATATACCTAGAGAATTGTATATTAGCAAATATACACAAAAGGCTCAATGTCCTTCCATTTACCCTTGAACACATTCTTTCTCACACATCTGTGTTTCTATATGAAAAATGAGATATTTATAACTATTATCCAATTTTCATGTACAAAGACACTCTTACATTAAAAGAGGCTAAGCTCATTTTTCTTGGACATACACATGGTACATATAATGAGGCAAATATGCACGTGAAAGCCTCCTTTGCAGTTGTAGATAAATGCACACTGTTAGCTTTTAGGACAGGGATAATTGTAACAGGTATACACAGATGATAAAAACAGGTAATATACTGTTGTGACCTGTAATAAGTAATTCCTCATGAGAGGGCTTATTATGTGCTAGTCACTGTTCCAAGGACTCTTAGTGTATTAACTCATCCTATTCTAACGTTGCAAGATAGATAGTTTTATTTCCTCCATTTTACAGACAAGAGACTGGGGCTTTGTTGAGGTTACGTGATTTACCCAAACCACACAGCTAATAAACAGTAAACCCGAAGACTGTCTCTAGAGAACTTGCAGACTCAATTTAGTCACATAGAAATATATTCACCCCCAAAATAAATTCTAAATTCACATGGAGAAATTATATATATGTAGGTATATATACATATATATATATATTTTTTTCCTAGCATGTGCATCCACAAGCCAGCTCCCATTTACTAATGCACTTACGTACAAAAGGTCACTCATACCAAGTTATGGAGAAGTTCACATTACAGACATTTTAACAGAGATATATATGCCCAAGTAAATATATACATATGTGGTCATAATCACAAACTTTACTCATAAATGACCACACTATTGAATGCACAAAACATCTAGATACAGCACCTATAAAATAGCTACATAAATCCGTGTTATATATCTTCCCAGCTGAAATACATAGAACCACACTATCCAGATATGCCTGCATACATGGTAGATTCAGTCAACTCACACAAACATACATTTTTTTTCCTCACACACACCACTTAGATTCTCTCTTCCCTATCCATCCAGATAACTGCACATATCCTAGTTAGATATACCCACATTTTCACAAGCCCCAAACCCAGATATATACACATTCTTTCTCTTCACACGCACCACACAGATACATCCACTTTCACACATATACCCAACACCAATACACCCACACGTTCATACACATCCCATTTACATAATCCATTCCCATATGTATGCACATCAAATATGCTTACACTTACAGTCACTCTATCCAATTAAAGTCACACTTATACAATCTCCAACTCAGCATGCCCACTCTCTTACATATAGTTTTTAGATTCACTTAAACTTATTCTCACCCCAACTTGGAGCACTCATACCTGTCTTAGATGTACCTATGATCTCTTTCAAATGTACACTATTAAAACACACCCAAAGTGATACATGTACCCTCTAAAAGCACTGCACTAAGACACACCACCTAGATATATTCACGGTTTCCAAAGCCAAATACATGCACTCAGAGACACATACATTCACATATCATCTAGATTCTAACCTGATTCAGACAACTATGTGCATTAATACTTTCTGTTTGTTTCTTTGTCTTTTCTCTCTCTGTCTCTATCTCTGTCTCTCTCTCTCTCGTTCTATCTCACACCACACACACACACACACACACACACACACACACACACTCTGCCACCTAAGTATATCCATGCTTTGACCTGCTTACTATTCAAACACACCTACATTCAAATCCATTCTATTTCAAATGCGCCCACACATGGTCTCACACACAGCCCGAATGTACCCATACACTTTCTCTCATATACCATCAGGATACATCCACATCTCATAAACATGTATAATCTCAATTCACATGCTCTCACGCTCACCAAGTCCACTGATGTAAGCTGGATGGTGTGTATGAAGAATGTGTTTAAGGAGCATTTGTGTGGGAAGTACTGTGCAGAGTGTGGGTTGGGTTTATCCATATGGTGTGGAGGAGAAGAAAGCATGGGTGTATTTGGGTAGTAGGTTTGTGTAGAGGCATACACAGATTGTTTGTGTGACAGTTGAAAATATTTGGGTGGGATGTGTGTGTGTGTATCTTTGTGTTTAAAAGAATCCTTCCCTCCCTAAAATACACAATGATCTCACATGCACATACTACCAAGAAATACATATAATCTCTTACATATACACACATATTCATGCCCTGCCCATACCTACTACTTTTCTAAGATATACTTTCACTTATACATATTTATTAACATCTACATTTCTGCTTGATGGCATAATTTGGGTGCTATCTGTGAAATGTCCAGATGTACATTCCTACTTTCTCATATTGTCTGTCACTTTGTCACACACACACACACACACACACACTCCAACCAAAGCTCTTACTAACCCTAGGCACTATTATGATGCCCTCCTGCCCTGTGCCTTTGCCAGTGGTGAGAAAGGAAGGAAGATTTTTGTGTCAAAGTTTTATCACGGCCCCCAGTGGTCATTGGTGAGCATGTGGAGACTACAGTGTAGAGTGGGTGCATGCATATGGTGTGGACGAGATGAAAGCTGGGTGCATGTGAGTAAGAAGTTTGTGTAGAGGTCAGTCTGCACAAAATCAAGGCCAAATCTCATATCAGACAGGCAGATGCACAAATACTTTTATTTATCCACACACAGGCACATTTTCATTGGACTTAGTCACAAGTATATCCATTTACTCTTTAAAATAGGCTATATTCACATGATATACTCATGAATGACATGCATTTCTTCACTCACAAACACAAGTGGGGACACAGGTATGTAAAAGTATTTTTACATATCTACAGAGATATGTAAAAATATATGTATCGTATCTAAAGAGATGATAAAGAAACATGGGTACAAAAGAGGGAACTCACAAATGTGTACACATATACCCTCAAACATAACCACAGAAGTGTATGCACACACACACACACACACACACACACACACACACACACACACGCACATGTGCGCGCACACGCACACATACATACACACATACATATCTGTATAGGTGTGCTCACACATATTCATATCCAGATATGCAAATGTTTGTAAATGAGATGAAGTATACATATGCAGATATTCTAACATATAGACTTATATACACAACTGGTCATATAAACACATAGCATATTCACATGCTTATAGAATTGTATATACATTAATTCATTCTTATGGGAATACAATTAAATATGGAAACACAGATATTCACAAAGCACACTATCACAGTCAAGTATATATACACGGTTATGTCCACACACCCATTCTGAGAAGCCACATAAATGAAAGAAAAGTAACTTATATGTACATTGGAATAGAACATAAGGGCATATTTCAACACATGCATATATAGAGAAGTACACTCATGTATTCTTGCACGCGCACTTGTTGATCTGTATAGGAAAATTTGATCCACTTATCACATACAGACATGCAAAGACATCTTAAATAAATGCACACACACACACATAAATGTACTTGTGAACTAAGAGTAGCATGCACATAGATTTATATACATCATTCTATAATATATGCTTTAGACCAAACAAAGATAAATACAAACATACAAATGCAAATAAAAACTGTGCAAACTGGTACTTCACACATTTGTGTATTCAGACGGGCATACACACAAGCTTATTAAAAAATATACCTTAACTGTGTTTGACAACACGTGCCTATGTACAGATATGTTCACTTGAATATACGCACAGTCAGGTATTAACAAATATTAGCATATATGTGCACAGTCACTCAAGACATATTCAAACACAGTCACACTAAAAATTCAAATAAAACACATACTGAGACGCATGCACCCAAGTATCCTGTAACACTCATGCATACGATAATCAGATAATGCACTTACACCAAACTAGACATCATAAAAATGTACCCATTCACCTATGCACACAGCCTTGTGACTAATATAATACACACTGCTGTGAACACCACAGTCTGTGCACACATAAAATATTTTTCATTCATATACTCTTCTCTTACTTATTCCAGTTCTTATTCCAGTGTGTCTATTTATACTTACATTTCTTTAAATAGATATGAACACATAGGCTTGTTTAGAGACAGTGGACACTCAAGCATGCATATGCAGGCATAGACATAATGAAAAATGCTGAAGAATCTATACAGACTTTTACACATAGGCCTGCTCACACAAATATATGAGAGACACGCCTACAACACATGTAGCATGTTCACACACACATACTTTCTTATATGCATGGGACACATATATCTATTTTTATAAACAAATCATTTGGATGGACAGACACTGAAAGGCACACATGGAAAAACAGGAATATACACAATCAGATCCAACTAGGCATTCATTTAATTGGATGTGTAACACACACAGACACACACACACTCACTCAAATACACACTCACTCAATAGGCCTAATACAGGCTCAGAGAAACACGCCAATACTTGGGTCAGAATCAAACATGACCATTTGTTCACCCAGACAGGCATGCAAAACCATGCCCTCTAGTACAGACACAAATCTATTCAGACACCCACATAATCCCATATGCTATCATATAACCTGTTCACACACACATAAACTCATATACACCTACAGTGTATATGATGATATACACATACAGTGCAGTGATGAGACATGTATACACAGACTACAAATGCAGTCATTTATATATCACACACACACACAAACACACACACACACACACACACACACACACACACACACACACACACACACACACACGATAAGTTTCAGGTCGAGATGCCTCTGGGCAACAGGCTAGTTCCTCTCCTTTCCACTTCAAATGCTTCTTCAGGAAAGTGTACTCATGTCTAAAGGTCCCAGGCCCTCCCTGTTCCTCAGAAGAAATCTATTTTCAATCTCTCCTCTCTTTTGGCTCCTCTGCTGATTCCCAACCCCTTGGGATTCTACCACATATCCATACCTAGAAACCAGTTAGGAAACCCTATTCTCCTCAAGCCAGGGTCTAGATGGGCAAACTCTGCTACAGGTCTGGCTACTGCATGGACCACACCCCAGCTCACTCAAAGCCCTATAATCTCAAAAGCTTCAGCCTTGTCTCCAGTCCCTGCCAACCACTGACCATAAGCCAAACTCTTGCTAATTTCCCCTCAACAGAGGGACACATACCAGGGCCAGGAATTCTGCAGGCTGCAAGCCAGGCTTCTGCTGGTTCTCAGTCTGGTGTGTGTGTGTGTGTGTGTGTGTGTGTGTGTGTGTGTGTGTGTGTGTACACAAATAAGGGTAAGTGCATGGAAAGAACCCCGAGTAGGGTAGGGATGACTGCCCCCGACTATCTATCACTCTTTACAAATTAGAAGTAATAGCACAAAGCTGTTCTGCTTCCCTCTACTTGCCACCTTCCACCTTCCCATCTGCTGGCTTCCCTAGATCTCTGCTAAGACCCTAAAGAAAAGGCACTAATCCTTTTCCTGATCTGTAGCAATACTAATCATGAACAATCAGCAATAATATTGACCCTGACACTGCTCAGCACCATCCTATAAACACAGATAATTGTTTGCATGCACCAATTTATTTAATCCCTGCACACATCCATGAAGAAAGGGTTACCAGTCTCTTTGACAAATGGGGAAAATCAAGGTTCAACAAGTGACATGCCTCCACTA
This sequence comes from Mus musculus, assembly GCF_000001635.26. Classification (NCBI taxonomy): domain Eukaryota; kingdom Metazoa; phylum Chordata; class Mammalia; order Rodentia; family Muridae; genus Mus; species Mus musculus. The sequence goes on from NC_000086.7 coordinate 152,367,129, forward strand.
AAGTTGCGAACTAGTAGTTAGGAGCCGTGTCCCTAGTAGAATCCATGTTCTCCATATACCAGGTTTTCCTGCACCTCCAGATACAGGGACCTCTGGCTTACTGTGTCATAGATCTGGAGGTCCCAAACACAATATGGGTATCTGAAACAGAAACAGAGAGCCATGTGATAGAAGCCAGGGCCCACAGTGTGGGGACCACTACGTTATTCCTGTCCCCTGTATATTGTCATGGGGATTGGTTCAAGCGCTCTCAGAGCCCAGGACCTGAATGTGCTCCCTACCCCCACCTTACCTTCCTCTATTCCTATAGCAGCTTCCTCCCACTAGCTGGGACACATCTTCCAGGGTGAGTGAGCAAAGGTATGTTACCTGTAGGTAGAGACTGGGAAAAGAATAAAGGAAGGAATGAGGGGTGGTCTGCACTAGGAGCAGCCTCCTTGTCATATCTACCCACCTGCTTGGTGCCCAGGTTCTCTGTCTCTCTTACAGACACACAGACACACACACATACAGATCACAATTCTGCAAACAACCTAAGGAACCTGGAGAAGGAGAAAAGGAAGCTGCAGGCATTGTGAGAACAAGGCTCAATGAGCTCCCAGGTACCCCTTCCACAGCTAGCACACAAGGAATGGTCTTGTGTCTAAACGTGACTATAATGATAGAAGCAGACCCTGTAAGGGGTTGGGGGTGGAGAAACAGGTGGTGGTTCCCTTTCTTATGGGACATTCAGGATTAAAGAAGATGGGGAAAGATAAGCAGTCTTGGGGTTTGAGTGTTGTCATACTCAGTGATGAAGCAGAGAGACTAACAGAGAGACAGGAAGCATGACAGTGATAGAGACTGAAATATATGGAGAGACAGAGAAGTCCCAGCCCCCCTCCTCCCCTAGCTCCTTTATGGAAGAATGCTGACTACTTACCTGGGTTCTCTTAGCAGGACTGTCTTGGAATTCAGGAAGGAGACTCACTCTGTCTCATCCAGGATAAACCACAGCCCAGGCCACATTGTGGGACCCTCACTGATCTGGCAGCCAGTGACACTCCTGCTTCTGTTGCCGTGGATACAGCCTGGTTGATCTAAATCACTGGCAGCAAGGGAAGCAGGTGCCAGAGGGGTGCACTTGGTAGAGCTGGAGATGTTGGGGAACACCAGGTGGGCAGCACACAGCTTTGGGGTGCCCAAGTAGCGGGCAGATGGGGGTCCTGGTAGGTGCTTCTCCCACTACACACTCCCACCCCCATCTTCATGCCACCGCCGGTCTGGGAGGGGGCCAGTGTTGGCTCCGCTACTGTTCTGCCTGCCTAGCTACCGGTTCCCCCCCACCCCCCACCCAGTCTGCCTGCTGGCCGCAGCCTTTTGTCCTCAGAAGACACGGTCCCAGCGGGGCCTCTGCCAAGCTTCTAGCAGATGCTCAGGGTCCTGGACTCCTCCCTGGGAACACAGGAGCCATGGCTTGGGAGGGCCCCAGGTTAGGGGCACACTCTCATCCAGGCTAACCCCACTCTCCGGGCCTGGCGAGGATGGAGAAGAGGTGCAGGTCCACAGCCAGAGGCAGTAGCAGAGGTGGTGTTGGGGAGGGGATGGACGCCAGAAAGAGGGGGAGGGGTGGAGGGAGAGAGAGGCTGGCCTGATAGCCGTGTCCCAGGTTTTAGATCCGGGTTGAGAAGGGTGGCTCAGAGCATCCAAGGGGGGTCCTGAAGCGAGACGAAGGTACAGTGGACCTGCTGGAAGGAATTCCTGGCCCGGGAATCACCCCGCTTCACACAAATCCAGATTCCGTGATGCGGGAAACACCTAGCTTGGATAGGGTCTCAGTGAGGAGTCCTGGCCCCTTAGCTAGACCCTGTGTAGCCTGTTGGTCCTCCCCTCTCCTCGATTTGCACAGTCCCTGCCCGAGGGGCGGGTGGAGGAGGGAGGGAAGGAGGGAGAGCAAGGGAGGGAAGAAGGGAGGCTGAGCAGCCGGGAGACTCCCAGCCACCAGCAAGGTCCTCCCTGGGGCGGGGCGGCTGGGGTTGGGGGAGGGGGCTGGCGAGACCGGGAGAACTTGGCTGCCTGGCTTACTGAATGGGGATGCTTGGTGTGGTGTGGTGGTTGTTCTTGCCAGGACAATAGCTGACTGACAAAATCAGGCTCAGGCCTTTCTGACTTGAGAGAGGCCTGTGTGGAGGTGAGGGGAAGTAGCCAAGAGGTTGCTGAGATAGCAACTTGCTTAGGATACTCGTGCAATGAGGGCAGAGCTTGTAAAGGTCTGGGGTCCGGTTTTGGACAAAGATTCAGGGGAAATTTCTTAGGTTTGGTATGGAAGGTTTGGAAGATAAGGTAGATAGCCTTATTTAGGATGGGGTTTTATGGGTAGGCTCTGGAAGTTGGCTTGGAGAGAGGTGGAGGAGGAGTCAGACACCCAACTCGGAGCCCCTGTGAGGATACCCACAATGATAAATCTACTTTCTCTGGGCCAGGAGGCAAGCATGAACACATACTTAAGGCTGTGTTCCAGGACAGCATGAAGCAAAAGATGAGAAGAATGCCTGGGAAACAGACATGGGAAGACCAGGGAATACAGTTCTGTTTTGAATTGGTTTAAATAGGGACCAAATGATGCTGTGGTGGTTCCTCTAATTTGTAGCAGTCAACAATTCCAGTTCTCTTGATATAAAACTTGTATTTTATTTGTTTTCTTACCCCACTTGTTGGTTCATTCATTAACTAGCTTTATGTAGGTCCAGTGCTGGACTCAGCTGAGTTGGGTAAATCAGACTTGCTGCCTGCCCTTATGAAAACCATGATCTGCTACCAACCTGTGGGCCAGGAAGTCATGCACCTGCCTCTGGATCCCTCTGGTACCTGTGAAATCTAGATCCCCAGGCCTGCTCTCTGGAAATATAAATCTGGTAGGTGGGAGAGGTGTGAAACATTTTTAGAAAATCTTTAGATGGTTATTTTTATAATCTCTAAATTTGGGCACGATGCTTTGGAAAGGGATAAAACCCTATGGACTGAACATAAATTCGAAGTGGAAATTAGAAAGGACTTTGGGTTGATCTAGAATGGAAATCTTTACCTGAAATCTTGTGAAATGTGTCTAAGGCTATGTGGCAGGACAATTTTGTAGCTTTAAATTTACACACACACACACACACACACACACACACACACACACAAAAGGAAGAGTCGGATTTCTGTCTAAAGTTGGAAAAAGAGGACACATTAGACTTAAAGGAAGGTGTAAATAGTAGAATTGATAGTAGAGAGCAATGGGATAGAAAATAGAGAGAAGATATAGCAGAGAAGATCCACAAAGTTGAAGAAGGCTCTTTGACAGATCCTTGAGACATCATGATTCTGGAAATAAGAAAGCATGTCAAAAGGATAAGGAGCAGAGAGGGCATGACACTACTGAACATTAAGTTAGATGAGAAGCTATTAGAATTATAATTTTATGCTTGCAATTTTGAACAATTTGATACAATGGAAATTTGCTAAAAGTCACAGAAAATAACAGAATATCTGAGCAATCTTATAATTTTTAAACAAACTGAATTTATGCCTTTAAAAGCTTTAGAGAGAGAGAGGTCTCCAGGAGATACTGCAAGCGTGAAAACCTGAGTTCAAATCTGTAGCAACCATGTAAAAGCCTGGCATGACTCTGCCTGCCTGTAACCCCATCATTGGTGGGCAAGGGCAAACAGATCCATAGAACTTGCAGGCTACCCAGCCTAGCCAAAACACAGTGAGCTTCCAGTACAGTGGGGGACTCTTTTTTAAGGCATTTCTTTTTGTAGAGGGCAATAAGGAAAAACATCTGGCATTCTGTTCTGGCTTCTGTTTGCATGTACATACCTACACGCTCCCCAGACCCAGACACTGTCCAATAGTCAATTCTGCAAAAAATATTCAGAGAAAACCCTCCACTAATTTTCTAACTTTTACAAATTCTTTAAGGGAGTAAAGAAAAATTATGATTGTTCAACAGGCGCAAAAGAAAAGTACCCAAACAAACAAACAAAAAACTCATAGCAAACTTAAGTTTTCTAAGAATTAAAAGAAGTTTATTAAAATACTGTACTTTCAAACATCATACCTAATGGGGAGATATTGAATGCTTCCTGTGCTGGGTAGCTGCTGTCAACTTGATGCAAACTGAGTTACCTGCAAAGAGGGAACTTCAGTTAAAGAATTGTCTCTAGCACATTGGTCTGAGGAAATGTTTGTGGGACATTTTCTTGATTAATGATTGATCTGAAAGGGCCCAGACCACTTTGGGCAGTGCTACTTCTGGGCAGGTGGTCCTGGTTTGTATTAGAAAGCAAGTTGAGCAAGCCATGGCAAGCAGGCTAGGAAGTGGCATTCCTCTATGTTCCTAACCTGACATCCCTTGGTAATGGACCTGGAAGCCTAAGACAAAATAATCTTGTTCTTTCTCAAGTTGCTCTTGGCCAGAGTTTATTACAGCCACAGAAAAGCAATGTAGGACACTTCCTAAGATTGGGAACAAGACTAATGTGTCGACTATAATCCCTTCTATTCAAATTGTACTGCAGGTCTTGGTCAGTGTTAAGAAAAAAAATATAAAAGGCTCAAGAGAGGGGCTGGAGAGATGGTGTAGTGGTTAAGAACACTGACTGCTCTTCCAGAGGACCTGGGTTCAATTTTTTTAAAAAAAGATTTATTTATTGTTATGAATAAGTATGCTGTAGTTGTCTTCAGACGCACCAGAAGAGAGCATCAGATCTCATTACGGATGGTTGTGAGCCACCATGTGGTTGCTGGGATTTGAACTCAGGACCTCTGGAAGAGCAGTCAGTGCTCTTACCTGCTGAGCCATCTCACCAGCCCCCTGGGTTCAATTTTTAACACCCATATTGTGGCTCACAACTGTTTGTAACTTCAGTTTTGAGGGATCCAACCCCTCACACATATGCAGACAAGGCATCAAAGCACAGAAAATAAAAATAAAAAAATATAAAAAAGGCTCAAGATAAAAATTTCAGTACAGGGCATGGAATACTTCCCTATGAGTTTTTGGTCAAAGAAGCCACAGGTGTCTCTAAAATAACACAGCCTATTGCTCTTGTCAATGGCTACCCACCATAACTATATAGTAAGGCTCTACCACACACTTTGGTTGTAGGGCATAGAGAAATCAATCTCAAACTGAATAGATAACTTCTTCCTTTCTGGATAGCTTTCATAGTGCCAGAAGGAGCTTGGCACATAGCTGAGGGAGGAAAAAAAGTATCAATGTGCTGGACCTTGAATGCTACAATTATGACCTGCCAGGTAAGAAATAAGCACTGGTACAAGACTGGCACAACTATTATGGGGTAACTAAGCACTTTCTGACTGGACTTGAGGCCTGCTCCTTAGAAGGAATTTTCATTCCAAGTACTGTAATTCTGGTCAAAAGACCATGGCTAGGAAGATACCTGTTATTGTTATTTTGCTAAATGGTCATGCTGTCAAATTGATTTCTTTTCTTTCTTTCTTTCTTTCTTTCTTTCTTTCTTTCTTTCTTTCTTTCTTTCTTTCTTTTTTTTTTTTTTTTTTTTTGAGACAGGGTTTCTCTGTGTAGCCCTGGCTGTCCTGGAACTCACTTTGTAGACCAGGCTGGCCTCGAACTCAGAAATCTGCCTGCCTCTGCCTCCCGAGTGCTGGGATTAAAGGCATGCACCACCACACCTGGCTAAATTGATTTCTAAATACAATCATTCTATTGCACATGTATATGGAATTCTCAAAAACAAAGAAAAATAAAAAGTTATATACTTTAAGCATACTAATTTTTTGTATATCAGTTATAAAAATAAAGGTGTATGATAAATAGAAGAGAAAGACATGAGAAAAATAAGCATGCAAATATTGTAATATGCAAATATTACAGATATGACCGTATAGAAAATTGAAATGTATTTAAAACTATCAGAATTAGAAAATTTATCATGGTTATGAGATAGGGCTAATATAAAAAGTAGGTCTTTCTCCTTTTTAAATGCTCTCAATAATGAATTAGAAAAACGAAGAAGACATTATTAAAAGATCTTTTATTCTTTGAGGATTTCATATACATATACAATGAAATATGACCACAGTGAACCCCTCCCAACTGTTTCCCTCCAATTCTCCCTGCATCCCACCCAACACCTCTCCCTAGCAATGTTAGATGTTCTAGCAATCTAAATGGGAAGTGTTCCAAATAGGCTTAGGTACTTGAACATTTGGTTCCCCTGTTGGTGGCTCTGTTTTGGGAGATTGGGTGATACAACCTTGCTGGAGGAGGGATGTCACTGGAGATGAGCTTTGAGATGAAAAGTCTCTTGCCGTTATCAGTTCTTCTGTTTAACTGTTTTGTTTGTTTTTTTTTTTTTTTTTTTTGTATTTTTTTTTCGAGACAGGGTTTCTCTGTATAGCCCTGGCTGTCCTGGAACTCTCTCTGTAGACCAGGTTGTCCTCGAACTTTGAGTTCGGCTTGCTTCTCCCTCCCAAGTGCTGGGATTAAAGGCAGGCGCCACCACTGCCTGGCCCGTTTTCAGTTCTTTATCTCTGCTTCATTGTTATGATTCAAGGTGTGAGCTCTCAGCTTCCTGCTTCTGCCACTCTGTCTGCTCTTTGCCATCATACCTCTACCTTATCATTATGGACTCTTGTATCTCTGGAACTATAAGTCAAAAATAAGTTCTCTCTTCCTTATGTTGCCTTTGGTCATGGTGCTTTATCATGATAATAGAAAAGTAACACACATGTTAATATATATATTAGATAATATTATATATTATCTAAGTGCATGGGTGTGAAGTAATCCACTGGAACATGTGAATCATACTAATGGCCACAATTTCAGAGAAGGGTTCTCCTTCCCTCAGCAGCTATCAACTATCAGTATCTTCTTAGTAAAGGGCGGGGACTGGAGAGCTTCTGTCCCATGTATTCAGGGATTTTGGCTGGTTTGCTCTTGCGTAGGTCTTGTGAACTCACAGCTGATGTGAGTTCATGAATGCGTGTCATGTCCACAAGTCAGCATCTCACAACACTCTTCCCCATCTCTAGCTCTTATACTCTTTCTGTCTCCTCTTCTATGATGCTCCTTGAGCCTCGGCTGGAACAGGATGGAATACGTGGGCATGTGCATCTGATAAAGATATGTGATTTAGGGCTGAACACTAAGTCTTTCTCAGCACTCAGACCAGTTATGCATTTCTGCAGTGACTGCAGTCCTCTGCAAAAGGAACCTTCTCTGACCAAGGTTGAGAGCAGTGTAGGCCTATAAGTATCTATAAATAAGTATATATATTTAGAACACTAATTGTCAGCATAATGATTAGCAAAATAACAATAGAAGATTCTAAGACTGGTCCAGCCATGGACTTAACTTTTTTTTATTAGTTCTTTGAGAATTTCATATGACATGTTTTGATTATATTCACCCCCATCCCCAACTATTCCCAGATCCACCACTCCTTCCCTATCTACCCAACTTTGTACTCCTTTAAAAAACATTCCTCAAGACCAATCTGTTCTACCCAGTTATTCTTGGAATGTGTAGTCTTTCCCTGGAGCGTAGTCGACTAACTAGGGGCAACACTCTTAGAGAAAACTGTTTCTTCTTCCAGAAGCTAGTAAGTGCCAATCGCTGCATGGCTAGAAATGGAATTTTGTACTGAAATCCAATCTCCATGTTGAGATTTAGTCTCTGTTTCAGCTTGCACAGGTCTTGTGCATGCTGTTACAACATTCATATTCAACATTCATATATGCAACTGTCCTGCTGTGTCCAGAAGACAGTTTCCTTGTAGATATCTCTAATCTCTGGCTCTTACATTCTTTCTGTTCCCTCTTCCACAATGCTCAACTGGGAGGAGAGGGTGAAGTATACACGTTCAATTTAGGACTGATCATTCTACAGTCTTGGACCTTGGCCAGCTGTGGGTCTCTCTTGGATGCCGGACATGGGGAAATAAAGGGGTGGGAGAGACCTGCATCTCGCCAGAGCTTAGGGAGACTGCAGCGTGACCCCATGGAACCGCTGTGGGACAGGTGTCATAGGCCTCAGAACCCTGCTCCCTGGGTGGGGAAGGCACGGTCTTGGCTCCAACTCTCGGGCACCACAGACTGCTGGGTACCGTGGAAGAGCCGGTTTTGGGGTCCCTGGGCCACATGGAGGCCAGGGACGACAGGTTCTTGCTTTTGGACATCCCAGATGCTGCTGTACGTTGCGTAAGAGTTGAGAACAGACCCTTAGGCGGACTCTGACCCAGGGCCGGAAGGGAGAAGGTATTAGCTCTAGCAGGTTACCTAGGGGATGAGAGAGTCTGGCTAGCTCAGGTGGCTGGCTCAGCAGGCTGTTTGGTTTGGCTGGAGCGCAGGGAGGCTAGAGGGAAACCTGCTCCATTGCTCCAGCACGGGTCCTGATGAGCAGAGATGGTCCATGGTTTTAGAGCATTATTGAAGAAAAGCAGAGAGAGAGAGAGAGAGAGAGAGAGAGAGAGAGAGAGAGAGAGAGAGAGAGAGAGAAGCTGGCCATGAGCACGTGAAGAGAGAGGGGGGAAGGGAATGGGGAGAGAGGGGGGAATAGAGCAAGAGCAAGAGAGCAAGAGTTTGAGGAGAGGGCAAGCAGCCCCTTTTATAGTGGGTCAGGCATACCTGGCTATTGCCAGATAACTGTGGGTCAGAGCTTAGACAGAATGCTAACAGTATACATAGAGTCTTCCATCACTATGAAAGCTAGCCAGTAGGGATGAAGCTTCTGGGTCAGTAACAACTTGATTTCTTTATGTTCAATGACACAGGTATGTGGTGTCTTGATCAGCAACAGGATTTTGCTGTCCAGTTCTGGAGGGTAACCTAGAGCAATGGCAATAACCTATATTGTTTGTTTTTCTGGTTGAGGGAAGTCTATGAGACCTCATTGGCTAACAACTCTGAATTGATTCCTGACACTGAACACCTTTCTCTTTTTTTTTTAATTTTTTATTAGGTATTTAGCTCATTTACATTTCCAATGCTATGCCAAAAGTCCCCCATACCCACCCACCCCCACTCCCCTACCCACCCACTTCCCCTTTTTGGCCCTGGCGTTCCCCTGTACTGGGGCATATAAAGTTTGCAAGTCCAATGGGCCTCTCTTTCCAGTGATGGCCGACTAGGCCATCTTCTGATACATATGCAGCTAGAGTCAAGAGCTCCGGGGTACTGGTTAGTTCATAATGTTGATCCACCTATAGGGTTGCAGATCCCTTTAGCTCCTTGGGTACTTTCTCTAGCTCCTCCATTGGGAGCCCTGTGATCCATCCATTAGCTGACTGTGAGCATCCACTTCTGTGTTTGCTAGGCCCCGGCATAGTCTCACAAGAGACAGCTACATCTGGGTCCTTTCCATAAAATCTTGCTAGTGTATGCAATGGTGTCAGCGTTTGGAAGCTGATTATGGGGTGGATCCCTGGATATGGCAGTCTCTACATGGTCCATCCTTTCATCTCAGCTCCAAACTTTTTCTCTGTAACTCCTTCCAAGAGTGTTTTGTTCCCACTTCTAAGGAGGGGCATAGTGTCCACACTTCAGTCTTCATTTTTCTTGAGTCCTTTCTCTTTTTTTAGTTTGCGTATATGTGTGTTTATTTTTAATTCTTCTTTAAAAATTATTTTTGTATAGTATATTCTGGTGATGTTCTTCCCCCTCCCCAGCTCCTCCTATATTGTCCATACCTCCTTAACCACACAACTTCATGTGCTTGCGCTATCTCTCTCTTTCTCTAAAGCAAAAAACCCCCACAGGAAAAGCAAAAAACCAAAAATAAATACAGACTAAAATGAAGAAAATCAGTAAGAGAAAACCCAACCCAACCCAAAACAAAACCCCAAACAAAAAATGCATACAAAAATGGAGTCCATTTTGTGTTGGCCAGCAACTCCTTGGCATAGGGCCTGCCCTGCAGTGTGCTCTGTATTCCCAGTGACCCTCTGTTGAATAATACTGTTTTTTTCCTTTCTCAGCATGTATTGACTGCAAATAGCTTCTTGGTTAAGGGTGTGATTTTGTGTCCACTTCTCAGTGCTGAGATTTTGTCTGGTTTGAACTTGTGTAGGTCTTTTGCATGCTGTCCCAGTCTCTGTGAGCTCATATGTGTATCAATTCTGTTGTGGCTGTTTCCTAGGAATCATCCCTGGCTCATATAGTATTCCCTCCTTTTCTACTCTAGAGATCACTGATCCTTGAGAGGAGGGGTTTGATAAAGACATCCCATTCAGGGCTGAGTGCTCCAAAGGCTCTCTCTGCACATTGCCTTACTGTAGATCTCTTTGTTAATTGCTATCTACTGCAAGAAGAAGCTTCTCTGATGAGGGCTGAGTGATATGTGTCCCATGACTATAGCAACATGTCATTAGGAGTCATTTGATTGCTATTTCCCTTTAGCAGAATGATAGTAGTAGGCTTTTCCCTAGGCACATGATCTATGTAGTCTCAGGTTATTGGCCACTTTATCAATGTCAGATATGGGTCTCGTCATATGGAATGGGTCTTAAATCCAATTTCAAAAATTTCTTGACTACTCCTATAACTTTGTGCCACTACTATACCATTGTATCTTGGAGGCAGATCTATGTTGTAGGCCTCAGGGTTTTTAGCTGGGTGAAACTGATGAGTACTTTTCTCCTCCAGTAGTGTTCAGAGTACCTTTTAGCACTGTGAATACTAATCAGTAGCGGTGAAGCTTCTAGTTAGGCACCAGCTCAGTTTCTCCATGTTAAATGACATAAGTACATGTTTTCTTCAGCTATAAGGACTTTCCATCAGGTTATGAAGAACAACCAATAACCTTGGCAATAGTCAGTGATAATGCGGGGGGGGGGGGCGGGCAGGGAGTCTATAGGATCCATTTGGCCAATGACTTAGCAAGATATAACCAATTCCTGGCACTGGAGGTTTTACTTGGTGGCATGAGACATCTAGTTGGGGGCACTGTCTCCTCCATTATATGGTGACTCCATTTAAATTCCTCCCATATATGTATATATCTTAGGAAGTTTCTTCAGTAGTATGTTTCCATATGGCTTTCAAGTGGCCTTTAGGATCAGTTGTCAATCCTCATTTTCCTTCCTTCACCCTGCAGTCCCACTTACCTCTCCATTTAATCCTATTTTAGTTTCTTCTTTATCTCTTTATAACACTATACTGTATTTCACATTCCTTAGAAGATCCCTTACTCCCCTCCATCCATGGTTATTTGCTAGATACATAATCTCTGTGGTTATTTGGAAAGAAGCACACATATAAAAAGGTTAAAAGCTAACATCCTCATGTAAGAGAAAAGTTGGCAATATTTGTTTTTTTCAGTCTGGGTTACCTCGGTCAGGATGATTGTTTCTAGCGCTATCCATTTACCTGCAAATTTTATAATTTCATTTTTCTTAATGGATGAATATTATTCTGTTGTGTAACTGTACCACATTTTCATTATCCATTCATCAGTTGATGGGCATCTAGGTTGTTTTCAATTTCTGGCTATTATGAATAGAGTGGCAATGAACATGCATGAGCAATTATCTCTGTAGTAGGATGTAGAGTCCTTTGGGTATCTGCCCAAGAGTGCTATAGCTGAGCTTGTGGTAGATTGATTTTCAGCTTTTTGAGAAACCTCCATACTCATTTCCATAGTGGCTGTACCAGCTTGCACTCTCACCAGTAATGGAGAAGTGCTCCCTTTTCCCTGCATTCAAACTAGCATGTGCTGTCAATTGTTTTATTGATCTTGGCCATTCTGACTTGGGTGAGATAAAATCGCTAAGTACTTTTAATTTGCATTTCCCTGACAGCAAAGAATGTTGAACATTTCTTTAAGTGTTTCTCAGCCATTTGGGTTTCATGTTTTAAGAACTCTGTGTTTAGTTCTATATCCCTTTTAAAAATTGGGTTATTTGTTTTCTTGTTCAGGTTCTTTTTAGCCCTTTGTTTACTCTGATATTAACCTTATACCAAATGTAAAATTGGCGAAGATCCTTTCCCATTCTATAGGCTGCCACATTGATGGAATGATAGTGTCCTTTGCTGTACAGAAGCTTTTTAGCTTCATGCAATCCCATGTGTTAATTGTTGAGCTTAAAGCTTGTGCTATCAATATCCTGTTCAGAAATTCCTTTCCTGTGCCATTAAGTTCAAGCTGATTTCCTGTTCTTTTCTATCAGGTTCAAGGTATCTGATGTTGAGGTCTTCTATCCATTTAGGGTTGAGTTTTATGCAGAGTGAGAAGTATGGATCTATTTGGATTCTTCTACATGTAGCCAGCTGGTTTGACTAGTACCATTTGTTGAAGATGCTGTCTTTTCTCTCCTGTGTATTTTTTGCTTCTTTCTAAATAATCAAGTGTCTGTAGGTGTGTGGAATTATGTCTGGGTCTTCAATTTTATTCCATTTACCAATGTGTCTGTTTTATAACATTAAAATGATGTTTTTATTACTGTAGTTCTATAGTTTGAAATCTGGGATGGTGATACATCTTTTATTATTCAGGATTATTTTATCTATCCTATTTTGTTGTGTTTCTGTAAGAAGTTGAAGATTTTTCAACTTCTGTGAATAATGTGTTGAAATATTAATGAGAATTGTATTGAATCTATAGATTATTTTTGTTAGGATGACCATTTTCATGGTATCAATCCTATAGATCCATGAGCATGGGGGATCTTTCCATATTTTGATATCTTCTTCAATTTCATTCTTCAATGTCTTAAAGTTTTTATTATATAAGTCTTTTACTTGTTTAATAAGAGTTACAACAAAATATTCTTGAGGCTATTGTGAAAGGTACCATTTCTCTTATTTAATTCTCAGTATGTGTTTAATTTGCATGAAAAGAGGCTACTGATTTTTATGTATTAATTTTGTATTGTACTATTTTTCTGAAAGTGTTTATCAGCTGTAGAAGTTTCCTGAGTGGAGTCTTTTTGGGTCATTTATGTATAAAATTCCATCATCTGCAACTAAAGATACTTTGACTTCTTCTTTTCCAGTTTGTATCCCCTTGATCTATTTCAGCTGTCCAACTACTCTAAGAGTCCAAATATTCTATCTAACGGGTATGGAGAGAGTGGATATCCTTGTTTTATTTATGATTTTGGCAGAGATGTCTTTGGGTGTCCATTCAGGATGATGTTGAGTGTAAGCATACTGTAAATTGCCTTTGTTCTGTTGAGGTAGGTTTCTTATATCCTTAGTCTCTCCAAGATTTATCATAAAGGGATGTTAAATTTTGCCAAAGGCCTTTTCTCCATCCAATGAAATGATCATGTGGTTTTTGCTTTTCAGTCTGTTTATATGGTGGGTTGTTGCAGTAAATCTCCAACCTCAATAAGCCAGTGCAAAGAACACACAACTCAGTTATAGTATTTATAAGCTGCATGCTTAGATTGGGCAGATATATCACTACACTGCTCTAGTCCCCAGCTATGAGATCCCTTGCTACTTGTGGCTTCTCTAGGACACGTGGTTCTGATCTATCTTCCTTCCACCTCCTTTTCCTCAGTCTCCCTGTCTCCTTGTCTCTTCTTCCACCTCTCTTCATCCTCTCTTTCCCCTCTCTAAAACGTCCAGCCCCACCTTTCCCTTCCACTGCCCAATCACATGATCTAGCTTTTATTTGACCAGTTAAAATAGGGAGAAGGTTCCCATGGAATCACCTGAGTATGTGATCCACTCCTCATCTGGGCAGTCCCCCTTGAGGAAATGGAATTAACATCAAAATACAAACAGCACCAGAGCAATCCACAATAGTGGATTACATTTATTGACTTATGCATGTTGAAACATCTTCGCATCTTTGGTATAAAGCTAACTTGATGATGGTAGATAATTATTTTCCCTTTTATTAAAAATAGATTTTTTTCTCACATAATACAACATGATTAAGGTTTACCCTTTCTCTACTCCTCCCAGTTCCTCCTCACCTCTGCTCCCAGCTAGATTCACTCCCTTTTTGTTTCTAATTGGAAAAGATACGGGTTTCTAAGGGATAATAATAATATAAAATAAAACAGAAAACTAACACATTGGAATTGAGCAGAGTGTACAAACAGTAGAAAAGGAGTTCTGGAGAAGGTACAAGATTCAGGGATCCACTTATTTATATACCCAGGAATCCCATTAAGACACAAAACTGGAAACCATTACACACACATACAGACACACACACACACACACATACACACACACACACACACACACACACACACACACACACACACACACTGCAAAAGACTCAGTGTAAACTTGTGTGCATGTTGCCTCAGCCTCCATGAGTTTACACGAGCTTTGATCATGTTGATTTTGAGGGTCTTGTTTCCTTGGTGTCTTCCATCCCCTCTGGCTCGTACAGTCTTTCTGCTACAGTCTTTCTGCCTCCTCTTCCACAGGGTTCCCTGAGTTCTGAGGGGAGGGATTTGATGGATACATCCCATTTAGGGCTGAGTGTTCCATGGGCTTCCACTCTCTGTGTAATGTCTGGCTATGGGTCTCTTTATTTGTTCCCATCTGCCCATGCCATATATGTACATATTCAAGGAAGCTTCTATTGTATTAGGTTTCCATACTATCCAAATAGCTCTTAATTTTATGTATCTCCCTGCATTTTCTTCTTTATTCCACTCTCCCCTGCCCCTGACAACTTGTCTCTCCAGTTTCAGCCCTTTCACTTGGTTGGTTAGAGTTACCTCAACAATTTTATATTTGAGGCTATTGTGAAACATGTTATTTCCCTGATTTCTTTCTCAGTCCATATGTTATTTGTATGTAGGAGGGTTACTGATTTTTGTTAGTTAATTTTGTATTTAACTAACCAGCTACCTTGATGTGTTTATCAGCGATGAGTCTCCTGATAGGCTTTTAGGGTCACTTATGTAAATTCTCATAGTATCTACTAATAAAGATACTTTGACTTCTTTCTTTTCTATTTGAATCTCCCTGATTTCCTTCAGTTGGACAACCTTGTATTGTTCCTGATTTTAGTAGAATTGTTTTGAGCTTCTCTCCATTTATGTTGATGTTGGCTACAGGCTTCCTGTAAATTGCCTGTATTATGTTTATGTGTATCTCTTGTATTCCTAATCTTTCCAGACTTTTATTATGAAGGGGTGTTAGATTTCTTTGTTTGTTTGTTTGTTTTTCGAGACAAGGTTTCTCTGTGTAGCCTGGCTGTCCTGGAACTCACTCTGTAGACCAGGCTGGCCTCTGCTTCCCAAGTGCTGGGATTAAAGGCGTGTGCCACCACCGTCTGGCCTGGGTTTCTTCTTTCAGTTTGTTTATATAGTGGGCTATACTGACAGATTTTTGTATGTTGACCAGCCCTGCATTTCTGGGATGAAGCCTACATGATCATGGTGGATGGTCTTTGTGATATGTTCTTGGATTCAGTTTGTAAGTATTTTTATTGAGTATTTTTGCATCAATGTTCATAAGGAAAATTGGCCTGTAATTCTGTTTCTTTGTTGAGAGTCTTTGTGTGGTTTGGGTATCAGGGTGACTGTGGGCTCATAGATGAATTTGGAACTGTTCCTTCTGTTTCTATTTTGAAGAGTATTGGTATTAGCTCTTCTTTGAAAATCTGGTAGAATTCTGTGCTAAAACTGTCTAGCCCTGGGCTTTTTTTGTTGTTGTTTGTTTAATTGGGAGACTTCTAAGACTGCCTCTAATTCCATTAGGGGTTATAGGTCTATTTAAATTGTCTATTTGCTCTTGATTTAACTTTGGTAAGTGGTATCCAGCAAAGGAAATTGTTCATTTCTTTTATATTTTCCAATTTTGTGGAGTACAGAGTTTTGAAGTAAGACCTAATAATTCTTTGGATTTCCTTGGTGTCTGTTGTTGTGTCCCCCTTTTTATTTCTGGTTTTGTTAATCTAGATATTCTTTCTCTGTATTCTAGTTAGTTTGAATAAGGGATTGGCTATCTTGTTTATTTTCTCAAAGAACCAACTCTTTGCTTCATTGATTATATTATTTTTGTTTCTATTTTGATGATTTTAGCTCTCTGATTCTTTCTTGCAGTATACTCTTGGGTGTGTTTTTTGCTTTTTTGCGTTTTCTAGAACTTTCATGTGTGCTATTAAGTTACTAGTATGAGATCTCACTAATTTCTTTATGAAGGTACTTAATGCTATGAACTTTCCTCTTAGCAATACTTTCATTGTGTCCCATAAGTTTAGATGTTGTGCCTTCACTTTCATTGAATTCTACGAAGTCTTTAATTTCTTTATTTCTGCCTTGATCCAATAGTCATTCAGTAGAGAGTTGTTCAGTTTCCATGAGTTTGTAGATTTTCTGTTGTTTCTGTTGTTGTTGAAATCTAGCTTTAGTTTGCGGTGGTCTGATAGGATACAGAGGCTTATTTTCATTTTCTTGTATCTATTGAAACTTGCTTTGTGACCAAGTCTATAGTCAATTTTGAGGAAGGATTCATGAAGTGCTGGGAAGAAGGTATATTCTTTTGTGTTTGGGTGAAATATTCTGTAGATATGTTATGACCTTTTGAATCATAACCTCTATTAGTTTTATTATATCTCTGTTTAGTTTTTGTCTGGATGACCTGTCAATTAGTGAGAGTGTGGTGTTGAAGTCTCCTACTATTAATGTGTGGGGTTGTGGGTGTGTGATTTAAGCTTTAGTAATGTTTCTTTTACAAATGTGGCTACCCTGGTGTTTAGAGCACAGATGTTCAGAATTGAGATGCCATCTTGGTGGATTTTTCCTTTGATGAGTATAAAGTATCCTTCCCTGTCTGTTTTGATTAAATTTGGTTGGAAGTCTATTTTGTTATATATTAGAATGTCCACAGCAGCTTGATTCTTGGGTCCATTTGCTTGGAAAATCTTTTTCTAACTCTGATCTTTGAGGTAATGTTTATCTTTGATGTTGAGGTATATTTTTTTGTTTGCAGCATAAGGATAGATCCTGTTTTTACATCTATTCTGTTAGCCCATTTATTGGGAAATTGAGCCCATTGATATGGAGATATCAATGACCAATGATTGTTAATTCCTGATATTTGGTTGTTGGCAGTAGTGTGTGCATGTGTGTGTGTGTGTGTGTGATAATTCTCCTCTTTGTCTGTGTTTTTGTAGGTGTAGTTAACTTTCATGGGTTGGAGTTTTCCTTCCAGTACCTTCTGCAGGACTTCTATTTCCATTTTCACGTCTTGAAAAGTTTTAGTTGTTTCCTTCAATTGTTTGTTTTTTTTCTTGGCTTTCTTTAAGGGATATATTCATTCCTTCCAATTATGTGTTTTCCTTGATTTTCTTAAAAAATATTCATTTCCTCTTTAAGGACCTCATCTTCATAAAGTTGGTTTTAAGGTCTTTTCTTGTGCTTCTGTTGTGTTGGAATATTGAGGGGTTGCTGTAGTATTTTCTGGGTTCCAGTGGTGACATACTGCCTTGGCTGTTGCTGATTGTGTTTCTATGCTGGTTTCTAGTCAACTGGATTTGGGATAATTATAGGTCTAAGTATCAATTTCTGAGTTTATCTTTGTTGGATGGGTGTTTTCTTCCTAGATTTCTGTTTCCTCTCTGTCTTCTGGTTCTGTGTAGCCTAGGTTTCTTGAAGTCTGTATGGTCTTAGGTAGAGCAGGGAGCCTCTGCACTAGTTGGAGGCTGGGGCAAGGCAATTAGGAGGGTATAGGACTGGGGAAAAGTTGGGGGGACACCAAGACAGTGAAAGAATGGGGGAGTTTGGTGGGAGGGCAGCCTACAAGAACTTCTCCCAGTCTGTGTGGTCTCTGGTAGCGTGGTGAGTCTCTGCCCCAGCTGTAGTAGGCTAGGGCACAGCAAGTAGGAGGGCACAGGACTGGTGATAAGGTGGAGGAACACTGAGATAATGGGAGAGTGGGGACATTTGGCAGGTGGGCAGCCTGCCTGGACTTCTCTCAGTTTGTCCCCCCCTTTAAGATTTAACATTTTCTTGTCTTACCTATTCATTTCTTCAACCTTGTTTTCAAGGCATAAAAATTTTCTGTGTCTTATAATCTGTTGCTGGAGATTACCTCTGAATTTTTTATTTGACATTCTAAATCTATTATTTCCAGTTTTATTTCAGATTGGCTTTATTTCTTTAGTGTTTTATTTATTTGTTAATTTCTACCTTGATGTCTTGATATATTTTGGTTATTTCGTTCAATGTTTTTGTCTTTCCTGTCTTCATTAAGGCATTTATTCACATTCTTTTCAAGTTCCTAGGACATATTCATAATTGATATTTTGAAATCTTTGTCTCGTATTTCAGCTAAATTGCTGCTCTTAAGGCCTACCGCAGTAGTGTTGCTAGCTTCTGGAGGAGGCTATTGTCTTGGCTGTTTATGTTTTTGTACTGAATCGAGGTATCTGGAATTTATGATGCTGGGGGTGTTTCTTAGTCACATATCTGGCTGTGTCTTTGTTGAGTGGGTGTTCTGTTCTTTTGTTGCTGTTGCCTACTCTGGATCTTTGCCAAGTGTAGTGGCTGTGGATTCTTGGTCAAGAACGTTTCTCTGGGTTGGCAGGTGACATAAAGAAATGAAGATGGACTAGGAGGAATTGCTGAGGAGAGTGAGAAAGAGCAGGGGAGATCCTGGGTTCACACCAAGGGACAGAGTCTCCAGAGAATAAAGGTGAGTGGGAAGAAGGGCTCCTGAAAGCAGACTGCAGCAGGACCGAGAGGATTTCTAGAGAGATGGGAGTGCATGACAAGAAAGAGAGTGAAAATTGCCTTCCTGAGGCCCAGTCCACTGGGACCACTGATAGTCTTTGGTACAAAGTGGTTTTTTGTGGGTTAAGGGGTGATCCAAAATAATGGAATTGAGATAGAGGGAAGGCTGAGAGGGTGATAGGAAATACCTAGGAGATCCCTGGGTCTGCACCAAGAGGTAGAATCCCCAGAGAATGGAGGTGAGGTCTTAAGAAGGACTCCTGCAGGTATATTGCAGCAGGAATAAGAGTCAATCAGGTGACCAGAATGAAAGAGCTCTTTTTTTTTTTTTTTTTCCCCAAGACGGGGTTTCTCTGTGTAACCCTGGCTGTCCTGGAACTCACTCTGTAGACCAGGCTGGCCTCGAACTCAGAAATCCGCCTCTTCTGCCTCCCGAATGCTGGGATTAAAGGTGTGCACCACCATGCCCGGCACTCTTCTTATTTTTTTAAAACATTATTTATTTAATGTATATGAGTACACTGTAGCTGTCTTCAGACACATCAGAAGAAGGCATCAGATCCCATTACAGATGATTGTGAGCCACCAAGTGGTTGCTGGGAATTGAACTCAGGACCTGTGGAAGAACAGTCAGTGCTCTTAACCGCTGAGCCATCTCTCCAGCCGCCTATAAAAATGTAAACTTATTTACTTTACATCCCTCTTCCTGCTCCCTTCCCAGTCCCACCTCCCACAATCTTTCTGCTCTCCCCCTCCCCTTCTCCACCAACCAGAGAACATACATGGGCTGGGCCGAACCTTCTTGCACATATGTAGCAGATGTGCATCTGGTGTGGGTCCTGAACAACTGGAGCAGGGGCTATCTCAAAAACTGTTCCCTGTTCATGGGATATGTTCTTCTAGTTGGGCTGCCTTGTCTGGCCTCAGTGGGAAAGGAAGCACCTATCCTTACAGAGACTTGAAGAGACTTGAAGTACCAGGGTTGGGGGGATACTCAGAGAGGGGGCCCCAGGGGATAGAAACTTCACAGGAAGAACAACAGAGTCAACTAACCTGGACCCCTGGGGGAGTGTCTTAATTTTTTAATTAAAATACCACTACATCCTTTCCCTCTCCCTTTCCTCCTTCCAGCCCTACCAGCTCTCCTTGCATCCTTTCAAATTTATGACCTATTTTGATTTAATTCTCTCTCTCTCTCTCTCTCTCTCTCTCTCTCTCTCTCTCTCTCTCTCTGTGTG